>NW_026947484.1:171355481-172657981 GCF_034190915.1 Cavia porcellus | reverse complement strand
CCAATGAAAAATTAGGAACAGAAAGCCCTGGAATGAACACAAGTGGACTTCTGAAAAGCTACAATCTAAGTGGAAATATTTTTACCCTCCTAATATATCAGTTGTGCAGTTTTCCATGGAATTCCTTTCCTGATTTCTTCATCCTGAACTTACTGAACTGTGCTAGGATTATAATGTCAGTTATAATTTATTGAGCATACACTGTTTACCATGGATTACATGATATGATAAAAGAAAAACATACTGAATGCTTAAAGTTTAAAAAAAATTCTTATGGTAAAAGACACATTGCTATTAATTTCCCTCAAATATTTCCCACCACTTTAATGACTTTTGCCACTTTGTGAAACAGTTCTCAAAGTCCTCTTTCATGAGTATCTTTAGGTACACCGTGTTGGTGTCTCCATGTCCTAAGTTTATTGAAAATGTTTACTTTCTGTGATCATTTTAATTAGCAGCGGGATCCAGAACTTACACAATCCCCAGTCAGGCATGAGTAAGGTGAATAAGATGCAAGAAGACACAGCATAGTGGTTTAATGAACCTGTCTTTTGGATCACATGTTGTAAAGACAGTTATGAAAATGGACTTACAAAACTGCTTCAGCTAGTGGAAAGCACAATAAGATAAGCATATTTGAGGCAAAAGGGAATATTTTGAGTGGATTAATGACAATGCATATTTTCACCTGTAACAATATTTTAAATTTAAATTTGCACCACATACTTTGATGGTACATCCTGCGTTCAGCGCCTAAGTCACATGGGGAGGGGAGGTACTATGAATCCGAGTTTGTTGGCATACCCAACAAAAAGTGAAGGTGTGAGGAGGATAAAAAAGACAAGCAGTAAGAGGATTACGATCCCAAAGCTGAGAATTTTGCCACACTAAGATTCTTCTTCCAAATAACAAATAAGTGCTAGACTTCGACATAAACATTAATGGTGTAGAAGACTTGTACTATTTCATTTAAATGAAATATGCAGAGAAGGTAAATCTAGAGACAGAAATCATATTGGCTTTTTCCTCAGTATGGCAGTAAGGACAGGGAATGGGTTCAGGGGCCATGAGAGATACCTTGAGTTAACATGTAAAATTGGATTGTGATAATAGTTACACAACTATAAATTTACCAAAAATTATTGATATTGTCTGCATTTGAATGAGTTTTATGATATATAAATTAAGAGGATACATTTATTAAAGTTGTTGATCTGTTTTGCATTAGAGATGAATGAATTTTTCATTTTAAAAAACAAAACAGAAGAAAGAAATGATACAGAATTTCAAAAATATAGTAGGAATTTAACACTAGTTAATACATGGCATATTGTTATCTTAGAAGTAGTTGTTCAGGTTATGAGATTTAGGCATGAAAAAATGATCAAATGATTAAACAATGAAAACACAAACTTATTTTCGATGAACTAACAGAGATTGGTAGTATAATTATCTATCTTGTATATATATATATATATATATATATATCACACACACACACACACACATATATGTATACTTATATACATATAATCTTTTCCCTTCTTCCTTTTCTACTTTATCCATCTCAGTTTTATAGTGTATAAGTTAAGCCTTGAGAATACTGTTAAAGGTTGAGTCTGGAAAGCAGAAATTGAAAGTTCTTTCTGGTTCTACACAACCACTCTCATGTGGGAATTTTTGGTTCTCTTTGCATTGTCAGACCCAGGCATTGCAGTCAGGCCCAGGCATATAAAAGCTCTATCTCAAGCAGGGTTTTAGGTTTATTTCATCTTTGGTGACAGAACTTGGATAAATGGATGTTAACTTCCTGCTGAAGAAATAATTCCAGAACTTGAGTGGGTACAAGTAGTGGGAGAGGCTGCTGCTTTGCTATCCTGAAATGAAAGAGGCCTTTACGGCAGGGGAGTATGACAGAAATAGGGAACTGGTTTTCCCATTAGGCATCCAACTATATGTTAATATATTTTAGAAATATTTTTAGATTACAATAAGTTCATTTATACCATTTTTATTCATTTAATACACATTCATCAAATACCTGTTATGTGCCAGGTACCTTTCTCAACTCTTGAGTTAAAACAATGAACAATATAATCCTTTCTGTACTTCTAGAGCTCCCAGTGCAGCAACTCAAACCTGTGCTCTTCTTACTGCCTTCATGTACAGATGTGAGTAGATGCTCTGTTTTTCTGAGCACTCTTTAAGATAAGTTCTCTGTAAACATACAGTTCCTGCCAGATCCCCGCCATCCATTTATCTGTCTTCCTCCTCTGAAGCCAGTCTTGTCTGAGCTGCACTGGAGTTGTATTCACTTACTGCCAATTACTAGAATCACCCTGCCCATAAATCTGTAAAATTCAAACTGGTAGATGCTATAATTAACTGATTTCTTTGTTCTCCAGAGCCCCCATTAAAAGCTTCGGTCACATGAATATGAAAATGTATCTTTTAATCAAATATTGTGTATAACTTTCAGGGGGCAACTGCCCTATGAGCACAAGGATACTTAGTGGTGAATAAGCCTGGTAGGATCCTTCCCTTTTACCATTAGACCCTGCCCTAGTGGAGACAATCAGTGAATATAACGAGACTCAGTGAACTCGCATAGTGAAGACTATTCTGAGGGAATTAGAAAGAGCGTAGCTTTTTAGGGGTGGACATCAGGAGGCTACTTTAGTGAGGAGGGTCTCAGAAAGCCCCTTTGAGGACACAGCTTTTAACCATAGACGTGAAAGTTAAGAAAGTCAGCTTTATGAATATTTAGGTACATGAATATTAAGTGTAGAGGAAACAGCCAATTAAAACATCCAGAGGGAAGAAAGAATTCGATGAGATTTTGGGGAGACAGAACCAGGCCTTTGTGACTGGAACATGGTGAAACATTATTCATGTAGGAAGGTATGCAGTGACAGTTCACAGAAGGTTTTACAGGTCACAGCGAGGAACACAAATTTGATTTTAAGAGAAACAAATGGAGGCTCATAAAGAACAAGTAACAGAAAACTTCTTTATAGCGCAATGAGATCATTCTGAATTATTTGTTGCCAACATATGACAGAACTAAAACAGCGAGTACCTAAATAAATATTTTGATTTCAGTGTCCCTTGAGTAGGAGTCTGGAGACCTAGGTCTGGATTATAAAGCAATATCAGTGTTTTCAAATGTGAACATCAGAGATAACTGTTTTGAAATTCAGGAAATCAAGCTTTCTAACATCAAAACTTTCTTATTAATCTCATGCATATCACTAAGCACATCTGAAGTCACATGCAATCTTCTTTTTGAGGATGGATTGCTTCCAGAACTTTTTGTGGATACCAAAACCCATGGATGCTGAGGTCTCCTGTATAAATGATGTAGTATCTGCCCACAACAGATGCGCATCTCCCCGTACACTTTAAACTATCTCTAGATTACTTACAATGACTAATCGAGTATAAGTGGTGTTGTAGTCAGGGGCTGTGAGTACAACTAAAATCAGGACACAGAATTTATAATATATTTTATGATGGTCACACAGAGTTAAAACACAAGAATATTCAGCCAAGGGCTTGGATCCCATGACAATGTCCTGCTTGAGTCCAGATGAAGACCTAGAGCCCATGACAATGCCTCCCACAAGTCCAACTGGAGGTCTAGAGCCCATGAAAAGGATTCATGCCAGTCTGTTTTATGGTTCTGTGCTGGGAAGGCTCAAAGATCAGTGATGTAAGCTAGAGAGTCTATGCTAGTAGGGCAAAGGGACTGTGCTGGCAAATTGAGGGTTTTACACTTGAGCAGAGAAATCACACTCAAAATAAGGACGAGGTGTACCCTGAAAAGTACTACAGTCATCCTCAGTGATATGGAGATCTTGAGCTTCTCACACACTGAGAACAGTTGAGGGCATGCCAGGAAGCCAGAATGACAAGCTTCTCCTGGATATTAAATATCACATGCCTTCCCCTTCGAGCCAGGAAGTGATGCACAATGTAAACATCAAAGCTCCCCAAAGTGAACCACAGACACTCTCACCAATAAGATCCCAAGCTCCTCTGATGATAATAGCTGAACTCATATGGGTCATCACGAGCTCCTCCAGAACAGACAACTTGAAAGAACAATGTTTAGGAGAACCTACAACACTGAGCTCTTCTTTTCCATATTTCTATTTATGGTGGCAACTTTCCTCAGGTGGGCCATCTACATGCATTACCATGCTGATTTAATTTAGCTGGTGTTAAGTTGATCTCCAGTTTTTAATCCATAACAAATGCTATGCAAATGGTTGTTGTACTATATTGTTTAGGGAACAAAGGCAATAAAAAAAGACCATATATGGGAATAAGTTTTTTCAATATTTTTGATTCATGTTTGCTTTAAACTTAATATGCAAAAATCTGTGAATATGGACAATCAACTGTAAATGTGCTAAAACCAAGAATTATTATGGCTGTTACTCAAAAGATCAGAGAAGTCATCCAGAATTCTGGATATCTTGTAGTGCTGTGTTATATTTTGGGGAACATCTATATTTTACTCATTCCATAGGGAACTATGTCCTTTTCTTATTAACGCAGAATAACCTCCAACTGCAGCTCTCATTGATAACTTTATTGGCCAAACTACTGGTTTTGGAATTTCACACTTTCTATCATTAAGGGGAATTTGTTTTAATCCCAGGCTCTTTCTTGGAGCAAGTATTTTAAGTGGACATCATCTCATTTCATACAATACAAGATGAGAAAAGGAGAACAGAGGATTTAGAGCCATGAGACCTACTTCCATTCTCTGTTTGGTTCTAACTTATTGTTTAGTAATTCTCTTAGTAATTTTCCTGTTAGTAATACACATGGGTAGACCTTGCTAAGCTGTAGGGTCAGTATTTTTTTCCTAGTTGTCTAGGATGTGTTTTTCTTATTTCCTGATACTGCTAATTATTGTGCTTTCTTCTCTGTAGTCCTTCATCTGTCAGAGGCTATGGCTTGTTACACTGCCTCAACTTGCGCATTTTTGCAACAGCTCAAAAGTGTCTGTTCCTCTACCCTCTCTATTCAACCACCCATCCAGGAAGCCCTACACTCATTCATCTATTTCAGCAATATTTTTAAGTGTATGTTCTATTCTTTAGAAACTTTGTTGAGAAGCAGTGCAGGATGGTCTTTTTCTCAAGGGCTTCTCTGAAGAGGACACAGACATCTTAACCCATGTGGGGAATAGATGTAGTGATATGAAAGTGGAGAGATAGAGAGATGCTGGAGATATAAAGTATTAAAGCCAAACTAGGAGCAATACTAAATGAGGCAACTCCCAGTCCTACTCTTGAAAATACAGGGTGCACAAGCCAAATGAATGGACAAGGGCAGGTGCTCTGAGAATAGAGATCATATGACAGTTAACCAAAGGTGCAATAATCTGTAAAAAGCCCAGCAAGGCTAGATGATAGAATGAGAGTAGGACCTGGTAGGATCCAAGGCAGGTCATGAAGGACACATCATTTAAGGTTTTATATATAGTGCTAAAGAGTTAAAAGGAGTAAATTAAATAATGAATTTGTGGTTTAAAAGAACAACCACTGTGTACTGTTATAAGTGCACTATCAGTGTACATAGTGCAAACTAAAGTTTATAGTATATTGTCTGACAACTAGGATTTATTATAGTATTATGAAATGTGTGGAATTTTTTGAATGACAAGCTCAATTTCAGTCCCACTTCTACCACTTACTAGCTATAGAAACCAAAGAAATTTATTACTCTAGTGAGAAAGACCATCTTTCTCTTTTGCAATAAGGATGCTAAAAGGATTAGATCACAGATATAAACTCTTAGTTCAATGTTTGTACTTAAGAAAGTTTCATTAATTGTTAACTACCATTGCAAAATAAGTGCTACTCTTTCCTTTCCTCCTTTTCTCATTGCTTCCTTTTCTTAAGATCATGGACTCCTGTTTTGACAAAAGTGAGATTGAAAAATCAAGTACAAGTCCTTGTATTTTCTTAATATTCATAAAAATGTTGCATTGTTTAATTGGTTCAAATAGTATCCCAGATGCCAATCCATTCATCCAGGCCTGTCTACAACAGGATGATTCAAGTGGGCACAGGTAACAGTAGAGATTAGATTCTCAAACCAAATAAAGTTGGAACCTGTATATATAATTCAAATCTCGCCTTACTCTGATTCTTACTCTAATTCTTCCATCAACTTCCATAACAAGAGTCATATGGATTATTTCCATGGCCACATGGATGAGAACAAGAATGAAACAGGAAATTTCAGAGCCTTGGCTTTTATCCTGACCTTGGCCTTTGTTAGCCATGTGTCACAGGCAAGTCATCTAATCTTTGGAAATTTAATTATTTATGTACTAAATAAAGATTATATGAGCCTCACGTATCTATCTAGTTATGGTGCAAACAAGTGTATGGCAAAGTGTTCGACGCAAAATAAATTTTCAATGTATGGTAGATTTTATTCTTATTACTTTTATTAGTGTTACTATTCCTCTATCAGTTACTAACAGTGGTATGATTTTATTGTGCTACAATTCTTTTTGTTTTGAGTGTGCTTGTTAGTGTTAGACTGAACACTATTTGAAAGTTCCAATTAAATTTACTACTCTCTCTTCCCCTGAAACAGATTTGTCTTTGGATAACCTTGAATAAGGAGGACGAACAAAGATGTATTCAAAAGCCCAGAAGACAAAAACACCCAGAGTCAGCATCAATACATAGACTATGGTTCTGGTGGTAGAGAATATCCATCCACTACACAAGCTGAGATAATCTTTGAAAAGATGAGGGGGAACACAGTTCATCTTCTACAGAAGGTGATTCCTCAGAATACAAGACTGCACTTTGCTGATATCACGTAAGTCATTGAGGGTGGCTTTGTGAGTGGCTAGGGCTAGAAATGGGACCAGCAAATGAGCTGGCTTGGAGATGAAAGTGCCTACAGGTGGTTGTTGCCAGTCTCAGCTCACTCAGATTCATGGAATTGGCTCAGCTCAGTAGCAGTTTAATTCCTTACAAAGAATCCATAGCTGTTTTGTATTATGAGAAAGGAGTCACTGGGCTCATAAAGTAGGAATGAAGGGCAGAGTTTGGTTCCCAATGTCAGTACAATTTGTAGGAGAACAAATATGGTAACTTTTGAGACATCAAAGGAAATTCAGAGAAATAAAAGCTTGGCTAACTCATTTTTCCATGAGGTTACATTTTATTGGTGCTTACTGGGTGACAAATTATCTATTTTTAGTTTTTATGTTGCTTTAGTTTTGATCTTATGAGGTAAGAATGACTAATAATGGAGAGGGTCTGACCTTGGAGCAAAGCATGCTGGGAAAACACATTTCTGGGTACATGTTCCCTCTGTGCCTAGAGACATGGACTCAAATAAAAGTAGTCAAGGCTACTGCTCCATCTGGGGCTACTGCTCAGGAAAGGGAAACTGGGCTTTTGAATACATCTTTGTTTGTCCTCCTTATTCAAGGTTATCCAAAGACAAATCTGTTTCAGGGGAAGAGAGAGTAGTAAATTTAATTGGAACTTTCAAATAGTGTTCAGTCTAACCAGAAAACTTCAAGGATAAATAAGCATTTAAAATCTCATGGGCATCACTTTCTGTATCTTACTGGCTTAGAAGAATAAGTGTAAAGGGAGAGAGATTCTAACTTCTTTTAATTACATGAATGATCAGTTTGTTTAGGGAAAAAGAGTTAACCACTTCTCATCACTTTTCTGATTTTTTTTCTGTCCAGTTATGTCCATGAGAAGGCAACTCCTTGTGGCTGAAAAGAAGGGAGCTTGTGAATATCTAGTAATGAATTTTTGTGAAAATTGTAACAAACAGGTTGTGATAGGTTGGTTAGAGATAAGCCAAATCTAAACAACTATGGGAAGAAACCATGATTATCAACATTTCTACAGATGGGGAAAGAAGCTTCTAAGGATTTTTGGTGACATATATGGCATCATACAAAAAGGTAGTAATGGAGACAGAATGTGAACTAAGTGCTTCCAAATTTTATCTGTACTACATGATTTCAACAGCCAAAGATCTTATCTTTATTTTGTCAAGAATCATAAAAAATATTTAGTGACCAAATTCTGTATCTAGACATTTCTCTTCATTTCTAGGTTAATAAGTCCCCAGTGCCTGCTCCCTCTGAGCTACCGACCTTTCCCAGCTTCTAAGTTTTCGGTAGGTTTAATAACTTCAGACATGTGAGAGTTTAAAGTGAAAGGACTTCAGCATTATCTTCCATCATTGAAATCCTTAGAATCCAAGGAAATTGGAGCATGGACAATGCCTAGCCTCTCATATTACTTATCGGATTAAAAACTAAGATTCAAAGAGTTGCTCAAAATCGTACAGTGCTGAGATATTGCAGGAACATAAAAGTGTTTTGAGAGTTCTTCAATAGTGAAATAAGAAAGCTTATAAAGAAAATATAAGGAAATAATTATTATTGTGAGGCAGTCTATCACTTCCTCATTATACAGACTCTGACAAGTCTCTTGAATTCTTCATTTAATTTGTTGACATGGGCATGTGAGGATTTTGGGTGATATTGGTATTGTGAGCTGTGGCACGGAATAACTAAAATATGGAAACAGGCTAGGTGCCTGTTGTCTTTCTCATTGCTGAGACAAAATAACCAACACTCCAATCTGGAGGGAAAGTTTATTTGATTCAAAGTTTATAGAGGTTTCAGTCCATAATTGGCTGGTTCCAAGGCAGGCTGGCTTGGCAGTGAACAGTTCATGATGCCCACAAGGCAGCAAAAGCAACAAGGGAAAGGAGACAAGGCTGTTTCTTATACTGCATGCATGTGTCAGGACAGGTGAGGCACTCGCATCCCTAATCCCAGTCAGAACTATGCCAAACCAGTCTGTGGATTGATTTGCTAATTACACAACCTTGACCCCAGCAATACATCTTCTAGATTCAGTCAACTCTGAAAAAGCCCCAGGACTATATGATGATCTGGGGGTCATCTAGACACAAAGCACAACACCTGTCAAATGATGAACTGGTAACGAAGACGCCTCCAAAACTCTTCAAGTCTTAGTTTCGGCCCTTATTAAATAGTAATAATATAATCTATGTCACATAGTATATAAAGAATAAAGGATTCTACATGTAAGTCTCATGTACAGGGCCTGGTCTGCATTAGGAACTGCATTAGGAACAGGGTTGAAATGAATTCTTATCAGGTCAAAAGTACAGAGAATGGAGTTTGTGAGGTGAGGGCAGTGTTGGGGGGAATCAAGGGAGTAACCCCTGTCTGTTCCCACACATGGATTCAGTCTGAAAACACAGAAGGGTGAAGATAACAGGAAAAGGGTCATGCTCACTAGCAAATTACTTATTGTTGCCCAGATTGTCACTGTGGCAACATGGAAACCCCCAAAGCAGATTGTCTAATGCTCGAGATAAATACTCGGGGCTATCACTCGTCAGCACAAGGATTCAAAAGAAGAGCCAGGAATGAAGTGTCACAGATGGGAATAATTTTTCTTTGGGAGTCTTCCTTTGAGGATATTCTCAGAGTTTTGAAATAGCTACAAGACATACTCAAGCTAGAACTTGGTCATAGAGGGCAGTTTTCCTTCCACCTTGCCCATGTTTATCTTATTTCTATCACAGGGCCAAATGCCAACTTTCCTACGCAATCAACTCTTTAGAAGCTGAGATTTATAAATAGCCTCTAAAATCCATTTGTGAGGCTTCCTTTAGGATTTCTAATCTTTCTTTAATACCAGCAGCTGCAAGAAAGGCATCTTGTTAACAGACTGAAAAAAGTGAATAAACAGTAGTTAAAGATCACAATGAAAGTGGATATTTGGAGATATCTAGTCTAGTCAGGAAAATTTTCTAATTTCAAATAAAAGAAATCATAGATGATTACTTGGAAAGGATATGGTATATTTGCTTTCTTCATGGCAATAATAATGTTTTCCCACTTCAATATAAAGGCAGTACTAACAGTTATATGTAGAAAATAATCTTTTTAAAAAGAATTCATTTTTGAGCATTATAGGGACCCATTAAGTCTTAAGTAACTACAAGTAATCCTTTTTTATCTGCCCAGTTACAAACCATCCTTACTTGCTCAACACTGTCTCTCCTGTATCCTTCCCTGTAGGCCTCCTGTGAAAGTTTGACGTTCAAGGTCTAAGCTGCAATTCGAATAAGTTTAACTTTTTCCAGAGAATTCAAGTAAACAGAGAATGGCTAAAGCACAAGCATCTATCTATCTATCTATCTCGTATGTTTTCAGCACATAACATCTACATTCTTTGTAAAGAGTTGGTACATTTACACAACAAATCATAATTCCTCTTTACACCCCCTGTTCCCTTCTCCCTTTTTGCTCCATTTCTTCATCTTCTCATTTGAGGAAGATCTATCTCCCCACTTCCTATTATGTCTTTTACTTTGCTTTTTATACATAATTTGTGTTTCTCATACAATAATAAACGATGTGATATTTAAACTTTTGTGTCTTTTTTTTTTCTTAACATTATGATCTCAAGGTGCAGTTTTAATCTCTAAAGCCCATCCTGGAGTAAACTGAAACTCAGAGTGATAAAGGCTGTATTCTTAGCCAAAACAAACCATAAGTAATTACTGTTTTTATGACCATTCAAGGTAATTTTGCCTGGCAGTTCAAAGGACTGCATGGAGATCTCATAGCTTAGGAATTCTTTTTCTTCTCCTTTGCCTTCACCTTTTCTTTCAACTTCTCCTTCTATTATCCTCCTCCCCTCTTCATTCTTCTTCCTCCTCTTCCTCCTTCCTTTGCTTCTTTTCCCTTTTGGCTCCTCTTTCACCACTCCTTCCTCTTCTTCCTCCTCTTCCTCCTCCTCTTCCTCTTCTTCTTCTTCTTCTTTGACTTCTTCTTCTTCTTCCTCTTCTTCTCCTTCTCCTTCCTCTTCCTCTCCTTCTCTTTCTCCTTCTTCCTCTTCCTCCTCTTCTTCTCCTTCTTCTTCTTCTCCTTCCTCCTCATCTTCTTCTTCATCTCCTTCTCCTTCTTCCTCCTCCTTCTCTTCTTCTTCTTCTTCTTCTCCTTCTTCCTCCTCTTCTTCGTCTCCTTCATCTGCTCCTTCTTCCTCCTCCTTCTCTTCTTCTTCTTCTTCTTCTTCTTCTTCTTCTTCTTCTTCTTCTTCTTCTTCTTCTTCTTCTTCTTCTTCTTCCTCTTCCTCTTCTCCTTCTTCCATCTGACTTAAAGAGGCAGAACTCTTTCAACAGGAGCTCCCAGTGGGTGCTATTACAGTAGTTCTGGCTTCGTGTATCTCTGGTTTCCTTGGATGTCTCAAAGACCATTCTCAATAGTCTTCAAAAACTATTTGATCATGGATCTAACTGGGTACAGCATGACTTTTTTATTTTTTAATTTCTTTTTTTTTAAGAAAAAAACACAGAAATGAAAAATGAAAGTAAAAGGGACAAAAAAACAATGACACAAAACAATACCCATATAGGCTTTCAAAACAAGATGGTAGGAATTTAACAGTGGTTGTTACATGGCATATTGTTATCTTTGAAATAATTACTTAGATTACCAGGCATACACATGCAAAAGTGATACAATCAAATGAGTATTATCTGTTCTTTTCCAAGAGCTAGTAGAATTAGTAGCATAATCATCTTAGCTATTTTACATATAGCATTTTAAAAGTAACCTGGCAAGCAGTGGACAGACATCAGGCTTTCAGGGCATTGTCCTTGGTATGCTACCAATCAGGATAATCAGATATCAGATCAGAGAAATGCATACTCTCTGTTGAATAACTGCATCTCTAGATTTTGTTAACTAAGTTATTTTCCTTCATATAAGATATTATACAATGGTTTGATCTTTCTAATGACCTTGAGAGGTAGATATAAAGACAACCCTTGTTTTCCAGAAGACAAAATGGAACACTGGAAAGCCAAAGTGAAAGCAAAAAAGCTCCATGATTGTTAAGTTCAAAGTGAACCTGTTTTGAGATATGGGCAAAGTCTCAGGACCTTGCCACAGATTCCATTCACTCATATTCACTCACATTATCCTTCTCTTCCATTCATTCACTCCTCCAGCAAGTATTAACTGAATGTCTTCTATGCTGCAAGCATACTCTATAGGTACTTTGCTGTGTCACACAATAAAACAGAAGTCTTTGCCCTTGTAGCCAGGATAGAGTAAATAAACTCATTTTTATAGCACTGCTTCCTTTTACTGCTGCCTATTGTTTGCAACAATAATCATGGATATAAGAAAATAACCACAACAATAATTTAATGTTACAAAAGTGCAACTGATCTGGAAGAAACAGAGTAGGGCAAAGGGATAGAGAATTGTTGGGTAGAAGACCAACAAGAATTTCAATAAAGTGATGGTATCAAATCTCATTTAAAAGAATAATTTGAGTTTAAAGAAGACTTAGGAAATTCATTTAGCTAAAAGCTTTCCACAAAGAGCATAAAGCAAATGAAGAGTGTCTACAGAGCCTGGTGTGACTGTAACACACAGCTGAGGGATATTGTAGTAGAAGCTGATGTTAACAAGGTGATGGAGCCAAGTCAACTAGAATCATGAAGGCCACCATCATGACTTTAGTTTTTAGTTTCCATAAACAATAGAGCTACTACAGGATTTTGAGCCCAAAACTAAAAACAATGTAATCTTTTCAATGATTCTATTTATTAGGTTGATATTAGTTTGAAAGATTCAAGGGTAGAAACAAAACATTCAAAGGTACAAATTCTTTATGATGAAAGTGCTCATTATGTATGTTTAAAATGTTCCAAAAAACTTAATTATTGAAAAAATATATTTAAAAAATCCAAAGGCAATGATATATGTTCATGAAACACTTGAGTTGCCTTGGATATATAAGGACTTTCCCATTCTTTTTTTCAAATGAGTTTAAGCATGATGTGACTAAAATTTGTTGACAAGTGAGATGATAATGTCCAGGCCTAGCTCTGAAATTTGACCTGTGATCTTCTAATTTCTGCCTGCTTCTGCAGCAACCTCGGATGAAGGATGGAAAGGTAACCTGCAAGGAGCTTAGGTTCTCAGTGATTGTGGGAAGCACAGTCACTTCCTCCAATGCCAACTACATTGGACCATACTTGAATAGATTTTGAAACTACAGAAAAGAGAAAAGAAGACAATCTTTAAAATTCCAGTTCTGCTGCATTCGTTTCAACAGTTTCCTAATAGTGCTGAAATATTCTTCCTGTTTTTATTTTCCAAAGCAAGAAAAGCAGCATGCAAACCCAATGCTTCTATTTTTCTTATGTCCTCAGCAGCTGCTCAAACCTTTGGTGGTGTTACACTCTTCAAGATGGCAGCATGCATCGGTGCCAAAGCCTCTTTTGACAGAACTTCTGACTCACTGCTGTACTGGATGTGGAAAGTAAGACAACACTCGGCCACAGCAACAGCCCTAAAATTAAAACAAATTCAAACAAATTTCTTTTTACTTTCTTCCTAAAGTAGTATAAATTTCTGACTAGACTTCCTTGAATAATTCAGGATTGTTACTATTTTCTGAAACTCTTTATGTTGTTCACCAATCAACATTCCAATCACTGCAAATTATTTAAACTTCTAAAAAGAAAGGTAACCTTTTATTTTTCATCAATATTTTGGCATTTTAGCAAGTATCTGTTAATAGAAAATTCCCACGATGACATTTAATTGGCCTACTGATAAGAAGTGAACTTTTCCCAAAGAAACTAGCATAATGCCCCTCACCAAACAAAAGCCTACTATACTTAATATGTGCCAGTTACTGCACTGAGGATATTATTTAGAGGATGTCATTAATCCGTTAAGCATCACTTCACCTGATTGGTGGCTAAGTTAGAGGAAGGTTAGTGTTATCTCTGTCTGACAAAGGGTTGAATAGACTCAAAGAGGTGGCATGAATGTCATTGCCATACTACTAGTAAGAATATCTCTGGGTTTATGGAACAGTATGAATCTGGGTATCTGGGACCAGTAAGTGTATTTCTGGATGTGTGAGATAGAAGCATCACTGAGGACATCCACTTCTACATGGACGCATTCTTGTCTCAGAGAAGCCAGATTTGGAGAAGCGCTATCAGACAGATACTAACCTTTCACAACTAGCACAACAGCCCATGAATGTAGGAGAGCAGCTTGAATGCGGGTGTAAAACCTTATTGTCAATTTTCACATGAAATCTGAAAATGCTGATTAACATGTTTTACTTTTTTGTCCTTAAACATCAACAATGGTTATCATATATTATTCACAATACTCTGTCTTAGCACTGACATGCTCATATGTGGATATTCTACTGTCACTAAAGGTCTCCTGACATAGCAAGGAGTATCTTTAGGACATTTTTGAGTTATTTAGAAATCAGTAAGTTGTCACTTTTACCTATAACTCTAACATATGATTAAATTCTATGAATGAAAAGTGTGTAAGAGCCTTTCTTGAATGTCAAGTAGATTCTTTGGGGGGACAGATTAGAGGAGGAGTTTGATCTTGAAGCAGGGGAGATACTCTGGATATCTCCCCTTAGCTTCTCTCCTTTCTTTTAAGTGTGAGCCCTGTGGCTTGCAGGGAATAATATTCTTGTCCATACTATGCACCCTCACATCCCTCTCACTGTGCATGGGGTAGGGCAGATGGGAGGATACATGTGTGAGCAAGAGGCCAAGGTTAGAAGGTTAGAGGATAGCAAAGGATTTAAGTGACACTGGTCTGTCACCTATGTTACATACCCAAGCGAGTCTCTGTCACAGTCAATGCAAAAACCACCACTACCACAGCAAAATGTTGGTTATTATCTTCATCTTCTATATCCTTTATAGCACAATTATTAGAAAGTATTTACAAAAATTATTTTATTTATTAGCATATTTTGCAAGAAATGAAGATCTAATATGTAAGAAAAACAGACTAATGAATTATATACATGGACTTTACATGCTTTGTGTCACACAAAGCGTCACACGTTTTGTGTTATGTATTGCACCTTATTTCCTTAAATCGTACAAAAGGTTGCTCTCTTTTTTACAGATTAAGAAAATACATTTGGAAAATAACTATAAGCAGAAAGTGCCAAAACCAGGATTTTCCCCTGATTTATCTGTTCTAAACGCTTAAATATCCTCATCTCTAGGTATCTCTAAATTTAAAACAAAGCCCTAGGCAGGTTATCCACCCTGTTCAGGGAACTACTGGGGACTTCTTGTTAGAACCCTTGAGAGGACCCCTCCTATTTTGCAGGATTAGTGGTCTAACTTCAGACTTTGCAAGAGAAGAAAGCTCACATCTGTTAGTCTTTAGCAAGTCTCATTGAAATTCTTGCAAGGAGTGTGGATATAGCTGGTGTTCTTCCCCAGATGTGACCTTAGGCCAATGTGTGGCCAACAAGAGACACACCAAGATTTCCAAGGACGTGCTGAATGATTGTGGTCTTTCCTGGAATTGCTTTTCCTAACTAGCCTAATTGTGGAAGGAATGAGGTGAGTGCCGGGGCCAGGGAGACAGAATACACAGACAGCTCTTATTTATCTCTATTATCTTTGGGCTTTTACTGATACCTTTTATGGCGAAGGAGATCTTTTAAGTAGCAGGTTGGACTACCTTGCAATGGAGGAAAGGGTTGGCTTATCTTATTCGGTCCATGGTTGTCTGGGGTCTTTTTTTGGTTAATACTTGTCAATGGAATTTAAGAAATGAAAGCAACAATTGTCTGGCTCTCCTGCTGGGTCTCATAAAACCTTATTTAAAACACTTTAGTGAGGAAGTTGTTTCCTTGCTTTTATTTTTTTTTTATCCCTCAGTAAAGGTAAGTGCCTTGAAAAAGAAGAGAAGTAGTCAGGAACAGTGAAAATGTCAATGGAAGACTTGACTGTTCAAGAATAAAGAGGAAAAATAAAAAGTAATGCAGGCAAAAAATAAATAAAACTTAACCTCTGTCAGAGTACAACTTCGAGTTGTTTTAACAACAAATCTAAATCAGTTTAAGATCCACCGTTTAACTTGTCAAACTAAGCTATTGCTCAGACTACTTTGGAGTAGCTTTCATCTACAGAGTTGACTTACAGTTTTGACACTTTTGGAGCAGAGGTAGGAAAATAGGCTTCCTCATTTATTAAATAGGACTCTTTCTATGGGAGAGTATTACAGAGTTTCCTGTGGGTTTTTAATAGGGCTTCTCTGTGGATATATATACTCTGAAAGACCACAGCCTGGAAAAGCTAGGCAAATCTATATCTAGTATCTCCCTGACATATTTTCACCTTGGTTTTCTATTCTACATGGCATGATGATTTTGAAGCCAGCAGGAATGCAAAGAGATCTCTTATTCATCTTTACCTCTGTAAATTCTGCCAGGGTGCAGTTGTCACAAAGAATTTGCTCTGAGTATCCCTTTCATCAACAGCTGTTATAGTTAGTGGGGTAGGTCCACTGCTGCATTTTCTAGTTTTAAAATTTAAAAAAGAAGCTTTACCAACAAATTTTTTAAAAAGATACAACTTATGTAAAGACAAAATGTGGACAGACAGAAAATAGCTATAGATACAAGTATATAGCCAGTTTAGATTAAGCAAAGAATTATGAGACTTGTCCATAGAATACAGACAACTAAAAGGTCTTATTACCATGCTGAGTCCATTTGGACTCCTAAGCCACTGATAACCAGCATGCATTAGTTAATAGTAAATACAATTAACACTTATTAATGGATATATTGCTGATCACTTCCACAGCCTTGTGACTGTCTGCCATGTAAATTCAATGTGTGCTTATAGCCTGCCCTAAGAATGAATGGGTAAATGGTCCTCAAGTAGACACTGGGAAGCCATAGTCAATTTCTGATATAAGCCAGGTGATTTATTAAGGATTAATCACAAGAGTTAATGTTGAGTAATATTAAGGATGGGCATAATGGTAAAATAGTAATGTCAATAGGGGAAATGCTGGGAATAACGGATTAGAGCTACATTTCACTGTACATCTGACATTTACCTGGAAGAATGCTATCTATACTCTCCCCTCCAAAAATTTTTTGAAGATAATGTACTGAGACAGAATCCTTTGACTGGACAGCATTAATTAAGAAATTGGTCACATTTAGAGATAAGAGTGGAACCTGGTTCTACTTCTGCTTATTTTCCAAACCCATCCAACTTCCTTCTCCCCTCCTTTCTCTTTTCCTCTTCTCCTTTTTTCCCTTCTTCCTCTCCCTGTCTCTCTTTTCCCTCTCCTCCTCCTTCTTTATCCTCTCTTCTTCCTCTTTTCCTTCTTCTTTATGTTCTCTTTTGATCCATTTTCCTGATATTCTATTTGAGAAGTAAAAGTTTTCAAAACAGTAAATAAGATATTTATCACCTGCTTTTTATGTTACCATGCCATACAAACTTGTTATTTTTGAAAGCATGCAGGAATAAAATTATATGGTTACTAAGTGCTTGTGATGAATTGGGTATTATATATTTTATTGTATCACCTTTTAATTTCCTCACCCACAGTATACTTTGTCTCTTTTTTACTACTGAAGGGTCTGAGGCCAAAAAAAAAAAAAAATTAAGACAGAAACTTGCTTAGAATCATGTATCCAATAGAAAATCTGACTTGGCTAAATATCTGCCAATTGAAGCAAGGTCTCTAACTGGGCCAAGACACACAGAAAGAAGTGGTGTGAAGTAGAAAAAAATGGACATTAGTGTTTGGAGATCCTTGTGCTCAGTCATAGTGCCACCTCAAATGCGGTTCCAAACCATACAGCATATAGAAGATATGAACCCTGGAGGCGGCGTAGTCCTAGGGGTCACAAATGTAAAGCAACGTGTCTGTTCACTTAACAGTACCTTTACTTTAAATTATAAGGCAATGCCAAAACAAATATGTGTGCAGCAAACCTCTTTGTGTGTACTCTAAAAATAATAAATTGAAGTGTGCTACCAATTATTCAGGAGGCTCCAGCAGAATCAAAATTTTGAGGCCAGCTGGGAAAACTTGTCCAGATTATCTCAGTATAAGAAAATAAAAGGGATGGTCTGTAGCTCAGTACTACCTGGGTTCACTCCTCAGAGTTGTAATATGGAAAGAGAGTATAACAGTACAGAGTAAAACTGTACGAGTTGTAAGTAATACAGAAAATCAATAAACTATTGTCAACATCATGCAATGGAATAAAATGCAGTTGTTAAAAATGCCTCTTATCCATATTTATTGACATAAAATGTGTCAATATACAGTCCAGTTAAGCATGTCATAAAATGTATTTGCTGTAAATTAAATCCATATTATTTTAACAGTCACACATATATTCATTCTGGGAAAAAATGTTTAATTGTAGCTGACTTTTAATAATGGAATAAACAATAATTTTCATACCCTTTTTATAATTTTCCTTAATTCTTATGCAACAGTAACAACTGCAATATATATTTTGTGTACAATGTGGAAAGTAAGTTATTTATTTTTCATGATTGCAATCTCCATTGTAATATTATGCAGTCTAAAATAAAGAGGGGCTTAAAGTCAGGATAGCATGATATTTTAAGTAGACTTTCTGCTCAACAAATATATACTCCTAGCTATTATTCCATGAAATAACTATATAACAATTTTTGGCCAAAACAAGTACTTACAAATAAACAACAGCAATAATAAACATTTTTCACTCTAGAAATGCACTGTCTTAATCACTATGTCTGACGTGTGAAATTTAAAGGTGGAGCGGTTTATGTTGTCACAGTGTATAGAGGTTTCAGTCTATGGTCAGCTAGTTTCAACTCAGGATGGCATGCTATGTCCAGGAAACAGAGACAGTCAAGGGAGGAAATAGGAGATGAATCCCGCCCTGACTTCCTTTTTTGAAGCATACCCCACTTGCTGAAAGCAAGTCAAGGAGCTATAAACCCTCATAATCTAATATTCTTCCAAAAATCTTGCCCATGAACACATGAACCTCTTGGGGGACATCTAGGTACAAACCAAAGCATTTTACATAAAGAGGTGTTCATGAGTCTTTGAGAGCTGGGAGAACAGTTATATATCTTAGTTACTTTCCTTTTCATTGTGACACAATACCTAACACCCACAATTGAAAGGAGCACAAGTTTATTTTGGCTGAAAGTTTGTAGAGGATACAGTCTGTAATCCAATATTTTCAAGGCAAGTTGGCATAGCAGAGAAGCATGGCAGATGAAAAGTTGCTCAAATCGTAGTGTCCAAAAAATAGAGAGAGAGAGAGAGTAAAGCAGGTAGAGGAGATTAAACCTACCTACACACCCTTTGCAACCAGACTTCTGCTAACAGCAAATCAGCAATTAGCCCCCATAAGCCAATCATCCTCCAAGAGCCATACCTATGCATACATGAGTTTGGGAGGGCTAGCTAGCTATAAGCCATAACATGTGCAATTATATGCATTTCTATATAGCATATAAAGTTGTCTCAACAATTTGATTATTTTAAAGACCACTTACTCTTTAGTCTCTGGAAGCTCCATATCTTTTTCTGACAGTATTTCCTTAACTCCTGAGAAAAACTGTTTAATAAAATTAACTAGCAATCAGAGTGTCATAGAACATTTTAAAAATTAAAACATGATTTTAGTGATTTTATGATTATTTATTCTTTCAGTACATTTCCTGAGTTTCTAAGTGCTAAAATTCAAGAACTTACCTACAATCTGATCTTCAAGAGTGAGCCTTCAAACATATCAGGCACTTTATGAAATATAGCTGTGCTCTTGTGAGACTCCACAATCCTGGGAGGTGTCTTATTACGGTACTTACCATGGTAACTAAAGTAGCTTGATATTTTTTATGTGTGTTCCATTAGACTAAAATCTTGACCTAATTTGTTAACTGCTCTATCTTTAGAATTTAAACAATCAGCTTCCTGTGTCTGTTTGTCCACAGGATCAGCAAATCCCTGACATGCTAATACGGAGTACAGGATGCCTCCACCACTAGATAGCATCCTCCCTAAATAAAACTCACAAAAAAAGCAGGAAATACAGTTCAGCAGCACAGTGGCTGCCTGGCAAGTGCATGGCCATGAGTTTGATTCCCAGTAGTAAAAAACAAAAACAAAACAAAAACAAAAAACCCCTTGCAAACATATACTTAGATGGTTTCCAATAGAGGCTGTTGGTAGAGCATGACCTTAGCAGAAAAAGAATAACCTAGATGTGAGCTCCAGCATGATAATAGGAAGCAAAAAAGCAAATACAAATGTGGTTCATCTCTCTCTTGAGTACATTTTTTAGTCACTTGCCTTGTCAGTGACACCCAACACCTGACACCCACAGCTCAACGGAGGAAAGGTTTCTTTTGGTTCAAATTTTAGGTCAAGGTTGGCTGGTTCCAAGGAAGGACAGCATGGCACAGAGACATGTCAGAAGAGTAGGTGACAACCTCAAAGTAGTCAGGAAGCAGAGAGGGAAAGGATAAGCCAAGGAAGAGAAGTACTCTCTTCAAGTTCATCTCCTTAGTGTTCCATCTCTTCTACCAGGTCTTACTTCCAAAGCAAGTCAGCTATATCAAACTCATAATACAATTACCTTTCAAAAGCTCCACAGAGATGTGCATTAGGTTCTTTCAGACATCTAGATAAAAATTGTAACATACCTTACTTCACTCTACGACTCATGCATATCTATTTATGTAAATTACATTTAGTACATCTTTAAATGTTGCTAAATCCTAACAGTTTCAGCATTACTCAAAAGTTCAAGTTCAAATTCTCTCTGAAACCTAAGGCAAACTCTGAGCTGTGAGTTTCTCTAAAAATGAAAAGCAATTTAAACACTGCTGACATATAATGGCATAGGGTAAACATTCCCATTCTAAAAGAGAGAAATAGAGGAATAGAAAGGAATGTGACAAAAGCAGGAAAAACATTAAATTCCATGATTTCATGTCTAGCACTCAGAGCAAGAGGTGAGATATCAACTTTAAAATGCTTGGGAGGCCTCACCCCATAGCACTGTTGGTGATTGCAGCCCTAATGACCTTACTCTAGGGCTAGGGCTGCTCATTCTTTGTGACTTTCCTCTGACTGTTCTCATATTTGGCTTCTCTGCCTTCCTGAGGCCTGCACTTCACTTTTGATCTTAATTTCTTTTTTTCTTTCTTTCTTTGTTTCTCTTTCTTTCTTTCTTTCTTTCTTTCTTTGTTTCTCTTTCTCTCTCTCCTTTCTCTTTCTCTCTCTGTCTCTCTTTATTTCTTTTTTCTTTCTCTCTCTCTTTCTTTCTTTCTTTCTTTCTTTCTTTTTTTTTTTGTAGTGGGGATCAAACTCATGACTTCGTGTTTGCAAGCAGGCACTTATGCCACTGAGCTAGACTCCGGGGCCCTTGACTTCATTCTTGTAGCCTCACACATTACACACTCAGGATCACGTTGCCCTGCCTCTCAGGCCTTATTCTGAAGCCTGAGTGAAAGTGTTCCTAACCCTACAGCTCTCAGATTCTGTATATCCCTAAAACCAACACCACATGAAAGATGCCAAGATCTGCTGCCAGGCTCAGAAATAGACAAGTCCTTCTGTATCATGGTTTCACAGGTCTTTGGGTGCATGGATGGCTGAGAACTGTGAACTGAATCCCAGGACCTGTCTTCTTAAATAAAAAGTTTACAGTCTTTTATCAATGAGCTTATGAAGGGAGGGTTCTTTATGATTTCTGACATGCCCTCAAGTCAATTTTCCTATTGGTTTGATCCAAAGTACTTGTTTCTTTTTAATGCTAATTTTTTGAAACTGTCTTCTCCATCTTTGCTTGTGCTCACTTTTTGGAAAAGTTAACTTGTTAACTGGAAATTTTGTTCCTGATTTTTAATATAAGTCTGGCTAAAAGCCCCCAACAGTAGTCATATCACATCTCTAATTTTGAGCTGCCTTGAAATTTCCTCCTCCAGACAATTAGTTTGCTATCCTTAATCTCAGTCTCCTCCAAAGTCTCAAGACAAGAGCTAAATATAGATGAATTTTATTCCAGAGCATAGCACACATGGGATGGAGTCCATCACCAGTGAAATAACTTGTGCCAAACTGAAATCTCCTGAGCATGGTCTTTACCATCTGTATTTATAACAGAACTTTCCATTAAGATCAGCTCACAGCACTGTAGAGCTTTCCTAGCCAGGTTCTCCAAACATTTCCAAACTTCTCCTGTGAACCATCTGTAAAGGCTTCCAAACCACATGGTCTGGTACAGTTACAGCAACAATCCCACTTCTCTGGTAACAAAATCTGACTTAGTCACTTTCCTTGTTGCTGAGACACAATACCTGACACCAACTCAAAGGTGGAGAGATTTTAATTTGCTTTCTGTTTCAGTCTGTGCTTAGCAGATTCCAAAGAAGAACAGCATGACACAATCCTTGTGGGAGAACAGCTGCTGATTGCATGGCATTCAGGAAACCAAATGGGAAGGGAGAATCCAGGAAAGGAGGTCTATCCTCCTGGGTCTTGACCCAAGTGGCCCATCTTTTCTGACTATTTCATAACAATGAAACAGATATGCTTCCCTCATAATTCAATTAATTTTCCAAAGTTCAACCTGAGCGCATTAAGTTTTTGAGGGACATCTTGATAGAAATCATAACAATGGAGAAAGATGAAATTTCTTGTTGGAGGCTCTTGGGTGAACTTTTCTGCACTCTTAGGTAGGAAAGTTTCTTATTTAATGTTCTAATGAAAATTTGGGACCAGAATACTAATATGGAGAATCTGGAAACAGATTAGGATGTAAAATTCTCAAATCAGTGAAGCAAAAACTATTTCTCAGGACTGATGATGATGTTAATGGATTTTAATTTTTTTGGGTTTAAAATTGAAGACTCAATTCTTAGTCATAGAAAAGTAATGTGAGAAAAAAATGGAATAGTCTACCTGTTAGAAAGTATGATGAGCACAAGGGATGTCCTGTAAAGAGAATTAACACTTACTCATGGAGAGATATTGTCTCTTCTATATTGTTATCCTCTTTCATCATGCTCAAACCATAGGAAAATTGGATGTTTTGTCTTAACTGTGCTTACGGGGAAAATCATCCTTCATTTACTTACAGTAGAGAGAGAGCAGCACTAGCAGGTGCCTTGGTGAAAAAAAATTTTAGAAGTCATGGCAGAGAAACAGAAGACATCAATAAGAAATGAGAGAGAGGAATCCAACTGAGATTTCTGAGACATATAAAATTTCCAAGGGATTCTCAGAATTACACATGCTTGTAATTCCAGCACTGTCAGGGTGAGTCAAGTATAACTGAGTTCACACCATCCTGGGTTACATAATGAAACTCTGTATCAAAGAAAAGGAGGTTCCTCAGAGTGTAACTATCAGGTCTTGGATTATGTTATTTAAATATGAAAGCGAAAGCTACCCTGAAAAGGGTGGATACCTGGGGGAATGCTGACTTACATTTGTTTAAGATAGTTAAGCTTCTCTTAACGTAAAGAAAACAGGGATATTTTTCCTCCCAATAACTATAATTAATAGGATTAACTGTTTTCAAGTTAATATAATTTAACAATTATTTGATCTCAAATTCTCACATATAAAATATATAGTAAATATTTCAGTGAGTCAAGTTTCTTTGAGAAAATTGGCTTTTGGAATCCAGATCTTATGGCAGTTTCCTTAGAGCACAGTTGAGCTCCAGTTTGGAAAAATCAAAACCATGATTTTACAGGGAAAAAAAAAATGTTCCTTGCATTTCCAGAATAACTGAAAAAATTTCATGCATTTCTAAGAACAAATTGCAAACAGATATCCCAAACTGACATTTCAACACACTCCCAAATTAGAAATAATGGCTGCAAATATTAGGAGAAAATTTTAGACATATGTGATTGACTAGGACTGCCATAAGCACACATTTCATAGGTTAATGCAGATAAATCCAAGACATAGAAAAATCACAAAGAAAAATGCCCACTGAGAGTTTTTTCCCTGTGACACAACTGATTTCAGTGTACTCCTCATTCCCTCAAAGATTGCAGACTGTAGCACAGTCCAGAATCTTCAAAAGTAAGGAAAGTGAT
Organism: Cavia porcellus; assembly: GCF_034190915.1. Classification (NCBI taxonomy): domain Eukaryota; kingdom Metazoa; phylum Chordata; class Mammalia; order Rodentia; family Caviidae; genus Cavia; species Cavia porcellus. The sequence goes on along the minus strand of NW_026947484.1, from coordinate 172,633,954 downwards.
TTATGGCTTAACTTACAATATTTCAGGGCAGAGTTTGAGTCTTCTGAGTGTACTGATTTTACTTAATTGAGATGTTTCCCTGATACCTTCTCTTTGATGCAACATCAGAGGTCATCATATGGTCTCCATTGGGGAAAGCCATTTCCTCTCCGCAGCATGTCTCAAAAGCATCATCATTTCTAGTATCCAGCACTCAGATGTATGCTCCATCAGTGCATGATCTGAGATAGTGTCTCTGCTGTCCCCAACAACTATGGGAGATCACAGATCAAAGACTTTGAGAGTATAAGCAAGGCCAAAGTCAAGGACAATCCTTCCCACACAATGAATAATGCTTTCCAGCAAGAAAACATAACCACTTCCCAAGATCTAATATGACCCAGGCCATCAAATAACATAAGCATCTTGTGTGATTTTTTTTGTGGGGTTGTACTATTTTAATTGTTCTAAACAAAACCATAGGTACTCATACAGCATGTGTAAGGCTTCTCTAAATGAAAGTGGCATTTTATGTGGATAATGACTAATCTACTTGGTTTTCAAACATAAAAAAGATATGTTTGGAAGTTTAAATGTATAAAAATTACTTAAACTTTTATATTTTTTTTTATTCAGAAAGATAGAAAATCTTACTTTTTATTTGACATAGGGCAAAACTCAGGACAAGATTACCCAATGGTGTAAAATAGAGAAAGATGAGGAGATTTCAGTTTGGCTGAGACAGAGGCAATATTCTGTAGTGAAAAAATAAAATATTGCTAACAAGTAGCAGGCAGATTTGGCCCCTGGGATGTTCTTGGAGATATAACTGCTATAAAAGTGTGTCCTTTACCCCAAGGGCATCACTGTGGAGACTTAGACCAGGGGAAATAACATCAGTGCTATCAAGGGAGATGAATGAGATGTTGGAGGAATTCTATAATAGCCATTGCTTCTATCTGGGGGACATGGGATATGCCAAGGAAGGCATCTGAATGAACTGCAAGGAAAAAGTACTTTGTATTCAAGCTTATCATTCTTTATGGCTGAGTACTATTTCACTGTGTAAAAATACCACATCACTTCTTTTTTTGTTTGTTTGTTTGTTTGTTTGGTTTTTTTTTTGTTTTTGTTTTTAAAATTTTATTTTGAATGTAGTAAAAATACAACAGAACAAGACAGAACAAAGCCAATCAAGACAATGCAGTGAAATTGGTACATAATTTCACTGCAGCATACTGGGATAGAAGTAATTAGTACTATAGTATATTTCGTTATCTTCACAATAGCTGGCCAGTCAGTTAGGTATAGTGAAATCAAATTAAAAGCAGAACATTATAAAACCAATTGAAAGAGAGTATTGAATAGTGCAAAACAAACATAACAAAACAGTGAAAACAGCCTTTGCCTTCAAACAGAAGATAGAAGGAAATACCCATATTTGCTATATTGCATATGGTCATCCTCCCAAGAGATGCTGAGACATCTATCCCCAGCTGTTACGGGTAGAGAGTGTTTGATTCTCAGCCTGCATGCTAGTAGGCTCATAGGAGCCACTGGTTCTCCTCCTGGCCTATGTCTGGGATGCTTACCAAGAGGGCGGAGGAATAAACTGCCTAAATCCCACCATGGTGGGAAGTGCTGGTTCTCCTCCTGGCCCCATGCCTGGGGCAGAAATACCACATCACTTCTACCGATTCCTCTGTTGATGGGCATTTGGGTTGTTTCCAAGATCTGACTATCACAAATTGTGCAGCTATAACGTGAGTGCACATATATTACTGTGGTATGTTGTTTTCAATTCTTCTGGGAAAATACCCAGAAGGGGAATAGTTGGGTCAAATGCAACTTCTAATCCTAGTTTTCTGAGGAACTTTCACACAGATCTCACTAGTGTAAGAAACTAAAAGAGGAAATAAGATCCAAAAGTTACAATAGATACAGTAAAATGCCAAGAAACTGCTCAAAGGGAAACTATGTTATTTGCTCAATTTTGCAGGTCTATGCCTGGTAACCTGAGCAACTATTTGAAGATAACAATTTGCAATATTACAACCATTGTTAAAGTCTATCGTCTTGGCTTTAAATCCTGTGTCACTAATATTTGTTATTGTTGTTGTTGTTTGCTTGCTTCTTGATTTTTCTGGTTTTTTTGTCTGTGAAATAAAATAAAATGCTTTGTATTTACCCTTAGGTAGTGATTTGGCATGTGTGGAATGTAGAGCATCTGCTTGTGGATGCATGGTGCAGAAATGACTGTTGAGTGATAAAGCCCACAGAGAATCAGGGAGAGAATCTGGAGAACTGCATTCTAAGGCATTTGAGCAATGGAGAGCTATCAATTTTAAATGAGATTCATTTATCTGTATAGCACATTCATTCATCAGGTAACTGTCACACACTTAAAATTTTTTATTTAACAAATGTTTGCTGAACACTTTCAGGTACTGAAGATATAAAATCAAACAACAAAATCTCATTGAAGGAGCAATTTTAGACAAAGTAGGTAGGGGGAAACTTACTTCAAAGATTTCATTTCAGCAAAGATGGTAAGGAGGTAAGGGAGTAAACTATGTGGCTATTCAAGAAAAGAACATCCCAGGTAAAGATAAAAATCAGGTCAGAGGCAAAACGATGTCTGGCGTATTTAGAAACACTAAGAAATTCTGTAAGGAATTTGAATTCAGAGGGATATTGATGCTTGGGCTTTGTTCCTTTGTGCTGAGTCAGAAGAAAAGCCGCCAGGTTATTATGAGCAGAAACTTGAAGTGGGTAAGCTTTTAGTTTAGAAGAGTTCCTGAGGGCTGGGGTAGAGCAAGGACAGAGGTGAAGACATCAGTAGTTAAAATACTAACCTTGGAAGGAATGGAGTCATGACTTGGACTGAGGTGGGAGCAATGTGTAGACTCAGAAGTTGTAGCAAGACCCCATACATTGAATAGAAGTGCTATGCAAGGATAGACAGGAAGTTCACAATGATTTCATGCTTTTTGCATGGACACCTGAGAGAAAAGCATTACCATGAGCTGAGTTCCATGTGGAAATGGCTTGAAGGAAGTTGGGAAAATATTTTGGGGGAAGATGAGTGTTATAATTCAACTAAGTTCCTCAATGTTTGTGTGTTGAAGATAAAGTTCTCAAGGCAACTGTGTTCAGACATGGGATCTTTAAGAGTTGATTATGTAACATGTACTTTTTCTTTATAAATAGATTAATATTTCTGATTCATTTGTCTATTGTGAGAGTTGGAGATGGACTTGTTATAAAATGAGTTCACCCTCTTTTGTTCTTCATGTGAGCTCTCTTGATCTTCAGCCTCCTGCCATGAGGTCTTGCAGTATGAAGGCCTCAACACATGCTAGCCTTGGACTGAGTGTCCCCCAAAGTTGCGAGAAATACATTCCTTCTTTTATAAGTTATTTAGTATCTGGTATTTTGTCACAGCAGTGCAAAGCAGATTGGGAAGGATAACATGGAATTCAACTTTCTATGTGTTCAGTTTGAAATATTGATTGTGTTTATGGGTTCAAAAACAAAACTGACAGTTAAGTCCAACTGCAAGGGAGAAGTGTCATCTGGACACAAACATTTGGGAGTGTTTAGTCTACAAAGGGTATTTAGAAATAGAAGAATGGATGGAAACACTGAGGGAGCATCAGAATTGTTAAGCAGTGAGGGTTTCACAGTAGGAAAAATAAACCAACTCCTTGTCCATGAAGAACTCAAAGTAAGGCAAAATAAATAAATAGAACAACAGTATAAAAATAGTGAATACAACTGCAGGAGGCTCATTTCTGGATGCAGAGCAGAGAGCCAAGTGGGAAGGCAGACCGTGAGTGGTGCAGCTGTCCCACAGGCTGCCCTAGCAAATTACAGATGTTTCATTGGTTTGGAGAAAAGACTGAAGAGACATGGTCTGAAGAGAGTTCGATCTGCAGAACTGAGTAAATATTTAAGCCAACTAAAATATATTTCATTCAACTGAAAAAAGTTTGGTTTGTAAAGGAAAACAGCTGAGAGAGGTTGCAATTCCTAAGATCGAACTCAGGGTAAGTACAGGGATGTTTACTCAATCATTTTGTCAGTGTCCATTTTTTTTTTTTAATTTTCCCATCTTCTTATCTGTGAATGAATTTTACTTATCTGTGAATGGATACATAATATTTATAAATGTTTCTATAGAGCTTACATGGGAAATTATATAATAGGTTTTAGCAGGGTTAGCTCAAAGCACTTCACAACTTTAGGACATAAAAATCTCCTTCCTCTATCCACCTTAACTTTATCGGCAGGTGTTTTACAAATGAGACTTAATAGACAGAATAGCAAATGAAAAACAAGAAAAAATCTGTTAATACATGCATCTGTAGATATTCATCAAAAATTACAGTGAATGTTTCAATGAACATACTGTTTTAAAAGACACACTGGCACTAATCTTCCTCAAAATATTAAAACTACCCTACTCATTCAAATACAGTTACCCCATCATTCTTGGCAATCAGATTTGGGAGTACATGGTGATGAAAAACTCAAAATTATGATTAGACCTTGGGCTTATGTATCATCTTAACAAAGAATGGTAAATTTGTAAAGAAGTCAGGTCAAGGGCAAAGGATGGCAAGTTATAGAAAATCAAATATTTATGAAAACAAGTGCAATATAAAGGCTAATTATCAAGGCTTTATCAATACCTTCTTCGGATGTCTTCTCTAAATTCCAGGCTTCAGACTTGAGGCTGGTGAGGGTTTGGAATCTTCTCCAGTGATTCACTCCTGTCCTTCTCAATAGGAGAGGAGATTGGGTGCATCTTACAAACTTATGTACTGCTCTTGGCTGATAAGGGAGGGCAAGGAGGGTTTTATTTTTCTGTCTCTTTCTTCTCTTATCTGTTATCAGCTCAGAATAATCAATATGACATAGTGATACATTTTGTTGCTTTTCATAAGTGTTTGCAAAGTGCTACCTCTTTGCCTAATTAAAATATTGAAAATTGCATAAATTAAAAACAGAACTCATTAGTTCATATAGGTAAACAATTATATTTAAGAAATAAATGTTTGGCAACACTGGCAACCTCAGTGGAAAGAATTTCTTTTCTACAAAATTTCTAGACCTAACTATCCTTGATTGTCCTAGGGCATCTTGTATTTTTGAGAATAGAATTCTCTCATTTACCAAAAGTTGAGAAAGTCTCACCCAAACCTCATTACAGCAAGATTGGCAGGGGAAGGAGTCAAACTTTAAGTCTATTACTCTGTCCCCAGGTTTTTAATTTGCAGATATTTGAAACATAGGTTCAGTGTGTTACTAGTCCTCTGGTCTCTCATTTATGTAGGTAGTACCCAGACTGAAATTCATGGCTAAAAGTCTAAAACAATCTACACATTCCTTGAAGGCACTATCTTTATACTCAGAGATATACTTTCAGAGAAAGCAAGGTATAATCTCTACCCTTTCCACAGCTTCCTACTTCTGCCAGTACACATGGCCTTTCTTGGTATCTGACTAATTACCCATCAAAACTTTATTATATTCAAAATCAGAACACACAATTAAGTTCCGTCCAAACAACTGAAATCAAACTACTGTAGTTAACTAGGAGATAAATAAAGGAATTTCAAAGGCCATAAGCACAGCATGACAAATTAGCAAGAACATGGCCCTAGGACAGAAGGGGCTTCCCACTAAGACTGAATCATCAGCTCACTGGTGGAAACAATTTATTTGATGCAAATGCAAAACCAAACATTTACGAATCAACTAAACAAGTAGTTTAGGAGAAAAGTATCTTGAGACTTGGAAAAAACAAGTTTATTACCCAGGGAATTATAGGATTAGAAATTTATCAGGACTTGGGTCATGCACACATCTGGCATGTGTGACTGGAACACTCAGCCACTGAGTAAAGCCTTGACCCATGCAAAGACTTGGTGTATGGAACTTTGGCATCCTGCCACTGGTAATCCTCATTTCTAATACCCAAAGGACATGATGCTGTCAATCACACAAGTTCTGATTCATTTCTCTCTATATTTCATGCCCTTACTAGGGCTTACTCTCTTGCCTAGAAAATTGACTGAAATTTTCAGATAACAGATTGTTCTGTTCTATGTTTTTGGAAAGTACGCTTGGTTTGGAATAATTTTAGATTTATGGAACATTACTAAAAATAACACAGACAATTCTTCTAGATGCCTCATACAGTTTCTCTTAATGCTAACAAATTACATTACTGTGATTTATCACAACTAAGAAACCAATATTGATTTATTGGTATGAACTAAACTGCAAACTTTATTCAAATTTAATCTGCTTTCATCATGTAGTCTTTCTTCTGTTGTGGAATCCAATAGAGGATGCCCAATTACATTTGTTCATTGTGCTTCCTTATAGTCATCTGGTCTGTGGCAGTGCTCATACTTTGCTTCTTTTCATGTCAGGATAGCTCTTCAGAGGAGCAGATAGCAGGTATTTTGTGAAATATTTCTCTATTCAAGCTTGTCTGATTTTTCCCCTTGTGATTAAATCAAGGGGGAAGAATTCCACAGAGGTGAATTTACTCTTACCATATTGGAGATACTTATCAATTTGCGTATTGCTGGTGACATTTAATTTTGATCATTTAAAAGTATTTTATGTTTTGTTTTTCTATGTGAGGTTACTATTTTTCTATTTCCCATACTCACTTTATTGGATTTGAATCATGAAGTGTAGACTACACTCAAGGCGGTGATGGTGGGTTACATGGTTGTTAGAAATGCCAGTTCTACTTTTGATCTAACGATATTTTATCCATGTTGGGAAAACTTTTAAAAACATCCTTAAAGGTCAGGTAACTCTGTTACCTAAAATTTTTAGGTAGTTTCTCAAAGTCCTCAGTAGAAATGTGAAGTCTCATTCATCCTGCGTCATTCACCTGGAATGCACAATCCCCTTCCTCTCTGCCTGCAGTGACACATACCTGCTTAATTTCTGTAACTCCTACAAACCAGGGCTCAACTCAAGTGTCAAATCCTCACAGAGGCCACCTTCGATCGCCCTGTGTCTTAGGTATTTTTCTCATTGCTGAGACAAAGTACCAGATATCCAAGATTAAAGGAGGAAAGGTTTGCTCACAGTTTGTAGAAGTTTCATTTCATAGTCACCTGGTTCCAAGACAGGATGGCATGGGAGAGGAGCATCATAGAAGAGAAACAGTTCATGTCAGGCAGAAGCCAGCAAAAGCACCAAGCAGCAAAGGCAACTGATAACTCTCTTTGTGTGCCTTGTATTCCATTTAGGGTACTTGTCTTTAGGGAGGTGGCACTCACACTCAGGATGGGGCACTCTTAGTTGTACACAGAACTATGTCAAAGTAATTACTGGACTAATTTAGTAATCACACAACCTTAATTCCAGCATCGTATACTTAATCTCAGTATTACATACTCTAGACCCAGCCAGCTTTGAAAATCCCCACTTATTAACTCATAAGGCTTTGGGGAAATAGATATAAACTATAACACCCTTCAGTTGAAGTTAGTTCATTTGATTTTCACTTTTTCGCAAAAATGATTGTAGTTATCTTCACAGAGAAAATTACACATTATCCCCATTTGTTAATTTGTAATTCTGTATTTCTTTAATTAAAACTTGAATCCTCCATGTACCCATGGATCCTGTGGCAAGGACCTATGTGTACTTATCAGTTACACAGCTGTTAGCAGAAGCAGGATTTTGTATCTAGCTCTCTGAAAAAACATTTAGCATAATGAAGCAGAAGAAAAGTTGAAAAAAGTATAGATTGCTTTTAACTATATTGCTAAAAGTAACGACTGCTAGAAAATCATGTTCAGACCCAAGATTCCAGGAATGCATACTCCAAACAACGCTGTAGTCCTGGAATAATGAAGACTTATCTATCCTTTCTACTGTGCTAATGAGTTCTTTGTGTAGAAGACCGCCAAAACTTGACCTTAAAAATACGACCACTGTCAAAAGTTGGTTGCTTCTGAAACCATCCTTACCAATGAGAGGAATTTCAAATGAAGTGTCCTTCCATGGGTGCCAGATTTGTCATTAAAGTTGAATCTAATTAGTGTACAAGAATGTGGGCAGTGGCAGAGGGACCTGGGAAATCAAATCATGTCCAATCTACTTTTTAGGATGGGATTCAAAATGCTAGGTAACCTTGAAAACACAAAGAAAAGATTCAAAAAGTGCTGATAACCTGAAAATGTAAAAAGTATCCATTCATTAGTGCACAGAGACTTTCAATAAATATTTATTCAAAGAGAAGATTATAGTATTGCCAGGCTTAGCAGATAAAAACATAGAATACTCAGTTCAGTTTGAATTTTGTATGCACAATAAATAATTTTTAGATAAATATGTATAGTATCTGAGACATATATTAAAATTTTTATTGTTTGTATGAAATAAATCTAGGTGCTATGCATTTTATCTGACAATCAAGGAAGGAGGGAAGAGGGGAGAGGAGGGGAAGAAAGGCAAAAAAAGGAAGCAAAGAAGGATGAGAGGGAGAGGTTAGAGGGGAGAAATGGGGTTAAGTTTGTGTCATTAGACTCTTGATTGCTTTGGTTCTAGATTTCCCAAGAAAACATCTGACCACAATTTGACATTTCGTGAGGAACTAGCCATTGGGAAGGAATAAGTTACTAAGAAGGCTTGGAATTTCTCACTGTTCACTGGCAAATTGTTTTTTAACTAACATGTGCTATGCCCTTTCGTTTGGGAGAGGGAAGGAATGTCCTCATCTCAGGGACAGTCATTCCAGTCCATGTGACAGCTATATTTTCAACATAAATTAATGAAATAACTATCTAATTTTATGCTCATTCTTGAGACAAGAAGGACTGTGACTGCAGCCCTTGGAGTGTGTCCAGGTGCGGGGCTCTTTAATTCTTTAGCCATGCTTTATTTCTTACACTGAAAGGTGGGATGTGGGGTCATTCATTCATTAATTTTATATAGCAAATGTATTCAGATAAAAGGCAATAAAAGGAAGGACAGTTTAATGAATGAGAGATTTGCTTTCATAAGACATTTGCTTGAACCCAGAGTAGCTACTGCTTCACTTCCTGCTAGTTGCATTCTGACAGCATTGAATTAATTGCACATATTTTCAGTTCCATATCTACCATGCTGTTTTTGTTTCCCTTTTTATGGTCTCAAGCATTATACTTTGCCTTCTGCCTTGAAAAGCCTTTGTTTCTTGCTCCCATAAGCCTCCCTTACTGTTTTATAGACAGGCCTTAATCAACCTACAAGACACTTTGGATGTTTGTTTCCTTACCTTTCAACTCTGCCCTGGATGGACCTCTGCCCTTTCACTATCCTTCTGTGCAGCCCTATGTGGTCCTCTGTTGCTCCTACTGCATTGAACTTTATTTATTTTTTTACAGGTCTATCTTGACCCCAGTTGGAAATTCAGCAAGAGTAGGAACCAATTATGTGTCCTAAATTTTACAGTATACCTTACTTACATTAATTGAACTGAACTGATTCTGGTATAGCCATGTCTCTGATCCTTATTTTCATCCACTATAAAGTTGTTACACAAATGTGCGCATATGCATATGGATGGACAAACACAGGGTAGCTTAGAGGCTACCTTTAGCAATTAAAAAACATCTCTTGCTTCTCTGTATTCCCAATGCATTAGGACTTAGTTGGCCTCTTCAGAGTAAGCCTACTAAGACCCAGAGAGAAGATGCAAACTGTATAAGAAATAACAATCAATTTAGAGACAAAACCTAGATTTATTCCAGTGCTGCCTGTTAATGGTGACAGTAATAGACTGTCAACCTTCCCAACTCTTCTGGTTCTTCAAGCAGGTCAGGCGGCAGAGGACCTCACTGGCACAGCCCAGAGTCAAACCAAATAGCAGTCTGTAAAATGCTGGCCATAAATACAGCATTTTCTCATGTCCCAGCACCTGGGAGTCCTGCTTCCTTTTGTTTAGAAGTCTCACTGGCAGATCTAGTAATATCTGTGAACTCTGCAGGCTTTTCCCCTGGAGTCTCTTTAAACTCAATTGTTGGAAGCCTTGGCTGAAACTCTTCTTGGTCATATTTGCTGACCTGAGTTCATTTGCTGCGAATGGAAACAGAGGAGCTGGCTCCCTTGAAATGCTTTCTACAAAAACAAATTATTTTCTCTTCAAAATACAAATTCCATTTGCTAAGTGGAATGGCCTTTACATACTTGATAATAGATATAGGGTTGGCTTGCTCTTGCCCCTTCAGAAGTTGGGAGCTAAGAATATGTTTCCCTTAAGGTATTTGCAGAACCAATTTAGAGAAAATATTTCAGCATGAATATCCCAGCCTGGTTTTCTTCTTTTACTAATATGTTCAATATACTATTTTTCCTTTCTGCCTCTCTTTTGAGTCTAGAGTGAAAATCCATGCCAGATGAATGATAGCATCATCACCGAGAAGCCAGAAATCCTTCATCTGTGCCTGGGTGAATCCCTCATCTCAACAAATGGAGAAAAAAAGAGAATGGATGAACTTTGACAAAAGTGTTCACGCTATTACAAATTGAGCAAAACTCAGGTTTTTTGGTTTCTTATCCAGTTCTCTGAACTCAAAAGACTTGTCAAGGAACAGCAAAAAGTGGAAGGTCTCTGTGTTTGTTATTTTTCTCATTAGCTTGTAGAGGCTTCAGCCTATAATGGGCTGTTCCCAAGGGAGGGTAGCTTGACAGAAGTGTATCATAGAGGAGAAACAGTTCATGTCAGGTGGACGATTGCAAAAGCAACAAGAAAAAATAAGCAAGCAGCAAGATACAAGCAACAAGTGCCAACAGAAAACCCTCTTTTTGGCCCTTGTGTCTTATCTAGGCTACCCACCCTTAGGGTGGATGGTACTCATACCCTAAGTGGGGGAGCCTTAATCCCAGAATTACACAATCATTTAATTAGAGTATGACATCCTTTATCCCAGCAGCACACACCGTAGATCCAGCTACCCGCTGAAAAGCCCCACCAATGACTGCATGAGGCATTCGGGATCATCTAGACACAAGCCCCAACAGACTCAAATATTGTAAATATTTACCAAAAATTTCTTATTGGTTTAATCTTTCAAATACTCTCTTTATTTTTGTCAAGCAAAACAAAATTCACTTGTTTATTTTAATTTCTTCATCTCATTCACATCAGAGAATGACCAGGAAGACCTATGCTACATTTCACACCGAAAGTTTTCTCTTGGATATGTCCTTGAAAAGTTAGCTCTAAAAAGTGCTCTGATAGTCTCCTCATGTGTAGAATGAAGAGCTCTAAACCTACTTGCATCAGGAGTTCTGGGAAAAGTTGTTTTTAAAAAAGAATTTCTTTCTTCAAAGTCTGACATAGAACAGGTATAGGAATTCACATTTTTAGAAGTACATCAGATGACCAGAGTATCAAATGAAAATATACAAGTTTGAGTACCATTAGGTTGCATGCCTTAGGACAGAAGTGATGAGCAGATATGCCTCTCAAGGATGATTTTCTTGTAGAAAATTTGGTAGAAGGCATGTCCTCAATTGAAATAGAAGGAAGAAAGAAATGAAGTGTCCTGTAAAAATATTTAAATATAGCTAATGGACACTCACACTATCTTAAAATTATACTTCATGTTATTGCACAATGACTTCATCAAAGCAGTGTTTAAGGTTTATGAAGACAGACTGTGCTACTTGTTTATGTATCTGCAGCATCCAGAACTATGACTAATATGTGATGAGCGAATTATTTATTAAATGAGTAGTGATGAATAGATGAGTGAATGAGGAATGAATGATCAAATGCTGTTCCAGCCTGCCTGTGAGCACTGCAGAGATGAGTCTTGTGCCTTCCTAAACCTCCATCACCCACTGGAGTGTCTGGCATAGGCCAGTTGATAATATGTTCCAACTTGCAATATATGTGTTCCTCTCCTACCATTAACATAGCAGCAGGATTTAATTGGAGTTATTCCACTGAAGAGGAGTAGCTTTTCATTCTTATTTTCCTACTGTTTTTCTGACAGAGACATCTTTTCAATTTGCAAGTTTAGCTTAAGGTTATACTGGTTAGCTCAGATTTCAGTCTACAAATACAAGTGCCTACAATGCTGATTTTTGTGGCTCATCAGAAGTTTCACTGAAGAATGATATAAAAAACATAGAGGAAGAAAGAAGTCCCTAGATACACAGAAAAAAATTATAAAACAAAACACAAAACTGGAAGAAGGAAAAACATCACTGACAAGAGAATTGTGATGCTTGTGAGGAAATCTAGAATGACAAATTCCCACCTTTCTTACCATTTCAGAAAAAAAAAATTAAAACATTCACATCAACTAAGAGAAAAGGAAAAAAAGAAATTACTTATTAGATCTATTATGAGTAAAGAGAGATGAGACCATGTTTTTCAGAGTGATTCAAAAACAAACATCAGAGAATGACCAGGAAGACCTAAGCTACATTTCACAGTTACTTCAGCTGATTTTTAAAGATTGAGGTTGTCCCACAACATGAGATTCAGTGAAGAAAAAAAATCTCTCTGAGAACAAAAGTTGCTTCCAAGGTAAATCACTTCTATACGTGGAAGGGAAAGAGTTTGGGAGGTTGAATTGTTGGTCTTAAACTTTGATTTCACAAGGACAATATTAACCAAATACATCCTTGCCATGAGCTCATGGCAAGCACTGCCCACCCTGGGGCTCTGAGGGTGAATGCTGATTTGCCATGTTGGAGGGATATTTATGGGCATCCAGAGATGAGATATGTGGGTGCCTTTGGAGGCCTATTGATTACTACTTTTACCATCACCAAGAACCTGGGCATTCACTTTCCCCTACCTATGCTTCAAAATAAGACATGAAGAGCAGTTCTTTTCTAGACCCACACCATGAATTAAATGCAACAGATCATGCTACAGCTTGATTGCAGTGTCAGGCTGTACCTGGAAACTTCTGGGAAGAGCCTCAGAGGAGAAACATAGTGGCTTAATACTATTAGTCTGAGATAAAATAGGCCTCAACATATATTCAATCACTAATTTGTCATGTCGTTCAACAAATAATTACTGAACACCAGCCATCATGATGTGAGCCTGTGGCCAGTAATGCTGAAGCTGTCTGTCCACTTGTGTAATTCTCTGTAGAAAAAGATTATGGCTATTAAAATGGGTCATATTTTTGTTATTTTATTTTTAATTGACAATTAAAATTGTTGCTGAAATAAATGTGGTATTTTTATGCTGGCACCCAATGTAGAGTGAATGCTTAAAGTCCTAGAAGAAAATAAAAATACTAGTAATGAGGATTACCAAGCAATTCTGCGAAGGGGTGATAAAAGGTTTCTTATACAAAAACTGAGAGGATTTATCACTACAACTCTTACTTTACCAGGGATGCTTCTATTAAACTGAAGAAAGAGGATGCTAGTTATTAATGTGAAAATGTATGGAAGTATAAAAATCACTGGTAAATGTACATTGCCAAATCCAAAGCATTCCAATACTGTAATACTGTGGTGAAAAAAATCAATCATAACTCTAGGATACAGATTAAAAAGAATAACTTTTAAACCAACTAAAGCTATAATAATTTGTCAAGTGGACCTTTAGTCAGTAATCAAATGAGTAAGGACCTTAGTATAAGGTTTCACATGGGTTTGATTCACTTAACTTAAAAGGTCAATTTGAGTAGCCATTTGCCTGTCAGTACAAAGTTAAAAAAAAAAAAAGAATAAGAAGTCTTCCTCAAATAATTTAACTGTTTCCAGAAGAGTTGAATTTTAATGTGCTAATGATTAAATGAGTACATTAGTCATTTGCAGATTACTCATATTTTGTTCAGTGGATATTATTAACCATGACTAATTTTACTCTATATCTACAATAAAACTACCAGAAAGCTTTATAGTGGTACCTCAGTTCACGAAATGAATTTGTTCCATGATTCTGGGGAATATGGCCATTTCTGTGTCTGTCACTGGATGCACAGCTCATGAAATGGAAGCAAATTTTTGCTAAACATTTCTGTTTGTGAACTGAGTCATCCACAAATGCAAGTGTCCATTAACTCAGATATTACTGTACTTACTACACTACATTTTTACTGTTCTGATTTCTGGCTTTATATTCCCTAATTTGATAGCGATCCTTTAAAACACAAACGAACATCAGGAACACTCCTAGTCCAATTTAATTCTTATCTCCTGCTAATGAATAAAATGTGTCCCCCACAACATTCATACACCATTACACCAGCAATGAAGATGGTATTTGGAGGTGAAGTCTTTTGAAAGTATTTGTATTTACCTGAGATCACAAGGGAGAGATCTTCAAGAAGAAATTAATTCACTTATGTCTTTGTTACTTTTCTCTCATAGCTAAGACAAAATACCTGATACCAATGTTAGTTAAGGAAAGGTTTATTCATCTTACAGATCTGGAGGTTTCAGTCCATGTTCAGCTGGCTCCAAGACAGTGTAGTGTGGCTGAGGGGCAGTCTCCACAGCAACAGCAAATGGCAAAAGCAAACAGGGCAAAAGAGTAGAAAACATGTCTTCTTCCCTCCATTATATTGAATGTTGGTACTGCCCCTGGGTAGGTGCAGCACTCAAATCACTAATCCCAGGGATAGACAATGAACCAATCACAAATGCTAGATTCAGTCACCTCTATGATTGCATGAGGCTTCAGGCCTGCCTAGACTCAAACTATAACCCCTTATAAGAACACGAGAGAGCTTCCTCTGTTTCTCTCCCTTCTATTCCAGAAGGGTGGCCATCAGCATATCACTAGGAAAGCCTTTACCAAAAGTCAGTCATGCTGTCGTTTCAGACTCCCAGTCTCTAGAAATGTGAGAAAATAAAGTTATACTGTTTTAGTCACCTAGAAATTATTTATAGCTGCTTAAGCAGATTAAGACACCTTCTTTCTTAGTCCCTGAGGAGTGTCTAACATAGTGCTCAACTTTCATGGAATGTCCAATAGACCAGAATATATAATGCTAGACTGAAGAGACCATACTTGGTTTGCCCAGAATTGACATACACCAATAGCTTAAAAGATCCCTAGACTTCACACCAGGTTCCCTGACTTTAAAGTCTAGAGTTCTGTATTTCTAGCACATGCTTCTGCCTGCCAACGTTTGGGAGTCAAAAGCTTTGGGGAAGACAACACATGCAAAAATAATATGAGAAACATATGAGTTGGCCTCAATGGGTGATAGAACTTTCCTAGAGATGAGGCCAAGACTGGCAGATTTTCTGAATTCATTCAGCAGCTGAAGACCCAGCAATTTCACAGAGTCATGTGTGGTGCTCCAGGATTCACTGCTGCGAAGACTTAAGGACAGCTGGGTTGATACTCTCTGCAGCACTGATTACCTTACACAGAGGAATTTTGCTAGTACTCACACATGAAGAACTTGCAGATACCTACTGTCAACTTCCAGCATAATCAGGTGGCTCCAAAGTACAGTAGCACCACAGAGGCTAGCACAAAGGCCAGCACAAAGAAGAAACAGTCCATGGCATGGCATTCAGAAGGCAGAAAGCAACAACCAGCAGTATCCTGTGTTCTAACTTTCCCTTTTACTCTATTTAATCCACAAGACTAATGGTTGGTTCTCCCCACACCCATGGTAGGACTTTCCATTACCCACCCCCAGAATAATGCTAACCAATCTGGGGACTAATCGAATTATCACACATCTTTAATCCACAGTCACACACCCTAGATGCAGCCACCTCTGTATAGTTCCAGCTAGGAGCACTTTAGACTTAGGGAGACATCTAGGTACAAACCATAACAGAAATGTATTAATTAACTCAAAACCAATGAGTGCAGTTCATCTCTGATGACTATATCCATTTGGCTACCAGTTTTGAATTGCATATTGATTGCCACATAAGTAGAACAGCAAGCCTCTTGGGCATATCTTGTCTATTCCTATCTTTTGTGGATTTTACATCTTGTACAGATTTTTCTGGGCCCAAAATGCATATTAATACTAACAGTTTGCTTGAGAACTCCTGAGGAAGGAGTGAGATGGAAATGGATGAAAGTAGAGAAATTATTTACCTGTGACAGCAAATTTGTTAAGTTTCTTCATACAATCTCATGAAATAGAGACCGTTAACATTGTTTTTCACAATAAGGAGTCTGAGAATAATTATTTAAAAACACTTCTCAGAGAAAACAATATTGATTATGCTACTT
Source organism: Cavia porcellus (assembly GCF_034190915.1). NCBI lineage: Eukaryota > Metazoa > Chordata > Mammalia > Rodentia > Caviidae > Cavia > Cavia porcellus. The sequence continues at coordinate 172,617,765 of NW_026947484.1, read as the reverse complement.
TTGGTGATTTTAAATATGAAGTTTAGCAAAGTCACCAGAATGATACAAAGGGAATGCCAGATCTAAAGGAGTTCTGAGTTCAGATCCTACTTTGTCAGTAAGTCCTGGTATCAAAGGGTGTTCTTATCTCTCAGGTTCAATTTACTAACATGTGAAATTGGGATTGATTATTACATCATGATAATATATGACATAGCGATAAAATTTAAACATGATGTTGATACAGTGCAATTTACTTAATATAGATCACACATTTAATAAATCATCATTAATAATATTATGCATATATTTATTATATAATAATAAAACAAAACAAAAACAAACTAAGACAGCAGATTCTAAATTAAGGTGTGGATTACAGACCATGAGTTTTTTCAGTGCAACAAGAAGAAATTGCCATTTAGGTTAGGAAGGGATGGGATATGTGACCACCACCAAGAAGTCGTCATGATCCATCCTTAGGGAGTTGCTTCTGCATAAGATCCAGGGTCTTTATAGTGGACAAAGAAGTGACTAAACTTTTCCCTTCCTAAAGTGTTCATCCACCACATAGACGATAACATGTTCACAAGAAATTGTGGTGTTTAGAGGTTTAAAGATTTCTGCTTTGCAAAGGAGACAATAGTCAAACCAGAATGGGCATCTTTGTGAATCTTATTGCCTTCAAATTAGTTGCCTATACCCTCAAACTTGATACTATCGCACAGAATGGAACAGAGTCTAATCAGTCAAAACAAGATCGTGGGAGTATTACAGGACTTCAAAACAAGTTAATAGGAAATCGAAAAGAGTTACTATTATATATCCTAATTTTTTAAATTTTTCCCTTAATTAAAATAAACATAAGAAATAACTAAATAATTTTTTTAAAGAATAGTAGTTACCATAGTGTCTGTCTTTTTCCTTGAAATATTTGGATAAAACTTCATATACTATAGCAACTATTTCCAAGATGATAATATGTAATCTATTAACAGGTGATTTCTTACTGTTATGTTTTTTTTTTGTAGTTCTGTATTATGTGTAACCTTACACTGCTTTGTTTTGTTTTGTGTTTTTCTCTTTTTCCTCTTAAATAAAAAAAAAAAAAGATTTCTGCTTTGCAAAGGACAGTGATGCCACCTTCTATGTGTTTAATAATTCTACCATTTCGAGGATTGTCTCCATGATGTTATCATTTATGTGGCTCTTTCTTCAACCTTGTGAAATGAAATGACTTAGTTTTCTTCCAACAACTGTAGTGGACATCCACAGAATCAAGACTCAATCTCTAGGCTGCCTAATCCCAGGTTCAGATCTCGGTCAGTTCCTGGAATGTGTCCTGAGAAGTACCTGTATGCAGGTGGGAAGGTTTTTCAGTGACCATCCCTTGGAAGAAAAGGTGGTGACAATGGATCCTGCCTGCCACAAACATGTCTGTGTTGGTGGGATCATTGGGCAGTAAACCCTATCAGTAACCAATGAGAAAAACTGATCCAGAAGGGGGGTATTTTTCACAGCATATAAAAAGTAAACATTCCCAAATAAATCATTTTTTCCTTATGGACTATTCAAATAATGAGTATTCTAAAACACTGAAAAGGTTCTTCATAAAGGGGGAACATGATAACTATACTTTAGAATCCAAGTTTTGGGATTTCTGATATCAGGTCTGATACTTATCTATTACAAATCTTTAGACCAGTCACCAAGAAGCTGAGTGCTCCTGTCTGTTCATGGGACAGCAATATCTATTATATAATATTGTTTAGATGATTAACTGTTACTGTGTACTCAAAGTGCCTCATTCAGAGTGAACTCTTAAATCACAAAGTTTATCATTATCTATACATTAGTAAAATAATAAAGTACAGTTACAAAGAAGAATTATTTTTTAAATTTCATACCTTCACATATTATGGTTTTGACTTTTAATTTTTAAATTTATTTTTATTTTATTAAAGTGATACAGATGGAACCGAGGGTATTGCCATTGAGTCACAGCCCTAGCTTGTCTCATGGTTTTAATGCTAAAGATTTCTATGAGGTTAGTTTTACTCACTGCTTCAAAAGAAAGTTGCATTTGGTGGTAGAAGAATGTATCTCTCCAGGGCAGGCAAATGAATAGTAAGTCAGCATATGCCTAAGGATAAATCTAATGCAATACAGAGGGATTTTCAGATCTCCAGACTAGATCATAGTGTTTTTTAATAAATGTAGGCTCTTCCTTGTGCAACTGGAAATAATTTCAGAAGCATGACATTGATACAGTTGTTTGAGACTTGGGTATCCAGTGAACTGTTAGACATTTGTTTTGCCAATACATTCCATTGGTGGAACTGAAAATGCCATGCCACACATAGTGACTCCAAACAAATGCAACCTTTTCTCTTGTATCTACACTGGAAATAGTACCTTTCAAACTTGGCTATACTGCTCAGAAAAATACTGGAATTTAATCGGACCTCTAAGCCATCTGTCTTAGTTACTTTTAACTCATTGCTGAGACAAAATACCTGACATCCAAAGTTAGGAAAGGAAAGGTTTATTTCTTACAGTTCCTGGAGGCTTCAGTCCATACTCGGTTGGCTCCAAGGCAGGATGGCATGGCGGAGCAGCCATTCATGGCTGCTACGAACAGCAAGGTGCCAACTGGCAAGAGAAAGAGAGACACAGCCTCTTCTCACCCTTACATCATATACTGGTTTCACCACTTGGATGCTGAAACTCTCACACCATCAATCCAAGCGCTAGACAACAAGCCAATCATAAATGTTACATTTGGTAAAGTCCATAATTTTATGAGGCTTGGGGCCACTGACATAAACTATGACTCCATCTAATATTGTCCATCTGGAAAACTATCTCAGAAGCTGACATTTAGTGTGAGGATACAGAGGAAGAGGCCACTGACGGGAGAATGATGATTGTACTTTGATAACATATGAGATATTGAGGAACTTGCAGAAGGATCTCTTACTCTGATACTGGTGACTAGGTTTCTGTAGTTCTACCCAAAGGACTATCACGAGACAACTGAAAGAATAATCAGGTAGAGGTACTTGAAGGAGGGAGGTTGCAATAGAAAGAATGTCTTTGGATAAAAGAGTAATATTGTAGTAGTACAGGGATGAAAGAGAGTCTACTACACTCAAGGAACTTAAAAAATCAGTCACAGTGGAAAGTATAGTGACTGATGAGGCAGTGGCAAAAGATGAAGATAGAGAGGAAAATTCCTTGAAGCATCATATAAACTATGCAAGGAAATTGGGTTATATTTCTGGAGTGACGAGAAGCATCTGAAGAGAGATAAGAGCATGATGGAAGGAAGAAAGCTGAAGAGAACTACCTCTTTCAACACCACTGCCACTGAAGTGGAATATAGGCCAAGAGTTAAACAGTCCCTCTACTAGCTTCAAATGGTTCTATTTTATGCAAGATATGGGTGTAGCTCATGAAAGGAACTTAATAAATGAATACAAAGTTGTACTTTTGATATAATAGTTCTCTGTGATGATTGGAATCAGACTGTTAGATTATGATACTGGAAAGGTGACTGATATAAAAGGATACTAACTGAATATTTTGATGCATTATTACTGAAAATCACAAATTGGCTTTGGTTTTGAAAAAAATGGCTTAAAATAGAAAACAATCACCTGTTTAAACAAATCCGATATTTTCTCCTTCACCTAATAGACTTTTCAATAGGCATTGAAAGAAAACATGATAAAGGAGACTGTAGATTATTTTGTTGAGATTTATTGATCAGATAGGGCAATCAGTTCAGGGGAGAAGCAAGATGTGGATGGCTGAAAGCATATTAATGAAAATTCAGTAGTGCATTTTTAATTTAACTTCTGTTTTTTGCTCCTACATCTGTAGTTGTATCATTTATAAAGCGCAGATCAGGTAAAATTTCCTGTCAACCTGATCTCTAATACAACACATAGGATTAACTAATTTTTTTACAAATACGTCAGTTTGTTAGGAGATATATTCAAAAGCTCTTAATGACAACAATCATACTACACTAACAAATTACAGACTTTCTTGCTACAAATCTATATAGTTAAAATGTAACAAACGTAAAATCTAATCAAAAATGTTCTCTAAAAGTACATCAGTAAGGCTGGGGATTTAGCTCAGGGCTATAAGCACCTACGTGGCAAGCGTGAGGTCGTGAGTTCGATTCCAGGTACCAAAAATAAATAAATAAATAAAATAAAAAACAAAAAACAAAAATACCCAAACCATCCAAACCCGGGCTCTTAGGGCTGGGGATTTAGCTCAGTGTCATAAGTGCCTGTGCAAGCGAGTGGTCATGAGTTCGATCCCTGATACTGATAAAAAATATAATATGATTGTCAAGAAGAAAATCATAAATAAAACACTCAGGACAAGTTTCAAGGAAAATTGTGCCTATGAAAAACAATTTCACTAAGAGTTTAGCGTTTTCCATGTCTCCACTCTATTGTTTTATTAAAAAAAAAGATTAAGATAAAAGAGGACACAACAAAACAGGTCAGACCAGAACAGTTTAAGGAACATAGTGTTTCACCACAAGACAATCGGACATAACAGTAGCTACCATAGTGTCTCTTTCCTTGAAATAATTGAGTATATCTTCATATACTATGGCATTAAACATAAAAAGATAGTGTAAAACCATTCAAGAGAATGAAAGTATTACAGGGTATTCAGAATCAACTAACAGAAAACAAACAAAGGTTACTATATAATCTCCGTGTCTATAAAATATTTTGTTTGTACTATCATATATAATAAAATCCAATAAGATACAACATGATAAAACCAATGGAGACAGAAGAACAAAAACTTGGTGGGACTTCAAAACAAGATGATATTAAATCTTCACTAGTTATTATAATGCCTTGTTTTCTTCAAAATAGCTGTTCATACCAACACAGACAATAAAATCAAACAACTCAGAATAAAACCATTACAATTAATGAGTGAAAATATTCTAAGGCTTCAAAGCAATATAATGGGCAATCATGATTACCACATACTTTTATGTATTCTTACCATTTCTTACACGAGGGAAACTATTTGGTATTATACATGTGAGTTTGATTTACTTCGCTTATGTGCATGGTATCAAGCTGTGTCCAGTGAGATGGAATCTCAGTGTGGTTTTAATTTGCATTTCTCTAATGGGTAATGATGATGTACATTTTTTCATGTATTTATTTGCCATTTGTATTTCTTCATCTAAGAATTGTGTTTTCATCTCAGATGTCCATTTTTGGATTGGATCCTTAAATTTTGGGGGTCTGATTTTTTTAATTCTTTATGTGTTTTAGACAGAAGACCTTTGTCTGAGGGACAGTTCACTAAGATTGTTTCCCAGTATGAGGGTTTTCTTTTCCCTATGCTAGAGATTTCTTTTGATGTGTAGAAACTTTTTAATAAGACATGATCCCAATTGTTGATTCTGGGAAGCATTTCCTGTGTGGTTTGATTTCTGTTCATGAACTCTCCACCTGCCCCTATGTCCCCAACAGTTTTGCCCAACTTATCTTCCAATAGATTTAGTGTTTCTGTTTTAATATTCAGATCTTTGATCCATTTAGATTTTAATTTAGTACATGGTGATAGGCATGGGTCTAGTGTTAGTTTTCGGCATATTGAAAGCCAGTTTTTCCAACACCGTTTATTAAAGAGACTGTCCTTCTTCCAGTGAACATGTTTGGCCCCTATAGCAAAGATAAGGTGGTTGAGTGTGTTTGTAGTTGTGGTTGTATCTTCTAATCTATTCCATTGATCTTTGGCTCTGTTTTGATTCCAGTACCATGTTGATTTTACTATAGTTGCTTTGTAGTATAACTTCAAGTCAGGGATTGTGATGCCTCTGCCTTGCTTTTGCTGGTTAGAATTGTCTTTGATATTCTAGGTCTCTTATGGTTCCAGATGAATTTTAGGAGTGATTTTTCTAGATCTATGAGGTATGCTGATGGTATTTTGATTAGGATTGCATTGAATCTGTGTAACAATTTGGAAGAATGGCCATTTTCACAATATTTATTTTTCCTATCCACGATAAAGGGATGTCTTTCCACCTTCTGAGATCCTCTTCAATTTCTTTTCTCAGTGTATCGTAGTTTTCCCTATATAGATTTTTCATGAGAATAATTCCTAAATATTTCATTTTTCTGTTTTCTAGTGTGAAGGATATGACTTCTCTTATTTCTCTCTCTGTTATCTTGTTGTTAGTGTACAGAAATGCTATCTATTTTTGAGTATTGATTTTGTATCCTGCTACATTGCTCAATTTATTTATTATATCTATGAGTCTTTCAATGGAGTTTTGGGGGTCTTCTATGTAGAGTATCATATCATCTGCAAATAATGATAATTTACCTTCTTCTTTTCATGTATTTATCCCTTTTATTTCTCTTTCTTGTCCAATTGCTCTGGCTAGTATTTTAGGATGAATATATTAAGGTAAATAATAGAAGCAGTTTTCTTCATGGATGGGTGGTTAAAGGATTTAAAGTGTCATATATAACTGGAAATGATAGCAAGCAAAGGTAAGTACGTTTCTTTATTACAAGATACTGAAGAAATTTTAATAAGCTATGGACCTTTGGAAATCATACAAACAAGAATTCTATGGTCCTAAAGTGTCAGGCATGAGACTGCCACTGCTTTTCATAAATGATACTCATTATATTGACTTCTTCAGTGTCCTCAGGATTGATAATATTATTGTATGTGGAAGTCTCTTAAGGCTTTATCTGCATGTCCCATTATATTGTTCATTTAAGTATGTATCACTGCAAGTAAATAGACTTCTCTTCAAATGCATCTAGAGAAATTTCTAGACAACATATTTCAAAGTCTAAATAAGTCATATCAGTTTTCTCCCATTTTTGAACATTTATGATCTACTTTAAGGATCTGGCAGTGTCTGCCCCCTTCAATTGGATTACATGTCTTCAGAATGCCAATCTTTTCCTTCTGTAAAATATTTTAATTCAATACCATATTAGAATGTAATCTTTTATAAGCAACAATTAAGTATCCAAGTTAAATTTAGTGGCATGAGGTCTGACAAAGACAAACTACTCAGCTAGGGCTGTTAGATGAGACCATTACACAGGAACACCTAAATTTGCCCAATGAACACTTCTGAGACACTTCTGTCAATTATTCACTTGACATTGAATAATACCCAACCTAATTACAGAGACATGAAAATGGAGCATGAATTTGTGTTAGAATTAAGGAACTGGATGCCATGCTTCTGGCTGGTGCTTAGTACATCACATTTGAGGAAATGCTGTTTCTTCAGGACAAAGAACTTATGCAACTGGTCAAGCTTTTACTACAGGGAAGCTACTAGAGTTAAACAGTTACAGGTAGTCTAATAAGTCTCAGGTCATCTTTCTGAGCCATCAATATATTTCTATCCTCCTAAAATATCTCCAAAGTCTCAAAGTGTTTCAAGGCTTCCATCTATGAGAATTTCTTGAGATTTTAAGATTTCTGATACTCAAAAATTTTATGATATAAAATACAGAAGACAGGTAAAAGTTCATATCCCAGTATTAGAAGTAATATACAAGACTAGCATTACCCTGAAAATGTATTTCGCTTTTTGGTTTATAGAATGTTTTTCTCTGTAATTTTATTTTCTTCCTTTTGCCAAGTTATCACATCTGAATAATATTTTAAAAACTGTCAAAAAGAGGAAACACTGAAATACATGATCCTAATTAAGTTTAAATATCTGCTTTTCTAATCAAAATTATAGCTTTAAAAGTCAGTATTTTATTTCAGAGAAGGAAAGTGGAAGTTTTAAAGTTTATTCTTGTTCATTTGAAAAAATTCTCTATCTCAGAGCTGCTTATCCTCTTCAACGAGAGTCTTCCATCTCACAGTATGCATTGTCAGACCTGTTGGGGTTACTTCTAGTAGATGTGAAATATTAGGATTTTGATTTAGGCACCACTAACTTTCTTACAGAACTTTAAAATGACTTTCCTAGTTAGTTATAGGGCATCAAATTGGGATCCTCAGAGAGACATGTCTACTTGCTCAACTCCAAACCCATGGAGGTGACTTTATTTGTGAATAGGGTTTTTATGGACACAGTTAGATTAATGATATCAAGAAGAGATTATTTTAAATTACCCTTCCTTTTATGGCAAGTACATTATAAAAACAGAGGAAAATATATGTAGCTCTCAGCCAAGAATTACTCTGAATTCCAGAAGTTGGAAGAGACCAAGATGTGTCCTCTTTCAGAGACATCAGAGGTAACAAAGTGTTTACACTTTACTTCAGATTTCTGGCCCTCAGAAATATGGGAGAATTAATTTCATTTTTTCCATCATCATTTTCATAGAAAACTAACTTTCTACTCAAATAGTCTTCCCTCTTAAGAAATCATTAGAGATGAAAGGTATAGAGCTGATAACTGACTCCATAAATGTGAGAGAAGGACTTTCAATTCAATGATTTTATTAAACGAAAGAAAGGTACTTTTTCTGTTCAGAAGACTTCTAAAAATAAAATACACAGGTAGTCATAATCACAAGGTAATTGCTGAAGCTTTTTCTGTGATATAAAATTTAGTGCATGTTGAGCATCCCTAATCTGAATTTCTGAAATCTGAAATGATTCAAATTACAAAACCAAAGATACAGTCTTTAGGTTTTGGATGCTCAACCAGTAAAATTCATGCAAATATGGTAAAATCCAAAAGAATTCCAAAATATGAAAGGTTATTTGTTCATAGGTATTGAAATAAAAGATATTCAAGCCATGTTCACATTTTAATTTGTCTGGCTTACAATGAATTTCTCGTGTTCTTTCGTATTTCCAGAAAAAGATTCAGTGAAGTGAAAATGTGCCGTAGTGTACAGTCTCCTAGTTTGCTTTCTCACATCTAACGTGAAGACAACATGAGAGGATTAATTGATTGGAAACTTGAAAAAATACTGGAGGGCACCTAATATATAATAAAATCTCAGTAAATGTGAATGGATATCATTATTGATGACATCAGTACATTTTTACTATCCTGCTTATCAGTGTGCAAAAACTAAGTAGTAACTCAATACCTGTCACCTGAATAAATGTGTAGTGCAAGTTTGGCTTAGTTTGAATTTTCCTAGAAGCAAAATCTAGACTCACAAGTATGGATAAATTTTTGTAATCATTCATCAAGCTACGAAATATGATTGTGTGATGGCGTGACCCAGGAAACTTGTATTTCACAGACAGACCTGAGCTCCTTATTCAACTTTTCTTTTTTGCAATCAGAGTCAGACTTCTTCTCATAAAAATACAACAGCCTCTCTATCAGCCTTCTACCGCTGAATTTACATGTAAGAGGCCTCTGATCCAGTCAGAGTTCCTTGAAGACAAATGCAAGTTAAAACATCCAGTGAACTTCATGGGCTCTACAAAGTGGGATGAGGAAGAGATGAATTCCTAATCAGGAGAAAGAGAGTTAAAAATAGACATAAAGTAATAAAACTGAGACAGGACATGACTTCTTGAACATCTAAGGTTATGCTGTATTTTTGACTTTAGATTCCACTTAATAGCCCTCCATTCTTATGACAAATGTCATTTTTCTTAAACCAGTGGTGTTTTCTGTTGGAACTACAGCTATTTATTATAGCTGAATGAATCCTAAATAATGTTATTTATTCTGTATGAATTTGTATCTCCCTTTTGAAGATAAATATGAATATCTTGGATCATGGTCTAGACCATTTGTGGGGAACTTGTAGTATGTATGCTGTACTTGGCTGTCTTTAATGATTGCAAGCTCTAGAAGGTTCACCATCAGTAGTCTAGAGAATTAAAGATACTTATAAAGAATGAAGCTCTAGGTCTGAGCTGAAATTATTAAACCTATTATTGCAATATCTCTTACTTCTTTTTGGTTTCTTCTTCATAGTTTACTTTACTATTGTCGTGGTCCTTTGCTCTTATAATGGAAAAACAAAACAAAGTAAAACCCAAAAATCACTGAGTTTGTAGCTGGACCATGGAAGGGAAATAAGAAGTTTTGAATAAAAATGTAGAAGCAGAATTTTGTCAGCTCTCCAAAGTCTAATAAATTCTTGGATTTTATTACACTATGTTTTTCTCCTAAGAATTTTAACTAAGATTAAATAATATCAAATCATTTAATTGGCCATATTTTGTTTACATCAGGGTAAAGAAACAGATGTTCCCATGCAGTTTTCTGAAATTGTTTGGATATGTGCAAACACCCTTGGCTACTAGAAGGGTGGTTCTCATTAGCTTGGCCAATTGAGTCAAATAACACTATTTCAGTCAAGCAATAAATTCAACTGCTTCTACCTTTCTCCTCATACCACATTGGATGATTTGATTATATTGTAGATTATTGGAGGCTCCTGCAGTGAGCTCCAGTCTCCTTTCTCACGTTATGGCATACACAGTGGAAAGAAGGAAAGAGCAAGAAACAAAATAGAGGTTCAGTAGGGATTTGAGATGACAGTAAACAGTATTTATTACTTGAGGAAATAATGAAGTTATTAGCAGATGGTGATCTTATAAATGAGTATCTTGCCCTGGAGTGTCTTTAGTCTTAATTGTTTTAGTCTTACTTTGGTCTTATCCTTAGTCTCAGTACGCATTTTAGTGATCTTACTCACAGTGTTAGTCTTAAATCTTAGAAGGTGTGAAAGGATGGCCCACTCCTGAGATACTGGGAAATCTCACAAGATGATACCAATGATCCCAAGCTGCTCTTTATTGCTTAAGGATGTATGTAAACCTGGACAATGTGAATGTATGATCCCCACCTGCTGATTGGCTTTATACTTAATCTTCATGGATTTCCTGCTGAATAGAAAAGTCAGTCATTATAAAGTATAGTTGATTTTTAAAATCCAAAATATTAGAAAGGTAGAATTGAGATTTTTTTAAAAAATTTCAGAGCAGTTACTTTGACAGTTTCTTTTTCTTCCTCAGATCTCTCTCTGGCACTCTCTCTCATTCACACACACACACACACACACACACACACACACACACACACAGAGCAGTGCTTTGCTTTGAAATATATCAAGTTATCCTTACTGATGATAAAGGTAAAATTCAAATAAATGTGACTTCTATGATGTCACTGAGCATCAAGGCACAATTCCAAGGGGCCAAACTATAAATCAAATAATCTGGATCTATTAGTAAACATGCATACGACAGGAATCTCATCTGCATCTCAAATTAAGAAGGCTATGAATTCAAGAGTAAGTCATCAGGGCCAGTGGTTTAGCTCAGTAGCACAAGCACCTCCTGAACAAGTGTGAGTTAGATGCCCCGCACAGGAAAAAAAAAAAAAAAAAAAAAAAAGTAAGTCATCAAAACTCCTGACAAAAGAATGTATAGGAAACTTGGTATGAGGAACGTCTATCCCAACACAATATTCAAACATAAAGTAGGAAGAGCAGAGGGAGGAAAAACATTTGAACCAGAAAAGCCCCCCTTCTGCCTCAGTTACCCTAGCTCTATGTACAGAGATTTAACTGAAGAACAACAACAACAAAAAATTTACCTAGTGCTGAAAAACTGAAGCTGTAGCTCTTTTTCACCTAACTTAGACTGTTAATATTTCTTCAATGGTTTGCACAAAGATGATAAACTCCTTGAGTTAAGATCTACGCTTCCCTTTTTTGTGTCTCTAGGGTTCAGACAAGAGCATGAGAAATATTTTTACTATGAGTGGATAGTTAGATATGACATTCCTCAACTTCCCAGTTTCTTTTTATTTACTACTCATTTCAAAAGGCTCAATCTAAAAATCGTCTTCTCTAGGGAGACTTTCCCATTTCTACCCTTCCCCATTAAAACCAATACATCTACTTCTTGAGAGCACTACAGTTTTGTGTATTACTGCATTTTATTTTGCTTCCTTATTGTGTTAAATGATATCACACAAAGTGTCTTCTAAGCTGAAAGGTCCCAGAAATTTATAAACTATTCCTACTTAATGATTTTATCTCAGAACCTAGGACAGTGGTTTTTACTTAGTAGGATAAAATAGGTTATAAATAAATAAAACCATGTGAATAATGCTATTGCATGGGTTGGGTTAGCCCTAGACAAAAGTTAGTGAAGTTTGCCTTTCATAGTTTTCTACAAGTCCTTGTCATTTGTGGCTTTCTCTTCCTTCTATGATGTGATATGTGTTACTCATTTTCCACATCAAGCAATTCTTGTGAGATTATCACAAACTAAACTATAGTAAGATACAGAGGATCTACAAATCCCAAAGGGTTTAATCTTAGCTTGCAAAATGTGCTAGACTGAAAAATTTTGAGGTCAGTGAGCTTACAGAGATTGCTTTGTTTGGAGAGGTGCATCAACAATACAAAACTTGTTAAATTACTTGATTTTTGCATTTTAAAGTGCTTTTTATTCCATAGAGACACATGTGTGTCAGTCGATTGTGATTGGAAATGGTCACCAGAATCCTGGATTTGGATTTATTTTAGCTCAACCCACTTAGAGCCTTGGGTCACAGATGAATCTCAGATTCCTCCTTCTGTAAGTAGAACTCCAAAATATTTCAAATTTTCCTATTCATTATTTCTAAGATGTAAGTTGAACAAAATTTTGTAAAAATTACTTTTAAACCATAGTCAGAACTGGATGTGAATGAGGAATAGTAAAATAAAAAACTGAGCAGCTGAGTACTAGCCGTTTTGTATAACCTAAACAGGGATAGAGTAAGCAAAACATAATGGGATGGGTCATTAGAAGTGAAAATAAAAAAGGAGGCAATGAGAGAAGTAAGAAGAAAAAAAGAAAATAAAGAGTAAAGGAGCAAGAAACCAGTTCAGAGCTAACCTGAGCACATTAACTACCACATCATTAACCACTGGAAAAACAGACATATCCCACAACCCAAGTACATAGTAACCGACATAAATATTTTTTTGCAAAGATCCACTACATCCTGGGTTTCTGTCTGTTTATGATTGATGACAGCAACTCTTGGCTCAGGCAGACTCTCTTTATTCACATCACTCAGCTAAGCTGGTTTTAATTGCTCAAATGTAATTCAGTTTTGAGAGTGCTTAGTTCTTAACTAGGCAATGTCAACATTGGACTTAGCCAATAGAAAGTCAACGGGAAGACAGCTACTTTCTATCAAAAATTTTAAGGTGGATCAGGACATTCTTTTGAGTCTTTCTTGAATTTTCTCCTCTTCACTATAAGATAGAGAACATACAAAGACAAAATGTGTATATCAATTTTTGTTTTCATTTTTCACTTGGATTTATTTTTCCCCCTTGTGCTATGAATGCTAGGGAAACTCTTCAGCAATTCTTCCTGTAGTTACAAGATACATAGTGCATCTCTGCTGTTCTTCTATCTGTTTCAACACATAGTTTCTAGGTTTTTGTGGTAGAGAAAGTGAAAATCTAGAGAACTGTCTTATTTCTGAATGAATCACATGATGTCAGCCTAACTGAAGAAAATAATGAAGTCTCCCTAACTTCCCAGGAAGGAGAAGACAAGCAGGCAGAATTAGGAAATTCTGCCACAGTAAACCTGAATGCTTTTCTCCATTTTTCATAAAACCACACTTATACCTCTGTGAGAAATATGGATTGTTCAGTATCAGAAAGAATCCAAAATTATTCAGGAACCCAGGCCAATCAGAAGCAACGGTGTGTACACTAGGGAATTTCTTTCTTCATAGCCTTTATAGATAGCCTTTATATTGTCGAGGGATCAACTTTCCTTCATTCAAAAATAGCTCGTCTTCTCCTTTTTTACTTATTCACTTTCTTGAGGAATCAACTTTCAGTCATTCAAAAATATCACTTTGTCTTCTTTTTTTCTTTTTCACCTTCCTGCTCACCCACGGTCCAAAACATCATTGTTTTACATACCCTGGTGAGGTGTAGGCTGGACCCTCACTGCTTTAGCCTGGCTCAAAGAAATAAATTAAATTCGCTAATTTTATATTAACAGTCTTGCATACACAGCATAACATCTAGATGTCATTATTACAAAAATATGTAGCAATTTAAAATAATAAAGGATCAATGATGCAAAGAAAAAATTCTTCTCACACATACAGAAAGACAGCTAAGGTGTATGAAATGACCAAGTTCATAAAAACATACCTGTGGCTGGTTTAGTAATATCGATGCATATCATGACAGAGAAGAATAAGCGATAATATACTGATCAAGCTCTTCTCAAAACTTCTTGGTTTGTTTCATATGATAGGAGAAAATGCAGTTTATCTTCATATTCCTCAAGTATTCCTAATGGAAAAATTAAACAATTCTTGCCATGTACACAAGAATTTCTTTTCTTGAAATATATATATATATATATATATATATATATATATATATACATGTATATTCACTTGTAAGCTTCTAAGCTTATTTTTTTCAGCAAGCATTTGCTGACCATCTATAACATACATTGCTAGCCAGAAAGCATGCTACAACGCACTGTTTTAGATATGAAGCATACAGTATTCATTACAACAAATATTCTTTCATTTTTTTCTCACTGAAAATGCTATCAAAAATGTTCCTGAAATCTCAAGTGAAGTTCTTCCTACCTAGTGGTACATTAATTCCATTAAGAGGAAGCACTGCTGCTAGCTGACACTTGTCATGTAATGTGCCCTTCCCTTATCATTTACAGTAGGACATGCTGTTTCCCCTTCCCTCCAAAAGAACCCAGGAATTCCCCAAATTAACACAAGAGTAAACACAGTGAGACTTATTTAAGGGAAAGAGAGGCATATTTTACTCATGAAGTAGTGGAAAACCTGACTTCATATTTAAACTTAACTCAACTGCAGTAAAATTTCTCATGTGGAAAACTGAAATGTCAGACAGGAAGCAGTGTTACCCCACAGCTACCGTGCTCTAAGCTGCCAATTACTCATCAAACTTGTGCTTGCTTGCGAGCACGCGCGCGTGCGTGTGTGTGTGTGTGTGTGTGTGTGTGTCTCCTTCAGATCACTAGTAAATTACTACAACTAGGAACTATAGAATTATAGTATGTTTAAAAATCAGGAAATGTGCACTAATATGAAATTGGGAATCTTTCTGGGTGGTTTTAAAAATTGCTTAAAATATGTAAAATGTAAAAGTAAACTACACCCACAAAAGAAAACGCTCTCTCTCTCTCTCTCTCTCTCTCTCTCTCTCTCTCTCTCTCTCTTTCTGTCCTTCCCTCCTTCTCTCTTTCCCTCTCCCTCTCCTTGTCCCTCTGTTCTCTCTGATGGGTACTTCTACTCAGATTTTCTTTTTCTTTCCTAGGATTCTAATTTCTGTCTTTCCATGGTTAAAATATTAACAAACAGTATGAAAAGTTTTCTGGTAAAATGAAGTTTAGATTTTTCAAGTTTTATTTTTTTAATAGCAAATTTGCAGTACATAATATTTGTTATGGTGAGTTGTTAGATATAAGCTTGTAACCCTTAATTCTTTTTACATATTTTCTCCCTCCACCCCTCCTTTTCTTGGTCCTCTACTCTTTTGTAAAGTGGGAAATAAGGAGATACATATTTTGTAGAATAGATTTAGAATTTAAATTTTGCTACTAAATAAATTTAAGGATGTTTATTGGTGCTTGAATCATTATTTCCTACAATAAAACAAATATATTGAGTTCAGTAAGATAGTTCATAAATTTGCTTGCTTTAAAATATATCCTTTGCTTACATATTCTTTCTCTTATTGGGCCAATTTCTCCATGTTTCTCTTCCTGAATATTCATTTCTGCTGCTTCACTGAAGTTGGGAAATTCATTCCAAATCCTTCTTACATAGCAACTCCTGTCATACATGAGAAATGAAGTGCTCAAAGTTTTATTGCACAGAAGTTTAAAGTCGTGGGGAAAACACTGTGAGGTGTTACATGGGGACCATGATAGTTGGAAAAAGGAGAAGTTTACCTTTGCATAGAAAATTGAGTGGCTGATTCTCAGAGAAGATACAATTCACGCTGTTCCATGGGAGGAGAAGGACACTTAGGCCAAAAAAGCATGGAGTGAAGGTGTTGCTGGTCACTGAAATTTATGGATCAAAATGAGCAAGGTGTATGGACAGAAGACGAGCATGATCTGTAACTGGAAACAAGACTAAAGGATGAATAGGCAGGAAGAGCATGGCAGGCCACATGCAGATGGCTTGTCTTTCATGGCAGGCCACATGCAGATGGCTTGTCTTTTATTTTATTATTTATTAATATTAAGAAGAAAAGGTAAAACAAATTTTCACAACAAAATAATGAAAAAGTAACAATTGTTAATAAATTACACAACATTATCTTTAGTCACTCAAGTACAAAATATGGGCATAAAAATTACTTCAATCAATATTAGCGCAACCTTTCCTATTCAGTGAACTAAGTGGCACTAATGGTATAACTAACTTGCACTTTTCTTCTTTTCCCTTCTATCCTTTCTCTTTTCTCCTATATTAGTTTCTTCTTTTTATTAAACAGTTCCCTTCCATTTCACAGTGACTATTGTATATTTTGAACCTTTTGGTTTCACATATGTCACTGTGGTGTGATGTTTTTCAATCATTCTGGGAAGATACACAGAAGGGGAATACCTGGGTTGAATGGGACCTCTAATCCTAATTTTTTGAGGAATCTCCACACTGATTTCCACGGTGTTTATACTAATCTACTCTCTAACCAACAATTGTAAAGGGTTTCTTTTTCCCTACAGAACCAGGAGCATTTTTTATTTGTTGATATATTTTTTTTAAAAATTAAATGATTTTTTAATGAATAAGGGAGAGGATGAGATAAAAGGGGGCATAACAACATAACAATACAGGTTAAAGCATGACACTTTCAGCAATCTAGTGCTTCACCACCAAATAACCCGACTTAATAGTAGTTACCATAGAGTCTTTTTCTTTGAAATATTTGAATATAACTTCATATGCTATAGCATCAAATATATCAAGACTGTGTAACACCATTCAGGTGGATGAAAGCATTGTAGAGTATTTAGAAACAGCTAACAGAAAAAATGATCAATGTTTCAATATTATCTCTTTGCCTATAGCAATTTTGTTTATACTACCACATACAATAAAGTCCAGCAAGTTACAACATAATAAAATCAATGGAGACAGAAGAACCATAGTTTGGTACGGCTTTAAGACAAGATATTATTAAATCAGCACTAGCTGTTATTATGTCTTATTTTCTTCAAAGTGGCTGTTCATTGCATCACTAGCCATGATATCAAACGGCCCAGAATAAAGCCATTCCAAGTAATGAGTGAGAATTTTATAAGGCTTCAAGGCCATATAATGGGGAATCATGGTTATCGCATACTTTTATATATTTGATTCATTTCCTACACTAGGGAAACTATTCAGAGTTCACAGATGCGAGTTTGATTTAGTTCACTTATGAGTATGGTTTCAAGCTGCGCCCATTTATTGATAAATACCTCAATGTGATCCTTCTTTATAGCTGAGTAGTACTCCATTATGTAGAAGTACCACAGCTTTTTTATGCATTCCTCAGTTGATGGACATTTGGGTTGTTTCCATGATCTAGCAATTACAAATTGCGCTGCTATAAACATAGGTGCACATATATCACTTTGGTATGATGCTTTCAGTTCTTCTGGGAAGATGCCTAGTAGTGGAATAGTGGGAACAAATGGGACTTCCAATCCCAGCTTTTTGAGAAATCTCCAGACTGACCTTCACAAAGGTTGTACCAATCTACACTCCCACCAGCAGTGTAGGAGAGTTCCTTTTTCCCCACAGCCTCTCCAGCATTTGTTGTTGTTGGTTTTCTTGATCCTGGCCATTCTTCCAGGAGTGAGATGGTATCTCAGTGTGGTTTTAATTTGCATTTCCCTAATAACCAATGATAATGAACATTTTTTCATGTATTTATTTGCCATTTGTATTTCTACCTCTGAGAAGTGTGTATTCATCTCAGATGCCCATTTTTGAAATGGGTCTTTGAATTTTGGGGGTCTGATTTTTTAAATTCTTTACATTTTTTAGACAAAAGTCCTTTGTCTGAGGGGGAGTTCACTAAGATCTTTTCCCAGTTTGTGGGTTTTCTTTTCACTATGCTGGAGATTTTTTTTTACTTACAAAACTTTTTAATAAGAGGTAGTCCCAATTATTGATTCTGGGAAGTATTTCCCATGCAGTTAGAGTCCTGTTCATGAATTCTCTACCTACCCCTATGTCTTCAAGGTTTCTACCTAATTTGTTTTCCAATAGATTTAGTGTTTCTGTTTTAATATTTAGATATTTAATCCATTTAGATTTTAATTTAGTACATGGTGATAGGCTTGGGTCAAGTTTTAGTTTTCGGCAAATGTAGAGCCAGTTTTTCCAACACCATTTATTAAAAAGACTGTCGTTCTTCCAGTGAACCTGCTTGGCTCCTTTATCAAAGATAAGGTGGTTGAGTGTGTTTGTAGTTGTGGTTGTATCTTCTAATCTATTCCATTGATCCTCTGCTCTGTTTTGATTCCAGTACATGTTGATTTTACTACTGTTGTTTTGTAGCATAACTTCAAGTCAGGGATTGTGATGCCTCCTGCCTTGCCTTTGTTGCTTAAAATTTCCTTTGATATTCTAGGTCTCTCCTGGTTCCAGATGAACCTTAGGAGTGATTTCTCTAGATCTATAAGGTATGTTGATGATATTTTTATTGTATTGAATCTGTGTAACAGTTTTGGGAGAATGGCCATTTTCACAATGTTTATTCTTCCTATCCATGAACATGGGATGTCTTTCCATTTTCTGAGATCATCTTCAATTTCTTCCTTCAGTGTATTATAATTTTCCCTGTATAGGTGTTTCACTTCTTTTGTAAGAGTAATTCCTAAATATTTCATTTTTTTGGTTGCTAGTGTGAAGAGTATGGCTTCTCTTATTTCTCTCTCTGTGATTTTGTTGTTAGTGTATAAGAATGCTATTGATTTCTGAGTATTGATTTTGTACCCAGCTACATTGCTGAATTTATTTATTATATCTAAGAGTCTTTCAATGGAGTTTAGGGGGTCTTCCATGTAGAGTATCATGTCATCTGCAAATAATGACAATTTAACTTCTTCTTTTCCTATCTTTACCCTTTTTTATTTTTCTCTCTTGTCTAGTTGCTCTGGCTAGAACTTCCAGTACTATATTAAATAGGAGAGCTGATAAAGGACATCCTTGTCTTGTGCCTGATT
Source organism: Cavia porcellus (assembly GCF_034190915.1). NCBI lineage: Eukaryota > Metazoa > Chordata > Mammalia > Rodentia > Caviidae > Cavia > Cavia porcellus. The sequence goes on along the minus strand of NW_026947484.1, from coordinate 172,598,559 downwards.
TTAAAGTAAAGGCTTTCAATTTTTGGCCATTTAGTATGATACTGGCTGTTGGTTTGTCATAGACAGCCTTTATTATATTGAGGTAAAGACCATCTATTCCAATTTTCTGTAGAGTTCTTATCATGAAAGAGTGTAGGACCTTATCAAAGGCTTTTTCTGCATCTATGGAAATGATCATGTGATTCTTACTTTTGGCATGATTGATATGATGAATTACATTTATTGATTTACGTATTTTGAACCATCCCTGCATGCCTGGGATGAATCCCACTTGGTCATGGTGTATAATCTTCTTGATGATTTGCTGCATCCTGTTTGCCAATATTTTATTGAGGATTTTTGCATTTGTGTTCATTAGGGGGATTGGTCTGTAATTCTCTTTTTCGTTTGGGTCTTGCCCAGGTTTTGGTACTAGAGTAATATTTGCTTCCAGGAATGACTTGGGAAGAATTGCTTCCCTTTCAAATTCATTGAAGAGTTTAAGGAGTGTCGGTATTAGGTCTTGTTTGTATTTCTTGTAGAATTCTGCAGTAAATCCGTCTGGGCCTGGGCTCTTCTTTGTAGGTAAGGAATTAATTACATGTTCAATTTCATTGATAGAGATTGGGTTATTCAGCAGTTTTACATCTTCTTGATCTAGCTTTGGTACTTCATATGTTTCTAAGAATCTGTCTATTTCTTCTGTGTTATCAAACTTTTGAGAGTAGAGGTTTTCGAAATAGGTGTTGATGATCTTCTGTATTTCTATTGAGTCTGTAGTGACTTCATCTTTTTCATTTCTTATTGCATGGATTTGAGCTCTTCTTTCCCTTCTTTTAATAAGGTTGGCTAGAGGCTTATCAATTTTATTTATTCTTTCAAAGAACCAACTTTTTGATTCGTTGATTCTTTGGATTGTTTTCTTAGTCTCTATTGCATTGATTTCTGCTCTGATTTTTATAATTTCCTCTCTTCTTTTGGCTTTGGGCTTAACTTGCTCTTCTTTTTCTAGCTGTTTGAGGTGTAGCATCATGTTATTTATTTATATTCGTTCTGTTTTCCTGATGTGGGAGTTCAGTGCAATAAATTTTCCTCTGAGGATGGCTTTCATTGCATCCCATAGATTCCGGTAAGTTTTATCTGTATTTTCATTTGTTTGTAGATATTGCTTAATTTCTTTTTTAACTTCCTCTGTGACCCACTGATTACTCAGGAGTGTGTTATTCAGTTTCCATGTGTTTGTGGGATTTTTGCAATATCTTTTATCGTTGATTACTAATTTCATGGCGCTATGGTCTGATAGCATGCAAGGGATAATTTCAACCCTTTTGCATTTATTTAAATATGTTCTGTGAATTAATATATGGTCTATTTTAGAGAATGACCCATGTGCTGCTGAGAAGAATGTGTATTCTGTTGTTGTTAGGTGGAATACTCTGTATATATCTATTAAGTCCATTTGTTCACAGTGCAGTTCAGTTCTTTTATTTCTTTATTGATTTTCTTTTTGATTGATCTGTCCATTGGTGTCAGTGGTGTGTTAAGATCTCCTGTCAGAATTGTATTACTACTGATTTGTTTTTTCATTTCTATTAGTACTTGTTTTATATAACTGGGTGCTCTGGAGTTTGGTGCATAAATATTTAAGATAGTTATATCTTCCTCTTGGAGTTTTCCCCTAACTAGTATGTAGTGACCTTCTTTATCCTTTCTAATCATTATTGGCTTGAAGTTGACTTTGTCTGCAAACAGAATAGCTACCCCAGCTTTTTTTGGGGGGGGTTCCTGTTGCATGGAATGTTGTTTTCCATCCTTTGACTTTGAGTCTGTGAATATCCTTTTGAGTTAAGTGGGTTTCTTGTAAACAGCATATGGTTGGATTTTGTTTCTTGATCCATTCTGCCAGTCTGATTCTTTTAATTGGTGTATTGAGACCATTTACATTAATAGTAAGAACTGTTATAAATTGGTTTATTGTTGACATATTATCTTTCTGGCGTTGCATGTTCATCTTTCTGCTCTGTTCAACTGTCTGCTTTGTTTAGTGGTTTTTTTCCTAAATGTATCTAGGCTGTCTTTCAGTATTCTTTGCAGGGTTGGCTTGGTGATCATGAAGTTTTTCAGTTGATCTTTGTCATGGAAGTATCGTATTTCTCCATCAAATTTGAAGGACAGTTTTTCAGGGTGCATCAGCCTAGGTTGAAAATCATTTTCTTTTAGGATCTGAAATACATCACTCCATGCTCTTCTTGACTTTATTGTTTGTGCTGAGAAGTCTGCTGTAATTCTGATAGGTTTTCCTTTATAGGTGATCTGTCTTTTCTCTCTGACAGACTTTAATATTCTATTCTTTTGTTCAATTTCTGAGATGGTCATTATTTTATGTCTGGGTGTAGATTTATTTTGGATGTGACTATTTGGAGATCTATATGCTTCATTGATCTTGATACCAGTTTCTGATCTCATGTTTGGGAAATTTTCAGCTATTACTTCTCTAAATATCCTCTTGACATCCTTTATGTTGTCCCCTTCTTTTTCATTTATCCCTATCAATCTTATGTTGTTTCTCTTTGCGTCGTCCTGTAGGTGTTGAATTGTTATTTCCTGATTTCTTGTTATTTTTAAAAAATCTTTTCTTTCCTGTTCACTTGTTGCAATCTTGTCTTTGTGGTCTGAGATTCTATCTTCACATTCATTGAGGCAGTTTTTACAACTTTCAATGGAGGTTTTGATTTCCTGTATATCTCTTTGCATCTGTTTTATGTATTCTGTTTGCTTCCTATACTGTTCATCCAGGGATTCTATCCTTCTGTTTAGTTCCTCTATTTTTTTTAACTGCCTCTTCTTTAGCTATATTTAGCATCTGCTTCATTTCTTTTATCAATTCTTCTTTCATCTGAGAGAATATTTCTAGTTTGAATTCCTTCAGGGCTTCCCATACTTGCTTCTTTATTTTGGTAACCATTATTTCAGGTATTTCAGTCATGTGGCATGTTTTTTCTTCTATGCACATGGCTCCTGGGCTTTCTTGGGGTGAGCTGGATGTTTGAGATTGCCTTTTAGACTTTCGTTTTGTCATTTTCCTGTATTTGGAAGCTTCAAGTGTTGTTCCAGGTGTGGGAGAGAGATCCACCAGCCTGGGATGGGGTACCCTGCGATGGCCCCACTCACTGGACCCAGCAGGGAACTATGGCCTGCTCCTCAGGCCAGGAAGAGTGTCTCAGGCTGGGTGGAGCTCCCAGCCGCTGCTGCCACAGTCTCTGATCTGGCCTGGTCCCCGGGTCTGGTAGAGACCTGGCCTGGGTCCCCAGGTCACAGCGAAAGTTCCCACAGGCTGGGCGGAGCTCCCAGCCGCCAATGTTACTCTTACCCTTCCGGTCTAGTCTCTGGTCCGGTGGGGAGCCCCACTTGTCCCCCAAGTCAGGGAGAAAGTTCCTGCAGGCTGGGCAGAGCTCCCAGCTGCAGCTGCTATAGTCTCTGAACTGGGCTGGTCCCCGGATCTGGTGGGAAACCAACCTGGGTCCCCAGGTCAAGGCAAGAGTTCCCGCAGGCTGGGCGGAGCTCTCAATCACAGCTGTTACTCTCACCCTTCCAGTCTGGTCTCTGGTCAGGTGGGGAGCCTGTCTGGACCCCCAAGTCAGGGAGAAAGTTCCCGCAGGCTGGGCGGGGCTCCCAGCTGCAGCTGCTATAGTCTCTGAACTGGGCTGGTCCCCGGGCCTGGTGGGAAACCAGCTTGTGTCCCCAGGTCAGGGCAAAAGTTCCAGCAAGCTGGGCCCAGATGGCTTGTCTTAGTGTGTGTCATTGACTTTTCTGCCATCTTCCCCATAAAATCAAAGGACTATAAACTGAGTATGCAAAAAGACAGGATAAATTAATGTGGTATAGCCAGTGACTTCAGTGGAAAACTACTTGGGGTGACAACTTTATGGATACCTGGGGAGTTTCTATCTGTTCGTTAAACATAAGGATGGACTGAGCTCTACTGAGTATTTTCTATGGAGTCAGCACAGAATTTGGAGTTGTAGAGAAGTATTAAGATATATCAAATATTTTTTATACAAAGAAACCTATTCGTTGTTTGCTAAGGATATATAGACTACTGTGTCAGGTACATGAGGGTATAAAAACACGCTGTTCATGCTTTGGGAATCATAGAGCCCATAGCATCAAATAGACAGAACAGACAGGTTACAATTGCTTTGATTACTGCCATTTGTTGATTTTCTACCACACATACAGAAGTCACTCTGTTTGAAGCAAGACTGGATGACATTATTTATATATACTGCATCATTTACCAAAAGAAATATCTGCCTCCAAGAATCTCATAGCGTACTACCTAAATGTATACAAATCCTTGATTTACGTAAGGAAAATTATAGAAAAATAGGTAGTAGACAATTTCCATCAGGGTAGCATAAATAGAAGTTACTGGGCTATGTAATTATTGAACATACTTTATGATCCTCTACAAAATCCAAACCTTTCCTAATACCATTTCAACATCTTTACAATGGTCCATCAGCTCTAGACATGCTGATCTTCATTTTACAACTGAGAATTATTTAAAGAGGCTAAAGTATACTGTCTTAATAAAACCATTGCAAAGGAGAACAGTGGAAACTTCCAGACTTAGCATGATCTGATGATCGTCTCTGCAGACACAGGGGCTCCACAACACAATGTGTATGTGTCCTTTCTGCCTTGTCTGAAATCATATGGGGCCAATTACATGCTAAAACCAGTTTGCAATTATTTCTGTTTGTTTTTTGAACATTTATTATAACATTGAATAAATAATATTAGCCCATGCAGATTGTTCCTTGCCAGACACTACATTAACTGGAGTCTCTAGTTCTGTAAGCACAATTATGATTGAAAAGACTCATCACAGACTCTGATATTAAACATACTAAGATGCACAACTCTACATGTGAAGCGACAGTGTGTAAATGACTGATTAGAAGGGTGGCACTTGAAATATAGACAAAGCCATGAGTGGCCTTAGTGAAAAAATAAATTTGCAATTGTAAATAATGCTTGACTTGACATTTCCCTTGTGGGGACTCCAGTAATGGGATCCAGCTGCCAAGCCTGATGCTCTATTGAGTTGAAAGGGAAAATAACATTTTTTATAAAAAACTGATATTGTGAGTTAAGATCCATGGCTGAATGCCATTTGTTTTTATCCTTTAAAACAATTCAAACCAGATTATTTTATTCTGAAGTCACATAACAACAATCCTCACTGACAGTACTCATCCTTTCTTTCTCCTGAAAAATCTGTTCTTTTATTTGTCTTAAATTCAGGTCAGAAATAGGAGCTCCTTGTTGAACTTCTCTGAGTTTTCCTTACTGATTCTGAAGGGCCGGAGAGCTTTTCACTGATGGACAGGATTGTAATTAATCCCAGGATTGACCCTTTTTAAAAATTTCAGATGTGGGGTGAAATCTCTTTAGGTTGTATTTGGGCACAGGTAGAAAGACCACTTTCCACGACAGGGCAGAGAAAACAAGGTCACTTATGCTGGGAGACAGGATATTTCCGTTATTCAGGGGTCATTACTCCATCTGCAAAATAATGGAGACTTGACGAATGACTTTGTAACCACTGGTCCGTGATTCAGGATGTTAAGGATATTGCAGAATTGTCTTGGTTTATCTGCATGTGCTTTGTAATCACTGAAGTCAAAGGTTAATGCAATAGTTCATAAGTGATATTCAAATTTTTAGAATACCTGAAGTAAAATCTAGGTAATCATAGTCAGGTGGGTCACCCAGTTGTTTCTCCTCCTTCATTTGTAGAGTAAAAGATAGTTAACTGTGATGTCAGCTTGCATGAGAAACACGTAGCTGACTGGTTTGACAGAGTCCTGTACGTGTCTGGATGATGGACTTACTGAAAAGGGAAGATTCATTCTGGGTGTAGGTGGCACTAACCAGCAGGCTTGGATGAAATAAAAAGGAGAGAAAGGTAGGAAGCTTCACTTTGCTTCTTCAGAGGAGCCACAGTCTTCACCACTGTCTTTAAATATTTGTCTGCTGGATACCAGCACGGACTCTTAGCCTTGCAGTGCAGGCCCTTCGACTTCCCAATATAGCCTTGCATGGTATTCTGCAGTGAGCGCCAGGTCTTTGACTTTACCTGAGTCCCCTTGTTGTCCAACATGTGCAGAGACCCTTTTGGATTCCTTCACACCTGATTCTGCAGAGGGCTATTGTAAACCTGTCTTGTAAATCATTTATCATGTGTGTGTGTGTGTGTGTGTGTGTGTGTGTGTGTGTGTGTGTATGTGTGTGTGTGTGTGTGTATCTATCATATATCATGGATCTCTGTATGCATCTACCTTATTTATACATCTGTCTATATCTTAAATATTCATATTCCGTTTCTCTAATGAACCCTATCTGGTACAAGAAAAATGGAACTTGCTGTCTAGTCACTGTGTCCCTTCATGATCTGATCCCTTGATATTCCTTCATACATACAGGCCTCCCATGACTGTTTTCACTCTGGAGAACTCCATTATTATGCCTCTTTTTGTTCAGTGAAAACTTACTGCCTATTCTTAGAATTTCCTTGGTTTTAATTATTGAATAGCATATTCACAAAATGTCAACATTATCTTAAGTGAATTCCATGAAATGCTTATTGGATAAATATTTTCTGATTTTTTGAGCATTCGTTTTTCAGAAAAGGAGAGGAGCTAAAATTTATGGAAAGGAGCTAAATTTATGGAAAATGGTGGATGTGCTACAAATCATATTAAGAAGACTATAACGAAGGTTCCAAGTGCTCCTTTAAAAAATTATAAACAGCATAGTGGAACATGCCTGCAATCCAAGCATCTTAAGTGACAGAGACAGGAAGATTATAAATCTGAGCCTAGCCTGGTGACTCAGCAAGAACTTGTTTCAAAAATAAAAATTAAAAAAAAGGCTAAGGTGAAAACTCTAGATTCAATTCCAGTTCAACCAAAGATGAAGAAGGTGGCAGAGGGCGAAGGAGAGTAAGACGAAGGGAAGGAAGGATAAGAAGGAGGAGAAGGAGAAGGAGAAGGAAGAAGAAGAGGAGGAGGAGGAGGAGGAGGAGGAGGAGGAGGAGGAGGAGGAGGAGGAGGAGGAGAGAAGAAGAAGAAGAAGAAGAAGAAGAAGAAGAAGAAGAAGAAGAAGAAGAAGAAGAAGAAGAAGAAGAAGAAGAAATTGTTTAAACTAGCACTTTTGAAATGTAAACAATGATAAATTTCTTCTTCCATTAAAGTTACAAACATGGTCCAAGTTACAGTAGGAAACACCTGAGTTAGGGAAAGCATCTGTCATGAACAAACTATAAAAATTACAAGAATTTTTATTCTTATCAATAAAGTTTAGTAAAAACTTTGTTGTTCTATGGAAAGTATTTGTTTTTTCCATGGGAACTGAAGTGACCATTTTATCTGATTTTCCTCCAAAGATAACATTTTGCAACACTAAAGGATAATATCATAGCCAAGATATTGACATTGATACAGTAAAGCTCTGGCACATGTCCTTTACAACTAAGATCCCCAGAGGTGTCCTTTTCTCACCACATCCACTCCTCTCCTTTCTATGCTCTCCTTAACCCTTGGGAACTACTGCTGCCTTCTCAGTTTCTGTACTCTTGGCATTTCAAAGAAATTTGTAGATGGAATAGTGTAATGCGTAATCTTTCAAAATTGGTATATTTCATTCACCGTAATGAGACAGTTCTCAGATTGCTGCATGTATCAATAGTTTGTTGAACTATATTGGTGAGAAGCATTCTGTGGTGTGAATATACCACAATTAGTATAATCATTTATCCCTTGAAGGGCACCTGAGGGTTGTTCTCAGTTTGTGTTGTTATGAATAAAATTGTGATAAACATTCATGTAAACCTTTCTGTCAAACTGCAAGTTTTTGCTTCTCTGGGTGAAATTTCCTAATATGAAATGGCTGGCTCATGTGGCAGTTCAATGCCTAACTTTAAGAAATTGCCAGTGTTTCCCCAAGGCTATCTCACTTCACATTGCCAGCAAGTGTGCATGAGTGACTCAGTTTATCCTCACTAGCATTTGGTGTTATTACTCTTTATTTTAGCTCTATGATAGATTTGTAGTGATATTACATTGCATCTTTAATTTGCCTGTCCTTAATTATGATGATATGGGTTTTTTTGGTGTGCATATTTGTATGCATTTCATATAATTTTTCTAAGAGAGATTTCTTTGTGTTTATTGTCCACGTTTTGATTCTCTAGTTGGGTTATTTCCATAATGAGCTAGAAATTTATTTTTCATAAATTTTAAACTATTTATTTAATATCCTAAATAGTTATAGAACTGCACAAATTATCCTTTTTCAGTTTAAGGCCCTTTTTGTAATATGTATATTCAGGCATGTGAGATACTTTGACAGATTGATATTTTTCCATCATATAATAGTGTCTCAGATGATTTTTCTCTCTTCTGGTGTATACTTTATCTTACGTTAATATAGCCACATCTAGTTATTTCTGTTAATGCTTGCATAATATATCTTTTTCTTCCTTTTGTTTTTAACCTGCCTACATAATACTTCAAGTGAGTTTCTTGCAGTCAGCAAAATTCTGGTCTTTTTTTTTTTTTTTTTGTAGAAAAAAAATACCCTACCATCTGTCATTGAACTGATTTACTTAGATTATTTACATTTAATGTCATTATTGATACATTATTCCTAAGTCTGCAAATTTATTTTTTGTGTGTTTTTACTCTGTTGGTTTATGCATAAACGTCTCCCAAAGCCTCATGTAGTCACAGATGGGCCTTTCCAGATGTGGTTGAATCTTGGGCGCATGATGGTGGGATTCAGGGTGTGATGCTGATATTAAGGGTGCGTGATTATCAATTTAGTCCACTGATTGGTTTGGCATGGTTTTGGGTATGGACAGTGAGAAGGCCCATTTTGGAAGTGGGTGGTACCAAATGAAAAAAGGGGGAGACAGGCTGCTGATCTTTCTTTACTACTTCACTTTTCTGTCTTCTTCCTGCCATAAACTTGCTCCTCTGTGACAGTCCTCTGATGCCATGCCACCCTGCACTGTAGCCAGTCAATTATGAACTGAAACCTCTACAAGTTGACAGGTACAATAAACTTTTGTCCTCTAACTTTCTGTCTTGGATATTTTGCCTCAGTGAAGAAACAAGTAACTAAGATACACTGTTTTTCATTTCTCTAATGTCTGTTTATTTTTCTCTTTTATACTTTCCTAAGAATTACTGGACATTTCTTGGAATTTTATGTATTCATAGTGTTTCTGAGTGTATCTCTTTGGGTGGTTTCTTTAATATTTTGATTTTAAGGTACACATATGCTCTCATAAATGAAGCTTTCATCTTTGCTCTTTGCTTTAAAACTGCTTTTAATTTTTCATTGCAGTATTCACATTAGGATGCTCTTGGTCAGATAATGCTGATGACCTATCTAGTCTAAGTTTCAGTGGTCTATTGATATTGTTTAGTATGAGATCATCCTCATTAAAAATATAATGGGTAACTTTCAACTGAAACTGTAAAATCAGTCACTGAGTCTCCTTCGTTATGTAATATCAAGATTTTCTTTATTATTGTTGAGCAGAAGTACAAGTTGACCCTTTTATTGATTTCAATTGATAGGGCACTGAGAATGTTTTTACTTCGGTGGGGTGATCCCGAAAGTACTAAATGCCAATGGTAAGGACAGTGATGGAATAAGGTAGAAGCCCACACATCCCACATAGTCTGGGACATCATCAGAAGGATGGCTCACTACTACCTAGCAAGGATCAATCATTTCTCACAACTTGCCTGTCTCCAGCCTCATCCTAGTTTTGGGTATCAAAGATCCTACTTGTAGCCTTCTGCATTTAGAGTCCTCCTTGCTTAGAATTTGCTGGTGTGCATGTGGATTGGTCACAGCCTTACCATGATGTTTGGAACAGTTGCTTTGCTATGGTGTCTTTTTCCTTGTACTTTGTTAGAAACAAGTTCCTGCTGGAATGTTTTTAGGGTCTATATCCACTGGCATTTCCAAGTGGGAGCTTTTTCACCTCTGTCTTGGCTCTAAGAAAAAAAAAGACAATTTAGAAACTCACATCCTATTGTTCTTTATTATTCAAGGATTTTACTCATCTATCTTCCTCTCCTAAATTTTGCTATATATGTGTGTTTTATATGTAGTGCTTAGGGATTTTGGTGAGGTTTATCAGGAGGAGAGTAGATCTAGTTTATTTTTCTGGAGGTGGAAATCTTTTATTGATCACTTTTGTTCATCATTTTGAATACTTATTATCTGCAAACACTCTATAATATTCTTTTGTGTGCATTTAAAAAAAATTATTCCTAATAAGCTATGAGTAAGATATTATTATCTCAACTTAAACTAGGTTCAGAGTGGGTAAAAGACTCAGCTAAGCACATGACAAGGTCATTATCATATTCTTTTTATTAATATACTGAATCACAGTTAAAGTTAATTCTGGTCAGTCCATATTTATGAGTTTTTAGGGGTAATGTTTGGAGGTTTGGGGGAAGATTCTTAAGGATTGCAGGTATTTCCTGGAAAACTATAATCATGATGCAAAAGTCATGAGTTAGAACATATGAAGAATAAATGAAGGAAACTAAATATTGGGGAGGAAAGTGTCTATATCTGAATAACTCTCAAATGATATATTTGGATTACTGTGAGGGGTCTCAAAAATATGGCCAGAACTAATGGGTAAGTATTATGAGGTCACTGAGTCCTGCTATATAAGGAAGAGCAGTTAAAAATGAGTGAAATGAATATAACTCTCACTGGTTCTAATAAACCCCAGTCCCCAAGGACATTCTTGTATATATTGATAAATACCCCAATTGCTAAGAAGTAAGCACTGGTTTGGCATATACAACCATAAAAGCCCCCTGTAATTTTTATAGTTGTCACAACAGACTCTTATATGTACCTGTTGTATGGTAATGGATCAATTATTTCTCTCTAAGCTTCATTTTTACACAATAAAGATATAGTAGCTATAGCCACGCAGGATGATTGTGAAGATCAGATGATGAGATAATGGATATCAAGAGTTTAGCACCATTCCTGCCATGCAGAAGATATGGAATAATGATTAGCAATGATGGTGAAAATAAAATTTGTGAGTCCCAAGAATATTGCCAAATCGATGAGATATTTAGGTTATTCTGTCAGGGAAGATAATCTGAGACACATTAATAATCTTACATAAAAAGGTAGATAGATCTAAGTAATGAAAACTTTGCTTCTTCTAACTTGTCTGCTCCCAAACTGTATTTTAGAATGTAGAGAATTTATCACTGATACTTGAGATGTCTTGCATTATATTCCTGCATAGAGCAAATACATAACAAATGATATTCATTTATAAGCACCCAGTTATTTGATATTTTAAGTTCTTGAAAATTTTTCCATCATGGGAAGTCAATCAGTCACCACTTTTCAACTACTGTTTGAAATCTGCCAAGTTTCCCAATGTCTTACAGAGTTAAAAATTCTCTTTCCTGATTAAAGAAGCTCATCTTTAATATCCGGATATTTTTCATTTTAAAATGAATTCATGTCTAAAGGGAACATAAAAGCTGTGTTGTTCCAAGTGCCAAGGCTCTTTTTTTTTTCTTTTGTATGTTTTAAAATCATCAATAAAGTCAAGAATATAGCTCAGCAGCACAGTGGCTGTCTCACAAGCGTGAGGTCCTGAGTTCAATTCCTGACACACACACAAAAAAATGGTCAATAAAGAACGTTAATATTGTCAGGCCATTGTATAATTATGCTGTAACTAGGACTCTTTACAGTTTGTTAAGTTTTAGAAGCAGTAATTCAGTGGACCACTGCCATCCCCAGCAAGTCTGTTTCTTAGATGAATTAGCTATTCCCAACATAGGTTCTTACAAAATTCCTACCCCTGTGGGAGAGAAGTGAACATTGCTTGCTTCACTGTCCTCTTGAGAGGAAAAAACATCAAACTGTTTGAGACTTAGGGCTTGTTCCAGACCGACACTTTCACAGTTAGATCACATCTAATGATGAAAAATTTTCCAGACATTCTGAGGATTTTCATCCTTTTAAGCCTTACAAACATTGAGGCAGTGACTGTCTACTACATAAGAACTTTTTATGGAGCCCCAATCTTCCAATTGGAGAATGATTTGCCCATTCATAAGAACTTTAGCAGTTAACTATACGTGTTAGTTGTAGAAGTCTCTGGAGAAAATTTTCCTTCAGTTGTCTCTCGCATAGTTGGTACTGACGTTCACAGTAACTCAAACTAAGCACCAGGCATCACCTTAATCTCCTTAACTCTCTCATTATCCAGTCAATTGAATGACTTCATATCTAGCCCATTCTACATTCTATATTTTTCTAGTACTCAGCTTTTCTTACTATTAGTATGCACCATATTCCAGACTGTCTTATTTTGTGAGTTTGCAATTCAGTCTCTCTGGCCCACTACTCATTCTCATGGTGTTCTTTACTATCCTCTATACGACTTGACCAAGATATCTTCAGTTGCAAATATGGTTCCAGTCATTCCTGTAACAACTCTCTCGGTGGTTTTGCCACCACATATGTGACTAACTTAATTCATGGGCAGTGTACAGAATTTCTCATGGTCCAGTCAGTTCTATTTTCACCAAGAACCCCTTTTAAATGCAAAGCACTGAAATATTGGAATTTGAAAAATGGGACATAGTTATTTGTCCTTACGAGGCTTTTGAACTCTTACTTTATTTTGCCTATCTTTTTCTCCCTTCAGCAACATGCATAACAAACTCATACCATTTGACCATGGAGAGTTGCTTCAGTTGTAGTACTTTCTATAATACCTCCCCTGACTGCCCACACTATTTGTTTCTATGTGCTTATATTAAAGTTACCTTTATTTATTTTTTTCTTGCAGACTATGTGCACTAAAACCCACATAATAAATATTCTTCACTTTAAACACAGATCCAATGATTCATTAATTTATGAACAAAATTAATAATAGCACTGTCTTTCTGGAAGCTATTTTTTTTTGCAGGTGACAGTCCACACCTAATGTGTACCATAGTGACCAGGCTGTAGAGTTGCAAGGGGCTGCAGAGCATTTGGTAGAAGGTTGATTCTATGCTTTTTCTGAGTTAAGTTTATTACTAAACTCCACTCCTATGAAAGGCTTTTTTATTTCTTTTATAGACATTCAAAATAAACATGTATTTTTCTTAAAATTGTCTATGGGACCCTTGATTGGAATATAGTAGTCACCAGGAATGAATTCAAGCAATGTATTTCTAACCATGACAGAACATTTTGGCAGAAATCTATATGCAGAGTAAGAAAGACCAGAAATTAACTATCTTGTCCCCTCAAACTTTCAGGCCTGGAAAATCATATTAACAATAGAAACAAGGTTCTCTGTGTTCCTAACTCAAGGACAAAACAGATTCCAAATCCTACAGTGGTAGAAAAATCTCATCTCTGATCATTCTCTTGTGTTTGTTGTGATAAAGAAGTCAATGAAAAAACCCAAATGCGTAAACAAACAATAAAAAATGAAGCTGGACACCTATTAAATGTGGCAAGACAGATACTTTTCTTAGAAGTTGAAAGAGACTCCAGTATAGCCTGTGCTCACTCCAGATAACTGAGGCTTTTACAGGGAGAACAGGCAGGTCACAAAATGAGACAGTGGAAGAGCGCAAAGGGAAAGCCCAAAAGGGACCAAGATATGTGAAAATAAAACATTATAGGAGAAAGATGAAGAATTACTTAAATTCAAAGGTGGTTTGGAACAATATGCATTTTTGGATTTGTTAACTTGAGATAACTAAGTGCATCTCAGCCTACAGACTGCAGTCTTTTGTTGGGGATGAGGGCTGGGGCACACAGAAAATAAGATAAAGTTTAGCCATGTATCCTAGGAAAGCGCGTTGGCAGGCCCTTTGCCCCACAGGGGAGTCCACATTTCACAGATAAAGGGGCAGACAATACATAAGGGAAAGAGAGCTTTCAGGTGAGGAATGTCATAGACAGAAAAATGAACTCCAAGATGCTCATGACCTTGGAATTTGTGAGTATGCCAACTTATTGGGTAAAAGGGACATCTCAGGAGTGGTCAAGGTTAAGGATCTTGAGTTGAGTATAGTATCCTAGATTATATGGTAAAGCACAATATAATCAATAGAGTCCTTGTGTAAGAGGTAAAGAAGGGGATAGGATAACAGGTAGAGGTAAGAGAGAAAGGATTTGAAGATACCATTCTGTTGACCTAGAAGATGAGGAAGTGACATAAGCAAACCCTCCAAAAGTTTCACTTGGAAAGGAAAAAAATTCTCCCCTAGAACTTCCAGAAGGAACATATCCCTGCAGACATCTTGATTTTAGCTAGATAAAACCCATTTAATACTTCTGATACTCAAAGCAGTAAGCCAATTCCTTTACATTACCTTAAAGCATTAAAATTTTCTTGTGTTTATAGTCTCTTATAGCAGCAGAAATAGAACAGTAGATGATTCTTTCCACTTCCTAGTATCGCATCCCCAAAGCTGTACTGATGCCACATCTGAAAAACCACGACATTAACATCTAGAGACCAAAGGATAGTACGTATGCCGTACTTTGTTCTCAGAACTCAGTTTTTTGGTAACACAGAAACATGATTGATATTCATTTGTGAATGGCATTTTCTGTATTGCTTGTGGTTGCATTGTTACCATTAGATACTTTAAAATGATTATCACTTTATCATTTGATTAGTGAATCAAATGACTCCCAACTAAGTTGTAAAGACAGAGTACATGCTCCTTTCATTGGCTCACTTAAACAGGAAAAGACTGGGACAATTAGCACAGGCAAAAGCTCATTTCTTAGCTATTTCAGTCACTTTTCACATCTGCCAATAATCTCTATTCCAAAAGCAATATTGGCTGGGCCACTGGAAGAATGTAGTAGTATTCTCAGACAGACTGCAAACTACCATTAAAATTACTGAACAGCCCTATTACTAAAGCCAGGGAGGTGATAATTCTTTTCTACCAGAAAATCATATCTTTCCCTTCGTAGTTACTTTTCACCCTTTGCAGTGCAGGTTACAGTGCCTCGTGTCCAGGACACAAACTTGGAACACGGTAATGCATATTTTCTCAGCCTCTGCAGGCTTGTTGTGTTTCCAATTATAATTCCCTGTTTTACACTGATGTAATTAGGTTACAGACTCGGGTTTTAAGAAAGATATCAAGCAGCAATTAATCATCAGAATAACTATAACTTTTATAAGACAGGGCATCTTATAGGTCAGAAATTGTACTAAGCATTTTGTATTAATGTTTATTCTTCTAAGTTTTATTGTATTCATTCTGACACTGGCTAACATGGTTGCACTGTTAGAGTCACACTGGGAGTGGAGAGGAAGAAGTTACAAATTCTTGAGGCACTAAGTCCTCAACTTATGAAAATTCCAGTTGCAAACTTTCACAGGGGTACTGCATAAGACTCACTTGGTCAGATATTACAAATGAACTCAATTTATACATGTAGTTCTCCTGGAAAGGGACCTAATTTGTAAGTCACAGACTTACTGTAACCAGAAAGTTTTTAGGGGAGTAGTACATACTTTTGTTCTTTTTGTCCTAAGGAATGTGGTCATTTTTCTTCCCACAAACAGTATCATTCAGAGCATACAGGACAGATGTTATCAAATGTTTATTAAAGAGTATATATGTACTTATGTGTACAAGGCAATTAGTAATTTTAAACACATAGATTAGGCTTTATAAACATGTAGCATATGCACTCTGAAAGTGCATAGTTATTTCTTTGTATTTTTAGCAGCTCATTCACTCATACATTCCTTTACTATAATACATTTATCAGCATGCCTTGGCACACCTCTGAATAGTGGTGATATGAAATGAACAAAGCAAAGCTATTTATTTAATTTTATATTCTAGTGGAAGAAAAAGTGGTAACATCACTACTGTAGAGGTTAGAGTAGAATTTTAATTTGATTGCCTTTGAGATCTTCTCCAGGGCCAGGAAGAGAATACTTCTCGGTACGTGCAGTGGTCTATGTCTGACCCCTCATTCTTTTTCTTCTGATACTCTTCCCCTGTTCTGTTTCTAAGCCCTCATGAACTAATCAGTTTTGCTGTATCATGCCTTCCCACTAAAACATCTACCTTGTAGTCAGTTTAATATGTATTGAAAACATGAGAAAATTAAGCCTGTTCTCCTTTAAATTATGGGTGTTGGTATTCCAACCTCAGTTTCAATAAAGCTTATACAGAAAATTGTTTCTGGAAAAGATGAATCACTGCTGTGACTATGTCTTACCGAGTGGTTTAGTGGAAAGGTTTGGAGATGGGGACCGGGAAAGCCCTGGAATAATATAAGCAGCACCTGGTAAGTGATTCAGATCAAAGATCGAAAGTTCAGCATGCTGATAGGAATGCAGGCAGTAAAGTCCAGACCCAGGAAGTTTCAGTTTGGAGCAAGGATTCCACTTGCAGTTGGATTTAGAGGCCATGTTTATTGTTCCCTGATAGAGAACTTGTCTATATTTTTTCCCAGATCCAGAGACTTTTCATAATACTGAGATTAAGTACAGTGAGCTAATTGATCTGGCAGAGGAAAACTTTAAGACAGATCAACATTCAGACTGCTCCAGGAAATGCATATAATGTATCTATGTAGCACAAATTGATTTTATATTTAGACGAGGTATCTTATCCCAAAGATATCTTATTATGTGTACATAAACCTGAAAAATCTGAAATACAAAATCCTTCTGGGCCAGAACATTTAGGTTAAAGCATACTCAGCCTGTAGGATGTTACTGATAATTATTATTTGGAAAAACAGAGAAGGGACTAAGGAAAAACAATTACATACTTCAGAGAAGGCTCCTCTCAATTTAGGGATGGTAGTAACAACTGCACATACTGCATATAAGAGAGCGTCTAAGACCTTTTAGTTTGTTTGTTTCAGTTGCTCATTTTTTTTTATAAGAAGTTAATTAAGAAAGTACTCCAATGAGGAATCTGTATGGGAGTACAAAGGATAGGAGAAGGAAGTTTTCCCAAGTTGCTGCCCCCAGCTTAGTGGTCCCTGGAGTCTGTAGTGTACACAGGAACCAGCAAGATAGTTATCTGCTATGGACTCTGGACTCTGTAGAGACAAGCAAGATGACGAGCTAGGAGAAGCTATCTCTTCAATAAGCTGTTTAAATAAAGTACTGTAGCCACCCAGTATGGCTCTTTGATCATAAAACCTTGAAAGTGAGCACAAAGGACAAGAAAAGAAAGAACAAGGAGTCAGAAAACAGTATCATCTGAGCTGTCTAAAGACACCATACTGAAGCAGTGAACAGGAGCAGAGAGCTAGAGAACTGGGTCATGGAGGGACCAAACATTAGTTGGAGGAATGATTTGAGATTTTAATTTATAGGTATTGAGAAACTAGAGCTATTCTGAGTGACAGAGTATTGCAAATATCATTTGATTACATTTTTAAAAGGTCTTTAGAGTTATGTGAATTGAAGATGCAGTAGAATAAGAGCAGAAACGTTAAGAGGCTATTACAGATTTGCTAAGAGGCAGTTACAGATTTCTAGGGCACTAGTTCCTTGAAGCCACACTACCAAGCATACAAGCCACAGGCCAAAAATTGATGCTGAGTATATTTGGAATATAGCTTATTCAAAATTAAATTGTACTAAAAATCAAAGCATGCATTTGACTTTAGTGTCTTTGTAATGGGAAATATCCAGTCACTGCTTCTATTCAACATAGTCCTGGAAATACTATCCAGAGCAATTAGATAAGAGAGAGAAATAAAAATAGTAAGATAGGAAAAGAGGAAGTTAAATTATTGTTATTTACAGATGACATGATACTCTATATAGAAGACCCTCAAAACTCCATTGAAACACTCCTAGATATAATAAATAAAGCAATGTAGCTGGATACAAAATCAATACTCAAAAATCAATAGCATTCTTATACATAAAAACAAAATCACTGAGAGATAAATAAGAGAAGCCACACCCTACACACTAGCACCCCCCCCCAAAAAAAAAAGAAACACTTAGGAATTAATCTCACAAAAGAAGTAAAAGATCTATACAGGGAAAACTATAATACCCTGAAAAAGAAATCAAAGAGGATCTCAGAAAATGGAAAGACAGCCCTTGTTCATGGATAGAAAGAATAAATATTGTGAAAATGGCCATTCTCCAAAAATTGTTATACAGATTCAATGCAATCCCAATGAAATACCATCACCATACCTCATAGATCTAGACAAATCATTCCTAAAATTCATTTGGAACCAGAGGAGTCCTAGAATAGCAAAGGCAATTCTAAGCAGCAAAGACAAGGCAGGAGGCATCACAATCCCTGACTTGAAGTTATACTACAAAGCAACAGTAGTAAAATCAACATGGTACTGGAATAAAAACAGATCTGAAGATCAATGGAATACATTAGAAGATACAACCACAACTGCAAACACACTGAACCACCTTATCTTTGATAAAGGTGCCAAACTGGTTCACTGGAAGAATGACAGTCTCTTTAATAAATGGTGCTGGAAAAACTGGTTCTCTATATGCTGAAAACTAAAACTACACCCATGCCTATCACCATGTACTAAATTAAAATCTAAATGGGTCAAAGATCTGAATATTAAAACAGAAACACTAAATCTGTTGAAAGATAAATTGGGTAAAAATCTTGAAGACATAGGGGTAGGTAGAGAATTCATGAACAGGAATCAAACTGCATGGGAAATATTTCCCAGATTCAATAACTGGGATCACTTCTTATTAAAAAAAAGTTTCTGCATGTGAAAAGAAATCTCCAGCAGAGTGAAAAGAAAACCCACAAATTGGGAAAAAATTTTAGTGAACTGTCCCTCAGACAAAGGTCATTTGTCTAAAACATATAAAGAATTAAAAGAAAAAATCAGACCCCAAAACTCAAAGACCCAGTCCAAAAATGGGCACCTGAGATGAATACACATTTCTCAGATGAAGAAATACAAATGGCAAATAAACACATGAAAAAATATTCAGCATCATAAGTCATTAGAGAAATGCAAATTAAAACAACACTGAGATTCCATCTCACTTCAGAAAAAATGGCTAGGATAAAGAAAACTACCAACAATAAACGCTGGAAAGGCTATTGGGAAAAAGGAACTCTCCTGCACTGCTGTTGGAAGTGTAGAATGGTGCTACCATTGTGGAGGTCAGTCTGGAGATTCCTCAAAAAGCTGGATTGGAGGTCCCATTTGAACCAGCTATTCCACTTTTAGGTATACTCCCAGGAGAACTGAAAACATCATACCACGGTTATTTATGTGCACCTATGTTTATAGCAGCACATTTTGAAATAGCCAGATCATGGAAAGAACCTAGATGTCCATCACCTGAGGAATGGATATAAAAGATGTGGTGTTTTTATACAATGGAGTACTACTCAGCTATAAAGAATGATTATATTGAGATATTTATAAATAAATGGATGCAACTTGAGATCATATTCATAAGCGAAAATCAAACTCCCATGTAGAAATAATGAATAGTCTCTCTAGTGTAAGAAATGGTATGAGTACGTAAGAGTTTATGGTAATCATCATTCCCCACTACATTTCTTTGAAGCCTCATAATGTTTTCATTCATTATTTGGAATTATTTTACTGTTTTGTTTGGTTTTATTACGTGCGATGGTATGACCAGCTATTTTGAAGAAAATAAGACATTATGACAGCCATTGCTGATTTAATATCATCTTGCTTTGAAGTCTTACCATGTTTTTGTTCTTAGGTTCCACTGGTTCTATCATGTTGTATCTTACTGGATAGTAGAAACAAATTTTTTATGGAAAATGAGATAATATAGTAGCCATTGTTCATTTTCTGTTATTTGGTCCTGAATGCCTGTAATACTTTCATTCTCTTGAATGGTTTTATACTATTTTGGTATGTTTGATACTACTGTATGTGAAGGTATGCTCAACTATTTCAAAGAAAGAGACATTATAGTAGCTACTGTTAATATCGGGTTGTCTTGTGGTAAAATGCTGCGTTGCCTACATTGTTCTGTCCTCTTTTGTCTTAATCTCTTTAAAATAAAAAAGAATTTATTTTGTTTTAGTCCCATGTTGAAATAATATTTTGCTTAAAAAATTGCTCAAGATACTCAAATAAAATGCTTTTAAATATGTTCAATGCTCTTAAAGAGGTCAAATGCAAATAAATACTGAATCCCTTTTTTCTTCTTAAAGTATAACCACTATAAAATTTATAGTTCTCTTTTTAGCTCATAATTTATTGGACACTGTAGACAGTACAAAATGCCAAGTGCTGCACATCTTATGACAGTAAAATAAGCAGTGCAAAATTTGATCATGAGTAAGATTTAGGAGATGAAAAGTAGCCACTAAATTATAGTGGATTTTGCAAAATAATGGGGAAAGAAGGGCACATATTGAGAAACATGAGAAATGGAATTTAGTTTTGGGAATAAGTTAGAAATGTCTAGTAGATTTTCCAGTGGAGATGATACGTAGGTGCCTGAATATATAAGTCTGGGGTTCTTTGGAAGGTGAGAAATTTGAGAATATTTAGTATGTCGATAGTTTTTCTCACTAGTGAACAGGATGTTATCAACAAGGAGAAGAATGCAGTTAGAGATACAGGGACCAAACTCTGGAATAACGAATCCTGCATAATATCAGAAAATATTAGGGAATGCTATAAATAAGGGTTGCTAACTGATTGAACTTTGTCAAGTTCCTTCACTTCAATAAGCATTTCTTTCATTATCTATGAAACAGATCAATAATTGTACAAATCTCATAGAGTGGAGATGAGATGTAACACATAGATTACTCTGTGTTCATGCTTCACAAGCTTTTTGACAAAAAATATGAATTAAATAAGTGTTACCTAATGTCTTTTTCATTGATCTGTTACTGGATCAGACAATACGAGTAAGGAAGAATCAAATTTTGAGGAGTTTGCTTAAGTTTTCAAGGTTAAAAAAATTTTTAATTCTTTGTTCATAGTAGGCCCAGCCCAGAGTTAGCACTGTGCTTACCCCTCTGCTTTTTCTTATTTGGCATGTATTCAGGAGGAGATGTCAAATCTACACAGGCCTGGAATGAATCTTAATGTGAAAACCTGTTTGGTCCCTATGAACTTATAGGAGATTTCAGTTTAGGATCCTGAGCAAGGGGAGTTTTGGTGCCCTCACTGCTATGGTTGGAGAAGCTCAAAAGTGTCTTTTTGGTTAGCCCCATAGGAATTTCTATCCAGTATGTAAGCACCATGGAAGTCAGTTCTACAGACTGGAAAGGTGAATGCATGAGCATGAGAAGGATCTTCAGAATGCACTTTGCTTATGTTAATCCTGTGTTGGCAATGGTGGTAGGGAGAATTAAGTTCTAAAGCTGTCCATATCCTCATCTCTGAAACTTACGAAGAATAATATCTCACATAATAAAAGAGGCTTTGCAGGTGTATAGATGTGATTAAATTAAGAGTCTCACAAGGTTACTCTAGTAGGTGTAATCATAATGGCCCTTATAAAAGAAAGTATTAATTGTAAGAAAAGGAGAATAGTGGTAGTAATGGAGAGAAACAGAGAGACAGAGGAAGAAGTAGAAAGAAGAAATGAAGAAAGAGGAGGAAGAAAAAAAGAACAGGAAGAGCAGGGAGAGGTGGTGGATAAAAAGGATGAGGAGTAGAGAGGGTGGCAGGCAGGAAGGAAGGAACACATTTGAATATGTATGCTGCTGGCTTTGAAAATGGGAAAAAGTCATGAAACAATGTCATGAAAACACCATCTTTAAGAAAGATGCTCTGATATAAATTACAGCTACTGGAAAGACAGGGAATCATATGTGCCAAGAAGTTTGCTAAGCATTTTGTATTTATTTCACTTTTTCTGAATTTCCTTTTATTTGACACTGGTTAACTCTGTCACATTCCTCATTGGAATCACAATGGGCTTGGAAAAGAAGAAACTGCAATCCCCAATAGCCAGAGAGTTTTGGGGGAAGAGTTTCTTTGCCCTAAGGAGGAAAAAAAAAAAACATTTAAATATATATGCTATTGGCTTTGTAAAAGGAAGAAAATGCCACGATCCATATTTTAGAAGTTGGAAAAAACAAAGAAATAGATTGTCCCCAGTAGACTCCCAAAGGACAGTGAGACCCATTTTGAATTTCTGATCTCCAGAACTCTAAGATCTGTATTATTTTAAGTCACCAAGCTCGCAGCCACTTGTTACAGTAGAAAAGGAAGCCAATAAATTAACCCTCAAAAGTCTTAAACTTTGAAGGATTATGGTTGAAAGATACCATCTAATAGTAAGCTCATCAATTTAAAACACAACTGGGGAGGAAGGCCCAAAACAGGATTTGGTTATAACCCAAAGCATCTTATTTACTTCTATTAAAAAAAAAAAAAAAATTCAGTCAGCTTGGTCTGTCACAAATTAGAACGGTCAAGGTAAAAATATGAGAAAGAATTATTCAAAGAAAGAAATTTGCCAAGTCATGAAAGGCCCAGTAGTCCTCATCACAGTGTGAGAAAGGGTAGTTGCACTTCACAAAACTCATTTACTTAGGAACTTTTGAGTACAGGACCAAATGGTTGACCTCTGTTTTTGGGAGTCTCTCTATACTACCTAGTCTATGATGCTCAGGATTCACAGGTCTTTGGGAATCTCTCCTAGGTAACTTTTTTCAAAGGATTATGTTATATTTAAAAATGCTATAATCACTCAACCTACTCAGAAGAGAACTGACACCCAAAAGTGATTTTTACAAATAGGGTCACAGGGTTATTTGCACTGAGAAGTCAAAACCAGGATTCCTGCTATTCAATCCTAAACAACCTCATTTCTTTGTTTGCTTGTCTGTTTGTTTGAAGTTTTGTTTTGGTACCAGGAATCAAACTCAGGGTTCTCTTGCCAGGCAGGCACAGTGCCACTGAGCTATAGTTCAGGCCTTATCACTTTTTGAAGTCTCAGGGTAGAGACTTCTTGGAGTCTCAGCATGGGGGTTTTCTCTTCTAGATTTCCACATGAGACAGAGGCAATAGTTCAGAGGTTCATAAGGCCTTTTGCTTTTAGCATGCTTTCTCCTGCATTGGGAGAGATGGACTGGATATCATAGGATTCTTGACTTTCATTCCATGGGGATGAGGGATAAGTGGTCATAGGCAAGGCGTCCCTATGGGAATTGCTAGTTTGCCTAAAGAGTCTTTTTCTTTTGAACTTCTTTGAGGATTCTGCCCACATGTCAGAGAGAGTTGATAAAAACAGTAAATGAGGACTCTGACAAGGATTTTCAAAATTGCATTCAGATGTCTCTGTTTCAGGAATCTGGAAACACAATTCTTTTTTGAATTTGCTGTTAGCAACAAGGGACAGAGAGAACAATGCATTGCAAGAAGCTGTCCTATAGAGACTGATAGCAGCTTGGGGGTGTAGATCTGAGAGGTTGTAGAGTGTGGGTCAATATGTGTTGGGGCTGGGAGTGCGGCTCTCGAATGTAGAGTCTGTGTTCTGATGAAAATCACCCATTCTGTAGGACACAGGCTCTTCAGTGTGAGCCCCAATCTGAGAATGTGAACATGGGAGAGATGAGTCAGGGGAGTAGCAAGGCTGGGGCAGGAAATGCTTACTTCTTGGCCCAAACTAGTCCTCTGTATCCTACTAATTTGGATGCAATAATCACATGCTCATAGCACTTCATTACGTGTATAGTATTTTTCCACATCTGTCAAATGAGTTGCTCAATTCATCTCAATTGTAGAAAGTAGATACCTAGGAGTCAGGGAAGGGACATAGAATTGTGATTTTAATTTAAATTCCTCTGGTTCTAAAATCCAGGCACAAATCAAGCCACATGAATCAGGGAGTCTTTATTTGCTTCATAGTACCCAAGTACTTCATAGTACTAAAGAAATTTTTGACTTTCTTCGTATTTTTCCTGTTAAAATTTTCATCTTTCTGAGTAGCAAACTAGTGCTGGCTGAGTGAATCATCTTTTATTTCTTTGTCTTTGGTTTTGAGTTATAAATTGGGGACAGAAGAGGCTACAAAGCTCAGAGTCTCAAGCAGTTAGATATATGTTGGAATCAATTTATAAAATCTAATTATCTATTGTCCAAAGAGTTTTTTCAATTATTTTAATCTAATTTCTCAATGATGCATGATTCTTAAGTCACACCCTCAAACAAAGCAGTTTTCCAGTGACAGCTTGACTCTTGCGTGACTTTGAAAAGAATTTAAGTCAGCCAATAAGAACTGGTTGTACTATCAAACACAACTGAAGTCTGCCATCATGATATGTATATTCACTATATAGTTTTATATACATTGCCTGGGAAAAGCATCACATGTGTCGAGTACATGGGACTTATCAGAAGAAAAGTGGCCAGTCCAGGGTCTCTGGCTGCTCAGGGATCAATATCCCTGAGGACTTTATGACCACAGCTCCTTAGATAGTGACTTTGCTTTACAAACACAATGACAATTGGAGTAACTTTTCTTGAGACAGAGCAAGGGGTCAATATGAATTCCTTTGACTATGCTTTATGGCTCAAAATAGATTGATAAATCTTATTATGTTTATATGCTATGCTATTTCAAAGTGTTTTATGTCTACTGAGAAACACTATTGGTGATAAAACAGCAATAATGATGCTATAAATACGGCCTCATACATATTTATAAAGATGACCTGTTACATGTCAGAAAACATTCAGAATGCTTCATATCTTTAAAATCTTGCATCAATCCTGAGAACTGAATATTTTATTCTTCTTTTACTGAAGAGTATGCTGAATCTACTAAAAAGAAAGAGATTTCCCCCAGGTTACCCAGCAAGTTTCAGGACAAAGACTCAAATTCTTACTTGTTTGACATCAGGACTTTGATCATTTTGCCTCAAAGTAACACCTGCAAACAATATTGAAAACAGATTATTTTTAAAAGGAAAGAAATTGGCAGATATTGTCTTAGAAATAAACTAATAAAATAATGCAAGTCAATTGAAAATTTAAAAACGGAAAATGTAGGAGCGAGGTGACTACACAGCCTGTTGTGAGAAGATGAACATCAGGTCTAGATTAAAGTCTTTGTTTGGCTTTTCATTCATTTGCTTTACTTTATTTTTGTTTTTCTTTGTACCCTTAATGTATCCCAGTTACCATGAGTCCCATCAAATCCTTGGTGGAAAAACAGTTTAGTGGTCAAATAAGCCACATGTTCTGTCTTCCAAGGGGACAAGTACAATTATATTATCATAATAAATGCCTTTTATAAATTAAAAAAGTAGTAGCAGATTGTGCTACATTTAGTTTAACTTGGTATTTCTAAAATCTAAGTAACTTATTTTTTTCTTCAACACACTTACTGGTATCCTATGAAGTGATAGTTTCAGGAGCTCATTCTGGAGAATATGTTCTGGATTGAACAAACACTGTCTGCAGGTTTTTTAAGAGTCTCTGTGTATATACAGAAGGTTCTAAGGATCCCATGTGAGTCCTTTAAGGTGTCTATTTATCCAGTCACAAAGTCAAGGAAGCTCAAATGTTAATCCTATGATTTATGAAGAAAGTGACTCTCTTAGGCAAGACCTATAGTATTTTCATTAGGACTTGATATTACTATTTAAAATTATCAGTAGTTTCAGTGTTTTATGCCATCACTGAAAAGAGATAAGAAACCAGCAAGAGCTTCTGATGCTAAAATATTTGTGCCATGGAGATGAGAAAAGGGAGTAGGACTGTATCTTCTTCCCCTGCAACTTGCGATGCTTATTTTTCACAGATGTGTGTGATTAAATCACAGATGCTGACAGCAATGGGTGAAATGATTATTGCTATGTAATTCTTCTGGGAAATGCATGGGTGGCATTGGAAGGACAGGTTGGAGACCAGCAGAATTTTGGATAGACAAAGGCATTTATGGATTTCACAATGCCAGATGGACTCCCAAATAGACTTGAGTTTGCCAGATGTGAGATGCTCCACAGTTTCAGGATGACAGAGGATGATTTTACCCTTTTGCTGTATGGCAAGTGTGCCCTGCTGTCCGGGAGAACTCACTTGCAATGCAGGAATTATCAAAATAGAAACTGAAGTCAACTTTCAAGCTACAAAATAAAGAGAAGCTGAACCAGGGCTCAGAAGAACTAGGCTTCAGTTTTCCTTTGTAGCTACTTGACTATAACTTTGGCTAATGGCAGATTAATTGTGCAAACACATATAGAGCTTTTATTCAGGAAAATGACCACAGAAGTAATCCATGATGAACAAAACCTTAGTATTTGGATTTTCAGTGATAAACATTTAGGAAAAGAAGAAAAAGCGTGATTAGTGCCTAAAGTAAAATATAAACCAGTCATTAAGGAAAATAAGCTAATCAACTAAATGAGCTACAGGAAACTAGATTTAGTGTCTAAATTGATCTTGAAACAGTTTTCTAAATAATGTTTTCCAGGCCCATAGAAGGTCAAATCCAAAGGCACAGTGGCTTGATCCCATAGATATCATTTGGGAGGCTGTGATTTGAAGGTAGAGAGTTGTGGTTATAAGTCTGTAACAAGTTATAGCAGCTTATTACTCCAGCGGTGGGATGGTGGGCAGGAATGCAACCATAAAGCATGGGAAAGGTTTGAAGATTTTGGAACAAGTATAATTCATTACATATTAGAAAAAAAGAACAATAAATATCATTTCTTCAACATGGAAATGGATTCTGAAACAACACAGATTTCATTTCTGTCTTTGTTACTTTAACCAATAATGAAGTTTTCTTCATCTCTGTAGCCTAAAATGAGCATGTCTGGATGTCAGCCCCTTCTAGGGCACAATCAAAGCAGGGCATCTGTGTGGCAGTATAGCAAATGCAACGGTGACTGGCTTTCCTTCTTCTTCACCTGGAATCTTCCAAACAAAAGGTAATTTATGAATTACCTTTACGCCCTTACGTATTGATGAATCAGGCCCAATGAGATAGCTGTACATTTGCTGTCCTGTTACAGAGTGGTATCTTTGGAAGTGATGGTCCTGTACTCATATCAGCTGTAGCCTAGATCTGGGAAGAAACACAATACTCACATAAAATACAGCTTGGGTATTCATTGCTGTTTAAGGATCTCTTTCTGCAGAGACTGGATTCCAGTTTTGAACTTTGAACTGGACATTATTCTTGAATGTTAGTTGGCAATTAAACTGATTTTGTCTATGGCAAACCTTTGTTTTTTTTTTTTTTAAGAAAAAGGGGATTTGGTTACAACCACTTCATGTTAAATATTAGTTAGCATTTTGAGGAATGTCAGTGCTTATGTGGCTTTTCCAAGAATAAAAGCATTTATATAATCGTACAAAGTGAATAATATCTCAGAGGCTCAAAATCAAAGAAAAAACCATAAAAACCCAAAAATACTTGTTATAAATGGAATTTATGAAACATTCAAAATTTCCTGTGGGGCCAAAGCATTTGAAAACACAAAGACGATGATAAGCATATGAAACACACATGATTCAGTTACTCAATAGATATGGCCAGACAGCTTTCCTTTCCCAGTCTTATTTTGGATATCCCAGGTTATTGTGGAGATTAAAAAAGACAATTGGGTTTGTATGGTAAAAATGATTGAGGGACGGTATATTTGACAGAAAAAATAACATTTTCAAATTCTTGGGTGTGTCTCATTTATATATGGATATAGAAAAGAGAGAACAACATATAGACTGATTTAATTAAAATCATGAGTAACAACAGAACCTCGGGCGAACCTTTAATTCAAAATTATTATATATCTCAGTGAGTAACTTTGATTTTTACATCAGCTTTAACAAATCTCTTCCATGATTTCTCATGAGTTACTTTTTCTACAAAATTGGAAGGCAAGTAATTTCATGTCTATGATAAAAAGAGAACACAGTAGCTGAGTGACATGAGGAATTGCATGTAGGATGTAAAATTTTGAAGTAGTAGAGCTTGAGAAAGAGCCCAGACCTTCAGTCTCCAGGTGTCTGACCTCTTAGAAAAGCAAGTAGTCATTATGAGTTCTGGTTTCAATCATCTAACTACACTCACATTGTAAACAAAGACTTAGAAGCAATGTTAAACCCCACAGAGAGATCCTGGAAAAATATTCTCAGAGATTCCCCAAGCAGACAACATTGTCTGCAATGATAGAAAAACTAGAAATATAATAAATATAGTCTTCCACAAGTCCTTCCATAAGGAATATCTTTGCTATGCTAGTGGGACCTGTAAGAAAAGTTCTATGAGGTTTTATGAGAGGAAATGCTCCTACTTTTGCTCATGGACCACTTTTTAATATCCTCTCACTGCAAGCAACGATGCAAGGAGGCATTAGTACTCTGAACATATGGTAAGAAGACTATGTTGCCCTTTGATTCTTATTATTTGTATCATCTTCATAGACAGTTAAATAAATTTATTTTATTCAAAATGTTTACAGTTGGGTCTTTTCCATCTATCTCACATTGTTTTGAAATAATATGTATGCATTATGAAATTACCAAACTGGGGTAATAAATGCATGCATTGCCTAACATAGTTACCATTTTTGTAGTGAACAAACACTTTCTATTCACTTTCAACATTTTTTAAAATTGCAACATTATCACCTATGGCCACCAAGTTGTACAATACATCTCTTCTGTTTACTCAGTCTCTAATTTTTGTACCTCATAACATATATTCTACCATCCTCACTTTAATCCCCAGTAATTGCAATTATAGTCTCTATTTCTCTGTGATAAGGATGTTTAGTTTTCCATATTTGACTGAAATAATGTGGCCTTTGTCTTTTGATTTCTGTTTTTCTTTCCAGTGAATATAAAGTCATCCAGGATTTCAGTCTTTCATATGGTTGGAAGGCATTCCACTGTGTGTATATTACATTTTCTTTACCTCTTTGTCTGTTCAGAGACACATAGATTGATTTTATGTATTGACTATTGTGAATGATGCTGCAAGAAACATGGGTGCAAGATATTTGTCCCACTTACTAATTTTATTTCATTTAGACTCTTACCCAGTAGAAGAATTGCCACAATATATTTTGGCTTTATTTGGAATTTTGGGGTGAAATCCCACACTGTTTTCTTTGATGCTTGTACTAATTTATGTTCTCAAAGACTGTATATAAAGGTTGCTGTTTCTCCATGTCCTAACCAATACTTATATTTTATCTTTTTTATGGTACCAATTCTGACAAGTGTGGAAGTGGTTCCACTGTTCTTTTTCTAGGTAGTCAGTGATATTGAGGATTTTCTCACATTCTTGTTCTTTCATTGTATTAAGAGAAATGTCTAATTGAGATCATTACCATTTTTTAAATTTCCTAGTTTTTGGATTTTTTTGCTATCTAAATTTTTCAGTTTTTATATATTTTAGATATTAAATATTTGAGGATCAAATAAAATAATGGAGTTGCTATTATTTGAGATAGGAACTTATTTAAATGTTTCAGCTTTATATATTTTAGGTAATATTTGAGGATCAAATGAAAATAATTAAGTTTTGAAATTATTCAAAGTAGGAGCCCATGCTATTTTGTGAACAAAAAATAAAATAACTTAACATTTTGTAGACACAAGAAAACCAGGTTATCTGTATCAACTGTCTGCTAAGATTTCTTTGAAGCCTGTCTACCTTAGCCAGTGGATCTGGAGCCACCTCAAGTGGTTACTCAACAGACCATTATCACTCTCTAGTTAACATCATAACACCATAAAAGTCATTTCCTTCACACTCTCCTATATTGTAAAATCACCTTTCTTATTTACACATTTGCCTGATTTTTGCACGACCTGGCAACAAAGTAAGAAGTTACCATGCACTCAAAAGCTATGATTGTTTTTCTTCCTTTTAGAATTTTCTGACATGAACCAGGTTCTGGATCCCTGTAAGTATTCAATGCAGTTTTAAAAAATTAACAAAGTACTTTCATGAGTCCTATAAAATAGCAGTATAGTCTTGTATATTACACTTATGTACTTAATGAGATTTCTTCTAGTATAGATTTAGTCACTACATGGCAAGGACTATTCTATTATGAATGCCCTGGTACTTAGCAGTCGATCTAGAATAACCACTGTCAATTCACATTTTCTAATGAAGAGGCCATCACAATGTCCACCCTTCTACACACTGGGAGAATAAAGCTATCAGTGAAGAGACCGGCAGTATCATGATGAGCAAAATGTTCAATAATGTCTAAAGCAAACAAAATGCTGAAAAGGCATTTAACTGACTATGATCAATCCATGCAGTACAGCTGTTTCAATCCAGACTCATTATATATATATCTAGAAATTGTGATTAGGGTCTAGCCATTTTAAGAGGTTATTCCATTACTAGTCTTGAGCAGAGATGAACATCTCCTCTCCTTTTATAACTACTCTTCTCTTAACTTTATCAAACAGAATATTTGAGATTGTTATTGGCTTATTTTGACATTTTAGAATCTGGCAAGCATTAAACACTTGCAATACAAATGTCACTCAGATATCAGAAAGGATAACTCCGTATTTCAAAGAATTAGAGGATTTGAGTGAGCTTCAGGGTAATTTCATAGCCTGTGGGAAGTCTGGAGTGCCTGTCAGAGGTTTTACTAACATTTGAGAAATCATTTCCTCTTACATGACATTTGTGCATCTCTGTGGTAATATCTTGCTGCATGTCTCAGGTAATTTGTTATTCCCTTGAAAGACTGTCCCTATATAAAAGCACTAGTAAAGAGTGGAGTGATCTGGGCATGATGGTGCACACTTGTAATTCCTAATAGTTGGAAGGCTGAGATAGAAGGCTTACACATTTGAGGACAACCAGAGTAACAAAGGGAAACCTCATCTTTAAAAAAAGGAGAATGCTGGGGAATATTATGAAGATTCTTTAGACTTGTGGAACACCAACAAGAATATTAGCATATCATAATGGGAACCCAGGGAGGAGAAGAGAAAAGAGATATGGTAGAAAGCATATTTGAAGAAATAATTGTCAGAAATTCTTCAGTTGAATAAATAAATGGCGTAAGTCTACACATCCAAGTGTTCAGTAAATTTCAAGACAGATCAACACAGAGACCTACACGTGAAAAATCATAAACTCTCCACACACAAGTTAGAGAAATAATGGTGAAACCAGCACACAAGAAGCAATTTATCACATACAAGGAATACTCAGTAATATCAATAGCTGATATATCAGCGGAGACCATGGGGTGCATAAGTCACTGGAATGATGATTTAAGATGTTAAAAGAAAAGGAAAACAGTATTTTCTTAAACTGTTTTCTGTTGTTATAACTTAATACTTTAGATTGAGTAATTTACTTTTTAGGGAAAAAATCAATAGATCTGAGGATCAATGGAACAGATTAGAAGATGCAAATGCAAGTACAAAGACACTCTGCCACCTTATATTAGACAAACAGGCTAAACATGTTCACTGGACGGATAGCTTCTTTAAAAAATGGTGTTGGAAAAATTGGCTTTCCATATGCCAAAGACTGAAACTAGACCCATGTCTATCACCATGCACTAAAGTCAAAATGGATCAAAGATAGGGTAATTTCTAAACAATGGAAGCTCATTTGGCTCAAGGTTCAAGAGACAGTGAAGTTCAAGTGCATAAGGGTGCAAAGCAGGAAGCAGCCATACAAGAAACTGAAAAAACTGAGGTGAACTCATCCTTCTCAACAGAAACCATTCCTGAGATAAAGACCTCATGATGTCATTAGTCATCATGAGGACAGAGAGCTCACGATCTAGTCTCTTCATAAAGCACCCCGTCTACCTGATGATGGCAATTAAAGTCTAACATGAGTTTTGGAGGGAAACTATAGCCATTATCAGCATGAATTCCACTTCTGGAAAAACTGTATTTTGATAACAATGAGTGAATGAACATAATTCACTTGGTAAAAATAACTACCTGGCTGAATAGATAACATACTCCAATAAAAAGCTAAGGCCTTTTAAGGGTTTCTGACAATTTCTTTTTTTTAAAATTTTCTTCCTGAAAACTAGTCATATCTTTCTGCCTCTTTATATGACTTACAATTTTCTTGTTGAAAACTATTTCATTCTGAATATGATTAGGGAGTTACTTTTGATATTAGATCACCTATCTCTCCCTGATTTTTGCTGTTGTGTGCTTGGTGAGGGTTCCTGTCTTCACTTTGGTTAGTGACTATTCAGAACTTTTTGTGTGAAGCTGTATTCTTGACATATGTGGTCATTACAATCTCCATTTCACTATTTCAGTATTCAGTCAGTAAAGGAGCAGAGATTTCTTTAAATCCTACAGAGAAAAGCAAAATAAAACAGGAAATAGACAAAAGTACTGTCTGTTTACATATTGGCTTAGGTAAAGCCCTCCTTCCATACTGTGGCAATGGGACTCTAACTCTGCCCTAAACTAAACTTCCTACTTGTACCCAGCTCAAAGGTGAGCCATAGATGTTAGCCTACACAGCTAGCTGTATCCTAGGCACAACCCAGCCTCCACCACGAACACTGTACTTTGGATTTCTGATATATGTAATAACTTTCAAACCATTATTCCCCTCAAGACTGTCACCCTCCCCTTCCTCCTTAGGGTTTGCTGTATATCTTTTACTTGGATCATCTGCTATCCCTTACCCTAGACAGTCACAGGCAATGAATGTCTAATGTTTATGACAAGTCACTCAACCTGAAGAGGTGAAACAGACACAAAGAGCCTGGATAGCATCCTGTTGCCACCTACACAGTCTTTGCACAAGGAAAGAAAGTATTTAAAACCTCATTAAAAATTATACAATAGTGTTAAAATTTACAACCATGCAGGCTCATAAAAATATTACAGTGCACTCTCATCCCTCTGATTCACCATATATAGCACCATTTGACTTCTGGCTCTTCCATAGAACAAAACAACCATAAAAAGGTAAAAGTTTTGAATTTGATTCAGGACATTGAGCCGGCTTCAACAGAACAGCAAAAGACACAAAGTAAGTCTCCAGAACTACTTCAGAATGAAGCAGCAATGGTAGGATAAGTGTTTTAAAGCAAAGGGGGATATTCTATATGGGTATAAAGCCAATGTGTCTTTACTATAATAATTTAATTAGAGTAATGTTCACCATATTTTTCCTTTACACCTTAAAGCACAAATAGCATGGCATTCTATTTTCTGTGTAAACTAGGAACACACATATGAAAATGTGTGTACGTGTGTGTGTGTGTGTGTGTGTGTGTGTGTGTGTGTGTGTGTTCATATATGTGCATAAGAAAACTCTGGTGTTAAACCTAAGAAATTAATATCAGCAGTTAGTGAGGGCAGAGCAGGAGTAGGAATCTTGTGCATGGGGTTGAAGTGACAAAGGATTTACTTATAATATAATGCTCTTTTGCATATGCAACCTAGCATGGAACATTGTTTTCTGATACCACCACTATCTATTTTCTGTATAGCAGGGTCACCACCAATAGGTAACCATGATTGCTTTATTCTCTACTTTCTCTCTCATACATAGACTCCAGGGAATAATGACTTTCAAAATCGAAATTCAAAATCTTGGCTATACATAAAACTTTGGAGTTATTTGCCTCTGGATAGACATGGAAGCATTGTATGATCAGCTGGTCAACTGATGAATCTTAGAGTATATTAAATAAATAACACACAAACACAAACACCACCTCGAATCCTTGTTTCCAGTGTTCAGAGCATACATGGTTGTTAATGGAGAAGAAATTGGGCACCAAGTACAAGCTTCATTTGCCTAGCAACCAAAGACAGGATCCAGAAAAAAGATACCTGCCAGGTACCTCCTCATGTGGCCCCTCAACAAGTTTCATCCTCAGGAAACCTTCACAGAGGTGAAGGTGCGTATGTGAATATGCCACCAGTCAATGTGGAGGAGCAGGATGTGACAGTATAATGTGGGGCTTGTTGACTCCTGTCACAGCCTTGGAGGACCCTCCTACTTCCCCAGCCTGTGGAGCGCTTTTCAGAGCAGCCACTGAGGCGTGATAGTCACCAGATGACTACTAATTTCAGGCTTCATATACAGCCACAATTAGTGCTCATGGCGACCGGATGTCTTTTTGTCAAGGCAGGACATACTCAGTCACCAAGGGGGAGGAAAGCATCACAAAATAAGTTAAATCAAGCTGCTGGACCTTGACCAAGCAGTGGGTCTGCTTGAGACAGGCAAATATCTGTTTCCAAACTTGTTTAAGAGTGTTCCTCTGGAAAACAGCCAGCTTTCCGTTTCCCTGTTGTGTTCTACAAGGAGCTAGATGTTCAAGGGTCTTAGAAAAGCAGAAGGCTTTGAGGAAACCATTCCCTTATTGGAGTTTTACTAAATGGCAGCTGTGTAATTCAGAGGATTTTCCCTTAAAATAAATAGTATATTTATTCAAGCCTGTTTCCATATTAGTATAAACATAGCTTTATGATATTATCATAGAAGTAAATTAGAATATACTTATAAACACAAGCTCAGAAATGTACACAGTAGTTGACAACATTTTCCTTTCTGTAATTTATATATTTTTTGTTAACTCTTGGGTTTATTTACAGAGAATATTATAAAATATTTCTACTGAGGGAGAATTAACAAACATTTTATTAAACTAAGTGAGGTTATCCATAAAGCCTCCTGAGGATTCTAAAGCAAAAATTGCTTCCCTAAAATTAAATTTCTGTCTCTAAAATTTGACAACTCTGACATTTTTCACATGAAAGTAGCATTTTAAATGTACTTACACACAAGGCATCAATCATAGTCCTGTTAAGAATTTTAGCATTTTTAACTTAGTGACAGGTAGTACCATCACGTGACACATTGTGAAAGACACCAGAATATTCTGCCCACAATAGAGTAGAGCAATGCATTTCTTTTCAGCATGCAGTAGAAACTAACATAGGACAAATTAGAATGTAATCATACTTGCCCCCAAACTATAAATTCAAATAGTAGACAGATAATAAAATTAGTAAATTAAAAAATAGCATGTATTTCAGATGAATAAAAGCAGAACATGCAAAGGCTTATAGGCTGGAATCCATTGACCTCAGGCAGCATGGCTTGGATTCATTCCACATTTATTCCTTTTCAGGCTTTCAGAGTTGCTAAAGCATCCATATTTGTGCTCCACTGACTCAGCTTCCAAGTGAGATTGTGAGTGTTAATGACAAAATGATTTAAGATAAGTTGATCAGCTGAGAGGAGTGGATAGATGTACTAATCACTGATGATGCAGTCTGGGAAAAGTAAATACGACCCTGCAGAGTCATGGGTGTTCAAAATGCATTAAGACCTATATGTCAGGATTTGGGAAGAGGATTTTAACAGATGTTAAGTGCCATCATAGCGTTCATCTTTGGAGGAACTGTACCCAAATAATTCATCTTGTTGGCACATTTCTGGTAGCTGTCTCAAGTATGCATGGAGGTATAGAGAGTGGAATAAAGCCATTCTAATTAATTAATGACTGAAAACTTTATAAAGCTTCAAAGCCACATAATGAGGACTCATGATTACCACATACTTTTATATATTTGAATCATTTCTTAAAGTAGGGAAACCATTTGGTATTCATACATGTCAGTTTGATTTATTTCACTTATGAATATGGTCTCAAGCTGCGTCCATTTATTTATAAATATCTCAATGTGGTCATTCTTTATAGCTGAATAGTACTTCATTGTATAAAAACACCACAACTTTTTTTTATCTATTCTTCAGTTGATGGACACTTAGGTTGTTCCCAAGATTTGGCAATTACAAATTGTGCTGCTATAAACATGGGTGCACATATATCACTATGGTATGATGTTTTCAGTTCTGGGAATATGCCTAGAAGTGGGATAGCTGGAACAAATGGGACTTCCAATCCCAGGTTTTTGAGAAATCTCCAGACTGACCTCCACAATGGTTGCACCAGTCTACACTTTCACCAACAGTGCAGGAGAGTTCCTTTTTTCCCCACAGTCTATCCAGCATTTATTGTTGATGGTTTTCTTGATTTTGGCCATTCTTTCAGGAGTGAGATGGAATCTCACTGTGGTTTTAATTTCTCTAATGACTAATGATGATGAACAGTTTTTATGTATTTATTTCTCATTTGTATTTCTTCATCTGAGAAGTGTGTATTCATCTCAGATGCCCGTTTTTGGATTGGATCTTTGAATTTTGGGGGTCTGATTTTTTTATACTCTTTATATGTTTTAGAAAGTAGTCCTTTGTCTGAGAGAGAGTTAACTAAGATTTTTTCCCAATTTGTGGGTTTTCTTTTCACTATGCTGGAGATTTCTTTGCACATGCAGAAACTTTTTAATAAGAGGTGGTCTCAGTTATTGATTCTGGGAAGTATTTCCCGTGTGGTTTGAATCCTGTTCATGAATTCTTTACCTACCCCTATGTCTTTAAGGTTTCTACCAAATTTGTCTTCCAATAGATTTGGTGTTTCTATTTCAATATTCAGATCTTTGATCCATCTAGATTTTAATTTAGTACATGGTTTGGGCATGGGTTTAGTTTTAGATTTTGGCATATGGAGAGCCAGTTTTTCCAACACCATTTATTAAGGAGACTGTCGTTCTTCCAGTGAACCTGCTTGGCTCCTTTATCAAAGATAAGGTGGTTGAGTATGTTTGTAGTTGCGGTTGTATCTTCTAATCTATTCCATTGATCTTCAGGTCTGTTTTGATTCCAGTACCATGTTGGTTTTATTAGAGTAGCTTTGTAGTATAACTTCAAGTCAGGGATTGTGATGCCTCCTGCCTTGCCTTTGTTGCTTAGAACTGTCTTTGCTATTTT
The DNA here is from genome assembly GCF_034190915.1 of Cavia porcellus. Taxonomy (NCBI): domain Eukaryota; kingdom Metazoa; phylum Chordata; class Mammalia; order Rodentia; family Caviidae; genus Cavia; species Cavia porcellus. The sequence goes on along the minus strand of NW_026947484.1, from coordinate 172,561,688 downwards.
AGGTCTCTTCTGGTTCCAGATGAATTTTAGGAGTGATTTCTCTAGATCTATAAGGTATGTTGATGGCATTTTTATTGGGATTGCATTGAATCTGTATAAGAGTTTTGGGAGAATGGCCGTTTTCACAGTATTTGTTCTTCTTATTCATGAGCAAGGGATGTCTTTCCATTTTTTGAAATTGTCTTCAATTTCTTTTCCAGTGTATTATAATTTTCCCTGTATAGGTCTTTCACTTCTTTCATAAGAGTAATTCCTAAACATTTCATTGTTTTGGTTACTAGTGTGAAGGGTGTGGCTTCTCTTAATTCTCTCTCTGGATTTTGTGGTTAGTGTATAGGAATACTATTGATTTTTGAGCATTGATTTTGTATCCAGCTACATTGCTGAATTTATTTATTATATCTAGGAGTCCTTCAATGGAGTTTAGGGGTCTTCTATGTAGAGTATCATGTCATCTGCAAACAATGATAATTTAACTTCTTCTTTTCCTATCTTTACCCCTTTTATTTCTCTCTCTTGTCTAATTTGTCTGGCTAGTATTTCCAGTACTATATTAAATAGGAGTGGTGACAAAGGACATCCTTGTCTTGTGCCTGAATTTAAAGTAAAGGCCTTCAGTTTTTGGCCATTTAGTATGATACTGGCTGTTGGTTTGTCATAGATGGCCTTTATTATATTGAGGTAAAGATCATCTATTCCAATCTCCTGTAAAGTTCTTATCATGAATGAATATTGGCCCTTATCAAAAGTTTTTTCTGCATCTATAGAAATGATCATGTGATTCTTAATTTTGGGTTTATTGATACGCTGGATTATATTTATTGATTTATGTATGTTGAACCACCCCTGCATGCCTGGGATGAATCCCATTTGATCATAGTGTATGATCTGCCTGATGATTTGCTGCATACTATTTGTCAATATTTTATTGAGGATTTTTCCATCTGTATTCATTAGAGAGATTAGTTCTCTTTTTTAGTTGGGTCCTTTTCAGGTTTTGGTCCTAGAGTAGTATTTGCTTCCAGGAATGACTTATGAAGGATTGCTTCCCTTTCAATTTCATGGAAGAGTTTGAGGAGTGTTGGCATTAGGTCTTCTTTGTATTTCTTGTAAAATTCTGCAGTGAATTCTTCTGGGCCTGGGCTCTTCTTTGTAGGTAAGGACTTAATTACATTTTCAATTTCATTAATAGAATTTGGGTTATTCAGCAATTTTACATCCTCTTGATCTAGCTTTGGTACTTCATATGTTTCTAAGAGTGTGTCTATTTCTTCTGTGTTATCAAACCTTTGAGAGTAGAGGTTTTCGAAATAGGTGTTGATGATCTTCTGTATTTCTATAGTCTGTAGTGATTTCACCTTTTTCCATTTCTTATTGCATGAATTTGAGCTTTTTCTTCCCTTTTTAAAATAAGGTTGACAAGGGGCTTATCAATTTTATTTATTCTTTCAAAGAACTAACTCTTTGATTCATTGGATTGTTTTCTTAGTCTCCATTGTATTGATTTCTGCTTTGATATTTATAATTTCCTCTCTTCTTTTGGCTTTGGGCTTGACTTGCTCTTCTTTTTCTAGATGTTTGAGGTGTAGCATAAGGTTATTGAATTGTATTTGTTCTGTTTTCCTGATGTGTGAACTCAGTGCAGCAAATATTCCTCTGAGGATGGCTTTCGTTGCATCCCACAGATTCTGGTAAGTTGTATTTGTATTTTCATTTTCTTGTAGGTATTATTTTATTTCTTCTTTAACTTCCCCTGTGACCCACTGATTACTCAAGAGTGTGTTATTCAGTTTTCATGTGTTTGTGGGATTTTTGCAGTATCTTTTATCTTTAATTTCTAAAATCAAAGTGCTATGATCTGATAACATGCAAGGCATAATTCCAATTCTTTTGCATTTATTTAAATATGTTTTGTGAGCAAATATATAGTCTATTTTAGAGAATGACCCATGTACTGCTGAGAAGAATGTGTATTCTGATGTTGTTGGGTGGAACACTCTGTATATGTCTATCAAGTCCATTTGTTCACATGTGCGATTCAGTTCTGTTATATCTTTACTGATTTTCTGTCTGGTTGATCTGTCCCTGGGTGCCAATGGTGTGTTAAGGTCTCCTGTTACAATTGTGTTACTGATAACTTGATTTTTCATTTCTGTTAATACTTGTTTTATACAACTGGGTGCTCTGGAATTTGGTGCATATATAATTAAGATAGTTATCTCTTCCTCTTGAATTTTTCCCCTAACAAGTATGTAGTGACATTCTTTGTCTCTTCTGATCATTATTGGTTTAAAGTTTACATTATCTGCAAACATAATGGCTATTCCTGCTTTTTTTTTAAATTTCCTGTTGCATGAAGTATTGTTTTCCATCGTTTGACTTTCAGTCTGTGAGTATCCTTTTGGGTTAGATGGGTTTCTTGTAGACAGCATATGGTTGGATTTTGTTTCTTGATCCATTCTGCCAGTCTGTTTCTTTTAATTGGTGCATTGAGACCATTTACATTAATGGTTATAACTGTTATACGTTAGTTTATTGTTGACATGTTATCTTTCTGCTGTTGCATCTTTATCTTTCTGTTCTGTTTAATTATCTGCTTTGCTTAGTGGTTTTTCCCTAAATGTATCTAAACTGACTTTCAATTTTTTTTTGCAGGGTTGGCTTGGTGATCATGAAGTTCTTCAGCTGTTCTTTGTCATGGAAGTATCGTATTTCACCATTGATTTTGAAGGACAGTTTTTCAGGGTCCATCAGTCTAGGTTGGAAATCATTTTCCTTTAGGATCTGGAATACTTCACTCTGTGCTTTTCTTGACTTTATTGTTTGTGCTGAGAAAGAAGCCTGCTGTGATTCTGATAGGTTTTCCTTTATCAGTGATCTGTCTTTTCTCTCTGACAGCTTTTAATATTCTATTCTTATGTTGGAATTCTGGGATGGTGATTATTATATGTCTGTGTGTAGTTTTATTTTGGTTATGACTATTTGGAGGTCTGTATGCTTCACTGATCCTGATGTTGGTTTCTAATCTCATGTTTGGGAAATTTTCAGCTATTACATCTCTAAATATCTTCTTGACATCCTTTATGTCATTCCCTTCTGTTTTATTAATACCTATCATTCTTATGTTGGCTTTTTTTGTGTGTGTGTGTCATCTTGCAGTTGATGAATTACTATTTCCTGATTCTTTGTTATTTTTAAAAGATCTTTCCTTTCCTGTTCACTAGCTGCAATCTTGTCTTCAATGTCTGAAATTCTACCTTCACTTCATTGAGGTGGTTTTTACAGCTTTCAGTGGAATTTTTGATTTCCTGTATATCTCTTTGCATCTGCTTTATGTATTCTGTTTGTTTCTTATATTGCTCATCTAGGGATTCTATCTTTTTGGTTAGTTCCTCCAATTTTTAAACTGTGTTTTCTTTAGATATATTCAACATCTCTTTCATTTCTTTTATTATTTCTTCTTTTACCTGGGAGGTTATTTCTAGTTTGAATTCCTTTAAAGCTTCCTGGAATTGCTTGTTTATTTCAGTTGCTACTATGTCTGATATTTGAGGTGTATGGCATATATTTTCTTCTATATACATTGCTCCTAAGGTTTCTTTGGATGGGCTGGAGGTTTGAGATTGTAATTTGGTCTTTTGTTTTGTCATTTTCCTATATTTCTGTGTTTCAAGTGTTTCAAGTGTTATTCTAAGGATTTCTCAGGGTCTGTTCAAAATCCTCTTCTATGCTCTCAGCTCCTGGGACTCTGGCACCCAGCTCCCTGGATTGATAGAGGGTCATTGGTGGTGGAGCAGGCCGGATCAAGCCCAGCCTCTGGAACCGATGGCACCTGCCTGCTTGCTTAGCACTCCACAGTCTGCCAAGCACAGTCAGGAGAGGGCAGGCTGATGCCTGCTTCCGGGACCTGCCATGCTGCTCCAGTGCACCCAGAAGCCATGAGGTTCCCTGACCGGGGCTGAGTGAGGGTCCCAAACTAGCTGCACTTAGGGGAAAGTGCACAGAGCAATTACACCAGGCCACGAGGCCTCTGGAACTGGTAGTGTCCACCTGCTTGCTTAAAACTCCACAGTCCTCTAAGCACAGCCAGGAACAGGGAGGCAGATGTAGGCGCCCCACACCCACCAAGCTGTCACAGTGCACCCAGAAGCCACAAGAGTTCCAAACAAGCTGGACCCGGGGGAACGTGCGTGGGGCACTTACTCCAGGCCACCGGGCCTTTGGACAGTTTCCCTCATTTTTAACATAACATGTGGGAACTCACAAATCTGCAGTGGGTATTTTTGGAGATCTGATCAGAATTACTTTTTACGTGAAATTACTGTGCTCTGTACAAAGAAGGTAGGAAACTTGGACTGAAGAATGCCCAGGACAGACAGACAGACAGACAGATGACTCAGAAGTTTTCTCCAGAAGCACCATTCTACCCCTTGGAGAGGAATTGTGGTCAATAATCTTTCTGTGCTGCTCCCAGGCCCCCTAACCACAGTCACAGGAGAGCAATTCCCTGCCAGATTCTCTTCCAGGGTCTGGGTTGTACAGATGGAGTGAGATCATTCTCTCAGGCCTGGCCTGCTTTAATATGCTGGAAGACATCCTGAATGCATGAATATGTAAATAAAGAATTGAATGACGCCACGGGAACCATGAATGCAGTGCACACCAAGAAGCCATTTGAGCTTCTGTAGGATGCATCAATGCATCACAGGGGAGAAAAATCACTTGCCTGCCTGAATTGATGCCAGGGGAGATTGAGCAACTGTCACAAACATCATCCTATTGATTTGTGAGCTCCTCTACTTATTTTCAATTTTGTGGTTCTCTGGGGAGATCATTTCAGGGCTCAAATCTCTCTATATATCAACTTTAGGGGAATCATATTATTAACTGGTACATAGAGACTAATAAAGAGGAAAATAGATTTGAAATTAGAGAACAGAGTTTCAAGTTTTCTATTTAAGACTGGGTCATGAATAAATAATACAACTTCTTGTGACCCTCAGTGGTAACATGTGATGAATAAGCATGATCAAATTATTATTTTCTTGTATTTATCCTTTTGGGAATCACACAAGGCAAGGGATATCCAAAATTTTTCTTTGCAAATCGAAACATTTTACAATAAATTGTCACAGAAAAACTTAATTCATGTTTGATTCAATAAAGAAATTTATAATTCAACTTATAATTTATAATTTTGAATTTTAGAGACAGCTAATCTTCATTTAATCTGAGTCTTAATTTAGTGAATTTCTCAATCAACTAGCTCACACATATAAATTGAGAAATGGATATGCACCTTGGAATGAGCCTAGGAAGAACAGCAAAATCTTTCCTGAAAACATGAAAACCACATTTCACTGTGGAAAATGAGATGAGTAGATCCAGGAAATCATTGGTTTGTCTTGTGTCATCTTGTTTATCCTTGCCTCAGCCCTGGCACTCAGCAGCATAATGTCACATCACTGGTAATCAGCATGTATCAGATCAATCAGTGTATTGAGGATGAAATGTCAAAGGTCTAGAGTCTTTTCCTTTTCAACCCACAATCTACATAACTGCCTGAAGGACATCTCTAAATACAAATAAGACACATTCATTCCTTGATAAAATCCTCCAAATTTGGACCTGGGGTATAGCTCAGCGGCACAACGGCTGCCTGGCAAGTCTGAAGTTGTTATTTCAATGTCTGGTACCAAAACAAACAAACAAACAACAATAAAATGGCGGGGCTGGGGATTTAGCTCAGCGGCATAAGCGCCTGCCTTGCAAGCAGGCAGTCGTGAGTTCGATCCCTGGTACCGATAAAAATGAAAAAGACCAAAAAAAAAAAAAAACAATAAAATGGCCTGGGGCTTCTACATTTTTCATTCAAATAAACTTCAATTGTGCAGAATGGACATTTTTTACAGTTGTCCCAAATGCAGGGTGTTAGCCAACTTTCAAGCTGGTCTCAAATGTCTGCATGCTGGCATTCTCTGTCTACATATATCCAATGAATTATGAAAGCCTAAATCACGATTTCCTTTGTCCAAGAAAGTTTCCTTTATTTTTGAGTTTTTTTATTTAAAAAAAACAATAAAAATAATGGTTCAAATTTTCAAAATAAGATTGTAGGAGAGTAACAATGGTTAGTACGTTGTGTGTTGTTACCTTCAAAATAGTTGCTCACATTACAAGACATAGGCATGAAAAATTGATCAAGCAATATAAGCACAAATCTTTCTTTTCAAAGAACTAACAGCAGTTAGTAGTATAACTGTCTTAGGTATTTTGTAACATCTATATATTTTTTTCTTTTCCTTCTTTTCTCCTTTCCCCCTCCAAGTTTCTTTTGCGTTTGGAACAGTTTCTGAATTAATCATGCAATTATATATTTTGCAATTTATTTCTCAAGAACATATGACTTCTACATTTTTATTCTTTTTAATTTTTATATTATCATCAGTATAAGTTTGCAGTACATAGTGATTACATTCCTTGTGGGGGGGTTGTACACGATACATCGATCTTTTTTTCATCCTTTCGTTCTCTCCTTCTACCTGTTAGTTCCCTTTCCATTTGCAGAAGATCTATCTCTCGGTTTCCTACTGTCTATCTTTGATTTTGTTTATTTTATTTATATTTTGGGTTTCTTACATAAGGGAAATCATGCGATATTTAAGCTTGTGTGTCTGATTTATTTCATGATGTCATCAATGGGAAAATAAATAACACAAACAGTGTGTCGATCAGTGTGGAGTTTCTTTAAACAACTAAAACTAGAATGTCCATTCTACCCATCTACTTTCCTTCTAAATATCTTCCCCAAAGAGCTAAAGATGTTATATTATAGTTATACATGCACAATCACGTTTATAGCAGCACAACTCACAGTATCTAAATCTTGGCAATGACCGATATGTCCATCAGCAGAAGAATGGATAAAGAAAATTTATATATTTTTTTCTTCTAAGTGTTTTGTTATTTGTTACATTTTTTCTAGAGAAGAAGCTGAGTCAAACATAAAGATTGATAAAACAAAGATTTGAACTTAAGCGTCCTGCTTTTTTTGTCTAGAGTTCTCTTTCTTCTAGTGTAAGATACATCGAGATAAATAGGAGAAAGTCTTGCTATTCTTTTTATCCTGAAGCCCATGTTTAATTAGAAAATGAGGCCGGTTATCTTATAAATAAACCCTGGAACATTTGAATGGAAGTATCTCTATGTTTTCTTAAATTATTCAATAAAAATTCTATACCTTTTCAAAACAATGCCTTTTATATTTTTTGATATAGTTAATTTTCTAATCACTCTAACACATACATTGAAGTTGTATTGTATGTTCATCTTTGTGCTTGGGAAACGTATAGGGTTTACCTAACTGACTCTCAGTTAAGATCTGTATAGTGCTTTTCAGAGTCCTGAAGGGCACACAATGAATTTTTTTTTTTTTTTTTTTTTTTTATATTTCCTTCCAGGCACTGTGAGAACATAAAATTAATTAAAACACAAAGTGAGAACTTCATGCTAATAGTGGAATCTGAGCACTACAGTGGTATTTCAAAGCACAGAGCTACATATATATCTGAGGCAACCCTTCAAGATGTGTTAGAAGGAGTGGCTGGAGAAAGGGTGCCCCTAGAAGGTGGAACAGTTTGTACCAAACACATGGCATATTATAGGGGATTGGGAACCTCCAAACAGAAAGTTATTAGGGGGACTGAAGGGAAAACTAAAGAGTCAGAATCAAGGTGATTGAGAAAATCAGTCACAACCACACTCTAGGACAAGAGAATGGAAAGTCCTTTAGTTATTTTCTCAGTCTGCTAATTGTTTCATTGAGAGAATAAGGTTTCTTTAATGTAAGGGAATTAATTTAAATGTGATATCTGTTCTCCAAAAATGCTTGTAATCTCACAGGAATGAGAGATGTCAACATTGCTACCATCCAACTTTGTAGAAACAAAAAGGCAAAGTTCTTGTAATCCTTGCTAAAAATGGTAGAAAAATTCCCATTTTATAGCAATCCCCAAAGAAAAATAAGTTCTATTGTTTTATCTTTAGCCTTATGCTTTCTTTTCATATTTCCCCTTAGATGGTAGAACAAAAAAAGTATTCTTGGGCAACTGAGGGAATGTTTTATACTGCTAAAATATTAAAAATTATGTTCAAGTGATCATCATTCCACAAAAATGGAAGAGATGCTGTTTTGGAGTTTTGTTTTGTCATAGGAGTCAAAACAGAAAATCCTCTGAGGAAAGGACCAGAAGTACATACCAGCAGGAGGAAGGGTACCCCTTGGAGCGGGGAATGTTTGATTTTCTTTGTACAGGAATTAAGGAGACTTTGCTCAACCAATCTACAAGCTCATGATTGGGAGATAAACTCTTTCTCAGGTTAAAATACTGGTTAAATACTTGAGTTTTGGGAACAAGTTACAGGAAATCAGATGTTCTTCCAGTAACACATGAGAACAAAATATTAAACCTCAGGGCTAAGATGAATCTGAAAGCAAGCCAGACCAATTCCCCTCACTGGACAGATAAGGAAACTGAAACCAAAGAAGCTATTTGTTCAACGTCTGTGTTAAAAAACTTTCCTATGTCCCTGACCTGTGCTCATAGAGGGGTAGAGTTCAAATGGAATTAACATTTATTCAATTCAGTAATTATACAGTCCTACAAAACTTAAGTTGTCTTTCAGGGACTAGACATGGGAATTCCAAGAATGAATAACAGAGGAGAAAACAGAGCAGGAGAGAGAGATGCTGGGTACATTCAAAATTTCCACTTGAGTGAACTTAAAGCTGCTTAAAAGGATTTTTCAAAACAACAGTAACTAGGATCCATCTCCATTTGTGGGGTAGAAACATTCCATAGTGTGTACATTCCATAATAAGTTCCAATAGTACCTCATTTAACAAAGAGGGTGGTCTGGGACAGCTCATGCCACCTATAGTGAGGAATTTTGCTTGGGATAACTGGAATGTTTACAAGAACCTTGACCAACAATGAGATCTTGGAATGTAGTCCTAAAGTTCAGAAACAAGATCTGGCAATGGAATGAAAAAAGTATTTTTAAGTCAAGAGGTTGATGGTCTGGTCCCAGATCCGACAGTTGCTTTGAAACGTGATTTAAGTACCTCACATACACCCACATTGCTCCCTGGAGACCCGTGACCCACCTCTGAAATCTCAGAATTGGCCTAGCAGAATCTTAAAACAATCTCAATGTCTAACACTGCCATTTCTTTGTCCTAGAAATTCTATCTGCCTATAATATCACACTTCTTCACACCTTTCATCACGCGGCATGATTCTTCAGGGGTTGCTTCCTTCAGCAGGACTTGCCTGCCATATACTCCACTCCCTAACCTAGCCCAGATCGGGAGCTCTTCTTTAGTACCCCGCTCCACTTAGTAACATTACAACACAACTCCATCACGTATATGAGTCATTCAACAGGAATCAAGATAGTAACAATCACTCAATTAACTCCTACCTGATTGAAAACATACTTGAAGTTACATTTGGATACACGTTTTTTTTTTTTTTTTTTTTTTTTTTTTTTTTTTTTTTTTTTAAGAAAAACTATTTTTGTGAAATTATGTTGACAGCTCTCTTTAAGGTGGCTTCAAACTCATGGAATTCTCTTAATGTTCATAAAATAAAATGAAAGATATTTAATCTGAAGAAGTAATTTTCTTTTGTGACTAAACCAAGGAAAAATTGAGCATGCAGCAGAAAACAGAGCAGACAAGGAAGAAATATCAAGGGTAATATTTAATTTCTTATGAAATTAACAAAAAACCTCATTACCTGCCTCACAACAGACATTAAATGGCTACTTCTGATAGTGAACTGAGCTGTAATTATGGCTAAGTAATTAATAAAATCAGGTATGGTGAAGTTCAATTTTTCCAATGTCAAGGCAAATGGAAATCTTTCATTAAATGGTCTCCTTTCATATCAGCTCTACAGCAGAGCCATGACATCACTGGTAAGGTTTATATCATTTATATTAATGTTTCAATTGTGCAGTCCATAAACTATAGCCAAAATAAGCTACTTTATTCACTGAGGCAATGGCCAAGACCTGGAAACACAGAATATACCCACCCACACACACTCGTGCACACACATCTCAAAGGAAAGCAACATGCTCAAACCTTTAAGTGACATACCTATTTGCATTTTCAAAAGTGTTGTTTGGTTTGATAATAAATAAGATTGTCTAGAGAAATGTGAACATTTTCGGGAAAACATGCCTGTCTGTGCTTCATGGAAGTGACAGTATTCATTGAAATATCAGGAAAGTTACAAAATGACACTCTAATATTCATTCAGAAGACCATAGCTCTATATATAGCATCTCAGCAGGGAAACCTTCTGTTTATAGTCCCTACATCCTGTTGTTGGAAAATGTAACCAGTAAGACTATGAAAACCTTAGGACATAAGAAAAAGCCTTGAACTAGGTAGGAATCAGGATGTAAAATGTTCCATCAGCCTTCTGTGTGACCTTGAACAGGTCTGACTCACCTAGAAATCAGTTTCCATATCTGTAATTCCTCTATGTTTCTATGATGACAGAAAATCATTGTAGTTTACCTGAGAGGGGACTGTCACGTCACAGTTGTTAAAGAAGCATGTTCTTTTGTTACTTACATTTTATCATACTGCAAACCTCAACTCTCTGTAAAATATCCAGGCTAAACTACCTAGGTAAATTCAGGCAGAACTGTTCATAATATTTTTATAACCAAGAAACAAAGAAACACAAACACAAACTCACACACACACACACACACACACACACACACACACATTCACAACAGGTGTGGATATTCTTTTTTTTTTATTTAGAGAAAAAAGCAAAACAGAAAAAAGGGTAGATAAACACAGAATTGCAAAAAAAAAACACAGTAAGAAATCAATCACTAATTGTTAAAATACATGTTATCTTAGAGATGTAAAGATTTTCGAGTATCTTTGCAGCTATATCACTTACAAACATTTATAGTTTTTTTTTTTTGTTTCAAAGTATCCACAAATCTCTAAGTAGACTATTCTTTGTCAAAGTTTATGCCTTTATTTTTGCTCTACATTCTCTAGAAATGCTTTCTTCCTAAGATTTTTCCTAAAAGATTATCACATATAAAACACTGAGTACAATCTGAATCTCTTAACTATAATTATGATGCTATGTGAGGCATATCTACTTTTATGTGTTGATTCTTGCAATTCTATTAGCCTGGTTTCTCACATCTTGACACATAGAGTCAGTGTTTTGTTGGATCTGTTGCTAATCTAATTCTGACTTTTCTTTGCTTTCTTACAGAATTTAGTAAATGCTTTTGCTATACGATCATGTTTTTTTGTCCAGATTTCCATTATAGTATTTTGTGTCACAGCGAGGCAAAATCTGTCTCCACCTGTATCCTTCTCTTCTCTTTCTTTTTCTTAGCCGATCACAAAAGACGAGACTTGTCTCTGCCTCTCAAAGATGTAGCCGTTTGCTGAATCCTGACCTTTCACAATTTTCCCAATGCCACCTACCTTTTGCCTTGTTTGCTTATTGCTTGAAATGATCCCTGCTTTCTTTAGAAAATATAAGTCTTTTTCAGGACAGAATTTTTCTTTTTCTATTTTTTCTCTTTTATCTCACCCGCACACTTTTTCTTCTCTCTTTCTGCAGTCTTTCTTTGCAAGATCTATTAATTTGCTTTTCAAGGTTCATTTTCCAAATTTGTGTATGGGGCATACTAAGACTTATTTCATAAGGCTATTATGAAGATAAAATAAGAGACAAACCAATATTTTGAGAATTTTAGTGCATGGCACATTAAATGTGAGCTATTGTTTATTATTTTTCTGAGACATTTATGGTTTTACTAATTATTATATCAGAAATTATTTAACTGTCCCCAACTCTATCCTAGGTGAGAATACAATTAGGAAAAAAAATAATATCAAATTACTTTATAATCAAGAAAATCTGTTAGTGGAAAAAGAAAATCACACAGCAAAGATATTCATTAAAATCTCTTCAACCAGAGAACTCTTTTGAAATGCAACAACTTGCATTCTTTAAAGACAGATAATGTTTTGAGAATGAAGAGTTCAAAAAAAGTAAGTGATGTAACTTTTCCATAGTAACAACTCATATTTATCCCATCGTTTAAGATTATTAAAACGACATATTGACCATTTATGGGCTTGTTTGTCTGGGAAAGACTGGTCAAAATCAGAGCGTTACTTATAGATGAAGTCATTGCATTGAAACACAGAGTCCTGCTGAAATTCTCAAAAGTGACGGCAGGTTTATTAGACCATGTGAAGCCCCAGCACCATGAGAGATTTTTGTTGTATTTCATATTTATTAATTGACCTACAGTAGCTTTTATTCAAGATGATTGTATGCGTCCTTGTATGGAATATACCAGTTTTTAAAAACAAAATGAGATTTTAATAAAACTCAGGACTGTACAGATCCTTTTAGAGAAGATCAGGTATATTTAGATGGAAAATTCGATCAAGGTAGAAAACAGGACATAGTGTTTACTAAGCAAACACATCATGCAGTGAACTTGAGACATTTTTGTAAGTACCTCACTTCATTTTCTCTATGATCATGAATGGTACTTAGTACTTTCCTCATTTTGCAGGTGGAGAAACCAATTTCAGAAATGTTAAGATCAGGGCCCAGTGAAAATGTATAATTCTTTGCTCAAAAGTCAACAAGAAGTTCAAGGTGACAGGCTAACACTACACCAAGTATTGTACTCTGTTAAGCGTTAGATGTTATGTGACTGAACAGAAACATGCTTATGAGGTTTCCCTGACCAATTATACTACCCCATGTCACAGCGCTAATAAGTGGCAGACTTTGGTATTAATATTCAATCAAATGACACTTACCTTGCGATTTCTGCTCTTCTGAAGCTCCCACACCCATTAGTTCTCCTCTGTATTCTGTTCATCTATGATAAAAGGATGTTTTGCTTTTTAAAAATTATTTTCCCTTTTCCTTTTTTCTTTTTTATTATTCTGTCTTTATTTTCTTCTTCCTTATTGTTGTCTGTCTGCTTTCTTTTTTTGCACTATAATGATTAGGAATAAAGGCTCCTTATGTACCTTTGAGTCGGGCAGTCTCCATATCAAGTTTCCACCCTTCTTGCTGACTTCTGAGGTACTGGCCAACTTTTGTTATGTCTGTAGCATGAATAAAAGGTGGGCCTTGAAAATTCAAAACAAAAGCTTTGGTTCTGATAGTAGGCTTCAAGATGTCAACCAAAATGTACGATATGCATCTGTGAAACAAATGGTGGCCATCAAGAACTCTAATACCATGTTTTATTTTGTGGATATTGTTTTGCAATAGTATATATATATATATATATATATATATATATATATATATATACTGTAGTCCTGAAGGATCGGTAAGGAGACCAAGGTCATACAGTATATGAATAGAAGATACACAAGTAGAATGTAAGTATCTTAGATAACAAAAATGAGAATATTTATAAACAGTGTGTGATTATTGATTATTACTAGTCTGCATTTACATTAATGGACACAGCATTATAAATCTACAACTTTGAAGAAGAAAGGTTTAATTTTGCTCATAGTTTGAAGGTATTAAGTCCATAGACCTCTGGTTCCAGGACAAGAATATCATGGTGGAAGTATATGGTGGAGCAATGCTGCTTAATTCCCAGTGGCTGGGAAACAGCAGAGCACCAGTGTTACAAAGAAGGAGCAAGAATCCAGACATAGACCCAAGGACAGGCTTGCATGGTGCGCCTAGACACATCCAGAAGTGTGTTTCACCAATTCTCTACACAAATCTCAAAGCGAGTCAAGGCGATATTCCATTTTAACTGGAACAATTACTATCTAGAACATGTCTTCCTTTTTGCATTAAAATACATTCTTTAGGAGTCAGACATGTTCTCAGGTCACCAGAGATTCAGTTAAAATAGAAACACTTCCGTTATGATAGTAAGTCAATAGTAGTAGAAGATCAAGTCTCCCATTCTGTTCTCCTCATCCTACAATGTAGAAAGATGGAACCAGAGTCATTTTTGATGGGCTCAACATCCCTCAAACATTTATGTACTACTTGCATGCTTTCAGTCTTGGCTAAAATGCACTAAATGATTATATAGCTTTTCTTGACAGGAATTCAGGTAGATAGTCCCAGCCTATCTGGTTTGCTTTGATGTTCACTCTTTTTAGTGCCTGATTTTTCTAACAATTCCAAATGCACCCAGGAACCCAACTTTTCCTAAGTTCAAGATTAGTGGATTAGGCTGTAAAATTCTACAGTGAATTGGAAGATCACACAGCCCCATCATTCATACAATGAGGAATACGCACCACTAGCTATAGGCAAGATGGCTTGGAAATGATACAGAAAAACTTTTTAAAACTAAATAAGTAGGCGGACAGAACAGAACCTGTTGAGATCCAGGAAGGCCCAGGCCCTGGGTTCGTGGGAGCACACAAGCCTTTGGTGGGCAGAATAAAAATCAGGTGATCATTCTTTGACCTTCAGCCTTGTCTTGACCATATTTGACCTCATTAATCACTTTATTATGTCTCCATATTCATTTTAATATTCCTGCCTCCAACAGAAGGGTAAAATCACTCCACCAAGGGGGAAATTACTGCATAAAACTACGTGGTATACATTTGATTCTGTTATTTAACTTTAGAGTTGGCTCCTCTGGTCAGAAGTAGAAGGTTAATAGTTATCATAGTCAGTAATTAAGTTATACTTGAAACTATTGTTATTAATGGTACTACTTTAGCTAGGATGTCATACCTGCTATAATCAGTTTTCTTCCTTGTATGATAATGCTATGACTATATGTGACTATAATCATCACCACAGCCAAGTACCAAAAGATTGGTTTCTGAGTCAAATAGTAATTTTATACTTTGCATTATTTACAAATTGGGAAGGTATTTTCTTGGGATAGCTATAAAGAACCACTTATATCTAGAGGATATCCCTGAAAAATAGACAGCTCCTAGAAAAACCTCAATACTAGTGGTAAAGCTCTCTATCATGGGAAATTTGCAGCATCAACACATAAAACAAAGTAAAATCAAAAAGAGCAAATAGAAGTGAAAAATAATTGAAAAAAGATGTAGAGAAAATACTTTTTCAAGTACAAAATGATGCCTAAAATAAAAATATTACAGAAAATATAGATAAAAGATAGATCTTAGAAAATGATGGAAGCAAAAAATGTCCAACATATGAAAGATTCTGAATCCATGAAACAGATCTAAACAGAAATTCAATAAATGACAACCTCCATTGAAAATAGATGCAACAGATTCAACAAAGGAGAGCATAGAATTTAAGATATTACAGACAGAAATGAAGCCAATGATTATGAAGTGAAAGATACCTTAAAAATAGCAAGAGACTATGAAACATCAATCCACAGGTGAATAAGGAAGCCAAGAAGAATAACATAAGATTCATTGGGATCAGTAAGAAACCCAGAGACAGTACAAAATATCATAAATAAAACTCTTCACAGAAATAAGGGCAGAAAACTTCCCAAGTTTTTATAAATAATTTGACATGCAAACAAATGAAGCATATGGAACTTCAAACAGCCAAGACCAAAACAAAAGCACACGAAGACATATAATAATAAAGATTCCAAAAATTCAGCACAAGAACAGAACATTAAATGCTGCTATAGAAAAGAAACAGATCACCAATAAAAAGCCCCCTAGAATCATGGCAGACTTCTCAACACAAACACTCAAGTAAAGAACACCTTGAAGTGAAGTATTTCAACTCTGGAAAGAAACAACTTTCAAACCAGATTTATGCATCCTGCAAAACTGTCTTTCAAGGATAATGTAGCAATAAGATTCTTCCATGACAAAGAGTAATTGAAGGAATTAATGACTGGCAAACAATCTCATAAAGAGTACTGAAAGATATCCTAGAGACATACAGAAATGACCACAGCTCCAAGAAAGAAACCATCAGATAGGGCAATTAACAGGGGTAAAGTAGGGACCCAAACAGTAGGAAAATATCCTGAGAAAGATAAGTCAATACATATTAGTTATAACCATTAAACTAAACGGCTTCAACTCACCAAGCAAAAGAAATAGACTGGCAGAATGGATCAAGTAAAATACTGAAAATATGCTGTACACAAAAAACGTATCTAACTCAAAAAGAAACTCATGGGCTGAAATTCAAAGAATGAAAAACAATCATCTGTGCAACAGGAACCCAGAAAAAACAGGGGTAGCTATACTGTTTCCAGACAATGTGAACTTCAAATAAAAAATGATCAAAAGAATTAACGATGGTTACTACATACTTCTTAGGGGGCAATTTCAAGAGGAAGAGATAAAAATCATAAATGTTTATGTACCAAATATGGGAGCACTCAACTATATAAAACAATTATTAATAGACATGAAAAATGAAATAAGCAATAACATAATTATAATGGGAGACTTTAATAGCATATTTTCACAA
This sequence comes from Cavia porcellus, assembly GCF_034190915.1. Taxonomy (NCBI): domain Eukaryota; kingdom Metazoa; phylum Chordata; class Mammalia; order Rodentia; family Caviidae; genus Cavia; species Cavia porcellus. Next base: position 172,545,174 of record NW_026947484.1, on the reverse strand, counting down.
AGAGATAGATCAACTAGATAAAAAATCATTTAAAAATACCATAATTGAAACACATATGTGAATAAAAAGACTTAGTAGATGTTTTCAGAGTGCTGTATGCAACACTGGAATACTCATTCTTCTCAGCTGCACATAGGATATTCTCTAAAAGAGGCCATATATTAGCCCATAGCACTTGCTTAAGTAATGCAAAAGAAATGAAATTATTCTATTCATATTATCTGACCATAGTGCAATGAAACTTAAAATCAATACTAAAATAAATTGAAAAAAAAATTCCATAAACGAATGGAAATCAAATAGTACCATCCTAAACAACCAATGGGTCATATATGAAATTAAGAAAAATTAAACAATTTCTACAACTAAATTACAATGAAGATACAAAATACAAGGACTTATTGGATGCAATGAAAGCAGTTATCGAGGGAAAATTATAGCAGTGAGTACACATATCAGGAAAACAGAAAAAGCACAGATAAACAACCTAATGTTACACCTCAAGTTTCTAAAAAAAATCTGAAGTCCATATAAGGGAGAAAATTATAAAGATCAGAGAATAAATTAATGCAATGAAGACTAAGAAAAAATACAAAGAATTAATGAATTGAAGAGTTGGTTCTTTGATAGAATAAATACTATTGATAAACCTTTAGCTAACCTTATCAAAAAAAGGAAAGAACAGATTCAAATTCATGCACTGAACAATAAAAAGTGGGAAATCCATACAGAACCTTTGGAAATTCATAAGATCATCAATATCTACTTCAATAAATTTTTACTCTCATAGGATGGAAAACAGAGAAATTGGACAGATTCCTAGATATGTATGAATTTCCAAGCTCAGTCAGGAAGCTATATAAATTATGAATAACTCAAGATCAATCAGTGAAATTGAAAATGTAATAGAAAACTTACCAATAAAGAAAAGGCCAGGTCCTGATAGATCCACTGCTGTCCTTCACAAGAAATTTAGAGACTATTTGATGCTATGACTTCTCAAACTCTTGAATGGAATTGAAATGGAAGCAATATTCTCTAACTCATTTCTGCAGGCAAGTATTATGCTGAAATCAAAATCAAGATTCAACTGAGAAAAATAAATACAGGTCAATCTTCTTCATGAACATAGATGCAAATATCATCAAGTAGACATTAGCAAATAAAATGCAGCAAATCCTCAAGAAGATTATATATGATGGTAAAGTAGGATTCATATGCAAATCAATAAATGTAATACACCATATCAACAGCAAAAAAGGAAAATCACATGATCATCTCATGGATGCAGAAAAAGCTTTTGGCAATGTTCAACTCTCATTCATGATAAAAAAAAAACCAACAGAAAATCAGAATAGATAGTCTTTACCTCAATGTGATGAAAGTTGTCTATGACAAACCAGTGGCCAATATCATTTTAAATGAAAAACAAAAAAAGAAAGAAAATCAAAAGCTTTCACTCTGAAATCAGGAAGAAGACAAGGATGTCCATTATGGCTAATTTTATTCAATATAATTCAGGAACTATTATCCATGAAGATTATACAACAGAGAGAAATAAAAGGAATAAGCTTAGGAAAGGAAGAAGGTAAATTATCATTCACAGATGATATGATTCTTTACATAAAAGACCCCAAAAACTCCACCAAAAGACTTGTGATTTTAAAAACCATATTCAGTAATATAGTTATATACAAGTCAAAACTCAAAAATCAATAACATTTGGGTACACAAATTCACTGACAGAGAAATTATACCCTTTACTGTAGCATCCCCAAAAATGAAATACTTAGGAATCAAGCTAAAAAAGAAAGTAAGAGATCTGTACATTGAAAGTTACAGTACTCCAAAAAATTAGATTAGAGATATCAAAAATGGAAAAATATCAATTGCTCATGGATAGGAAATATTAACAGTGGAAATGACCATAAATCCCAAAATTATTGTACAGATTTAACAGGATTTTAATCAAATACTGTTAAAATAACTCACAGATCTAGAAAAAAACATTACTAAAATTCATTATTAAGCACAAGAGACCTACAGTAGAAAAAGCAATTCTGGGCAACAAAGGCAAGATATGGTGACATCACAATCTCTGACCCAAAATTACACAACTTAACTACTGTGTTAAATCAGCATGGTACTGGCAAAAATGCAGACTGAAGATCAGTAGAATCGAAAAGAAGGTACAGACACAAACACAAACACACTCAGCCACTTTATCTTTGACAAAGGAGCCAAATGTGTTCACTGGAAGAAAGATAATCTCTTTGATAAGTGGTATTGGTAAATCGGGCTTTCTACATGTCAGAAACTTAAACTAGACCCATGTCTATCTCCATGTATTAAACTAAAGTAAAAATGGGTTAAAAGTCTAAGTATTGAAACATAAACACTTAATCTACTGGAAGATAAAATAAGTAGAAATCCTGAAGACATAGGTGTAGACAGACTTCATGAACAAAACCCAGACTACACTAGAAATCAACAAATGGGATTTGACTTTATTAAAACATTTTTGTACCACAAAATAAATCACCAACAGAGTGAAAAGACCACCCACAGAGTAAAAAAAAAATAGCCATTTGTCCTTCAGATGAAGGACTTATAACTAGAATATATAAAGGATTTAAAAACATCAGAATATCTAAAATTTAAGACCCAATCAAAGATGGGTTTCTGAGATTAATACATACTTTTCAGATGAATAAATGCAAATGGAAAATAAATATGTGAAAAAAAAATGTTCAGCACCACTAGTTAAGGAACTGATGCAAATTAAAACAACACCTAGATTCCATGTCACCCTAGAAAGAATGGCTAGCATCATGAAGTCAACCAGTTACCAATGTTAGTGTGGTTGTAGGGAAAACGAACCCTTTTCCACTGCTCTTGGGAGTACAGACTGATGCAACCACCACAGAAATTGGTGTGGAGATTTTACACTATAAAAAATACAATGACTACAGAATTAAGCCAAAGGAAAAAAAGAAGCCAAGGACAGAAAAAGGAATGTCAGAAAAACAGAAAAATCTTAACGGAAACCTAAATAGGCCAGAATTCATGCTTTGAAATAATAAGTGACACTACAGCAAAAATTGCCTTAATAATATATGCTTTGAACTTCTTAGATGAGTTATATGAGTCTCCACTAATATATTTATACACATAGAAAATAGGTAAATGTCTATAAGACGTATTCAATGAAAGTACTGAGGTGAAAACACTTAAATTATAATTATAAAAATTAGAAATTGACTCAACTTTCCTTCCAAACATAAGAAAAAAGGGACAGTTCAATATGTAAGTTTATCAATAGTCACACAACAGAATTGTTTTGAATTATATAGTCTCAGAAATTAGATAAAAGAGAAAAGTTTTCAATTTGTAAACTTTGATGGAAAACATCATTGTCTTGCACAGACAAAACATTGGACAAGGAATTTGTAAAGTGAACCTAACATTCATCCATTTTCATTGATCTAGATGGCAAGGGTGATCCAACATTATATACTCTATTAAAATATTAAAATATTTTACCATGTTGAATCATTACACAGTAAATCTCAGTAAATGCTGGCAAAATATGCAATACCACTCAACCTCTGTTTATAAGTAACATCTTCAAATCTCCAAAGGAAAATAATAAGAAGCAAATCCACTTAGTCTCTAATAAGACATGATATCAATTGTTACACAAACAAGCATCACACAAATCTCTGTAGGTTAATACAGCAGGATTATTTCTCACTCATCCTAAATAGCCATTGGTGTTCAGTATGGATCTCTGCTCACTTTCAGTCCTTGAAAACTCAGAACAGAGAAGCAGCAGCTTTGTGGTATTACTACTCGCTATGCCTGAAATGGAGTGCAGAAGAGTCTTGAATAGGTAAGTACATGCTGTAGCCCAGAAGTGCTACACAGCTTTCTGCTTATCTCTTACTGGCTTGAGTAAACTGTGTGGCCCTCTGCAACAAGAGAAATCCAGAAGTTTATTCTGTTATATCTGCAGTAAATGCAAGATTCAGTTCTTTGGAAATATCACTAGGAACTCACACAGGAATGTGCCATAATTGCAGTTACCAGCTTGCTTAATGATAAAACGATAAAAATTTCCCCATAAAACCAAGATTTAGACAGAGTTCAATAATATACTAAAAGTACGAGTTGGCATAGAAAGACAAAATGAATTAGACAAGTCAGTGAATAAAAAGTCATGCTATCAACTAAATATAAATAGATAAAATGATTAAAGTTAATAAGAAAATAGAGCAAACTTGCATATTAATAATCAATATGCAATATTCAATTGATTTCTTATACCAGAAGCAATTAAATGGTGCAGTTCTTCTAATGACAAATGGCTGAATTACACTTAAGCAAGGAACTAAAGAATAATGTGCAAGAGTATTATGTAAAAGATTCTGTAAAACTTGTGCATTGTAAGGTATTATTTTAAAAAGTCTTAGGAGAGATATGTGATATTCATAAATGCACTCATTGTATTAAAGATATTAATTTTTATCAGATTGATAGATTTAATGGAATGCCAATTAACATTTTTGCAGGGTTTTTTTTTTTTTTCATGTATGCAACGGACTGGCAAACTCAGAAATCTATATTAAAGGGTCATATGAAGTTAAATATCATAACCTGAAAAATAACTCAGGGGAACGTGTCAAGGCATATACTAATGACTTGGATAAAGCAACAGTGACTAAAACTTTGAGAATGCTGCAGGTTTAGACAGAGAAACAAGTAGAATCTAACAGAATGCAAAGCAACGGAGCAGACATTTAAATAGCTAGTAGATATCAAAAGCAACATTGCAGAACAATGGAGAGATGGAGGGATAATTCAATAAATGGGGCTGGCCACTGGCTATTCAAATAGAAAAACAATGGAATATATTTCTTTCTATGAGATACAAACATTAAATAAAAACTAAAGTTTAATAAAGAGGAAATATATGTACTCTTGGGGTATAAGCATAAATGATGAAAAATGATAAATCTAACCACAATTTTAAAATTGACTGTTCATCAACAAATACTATAAAGGAAGTGAAAATGCAGGCTAGAAGTCTGGGGAAAATATATACAACATTTGACCACAAAAAAATGTTAGTGTGTAGAATGCATCCAACCACATAAAGAGGCAAACAAGGCAGTAGAAGTTGGGAATGGTACATGTGTGGGAGTGGCCTGGGGGAGGTTGGATAATAGATTTCAAAAACTAGTTAGTTGGCATAATTAGATTTAAAGTTGTTTATCATGATAAGTAACTATAGGGTATAGAAATTCATTATACATCTCAAAATAACTGCAAACGTGTTGTAAGTTCCCAGCATACAACTGGTAATATCATATGAGGCAGAAATGCAGATTACTCTGGTTAGATTATTACACTTTATACATATATGTACAGTATCCACTTGTAATACTGAACTCCATTAATAAACACACATATGTTAATTAAAATTAAAATAAGACAACCAGAAAACAGAAAAAAGAGAGCAAAGTCATAGATATTTCATGAACACCAAAGCATTAATAATCAACAAACATTCCAAAATATGCTAATTTGTTAAAAGGAACATCCCAGAGACTATGATCAAATAATCATTCAATATCATTTAGGCTGGTACAAAAGAAAGTCCTGATAATATTATTGTAAAAGATGTGAAACAATGATAGTTCTTGATATTATTGGTGGAAAGTATGCTGTCCAAGCATATTGAAAAATAAACCAGAATTAGCTACTATATTTAAAAAAACCTGACTACCTAGCAATTCTATTCCTGAGACAAATCATTTAATGAAGTCTGCACATGTGTACCTGGAAATGTTTAGAAGGATGTTTCCAGCAACACTGGTTTCTATTAGCAAAAAAACTGGCTGCATCCTAAATCTCCCTTATCAGAAGAGTGGATGCATTGTAAAATTCAGAAATAAAACAAAAAGCTGACATAGGTTAATGTCAAAACTGAAGATGAGTTGGTAGTATAATTTGTGAAGAAATACATTGAGTATGATTTCCATTATACTTATATACAATAAATCAAAGGATATATATACAACAAGTCCAGGTAAATAAATAATTAACACAATTCAAAATGGTCATCATCTCTACAAGAAGCTCCATGGTTCTACAATATTCTGTTTCTTAAGCTGAGTGGAGTAAACATGGTTCATTTCGTAGTATTCCTTTCTCTTCTTTCTTCCTTTCACCTCCCCCTCCCCTTTGTCTCTTTTCTCCCTTTCTGTCTTCTTCTCTCATCCCTTCTTCCCTCCTGCTGTCCATAAATCTACCTGTTTTAATTCATATGTTCCTAGCATAATACCAAAAATGAGACAGCACATAAAAACAGATATGCATGCCTTGTATATCTGCAGGCGGGAAAGTAAAACAGATGGGCGCTGGCCGGTGTGAAGAGACCTGCTTCCTTGTTATGTATGTCTTCTCCTTGTTTCATATGGTAGGAGGGATCATTCACTTTTCTCTTATAAAAGCACTAAATCACATTCAAGGAGGCTACTAACAACCTCCCGAGTACTCTATCTCCAAGTATCATCACCCCGAGGATTAAGCTTCAATATATGATTTTGGGTGGCAGGGGTACAAACATTTGAATTGCATTGCTATTTATCCATCTGTCCATCAATATTAGATGTATTTCTAATACAGAGTATGTTTTCAGAAAAAAATAAAAGTTTGATTAGAAGCTTGCCAACAAATAGGTGAAAAATAAAAGAAAAATCTAGAAAGCACTGAATGGACAAAAGCAGTGACAGGAACCCAATTCCAGTATGTATTCTTGCAGTTAGAGATCACTTCAGAGTATACTGAAAGGCAGGTGAAAGCATTGTTGTTCAGGTATGTGTCCTTTTGTGGCAACAGATTGAGTCTCTGTGTCTTGTTTTTCTTTTCTGAGGTACGAAAACATGTATTAAATATCCTACAAAAGGGATGTCTGAAGAGAGCTGGAAGTGAGCTGAGGCTGCAGGAGCTGTGCTTGTTTAAAGAAAGGTTAAAAGACAAAAACAGGATGCAAAGTCTTGCCCAGGTTTGCATTAACAATATGTCACCAGTGCTTACTGCAAAACTTGGCACAGTAGTGCTTGATAAATATTTGGGGAATGAATGAATGGAGCCTTTGACAATGAGCAGTCATGGGAACGTGTCTTCTTTGTTAATGCTTTCTTGTTCTCATTTCTTTTTGTGGCCATTCCCACCATGGCTAGAGAAATTTTATGACATTTTCTCCCTTTCCTTTTCAGTAGCTGGTAGGGGTGGGAAAGCGTCAGGAGGTCCAAGACAAACTGTGAATGGGCTTGATTTCGAATGGTCTTCACAGAGTGCTGACAGATGTCTTACATGAGAACCAGATTGGAGAAGCTGCCAGCTAGGGCCCAGAGCCAGCCTCCTTTACTGAGGAAATCTCCATAGATGGCGGTGGGTCAGATGCCACAGTGTGCAAACTGCACTCTTTCCTCTAGTCTCTTTATCCCTCGTTTCTCCTGCTTAACCATAAGGAGCCAATAATAATATATTTTAAATAATTTCCCATTTGCAGGTCTCATTCATAAGGCAGGTTGGGGAATTTAGCTGAGGACTGAAGTCAAAGAGGAGTTTTAATATAACCTGCCCATGAAATCTATGCCCCAGACCTAAAGGGAGAAGGCTTAGTTTGACTGTATATACCTAGTTAGCTTCAGGCAAAATAGTACCTGCTCTCAAACAGGATAGAAAGGAGAAGTTTGTAGTAGGAATTTGAGGTTCCCTGTAGGAAACAGATCTTAACTTTCCTTGAATATTTTTAGCATTTGGAAGGAGGAAAATCAAACAGGAACCAAAATCTATCGTTCAAATCTATGATTGTGACAGCGAAAGGTGACTGCTGTTTCCCAACTTGGGTATGAAGCAGCCTCACCCAGCAGGACAAGTTATAGTTGGTACCAAGAAGGCTCCAGTCCGCAGTGCAGAGGCCATGCTCACCATCTTGATCATTGAAGAGAATTCAGTAGAGAACTGAAAAGAGAGAATTTGATGTAGGAAATCTGAGGTGGGAGAAATGAAAACTACTAAAAATACACAAAATATTAAATTTAATAACAAAAGCACAGTTGTACATCAGGGTGAGCCTTTGATTACTGGTAATGGGTGTTGGGGTGCTTAAAGGGAAATCAAGAAGCCAAGAGTTAGATCTAATATGGGTGTTTACTGAACTCTTATTATATGCCAGGAGTAGGGTAAAACTCAAAGCAAAATTAGTTTCCACACTCCAGACAGATAGCCCACATGAACAGGGAAGCACTGGACCAGAGGAATGGGCCAGGTTTCCTTGTTTATAAAATTCAAGTGTAAATTATTTTTAAAATGCTGATTTAAAAAAATTGTCCACCAAAGAAGAGTTGTCTACTTATGTCCATGGATGAAATCCAAGCAAGTGGCACAAGCCTCTAGTCCTTAAGCTGAGGTAGGAGGATCATGAGTTCCAGGGCAAATGGGCTACATAATGAGTTCAAGGCTAATACAAACTACATAGTGAGGACCTGTGTTTTAAAAATTCAAGATGGTAGATCAAAATATGTGCTACCTCACATTTATTATTCTTAATACTTTTTCTACTAGTTTTTTAATAGAAATGTACATGTACATATTCATTTACACATAAAACACACAGGCATATATTCATATAATTTGAAGACCTTTAACATATTAATAAAACCTTAAAACATACTGATAAAAGGGTACATAGATGTAAAATAATTGTAGCATTTTAAAATTCTCTAGTTAATATTGTTTCTCAAAGATTTTCTATTATTTATAAAAGCTGCATTGTTCTTATTAGAAGAATCTTGCAGGTTAGCCTGATTTTTTTTCTCCTCTAGTGGATGTTTACTTATCATTTTTTCATAGTTACCAAAAGTACTGAAATAAATATTGTTGAGCATATACCTACATACATAGAGACAAACGAGTCTGAGGGTAGTATCCAAGATATAAAATCACTCAAAAAAGGATAAGTGGGCATGGTATCAATCACTCAAAAAAGATCGCTGGGCATGGTAGTGCACTCCTGTGATCCCAGCACTGTGCAGAATGAGATAGGAGGGGCTTTGTGAATATGAGGCCAATCCGGGACACAAAGCAAGCGAGTTCAAGGTCAATTTGAAGTACATAGTGAGACCTTATCTCAAAAACAAAAACAAAACAACAACAGCAAAAAGGATAAGTGCAATGCAATTTTTTAAAAAAATTCTTCCAAGTAATTATTGGTTTAAATTCTCAGCAAATGTTTTCTTTCGAAGCTATCTTATCATATTTAGTTATTTTTTTATATTTGGAAATATTGCTACTTCAATGGGGAGAAAATTTCATTCCGTTTTATGTTTAGCTTTTTAAACACACAGACTTTTTAACATCGAGATCATACTCTTATCTGTTTGTAAGAAATAAAATGAGGTTTGAATAAAGCAATGCAATAACAAAATTTTATTTCTTTAACCTTCATATTAAATCAGACAGAAGTTACTTTTCACTTATTTTAATAACATTTAGAAAGAAGAAAAGTCAGTGATTTCAATCACTCTCCAGATGATCATTTATAAAACTTTAGAGCAATTATTTTCAAACAACAAATTAAATAGAACATACACATTAATTATGAAGCACTTTAATATTTTCCAAGACAGAATTACAAAAGAATCTGAATGATTTTTAAAGAGTTATTTCATAGCACCCAAGATATAGCAGGATGATCCAGGATTGATTTTTTTTTTTCTCCTGAGGGCTCTGTCCTTTTCTCCTTATTAATCTTCAAGACATCTCAATGGACATCACCTGCTTTGTTAATTTTCTTGGTGAGGTATTATAGTTTTCCTCTTGATGAAATTTGTTCTTCCTATTACAAACTCATAGAATCTTAACTTCCGTCTAAAAAATTAACACTTCTGTGGCAGTTTAATTCCTTTCTGCTATTCCTGCTAGAACATAAGCCTAACTGAAAGCCAGAGCCACTGTCTGTCTTGTTCTACATCGTATCCCCAGGACCTAGGAATAGGTATTGTACATATAGTTAATTCTCAAATATATATTTAGGATATGATTTTGTGAGATGAAACACAATTCTTCCTTCTGCAAACCTGTTAAGAACCACTGAGCTGTTTATGTATGTATTAAAATGTACATGGAGGCTGAGGCAGGAGGATTACAAGTTTGATCCCAGCCTACTTAATTTAGAAAAGTCTTATCTTACAATAAAAAGGGCTGAGGAATATAACTTAATGGGAGAGTGCTTTCCTAGTAAAAATGAGCTCTAGGTACAATTCTCTACGCTGAAAAAAACAAGCAAGAAAGCAAACAAACAAAGAAAACACAGTGCAAATTTGCTGAGCACAGTTGTTAAGAAGCAAGATTGAAATATATTGAAAATTGTTTAATTTAAAAAATATATATTATAGTAAAAGACGTGTTGTGCTTAACCGCCATCAAAATACTCCCTCTCCCTTCAAGCATATGTATCCCATGGTTCTCGTCATTTTCTGAAGCAGTTCTGGAAGCCCTTCTTGGGGACTTTAGTTGTGCTCACTTAGCTCCCTCAATATCTCAAATTGGCTCAAAATATTTAGCTTCCATGACCATTTTGACTTGTGGAGAAAGCTAGAAGTTACATGACACCAGATCCGGTGAAAACGTGGATGAGGACATGTCACCATATTTTTAAGCCTGCCTTTCTGTCAAATGACATCCGCAGAACTGTTCACTGTATTTTATTACCATATTGTGGAAAACACTCACCACAAAAGTGACATAGCACTGCTTTAGAAAGTGACAAGAATAATGGCATAAATGTGTTTGAAGTGAGGAGGAGGATTTTAATGGGGATCAACGGCAATGTGTCTTTTACTGTAATAAAACTTTTAAAATTTAGCATTCGCTATATATTTTTTCACTGTATATTTTGATTCTAGCTTATATGTTCAATTTTTTATCATAAAAGATAAAAGCAAACCAAAATAAAATAAAATAAAACCAAAGAGACTAGGAAGAATTTTTGGAGCTACTGGATAAATGTATGGTGTCCTGGTGGTGCTGCTTCCAGCACCTGTGTTTTAAAACATATTCATTTACCAAACCCAGGTTGAATACAGGCAAGTTTGTCTAAACTGTGACCTGTGGGTCACATATGGCCATGGATGATTGCAGTAATGTGTCACCAACAAAATGAATCTTAATATGATTGTGCAATGTTTATTGATATTTTTCAAAACTTGATTCCTGAGTGCTCAGTCATCCACTGTGTACATGAAGACAGAATGCTATGTGTCAAGTCAGACTCTTGCACCCACCCTATATGACCAGCTGATAAGTTTAAAAACAATGCAACCCAAATGAACTCCTCTCACATTTCTCTGTAGAAATATATTAAAAGGAGGAAGTTGTGTTATTTGTATACATTAATTATATTACATATTTTATATATGGCTTAAAAATTTCCTCCTTAGTATGTCCCAGGTAAGCCAAAAATCAGACATCTGTGCAAACTCTTTGTATGCCATTTTTTTGGGAGACAGAATCTTGATGTGTTCCTGGACTCAAACAATACCGCTTCAGCCCCCTGAGTAGGTAGGTGCACACCACAGCACTCAATTTAGCATAACTCATGTGACTCAGATGTTCTTTGGATCCCTTGGTTAAATCCCTCTGTCTCTGTCTCTCTCTCTCACACACATGCACACACACTCGCACATACGCACAGACAAAACACATTATTTATGTCATTGTGTATACTTTGTGAAATTCAGTATTACACATTAATCTATATCTCTCTATGATTATAAAATTAGCAGCAATATGGATGATGATCTTTCTTTCTCTTCTACAGGTTCACACAAATTGGAAAATTGGTGGAAGACTGAATTGTAAGAAAGACAATGCCAATGACAGAAACAGAGAGAGAAATTTACACGATTAGATCAAATAAAAATAAAAGTATGAATGCCACAGTACACCATGTTTGTTCTCCCTTATATCTAGTTCATGTATGACATCTTAATTTGTGTCAGTAAGATAAATCAATGTGTTAGGTATTGAGATTTTGTCAGCTCCAGATATAAAAGCTAGATCTAAAAGATGGCTCTTTTTCGACATAAATATATTTTTAGCAAGATTTACAAAAAGTTTGATGTTCTCCTATTTTGGTTGGCTAAGAATTCAAGCACGACCCATTATTATCGACAGAGAAAAGTGCTGAGGAATGTGTAGCTGGACTGAAGCCTTGAAGGCTTCGCCAATCCAGGGCAGTACCTGGCGCTTGCGTTCTGGATGTGGTTCAGGAGATGAACAGCCTCGCTGGGTAATCTCTGTGTAAGGGTGCTTCCAACAAGAGTGGGAAGTCTGGGCCTGTCTAAGGAGGATGTATTTCCCAGGCTTCCCAACTGGCAGGGTGCTAACTGCACACACATCTTTCTCCTCTATTTCATTTCTGCCTGCTTCCTTGGAAGATGACAGCTCTGGCTAGACATATGAAAGCAGAGTAAGGATGATTAAAAATACAAGTGTCCCTATTATCACAGTTTCTGACAGAAGATGGGCATTAATTGATACATTTATTTCATGAGCTCTTACTAGTCTACATTTTCAGTTAAGCAGGTTATTTTTTCCTCAAGAGAATATTGTACATAATACACATGCAAAGAACTGGTAATACACAGACCTCTTTAACAAACTGGAAACTTGGTATTGCCTTGAGCAGTTGTCAGAATTTAGTATGTGTACACCAAGAGGGATTACTTGGTGATTTGTACATTTTAAGAATTATAGGATAATATTATATTTAAAAAATGTTCCCCCATTCACTAATACACTTGATTAGATATATTGATGATAGGCAGATACATACATAGATACATAGATACATACATACATACATACATATATACATACATAGATGCATATGTATATACATGTGGAAAGACTGCTCAATACCCAGATTTACTTAAGTAGCACATGGGAATCATTTCATTTCATCCTTAGAAGAGTTTAAGTGTTAGATACTGGTACTATTCTAATGCAAAGAATTCAGATAAAGAAAAAAATAATTCCTTGCCCAAAGTCTTAGAGATGGTGCATGGAAGCATGTCTTCAGATGTCAAACTTATTTTTCTACAGTATCCCTGCCTTTGAGGAATGCCATGCTTGGACCCCATCAATTTGCCTGTGCATCTGACCGCCCTTTCTGCTCCAAGCAAGGGAAAATGCCCACTGTGTGTGTTCAGAGCAGCCATGTTAAGAGCAGGGGCATTGTTCCCAGGGCAGCTCTGGCCCAGTGGTCTGTTCACAACACCCTGGGTCTAATAACAATCCCAGAAGCTTTTGACTTCACTGAAAAAATCAGAAGCAAAAAATTAGAAAATAAGAGCAGTGAATTCTTTCCAAAGGAAAATGGGCTCACTGCTTGGACAGACCTTGGTTGACCTCTTGAGCTAGGGCAGAAATTGGGACTATGACAGAGGGGCTGCACTGAGGAGTTTCCTGCTGCCCTAGAAACAAACTGCCATGTGATACTCTGGGGATCATCCCCTCACCTCTTCCATGACATTCTCACTTGCTCTCTGCACTACTTTATTTAGTCATTTATTTCTTTACCCACTCATTTTTCGATCATGCATCATGTGTCAAATCTTATATTTGGCACTGGGGTGATGGTGGAGGATAACGCAATCCTGTTTACCTCATGATAGAGCCATTTCTCTGATGAGAAAGACAGATAAATTACCATATGCTTCCAAAACTGTAATAGGTGCTATGGGAGAAGCCAGTACGCCACTAAGAAGACAAAGAAACAAATGTCATCTGACATGAATCAATGCGAGTTTTCTGGAGAGGGTGACATCTCAGTCAAGGCCTCAGGATAGAATGTCAATTTTCCAGTAAGAGGAATAAGGATGGAAGAAACTGTTTTCTGTATGAATAGAGAATGTGCCAGGTCTGAAAGGATGACTGAAAGTGTACACAATGATTGCAAAGAACTCAGTTATTCAAAATGACGTTGGAGAGGTACTGGAGAAGGTTCATGGATGACATGTTAGGAAATGAAACTGAGGGAAGTGTGGGGCCAGACTGTGAGTGCTAGTCTAGGTCTCTCCTAGCGTCTGTCCCATACAACTGTTAAAACTGAGGCCCAGCCAATAGAAAAAAAGTACCTGAAATCAAGCTGAAGCTAAAGAAACAACAAGAAAGAAAAGAAGAAATAACAGAAAACAAGAGGAGAACAATACAGTTCATTTTTCTCACCTGTAAAGTACTGCTCTGAGTTTCTGAGTCACCATGTTTTCTGGCCCTCACACCTCACAGATCAGACAGGAGGAGCTCATCCTATCTGTGTAGCAGAGAGTTATGAAGGCTCAGTCAACAGGGCCTGAGGATGAGTATGTCCTTCTCAGTTCCCCTCTTTCGTTCTGTGGGCTTTCAGTTTAGAATTGAGTTATCACTTGGTGGCCCATAACTATTTTTCAGAAACCAAGAACTTATTTTTCCCATAGTGTTTTTCATGGTCTGGAAGATATCTTCCAGCTTTTTCTTTCATTAAACTTGTATTCCTATTGGCACATGTTTGCAGTACACGATGATTATATTCCTTGTAGGGACTATGTGAATTTGCATAATGCATCTTTTTTTTTTTTTTTGTCTTTTTCATTTTTTTATCGGTACCGGAGATCGAACTCATGACCACACACTTGCAAGGTAGGCAGTTATGCTGCTGAGCTAAATCCCCAACCCTACATCTTAATTTTTTAATTGATCTACCTCCATCACATCTCTTCCTTTTTGCAAAAGGTTGATCTCTGGAGTATTTCCTATTTGCCATTTTTATTTTGCTTTTTTATTTCATTTAGTGTTTCTCATAGGAGAGAAACCACATGATATTTAAACCTTTGTGTCTAATTTATTTCACTTAACATTATAATCTCAATATGCATCCATCTTCCCACAGATTACTTAATTTATCCCTCTTTATGGAAGAGCACTATTCCGTTGTACATAAATACTGCATTTGCTTTATCCATTTACCTTGGCTATTAAACTCAGTTGGCAAGACTCCAACATTTTCCTGTTTGTTCTGTTCAGCATTGGTCCTATACAATTCCAATCCTGATTTGCTAGAACAAAAAGGAGTGGAAAAGTAACAATGATCCTCTCTACAAGTCTACAGGTTCAATTCCTCCCACTCCCATTCTCTATCTCAAGGTGAATATGGCTATGATTCCAGGTATCTATCTTCTGCACATGTTTTACTGCTGCCCAGACAACACATTTTTGGCTCAGTCCTCCCTCTCTGGGAAGCCTCTTCTGCCATCTAGTGCAGCTGTAGTTGGTCTCCCTCCTGTTCCACCTCACAGAGAACTGCATCTCCCATATTGGCTCAACCTCTATAAATCATTTCTTCAACGCAAAGAGAAAATGCAGTCACACGTGACTGATTTCCCTAACAAATCTCTCATAGATTCATGGGCTTCATTTCTGTATATATATATTCGATTGTATGACTTTATCATTGCTCATATTTTAACATATCATTCTCCCAAGAAGTTGTTAAAATAAAGACCAGACTAAACCATCAGCAGAAACAGCAATAAGTGTAATCGTGAACTTATGAAATCTTAAAGATGAAGTCAACCTATTCTCTAAAATAAAGCAAAAAGAGTAGTGTCAGACAACACATCCATCACTGGTTTTAGCCTCAAATTTGTAGAATATGATCATGTTGGCTCTGGCAGGGGATGCTGGTTTGTCTTGCCACAAAGCTTCCATGTTTAGTCTCTGTGTCACCTGCTATTGTTCTTCAAGGGAGAAGATATTTAAAAACCCTCAGCCAAGCTAAGACAGGACTCCTCTACTGTGAGGATCTCTGTTTAAAAGTCTTTGTGTTCAGCTCTGTTAAGTACATGTCCAGTTATTATCCAGTCTTTCACAAAGTTCAAAGAGCATGATGTGTAACCAATCTAGAATACCCAGTTCTGTGTTCCAATTGATATAAGGGCAAAAACTGGATTTTTCATGTACACAGGAAGTGATTGCCCTTTCTCTATTAAAGTCCATTTGTTTTCAAGAGATCTGATTTTAGTTTTTCAGTGGCAAAAACTGGATTTTTCATGTACACAGGATGATATTGCCCTTTCTCTATCAAAAGCCCATTTGTTTGCAAGAGATCTGACTTTAGTTTTTCGGTTTGCTTCTGAAGGATTCACATGGTAGGACACAAGAGAGTCATCATTCCAATGGAGGCTCATCAGTGATTTCAAGGTATCTGTATGTGCGATGACATTCCTATGATATCTGGTTCTGTGCTACCCCAATTCCAAGATGGACTGCTCTCAAAGAGTGGCTTTCTGGCATGTGCTTTAAGGAAAACATATAGCTCAAAATGAAATTTGATCATTAGCATATATATTACTAACACAGATTTACAGTTTTGAATTGCAATTACCCTATTTCTTATCAAGATGTGTCATTAGACTACAGATTTGTGGAGAGTAGAATTTACATCTTGCTTATAAAATAAAATGCATATGCCTTATTTCTCCTCATGCCCAGTGTCTGAAAAACTGACTATAGGTAGTCTAGTCTAGATATTTCATGAGAGAAAGAATTACTGAATGCATTGGCTTCTGGTTAGAGCTTTATCTGGGCAATAAATTATAAATGACAAAGATGATTCATGTATGCTCACCAGAATTATGTTCCTGAAGAAGACATATAAGTTTTCTTAAGTCCCCTTACAGTTGCCTACCTACCTGGCTATCTCCCATCGGGAAGCAGTAAGTTTAGGATTGTGTAGTGATGATCCAAATAGAAGTACCATGTGCTAAGATATTTATTGAATTCTGGAATGGAAATACTCTCTGAGGAAAGTCACAGTCCCCTCTTTGTCAGTACAGGATAAGAGTGATATCAGAATATTCCATATATACATGCACCTACTTATTAATGAGAGATGAGAGGCTTCAGGTGAAAGATGGCTACAAGTTCTGATTTTGGCTCTGCCTCCAACTTCCTGGGTGATCTTAGATAAATCTTTGTCCATCTTTGGGTCTTGGTTTCCATTTCTATAACAAAGCAGTGCCAATAATTTATCTCCATAGTCATACAAAAAATTACAACCCTCTTTATCCAACTCCAGAAGGCTCCCATGGGCTGCATGGCTGAACTAAGTGATTTATAGTAGCTCACAATTGCCTCCTTCAGCACTTACCTTCATCTGACCAATTGGCCAGCTGAGACTTACTCGGTGTTTGCCCGGCTGTTTATAAAGAGAAATACGTTATCTATTAATGTGTCTTAAAAGTTTTCAAAATCTCAATAGTGGCCATTTACTGCTCTCTGGTGGTTCAAGAGGTTTCTGCAGAAATCTTGGGAGAATATTTTCTCTTTAATGATGTAGACTCTGCTCTTATCTTACTGGTAGGCTTAATGATTTAAATATGTAACTAACTAGTATGTCCATCAAGTAGGTGTTAATATATATATATATATATATATATATATATATATATATTATAAACAGGTGTGGGAGGTGGAAAATTTGGATTTTCTGGAGGAAACTGACTTCAAGCTTTTGTGTTTAGAAGATCCTGAAAAACATTACAGGTACAGAGTAGAAAAGTAGAGCACACAATCACAATAAAAATAATAATAATGGCATTTAATGGGTATTCATTAGATAATACCAAGAAATTAAGGTGACTTTTTATGCAGAAAATAAATTTTGAAAACTCTGAGAATAGAATGAAATTCAATGCATTTTTCTTTTTATTTATAATTCACAGAGATGAAGGAAATAAGGTAGTCTAACATTTATCAATTTCTATATTGCCCATGTTTACATTTAATATTCAGAAGAAAATAAATAATTCAGGAGTTAGTCCCACCCTAACTCTAAGAGGAAACTGATGGTTAGCAGAGCAAATAACTGGTTGAATGACATACAGGCGATACATGCTCAGCATCTAGAATTTCAAATCCAAATTTTCCACCTCCCACACCTGTTTATAATGTACCACCCAGACTTCAAGATGGCTTTTAAAAATTCACCATTCCATCTCTTTTACAGACGGAGGAGCCCCGAGTGCAAGAGAGATGCCATTTGCCCTGTCAAATGCTAGCAAATTTGTAACAACTGAATCAGAGTGGTAGTGATGGTGGTGGATTGATCTTTAGTGTTTGCTTATTATTGTGGCAAAAGTTCTCTCACTATGATTGATTTTATCAGCTGTGGAATTGGAAAGTCATGGGTACCCTTGGTTCTTCTGACTTGCAAGTGCACCACTGATTTAACTTCCAGCGAAATATTTGCTCTCACTGTGCTCCAGGCTGATGTGACCAAACACTGATACTCATGGCCCAAATTCAACTCTCTCCTGCATCTTGGTTTTGAATGCAAGAGCCTGAGATGTGTTTTGCTGATAATCTTACCAGTTGGCCATTTTCGCTTCTGAATTCTCTTTTTTCCTTTGACTCAGGTTTTCATGAGTTAGTTACGGTTTACTAGAGAAACAGATATAACATAGGACATACAAATGTATAAAAAATTACAAGATTGGCTTACAATGGTCAGCCACAAAGTCAGATGAGGGTGCAGCCCAAGGGCTGGAGCTAACTGTATTAGAGGCCATTGGATCTACAATGGAATACAGAAAAATCTATGACAGAAGGTTGAAGAGTCTATGGCAAAAGCTGAAGAGTCTACAACAAATGCTGAATAGTCTCAGGAAGAAGCCAAACCATCTGTGCTGGAAGCCAGAAGGTGATTCTAAGATTAAGGCAAAGACTGGAGCTTCTCCAAAGAACCATCAATTGGTCCCTCCTTATTTGCCTTTTATTTTATGGTGGCTACTTCTCTGGGCGGGTGTAGCACTCACACCATCTGGGTGACCTCTTCTTGCACAGGCTGAGGATGTTACAAATTAGGGACCCTGACCCCCCTGCTGAATCACTTAGTCAAACTTCTTACATTCTCAAACTGACACAATAAATAATACTTTAGAACCTCAATGGTTTGTCTTCTGCACTCTAGGATATAGAGCTGCTGAGTCACTTAGTTAAGCTTCTAGACTTTTTAAGTTGACACAATATATAAAATATAACACTTCATGACATGAACATATTAAATATCCAGATGAGGTGATTAGATAATGATGGACATTTAAATCAATTCCATTTATTTGGGCCAAACCCCTTAAGAGCAGGGAAATGATCATTCTCATGAAGTGGCATCAGTCTTCATCAGGAAATTCTCTGTAATACACTTTCTCTTAATGGACCAAATGTCACTATAAACAAAATCTGGTTTTTCCATAAATAATTGCAACTGTAGAAGAAAAAAAAATAGATAAATATATAATAGGTACATAAATATGCTTGCTGATAGTCATCATATTAAAATCTTTTACCACTGAGTTGAATTCCTTACTACTCTATGAGTTTTGGACAGGACATTGAAATCTGTGGAAGTTAGTATTTGCCTTTAAAATAAGGAAAATACCACCTACTTGACAGTTTTTTTTTTACTTCAGAGTTTTTATAGCAGTAAAATATTATATGTAAAATTCTAAATAGATAGTAAGAAATACATTCTTCTTTCTAATTGAATTATCTTCCTCCTCCTTTTACTTTTCTTCTTTTTTTCTTTCCATCCTTCTTACCTTCCTTCTGTCCTTCTTCATTCTTATTTTTCTCTTCCTCTCCTCCCCTTTATTTTTTCAGGTTCACTGTGTTCAAAATATACAGCTGTGTATGTGAAAGAGCTATACAATCATTGTAACACACACACACACATATATACATATACATATACATATATATTTAGTAGACACTTTTATGTAGTGCATCTCAATTGTTGCTCATAATCTCTCTGTTATGATACGTATCGAGTAGGCCATTTTATACATGAAGAGTGAGGTTTAAATGTTAGAAGCTCTTGAAATTTTTCACTAAGTTTACTGTGGTTTGTTTTAAAACCAAGTTTGATTGCTCTATTACTTTTAAAGGTGTTCTTATTTTTTCATTCCAAGATAAAGTTGTTTCCTTCGCTGTACTCCCATTGTATGCCACATCTACCAAAGCACATTTCACTACTCATTCATCCTTCCTTTTATCAAAAACTTAATGCAATTTGTCACAGCTTTCTAACACTGTGACAAAACACCTAAGAACACAAACTTCACTGGACTCAAGGTTTCAGAGTCCATAGGATTTTTTGTCATGTTGCTTTCTGTTTATCATAGCACAGTGCACTGAGGTGTGGGCATGTATCGAAGAAGCTCTGTCTGTCTCATGATTGCTGGGAAGAAAAGGAAGAAAGAAGAAAGGATCAGGGACCCTTTGTGGGCATGCGAAGCCCCCAGTGACTTAACTTCCTTTTGTTAAACCCTGACTTCGAATGGTTCCATCACCTTCAAGTAGCATCCCAGGCTGGTGACCAAGCCTTTTTAGTATTTAGGGATTAATAAATGTCAAACTATCACGAAAGACTGCTAGTTGTCAGAAACTTTGTTTTCTTTCAAGGACATAGTACAGAAAACATTTATTTCCCTAAAGGATCTTACATCTATTGAGATCTAGATATTAATTAATTATGTACAATATATAAAATATGTAAGTGGCTAGAATTTAGAGATTATATTGATACTTTTTAAACAGCAACAGTATTATATTGGGTCTTGTGTGTTAAATAACTCAAGTTTTTATCCAAAGAATAATGGACATTCTTGAAAAGATCCAAGCAGAAGACTATCTTGATTAGAACAAAATTTTAAAGGATTAGTGGCTTGTTTTATAGACTGTGGTTATTTTCTATATTGCAAAAAAGCAGATACCTTATACACTATTCCTACACCATCTAGGAGGGTAGTTGGTATATGGTATGTACTTAAGGTTTTGTGAGTTAAAATATTGAATGAAATACTGCAAAAATTAAGACATAGGGAAATATGCATATATAAGGGGGCTAAAAATACAGTGTGTTTAAGTTACATTTTTTTACATTAAATGATATATTGCCGTTAGTCCTATTCAAAATATGCACCACTGTTTCAAACTTACTTGTCCCATTTTTATTTTTCCATTTTTGGGTGCACTTCTAGAAGTCCTTTATTGTGAGTATATTTACAAGGTCTAACAAAAAATATGGTGAATGTTACGTGAAGTGCCATCTAAGGATAAGGCAAGCTCAGAGGAACATTACAGGATGTCCTCATGCACCTTTTCACTGATCTGTCTACAACTTCTAGCTCTTTCCTAAAGTCGAAACAACCATAAAATGTAAACATTTTGAATTGATTAAGGATATCAAGGCAGCTAAAACAATGCAACTAAAGATATTCACAAAGGGACTCTATAATTGCTTTCCACAGTGGCACAAATCATGGGCTACATATGTTGAAAGCTAGAGATGGGAGAACCCTGAGGGGGATTAATGACAAAGTGTTTTATTGCAATATATTTTAAATTTAATCATATAATGAATTTTATCACACCTCATCTATATTTTTAATCTCTCTATCTTTCTATTATCTATCTTCTATGATAGACAATATCTATGATCATATCAATGATTAACCAATGTTCATAGCCATTATTATGTCCACTGAGAGATGAGAAAATTCCTATGTAGTGGAATGATCACCTGGCACACAATGACAGGTAGTGAAACCAGGATTTAAATATTATCTTGAGATAGTCATGCAGCTACCTCACTATTATAGCTCCTTGAAGCCCTAGAAGAGAGTCTTCTTCCTAGGATTCATTTCGAGACCAGCTTCCAAAGTTGGGCCATTGTTCAGAGTCTCTACTCTTAAATATTAAGTCATGCTGTTTACACTATCCTTTGCCTAACCATCTGAAACTTCTGCTGTAGGATCTTAGAAGGAAACCCTCAATTTATTTGGTTAAATTTATTATATGGAGTTTTGAATTCAGAGTCTTCTCTCATGTATTAACAATTGGTTTGGCTCATAAAAAGAGAAGACATACAAATATCACAAATGAATGAGGTATTATTAAAAATATAGAGATAAACATTCCAATATTTCTGTAGATATTTCAGGATGCCAATAGGGAACCAAACTCTTCTCAATTTTTTTTTACCCTCATCACTTCTTTAGCTTATGTTTCCATCAAAACAGCTGAACAACCCTAGCAGGATAGTCATGGTATAGAAAAGAAAAAAAATTCAGGACAAGGATAAAAGGCAAAAGGCATATGCTGCCTCGTAATTTCACCTATCATTCTGTGTGTGTGTGTGTGTGTGTGTGTGTATAAAATTTTTCTTATATATAGTATATATTATATACACTATATTATATATAGTTGATATATATTATGTAATATAATAATGCATTAATATTATAATATATTATACTATAATTATATAATATAATATAAATAACATAAAATATGTTATATAATATAAATTTATATAATATAATGTATGTTATATATTCCCATATATAAATATATGCAATTAATTTTATTGATATATTTTAGATATACATAATGATCGTATACATCATAAGGTATTTGTACCTGTACATGATATACTTTGATTTTCTCTATTTTTCCTAATCCCCTCTCCTTTCAACCCACCTACCCCCTCTATAAAGTTCAGGGGCAAAGGGCTTACCTAATGGCATAAGGTTTGGGTTTTACCACCAGTTGTACAAATCAGACAGACAGAAAGACTATACCTTTTCCTCAGATAACTCAAGTGAGGTTTATGAGGTATCCCTTGTTTAGGCTGCATAGCTCTTTCTTGGGTTCTGATCCACACCAGCCTCGTTCTAAAGCTCATGGATTTTTCCACTGTGTCATGTTGCCATGTCTGAATATGTTAAATCAATGAAAGAGAACATTCTTAGGGCATGCCAAGGTTATTTTTCACCACCATCTCACAGACTCCATGATGACTAAGAAATGCCTATATAGATCTTGTATCATTGCTTCCTAGAAGTTCCTGCCTCCATGGTTTCCCAAAACTTGCTCTGAAGATCCGAAAGGGCTGACAAATGTGCTCCGTACAAATTGGGAGCAGGTTGAATAAGAGCTAAGAAATAGATGGGAATAATGAGACAGGCTGGAAAAATTAGCATTCCAAACAATTTTCAGTTGGCATAAAGTGATTTTTCCTTGAGGATTTTTTCTCTAGTTTTGCAATTCATGTTTATTTCAAGTGAAATTCAGTCCATCTGTATCTGATTCATTCACACTTAATTCATCAGTAGACTGCTCTGTCAGAGGAACAGATTCAAATATGCTTCTGACATTTTAGTATACTATCAAAGTCTGTCTGGGACCCCAGGGCAAAGAGACTTGTGAGAAACATATGGGAAATCATGTGAAGCTGAAGCTGGTTTCACACCTTCTAGCATGATACACACACACACACACACACACACACACACACACACACTATTTTTCTTTGCTACTTGTTTTAGGCATCTCTTTGGTCTTCAAAACTTGTTTTGTAAATAGTTATTACCAATCCTTCTATGTTGGATCCTTTCCACTTGTCCATAAACATGCCCATATTTCTCATCTTAATACACAAACAAGTTACAAAATAAAAAGACAGTAAGCCAAACTCCTTCCTCTATTTCCATTCACTTTAAATATATTTTGCTATAAAGCCCTCAGAAGTTTTCATAATAATCCTTGTGCCTTTATTTGTCATTTTTCTTTTAGACACATTTTGCTTCAAATTTTTTGGAGAACTTCTAATTGCCAAACCCAATTATTTTATTACTTTATTTCTGCTGAATTTGATGGCATTCACAGTTCTATGCTTCCTTATATATTCTCTTCTGTTTTTCATCTTCCTGCTTTATACTTTTAAGTCACACAATTCTTCCTATTTCCTTATTGGAAAATATCTTTTTGATTTAAGACTATGAAACCTTGTTGGTGGATGATTGATGATATGATGGTATTATGGTTTGGGTCTTGAGCACTTCAGTGGATCAGCCCATGCATGGTAGAGTCCCAATGATCAGTCACTTCCATGAAGCCCCACTTCTGAACACACGAGAATTTTTGGGAGACATTGTAGATATAAACAGTAATGCTAGAGGATAGTTTAAGCATACTTCTGGATATGCTTGTGAGAATATTTTCAGAAAAGATTGGCAGGTCTGTGGAAGATCTCTCCTTGATGTGGGCAGCACCATCCAATAGGCTGGGGGCTAGAAGCAATGGAAGAGTGGAAGAGGGAAGCTCTGTCTTCTACATGTGCACTTCTTTTCCGAACAGGTTTGATTACGTGTGCTGTCATCCATGGGAATCTAACTACAGGTTTCTCAGGATTTGGATACAGACTGAGTCAGTAGCTTTTTAGGGGCAGGAATTAGTGCTTTCAAGTCTTCAGCCTTTTCACTGGGCAAGTGCATTTGTTTCTCTCATTCTGAGATTTTTGGCTTCTTGGAAGGAGAGTCTGTTAGTTTCTCTGCTTTTTTGGAACTCCAGAGAGTCCTTGTTAGACTTCTCAACCTCTTTGATCACTTAAATTCTCTTTGAAATGTGTGTAGTACCTAATTTTATAATCATGTAGCCTAATAAATCTCTTTTTATAGATATGTAATTATTTAACTGTCATATATGAGATTCTGTCTCAGCAGAGCCCTAATTAATACAATGCTGGATATGAGAGGGAGGATCTTTACTATAACTATACCTGATGATGTGGAGGAGCAAAGAACAATGGGCACATTTAGCAAACTGATTGGAATGCACAGATATCATGTCAAGCTGTACAAGCAGCTGGACATAAAATAATGTGCATCACATGATTCCATTTATAGAAATTGCTGCTACCAGCAAGACTAAGTTTTGTTTAAAAAAATCAAAGCAATAGTACCTCCTGAGGAAATTTTAATGCAGGAGATTTTAACAAAGGAGAGATTACAAGGAAAACTCTGAGTTGACAGCTGCATTACATAGATACCTATGTGAATTTTATGGGTGAATGCACTTGTCAAAACTTATGGAATTATAACTTAGGGCTGTATGTCTCCTGGAATTTAATTTTATCTTTATAAAGATCTATGAAGACATACACAAAAATCTACACACACCTTTGAATTGAAAGCCAAATTGCTGGTTTGATTGACTTTGAACAGCAAAAACATTGATTAAAGTCTCTCCTAAATGGAAAAATACTGAATGCAATTTTGGAAGTTCCTCAAAGTCTCCCATATGTCTATTATACTGAGGTTTTATGTGAGTTTTTGCTGTTTTAAAGGCAGTATCAATATTTATCTGCAACTTGGGAAGCATTGTCTTCCAAAGAAATATGTAACTTCTCTCTTCCTCTTGTTATCAATAGGGTAATACCTACCAATTATTCTTCAAAAGTGAGTAGAATGTTAATTTCCCTACAGTTCAGCTATTTAGCTTTCCAATAGCATTAACTGTTTGCAGGTATTTAGTCTGCCATTAGTGGTATCATACATTTCACCTTTTTTTTAGTGTTTTCTAGTTAATAATTTTCCCTGATCAATGTTCAAAATTTCATAACCTATTTTTAACAAAAGTTTTGCTTTGCAACCAGAAACCATGTTGTTATAATTCACATGAACAATTTAAAAATACACTATGTGAAAATTCCTATTTATTTTTAATGAAATACTGAGGGACACAGGATCTCTAGCAGTGCAGAAGGCCAGGCTGAGATGATTGCTTCTTTGCCCCCAACGTACTGCTGTTGCCCTTGGGGATCCCCCACCTCCTCAACCTAGTATTGTTGTTGATATTCCACTCCCCCTCCTCCATTCAGAACTTTGGACTGCAGAGGATTAACTGTGCTGTGTTGATGGGAGACTCAGTAACCCCTCATCTAAACAGAAGACCTCAGCAGGTTTCCATTAGTGTGCTGAGTTTGCCCCTAAAATAGGAATAGAGTTTGTCACCTTCAGTGGGTAAACAAGAGCAATAGTGAAACCCCCTGCAGAAGTAGGACCTTGGCTAGCTTGGAAAGAATGTGGGTGATTCCCTCCTCCACACAGAGAATATCAGGTAGGTAGAGGAGGGTCCCAACAAGGCTTCTCCCAATCTGGAGAAAATTACAAGGGCTTATGAGAACTCAGTGACACATTAGGGTCCCAGCCAAGACAAAAACTATAAATAGGGAGGCCTGGTGATTCTGAACAACCTGAAGACATAATAACAGCAGGAACCAAGGGTTGATACATTAATACTCTTAGGCTTAGCAGCATAGGAAGAACATAGGACTTTCCCAAAAGGCCCTGCAGGAAGAATTTAGATGACTGGCCCACCTCTTAATTGTGGCACCCAACAATAGGACTAACATAAATCACAGTGTAGGACCCTAAAATACACACTACCAATAGTTGAGACTAGTGGATTGAAAGACCAAATATTAACCCAAAAAGTGAAAATTGCAAAATGAAAAAGCAAAGTGGAATCTCAAACATCTAATCCATTAGGAGCAAGTACAGAAACATTGAAATAGAGGATATTAAAAGTAACACACCAGAAATCTCTGAAAAGATAGCAAGTGAAATAAAAAAAATCATGAGGCTATAAAGGAAATCAAATTAGAAGTAATTTTTTCATGTAAACACAGAAATAACAACTTTAGTAAAGGAGTTGTTCAGCAAGAGAAGAAATAGATTTTAAAAAGTATGAGAATGAAAAATTGATTGAAATCTTGAAAGAACAATATAGAAAGCAAGTAGAATCCATGAAACAAACTCAAAGAGACATCCAAGAAACAAAAAAATTCTATTGAAATCTGGAAAAACTATTTAAATGAAGCTAAGGATATAATTTTTGGACCTTGAGGACAGGGTCAGAGTTAGTGAAAATGAAAGGATATAATTTTTAAAAATAAGAAAGCAGCTTGAAATGTCAACACAGCAGCTTCAATATGATGCCAAGAGAAACAATATAAGACTACTATAAGTAGTGAAGATGCAGGAATCAATGCAAATGACATCAGTAAAATATTCACAGAATTAATAGCAGAAAATTTCTCAAGCATGGGGAAAACCCTAATAAGTGAGGCATATAAATGCCAAAGAGTCATAATCAACATAAATCTATAACTAGACATAATAATTAAGATCCAAGACAAACAACATAAAAACAAAATACTAAAAGCTGTTAGAGAAAAGACATCACTCACCTATCATGGAAAGCCCATTAAAACAGGGAAGATTTTTCAGCATAAACCCTCAAGTTGAAATGAGCTTGGAATGAGGTATTTCAAGCTCTTAAAGAAAACAACTTTCAACCCAGATTTATGTACCCAGAAAAAATTTCATTCAAATTTAATGAAGAAACAAGATATTTACATGACAAAGAACAACTGAAGAAATTCATGTCCACCAATGCAACTCTAGAAAGAGTACTGAAACACATACTAGACAGAGATAAAAATGACCACAATCTCTACAACAACAACAGATACAAACCACCAAGAAGGACAAGCAATTAAAAAAGGAGGAAAAGCAGAAAGCAAACAACTGAAAGATAACATTGAAAAGTTGAGTCAATACATATCAGATTTATCCATAAATATAAGTTGCCTCAATTCACTTAGCAAAAGAAATAGGTTGAACAAATGGATCAAGAAACAGGATCCCACAATATACTATATACAAGAAACATATATGACTCAAAAGGAAACTCATAGATTAAAAGTCATAGGATGACAAACAATATTCCATACAACAGGATCCCACAAAAAAAAAAAAAAAAAAAAAAAGCAGGGGTAATAATTCTGCTTGCAGACAATGTGACCTTCAAACCTAAAATGATTAAAAAAGATGAAGAAGATTACTACATAATCATTAGTGGACAAATTCAAGAGGAAGAACTAACAATTATAAATATACATGCACCAAATACAGGAACACCCAACTATATAAGACAAATACCAATGGACATGAAAAATCAAGTACACAAGAACACAGTTATAACAGGAGACCTTAATACCCCATTGTCACAAAGAGATAGACCAACTAGACAAAAAAGTCAGAAAATAAATAATAGAACTGAATCATATCTGTGAGTAAATGGACTTAGTAGATGTGTACAGTGTTGCACACAATCACATCAGAGTATGAACTCTTTTCAGCTGTGCATGGAACATTCTCCAAAATAGACCATATATTATTCCATAAAACAATCTTAAATTAATACAAAGAGATTGAAATAATCTTCTATATATTGTCTGACCATAATGCACTGAAATTGGAAATTACTGGCAAAAGAAATTGCAAATCCTGCATAAATATATGGAAATTAAATAACCATTTGACAACCAGTGGCTTACCAATGAAATTAAAGGAGAAATTAAGCAATATTACAATTCAGTGAAAATGCAGAAAACAACATACCATAATCTGTGGGATGCACTGAAAGTGGTCTTAAGAGCAAAATATATAGCAATCAATTTTCATATCAAGAGAACAGAAAGAGCACAAATAAACAACCTAATGCTTCATATCAGGCTTCTAGAAAAAGCAGAGCAAGTAAAACCGAAAGCTCACAAAGAGAGGAAATTGTAAAGATCAGAGCAGAAATTAATGCAATTTAAATTAAAACAATACAGAGAATTAATGAATCAAAAATCTGGGTTTTTTTGAGAGCATAAACAAAATTGATTAACCTCTAGCTAACCTTATCAAGAAAAAGAAAGAAAAAAAAACATATTAATGCAATAAGGACTGAAAAGAGGGGAATTACTACAAATCCCATGGATACTCAAAAGATCATGAATACCTACTTTCAAAATCTTTCTCACATGGGGTAGTAAACAGAGGAAACTGACAGATTTCTAGAGACCTATGAACTATCAAAGCTCAATCAAGTAGACATAGCAATTTTGAATAATCCAGTATCAGCTATTGAAACTCAAAACACGATTAAAAACTTACCAACAACAACAACAACAACAACAACAACAAAAAGCCCAGGACCTGATGAATTCATGGCTGAATTCTAAAAGAAATTTAGAGAAGATTTACTTAAACTCTTCAATGAAATTGAAAGGGAAGCAATCCTCCCTAAAACATTCCTGGAGGCAATGTTTACTCTGCTACCAAAACCAGAGAAAGACTCAACCAAAAAGGAGAACTATAGGCCAATCTCACTAACAAATATTGATGCAAAATTCTCAATAAAATACTGGCAAATAGAATGCAATAAAACATCAAGAAGAATATACATCCCGACCAGGAGGGATTCATTCCAGGAATACCACATGCAAATCAATAACTGTAATACACCACATCAACAGAGCCAAACACAAAACACATAGTCATCTCAATAGATGCAGAAAAAGTTTTCTCTAAAATCCAAAGCTTGTTCATGATAATAAAACCTTCAGAAACTTGGAATACAAAGTATCTACTTCAATCTCATAAAGGCCATCTATGACAAACCAACAGCCAATATTATACTAAATGGACAAAATCTGAAAGCTTTCACTCTAAAATCAGGAACAAGACAAGGATGTCCACTATAATCACTCTTATTCAATATAGTTCTGGAAATATTAGCCAGATCTATCAGACAAAACAGACAAGTAAACGTAATAAAGATAGGAAAGAAAGAGGTTAAATTATCACTATTTGCTGATGACATGATACACTATATAAAAGATTCAAAAAAACTACATTAAAAGACTAAAAGAGATAATAAACAAATTTAACGGTATAGCTGGATACAAAGTCAATACTCAAAAATCAAAGTATTCCTGTACAAAACAACAAACTCACTGAGAGAGAAATTATGGAAATTTCTCCTTTCACAACAGCATCCAAAAAAATGAGTTACTTAGGAATCAACCTAACCAATAACGTAAAAGATCTATATGATGCAAGTTAATCTACTCTAAAAAAGGAGATTGAAGAAGATATTAGAAAATGGAAGGATATTCCTTGCTCTTGGTTAGGAAAAACCAGCATTGTGAAAATGGCCATGCTCTCAAAGCTCTTATACAGATTTAATGCAATACCAATCAAAATAACAATTAACATACATCATACATCTAGATAAAATACTCCTAAAATTCATTAGGAGAAAGAAGAAACCTAGAATACAAAGGCAGTTCTGGGCAGCAAAGGCAAGGCAGGACGCATCTCAATTCCTGACTTAAAACTATACTACAAAGCCACAGTGATAAAATCAGCATGGTTGGCAAAGAAATAGACTTGAGAATTAATGAAACAGATTAGAAGATGCAAACACAACTACAAAAGACACTCAGCTACCTGATATTTGAGAAAGGGGTTAAACATGTTGATTGGAAGGATAGCCTCTTTAATAAATAGTGTTGGAAAAATTGGCTCTCCACATGTTGAAGACTGAAACTATTCCCATGCCTATCACTATGCACAAAATTAAAGTCTAAATGGATCAAATATTTAAGATCTAGATATTTAAACAGAAATACTAAATTTACTGGAAGACAAGGTATGTGGAAGTCTTAGAGAGATAGGGGTAGGAAGATAATTCATAAACAAAATGCAAACCACATGGAAACACTTCAAAGAATCAACAACTGGGATCTCATATTATTGAAAAGTTTCTGCTGTTCAAAAGAAATCACCAACATAGTGAAATGAAAACCCAAAGAATGGGAAAGAATTTTGGACAGCAACCTCTCAGATGAAAGATATATATCCAGAACATATAGAGAATTGAAAAACATCAAGCACCTCAAGTTCAAAGACTCTCTCCAAAGATGGGCATCAGAGATGAACACACAGTTCTCAGATGAAGATATACAAATGGCATGAAAAAATGTTCACTATCACTGGTCATTCAAGGAATGCAAATTAAAACAGCATTGAGATTTCACAGATCATTCTGGAAAGAATGGCTGCAATCAAGAAATCAACTGACAACAAATGTTGGTGAGGCTGCATGGAAAAAGGAACACTGCTCCACTGCTGGTGCTATTGTAGACTGGTGCAGCCACTATGGAAACCAGTACGGAGATTTTTCAGAAGACTAGGATTGGAAGTTCCATTCAATCCAGCTATTTCCCTCCTTCATATTTTCTCAGAAAAACTGAAAATTTCATATCACAGTGATATGTGTGAACCCATGTTTATAGCAGCACAATTTTTAATAGCTAAATCTTGGCAACAACCAAAATGCCCATCAACTGCAGAGTGGATGAAAAAGATGTCGTTTTTTTTGTTGTTGTTGTTGTTTTTTTTTTAAATAAAATGGAATATCACTCAGCTATAAAAAGGATGATCTTGAGGCCTTTATGGGTAAATGGGGATGACTGGAGACTTTCCTTATAAGTGAAATAAATAAGAATCATGTTTATAAATATCACATTGTTTCTCTAATGTAAAAATAATAAAAACTGTAGGAGTGATAAGAACAAAAATGTGTAATAGCTATTTTAAAAAAGAAAGGGAAGAAAAGTGTTTCAGTGTGCAAGCCAGATAACCATATTACTAAGTTTTTGTTTGATCATTGAACACTATGGTTTGCACGCTCACTGATTGTCCATTTTGATGTTTTAATTTTATAACTTGAACGACTATTTTTAAGATGACAATATGTGATTTATCAACTAGTGATTTTTTAGCATTTATTTTTTTGAAATTCTGTACTATTTTTGCCCTTTTTATTTTGCTTTTTTCTTTAAATAAGAAAAAGAAATATTGAATATAGTGCACAATGAAAAATACTGAGATAAATGAAGTGCTACTTGAATTCTTGGTGTTGCTTTATATTAATAGATTATGAAAAACATATTTTAAAAAATTAAATTTGCATTGAACAGCTGATTGTAGTACAGAATTATATCACCTGAACAATGGCTTCTGAGGCCTTGACTTTATTGCTATTATCACATTACTTGATATATATTTAGTGGTCAAAAAATTCTTACTGAATTGCAACCAATATATGAAAGCATAAGACAATCCCTGAAGGGGCCAAGACTTTTCAGTATCATGTGAACTGCCAAGTAGCTAACATAGATTCTCTGATATTGATTAGGGATAGTGGATGGGCATGCAGGCAGTGTGAGCAAGATGAAACTTCTACTGCTGTAAGTACTAGGACTTCACTGTCTGGTACAGTAGCATAATTTAATCTGTCTTCATTGATATGATGGCCAGACCCCACGTTCACTTTTGCTCACACACCCAGGATTAGAGATGTGTTCAATGTGATGGTGTTATGTACAGATTAATTTCATGTGGCCCCTGAGCTACTGTGATTAGTAAGTTCATAATCGCTTCTTTTAAATGAAAGGAATACTTCACATGTAATACAAAATTCTAGATATGTACAGTACAGTTATGAATATAAAATCTAGATGTAAGAGAGTTGTTTCTGAAATGTAGGCTTTTTTTTCCTTTGCTGCTGTTTTTGTTAAGATAAACATACCACTAATCATTGTGGAATTATCCTGCATCAGGCAGTCAATAGAAGATATTCATAATAAAATGAGGAAAGGGAGAATTTGAGGTTATTACAGTAGGGTTTTCTGTTAAGTTTTTATAACATTGTAACTTATTTATTAGTAGAGAAAACTTTGGGTCTTGTAGCTTTTACACAGAAGTGGGCACACAGCTTATGATAATGAAAGTTGACTTGAATTCTGTGAGGATATAAAGAAGGGGAGGGCACACCCAGCCTAAAGATGTAAGAGGAAGTTGAAAAATGTCAAAAAGTTTGAAATATTTGAACTGAAATTTTGAAGGCTAGTAAAATTTTGATAGGCAGGAGGCAGGGCATAATGATTAGTGAAAATACACTAGAACCAGCTATATGACTCAGAGCCTGGTAGGATATGTGAGACAAATAGTGAGCAGTTTAATTTGGGTATGGGCAGTGGACATGAAAGAAAGTGGTTCAAAGCCATAACGCAAAACACCATGAAGGACAAATAAATATTATACCTTTAGTTGGGAGCTACTGAGATTAGCTAAGAAAGAATAAGTAGAAAGAGCAGTGTATAGGGAAGCTTGTCTTAGAATGCAGTACTCTTTTGAATGTTTTATACTTAGAATTGTCATTTAGTTTGTCAATTTTATTTAATTTGTCAATTGTATTTTAGTTTGATATATAAGAAAGATAAAAATGTTTTCAAGGCACAATTAGTCCCATTTGAGACATATTATTAAAAGTGAGCATTCTGTTTGATGTCCATCTTTTCATTTAAGACCAAAATGAAAAGTTAATCTTGAAGATCTTCAAATTTATAGGAAATATAAGTTATAGATAATGCACACTGATGGTATCTTAAGAATATTCAAGTGATTTCTTAATCCATTATTTTTTCTTATGATGTACTTTGAGGATGATTTTTAGGTATAACATGTTAAAACAATGCTAATTAGTATTAGTAATGTCAAATAGATGAACTTTTTCACTTTATGATTTATAAACTAACTTCTCAACATACAATTTTAACAAATCAAAAAAACTCACTGATATATAATTCATTCTAAAATATGTATTTTTTTTTACATTCTGTATGTGATGTAGGCTAGCAAACTTGGGAAATAACTCAAGTATATGACCCAGAATACAGATCAAATCTGAGGAACAATTTGTTGGTGTGAAGTATATATTTCTCAGTCTAAGTGACACAGGATATGTTCAGGAGCTCAAATGCTTCAAACTTTGAAAAAATATAGTGCATTACTGCCTCTCTTTTCCTCCAGCATTCAGTTACTATTTTCATAATATTTTTCAAAAACAGCTTTGCTCACTGTAGACAAATCTTCATTCCTGTAGACCTGAGGTCTTCCCATCTCTCCTCCTTCCTTCATGTTCTTTGAACTAGAATAGTGTTCTAAAAATGGTTAGTACTTAGCCTAGGCATGACCAGCGCAGCTCCAATGAAACAGGAGACAGGAGACGCTTTTGTGGACGACAGTTAACTGCTAGTTTATTTACGCGGGCTCTGGTTTATATATTCGGCTGTGACCAATCACAGGCTGCCACAAGGAAGCAGGGCGGGAATGGGATGTAGGCTCCGGCTACTATATCCAGCTGTGGCCAATCAGGAGTTGCCACAGAGTATGGAGTGAGCACGAAGTGCACACGGGTTGGCTAATTTAAAGAGGGACTTAGCGCATTGCGGAAGCTGGCGTGGTCCTTAGTCCCGGGTGGGGTATGGTATGTTGAGCGCCTGCGCCCAACATAGCCATGCCTGAGGTTAATGATGGATGCCATGAAAGTTTCATAATTAGCATAATGATGATTGGGCATTGCATCTAGACTTCAAGGACATAAATGCACAAAGAAATCAATTTTTCATAAATAGGCTTTGTCTTATTAGTTTCCTGGGAAATTTATCAATTATTAGTTATCGAAAACTAGTGATTTTATCCTAAAAAGAACAGTTAGGAAAATATTGTAAACTGTGATGTCTCTCAACCTACTGAATCAGAGAAAAAACTCATGTTTTTGATTTCAGATCTCTTGAAAGTTCTCTCATTCTCTATCACACACATTTATTTCTTCAGTCGTATCAGAGTTGTTACTTCTCATCTGTCTCTCATTTAGTTTCTTTTTTATTAATCTGTTGTCTAATGTGTATATCTATGATTTATCTGCTGTTTACCTGCCATGTATATATTTATCTACATACACTAGTGATTTTCTCTGCTTTTGAGTCATCTGTCACCTCTACAAGTCTTTTCATTTTCTGCCTTATCAGACCAACAAGATCTTACTCATTCTTTTTTTTTCTTTTTTAAATTTTATTTAAAGGAGAAAAAAAAACCAGTGTAAGGGTACAAGTAATACAGAACTTCAAAAAAACCCAGTAAGAAATCACTAATTAATAGATTACATATTTTCATCTTAGAAATAGTGGTTCAAGTTACAGGATTAAAGCATACAAAGTGGACATTTAACAGTGAGACTTCAAACAGTTATGTTCAGTGATCCAACAAAAACTATCTTAATACACCTAAACACACTTGCAGTTGTATCCTTTAGAGCACTTTTTTCCCTGCTTTTTTACAACAATATTTATGCATTTTGGGTTTTATTACTCCCACAGTTCTTATTACTTTTTTGGAAAAGAATAAAACCAAATATGACAAAACAAAGCAGTCAGTCAAAACAAAGGATGGACATATTACATGATGTAAGAACAGAATACAAGATAATCAACAATGGCTACCATAAAAACCTTGCTACCTTAAAAAGAATTGCCTATATCATTAGGTATAATAAAATTGAACAATACAGTACAGAACAAGACCAATAAAACCTAAACATTGGAGACATTACAGGACCTCAAAAGATAATAGTCAAACCTGAATGGACATCATAGTGAATCTTATTGCGTTCAAAGTAGTTGCCTATACCCTCAAACTTGATACTATTAAACAGAACAGAACAGAGTAAAATCAGTCAAAATAAGATGGTGGGAGCAATACAGGGCTTCAAATCAAGTTAATAGGACATTAAAAAAGTTACTATAATATATCCTGCTAATTTTTTTTTTCATTTTTCCCCTTAATTATCCTTTAAATTCTTAATAAAATGCCCTGACTCCTGGAAAGCTGAGGTGGGAAGACTGAAAGTTTGAGTCCACTCTAGATAAATTAGTGACTTAGTGAGAACTTGTCTCAAAATTAAAAGATCTAGCAATGTGAAAGCCTTGGGTATCACCAAATCTCAGGATCATGAAAGGAAGAAAGGAAGGCAGGAAGGAAGGAAGGAAGGAGGTAAGCAAGGAAGAGTAGAAGGAGGAGGAGAAGAAAGAAAGAAAGAAAGAAAGACAGAAAGAAAGAAAAGCCAGCCTTGACATTTGTGAACTTTCCTTATGCCACTCACTACCACATAGAATAAATCACATTTTAACTGGTGTGTTCTTAAAATGCATATCTTCTTATTTCACAGCACCTTGCTTGTTTTGTTATTCCTTACCATGTCATTTTCATCACTGCTATATCACAACTGCATGCCAAGACACTACGTGTGGTTTCATTTTTTATTCACACACAGATTTTACAGGAGCTATCTGCTACACATTAAGCTACTGCATTCATACCAGTAATATCTATTTTAACTCCACATTTTGAAGTACAGGACAGAGTTCCCCAAAGAATTATCTGGATGCAAAGCTTTAATTAACAATGTAGATTTTTTTTTAAAAAAGAGAAAAAAGAAAAACAAATGTTGATTTTACCACAATATTAGTGCAAAAATTACAAACAAATTAAAATTGTTATTAGACAGTTCTGTTCTCTCCAAGTAGGATATTTGATTTGTGCCCTATTTATAAAACACTTATTAAATGTTTTATGTCTCTGTCCTTACCTGTTTTTCCTTCACCACAGTCACCGGAGGAACTTCAATTTTCTCATATTTATATTATTTAAATCAATTTCATATCTTCTGGTCCTTTCCATCATTATCTCAACTACATTTATAGAATCATCAAGATAATTCACCAAAGCAGGGCAGAGGGACCTATGTCTTCAAAATCTCATTCATGTCAGCTGACTGAAGATGCTCCATCATTTTTCTCAAAGAAATAAAATACTTTTTCCAAGAAAATGTTTGATAAATGTGGTTGTCTGCATTCAACTGTATGAATCTTTCACCACAAGATTATCTCACTTGTTTTTTGAACTAGCCAAGATTCTTGGAAACATGTACGATTGAAATAAGCACTAGTTAGTGCCAGAATGGGACTATAAATCAGTCAGCCTGACACACTTATTCTTCTTTTAAAATATATATTCAGAGTAGTGAGGAAAATAGTGACTGAATTTTTTGAAAATGAAAGAGACCTGGGAACTCCAGCCAATGGCTCATGTGGGGTCAGGCTAGACTTGGGACTCTCCCACGACCCCTGACTTTCAGCAGAACACCCTGCAGGACCCAGGAACTCTAGCCAGCAGTATAGGCAGGGCCAGGACAGAAATGGGCCCCTTCCATGTCCTTGCAGTCCTAGCCACTCACTTCAGAACCTAGGAACTCCAGCCCTTGAGGTGCATCCCCAAAGTCCCAATGCTGCTACCGGGGGCACCCCACACCTCCTGGATCTAGTATTGCAATTGATATTCAGCTCCCACACCTCACCCCCAGAATCATGGACTACAAGGGATTAACCATGCCATATAAAGAGGAAACTCAGTAACCCCCCATTCAAAGAGAAGTACTCATCAGACTTCCATCATTGTGGAGAGTTTGCCCCTAAAATAGGAATAGAGTTTGCCACCTTCAGTGGGTAAACAGGAGCAATAGTGAAGTAAGCCATTGGTGAGCTTGGCAAGTGGGTGGGTGAGTCCTTCCTTCACAAAGAGAATATCATGTAGGTTGAAGAGGGTGCCAATAAGGCCACCCCAAACTTGGAGAAAATTAAGGGGACCTACAGGACACCCAGAGACACAGTAGAGTTCCAGCTGAGACAAACACTATAAACAGGGGGAACTGGTGATTCCAAACAACCTGAAGACATAATAACAGCAGGAACTAGGGGTTGATTTCCATCAGTAATTCTAGGCTTGTCAGCCTGGAAGAATATAGGATTTACCAAACAGGCAAGGGGAATTCAGGTGATTGGCCCCCTTCTTCATTGTAGGATCAACAATTGGACAAACATCAATATTACAGTAGTACCCCAATATTACCAACAGTTACTGTAACAATATTACAGTAGGACCCCAAGATTACATTACCAACAGTTGACACTAGTGGGATTGAATGACCAAATATTAACCCAAAAGGGGAAAATGCAAAACAAAAAAGCAAAATGCAATCTCAAACATCTAGTCCATCAGGAGCAAGTACAAGAGACACTGAAGTAGAGGACTTCAAAAGTAACAGACTAGGAATCTCTGAAAAGATAGCAAGTGAAATAAAAAAAAATCCATGAGGTTCTAGAGGAAATCAGGTTAGAAGTAATCTCTCATGTAAAGACAGAAATAACATCCTTAGTAAAGGAACTGCTAGTGCAACTAGAGAAAAAAAATAGATAAAAAAAGGAGCTTGGGAAACTGATTGAATCCTAGAATGAACAATATAGACAAAAAAAGAAGAATTCATGAAACAAACTCAAAGAGACATCCAAGAAACAAAAAATCTTATTGAAATCCAGCAAAACTGTTCAAATGAAGCTAAGAATAGAATTTCAGATCTTGAGGACAGGATTTCAATTATAGACCATGAAAAGATAAAACTTTTAAAAATAACAAAGCAGAATGAAATGACAATCCAGCAGCCTCAAGATGATACCAAGAAAAACAATATAAGAATAATAGGCATCAGTGAAGATGCAGGAGTTAATGCAAATGAAATCAGCAAAATATTCACAGAATTAATAGCAGAAAATTTTCCAAACATGGGGAAAAATCTGATATGCAGATAACTGAGTCATATAGAACAACAATCACAATCAACATATAATAACCCTGACATATAATAGTTAAGATCCTAGATATGCATCAAAAAACAGGATACTAAAAGCTGTTAGAGAAAAGACACAACTCACCTATCAAGGAAAGTCCATTAGAATCATGGCAGACTTTTCAGCACAAACCCTCAAGTCAAGATGAGCTTGGAGTGAGGTATTACAAGTCCTGAAAGAAAACAACTTTCAACCCAGACTGATGTATCCAGAAAAATTTTATTCAAATTTAATGGAGAAACAAGATACTTACATGACAAAGAATAGCTGAAGAAATTCATGTCCACCAAACCAACCCTAGAAAGATTATTGAAAGACATACTAGAGAGAGATAAAAATGACCACAATCTCCAGAACAACAACAGAAAAAAAACCACCAGGTAGGAAAAGGGGGGAAAGCAGACTTAAATAAAGAGGAAAAGCAGAAAGCAAACAACTGGAACATAACATGGCAAAGTTGAGCCAAAACATATGAGTTATATCCATAAATGTAAATGGCCTCAATTCACCAATCAAAAGAATAGATTGACAGAATGTATCAAGAAACATTATTGCACAATATGCTATATACAAGAAACACATCTGACCCAAAAGGAAACTCATATATTAAAAGTCAAAGGATGAAAAACAGTATTTCATTCAACAGGAACCCAGAAAAAAATGCAGAGGTAATAATTCTGCTTGCAGACAATGTGACCTTCAAACCTAAAATGATTAAAAAAGAGGAAGAAGATTACTATATACTCATTAGTGGACAAATTCAAGAGGAAGAACTAACAATTATAAATATACATGCACCAAATACAGGAGCATCCAACTATATAAGACAAGTAACAATGGACATGAAAAACCAAGTACACAAGAACACAATTAAAACAGGGACCTTAATACCCCATTGTCACAAAGAGATGAATCAACTAGACAAAAAGTCAGAAAAGAAATAATAGAACTGAATCGTATCTGTGAACAAATGGACTTAGTAGATGTTTACAGTGTTACACATAATAACATCAGAGTATAAATTCTTTTCAGCTGTGCATGAAACATTCTCCAAAATAGACCATATATTATTCCATAAAACATTCTTAAAGCATACAAAGAGATTGAAATAATCCTCTGTATATTGTCTGACCATAATGCACTGAAATTGGAAATTACTGGCAAAAGAAATTTCAAATCCTGCATAAATACATGGAACTTAAATAACAACTTTCTGAACAACCAGTGGGCTACAGATAAAATTAAAGAAGAAATAAAGCAATATCTACAATTCAATAAAAAATTGAGAAAAACATACTGTAATCTGTGGGGTGCAATGAAAGTGGTCTTGGGGAAATATATAGCAATAAATTGTCATATCAAGGAAACAGAATGTGTACAAATAAACAACCTAATGCTTCATCTCAAACTTCTAGAAAAGACAAGAGCAAGTTAAATCCAAAGCTCATAGAAGAGAGGAAATTGTAAAGATCAGAGCAGAAATCAATGTAATTGAAGCTAAAAAGCAATACAAAGAATTAAGGAATCAAAAGCTTGTTTTTTGAGAGAATTAACAGAACTGAAAAATTTCTAGCTAACCTTATCAAGAAAAAGAAAGAAAAAGCCCAAATTCATACAATAAGGACCAAAGGAGGGATATCACTACAGATCCCATGGAATTTCAAAAGATCATGAATACCTACTTTGGAAATCTCTATTCACCTCCAGTGGAAAACACAGAAAAAATGGACAGATTTCTAGAAACATATGAACTACCAAAGCTCAATCATGAAGATATAGCAATTTTGAATAACCCAATTTCAGCTATTGAAATTGAAACATAATTAAAAACAAAACAAAAAAGGTCATGATAGATTCATGGCTGAAATCTCCAAGAAATTTAGAGAAGATTTAAACTCTTCAATGAAAAGAAAGAAATCCTCCCTAAATCATTTTTGGAGGCAAGTATTATTCTGATACCAAAATAAGAGAAAGACCCAACCAAAAAGGAGAACTATAGGCCAGTCTCACTAGTGAACATTGATGCAAAGATTCTCAATAAAATAGTGGCAAATCAAATGCAGCAAATCATCAAGAAGATTATATATCACAAACAAGTAGGATTCATTTTAGGAATGCAAGGATGCTTTGACATTTGCAAATCAATAAATGTAATACACCACATCAACAGAGCAAAAACCAAAAGCCACATGGTCATGTCAATAGATGTAGAAAAAGCTTTTGATAAAGTCCAACGCATGTTCATTATAAAAATCCTTCAGAAACTCGGAATACACCTCAATCTCATAAAGGCCCTCTATGACAAACCAACAGCCACTAAATGGGCAAAAACTTAAAACTTTCACTCTAAAATTAGGAACAAGACAAGGATGTTCACTATCACCACTCCTAGTTCTGTAAATACTAGCCAGGGAAATCAGACAAGAAAGAGAAATAACAGCAATAAAGATGGAAAGGAAGAAGTCAAATTACCACTATTTGCTAATAACATGATATTCTATATAGAAGACTCAAAACTCCATTAAGAGACTACTAGAGGTAATAAACAAATTCAGCAGCATAGCTGGATACAAAGACAACCATAAAAAAATAAATACCCTTCCTGTAAACAAACAAATTATAGAAATATAGCCTTTCACAATAGCATATAAAAATGAAATACTTAGGAATCAACCTAACTCAGAATGTAAGAGAATTATACACTGAAAATTATGCTATGCTAAAAAAGGAAATTGAAGTGGATATTAAAAAATGGAAAGATATTTCTTGCTGTTAACTAGGAAGGACCAACATTGTGACAATGGCTATAGTCCCAAAACTCTTATACAGATATAGTGCAATCCCAATCAAAATACCATTAACATTCCTCACAGATCTAGAGAAAATTCTCCTAAAATTCATTTGGAAACAGAAGAACCTAAAATAGCAAAGGTGATTCTGGGCGACAAAGGCAAGACAGGAGGCATCTCAATTTTGGATTTGAAAATACACAGTGATAAAATCAGCATGCTTGGCAAAGAAATAGACCTAAGGATCAATGGAACAGATTAGAAAATGAAAACACAACTACAAATACACTCAGCCACCTGATATTTGACAAAGGGGTTAAACATTTTCGCTGGAAAAAGGATAGCCTCTTTAATAAATGGTATTAGAAAAATTGACTCTCCACATGATGAAGACTGAAACTAGTCCCATGACTATCACCATGCACAAAATTAAAGTCTAAATGGATCAAAGATTTAAATATTAAAACAAACACTAAATTTACTGGAAGACAAGGTAGACAGAAGTCTTGGAGACATAGGGGTAGGCAATGAATTCATGAACAAAGCACAAAATGCATGGGAAAAACTTCGAAGAATCAGCAGCTAGGATCTCATATTATTGAAAAGTTTCTGCTGTTCAAAAGAAATCACCAACAGAGTGAAATGAAAACCCACAGAATGGTAAACAATTTTAGCCAGCAACCCCTCAGACAAAAGATTTATATCCAAAACATACAAAGAATTGAAATACATCAAGCCCCTAAATTCCAAGACCTTCTTCAAAAATGAACATCTGTGATAAACACATATTTCTCAGGTGATGATATACAAATGGCAAATAAATACATGAAGAAATGTTTACCATCACTCATCGTTCAAGAAATGTAAATTAAAACAGCATTGAGATATCACAGATCACTCTGGAAAAATAGTTGCCATCAAGAAACCAACTGATAAAAAAATGTTGAAGAGGCTGTGGGGGAAAAAGGAACAATGCTCCAATGTTGGTGCGAGTGTAGACTGCTGCATCCACTATGGAAATCAGTATAGAGATTTCTCAGAAGACTAGGCTTGGAAGTTCCATTCAATCCAGCTATTCCCCTCCTGAGTATTTTCCCAGAAAAACAGAAAAGGTCATGTCACAGTGATATATGCACACCCATGTTCATAGCAGCACAATTTGTAATAGCTAAATCTTGGCAACAACCAAAATGCCCATCAACTGCAGAGTGGATGAAAAAATGTGGATTCTTTATACAATCAAATTGTTGTAGTCAAGAGTTGTACACAGAGAACAACTAGGATTAGGACATGGAGTTTATAATATTTTTATAATGGTCACCGGAAGTTAACACAGGAAAATGCAGGAAATCTATCCGCAGACATAGATTATTTAGTCAAGAGCCCACGGCAATGTCCCACATGAGTCCAGATAAAAACCCAGAGCTCGGGACAGTGCCTCCCAGGAGTCCAACTGGAGATCTAGAGCCCACAAGAAAGACTCATGCCAGTCTCTTTTACGGATCCATGCCGGGAATACCCAAAGGTCAGCGGTGGAAGCCAGAAAGTCTATGCCAACAGGATGAAGGAGCTGTGCTAGTGGGATGAGGGTTCTACACTGAAGCCGAGAAGTCACACT
Source organism: Cavia porcellus (assembly GCF_034190915.1). Taxonomy (NCBI): domain Eukaryota; kingdom Metazoa; phylum Chordata; class Mammalia; order Rodentia; family Caviidae; genus Cavia; species Cavia porcellus. The sequence continues at coordinate 172,502,327 of NW_026947484.1, read as the reverse complement.
CACAACAAAGACCAGGGCTATCCTGAAAGGCACCACAGCTGTCCTCCGCGACACGGAGGCCCCCAGCTCCTCTGATGGCAAACACAGTCGGGTACGTGCCAAGAAGCAGCGTGAGGGGTTCATCTTGGAGACCAAGCAGCACATGTCTTCCCCTCCAGAGCCAGGAAGCAATGCTCGATGTGAGGACCAAAGCTCCTCCAGGAGAACCAACAGCTCAGACAGCAACTCGTAAGAGAACCCACAATGCTTCCTTAACGCCTCAACCCTCTACACCTCCCTTCTTCTCCACCTATTTATCCTGGCAACTTTCCTCAGGTGGAGCATCTTCACTCAATGCCATGCTGATGTAATCCAGCTGGTGTTAAGTTGACCACCAGTTCTTAATCCATACCACAAATATTACTCAGCTATAAAGAAGGATGATCTTAAAGGCCTTCATAAGTAAATGGAGGAAACTTGAGACTCTCCTCATAAGTGAAATAAATAAGAATCTTACTTATAAATATCACATTGTATCTCTAGAGTAAAAAGCAATAAGAACAGTAGGAGTAGTAAAACCCAAAATATATAATTGCTATTGTAAAAATGAGAGGAAAAGGAAGTGCTCTAAAAGATACAACTGCATGTATGTTTAAGTGTGTAGGATAGATAACCATATTACTAAGTTTTTGTTGGATCATTGAATGGAACTATTTGCAGTCTCACTGTTTGAATGTTCACTTTGTACACTTTAATTCTGTAACTTGAACAACTATTTCTAAGATGACAATATGTCATCATAGTGATTTCAACTAGAGCTTTCTTTCATTTTTTTTTTGAAATTGTGTATTATTTCTACCATTTTTTCTGTTTTGCTTTTTTTCTCTGTAAATAAAATTTTTAAAATTTTGAAAGAAAATATAGCCTGCCATTTATTTCTAATTTCTTAGTTGCTGTGCTGGGTATTTCAAAGACATATATTGCTATTCGTCATCATTTTCCTGTATAGGTTTTGTGGATGAGGAAACTTATTCTCATGACAATGGATAAGGAAACTCAGGCTCAGAAGAGTGAAGTCTCTTGTCCATCCATGTCTGCAGATTTTTACATTTTTCCAGTGTTCTGAGACATAGTGTCTCTCAAATCCTGATTTAAGTGCACCCAGGAAATAGCTTTTGAGAGGACTGTTTTATCAGATTAAATTTTACTAGAATTATTTTAGAAAGAATGTTCTATAAACCCTGACTTCCATGCATTAAATTTGTTTAAAATGAAGGTGATCAGGAATGCTTGGATTACATTACAGGAGTTTGTCACAGGAGAAATTAAAATAAGGGTAAACAAGCCAATGTGCATCATGTACCAAGTCATGAGGCCTACTGAGTGCTGCATCCAGTAGAACAGTGACTTTCCAATAGTGTGGCCTCATTCATTATATCCTATCATCCGGAATTCCCTGGAATCAGAAGACATTAATATGTAGTGTTTCATAGTAAAGGTGAGAGGTGATTTCTTTATAATTGAGTGATATGAGGTCACTCCATAATATTGCATTTGGCTTACTGAGGTCAATCTGAAGGGACTGAGATTATGGTATGTGGTGCAATCACGACTCTGAATCATTTTTTTGTGGAAGACTGTTGGTAGTGTGTGTAGATTGTTAATTTATTGGAAAACCTTGTTCTCTTCAGTGTGGGAAATGTAATGAAGCCTCCAGGCTGTGGGCCACTAGGACCTGTGCACTGGAGATTATTCATCTTGATACCTACTGCCCCAGCACACTCCTTGTAGTCTGCCTTTGAGTCCTGCATGCCTGACAACTATCTGCAGCTCAATCTGAAGTGACAAGGGAGACCAGAGTGTGCTTGGCCTTAGAGAAGACATGTTTATATGAACTGGTAAAAAACAGGAGTGAGTCAGTAGAAGAAAGAGGAGAATCATCTGGGAAGGGAAAATGTGAAGTGCAAAGTCACTGAATATGAGGGTAAGAGCGTCATAGGATTGTCCCTGACCATGAGATGTGGGTGGAAAAGAACAGACACAACACTTCAGGACTTGTCAGAAACTGCATCATTAAACAATCCTTTAATTCAGCAAAGGCAATTTGGACTTTTTCAAAAATATAAGGACCAGCCACTAGCAAGTCATTAGATGAAGTTCAGATTTGTGCTTTAGAAATTTGACTACAAATCAAAAGAAACAACACTTAAGATGGACCATTCATAAAAGCAATATAAGTAAGAAAGCAAAGCAAGTGAAATAAAGATTAACAGTATAGACACTAAGTATCCCTTAATAGAAACAGGAAATTCATAGAAATGATCTCATTATATATTTAAGAAATCACAAACTCATTGGTCATTTAGAAAAGGCATCCTATAACAATAAGTAATAATTTTTGCCAATCTGATCAACACATTTTAGGACATTAGAAACATCTGCTACTAAGGAAGGTATATCCTTACTAGTTATGGGGGATAAATAAGTTGATAATGTAACAAAAAGTTATTAAATGTAACCAAAAAAAATGAGTGGCTTAATAAACATGAAGAGTTATTATTAGCTGTCATCCAAGGACACTGCAGACAGAAGGGACACAAAGTCCCATGCAAGGATGAAAACAATTAAGGGAAACTGAAATGGCCTCTTGTGCGTCTTTGCCTTTGCGTGTGGTTTGGAACCTATAACCATGTAAAAAGAGAACATGTGGAAGCCATCATGCAGACAGTTTCATTTCTTTTTGTGACAGGGTTACTAGACTGATAGACTGGGGACTGTCTTGGAAACCAAAAATCTTGATTTTAGAAAGGCATTTGACACAATTCTCCTTTGACCTGGGTCACATCTCCCTCACCCTAGGAAGCTCTTGGAGCACTTCCAATCAATTCATCCTTTAACACTAGGACAGCCATAGCCGCTTACATGTGTATATAATGATCCCCTAGATTGTTAATTACTGAGCTTAACTCTGTTATGTAGTAGGAAGTCACTTAAGATAGGTTAACACTGACAGCTAAGGCTTTGCAATCAGCGCACTGTGAGTTCAAATACTGGTTCTGCTTCTCACCAGACGTGTGTGCTCTTAAACAAGCTACTTAGTTTCTCCGAGTTTTGATTTCTCATCTATGAACTGAAGATACTAAACATTTGCTTGTTATGATGGCTACTTTTTTTTAGCCACTCATTCTGTTTCAGGTGGAGCCTCAAGTCACTCCATGATAAAGGCACTATCATTATTATCATCTTAAACAAACAGATTGAGACATTTAAAAGTACATCACAAAGTTCACTCTTTACAAAGTGACATAGGCAGAATAAGACTCCAGAGAATGGTAATTCCAGGCTGTGGTGCTAACTATTGCCCTGGTTTAGTTTCATAAACAACTCCCTCACTACAGTTGCTCAATGAAGTTGCACCTTGAACAAAAGTTTCACGTGCTCTTCAGATGTGCCAGCTACCAGAGTCTTAATATATAGTAATGAGATCACGAAGGCTTCATTTTACAGCAAAAATGGCCAGCCTTTTAGAGATGAGTGCCCAAACTGCAATCTAAAACCTACTTAGTTTTCTCAAAGTGACAACACTGCATTTAAATTTGAATACTGATATTTCAGTGTAGAAAACAAATAGCATCTTTTGTCTCAAAGAATAACAACATGCATTCAATACATTTACCATCACTATCTTATTATAGACCCTACCTTTTAATAGGTAACATGGAGAAAATCAAACAAAAAGAGAATACAAAGTTACAGTTTAGAATTAGTGCATGAAAGGAAATGAGATGAAATACAGAAAACTACTGTAATAGAGAAGACCTATGAAATTCTTTGGCCTATTAGGAATACAGCATATTTATTGACTTTCAATATGCATAGAAAGGAAAAATGTGAAGCGGCTGTTAAAATCTGGATAGACTTAGCTAACTCCTTCTTCACTACACTGCTATTAGTTTGGGTCTGCTTTGACCAGATCTTGAGTCTTTTAAAAAATGATATGTAACTTAGTATTTGGCTGATACTATGAGGTTGTGTTTTTTGAGAGGATTCAACCAGATAGAATGGAAACAAGAAAGAACCATCCACATTCTTTTGCAAACACAATGGAAACCATTCATTTTAAACATATATATATGGAATTTTATATTGGGAAGCCCCAGTACTTCCAAATCTTATCTTCTGTTTTTAGTCTTCATATTTCAGTAATTGCCTAAGAACAAAAGAAATCATGGTGACTGGCCAAGTCTCTTCTGGAGTCACTACTCTATTTCCAGGGTAGGTCACACAGAAATGTTCCAAGGGATTTCAACAAATGATTTCTCATCCACACACCAAATAATTTATGAAGCTGAAAGTACACAATATCCTATGTCATATAACGGTCATCTCCAACATACTCTCCCAAAGCTATAGCATGCATTACTATAGTTTTCAGTTTTCCATCCCCTTCGCTTGGCTCCAGTTCCTCAGACTCTGAATTCCTGAGAGAGGATGTTATCTTGATAAGAAAGGGCTTCAGAAATTTGACACCAGCTTTTATCTTATGTGAGTGTCAAAGACTGATTCCAGTTAAAGTTACTGAGTAGTGCTGGTTTCTAAGTGTGTACCACAATGAATGAATTTAGAAAAGTGGTTTTTGATGGAAGAGAAACTCATCACAACATTTTTAAATGCTGTTCTTTTTGGCAGAATTGAATAATAGAAGACCTAGAGCAACCAGGAAATATTTCAAGTATCCAAATTGGTGTGGCTAGTTTGATAATTTACTATATTCTATAGTAATTATGATAATTTGGTATCAGTACACACTATAGACTAGTGGACATTTTGAACAGAAGAGTACAGTAAAAACTTCCTTGCAGGGTCCTCTGATTAATAAGGAAGGTATCACTGCAATTCAGTAAGGAAAGAATTTGTTTTCAATAAACGGAATCAATGGAATCTATGTGTATCTATCCCTATATCTTGAATCCTACTTTAAGATTCAGTTATTCCAGATTCAAATGTGAAATGTGGCTTGATAAAAATATTTTTGATTAAAGTATAGAGGACTTGCATGATGCTGGGATAGGCAAATATTTCTTACTTTCATTAAATTACAAAGGGATTACTGATTCTTAGAATTAAAATTTTGTTAAATTAAATTAAATTAAAATTTTGTTAATTTTAGATATCACTAATAGAGTAATAATGTCAACTGCATGTTAGGGTAAGTTTTTGGAATACATTCAAACATAGACGTAAAATACATTATAAGAAACATCTGTAAATCAATAAAGAAAAAGTCCAGAAAGTTATAGAGCAATGAGGAAAGAAAATTGAGTAGATACTTCATAAGAAAAATATACAATTAAAGGTATAGAATTTATCTATGGATAGAAAAATGTTCACCAAAACTGAAATGAGATATTGCTATGCACCAAGACCTTGGCAAGAAGAAGAGAACAGATACCAGAGCTGGCATGGGACAAGATTTCTGAATTTTATCCTTGTTGAAATTTTTTATCACATAATTGTTTCCTGCATATATCAAGAAAGGAGGACAACTTATGATTAGTGAGTCCCTGGCAACACTTCTTAGCACTACTGAATATATGGTAGGAGCACTTCCTCACGTACCAGTTATGACAATCACAAGTGGTTCCAGATATTGCTGAGTTTCTTGGAAGAGAAGAAGAGAGGCTTTCCTCCTCTCATTTACAACCATATCTCCTGATAGTGAAAGTTAGAATATGTACTTCAATAACATGTAACAAATCTAAATACAATCATACTCTGAGTCTCAAGACCTGGCTAGGTATTTATCTCCAGAATGTATGTAAGAATATTCACAGAATCACTAACAGTAATAGAACCCAGGGGAATATGATTCACATAATTATCAACAGGATGGGTGAATGCATATTAATATGATTAAAAGGTACACAAAACCAGAATATATTGACCTCACACACATGATGATCAACAAGTGAAGAGAGACTCAAAAAAAGTATATAACCTTAAAAATAGGCATAAATAATTTAGAGTTCTAGAAGTTAGGATAGTGTTCATTCTTGTCAGAAAGGAAGTTCTGAGATAGAAGTAATAGGCACGTGGTTGGGTAATGTCTTATTTCTTGACCTGGTTTAGGATTTTTAAGTGTTCATTTAAAATTGATTGAATCTCATGCAATTTATATGTTTTTGTAAAACTTCATTGTAACTAATTGTAAATCTTTACCAAGAATTATAAGTACAGATTTTTTTTTCTTTTTGCCAAAATCTTGGTAAACTGTCCAGGTAGGACTCAAACTTGTGATTCTCATGCCTCAAGATTATGGTGGAAAATGTAAAAGTCATTTACATTCAAGGTTAAGTCACAAAAAAATAATAGATTTATCCTTCTAGATTAGTTTCTATTTTAGGAACCAAATATTGGGAATTGAAAAGTATCCTTTCAGATTAATTATTAATTACAATGATATAAAGTATAAACATTGTCAATCATTTGAAATTAAAAACTTAATTCCTAAATAGCTTTGCCTTCAGAGGTAGGTTATATAGATATGAAATCTTCACACTTGAAACTGTCATAGAAGGATAAATAGCTATACAAAATCATCCCAGGAGATTCACATTATTATTAAAACTTATGAATCCCTAGGTTGTAGTTAAACTGGAAACAGTTTCCTCATCAAATTCCTTTAAAAAAGAATAGTAAATCATTTATCACTCTGTTCCTGATACTATCCTGAGTTCTTATAAAATATAAGTCCATTAAACAATTAGGTCAATACACAGTTTAAAATGTCACAAACCTGCTTCACTGATGGGAAAGGTGAATTACAAAGTAATTGGGGAAATTCTTCCAGAAAAGTCACTAGCCTTTGGAAGAACTGGAATCCACATCTACAGATTATGGCTTTGGAGTCCACTCCCCAAAACATAATGGTTGCTGTTATTTCGAGATGACTTCATTTTATTTATTTATTTTTTATTTTTTTATTTTTTTTATTTAAGAGGAAAAAGAGAAAAACACAAAACAAACCAAAGCGGCGTAAGGGTACACGCAATACAGAACTACAAAACAAAACAAAACAAAACAAAACAAAACAAAAAAACATAACAGTAAGAAATTACCTGCTAGTAGATTACACACTATCTTCTTGAAAATAGTTCCTCAAATCACAGTATCAAAGAACACAAGGTGGACATTCAAACAGGGAGATTGCAAACAGCTGTGTTCAATGTTCCAAAAACATTGATAAAGTCAGCTATTTAACACCCCCAAACACACTTGCTGTTATATCCGTTAGAGCTCTTTTTCTTTTTTTTTTTTTCCCTCTCTTTTTTACAACAAAATTTACACATCTTGGATTTTATTACTCCTTAGTGCTTATTACTTTCTGGGGGGGGGGAAGAATACAGTCAAATATGGCAAAACAAAGCTGAGATGACTTCATTTTAAAATGATAATCTTTCGTAAGTATTTTGAGAAGAGATGAGAAAGTCAGAAGTATATAATTTTTATATTAATTATTCCTTTGTTAGTAGAACCTAACAGTTCTTCTGAGGCCAAATCCTTATCTATAGCTCAGCTTGAGTCCAAGTTATCTACTCCATTGTGAACTGTATTTATTTTCATAGTTCATTCCTCAAAATTTAACCTCCCAGCCAAGGGTAAGTATATGGTAAAATTCAGATTGCTCTCCACTCACTAAAACAGTCAGTTATATGTCCCTCTAAACAGAACTTTGTTTAGCATTTTCATAAAAGTTCTATATGGTCCTTTCATTTTCTTAGTGTTAATAGTCATTAACAATTTAAGGTCCGTACACCCAGAAGTCCCCCAAATTGTCCTAAAAGAGCTTCCCAAATGAGGAAACAGAAGAAATTTAGACATTTTGTCTAAGTTCTCACTTGTAAATGAAAGACTATGGATTTAATCCAGATCAGTGTTATTGACAAGAGTCCAAATCCTTTCAGCTAAACTCGAATCCAACAGCAAGCCTGCTTTCATGCATTGGAGATGATTTCTTAATCTGTGAATAGAAGTGGGTTACAGATTATAACACTATAAATTGTATATATAATATGTAGTTTATTTTAAAAACTAATTTTAATTTTGCTTTGTGACAATTTTAGATTCATAGAAGATTTGAAGTGATAGTATAAATAGTCCTTATATACCCTTAACCTATCTTTTCAGAATATTATCTTCTCATGTTGTAATAGAATATTGACAAAATTAAGGCATTAACTTTGGTACAAAATCATTTACTAAAGTAGAAAGTTTATCAGATTTCATTAGCATTTTTCCTAGTGTTTGTTTTTATGTTCTGGGATCGTACATTAAACATAGTTATTCTGTCTCAATAGTTTTCTCCAATCTTTGACAATTTCTGAATATGGTATTTGCTAAACACCTAGAAGATTAGTAAATCAGAGTCCTTACTGTGTCTGGGTAGATCCTAGAGGCCAGACATGGTACTGTACAATGGTCCCTTGTCCATTCCTCTCTGGCACTGTTACCCCGATCTGCTTCCAGGCCACCTCAAATCACGCTGCTGCGATGTTCTGTCTTTGGAGCCACCTAATTGAACCATGGGCTGAATTCCTGAAACTATCAGGCAAATGAAATCTCTCCTTTAAGTTGTATCAGTTATCGTGTCTCAAAGATGAGAAACCTAATTAATATTCTTGACTTTCGTAACCTTAATACATTGGAAGACTATTGATCAATAACTTTGAAGATGATTCACAGTTTGCATTTTTCTAATGTATTCCCCTGATTGTATTGACATTTTCCATTACAGAAAAGGAAACTCCATAAATAATGTGCCTCTTTGTCATGTACATATCTTTCTGACTTTTCACCTTCAATTTATTCCTAGATGTTTTTGCTCCAGACTGCTATTTTAAGTAGAATTTCAAGTAAAATATCTGGCCTTTTCCAGGAAAAAGTGAAAACAGAAACATTTTTTTTCAACAAATCTTTCAAACCTTTAATGAGATTTACCTTTGACTAGGAAGGCGAGATCTGATGAAATGTTTCATCTTGGCAGTCTTTTCTCAGATACCTGTACCAAGAGCAGAACTGTTTTTGCTTTAAATTCTACAAGACCCAGAGTGCCCCGAATCAGAGGATTCAAGGTCTATATATATAGCTGTCCATGCCAATTTTTCATGATTTTGCTAAGGAGGTGACAGATGGAATTCTCCACTACAAAATTCTTGCTTTTCATGTTGAAGCCCTGTAATATTTTGGTAGGTTTGTTGGCACTGTTAAAGAAATCTCACTTCTGTTTACCTTTCTCTGACCCAGTTTTATAGTCTCTGATACATCTTGCTTGAAGCAAATATTGCTGTGATGTTAGAATGATTTTCTAATTTAACCTTCCTTTAACATTTTAATTGAAATTATTACTTATTAATGTATTGTGTATTTTTGTGCTTGTTCATCTGATATCTGGAGATCTGGTCTAATTCTATTTCTTTAGCAGAATTTTAAAAGTGACCCTAAAATGTTAAAAACTACTATTTGATAATGAGAACTAAATTCAAGGAAAAGTTTTGATCCTTTAAGAAAGTGAAAGGATAGGAACATTTTTATTTTTAAAGTTGTTAAGGTTTCTTGTGAAATTTACCTCTGACACTGTAAACAGGACTTCACAGAATGTACCATCTGTTGAGGCTTTCCTTGGATACCTCTAGATAGCAGAGTGATCACGCTGGTTTGACTATAAGACCCTTATGTATATTTATCCTTTCATTTTCTCTTCTGGTTGAGACCCAAAACTTACTGAATTTTACTAATATATTAAAGAATCATTGCCTTAAATTTGAGGTATTTATTTTAAGGCCATAAACATTGGGACTTTTTAAACAGTTTTCTAGCAAAAAATCTTAGTTAAAAAAAGATGAATTTCAAGATTTTAAAACAATACAAGTTAAATAAACAAAAATCAGCCTTATTGCTATATAAAAGTAATGAACAACTCCAAAAGAAAATTATAAAAAAAAAGAATTCCTCTTTTCTCATACCCAAAAGACTAAAATATTCAGTGACTATGGTCAAAGAAGTGCAAAAGACTAAAACCAAAAAGTTTGCATACAGAAAGTTTTAAAAATTAAATAAAAAGAAAGATCTTGTGTTCATGGATTTAGAGACAATGTGTCAACATTTCTCCCAAAGAATGTACACTTAATCAATTAAAAATTGATCCCTAAATTCATATGGAATTGCAAAAGTGTTAAAATAACCAAAGTTTTATTGAAAAAGAAGAAAAAAGCTGAAGGTTTTGTATGTTTTCATTTATAACTAGTGCAAAGCTACAGTTATCAATATAGTGTACTGTTTTCATAAGGATAAACATATAAACCGATGATTCCATTATGAATAGGAAGTCCAGGGCAACACCCAAACTTCTATGACCAATTTGCTTTGACAAGGATGCTAAGAACATTCAATAAGCAGTGAATAATCTCTTCAGTCATGTTGGAATAATTTGATAGCCCCATTGAAAGAATGCATTTGAACCCCAACCTAATACCATACAAAATTAACTTAAAATAGATCAACAATGCAAACATTAAAGATGAAATTATGACACTTAGAAACATAGGAGTAAATATTTTTGACTTTGGAATTTGATAAATTGGATAACAAAATTTTAAAGCTTTTGTGTTTAAAAATGCAGTAAGAAGATTAAAAGAAATCTGCAGAATAAGAATTTTGAAATTGCTTATTTTATATTGTAAATTTTAGTTTCCAAAATGCACAAAGAACTCTTACAACTCAGTAATAATAATTAGAGAGCAAAATTAAATAATGAGAAAAAGTCTCACATTTACCTCCAAAAAAGTTACAAGATGCCCAACTATGAAAAGATCCTCAGCACTGTTAGTCACTGGGGGGCATGTAAATTAAAACCAGAATGAGATATGATTCTATATCCATTAGGATAGTGATAATAAAATAATGCTAATGACTATGATGATATCTTAATTTATAAGTGCAAAACTACAGTTATCAATATAGTGTGTTGCTTTCATAAGGTTAAACATATAAACCGATGATTCCACTAAGAACTGAAAATAAGGAGATGAAGAATTTGGAACTCTCAAATATTATTGATGAGAACACAATTCAGTTCAGAGGCTATGCAAAGAAGTTTGGAAATTCCTCAAAATACTAGAAATAGAAGTGTCATATGACCCAGAATCCCCCCTTCCATTTAATATGGTCAAAGAAAGGTTAACAGTACTCATGCAAATGATTTTGTGTGAACGTCCATAACAATGTAACTGACTTAGCCCAAAAATGAAAACAATTAAAATGTACATCAATTAATGAATGTATGAAACTTTGAAATAGAGGTACATACCTATCATAAAATGAAAAAATATTAATATATGCAAATGTATGGGTGAAGCTCAAAAACATATTGAAAAAAAAGCTAGACTAAAAGAACATATTACTCCATTGTATGCACTACCCAATATAAATAAATGCAGAGACAAAGACTGCCAAGAGTTGGAAGGAGGGAGATAGAGATGACTGCTTGATAGGTACAAGATTTCTTTTAGATGAAGAAAATGCTTCTGTTGTTGACACGGAGCACAATTGCACCTGAATGCATTAAATGTCACAGAAGTAGACACTTTGAAATGGTTAATTGTATGTTATTTGAGCTCAGTTTTAACTGAAAGAAAAGAGTTGGAGTGAGGGGGTCACCAAGTAAAATCACTCACTTGAAGACTAATCAAAATTACTTTTTACTATCATAAATTTCTAAGCAGAACAACACATGAATTATGATTGCTTTCCTTAATATATTCTGGCAAATTGCACTAATGAACAAGCAACCAAACTAGAAAAAAAAACATACATAAGCTTTCTGTGAATCCCCATTTTTCATTCTCATTTTCTCTTTGACTTCTAAGAGTAAAATTTAATGATGTGTACTTTATAAACTTTATATAATTGGAATCATTTCCAGGCAAAATGACACACACCTGTAACCTCAGCTCAGGAGACTGAGGCAAGTGGAACACAAGTTTGAACCTTCCCTGGGAAACATAGAAATATCTTGTCTCACAAACAAAAGAGATGTACTGCAGTTCAGTAGGAAAGTAGTTGCCTAGCACATGCAGGGCACTGGTGGGCCAATCTCCAGTGCCATAAGAACAAAATGGTTGTATACAAGACAGGCATTTTGCTTTTGAACTTCTTTTTATGGCAATTTATGTTTGAGATTCATTCTCATTGCTGTATAGTATTTCATCATGCTACTGTATACACATTTTTATACATTATTTATAATCATCTTCTTTTACAATCATAGCTATTACAAATACAAAGTAATGGAAATATATAAAAGACAGTATTTGGACTGAGAATTTCTAATTCCTATGACGTACACAATCAGATTTAGCAGAAAATGCCAAACGGTTTACCAAAGTTCTCTAATTTGTACTCTCATCATCAAGGTCTGTACTTGCTCCATTTTATCAGTCACATTTGATAGTTCCCAAGAGCTTAGCTAAGGTGAATGTCTCCTTCTATTCAATCAGACTTCTTTCACTCTTTTTGAAGGTGTCATTTCTAAGAGTCTTCCAATAAGATCCTTGCATTCAAGTCTCTCTCAGAGAATAGTTCACCTTATTTTCTTATCTATTTACCTTCATCTTCACCATCATCATCTGTCTGTTCAAGAGGAAACTCACACACACACACACACACACACACACACACACACACACACACAGTAGTCATCTATTAGGATTTATAAGCTATAGGTCCAGGAGCCCTCAGGAATACCAAAATTCATAGGTGCTCAATTCTATTACATAAAATGTCATGTTATGTATATTTAACCTATAAATATATCTCCATGTATTTTAAATCATCTCTAGGGGCTGGGGATTTAGCTCAGCGACATAAGCGCCTGCCTTGTAAGCAGGCAGTCCTGAGTTCGATCCCTGGTACCGATAAAAAAAAAAACAAAACGAAAAAGAAATCATCTCTAGATCCCTTATAATATCTAATACAATATAAGGATCATGTAATTATTATATTTTAGGGTATAATGACAAAAAAGAAGGTCTTTATGTTCATAGCACCAATTATTATGTATTTTCTATTAATAGTTAATTGAATGGTTAGTTGAATCCATATCTACAGAACTCACTGATATGGAGGGTTACCTCTATAGATTTAAATTTTATGCCCATTTTTCCATTCAGTTGCCACTTTCACTTATTAAGTCACGGGAATTCCTTATATATTGTCTGAGTCTTGTATCTTTCAAAATCTCTCAGCCTGCGGATTGCATTTTCAAACTTATATTAATTTTTGGATGGAAAAAATCTTAATATACTTGAAAACATCAACAGTTTGTCTTATTCTGATTAACATTTTTAATCTTTTAAAGAAATGTTTGTCTGTGTTAATGTTGTGGAAATAATTCCCTTATGCTTCCATCTGTGACCTCATTGGTTTACTTTTTCTGTTTAGGTTGGTAATACATCTGGAGTTGATTTTGTATATAGTGTGAGGTAGAGTTCAAAATTATTTTTTCCATATGGATACCCAATGAATCCCACACCTTTTATTAAATGAACACATTTCTCTGTTTCACTGCACTAGAAACTTTATCATAAATCAAATGATTGTGTAGGTGTGATGGCTCTAGTTTCTCCAATTTTCTCTCTTTTGTGCATATTCCAGTACCAGAAAGTCTATTGGTACAGTATGACATTTAATGGAAATCATGATGGTGGATATCTTTGTCTACCATGAATTTTAATATAATATAGCTTTAAAAACTCAAAATTAATAAAACATGTGCTACAGGTTTTTGGTAGATATTCTTTGTCAGATTAAGGCTTTGCTATCATTTCTTAGTTAAGAGGATCTATCATGAATTTGTTTAGAATGTTATCAAATGCTTTCCTTATAATATCAAGATAATCACATATATTATAATATCAAGATCATCATATATCTTCTTCTGACAATAGTATGAATTATGTGAATTTGCTTTAAAATGCTAGATTCATTATTGTATTCCTAGAAAAACTACAGGCAATCATATTTGTTTAAATTTTTGTAGAATACTTCTGTATTTAATTTGCTAATACTGTGTTTGCAATTCTTAAATTTATAACCATGAGAAATATTATCTTATGTTTCTTTTATGAGACTTAGATCAATTTGACTCAGTGCTTATCTTGGTTATTTTTCTCTCATGGCTGAAAGAAAAAGAAGGAAAGACATGTTTATTTCACTCACAGTTTGTGCAGGTTGCATTTCATAATCAGCTTGCTCTAAGGTAGCCTGCATGGCACAGAGGCAACATTTCAAGGTGGCAGAAGCCAGCAAGAGCAGCAAGAACAAAACAGTGGGAGAGCAAGCCTCCTCTCCTTCCTTATATGGTAAGCAGGCCCTCACTCCACCCTGGAGGTCCTAGAAATCACACAATTTCTGCTGTCCTCCTCACAATGTGAGGACCCTGGCCCCTGCTGAGTCCCTTAGTTAAACTTCTAAACTTCTCAAGTTGACACAAGTATCAGCCATAACAATGCCTAATATTTCATTTTAAAATTATATTCTACAATACCTATTTATTTTCATCTAAATATATTTTACAATTGTATAGAGTAAAAGTACACATGCTAAGATTTACACACTATTGAATAGTGTGTAAATCAATAGTTTATCTGATCTTAGAAAGCCCCTGCTTGAGTAACATCTAACAATGAATCTGTTGAAGATCTATTGTGTTTTTGATCCTCAGGCAATGTCAAAATGATCGTCCTCGATTTGGGCAAGGTCATCCTAGACACATTATTATATTCAACTGATTAGAAATGTACTTTCCATTCTGATGAGGGTTCGTGTGGAGTGACAGTAAGGGGTGACTTGCTTCCTTCTTTCTAGTCCCTAAGCAGTTGTGTGCACCAATATAAACAGCAAAGGGAGTTGTTCATTCAAAACCAATGAAGCACCTCCTCAATCTCCATTTTTACTAAAGTAGGACACATGCAGTCAGTTGGAGGGTTTAAAAGCATGCACGGTTAATGCATTTAACAGATAATAAGATATTGGAGAAATATTCATATACTCAGAACATAAAAGAAGTCTGAAAGTTAAAAGAATGATTTCTTCATTTGGTGATACTTAGGACTTGAAGATGCTTGGAAGTTTCCCAATTCTAATGCAATGAGGATACACAGTGATCGCTGCAGAAGGGAAATAGCCAAAGACAATAACAAAAATAGAAAAGAAAACAAAAATAAAAAATAAGGAGAAGAGAACTAGAATGATACTGGAGAGAATTATGTGATAACTTGTGAAGTACACCAAACAGGGATTTCCCTGGACACAAACACCTGTAGCGGCATTAGGATCAGGATAGTAACCTGTGATCTTTCAAGTGGGGGAAGGAGGAGTTGCACATAAGGCCCTGAAAGAAAGAAAAAAGATTCAGAATCATGCATATCCGGTTTCCCAGCAGGCACAAAAGTCAGTCCTCCATGGAGGAAAGCATCCTCAATTTAGGTTCTTAAGTTATCTAAATATTATATTCAACTAAATAAGAGCTCATGGCTCAAATTACTAAACAACCAAATAAAAAGGCTGCTGTGAGTCTTTATTGTTGGTAACAAAAATTTTAATTATGTTCACCAGATAAAGAACACCAAATGGAATATGGTTTAAAATAAAGAAAAACCTGGAATTGAAAGTAAGAAGCTATTAAAAATAACCAATTCCCTTCCTTACTATTTTCAAAATACTTAAGAAAGTGACCAAGTACTTATTTCAAAAACCTGATCTACGAATTATAATCAGAAAGATTAAAAATAAGATAATTAACTTAAAGCTTAGTAAAGGATTCAATTGCACATTATTAGGCACAACTCAAAAGAGTTATTTTAAGATTGTTCAGAAAATATTCCTAGAAAACAACATGAAGAAACTGAGAAGCGCATCCCATGCAAAGCAAATTACGGTCATAGACCATGAAACAGCATGATCTAAAAATACACATTCTTGTATAACTGAAGAATACAAAAAAACATTTTAAAGCTATCCACAAAAAAGCCATGTGCATCCAAAGGGAAAATACCTGGGCCCAGCATGGCATTTTCAATCATATAACTCCAAGAACAGTAACAAAATAACTTCAAATTATCTATTTAAACAAATGGGAATGTATAATTGTATACCTGCCAAATAACCCTTCTAGAATGAAATACTAGACAAATTCATTATTAGTACCAGCAGGTGTCACTAGAGCAATGTCTAACGGATTAGCTCTAGGAGGAAGAAAAGTTTAAAATATGGGGGCAGGAGGAGGAGGTACTGTCTGTATAAAACAGTAACTATAATGATTATTTTATAGATTACAATAGAGTGTCAAAATTCACATCAATTAAAATCAGCACCTGCTAACCAAGAGCCTCTGCTGAATATTCTGAAATCCTTGAATTCAGAATGCCAGTTAAGATACTGATTGATTTTGGATTTTGTTACTTATGCATGGTAGAGTTTTCAGGATAACCATTAAAGGATTGGGGAAGAAAAACAACTTTCAGATTAATGATACACACACCCATATCCACATATGATGGGGAAAGTATTGAAAAAAACAAAAGAACTACAGAATAAAATAATAGAATGCAAATTGTTAGATACACATGCAAATGTATCAGAAATGACAAGAAGTAGGCTAAAATCACTGTCTCCCAGGTCGACATTGTACCATCTTGACTGCCAATCACACGCATGATTATAGGGTTATATTGTTTTTTGACTATAGAGACAACACATAAATATGAGGTGATGAGACCATATTTAACATACATCAACAAATAGTCTTCTGTCCTCCGATAGCTGTGTCCCTGACTACAGTTAACAATGAAGTAAGTAATCAATAATGGAAGTGTTCACTAAGATACCACATAAGTTTAGGAGTTTAAAACTCTGAGATAAATCACAGAGCAGAAAAGCAATAATGGAAAGGCATAATGTAAAATTATGATGATAATAAAGCCATAACCTATCAAAATTTGAAATATGATAAAAACAAGACTTAAAGTGCTATATTCAGGTAATCAAATCAGAAAATAAACATGGCTACAAATCAATAATGAAGGTACCGTGCTTAACAAGTTAGGAAATAGCAACTTAAGAAAACAGGATTAATGAGTTTAAAATAATGTTATGAGCAAAAAAGCAACAAAATCTAAACAAATATTTAAAACAATTATCAACAGAGCTAAAGAAATGGGAAGTTCACTAAAGATTTATAAGTAAGGTTTGTCAAGATGAAAAAAAATAATGGCACAAATGAATAATATTCCAAAACGAAAATGAAAAAAAAAAACCTGTAGATACAGCAGATATCAATAACATGAAAATATCCCTGAGCAACTTCATGTTAAAATCAATCATAAAAAGAAACATTTTAAAACTGACAGTAAGAAATATAAAACTCTGGGTTTCTTCATATCATAAAAAAAAAACCTTAAATATATAATTGAAAATCTTCCCAAACATATTCAGGACATTGAAGGAAGAAAAATTTTTTTTAAAATACTAAAAGCACTACTGTACACATTTAAAAACATATACATAAAAGGACTCTGAATAGATTCTTAAATTTCTCTCATAAAGCAGTGTTGTCCTTCTCCTTTATCTGTTTTCTGTTGCAGAGCTAGATTTTAAAGTGGGGGCCAACAATCTTTTTTTTTTTTTTAGTAAAGGACATGATTGTGGGTCTTTTAGTCGTTGTGGATCCTATAGTTGCTGGTAAAGCCAGTAACTCTGTCATTGTAACCCAAATACAGTAAAGGAATGAGGTTGGTTGTGTTCCCCTGTAACGTTGTGTGTAAGGGGAAGTCTTGAGCTAGATTTTGTCCTTGGGTTGCAGTTTTGAGGACTGTTGTTCTAAGGCTATGTACTAAAAAAAATGTGGGAATCTTTGAAAAACACTAGTGGTTCTCTTCTGTTTCCAGACACTCTGATTTAACTGACATAGCATGGATATTGGCATGGAGCTTTTTGACATTGCTAAAGTTACTCTATCTAATGTGTAACAAAATTTGATATAATAGTAGAGTCACTACTAGAGTAGTTTATTGACTACTGGGAGTAGAATCCCTGTGCCAAATTGCACTGAGCTGTGGTGTCAGCAAGAAATAAACTTTTACTGTGAAAAGCCTTTGAGATTTTGCGTGGTTTGATACAGAATTTAAATTACCTTGACTAATACAGTAATTGGTAACAGAAATGACAGCATGGCCACAGAAAAATAAATATGTGTTTTTAGCTTCATGGTTGGTCAGCTAGGAAACTGATATCAGAAGCAGAGCAGATGAGGGACCACTTTATGTAGTACAAGAGCATTTGGTAAAATAGTAGATGCAATAATTTGTGAAACAGATCATTTGCTTGGACAAATGTAGCTCTAGGGGACGTAGCTGGAAAGAAAGAGATAGCTAGTAAATCTTAACTTCTTTTGGCTGATATTGACAAGGGATAACAAGGCAGGGAGCAGCATCATAAGAAAATTTTCAGTTTTGAAAAGGAATCAAAAAGATCCCAGAAATTTATGGAATTAAGGGTTTAGTGAAAGTCATTACTTATAGCTCTCAAACAGCGAACTATAAGAAAGAAAACAGCTGTAAACAGTAAGAGTCCAGTAAATCTTCACAATTAGCCAAAGAGAAAGAGATTCACCCTTTCAGTGAGGATCATTTTGAAGGAACTTCCCCTCTCTCTCTCTCAAGTTTATTGTTGCAGATAGCTTCAGGTTTGTTGCCAATGCATAAAGAGAGAACATGAGGTAGCCTGTGGGGAGGAAGCAAAGAAACAGACAACTGAAGAACCATGTCTGGGACATAATTTTGGGTGTAGTCACTGGTACTTGGAACAGATTGGAATCAAAAGTCGTAAGCCTATGATGTTTTTGAGGGAACAATATTGCCAAGAAACCACAATCTGATCCAAAACCCTGCAAGTGCTTGGCAAACCTTAAAACAACCTTTGGCCTGAAAAGAAGGCTGCAAAGTATGAGAAGCTCCCAATGAGGGCATTCCCCACACCCACTTCAAATGTGGCCAAGAGTGTAATGGATAGAAAAGAATCTTTGAGTTGGGAGCCCAAAGCCACAGAGAATGATGCTTGTGGAAGTCGTGCTCAGAGAACAGGATCAGAGCCTGTCAGTGAACTTCCTGGATTTTTCTTGGAGGCCTTCACAATGTCTTTCCAAAGGGACTTCCCAGTTATAAGAGTCTAGTAACTGCTATACACCTGCCAGCTCCTTTTTGAAAAGACACCTAGCGCACAAGAACCCACAGAGCTGATGGTGAAGACCATACAGCCAAAGAGCTTCACTTCTGAAGCGAATCAAATGGCTTGCTGAGGCTTTGACTCATTTCTCATGGGAAGACCTGAGTGCATTTTATGTATGGAAATAGTAATAAAACACATATTCAGTGACCAGAGGTGAAGGTCTGAGGCTGAAGCAGTATGTTGTGCCGCCTAGAACATGTTTTGTTTTCCTCCTGGGAACAAACTAAACTCAACTTTCATTGTAATTAACATGTAAGAAATATGGGTAACAGTTATGAACAATGCTTCTACCCTGGCTTCTAAAACCTTCTGTTTGATCCTTCACACTCCCTATCCCATCCTCTATACCTGAATACATTGTCTCCAAAGGAAAATTTAAAAGCCTAAAGGTGTTGGAACTGTTACTTAGAAGCTGCAAGGGTCCTTGAATGACAGCTTTCAAGAGTCCTTCCCTACTGCCAAACTGCAAGGATGGTGAGAAATAACATTCTGAGAAAAAACATTCATATTCAACACAGACAGGAATATTTAAATGTTGATAGAACAGCTAGACATTCTTTTCATGTAGCCCAGCAAAACTCTCATCTAACTCCGAGTGACAGACATTTTTGGAAGATCAGTTGAAGAGCTGTGAAGTACATCTGTTGCAAGTTAGAGACCTAGAAGTTGACATTTAGTCATGTCTGAGAAATCTGAAGTTGACTACAGACTCGAAATGGCCTCAGAGAATAGAGAAAGAAAACTACAGACTAACTGCTTTGGATGAGATCCTGGAGAGATTACTTCTTTGCAATGGATCTGCAGGCGAAAGTTTGTCTGTCCAAGGAATTTGTGGATATTTCAAAAAAAAAAAAATACCCACATGTCAGCCAAATGAGATACATAGCTAAGTGGATAACTGATAGGTCCTGTTCAATAGATTTTTTTTTTTTTTGAGAAACAAGAAGAACTCAACACACAGAAACTGGCAGGATAGTCATGAAGGTCCCAGGAAAAAGGAGATCTCTGCAGAGCTTCCCCATACTAGAGCTGGAGAAGTATGGGATCAGGTTAATTACAGAAAGGTGTCTGACAAAGGACATCTAAAGAGCACAGAAAAATGCTTCTAAAGAAAAAAACAGCTCATTTTAATCTTCTGTTATGTATAGATAGTAAGAAGCTCATCGGTAATGAGAAGTGACCAATCTCTTTTCCTTGTACCATTTAATACAAAAAGAAAGGCTAACAGAAATTCCCTAAGGGAAGACATAATACATTATTCTGAAAAAGTGAAATTATGCTATCATCTCAATCAGCTGCAGGGGCTGGAAAATATGTTGACTTAAAAAAGTTTATATTATGCTCGTGCCTCAGTCCATCATGAGTTGCATGGGTCTCTGTTCATTGTAGTTCATCTGAACACATAGATTGATGGTAATGTTTCCAGACACACTTAAAAACAATGACATTACCATTGTATTGTATAAGGCCTGCATTTGACACATCATGATTCTCCTATGAGCCTTACTTATCTTGTCTTTAAAATGAAAATTATTGCTATGGAAAAGAAATATATCATTTATCAAATTGTATTCCAAGTAACATTTATGGAAGTTCCTATGTGCATCCCAGATTAGATATTTTTAATTTTATTTGCTTGTTTTCTGTAGCATATTTTGTAAAATAAATATTTTGCAAAGACCAATGAGAGTATGTGGATTCCTACACCAGACTCTTTTTCTAACATGGCATCCTGTTTGCATCTGTTTGGAATTTTAATTCTAAGCTTCAATCACGTGTATCGTTTTGTTGCAAGTAAAAGAATCACTAGAGGGAAGCAACGTCCACATAGAACAGTCATGCTTAGCCTATACATTTTCTCAATCTCATATCTCACCATGTCTTTAGCTGTGGTCTACATGTTGACCCATGTTAACCACAAGAGCTCTCCACTAAGGTTCTTTTCAATGGGTGCTTTTGTCTCCATAGCCGGCTCCATTCTTTGAAGCTTGGACCTCACATTTCCTTTGCCTACCTTCTCACGCAGCATGATCACCGGCTGAAGACACTCACTAGAGGGCGCTGATATCCTAGCTTTGGTTTTCATTGACATGTGAGTGAATAAAAATTTACTTTCTCTATCAACAGATTTAAATCTGCACAAATCTCAGCTTGGGAGAATCATATATTTGTAAAGATTTTAGTAAAAATTCATTCGAGGTTAACTCTGAAGGCTTAGTTATCTTGCTTAAAAATGCAGACCAGCCCTCTAAAAATTCAGCAACTGGGACCCTTCCACAGCCATGAGCAATCAGAGTGCTATGTGTGTCTCTGCTCCAGGGTAAGCTGAAAATTATTAGCAGCTTTTTCTCTGAGTGAATAGATCGATGTACTTTCAAAGCCTCCCAGCTCTGTAGTATATACTTACTGCTCTAGGAAAGGAGACAGAGAACACAGACGAAGGTCCTGGCCAAATGAGCTTAGAATGGCATTTTCCTGTACATTTGATGATTTCTTGATTCTAACCTCGGTAGCTCACAGTTTGTCACAGTTATCTATAATATTATAATTAGAGTGTTGTATAACAACGGCAACAGCACCACCAATAAACAAACCCATGCAACCCTTTATATTTTACAAGGGATTGCAGGCCACGGCCAATCTACTGTGTGGAGAAGAAATTGAGTATCAAGAGAGTAAACAAATTCTAAAGGTCTACAGAATACTCAGCTGAAATGTAAGAACCTAGATGCAGGTGTGGTATTATAGCCCTGTAATCTCAGCTACTCAGGGAACCGAGGTAGGAGGACAGTGAGAAGTTTGAGGGACAGCCCGAGCAACTTAGCAAGACCCCACCATGGAAAAAAAAAAGCCAGAATTTGACACCATGACTTATGATAACAAGTACGGACTCAGCGCCACCACATGAGATTAAGCACTTGTAATACAGCCTAAGCAGTATATTATAATGACAAATCCTCTCCTGTTACTCTATTTAAAAATTATATTTTTCTGAATTTCATCTCTCTCCAAATCCAGAGTTCATGAAGGGCAAAAACAGCCTTGTCTCCCTTTCCTTTCTCCCTTCACTCTAGTGCCCAGCCCAGTAGTAAGTGCTGTGAGAGGCAAGAGAGAAGTCAGTCTGTGTTCCATGCTGCTGCAGCTATCTCTTCTAACCACCCCTTTTCACATCCTTGGAAACATCTTAAATGACCTACTTTTTATTGAAGTGGTCTGCACCTTGGTATTCTTTGGTTTGGAAATTGTGTTGATGTCAACTGCATTCTCTTTAAAATAGCATCTAATTTAAATTTCCTAATTTCCTAAGCCTCTCCCCCACACACATATCGTAATCTTGGAGCATTTAAACTTCTTACTGTGAAATGTCATTAGAGTTGAAATCTTTATGCCATAACTTTCTTACTTTAGGGTGTAAGGAAGAAAAAATTTCGTGAGTAATATGATAGATGTTTGGCTTTTCAGTTCCTTATCTGTCTCCTCTACTTTCGTGATTTTGTTTGCATTTCTGCTGTTGAAGTAATGTGAGCACTGCATTTCAGTTGTCTTTCTCCTTGCCTGAA
Organism: Cavia porcellus; assembly: GCF_034190915.1. Lineage (NCBI taxonomy): Eukaryota > Metazoa > Chordata > Mammalia > Rodentia > Caviidae > Cavia > Cavia porcellus. The sequence continues at coordinate 172,479,447 of NW_026947484.1, read as the reverse complement.
TCTCCCATGGAGCACAACATCCTTCAGGAGAACAAAATTGTAGATATCTTTTTTAACTAGAGAGCCTTCGGTAGTTTGTGTCAAAGGATAGGTGATCAATAATTCATTGTTAAATTGAATTATGGTGCATTGAATTGAACCTACACACTTACAACCACCTCCCTGCACATGTATCTTTAGGATTTTAAAATCCAAATGGATGTGGAAAGGGCTGTTATTGACAGGTATTAAAGGTTTAAGATCTATTCAGATATTTAAGACCTAATGAGCATTTTCTTAATTGTACTTTCAGTATCCTGAGACTCTCACAGGTCAGCTGAGGACAGATGAATTAAAGATTTAGCTACACAGAATCTGGCTAATTTAGTAAATGTTTATTGAGTTCTTTCCATGTGGAACAGTAAACAATCAGGAATTGTAGAAACTACAAACTTCCTGTGAGCACCAAGAAGTCAGAGAACAGTACCTGCAGAAGGGTGGGCAGAAAGAAGCCTCGAGTAGAGAGTGAGATTTGGGGAGCACTGAAGGGTCCATCTAACAGGAAGGCATGGCACATGCTTTGGGAATTGTCCTTATAGGTGAGCTTACCTGGTTCTCTGGCTCATGGGATATGGAATTTTCCATTTTCCAAAGTAGAAAAGTTTTTGAATCTTTTGCTTTAACTTCCCATTTTACAGTTGGAGAAACTGAGACCCAAGGAGAGGAGGTGCACTGGCTATGGCTCCCTAAAGAGTGAGTGACAGAGTAGGGATCAGAGCCCTGGTCTTCTGACTTACAGCCCAGTGTTCCTTTCATCACGTTTCTCGAATGATCCACTGTGCACCTGGTGATTCTTTTCTTTCAGAATCCAGGCACTACTCAGTTTTCTCTGCATGGCAGGCATCCAAGAACCTTGAACTTCTCCATGTTGCCATTCTGCCCTCTACAGAATGGGATATTAAACTATTCACCTGGGGGACGGGTCGCCGGGTTTCCTCAATAAATGTTTGTGCATTGCTTTGAGCTATTTGGGCCAGAGGGACTCCAGAAATGGGAGACCCCAGTGGCTGCAGTGGTGGTATCTGAGCCTTTTTTGAGGTCTTGCCTTTGCTCTGCAGAATTAAAGAGATGGTTTAAGTGATAAACTATTCCTTATGAGCCGTATTTGTGTTGAAAGCACAGCATGAGTTCCCTGCACGCTTCCTCTTGCGCAACCACAGCTATGCGACAATCCTCCTGGGTTCAGAGATGGAACTTTGGTTAAATGCATGGAATTTATTCTTAGTCCTTTTCTTAATTACGACTTTATTTTTATTTCTCTGGTGTTCTCTAGGGGAGGGTTTAGGGAGGAGAGGAAAAGGAAGGAAGGCGGCAGGGAAATATGCTATAGTTCCAAGGCTTTTGTCTTGTTTTGTTTTGTTTCTGAGCTGCTTGCTATCAGCAAAGTGGGGATTTAACGGATCTTGCAGAGATACAAAACGCATTCCAATAAAGCCAAAGTTCAGAAGGCATGTTACAAATATAATGAAAATATAACTTGAGGTAAGGGCAATAATTATTTGACTAATGATTCCCTTAGGCTGATAGAAAAAGCCTGAACATTTTATCCATCATTTAATTTAATAAACAGAGAGGGTGGACTTTCAGGACAAGACATCTATGTAGTCTTTCTGTGGATGTTTCAGCTAATTGTTCTGTAGTAACCAACACCACTGCTTCTCTAAGCTGTTCATTAAACTTCCCTCCTGTGCCCAATATGTTGTTTCAAAACACTGAAAACTCCACTCAGTCTCATAATTCTCTTTTTCAAAATCTAAGTCAGAAAAATTTCCCCTGGATGCTGATGTTGATATCCTATGCTAGTGAATATCATTCAATACTGGTGGCTCCTTCAGAGCATGTATATAACTTGCAGGTAAGTGGGTTCCAACTAGCTTTTTTCTCTCTTCTCCTCCTTCTTTTGTGTCTTCTTTTCCTCTTTTTCCTCTACATTTCTTTTCTCTATTCACTGTGTTCATTGTGCTACACACTGCAGATTACAGAGGGAAGGAGTAAAAAGAAGATGACTTTGGAAGTCAGTATCTTACTTGTAAGTACTGACTTCAGTGAGATACACTGAGGAAATTTGAACACATCTTGAAACTTCACAAGTTCCAGAGTTTTCACCCACAAAATGGAGAAAGTAGTTCACTGATCTCTAGCTTCTCCTGGAAATGAGCTGAGAGAGTGGATTGCAATACCACAGTGCAATCTAGAGTAAAGTGAGTGCCAGACATTTGTGAGTTTCTGCTTGCCCCGTGCCGTGGCCTCAGATGGTGGGTCTCATGACTATGGTCTCATGACTACGCATGGCTGTTGGAGCACCAGTTCAAGAGACCCTCTCCCTACTTGCTTGCAATAAGCACTTCTTTTATTGACCTATTTCTTCTATGAACTGTTTGTATCATGTGACTAAGGGTATCGTTAGCATGAGTTTTAAGAGGGCAGAAGAGAAAACTAGATTAGAAATGAGCTGATCCTTTAACTAGCTCTATGAAAGTGAACAAGAGGCAAAAATATTTAAACCTCAGTTTCCATTCCCACAAAATTGGGGAAAATATTTCCCCATGATATCTGATACCCAGTAAATTTGGTTGTTATTAGTGCTTCATAATTGGCTTCCAGAGAATAGATGTTTGGATCCACAGGATTCAATGAGCGGGAGGCCAGCACGAGCTGGTGGAGACTGCACTGTCCTCTTGATCGAGCCGTGTTCACACCTCTGTCCCTTATTTACAGTTAGTAAATGTCAGGTTGCCCAATTCCATCTCTTTTCTCTTGTCTACCTGTAGGAGTGGACACTTTTTATTCTGAGAGCCCTGTTCTTTATCAGAAGCACTGTTTGCTTGGAACTGTGGATATGGACAATGACCTTTCATTTTCATTGCTATTAACTGAGCACCCAGAAGACATACACCAGGGCTTTCACCTCCCAACATTTTCTTGGAGCAAGTTTACATATTCAATATTAATGAAATAAACATTGGCAAATGAATGATCTATAAGTTGCACCTGAAGAGTCTTAGTATGTTATCTATCTGCACTGTGTGAGCACTGTCATAAGGACTGAGTGGTGATGAGTCTTGGATAAAGGTTTGTCATCTTTGGGGCATTGAATAAGATACTTTAGACAGTGGTTTTGAACACCTTTGGTTGTGTCACCCTTAACGTAGTAAAAGCAGTGATTAAGTGATATCAGTGAATGAAATAATAACATTGATATTCAGCTTCTGTTGAATTCTTAAGTAGAAAAGGAATATATACACTAAGGAAACAAACAAACAAACAAACAAAGTATTGATCATCCCTCAAATTAATTATCAAAGTCATTCAATGTTGCTAAATGTGTCAAAGCATAGGTTAAAAGAAAAAACAACTGAGCAATATCTCAAATGCTCAGCAGCTGACTGCACAGAGAAATTTCAATGTGCTGGCCACAAATTGCTCCCAGAAAGTTAGAGGGCTTACTTGCACCCTACTTGAACTAGGTGGCTGCTGGTACATTCATATCTCAGAGAAAACCACTTAAAGGGTTGCTCCCACTTCTTGTCATGGAGTGAGCCAAATTTTATGTCTATTTATTACTTTGTGGCCCAGCTGGACCCCAGAAGGATGAGGCTGTTGCGAACATGGAAAAGAACACAAAAGCACACAGACACCAAAATGAAGCCAGAGATCTTCTGGAGGCTTAGGTAAACATTTAGTCTCATAAATAAATACATTATCAGACCACACAAAATACTTCCTACTTGGTCTCTTTCTCAGAAGTGACATCCAAAAAGCCTCTTTAATTTTCCCTTATTCATACAATCAAAACACTTTTATTGATTATCTATTGGATGACTAACCAAAAATGCTTGCTCCAAGAAACACAGTAACACAACGCTTGGCTTCTTGTGAAGCTGTAGAATTGTAGGCAATGAGGTAAAATTCACAGATTTCAGTCAATTAGAAATGATACAAGCTGTGATGAATATCATTACATTTTATGTTGCACAGTGGTCTGCAAAGGAAAAGGTCTACGTACCATCATTGTTACAAATGAGCTGATTGAACATATAGTCATCTTTTCTTCTTATAAATAAAACAAATAAACAAATAAGAAACTAACCACAATGTACCAGGCACTGTGCTAGGCTCTACGAATATATGAAACAAGTTATTTGATTTATTTACTGAATAAATAGTGAATATTCAATAAGTGAGGTACTGTTTTAGTTGCTAGGGAAAGGGGAAAAACATTTTCCCCTTCTTCTAGGAGTCAAGATCCTTATCAGTACAGTGGTGCACATTGTGGGGAGAGAGTAGTGGATTCACTGGTCTTCATTGTCCTTTCTGTCAAAAATAAGCTAAGTAGTGGATTTGTAGGATTTTGTGGCTCATTCAGTAAATGTCAGGTCAGGAAGACAAATGGTAATTTGTAATAATGGAGTAAACCACTGGACTTCAAGCTTTTGGAAGAGAATCCTCTAAGAGCCTCAAAGCTTAGCACTTGCATGTCTTCTATGCATTCCTTTAAAAGTGCAAGTCAAGTATCTTCATCTCTGGAAGCATATATATATCTCTTTACAGTTTACAAGACACTTCTATGAGGACAGTTTTATTTGTTCCACATAGTAACCTTATGACATCAGGGGTTTAAAATTCTCTTCTTAAAGATAACGAAACTGAGGACACCGTGACCGAATTTGCTAACAGTATCTGTGAGGCACAGAGCTGGGACCCAAGCCCAGGTCTCTGAGTGCCTTCCGCAGCTTCTGAACAATAGCAGTGTGCATTCATTTGGGTGTAATGCTCTGACAGCTAGTCAGGGTTCAAGCATTTTGTGAGGTCTTCAGAAAGTCATGAAGAATCAAGCAGCAATATCAATGACTGTACAGGCAGCTCCTCTCTCATGCCTGCTTAAAATTTGCGATTACACTGATTACACAGTACTTATACACACAATGTAAAATAAGGGGCACTTGGTCCCAAGTTCATTGAGACCACATACCAGGTAAGATAAACCACCCCCCTGGGGAGGCACCTACTAAATAACTTCACTAACTTCATATCCATTCAACTAACACTACCAGAACTCATGCACTGTGAATATCATTCTTACCTGCTGCGAGTGAGGTACAGATACTGAGAGATGCAAAATTATACAAAGAGTTAAAAGACCTAAAATTTAACTTTAGGACATTTGAGTCCCTGTGCCTATTACATTGTTATAACAATCCTTACAAAATGCTCCATTCCAGGACAGTACCTAGGATTAAAGGTGAAATAATATGGTGAGCATTTAGCACAGCATCTACTATATAACACATATCGCATAAATTCTTGTTCTTCTGTTAACTTTGAGCTAAGAGAAATGAAGGAGCAAATATGGAGCCATAAAGATGTAGGTCACATATTATAGAGAAGGAAACTTCAACTAATTTAAAAGAACATAAAATACAGAACATGCAAAGGGAAAAGGAAGAGATGAAATTGAAAGCGCATCTTGGTACCAGATTTTCAATGGCTGTCAATGCAAATCTAAGGGAAGAAGGTCTATCTTGCTGCTGCTGTAATGAATTGGGTGTTTCATGTGTCATTATGTGGATGGACTGGAAATGCTGAGAAGTCAGACTAAAGTGTAGTAGCAGTCACAAAACTCCCTCCTCCAAACTTGCCTTAATGGCACTGACACTAAGAGTGCCTGGTACCTAACTGTGAAAACTGAATAGCTCTGAGTTAGTTTAAGACACAAATGTTGATTCACTGCATAGTTGGAAAAGAATATATCTATATCTATATCTATCTATCTATCTATCTATCTATCTATCTATCTATAGTGATAGATTAGCCTTTTTGGACTGTGGCCATGCTATAAAGGGTTTTCTAATCTATTTTGAGTTCTCATTAATTACAGCACTTGAAAAAAATGTACAGCAAATTACTGCATTAATCAAGGTAAATCAAGCTGATGTCATAAATGTTAAATATACATCTTTGCAGTAAATCTGTTTGCACAACTGAAGCTAAGGCCATTGTCAGTGTTTCCACTAGGCATCTCTTGCCTTCTCAAAAGGATATTGTGACTTACCTCAAAAAGCACTTGGTGGTGAACCTCCCAGTTTGGATTTCTCAGTTTTTCTCTTCACCACTAAGGAGAGGGCAAGATGATTCTGTATATGGACTCAAGAGCAGTGGGAAAGAAGTCATGCTAGAAGATCTAGGAAGGGAATACAGGAAGTACCAAAGAGAATGACTTCAGAAGGTCAGAAAGGTCATAGCATGCCACGTCTCTTGCCTAATGAGGGAATTAAGGGACAGAGAACTTTGCTGTGATACAAGTGAGAGTAGGGAAGATGACTTAAAAGAATGTGTAGTCATCTGAATGAGACCTCTAAATTTTAGAGATGGACAGAAATTCATCAGAAATCCCACAGAAAGCTAGTCTTAGAGCCAATATGAAAAATCAGGGCACCTTAACTCTTCACGAAGAATTCTTTGTACCTCAGAGAAAACATTTTATTTTTTCATCTTACCTTCCTTTCTCACTATCAACCTTAATATTTATGATTAACTCAAATATGAACTAGCTGTCAACTTACATAATAGACATTCAGTATTTTAACAATCAGGTAAAGCTAGCATTACCTTTAATTTTTAAATGGTTAAATAAAGATGCAAAGAGCTGAAGAAATTTGACCAAAGAAACTTCAAATTAACATCAAACAGGGATCCAACCTGGGCACATCAAACTAATATATTTGTAACTCAATCCTAATGCTATGTGTCATAATCCATGTATGAATGTGTATTAAAACACTTCTTCTGATATAGCATACTCATCAGATCCACTAGTTTAAAACTTTACACTGATACTGACAGAGATAAATGATCGTTCTCCTACAAAAGTGAGGTAACTTGTCAAAGACTATCTGTTAGGTTTCAGGCATACCATAGAACTCCATCTTTCTGAGAGTCTCAGCTAGATTAAATATGGTAATTGAGACAAGAAATGAAACTCGTCCCATTCCTGAATGGCTGAATCTTGATCCTAACCAAGCTCATTTATCTTTCTGGGTCCCAGTTAGCACATTTGTTTCAGGATAATAGAGTCCCCCATGGTGTGATATTTTTCTAAGAGAAAGATCAATGGCAACAGTAGCAATAACAATGGTCACACAAAAACAGAGAGATAAAACCCAAGGTGCTACATGCTATGTATATCCAGGAAGACAAGTGTCTCAAGCTTCTAAGACCACTAAAGATTATGGGGGGAGGGAAGCTGGGGATGAAAAATGGGAACCAGAAAGCTGATCTGAAGGTCAGCTTTGGAAGATCTTTCATGCTCTGTGCAGTGTCCCATGATGTCTAGATCAAAAGCAGGGCGATGATGCAACCAGTTGTTTGTATACAGATGCTGCCTCCAAATCCTCACATGCGAACATCTGCAGGGGACAACCACTTGAGAAATAAGCAGGCAATTAGGTATCAGATCCATCTGTGCCAAGAACAAAGGACCACCGGCGATGGGGAGACTTCAGGAGAAGGGAGAGGACGTGCTGGGAAAGATGCTGTTTGATTCACATGAGAAGCAAACTCTCAGACTGAAGAGAAGATGAGGGACAGAATTCAGCAGAGTGTTTCCTTGCTGCTTGCTTTGGGGACTATCTTCACAATTTTGGGTCCTGTCTGCACATTATAATTATCTGGGAATTATAAATATTATATTGCACAGGCTGGTACCCCCCAAAATGAGTCAGTGTGAGTCATTCAGGTTTGGGGTGATCTGCATTCATGTCCTTTTAAAGTTACTCTGCCAAGTTCACAAACATTGGTCAGGGGTCTCTGAGTAACGCTGGGGTTGATTGAGCAATGACAGTGGTCATTATCAAGAAGTCATCTTTATCCCACAATGGTTCCCTTTGAAATAACCTCAAATATGCATTTTGAGGAGTTTTTGGTCTGTTTTGTGTAGTATTGAGGATATGATCCAGGATCTCAAATATGCTAGGCAAGTGTTGTGAACTATATCCTCCAAGCCAACATTTTGAATTTGTAAAATCACTTTAGAGCTCTAATGTTCAAGCAAAGTCTATCTGTCCTCTGAAATGAAGTTAACTATTCCTCTCTCTGCTACTCCTTAAACTTCAGATATGTGAAATCTCTTCCAGAATCCATCACCATATCTTTTGTAATATATATTGGTTTCTTAGAATGTGAAATATAAACATGTATAGTCAAGGTTTTAGAACATGACCTGGATTAATAGATGCTTACTAGATGGTCGGAATTCCATCTAGTTCAGAAAAAAAGGGATGGAGAAAGACAGGAGGAGAAAGGAGGAGAGGAAGAAGGAAAGGAGGGAGGGACTAAGCAAGAAAGGGAAAAAAAGTAAGTAGTTTCATGGGCATTTGTTCTTAGTACTATATTTTCATCAAATACCACAGACAATCTATAACCAGACTTGTAGATATTAAGTCCTAGATGGTTATTTCTTTTAATTCATTGTGCCGGGGCTTAGACCCTCAACATCTCTCACCTGAGCCATTGGTATATTCCTAGCTGATATTGGAGCTTCCAGCTTTGTGCCCTTGGTTCTGCACTTAGATTTATATCTAGAGGAATTCACAGCAACTATATCTACCTTTCTCTCTTCTAAAAAAGTTCTTAAGGGACTTTTTGTCATCTACAGGAAAAACATCAAGCTCTTCCATGTAACATAGGAGATGTATGACCTCGTTCCTGGTGACCCTTTCATACTGAGCATTATATAGAAACACCCCACTACTTTAACAAAGTTCACACTACAATGTGACCAATTTTCTTACATTTCCTTTGCATGTGTGTGACTGTGTTACATCTCAGATTTCTTTTCTACACTTCTTGTTCATCTGTGAATGCCTTTCTGATCTTCATCCTTTCCAAAGCTACTATACACTTGTGATTGCGTCTTTCTATGGTTATGCTTAATCATTTACTGAACACTGTTGTGAACTTTGCTCTTTCATGCCTTCTCAAGATTTCACCCATGTGAGAAGGGCAACACTTGGATCTACACTAATTCTAGTATTCAGTGAGCCTCTTGACCAAGGCCAAGGTCTTGAAGATGGTCCTCTGGGAACATTTTGCGGCAGGAATAGTCTTGCATGAACAGATCTATACCAGATTTCTTGCTGCTGAACAAAACTGGCTTTGAGTAATGCTTCTGTGATTCTGACCACATCCTCCTCTTCAATTGCCAGAAAAAGAGGCTAGAGATAAACCATAGCTCAAGCCCCAAGACTTTGGGGAAGGTGACTTACTTGCTGGGTCAGGGCCATATTTAAGAAAGGCTGCTTCAACTCTCCAGGGTCCTGGAATAAGCTGTGTGTTTCTGGTTTTATAAAAAATGAACTGTCAACATCAAGTCAGAAACTATTAATGAGGCAGGCAAGAGATGCCTCCCCCAAAGAGTGAAGATTGCAAATATCAGGAAGTGATTGCAATCACTCAAGACGGTGCTATTTCTGAAGAATTTGCCCTCTATTTCTAGTGACTTTCATACACAGTTACCACTGCTTCCCCCATATGCTTTGGAAATATATAAAATCTATATTGCATTTCATAAAATTAAGTATGATTTGAATTGGAAGCGATGTGAGTAATAATTCCAGGTCCAATCATAGCCTTTCATTTTTCTGAAAGGAAGTAGAGGATTTTGATTTTATGGTTGCCCAACATTCAGTGTCTTCTTCTTGGCTGACTTTTCTTTTTCTTTTGGGAGTCTGGAAGAGATAGAGTTCTATGAAAGCCTCTGAGATTCCTGCTCTCCAATGTACATTTTTGGTATAACACTTTCCCCTGAAGTGTGAACAGAGTGAGGGGAATGAAATCTAACACTGCTCCCATAACTAGGCCACTGATTTTTTGAGTACATTAATTTTAAGGGTCATTGTTCTGTATCGATCTGGCCTGATCATATGAGCTTTTTAAAGAGAAGATGAAATGTTGGAAAGATATTTTTGTCTAGGTTTGAAAATAAAGAAAATTATCCTATTATGACAGATGGACCATGTACCCATAACCTGAGGATGGCCTCTGTAATTTACCAGGAATTTAATTCTGCCAACAACTACATGAACTTGGGAGAGGGAGCCTCAGGTGACATCACAGTTGTGCTTGATCCCTGGGTTCAGTGCTGTGAGACATTGGAGCAAAGAACACAGCTATGCCATGCCCCAACTTCTGATCTATATAAATTATGAAAGCACAGCATTGTATTACTTTAAGGGGTTAAGTTTTGGGGGAATTTATTGAAGAGTGATAGCAAATGGACAAAGTGCCTATTACTATACTAGTAATTATTTGAATAAAACTGTCTCACCCTCTTAGTTAGGAATGGCATGTGCTCCATATTTAAGCCCTGTGGTCATTCCTCCTGCTCACAATTATTAGGCCAAAGATAAGCATGTGAACCAATGTTCAACAGCAAAAGTCTGGCTTAAGACTTTTGTTGAATCTGCTAGGGAATAAAATTGCTTTCTTCTTACTAAAATCATAGCCAAGAACACTGATCTGTGGATCTGATGTCAATCATGCTGCTACCTGTGGATCTTGGTAATAAAGCAAATACAGAAGACACCAACTTGAGCAATGGGAAAAAGAAACACATGCAGACTTTCGTCCTAGATCAACCTGAGTGTAGAGGAAGGATTACATATGGAGTTATCAATGACCTAAATCTGTAACTTCCATATTTAGGTTAAAATTTTTTGGAACCATATTTGTAACCCATGCAATAAAAAAATAAGCTCTATTTGACACATAGGATAATTTTGGGTGGGGAAGGAATATGTTAACACAGTCACATGACTAATCAGTCTTGACTAAGGAAAAACAGAACCAGGTCTCTAGATACACAATCAAAAGGAGTCATCATGGTCTAATTGCTATTCTGAGTACTTCTCTGGGAACCACAAAATATTAATTTCCCAAGAAAAGAAGACAATGATAACAAAGACAGTAACAACAGTTATGACTATAGATCACTAACGGTTTATTATGTGCCAAGTTTTTTATTGTGAAATTAATCTATAGTATTTAGTTTTATATTCCCATAAACCTCATGAATTTTATATTTTAATCATCTCTATTTTAAAAATGACAAAAGCATAGTTCAGAAATATTTAATTGAGCACATATGTACTACATTTAATTTTATATTCTCATAAACATTGTGAATTTATATCATAATCATCTTTCTTTTAAAAATCACAAATAAGAAGCTCAGAAACATTTTTACTAACTTGAGCAAGATTGCAGAGCTAGTAAATAAATGAGCCAGATTTAATCCTTATCTGTCTGATTCCAGTCTATGCTCTTAAACATCAGGTTAATTGTTGCTAGGATAAAACAGAAACAAAACAAATCTAGGGGATGTTTCTTTATTACTTCAAAATTACTGCAAATATATGTCATGAAAAATCCTTTTTGATTAATAAAGATCCATGAAGACTAGTGTGGACATGTCAGCCAGTCAGCAGTTCGATATTTGAATAATTTTAATCATTGAACTCCATTGCACATCTTTCATCTCTACTTTATTTTTAAAAGTATACAGGAAGTACACTTGGAAAAAAACCACAACTTGATACATGGAGCAAACAAGATAAAGCAGCAATTGATGTAGTCATATACAAGACCTAATTCTGTCCCCAATTCCCTGTGTGATTTTGCCAAATCACTGCCTTGGGCCACAGATTTTGGCAGTATAAAATGGAGGGATTTATATTAAAATTGATAAAGAAATGTTTATATGTAGAAAAATTTGTTCATTTTTGCAGACATTTTGGTGGAACTTCAAGTATTCCAATTATTTATTATTACTTATTGTCCAATCCAATAAATTCTTCAGTTGGATCTCTCAATGAAGTCCTGGAATGGCCCTGAGATACAGAACACTGAAATGCTGCTATGCTCAAAAAATAAGTAAAACATATCCTGATAAGTAATTCTCTGTTAAGATGCATACAACCTTGCATATGAGTTCACGAGTGCTTATGTCATATGCATCACAGGGTACAGAGGCAGGTGCGGTGAATTATATCAGTTTCCAGAGAAGACAAAGCATAGCAATGCCAAGAGGAATAATGATAGAATTGTTTGTTTTTAAATCAACGCTTCTTTTTTGGCTTCCAGGTTTCCTTTGAATGGCTGCATTACCTCCTTCAGAAAACAAATTAATTTTATCTTTCAGAACCATTCTATCTTTTGCACAAAAAAATTTGAATGTGATATAGAGAGTACCTACATACTCTCTATCAGTTTGGCCATAAATATCTTACATTCATTTATTACGGCAATAGACTGAGTATTGCATCAAATTGTCATAATTAATATCCAGTATTAACACTTGAACATTAACAAGTGCATTGCAAATTCAGATTACCTTCATTTTGCCCTAATGTTTTCCTTTCTGTTTGGAAATCTTCATCTAGAATGCCACATTACATCTAACCATGTTTTCTTAGTGTCTTCTTAGTTGTAAGATTTTCTCAGGTTTTCCAGTTTTATAATATTAACAGATTTGATGAGTAAGACATAGACATTTTGTCAAGTATTCCTGAATTGAGATTAGACTGATGTTTTTGTCATGGAGATTGGAGTATGTATTTGCAAATGTAAAGAATTGTTCACATGAAATAACCAATATGACCTATCAGTGCTGATATTGACCCTGATTACTGGGTTTAGGCAAAATCATACATGCTAAGATATATAGTTTCTACTCTTTATTTAGATGCCTCTATGTGGGCATGAATTTTCTACCAACCTTCCCTTGATCACTGAGAGATATGATCATACCTAGAAGGATTCTGTGCCAGTGTGGTGACGGTAGGAAATTTCTGGGGTATGTGAAAAGGTCTGTTGGCTTTCATGACATTTGCTTTCATTGTCTTTTGCTGTAATAGAAGTAAGGCCAGAGGCTGCACTGTGAGTTTGTTGAAAAACTAATGGTTTGAAGATGGATTCTGTTAACATACAGTATTTGTCTTGTTGTACTTAGATACTATATAATATAGCATCTTCCATATCATTGCAATGACAGTATTTTAGCTTCTTCTTTATATCTGAATAATATTCCAGTGTGAGTATACTGACCCATTCATCTATGATGGTCATGGAGGTTGACTCCATGTCTTGGGCACTGTGAATAATGCTATTTTGAATTAATAGGGAGCATAGGTATCTTCTCAATATACTTATTTCATTTCCTATGGAATGATACTGAGCAGTTGGGTTTGTTGGATTATATTGTAGTTGTAATATTAATTTTTGATGATCTTCTACACTGTTTCCCATAAAGACTATAAAAGTAAAATTTATAAAAGCAGAATATAATTGTGATTGCAAAGGATGGAAGGTTTGGGTCAATCAAGAAACGCTCATGAAGAGGCACAAAACTGAAGTTCAGATTCACAAGGAACAAGTTCTAGGTCCCTAAAGTGGAACATGGTGATTGTTGGCTGTTAGCATAAAATTATAAAATAATAATTCATGAGAAGATTAATTCACTTGAAGATACTTTATGTTGGCCAAAAGGAAACATTTCATTTTCAAAAATCCACAGGTGATCTTGCAATGGGTGACTATAGACCACTTTCAAATAATATTATATGAACAAACCTACCAGGAAGGAATTATTAGTATTCCATTATCACCACAAAAGGAACGAGGAAACTGAAGCTCAGACAAGTTGAGTAAATCGCAGGTGGGGGAACTAAGATTTGAACTCAGTTTCTCTGACTGTTGAACTTGTGCACAAAAACATTGGCTTACAACCATGCATAACCATGCACTGTTTCCTTTTCTGGAGAAACTTTGCTTGTCTGATGTAGTTGTAGATGTGCTTCAAGTTTGACACAGAGCTATGACTTTTAATGACTTTATCTATTCTTGTCTGAAATATGCTAGATCCTTTCTAGAAGAGAAGAGTGGGAGAAAAATTCCCTAAAATTGGAGTTCACATTGTTCCTCTGAGAAAAGCTCACTTTATAACCACACTGTAAGAATCATTCTAGGGTTTATTTTATATTTTTACTCCCTTTCTTTCTTTTCTTTTAAAGGGAAAGAGAGTCATAATTGCTGAGATTTATGCAGGAAACCTTTTCCCTAGAGAGCCCAAACAATTTTGCACTTTTTTGATTTCTGTAGCCACTCCTTGGGGGTTCCTGAAAATTTCTGCCTCGTGAAAGTAGGACTGCTCTGCCCAGAATTTTGGGGAGAAAACATTCAACCATTTCTCAGATGTGTCATATACATAATAGATGAGTGGGAGTAGGGGAACTCCAGCTATTAGATCATCTGGTTTATCCCAACAGAAGGAGATTTTTCCCAGTTGGATACCTGAAATATTATAAATGGCTACTAACATGAGTAACTTCACATCTGTTAGGAGACCAGTCTTGAGCAGCAAGTAAAACAGGTAAGGCTTTATTTTTTTCTTTTTTTATTCAGGGTAAACTTGCTTGTTAGGGGTAAGAAAAACTTTGTAGATCATCCCATGGTACACACTAGTAAAATTTAATTTGTGCTAGAATTCATAGAGATACTTGTGTTTATTCTTTCCTTAGCTTTAGCAGAGGGATCGGGGCTGGAAGTGGAAATAAAGGAAGAAGACTGCGGAGAGATGGAAGAGGATTGCCCTGCATCCTTTCTGTTTTTGTAACCAGCGTTATCCCTATTCATCTTCAGACACAACTCTCATTTCTTCCTCTGCATTTCCATTATTACTGAGGATTAAATCTACTCAGACAGTGGTGGAATTGGTTGCATTTTCCCTTTTATTGCATTTGTAGTGGGTGTACAACATGTCTTCATTAACTCTCCCTGACATTCAGAATAGCTAGAGATAAAAAAGGCCCTCAATCCAAAAGGAATAGCAGTCCCCCCTCCCTTCCGCATCTCCAATCCCAAGTATTCCCCCGGGGCATGTATTAATGACCAAAGATGAATGCCGGACCTTCTTTCTCAGCAGGGGCCTTTAAATTGTTTTGCTCGGTTGGGTCAGAAGATGGTGCTACATCTTGAAAAGTGGTTTAAAAAAAAAAAAGTCTCAGCATCTGGGGAAGTGCAGCTAATAATGTCCTCCATTACTGAGTGCCTACCATGTGTCTAACATTATTGGATTCTTGTCACAAAATAACCCACATAACCCTGACACCGACCCTGTAAAGCAAATTTTTAATGCTCATTCATTGGATGAGATAACTGTTCCCAACCTGATGATATTTCCAATCCCCTAGGTGGCTCCCTATAGTTAAAAACTGAGGAGGGGCTTAGTATGTAGCTCCTCAAGTGATCTTGTATGCTGGAAGACTTCCCTGTAATGTTACTATTGTTGAATACTGTTGGTAACTGAAGAGATGGTTCAAAAATCACTTTCAAGTGTCAGCACTGATCAAAATTTCCTGGCTGCAAACAAGATGAAGCCGTTCTTTTTGAGTACTATGCAGCCTGTCTCATTGGAAGTGAGGAAAGTAGAGAGAGTGTTCAAATGGGCTGGACGTGCTTTTGTCTAATTGTCATGCTACCTCTATTCATGCCCCTTTCATCTAATTCTTGATTCATCTCATCTCAGCCAATCTCAACATTCGATATTAAAAGATAAAGAGATATATAGGCTAGAGAAGGATAATAATTAGCCATGGATTTTCTTGGCAGCACTAGTTTTAACTCTTGGTTCCACACTAATATATCAAAGAATCCTACATATTCTTCGATTCCTCTTTCCACTTACTACCCCAAGACACATGTGCTTTCTGAAGAGTCTGAGGTGCTCTAACAAAAAGAAAAACAAATACACGGAAACACACAAAATATGTTTACTTTTGTCTCAGTGTTTTGCCTTCTACCTCCTGTCTGTTTTGTTCTGCCTCTGAAACAACTGGTCCAAAGCTGTTAGACCAATGGCATTTCTGAAATGTTTGGGAGCGTCTATGTCAAGAGCCTTTCAAAGTCACCAGCAAAAATCCAAATAAATTGAGAATTGCAATGATTTTGTAGATGCATCTATATTTACCCTTTTCTGAAATTCTGTCTTGTTTTATCATTATTGTTTGCCTTATAAAAATAGCAAACAAATGGAGAGGAACAGGTTTAAACAGATAGAAACAAGGATTGTTTTATAGTTTATCTGTTTTGTCTTCTCACTTATTTTCTATGATTAAAATATATATATATATATATATACATATATTTCTTGTATAAAATTCAAATATTATACAAAATGTAGAATCCTTCTGACACATCTTGGGTTGTACCAGGTCTTAATTCACCCACCTCAGAGTAAACTTTCTTGCAGTGGGTGTGTAGCCTTATCCCTAGAACACTGGTTTCCCAGGAAAGGTGATTATAGGCTATGAAGTTTGCTATTGTTGATTTTATTGATTTATTTTCTGTTAGTTTTATTTACTTATATGTGTGTTTCTTATAGGCAGAGATGAAAATCTTACTCTAGGATAGTGTCTAGTGACAGAAGAGTCTTGATAAACTTGTGCTTTCTGTAACTGTTTGCCATTTGATAAAGTACTGAGCTACCGTGGAGGAAAGAATCAGCACTTAAAGCCAGATGCACCTCTGTTTGTGTCCCCATTCTGTCATATGCTCATTCTATTACTTTAATTAAAAAGCTCAGTACCTTTATTTATGAAGTTGGGACTCATATTAATGTTTTCTAAAGATGTTGTTGGGCTCACATGAGGAAATATATGATAACGTCTTTTGCACAAAGCTTACCGAGGTATTCAAGTTACTTTATGATTATAGAAAAGGTGTTCTGTTTTAAGCTGAGTCAAACTTATTTAAATAATAAAAAAAAGCATTAACGGAGCATTTCTTCTATGCCAGAACAAGGAAAAGGTAGAGAGCAGTCACGTGAAGCACATTATGATTGGGGTAAACAAAAACTGCTTTTGGATCACAGAGGAAAAACATTTTGCAGAGGCACTGGTATTGCATGTGAAAACATTAAGGTGTGTGTCTGAAAGAAGGGCCATCCTAGGCAGCTGGAGGGAACAGCATGAGCAAATGCATTTCCAACAGAATGGCAGGAAAACAGCTCTGTGATAAACTAACTGTGGCCCATATCATGCGATATTTTTTACAGAAAAAACAAAACAATAAAAAAGTAGAAATAATACAGAATTTTTTAAAAAGTAAGAAATCACTAATTCATAAATTAAATATTATCTTTGAAGTACTCTAGTCACAAAATCAAAGCATAAAAAGTGGATAATCAAACAATGACAATACAGATCATTCTGCATGAGGAAATGCTCACCATCACTGGTCATTCAAGAAATGCAAATTAAACCAGCATTGAGATGTCATCTCACTCCAGAAAGAATGACTGCTGTCAAGAAATCAACTGATAACAAATGTTGATAAGGCTGTGGGGAAACAGGAACACTGCTCTACTGTTGGTGGGAGTGTAGACTGGTGCAGCTACTGTGGAAATCAGTATGGAGATTTCTCAGAAGACTAGGATTGGAAGATCCATTCAATCCAGTTATTCCCCTCCTGGGTATTTTCCTAGAAAAATATATCATGTAACATTGAGCATAGTTTTGTAGAAGTCAAAGCATGTTGCCTTCTATCCTGTGATAAAGCACAGGTCCACTCCTGATAACCCTGTGAGTATTGCTAGAGCTCAAATAAGAGAAATTACCTGACCAAGATCACACAGATAGTAGAGATCAGAGCCAGGATTAAAACTATGACCTAGCTCAAATGGCCCTGTCCATCAAACTTTCTGCCTAACACATCTCACTCCATCTGTCCTGAATTGATGAGAGGAAGGGATGGGAATGCTTTTTCCTGCCATAAATCCCCCTTTTGTGGTGTGCTAGTGAAGGGCACTTGGGGTCTGAGCAGGATCTTTTGTTCCAAATGACTGAGTTAAGTCCATTGTAGTGGTGGAAGTGGAATCCCATGAAAACCAGCTAGCTGGTTGTAATTAATCACTACAAGGCAGCAAGGCAGGGGACTGAACTGTTAGAACCCCTGGAGCCTAAAATGTAGGAGTTTCAACGGCTCCCATTTGCAATTCAGTGTCTCTGAAGAAGATAGGAGCTTCGGAAAATTCAGAGTACAGCACAGATTCTCAGACTTTGGGAGCTGGGTCCTTTTGGACACCTCATCCCAAGGAGCTGTCCAAACCCCTGACATTTGTAGAATTGTCAGAGTTTTGAGCCGCCAGAGAAAGGCCATGTCTCAGAAGCCAAAATCATCAACAGAAAGGCAATTGAATGAGCAGGTTTTGCAGAGGCTGGAAGAAAAACGGTTTTGAAAATCTGTTTTGACTTTTGCAGACTCTGTCTTTTCCCTCTGGCCCTTAATTGAGTGGGGCTGGCGATATTTATTTACCTCTTAGACTAAGGCTGAGTCACCCCTCCTGCTCATCGGATTGTTATGAGTATGCAGAGAAAAGGTGTTTACTGAGCAGTCTCACTCCATCTGAGTGTGGTAGAGGTGTTGGGAGGTTATAGTTATTTTCCCTAAGTGAATTCCAGAAGAGTCCTGCACCTAGCAACTGAGAAGGAAAACAACAGTCCATATGTAGCAACCTAGATTATGGCTTTCTTTGGATGGGAAAGAGTGGGGACTCTATTTGGACAGTAAATAAGATAACAATGTGTCTTCAATTCACTAGGATCCCTGTAAATTTATGCAAATAGGATGCCTAGGAAGGTGCAGCAAATGCTTGGCAGGTACCAGTTGCCCCATATCTTGTACAATCTTATTGTGCCTTCTGGTATTTGTGTTCTGCTTTCCTCTTCTCTTCTTGTCCTAGTTCCTTTTCTCTGATTCTGTTTACTAACTCAAACAGAGTTCCAAAGAGTTTCTTTAGCCAAAGCTCAGTATGAAGATACTTCTCTTGATACAGATGATGTGATGAATCTGATCAAGTCAAATTTACTACATAGCTTTTTTCTTGATTGATAAGAAATAATTTGAACTTGTACAGCAACAGACACTTTACCAACTATCTTTGAACTCACTTCAAGCAGTCCTCACTTGTATTTTGTGAAATATATAATTTTTTTTTTTTTTTTACTCCTCTTACACTAAAGCTACAATCCAAGAGCAGCTATAAGCTAAAGATTTCTCAAATACTCTCCGTGGCCTCATTTCAAAACTTTATTGTTTTAAATTTTGATTTAAAGTACATCCACCTTTCTATTTGACAGCACTACTGTGATATCTCACAGGTCTTTTAAGTTTCGCATATTCAAAACTGATGTTCTCCCCTCATACTCCCTGTTTCTCCCTCTAGTTCTTCCTAAGAAATCTGGTTCCCTAAAGACTTTCTCCCAAGTTTCAGCCAGTCTCCCAAGACACTCACTCTTCTTTCCCACTGCAGCACCACATGCAATCAACTAGCTTGTCTTATAAATGCTCCCTACTATAATCTCACCATTCTACCTCCCCTGCAAACATTCCATTCAACAGGCCTACCCACCTCGTATACAGATCTCTAATGAATTTGGGCCCACTCAGCTCATTCTTTATCAAAAGCTCATCTGTTTCCTGTAACATGAAAGTCACAACACCTCTCTTTGCCCCCCACATAGTGAAACATTCAGTGTTCAGTATTTGGTCTATAGGGCAAAGTCATACATTTAGTTATTTGTGATTTGACTACTACACAAACCATTCTAGTCTCATTTTCATCATTCACATTTGAGCCCATTTAGTATCACGTTCATAGCCATAAGACTTCACCTTTCAACCAGTCTACCCATTCCTGTGAATTTTCTGCCCCAGTCTACCCATTCCTGTTTGTTTTTAAATTTTATTTAAAGAGAAAAAACTAAATTAAAAAGGTACAAGTAATACAGAATTTAAAAAAAATAAACAGTAAAAAATTACTAGATAATAGATTACATATTGTCATCTTAGAAATAGTTGTTTAAGTTACAAAATTAAAGCATACAAATTGGATATTCAAACAGTGAGACTGCAAACAGTTCTGTTCAGTGATCCAACAAAAACTTAGTAATATGGTTATCTATCTTACACACTTAAATATACATGCAGTTATATCCTTTAGAGCACTTTCTTTTCCTCTCTTTTTTACAATAACAGTTACACATTTTGGGTTTTATTACTCCGACAGTTCTTATTACATTTTTTTGAAGACAGTAAAACCAAATGTGACAAAACAAAATGGAGTCAGTCAGAACATAAGGATGGACATAGTACATGATGTAAAAACAGAATATAAGGTGATCAACAATGGTTACCATAATGCCTTTTGCTATCTTAAAAAGAATTGCCTATATCATCAGGTATAATAAAATTGAACAAAACAGTACAAAACAAAACCAATAAAACATAAACAATGGAGACATTACAAGACTCCAAAAAAAGATTAATAGTCAAACCAGAATGGGCATCACAGTGAATCTTATTGCCTTCAAAGTAGTTGCCTATACCCTCAAACTTGATACTATCAAACAAAACAGAAGAGTAGAGTCAGTCAAAACAAGATGGTGAGAGCAATATAGGGGTTCAAATCAAGTTAAAAGAAAATCAAAAAAGTAATATAATTAAAAGTAATTTAATATATTCTGCTATTTATTTATCTATATTTTCCTTAATTAAAAAATAATTAAAAATTAATAAATTTTAAAAAAGAAAAAAAAAGAGGAGATTGAGATAAAAGAGGACATAGCAACAACATAACAACCCAGGTCAGAACAGAACAATTTAAGCAACATAGAGTTTCACCACAAGATAATCCAACATAATAGTAGTTACCATAGTGTCTCTTTCCTTGAAATATTTGAGTATAACTTTGTATACTATGGCATCAAACATATAAAGACAGTGTGAAACCATTCAAGAGAATGAAAGTATTACAGGGTATTTAGAATCAGCTAATAGAGAATGAACAATGGTTTCTATATGTTATCTCTTTGCCTATAAAAAATTTTGTTTATACTATCACATATAATAAAATCCAATAAGATACAACATGATAATAAAACCAGTGGAGACAGAAGAACAACAGCTTGCTGGACTTCAAAACAAGATGATATTAAATCAGCACTAGCTATTATGTCTTGTTTTCTTAAAAATAGCTGTTCATAACATCACAGACAATAAAATCAAACAAGCCAGAATAAAACCATTCCAATTAATGAGTGAAAACATTATAAGACTTCAAAGCAATATAACGGGGAATCATGATTACCATATACTTTTATGCATTCATATCATTTCTTACGCTAGGGAAACTATTTGTTATTCATATATGTGAGTTTGATTTATTTCACTTATGAGTGTGGTTTCTAGCTGCGCCCATTTATTTATAAATATCTCAGTGTGATCCTTCTTTATAGTTGAGTAGTACTCCATTGCATACCATTCCTGTTTCTATGTTCCTCACCTTTCCTTCGGCTGACACCTGTCGTGTTTACAAGTTTCAGGATGGCTTTTCTAGGAAGTGTACTTGAAAACCACCTTTCCAACTTGTTTCTTCTAGGTTCTTTCCATGTACCACTATTTTTTCTTCAGTTTTTATTGTCTCCGTGTGTTCCTTGAATGTAGAGTTTTTGTCTTGCTCAGTCTTATGCCAAAGCACTTAACAGCAATTTTGGACATTGGACACCCTTGGGAATTACTTTATTGTAACAGCACCTTGTCTGAGGCCCTCCAGGAGAAAGAATAGCTACTACTCAAACCCAAATCTTGTTCTTTTAGGTCACCTGCTACCTGAAGGACAGAAATACATATCTAAGACCCCCACATTGTAACATGGCTGAGATTCTTTCTTCTCTCAATAAATAGAGATAAAATATACTTACTTTACAATATAATGAAGTGAAGGTGATTTTTCTGCAGTCTTTTGTCTTGTTTTTACCCTCCTCTATTGTCTCACTGATATCTTTTTCAAATTGTTCCATTGGGGACAAAGGAACAGTTTCTTGTTCTTGTGTCAGTGTCCATAATGACTTTGACACTTCTGGAGAGGGAAAAAGTTTCCCCACGATTTTGTGACTCTTGCATTTTATGTCTTCCCTAGAAACTTCAAAAAACTTTAGGTCTAATTGGAGTAGTACTCTTCTCTATAAAAAAAATTCCCAAAGGTATTTTCCTAACTAGAATTTTTTACATAACCAACATGGTTTCATCATCTCTGAGACTACAGTTTCTACAAGGAGCATCACTTACAACAATTTGATATTAAATTTAAAGATTGTTGTGAAGAGATTTCCCATTTCCTGAAGAAGGAAGTGAGGCTAGTACGTGAAAAAATATCTCAAGGAACTCATTAATCCCGCTATAAAGTTGTACACCAAATTTGTGATTCCCTTCTTCTTTTATATGTCACTTGTTTGAAGAGTTCAGTAGATACTCAAGATTTAAAGCCAGAAAAATGACTTCCATGTCCTGTATCTGGAGGTAGTTAGCACAGCAATAAACTTCTGACAGGCCTCAGAATTTGACTAAAATTTTCTGGAATGAATGTTCTTTTAGCTATGGAAACCAATAATATGGTTTCATTTGACAAATTTTTGCAGAACCAGTGTGGAATGTTCATTATTTCCATTATATTCATAATCTCTCCTCTCAAAGAAGAAAACAGAGAGGAAGGAAAGGAGAAAAGGAAGAAAATAGAGAGGCAAACAGAGACAGGGACAGAGAGAGAAATGAAGAGGGAGAGGGAAAGAGACAAAGAGAGGGAGAGAGAAAGAATAAAATCCAGAAAGACAGAGACAAGACAGGGACAGAAAAACAAAGAAATGGCAGCAGATAACTCCATGTTTGCCCTTGGCTGTGGTGAGTTGATGGAGTGGTTTAAATTTGTCAGTCGCTGGCACAGTTCTCTGGTGCCCTGATGTTACTGTTAAATTTTAGATCAGAGTAAAAGTTGGTTTCTGTGTAGGACTTTTCATATTTTTATGTCCCTGGGTGTTCCTGAATGTCACACAAGGATGGAAAGCAGTGCTGTGCATTTGACCCTACTGAAGGCCGTTATACTCAGAAGAAGGAATTACTCACTGCCTCCACGTTATGAGTCTGAACTCATCTAAAGCCTGGCTGTGCAGATGTAAATTTTGGGCTGCTAAAGGCTATAAAACATATCAGGAAAGAACATTTAGGCTATAAGAAATTTTCTTACTCATTTAGTCCAGATGAGTCTTTTTATAAAGAACTAATTGAAAGGGCAGAACAGGAAAGCAACATACCACAAGGTCACACAGTGAGTTTTCCACAAAACAAGGGTGGATAACCCTCTTTCCAGTGAAGTTTTACAAAGGATGGCAAACTTCATTGCTGTCGAGTGTCCCTGAGGTTGATTACAAAATGGCTGTGGACACAGTAGAATTTGGTCCTCTTTTTCTTTGTGCTCCATGCAAGAGGATATTTAGGAGGCCACTTGTGGCAGCCTCTTGTTTCTGGGAGCAGTGCCTACTCTGCACCCCTTCAGGGCCTTCTAATTCACTCTCTCTTATCCTAATGATGACTTCCTTCCCTTTTACTTGGCTTTTCTTCATGGAGCTTCACTAGCTGCATGAGTTGAAAGGCTTATTTGTTAAAAAGCAGCAGCCCAAAACGATGCTCACATACTAATGCTTTCTCTGAGATCCCATCCCAAGGTGGTAGAAAAGGGATATAAGGCAAAAACAAAATAGGAACAGCAAACACAAGATGGTAAATTATTGAGTTATCCACAACTTCACAAGAACAAGCAGTTGATGGCTAGCTCAAGCCGTATACATCAGGTATTCAAGTTCAGAGGAGGAGAGAAGGTGAGAAATTTACTCTTCAGTTTGTACTTTCTCTGTATCTCTTTGCTCATAAGGTTGTCCAAAAGAAGCAAATCACATTTTCAAATAGTTTAACCCAAGGTTTCCATTGGCTCCTGAAGTAGAAGAGCACCATGGGCTCCTGGCACTCAGTTAAGTGATGGATGCTTCTCACAGTCCAGGTGACAGATACCAGACCCTAGCCTCCATCTAGTCAATCAGGTATTGTCTGAGCAAACAGAAAGAGCCAGAACAAATCAGTTCACAGCATCATCTTAAGGAATCCAAGTAAAATAATTATAATCAGAAATTCCAGAATATTAAAGACCACGATTTTGAGAGAACCTTGAGAAATCACTTTTATATTTGAATCTTTGTATTATCAAAATAGACTATGTATCAGCCATTCTACCTTTCCATTTCTGTTTTTCCTTCTCTTTCCCATATATTCTCATTTCTTTAGATTAAAACTTCTTAGGTTAAAACTCTTAAGTTTGGTGATACAAGATGAATTGATATATTGCCCTTCATTCCCCAAGCTAAGAAAAAAGGTTGACAAGAAGGATTAAGGCTATGTTAGAGTATCTTAAAAATACAGTTCTATGACTTGGATAATATTTTCCTCCAGTAGAGATTGGTATTATATTTTGCTTTAAGCAATCTTAGCTTGCCCACCTCAAAAATAACTATCTCTTAACAAAAGATATTAAAGCATGTGCCACTAAAGCTCCTTTTGGTTCAATCATTATGGGGAATGCCAGCTGCCATGTCAGGAAGATATTCAAGTAGTCTCATGGAAAGGATCACACAGAGAACTGAGGCCTCCTGACAATGGCAGACATTCATTGATCAATTGTATCAGCAAAATTCATAGATGGCAGAGCTTGTAGTTCAGTGAAGCCTTTAGATGATTGCATCCCAGATGACATCTTGATTGGAGCTTCATGGGAGGTCCTGAATCAGAACCCCTCATCTGAGATGTCCCTGCTATTCTAACTCCCAGAAACTGTGTGAGATAATGAATATTTCATGTTTTAAAACACTAAGATTGGGGTAATTTGTTATCCAAAAATATGTAACTGATTAAAAAGTGTATCACTAAATCTAGGAAGATAGAGAAGGAACAAGGATGTAGGGATGTATGTTAGAGTCACTAAGGGTTTTCAACAGGCAATGATGTTGTAGGTTTATGTTCCTCTAGGCCCCTTGAGATCAGCTGTGTCCTTCAATGTCTGTCTTTTACACGACCCCAAACACAGTGTCAAGTACTAGGCATAAGAAATGAAAATTTAATCTGGAGAATGACACATTGTAAGGATAAATGAGGTCATGTTAGTAAAGGTTTTAATTTAATCTGGAGAATGGAAGATTTCTCAGGAGCAGCAAGATTGGAGACTCTGGTTTGCAGACTAGGTAAAATTGAGGGCATATAATTCCCACTCCTCAACAAACCCTTATTTATGGACAAATAAAGTCAGATGCCTGCTGCCAAGCATGTTCAGTGCAGTGATATTTCCAATGTGGATGTGAGGAGAGAACATTTGCCTAACAGACCTATTATCATGTAACATTAGTCTTCCAAATACAGTGACATTCTTGGTGTAGAAATTGTAGTAATGATCTGACCCCAAAATGTCAAAATATGTGAAATAAAAACAAAACATACAGGTTCACATGGTCTTAGAGTAATAGAGAGACTACAGAAGTACTTTAAAATAATTCCTAACCCAATGCTGGATTTATCCATTCAGAAATTAGTAACAGTGATTCAATTTATTAGCATTAACATACAGTAGACACACTATTAAAACCTTTACTAACATGACCTCATTTATCCTTAAGCACACCTGTCAGATAATATTATTATGACTTTTTAAAACAAACAAATAAATAAATAAATAACCAAAGAAACAAACCACGCTTTGGAAAGGCTAAATCAGTGCTTCTCAAATTATTGTGTTCAAAAGAATGGACGATCTACAGAGTTTGTTAAAATCTAGATATTTGACTCAGTAGATGTGGGGTGGAGCCCATAATTCTGCATTTCTAACAAGCTCCCTGTTGGTGCCAGGATAGCCTTGACATATAATCCATAATTTCAAGACTGGAATGTGACAGATGTAAGGCCTCTTCTGGGTCAGTCCTATGAGTGTGTTCTTGAAACACTGCCGACCCTACTTTACCTCACTGAGTGGTGGTATGAAGTCTCCCCTAACTGCTTCCACATACCCAAGGTCCTCTACTTCACAGGACTTCTACTTTCCAATTTTAAATCTCAAATGGGTCACCTACCAAGCTCTTAGTAAAGAAGCACATGTTTTACCACCTGTGTTCCTGCTAAGGCTCCATTTGGCAGGAACTCAAAGATAGGAGCAAGGGAGGATTTGGACCCACAAAGTGAATTAAAGAATATATAAATGATGAATGACAGAAGCACAATATTCCAGAATGAGCACAGTACTTACTAATCTGAGTTAGAAAGAAAGCAATATCAACTTAGAAGGACCTTATTATGTACAATCATGGGCTGAGGATATAACTCAGTGGCACAGCACCTGTCTGGCAAGGGCAAGGCCCTGAGTTTGATTCCCAGTACCAAAAGAAAATCTTATAATCAGAACCAAGTTTCTTTTTCCCACTATTTCTAGTGACCACAAGGGAGATTGTTTGAGCATACTGATATAGAAACATATCATAGTAATTAGACACCTCTATAAAAGCCAGAACTACAGACAACCTTTTCTGCTCCTGGGTGCCATTAACAAAGGATGACATATAAAGGTTCTTATGAGAATCTGACTAAGGAATTTCATGGGCTCAGTTCATGAGTCATGGGTAGTGAAAACAACCTCCCTATAAATTTGGTGGTATGGTCCCAAATTTAACTTTTAAACTGAGCTAAATGTTTTACAAGGAGCAATATAACAGAAAAGGTATCAACCTGAGAGCCGAAAACCAGGGCTCTAACATGGATCCTTTTGTGTCTTCATTTATCTCTGTGAAAATGGGAAAGGGTGGTTGAGCAACTAGTTTTGTAGATTTCTTTCAGATGACAAACTCTAGGTGATAACTTTATAGGGTATAAGCAAAACCTTGGATTCTAAAAGCAACAGATGCCAACTATCTCAGCACACAAAACCAAACTACCCATTACTTTTCTTAACTAGCAATAGCAATTGGGGGTAAAAAGTGCTAGAAAAAAAAACAATGATGTTGACAGAGGATTATACTGCATGGCTCACTTTTCCAGGGCAGGATGTAATTCTCTCAAAAGCCAGTGAAGCTAAAAGATTCGTACACGGTTGGTGGCAATTCAGGCTGTCTTGCCTCTAAGTTCAGAACGTTCTGAATTAATAGACACTTGGAAGCCTCTCACCATTTCATATTCCTGACTCACAAATAGAAATTATGAGGCATTTGACATCCTGCTGATATTATATTGTTTCTTGATGTTCTTTGGGTGAATTTCTTTAAGTGACTCTATCCTCGGCTGAGCTGGTATCCCATAATTTTTTCCATCAATAATCCTTAGTGACTTGTAGAAGATGAGGCCCTAAAATGCTGCCATTTACCATAGGGAAACCAAGTTTCCATTTAGATGATAAACCACAAGAATTTTAGAAGCTATGGGCCAACTTTTATGGAGGTTTCTTGTTAATATTACTCATGATATATTTTCCTTTTATTACTCCAAAGGCATATCCCTTTCAATGACTGGAAAGTGTGTGTATTGTCTGAGTTTAGCGTCTGTGGAGACAGAGGCTCCAGAGAATGAAGCCTCTTGGGTGTGGATTCAGCACTAGAGAAGCACTCTGATTATAGAATTATGAGATCAAAAATGCAAGAGAGCCAATTGATTTAACATTAGAGTTAATGGAGAGAAGGGTAAAATGAAAGGAGGAGCTCATGTTTGCTACACAGCAGCCTAGCTCCAGGCACAGGCTCATTCTGTTACTCACAGCTGCCAATGTGGTGCTCTGGGAAAACCGTTATTAACTCTATATTCCAAGGGACGACATTGAATGACACAACAAGCGTTTACATAACTTGCCTGAACACAGGTAACAAGCAGCAGGAAAGCAGCAGCTCTAACTCTTTTGAGTTCTAGAATCTAGTTCTAGAACTCTTCCAACATTCCTGGCTCTGCCACTCATGTTCTAAGAATGATCCCAAGTTATTTCACCCAAGGGAGGTTCTAGCTATTCATCTAAAAAGAGCAAATGTAAGTTCTAGCATGCTTACTTGAATTGAGGAGAGTCTTTGGCAGAAAAAATATGCATTCTTAAAGTTAACAACAACTATATTACTATTATGGCATGCACTGAAGAAATAAATTAAACTTTAAAGTAGTGCTAAGGCTGAGAATGGGAAAGAGAAGAAATATAATACTGTCTCCTCCCTGAATTGTAAACAGATACGTATTTTGAATCTGTGTTCATTAGGGTGACACTTCAGGCCTGGTCCATGTGCTTGTTGTGCCACGATCAAGGTGGATATAGGTAATATTCATGAATAAAATGTCTCCCTAGCTTCTTTTGTCCTCTTACCAGGGTCACTGTCTCTTCACTTTTTATTCTAGCTTCTTAATACAGAAATGAACTCTTTCTTTGAGTTCATTCTTATAGTGGAAGATGTAGGAAGCAGAGATAGCAACGAGGTGGCTGATGTGACCATATCTTTTCAGATCACACGGGTTAAGGGAAACTCTGCTAAGCCAAATGTAGGGTAATGGATGAGCAATAGCTCATTATCTAAAATCATCCAGATTTAGCTTCCGGAGCTGCCAGTGTTAAGTAGACTTTGAGGGAATTCCTCAAAGCTAAATGAAGTGGTGTAGGAGACCCTTAGACCTCATCTAGCATCATTGGTCCCTTTTGAAAATGAGGAAACTGAAAGATAATTTTGCCAACAGAGTAGAAGCAAAAGTTCATCCACTGTCAATCTCTTTCTGATACCTCGGATGTCTCACTTCCTAGGTCATCTTCTGCTTGGAGGTACACCACAGTGACCTCAGGGATTTTACATTCTCCCTTTTGTTTTTGTATTTTTTACTCCCAGAACCTGACTTGATAGATGCTCATCAATTTCACTCTCATTACCTGCTTTCAAAGTCTTCTAGGATTATCGCAACATTCACCAATAAGAATCCCCCTGAGCTAACTCAACCTTGCTACTCCAAAATGTGTACCACACTTATGAAACTAGCATTTCTGGACACTAATGCATGCATGTGTCTTCCACAGAAACATGCTAGCAGCAGGCCTTTGGCTTGTTTTTCAACCTTGGGCAAGTGGTCCATATTTTGGGCCTTTACTTTAAACTCTTACACACGAGGGAGCTCAGTTTGATTATCTCTCAGTGCAGGGTGCTTCTGAGTTGGTTGCTGTATTTGTGATTATTTGTTACTCACATCCTTGCCTTTCATTGCCAAATACAAAACCAAGTTGCCTACCAAAAGGAGTGTAACCAAGTGGTTGTGGAATTATATTTCAGAAAGTCCTGAACTGTGTAGAATCATAACAACTTTTTCATTTCCCATCCTTTTAATACTTTCGAAGTCCCAGGATTTTTGAGAAACAAACAAACAAACAAAAAGAAAAAAAAACAAATAAATAATAAATAAAGCTAACGAGTTACTGTTGTGATGCATTTGGAAATCTTTGTACTTTCACTCGTGGTGATCCTCATCTCACTCCTTTTCTGGAGATCAAAAGCTTCTTTTTTTGAGCCAAGGGAAAAAATCAGGTTTTAGAAATTGCCACACTTTCCCCACCCTTCCGCAGAATAGGCAGCAACTTCGGCCTCTTGGATCTTAGCAATTGCATTGCCGCTTTGTCCCTGAGGTGGTCCATGGGAGGACCCAGGCCATTGTCTGTGGCTCCAACCTTTGTTAGGTTCTTGAGAAAGGGCTGCTAAGGCAGACATGAGGCTGGCTTTTAAGTTTTCCCGCCTCAAAAACTCTTTTGAGGTGTTTTGTGTGGTTACTTGTGGGGGTCAGGCTTCTGATCTGACCCCTCTCATCTCTGGGTAATTAGGGCATGCAGAATAGCACCTCCTCCCTGGCTAATTGGCTCTCTCAATGAACCTTTCAGAGAGGAAGTTTGTCTGTGACTCACTTGTCCTCTGTAGCAAGCTTCAGGCCCCAACACATTCAACTCTGTCTGTGTGATGGGATGGAGACTTAGGAAGTGATTAGAACAGGGATCAAACAACCTCCTGATTGCCCCATTAGGAGTGGGGCCCATTAACTCTTTGAGAGCTGTTTGCCACCAGAATAGGAAATTGATTGCAACTGAAGACAATTTCTCAGACTTGATGATGCTACATTTTTAAATAACTCATTCCCAGAAAACATGGTAACTCCTGGGCTCTAGCCAGAAATCAATTAACATGGTATCAAAACAGCACTATATAACTTCTCATTAAAACTTTGAGAAAAGACAGAAAGATCCCAGGGAAAAGAATTAGGGTAGAAAACATTGCCTTTAATAAGCTATGCTACAGTGATGGCATGAATTAAGATTTCAGGAGGCAATAGATACTCTGTTCCGTGAATATCTGTGGCCCGTGATGTGCCATGTCACTTTGTAGTTCAATTCAGCAAAGCAAATGTGAATCCTTCTGAAGCATACCAGATAGAGACCACCTAGACACAAGCCTCAGAGACTGCCCTCAAAGTCAGGCCCCTCCATCTATAAATGGCCACATTGCGTTTCCTGCTCGAAAACATAAGAGGAGAAACATTTTAGGCCTTGATTTTGTAGGTCATCTCTTGTTTTTCATGAATGATTTACTCCCTGGCTAATGTTCAGGTCTTTCACAGACTGCAACTTGAATCTTCCCTGACAGGTTGTGATTTTTAGGACTTCTTAAGTGGTGACTTGGGCTAGCAAGAAACACCGAATGTTAAAACACAGACAAACACCAGTCTGTTAAGACTGCTAGCTTTCAGCACGGTGGGGCAGGGCAGCAATAGGAGGTGGAAGAAAACTACTTATTTCTTATATAACTCTAACTAAATACTACATGGGGCAATGTCCCCATGTAAGGAACAAATTTTAATTTTAAAATGTACACAACACTTAAAATAAAACATGCTTTTTAAAATAAGGATAACATTTATGTTGGATTCTATTTGTCTTGGATTTTTTTACTCAGTCCATTTCATGTCACACAAATTAATAAGTGCATCATTTTGCTAGTGTTAGAAACTTACATTTAAGAGTTCATCTAGGCCAATCTACTTTCATAATAAATCTCAGTTCTACTACTTCATGACTTGTTAGTTTGCAGCAAATGATTTATTCAATTTCATCAAAGATCCCAGGTCTCATGTAAGAATATTGATAATACAAGTAAATAACTTAGGTTTCTGCCACATGGAGTAATAAAAACAACATGTATAGATTGTTCATGTGGCTCTGAGCAGCAGATAATGGTGCTAAGGACGGATCTAATGCTGATGTCATACAAGTTGAGAAAGATGTGGACATCAAAATCATGCAAGAGAAAAGTAGTCCAGACTCTCAACCCTTTGACTGTCAGCTCAGGAGCCCTGGCGGCCCCATTACTGCTCCTCACAGAGACCTCAGGGGTGAATAGAGTGTATATGCTTTATTATTCCCATTTTACAGCAGAAGATGAAAGGACATTCTAACCCTGCTTTGAGTACTCCAGAATTCTCTTCACAGCCTACCTGGTGAAAACTGAAAACAGAATGACAACTTTGGATTTCCATATAAGATTTTCTCATCTAGGGAGTGGGTATTGTTGAGACTTTTCTCAGTGTGAGATATTAATAAACTGGATGTTGAGGAGAGTGATTTTATATTTCTTTAGGTCATCAACTCCTTGCTGGCATATATATTACTTATCTACTTCTAGTGTTTTCAAATGGTCAATAATAGCAGCTTAAATATTGAAAAAAATTAAAACAGAATAAAACTTTGAATAGAATACAACTAACTTCCCCTTTAGATGTTAATAATGAGACAATCATTCTTGCCAATGTGCATTATGACTGTCAAAAAGTACAGACTCAATAAATGCTTGGTGAATGAATTCTAGCTACTATTTGAAAGTCTTTTAAAAAAATATGATGGCATCAAGGAATTCCAACTTTATTTACTGACTACAAAGCAGATAATGGCCCAAAGAGAAGGAGGGACTAGATTTTCAATCCTTTTTATGCAAAAAAGAGAAATAGAAAATGTTGTGAGGGGATAGGAAAAGTTGAAAGAAAAGAAGAAAGAGAAAAGGACAGAAAAGGAGGAGAGGAAAGAAGAATCTTAAACATTCATACAAGGAGTTCAAATGAAAATGAGTGAGACTTAGAAAAGAAAAAAGAATCCCAACTTTCTGAGTGGACAATTTTATTTTCAGACCTCACTATGAATTCCTGAAGATTTACCATGCATGCAGTATACACCTCAGTTTGTTAGACTTTCTCTTCCTACAAATGCCTGCATGCACAGATAGACACACACACACACACACACACACACACACACACACAGTACACATATACTTGAGGGACATTGTCTACCGGAAAACATTCTGCACATTCAGGTCCTTGCCTCAGAGAAAAGATTAAAAGCTGAGCTGTCCCGGTCCTTTTCCATGCACACTGTGTGGACCACCTGCCTCTCCTGACAGGGAGGGCTCCACACCGGAAAATGATCAGGCACAGTACAGAGACCAGGTTCCGAGTCCTTTTGTATTCTTCAAGTTCCTTGTGGATTCGACTCAGTTTTGTCCTCTTCCTAACAGCTTCAATTCTGCATTTGTGAAAAGAAGAATGCAGATTTCTAAAAATAAAAATATGTAAATTTTCTTTTGTTCTGAAATCCTGTTTCATTCATTTCTATGACTAATAAGCCCAAATCCTACAAGGAAGATGCCTTTGGGCTGGCAGCTACTGTTTATGGAGTGCTCATTGTCAAGGTTCATGCTAAGGGTTTTTAGGGCATTATTTCATTTACTCTATGCAGCAACTCTGGATTACTCTCTCATTTCATAAACAAGACCCAGAAGATTAGAGAAATGAAGTTTCCCAAATGTTCCTTTATTGACTTTTAGAAGAGTCCTTCTTATTGCTTGATAAGATCTTAATAGGCATGAAATCTACACAAAGAACAGCTGACAGCATTTTTCTCAGTTCTCAGTGGTACAGAGTACCTAGTAACATAAGAAATAATGGTGTAGAGCACATTTTTTAGTTTCTTTTCACTCAAGAAACTGTCAAATGAGAAGTATATGAAATGAGAAGTAGAAGACGTGGATTTCACTCTTTCTTTCTATAAGAAACATTTTGCTCCTCCTCCTCCTCCTCTTCTTCTTCTGGAATCAGTTACCTGAACTATCACTGAGAGCGGACAGAATGGGATATGACTTTGATCTGAGGCAATGTGTTACATGAGAACATAGAAACTATCTAGTGTTAAGTTTGAGTCATTGGCCCTTCCTTTATTTGTAGATCTATGTATTTTTGCAACTTGTTTAGCCTAGGTAAACTTCAGATACAAAGGCTGTAAAATGGGAATACTATGACTTTGTTCCAGGCAGGATTAGTTGGGCTAGACTTGCACAGGGATTATCATGATGCCTAGAATCTGATGAAATACTAATTAACTATTATTTACGTCCTCTGGATGAAACAACTGGGAATGACATGTGTAAACCACATGACTTCTAAGAAGTCTCCCTGAAATCTTCAAATGGGCTTTCTGTGGAAATTTACTAGAGAAGGACATTCCTTGAAGAGGGCTCATAATAAACAAAAGACAGAAATAAGAGAGCAAGTTGTACTTGGGAAATAAAGAGCTCTGTAGAGTTAGACACTTGGACATGGGTTTATGGAGTTGGGTCAGAGTTTAGCAAGAACAGAGGATGAGAAAAATACAGAAAAGAACCATAGAGTGTCCAAAGTTACAAATTATGAAGGGAGGGGTAAGTCATAGGCCAGCAGGCACTTTAGGAGGATTGTGATTCTATGTATTAGTTAAGGTATCTTTTCTTTTGCACCTGTACAAAGTACTTTTTTTTTTTTTTTTAATGACTAAAATATCTTTAGCAGCGATGTCTCCTTTGGGGTCCACTTAACATAGGTTTCTTCTGGTCTAGCTTTCATGTTTTTCAAATTTTTATGATCTGCATTTTGCCCCCAATAAATCTGGCTCCAAGCCTCCTTCAGTCCTCATGACACAACCTGAATGTTGGACTGTTTTGACATTTCCTCTGCCAAATAAATTAGTCCACTGCACTTAATCTCAGTCTTGTGTAAATGCTCAGGAATATGGGCAGAATGTAGACAAATTGTTTCATGTGGTATGACACACACAGCCTATCATGCAACTGCCTATGGGGTCATTCCTAACTGTAACTTCCCGAACCTGGCCTTTACTGTCTGTGTTCCTATCAGCATTCTGGTCTTCTGACTTGGTTCTGGATCATTGGCCAGGCTCTCCTTATAGCATTCTAGGACTCCTCTAGGTCACATTTCCAAACCTTTCTGGACTTTTCCCTTAAGTCAGTTCCAAAGGATTCAAAACCACCTGGTTACATGTAGTCTCCACAATTACTCATCTTCTCCATTATCAATTTTCTGCATTAGCTTCCTTGTCCCTGAAACACAATATTCAACACTCACAATTTAAAGCAGAAGTTTTACTTGCTCATGTTTTCAGTTCATGTTAAGCTGGCTCTATAGTAAACATCATGGTTGAGGACATAGCAGAACAAAATTGCTCATTTCATAGAGACTGGGGGACAGAGAAGGTGAAGAGTGGTAGAGGGCAAAGAGTGAGGGACCAGACACAGACTCAAGGCCATGCCTCTGTTCCCAATGAGATGCACCTAGAAGTGTGCTTCACCAGTCCCTGGGGCAGAAACCAAAGTCAGTCAAGTTGAAATTCCATCCTCATTTCCACAGTTGTAGCATTGATTTTTTTATTCTACTAGAATACAAACTTAATAAAAATGACAACTTAGCTCTGTCCACTTTATATCTCTAATATTCAAAGATGTGCTCAAAACACTGACTAACACTATGTTAATAAATGCATGGATGAGTAACCTGGTAAAAAGATAACAGAAATAGATGGTGTGATTCTAGAATGTACATGCCATATGTTTATAAAGCCCAATCTAATGTTTCAAATTATTATTATCACTGTTTACATAAATGCATATATGATCTGACAAGAATCATTGATTAGGCTCTGCTTTTTGGCATTCTAGGATTTATCTAGCTTGCATGTCCAAACCTTTTGAAACTCCTCTCACAAACAAGTTAGGTATAGTCACAGCAAAGCTCAAATCTCAACACCATGGGTTTTTGGTTTAATCATATTTCCCATCACTGTGTAACGTAGCAAGTATATTACAATTTAAATGAAGAAAGACTTGATTGGCTCTCATTTTCAGCTTGTAATTGCCTGTCTCCAAGGCAGAAACATCATGGAGAAAGAACATTGGGGGAGGAAAGCTGAAAAGAGTACTGAGAGGAACTGGCTAGAAAATATATATGTACCCAAGGTCATACCTCCATGATCCACTCAGACTCGCCCATTGCGCTTACTAATCTCCTAAGCATTTCTTAAACCAAAGATGTTATCAAAGTAAGAAATGGCTTAAATGTACTTATTTTTTACAGAGAAGACTCTCAGATGATGGGCTGATTTCATTTAGCTTTATGAGTGAAGGTTTATTTTATTTAGAATGTAGATTGATTTGGGAGGTTGGGACTGAATGAAGTGATGAAGTATTTTGGGGGATCTCCCAAAACCACTTTTTGGCACTACTGA
The DNA here is from genome assembly GCF_034190915.1 of Cavia porcellus. NCBI lineage: Eukaryota > Metazoa > Chordata > Mammalia > Rodentia > Caviidae > Cavia > Cavia porcellus. The sequence continues at coordinate 172,443,845 of NW_026947484.1, read as the reverse complement.
GATTCAGAAGAGATGCTGAAAGCTGAAAGCTGGCATGGCCACGTGCATGTAGAGGGTCGGTTTGAGATTGCAAGGACATCTCTAGCCTTGCCATCTTCCTCACCACCATCATCTGGTTCAGAAATATGACCACCAAATCATCTGTCCATCAGAACTGCTCTTTGGATTCTGGGCTCAGCACTACATAAAGAATAAGGAACTTGCTTGCAGAAGGAGAACAGACATGCCAGGTGGGAGTTTCTCAAATTCTCTTCCTTCTCCACCCCTTGATTTAAGAATGTACAGAGAACCACTGTGGTTTTGGATGTGAGACTTGGAGCTCGGCAGCCAAATGAAGTCAGGCTGTCCGTCTGTTCTAAATTTAACTCCTTAACCACGTTTGGACACAGTACCTTGTCTGAGGTTGTTTTCTACACCAAATGTATAATGTTAGGGCGTGCCAGAGAGGAATGCGGGTGATGATGGCAAAGGGCCTAGAAGAAAATATGAGCAGCCTCTGCAGCCAATCTGATTAGCACATAAACTCTTAACTCCTCTCTCCACCCCCAAACCTCACATGGTCAACTATGACTGAATACACACGACTGCCGTCTTTAAACAGAATTTAACAAAATCACCATTTCAGTGTCTGCGTAGAAGCATGATTCAGTACTGCTTTTCTTAACTTGCTTTAGAAGCGTGAAATTTGGAAAATATTAATAATTACTATTTTAGGCATTCCCCACGCAAGTATGAGACTAAGCATTCTCTGTATATTATCTCATTTTAGATTCGCAACTAGCCTATTAATTAAATACTACTCTTGGATTTCTTCTAAAGACAGGAAAAAATAGACTTGGAACAATTAAGTAGCTTTCCCGACGTCCTGAAACTAGCAGGTAAAAGAATGGAGTGCTGAATTTAATATCATGTCAAACTGAACAGTACAACATTGATTCCTAAATCTGGGGAAGTGCCTTGATGGATCACCTGAGGCTCTCTGCTACCTATTCAGAGGTAAAATATTATCATCCTACTGTGGACATTGGGAGGAGGACCAGACAGGATAGCTAATGTATCCCATAGGTAGGAGGCAGGAAAACAGAATTGGAAGATGTTTATCTTCAGAAGAAGATGGAATATGCTAATATCTTTGAAAAAACACTCATGTTTTAAACTAACTTTAGTAATCTTAATGAAAATTTGTAAAAATGGAAGTTTTCGTATGTCTCTTACTATTGCCCCTAATTGTAACATTTCACATAACCGTAATGAAATTATCAGGACCAGGAAATTAATGTCAGTACAACATCATTGATTAAACTAAATATTTTACTGAAGTTTCACCAATTTTACCATTCATTTTCTTTTTTTCTGCTCCAGGATCATATTTACTATTCTATATTTTTTTAGGGTGCAATTCTCTTTAGTTTTTTATACAGTCTATAAGATGACTTCTATCATTTCTTGTCTTTCATGACCTTGACACATTTTTTAGGAGTTTGTTAACTTTATTGTAGCATTTTAGATACATGTAATGATCACATTCATCACAGAGAATTTGTACCTGTATATGATATAATTTAATTCTTTTATCCCGTTCCCCTAGCTATCTGCAACTCCTTTCCCCTCCTTATTTACAAAAGTTTTGTCTTCATTTTTCTTTTCTCATTCTTTTCTTGTCCCTTTGTTCTTTTCTCACTTACCCCTCCATCATTCCCCTTCCCTTTTGAATATTTTCTATTACACAGTCTATAGTTTGCATTTTGTTTCTTTTTTACACTTTCAGTTTCTCACATCAGACACACAATGCAATATTTACACATGTACGTCCAATTTACTTCACTTAAGAGTATGTTCCCAAAGTGCATACTTTCATCTGAAAATCCCTGAGGCTTATCCTTTTTTAAGGCAGAGTAGAACTCCATTGTGTAAAAATACTACATCCCTATACATTCATTCAGTTAATGGGTATTTGGGCTGCTTCTTATTGCAAGTATTTACCTATTACAAATTGTCCTGTTATAAACTTGGGAATGCATATTTCACTGTGGTATGATGCTTTTAATTCTTTCAGAAAGCTACCAAGAAGGAGACTAGCTGGGTCAAATGACTCTCTAATTTTAGTTTTTCGAGAAATCTCCACACTAATTTCCATAGAGATTCCACCTGCTACACTTCCATCAACTGTGGAGAAGTGTCCCTTTTACTCTGCAGCCTCTCCAGCATTTATTATTGGTTGATTTTTGATAATAGCCATTCTTTCTGGAGTCAGATGGAATCTCATCATTTTAATTTGCATCTCTCAACTGTCCAATGATGTTGAATATTTTTTTCATAACACTATTTACAATTTCTACTTCTTCATTTGAGAAATGTCTATTCATTTCAGATGCCCATTATTAGACTGGATCTTTAAATTTAAGGTATCTACTTTTTTTTGAGTTATTCTATATTCTAGATATTAGTCTTTTGTCTGTGGGACAGCTGGAAAAATTTTTCCTCCACTCTATAGGAGTCACTGTATTGGTGTTTTCTTTTGCTGTGCAAAATCTTTTTAGTAAGATGAGAGATCCCAGTTGTTGATTCTTTGTGTTATTTCCTATGTGATCAGGGGTTTGTTCATGAAGTCTTTCCCTATACCTGTTTCTTGACAAGTTCTACTTACTATCTCTTCCAGAAAATGTAGCATTCCTATTTTAATATTTAAATTTTTTATCCACTTTTAGTTTAGTTTACCCCACTATGTGGACATGGGTCTAGTTTTAGACTTTGACATGTGAAAAGCCAGTTTTCCCAGCATCATTTATTTAAGAGGTTTTCTTTCAGTAAATGTGTTTGGTTCTGTTGTCAAAGATAAGCTGACTGAATGTGTTTTAAGTTGTATCTGCATTTTCTATTCTGTTCTACTGGTCCTAAGGTCTGGATTTTTTTTTTTTTTTTTTTTTTTTTTTTTTTTTGCCAGTACCATGCTGTTTTCATCACAGTAGATCTGTAGTATAATTTCAAATTGGGGATTGCAGTGCCCCTGCATTACTTTTGTTGCTCAGCATTGCTTTTGCTATTCTAAGTCTCTGCAGGTTCCTTATGAATTTCAATAATGGCTTCTCTGGCTCTGTAGGATATGCTGATGGAAATAGAATTTCATTAAATCTGTATAGCAATTTTGGCAGCATGACCATTGTCACTGTTGGTTCTTCCAACCAGAGAGCAAGGGACGTCTTTCTATTTTCTGATATCCTTTTCAACTTCATGTTTCAGAGTATTTTAATTTTCAATGAAAAGTACTTTTACTTCTGTTAGGTTGATTCCTAGGTATTTCATTTTTATGCCATTTGGAAAGGTGTTTGTCTCCTAATTTGTCTCTTAGTGAGTATGAAATTTGTGTACAGGCATGTTATTGATTTTTGAGTGTTGATCTTGCATATATCTACACAACTGAATTTGGTTATCAAATCTAGAAGTCTTTTGGTAGAGTTTTAAAAGTCTTCTGTGTAGAATATCATGTAATGTGCAAATAAAGGTAATTTAAATTCTTCCTTTCTTATCTTCATTTTTCTTCCATTTATCTCTTGTCTAATTGATCTGGCTAATATTTCTAGAAGTATGTTGAGTAGGACTGGTCATCATGACATCCTTGTCTTATTCCTGATTTTAGAGTAAAAGCTTTGAATTTATGTCGATGTAGTATGATGTTGGCTGTTTGCACATCATACACAGCTTTTATCATATTGAGACAAAGATCATCTATCCTAATTTTCTTTAGAGTTTGTATCAGGAATGGGTGTTGGACTTCATCAGGTGCTTTTTTTTTTTCTTGGTCTTTTTTATACAAGGTCTCACAATGCAGTTCAGGATGGCCTTGGGCTCACTTTGTAGACCAGGCTGTTCTCAAACTTGCAACCATCCTACTGCCACAGCCTCCCGAGTACTAGGATTACAGGAGTGTGCCACCACACTTGGCAAATGCTTTTTTTTTTTTTTTTTAAAGTGTCTATTGAGATGATCATGTGATTTTTGTTTTTGTCTCTGTTGATAAGGTATATTACATTAATTTATTTGTAAATGTTGACCCATTCCTGAACCCCTCGTGAAATCTATTTAGTCATGGTATATTATTTTCTTGATGATTTTCTGCATTCTGTTTGTTAGTGGTCTTAGTGGGTATCTTTATATTTATGTTCATTTGGGAGATTGGCCTGTAGTATTCTTTTTAGGTTGGATACAATTTTGGTTTTGGTGTCAGAGAAATATTCGCTTCCAGAAATGATTTTGGGAGTATTGTTTCTATTTCAACTTCCCTTAAGGAGTTTGACAAGCTATGATATTAGATCTTTTCTAAATTCTTGTAGACTTGAACACTGCATCTATCACAGGCTGGACATTGCTTTGTTAGTAAATTTTTAATTACATTTAAATATAAAAACTGACATTGGATTATTTAGAATTTGTATATCTTCTTGATTCAGTTTGATGAGTCAGAAGTACATAAGTATCTGTCCATTCTTCTGTGTTTTTCATCTTATTAGAATACAGGTTTTTTAAGTAGGTATTAATGATCTTGTAGGCATCTGTAGGATCTTTTGTGATTTCCCCTTTTTCATTCCTAATTGCATATATTTGAGTCTTCCCTTTTTTGATAACCATTTGTCAACTTTTATTTAAGCTTTCAAAGAACCAATTATTGGATTCATTCATTCTTTGTATTGTTTTCTTAGTTTCTATTGCATCAATTTTCTCTGATCTTTATAATTTCCTCCCTTATATGAGATATGGGCTTGACTTGTTCTTTTTCTAGAAGTTTGAGATTCAGGCTTAGGTTGTTGGTTTGAGCTTGCACTGCTTTCCTGTGTGGGGGAAATTTAAGAGAGTTGAGAGAGAAATGTATCAAAAGCAGACTGAAAGGTGAAGTATGATCATTCAAGTGCTGAGAAACTGGAGAAGAGAGTAGGAAAGAGAAAGGATGGAGAGAAAAACAAAAGCATATCAATGTGAACCAGCAAGACTAGAGATAATGTTTACTCATATGAGAATATAAAAAAACACCAAGGAATATAGTTGTAGAAACATTAAAAGAAAAAAAAAAAAGACAAAACAAACAACAAAAGTAATCCCCCAAGGGTGGAAAAAAAAAAAAAAAACAGATGGAAAAAGAAAAACAAAAGTAAGAAAAAGAGAGAAAGAAAGAAAAAAAGAGAAAGGAAGAAGAGATAAAAGAAGAATAAAAAGAAGAGGAGGAGGAAGAGGAAGGCCAATAAACAAATGAAACCAATAAAATTCCTCTGATGTTCACAATTCTGTGGCAGTGTCCAAGTCAGAACCCAAAAGCTGTTCTAGGTAACACCATGAAGTCTGCAGGCAGGATTAGCGCTAGATTAGGGCTGATCTTAGCCTCAGGATGCAGGGATAGGACCAGTATTCTGCCAGTAGTGTTCTAGATGTACCTCTGTCACTGCCCTGAGTCATTCCCCAGCTGGTGCTGTACCCTCAGACAGAGACAACCAGAGGCTGCTCCCAGCCCCTTGTAAAGTTGACCCCTCCCACTCCTTGCACAGCTTCCTGGATTCCACTCCTGCTACCACATTTCTCTCCTATCATGCTCACATCTCAGATCAGGGAGAGTGTTTTCTGCTGACTCACAGCCCCTCCTGCCACCCCAGAGAGAGCCCAAGGCTATCTGGTCCCAGTTCTCACCCCTGCCTGCAGGGAAGTGTTGACCTTCCATTTATTTCCCATTCATTTCATGCTGCAAGGCTGCTTAAATCCCAAACCTGCATCTCTGCTGCATGCCTCTAGTTGCATGACAAGAGGGTTCTTACTGTTCTATCACTACCTTCACTACCCATTGCTGTGGTCCCTATTTGTGTTGTCACTAGAGGTTCTGGTTAGCTGCTATGGTGCATGACACACACGCAAAAGAAAAACTTTGTGACTTATCGAGGAGGGACAGGCTGCCTGCTTACTTATTCCTATGTGTGCTGTTGAAATTTGCTGCCAGTCTGCAGCATCCTTAGGTTGGAGGAAGGCAAAAGAAATGAAAGGTAGTATTTCCCAAATCTACCATGTGTGGTTTGAGTTTGACACTGTATTGTGGTGCATCATTTTTTGGGAACTTCCCAGAATGGCAATTTCTGCTCCTTGCAAAGGCAACAGATCCACAGGCATCCCTGTGGCCTGCTTTGCCATTTTATAAAGTCTTAATTTTATGTTTTGTTTGATCCATACATCTTTTATTTCAGATTGACTTTAGCCTTAGGATCCCTTCCTTCCAATTACTTGTGATTTTTAATTGATTTTCTTTGAGTAGTTCTAACATGGCTCCTCCGCTATCAGCCGTGTTGGACCTCTTGACACATTTGAGGAATATTAAAAATTTTCTCTTGTGTGTACATGATTCACCTAAGCAATCCAGTTTTATAAGATTACTACAGAAATGATGTATTCTTAACACATTGTATCATGGAGTCAATAAGATTTATTTGTATGTCCTAATATTGATGATGTTCTGTTTGATTAGTTGGGGGTTACTTCCTCTCTACTCTTTCTGTTGTTAGCAAGTATTTTGGAAGGTACTATTTTGAGAGTATTACTCACTGATATTTTGCACCCATTTATAAATCTTGTTTGCAAATATAATCTCTATGCTGTTGATGATAGCTGTGTTTCAATTTTACTTGTATTAATTCTGTTAATATTAATTAATTCTATTAGAAAGGACTGTTCTACATTTTAGACATATATGGAATCAATTATTATTATGTACTATACACTTATGAATATTTGTTTTATTGTGTGGATTATAATCAAATAATATCATTTATTATGTTGCCCACATTTTTTAGGCGTGGCCATTGAGAACTCTTTCAGGTTTGCTACTCTGTATCTTGTATCACAATACTTCTTAATTTTCTTATCATTAATTTCAATAGACATATAAATTAGAAATTGAGATCATTTCTTTGTTATTCCTTTTTTTAAAGTTTTTTTATTCATTTTCTTTATCTCCTTTTTATCCTTCTAACTTCGTTCCTTATTTCCAAAATCTCATAATTTCATCTCTAAAATCTCTCCTCGGTGACTCTTTGTGACCTTTTCCTAGTTTGGGCTTCACTATTTCTCATTTGGACCAGATGCCATGTGGGTCTTGTCCTTTCCAGTTTCCTCCTTGTCCATATGGCAGGCTGAAATCATGTTATGAAAATGGCAGGAAGAGCTTATTCTTCTACAAAGACTCCCATTCATTTCAAGGAGAGAGCTGCTGTTCCTTAGTTTGACTATGCGACCACCCACAAGTAGCCATAATCAACTTTTCATTCTCATTAACTCCTACATCAACTGTTCTGTGTCTCTCCTCCTGGAATTTTCACCTTTCCCACAATGTGCTATACTGTTCTATCTTTTTTATACTTTGTGCTAGTTTTTGGGTTTGCTTACGTTATGGCCCATAATATTGAATTGTAGTTGTTAAAGAATTTGTTTACTGAGTTGGTTTATTTTGGTTAATATTTTCTCTATTATTTTTGGTTGTGTAACAAATGGAGGTTTTATAACAAATAGCGGAGTTCCTCTCCGCCTTACTATTTGTTTACTCAATTATTTTCACAACTTTGTGGCACCTAATTTACATTTTTGGGAGGAAAATGAATTATCCTGAAATATTCTATTTGAGTTCCAAGTATGTGGTAGAGTCAGCAGAACTGTGAACTAGGAAAGAGTATAAATAAATCTATTTTCTACAAGTTGATTACCTCTGCTGGGCTATCTCATCACCATGGCCACTAGCACATCATCATTATCATTCAAACACAGGAGGACTTAGAGCAAAAACTAAGCCTTACCACAACCACAGTTAAAATCACCAGTGCAGATTTCAATATCATTCAGACTGCCATAGCCAGCATCATCAAATCCAATGTCAGCAAAACAAAACTATTGTCACCTCATTACCACCACCAGCACCAGGATTTACCACCACATTAAACCACCAAACATAATGCCAATAAATGTCCTAAGAACCTCACATATGTTAACTCATTTTCCCTTCTTAATATTACCTATTCTGTTTTTGAAGAAACTGATACATGGAGAAATCAAGCAATTTGCCCAAAATTACCCTGATAAGTGCTGACAATTTGTAATATTGGATCTGTGTGGTCAGTGACTTTAGAAATCTGCTCATTCACATTACAAATGGAAAGAAACTGAATGCAACAGTGGTAAAGAATGTCCCAAATTGTGCACTATATCTCAACCTAAGACCAGGCTACCTGTGCCATTTTCCTCTCTGTGCTTTACAAATGTATTATACAAAGCAATAGATCAAGAGAAAATGAACACCTAGGCTCACAAAAGTCTTAAAATATATAGCAAGAATGATTTTCTCCAATCCCTCAGATTCAAATTAAAAAGAAATGGAATCTTTCACTTTAATTCACCCTATTAAGATTTCATCCTCTTAAGATTTCACATAGATTCCACGGGGTTTCTCAAAATGAACACAGAGGATTCACTTAGCTCTTCAATCTACAGAAGCTCACTAGCCAAAAAGGAAGAACTCTGAGCCCATGATTAGAAAGAAAGTCTAAAGTCTTCCGATGTTATTTACACAGTGCAGAGGCAATGGAGCAGAGAGAGAGGACTGCGGTGCCAGAGGGCAAAGGCAGATTCCCAAGCCCTCCTTATTGTCAGTGGTGGGAAATGGTTCGGGTCTGAGTGAGATGGATTAGTTTCATATTTGAGGGATAAAATGGTATATAGCTTCTGAATAGTTTTCTTCCTCAGGTGAGGCACAGCAAAGTCTGTGGGAAGAGGAAACAAAGCTGCCATGAGTTGAAATAAGTTTAAAACCAGGGCTTCCAGAACTGGCATAGAGGTGCAAATTGGCCACTGAAATTTTGGCCTCATTTCTAAAACATTCTGCTGGCTAGGATAAGACATTCTGATGACACCCTGGTTTTCTACCCACTGTAGTTGCTGGGCCTCTTTCATCCCTTTCTCTCTTCCACCTTTGCTGAACTCTAAAGTCCCAATTTGGACAGAAGTCCAGACTTAATTTTTACTCTAGACTCACTTGGACATATGGACAAATGGAGGTACAGCACCCTGCAGTGTAATTCACTTCCAGATCCCCAATAGAATGTGATTTTGGTAGGAGAGAGAAAAAGACACATCAAGGCAAAAGGCAGGTCCTGGTCTCAGAACTCATACAGAAGGACTTGGTTTCTGAATTTATATGGAATGACAAGAATGAAAATCTACACAAAAACTCCTATTGCTTTTATGTTTTGTTGAGTTATTAATATCTCAATCATCTGCTTTTATGAGATTCTGATTTGTGTTTCCCCACTAGACTTCAACAGCTCCTACAAATTTCACTAGTGCTTCATTCTGCTGCAAAATCCTGCCTCAGTCTGTTGGTCTTGATCAAACATTACACACATACTGAATCCCTGTTTCAGGTAGTCCAAGAGACCTCCTATGCCACCAATACAAGGAGGGAAGAGGAAGATTGAGTGACACAAAAGAAAGAAAAGAAAGAAGGACAGAAGAAAGAAAGAAAGGAAGGGAAGACGGAAGATGGAGGAAAGAAAGAAATAAAAGAGGGAGGGAGGGAGGAAATTGTGGCTTCCTGCCCACAGTAAGGTTACACTCAAAGAGAGAATTCAGATAGCTGTAACTAATTCCAAAAACTCAATGTCGCACAAACTGTGAGAGAAGCAGTTTTTACACAGGGACCTAATCTAGGAGAGTCACAATGGCATTCAAAAGAATAATCACATTTGAACTGGGAGAAAAATAATGAGTAGATTTTAGACACATCAAAAACAAACAAGCAAGCTGGGTACAGTGATGCATGCTTGTAATCCCAGCACCCTGGAGACTGAGGAAGGAGAATATCTTTGAATTGGAGGCCAGCCCGAGCTACAAAGTGAGTGCAAGGCCAGCCTGAATTCCAAAATGAAATTCTGTCTCAAAAAGACAGAAAGAAAAAAAAAAAAGACAGAAAAAACAAACCAACAAGCAAAAGAGTTGTGCTAGGAAGAGAACAAAAACATTGATAAAGCCCAACACTGTCAATGGAAAAGAACACTGGAAAAATTTCTGCTGTGCATGGGTGGAATATCAAGGTAGGAATAATGAAGTGGTTAAAAGAATAACACAAACAGTAGGACAGGGATAGATTGTGCATGGCTTTATAGGTGGGATAAAAGTTTTTACCTTTAATCTAGTGGAAGTTGTATCTGTCAATCGCGTGTTTATGTGAGCCTTGAACTAAGCAACTTCTTAATAAACATATAGATAATTGAGCAGCATGAGGGAACAGTTGACAGAGAGGAATCCACTGAACTTCTCATTTGCAAAACATATTGATATTAGAAAGTTGAGGCTCCAGAAAATTAAAGCAATTAAATAATCTCTGAGCTATTTCATGATGATATTGAGGCAAGGGCCGAGGTCTCTTATCTGGCCTAGGACAGGTCCACTTTAGACTCACCCTGTCTATCCCTTTATTTCCAATCTACCTTTCTCCCTATCAATCACTGAAGCTTAACTGTTTCCTGCCTTTAAAGATAAGACCAGTGAGTTGTCCCACTAATTTTCTTCAAAGCATCTCTTGTTTCCTGTAAAGTAGGATCGAGTTGTACGTGTGTTTCGCGTTCTCAAGTTGGCTCAATTGGTCACACACACACACACACACACACACAGTAAAAATAAAATGAACTCTTAGTCCACTCTGAACACCTAACTATGTATGATCATAAAATTTTGGCTACATAGGACAAGAGGACCTGGGCTAAGAGAAAGAGAGGGAATTTAGTAAAATTTCATGAGAAGACAATATTCTTGTCATTTATATATAAACAAAGAATAATTTGGAAACCAAATATGGTAGTTACCTAGGTTGAATTCAAACACTAAGTGTTCTGATCCTAAAACCTTCCTCCATTCAACAACTTTTCTCTTGGTTTGATCCATAAAAATTACTGTTTTGCCCATGCAGTCTGTCATCACACAATTCTGATAATAGCCTTTGTCTGTCTCTCACCTAAGGTTTTCTTTTCTCTGTCATTTGCTGTCATGAGCCAAGTTCTCATTAAAGTTCTCTAACACTCTTCACTTTCTACTTTTCTTATCTTAACCTACTGATATACTTTGTCAGATGAATCTGTTTGTATCTAAGTTCTAATCGTCTTAATCAAAATTAGTCCATGCCTCCCAGTTCATTATAGAAAAGATTATAAATCCTCAAGTCTGAATTTCCTAGCGAACATTATCACACACGCTTTCCCCTTTGTGGGCCCTTGGACCAAGCTCTTGCTACTGTTTCCCAGCACTATTATTTTTTAATGAATTTTAGTACATTTGCCACACAGGAAGTTAACAGTCATCTTGGGAGTCAGTACATGCACACACTCTGACTTGTTTCTTTTTTTAACTCCCTCTCCCTTTCGTCACCCTACTTCCTTGTTTCTCTAATTCCCCTGTGCTCATTTCAGTCTTACTGATGTTATTAATCTTAGATTGTGTTATGGCATATAAGGTTAACAGACACTGAGGTTATTAGGTTCCTGTACATGGCATTTCCTTGTTCTACGTATTTATCCTTCCCTTTCTCCTCGCTCCTTGGTCTTGTTCCCTTGGACCACTTCCCTATTGCAAGAGATTCCTTTCTCCCACTCGATTCAGTCTTTACTCTTCCCTTTTCTTGTTCTTTGCCTCATTCAAATGAGAGATATAGACAGCATTTAAATTTCTTATGCCTGTTTTATGTCACTCAACATGATATTTTCTAGGGGCATCCACTTCCCATAAATATCTCAAATTTGTCATTCTTTATAGCTGAGTAGTATTTTGTTCCATATAAATACCACATTTTATTTACCCCAGTCATCTATTGATGGGAGTTCAAGTTGCTTCCAGGAGTTAGATATTATGAATTGTGCTGTGATAAACATTGGTATGTGTATACCATTATAATATGCTGTCTTAAACTCTTTGGGGAAGATGCCTAGACAGGGGATAGCTGAGTCGTATGAAATTTCTAATTTCAATTCTTTGGAAAATCTCCACAGTTACTTTAATAATGGTTGTGCTAGTTTAGATTTTGACCAACAACAAAGGTGGATTCCTTTTTCACCACAGCCAAATCAGCATTTTTTAATCATTTGATTTATTAATGATTCCCATTGTTTCTGGAATAAGATGACATCTTAGCATTGTTTTATTTTAATTGCATTTTTCCAATGACCAGAGATGTTGAACTTTTTTTTTTTCACACATTTGTTGACCATTTGTATTTTATCCTCTGTGAAATGCCTGTTTATTTCTCTTGTCTGTTCCTTGACTGGATGTTTAATTTTAGTTAAATTTTTGAGTTCCTCATATAGTGTAGATATTAGTCTGTTGTCTGAAGATGTTATGGATTGAGTCTAAATATCCTCCCAAAGTCTCATGCAGTCACAGAGGGTGGATTTTTAGAGGTGGCTGTATCTACAGTGCATGGTGCTGGGATTAAGGGTATATGCTTACTAAATCAGTCTACCAATTGATTTGGAACCTTCCGTAAGACAGGTAGCCTAGAGAGAATGAAAAAGGAGTAAAAGGAAGCTGCTATTGTAACTTGTTACTGGTTTCTGAATTTTGCTGTCATCTACCTGCCAGAAGCTGTTCCACCTCTGTGATGCCTCTCTGCCATGCCTCCTTGCCTTGGAGTCATTGTACCCCATCTACAGATTGTCTCCTCAGCCTACTAACATCTTCTTTTGTTTTACAGAAGATTTTTTAGTCTGAAATAATCCCATTTGTTGATTCTTGCTGCTATTTCTTGAGTAACTGAAGTTCTGTGTAGAAAATGCTTTCTTACACCCATGTCTTCAAGTGTTTTACTTAATTTACTTTCCAATAGGTTTAATATTTCTGTTTCAATATTTAGACTTTTGATTTATTTTGGTTTTAATTTAGTATATGGTGTGAGATAAGGGTCCATTTTCAATCTTCTGCAAACAGATACCCAGTTTTCCCAGCACCAGTTATGAACTATGCTTTTTTCCCCCCATTCAATATATGCCTTGGGCTCCTTTGTCAAAGATCAAGTAGCTGAATGTGTCTAGGGATGTTGAAAACACAGTTCCTTCTGCCTGAAATTATATTTGCTTCTAAACTTTGCTTCCTTACATCTACAGTGTGAGCTACCATTATTCAACTTCCCTCTACCATTCTCTCCAGTCTCACCACTAACCACTACCCCTCCTCATGCCAGCTACCCATGCCCTCCACATTCTTTGGAATCCATTCATATTTTGTTTCCCACACAAAACCTTGCTCAATTCGTTTATTGTAAATCAGTATATAAAGTTATTTTATAATTATCTTATCTCTACTTTTGATCTATCATTGTCTTCATGGCAGGTGCTTCCTCAGATTTTTCACCTTATTCCCAGTGCCTAGAAAGCTCTGGACACATGAAAGTCTGACAAACTTGTTGAAATGATTTGGTAATCATTTACTCCTGAAAAAAGGAGCAAAAAGAAGTCTAGCAAAAGATTCAGAGGTAGTTCTAATCAAAATAAACATAACCCCTGAATAATCATGATTCTTAACCTCATTTAGATAGAGAAAAGGCAAATCCAGAGAACGTTTTCTCCCTTAACACTTATCTGTGGAGGCCTTCTGTGCATTATAGTTATGAGTCTTAGTCTTGCTCAAAATTGTTTTGTTTTTTCTTCTTTTTCTTGGCCCTCTCCCACCTCTCTTTCTTTTTACAATGTTCTTAAAAAGTTGAGAATGGTTTATCTTAGCATTTGTAAGTTTATTTGTGGATGCAATTGTGAAGCTCATCATGTCAGTTTTATGAGAAGTCTGAGTCCATTGTCCTTAGAAAACAAAAATGATTAACAGTGATTTGTTTTGTTACCCAATTGTTTAAATTATAATAACTCCCCATCAGAGTTTTTTAAGTACAGCTGTGTTTATGGATTAAGATCTACTGACTCAAATATTTACAGTGTTCCAAAAACTACAAGAACATACAGTGTTAGGAATTTTCCATAGGCTGTCCCTTGGGCTATAGTATGTTTCTATTCAACTTGAACAGAAAGCTTTAGGACACATTCAAAGGGCATGGATAGGTCTGTGTGATTTTATCTTCATATACAGACCAAATGGAATACCTCTGAAGAAGGAAAACATTGGCTGACAAAGACCATAATAACTTGTGATACCTGGTTATCCTAAAGGAGTGTGCAGAGAGTTTATGGTCCTAAGACCAAGAAGGACAGGGCTTACTGCCATAAATCTACCCTTTGGCTGTCACTAAACCTCTCTATATAGCTCAAGAATACCTCCAACATGATGTATCTTAAGTTCAACTAGCATGGATGAAAACAGTTCTGCTACTTTCTAGTTCTGTGACCTTCATAAAGGACTTTATCTTTCTGAACTTTTTTTTTAATCTATAGAAGCAGGGTTACTGGAGGAACATGAAAATATATGTAATACTTGCATAGATCTCACTCAGTGCTCTTTGGACTCTTTCTTCCTTAAGTCAGATTCTTCCCTTGGTATCACAGGTTTATACTCAAGCCTTTTTATCTCCAGAGGAAGTTTGTAAAACTGCAGGAAGAATATTGCTTTGGGAAAAGGAAAATCTGGGTTTGAGCTTGACTATGCAATAGAATTGTTATGGGCTTAATAAATCCCTTTCTGTCCTAATCTCAGATTGAGTTTGTCTCCTTCTTGTGCTCATCCAATGGCCTCCTATTGTAAGGACTATTCTTTCTCTGACAGATTCTATGCTGTCATGCAGTGCCAAGTTAAATTTAAAACCTAAAGTGTGCATGTATGTGATGTGTGTGTGTGCATGTGTGAGCAAGAAATGGAAAAAGGCATGGAAAGAGAATAGAAAGGAGAAGTAGAGAAAGGAGAACAAGGAAAAAGAGGAGGAAGCGGTGTACAAGTCTGACCAAGCAAACATCCCACATAATTCATGCTGAATGGTAAAATCACAAGAATAACTCCTTAGCTATTATATTTGTATTGTACTGTATAGTTTACAAAACACTTTTCTTTTAGTGCTCTAAATTTATTGAGCTAGGTTGGATAGACATAACTACCTAATCTGTTGAGTGACCAAATTGATACTCAAATATTTTAAATTATTAATCCAGGGTTGCAGTGATAATTTATGAATTGGGCTGTGGCCCCTATTTTCTAAGTTGAAGTGCAGAGCTCTTGCTAAGGTACAAGTTTGAATGCACTTTTGGGATTGAGAAAAGTAAATATAACTATAAATTTCCTCAAAATTTCTGAAAAAGGAGTCAGTGAGCTAGTTGAACCAACCAACTATGATATATTAGTTGTTCAGCAATGGGAAAAATGTTCACATAGAAATATGTGATTGTCACTGGCTGGGAATACAATGCTTGACCTAAAACACTAGCCAAAATTCAGGTATGTGTACTCTTTGTGCCCTTTGGTTAGAGGATAGAGAACAAGGCATTCAAACTCAGATAAACGTGTTATTTGACACCAACTTAGCCTTTTATCTATTCTGTGACCAGGAATTGTATAAACTGCTCAAATCTCAATTTTGCAATCTCCAAATTAGAATTATAATATTGCACTGAGCAGTTAAGTAGAGTAAAAATATGTGGAGAGAACAATGCATGGTATGAACATACTCCTAAGTAAAAGAAAGAGAAATCCTTTTACCAGTTTGGGGAGAAATCAGATTTTCTTCTGTCCTGTTCTCCTTGTATATGAAGACTGGCTTTTTCCTGGCATTCTCTCCACACCCCATACAACAAGAAGCATAATCCCCTGACAATCACCTGACAACACATGTAATCCCCAGAATGTTGAAACCGGGTAATTCCCTTGCATGGGAACATTCTGTGCCTGGCAATGGAAAAGGGGTTACAAGGTGGCAGTGGAGACTTGTCAAACCCTGTCTTCTCCAAGACCCTCATCTTTCTGGAAACATTCTTGCCCAATAGTTCCAACAAATGTCTGAGTGCTTGGCTTTGGCTGTCTTTTGTGACAACCTGTCTGAACTCTGACTTCTTTATGACAATGAACACATTGGCAAACATCTGCTTACTTATCCATTTCTACAACAGTCATTCACTTAAACAAAACATCTTGAGTACTAGCATGTGCCTGATCCCATGCTGGTTTTGCAATTCAGTGATGACTTTGAGGCCAAAGTCACTAAACCCTCATCATAACATCTGAACTCATAACATCTGAACTCTTGATTAAATGATGAGGTTAGAATCTGGTTCTGAATTCTCATTAGTATCATAAGTTAAGGAAAGTAGATTAGTGTTGTAGTTAGGATTTTCAAGGAAAACAAGACAATGCAAGACACAGAATTTATAGTATTATATATAATGGTCACCCAAGGAGTAAAATGCAAAAAGTGCCTGACATCTGTCCACACATAAAGATTTAGAGAATCCAGCTAAGGGTCTGATCCCATAGCAACAACCTGCATGAGTTCAGTTGAAGATCTAGAGTTCATGACAATGTCTCCTACATGTCCACGTAGAGGTGTAGAACCCATGACAATGCAAGTCTATTTCATGAATCTGCGCTCAGAAGACCCAAAGGATAGCAATGGAAAGTAGGAAGTCTGTGCCAGCAGGATGAAAAATCTGTGCCAGGAGGTGGAGAGTTCAGCACTGGAGCCAGGAAACAACATTTGAAGCAAGAACCAGAGCTCACCTGGAAAGTACCAAAGCCATCTTTAGCAACAATGAGGTCCTGAGCTCCTCCAATAATGGAAACAGGCAAGTTCTTATCAGGAAGCCACAGTGATAAACTTCTCCTGAGATTGAGCATCGCACATTTTCCCCTCCGAAGCTAGGAATTGGTGCTTACCATAAGAATGAGAGCTCCGCCAAAGTGAACCATAGCCATTATCAGCAACATCAAGGCCCTGAGCTCACAGCAAAGTTCATGTCAGGGAAGAAGCGCAAGTTCCTCCAGGAGAACCCATAGCAACAGGAGAACCAACAATGCCCAACTACAACAGTGCTACTGTTCCTCTCCAGGTCTCCTTTGCATGCTGGAAATGATTCTCAGGAGAGCATCTACACTCAGCACTGATTCGGTTAAGTTGGTGTTAAATTGACCAGCAGTTTTTAATTTACCAGTTACTTTACCGAGTTATGAAGAAAGAAACAATTTGACTCCTTAACAGAGAAATTATTGAAGGAGTATAAATACTATGCTGAGCAGAAAGTAAATGTTCATGACTTTTATTCTTTAGCATAGTATTTGTTGGGGATCACAATATTAAAGGGGGTGATCAGGCCTTTTCTCTTTCATAGCCAAATACACAGTTATTTTCAAATCAATGATTGAGAGAATGAGGGACTTGAATATCATTATTCTGTCTTTACTTCTTTGAATTCCTCAGCACTTACTAAATTCTTAATCATGAAGGCATAATAAGTTCTAAGAACTCAAATAATTGTAGCATTTTGATACATAGGAATTCACAAAATATGATTTAATGCAGTACTGTTTTTTTCAGCATGACATACTTAAAAGGAACAAGTCAGAAAAGAATAATAAAATATGAAATAGCTAGATGGGATGGCACATGCCTGTAATTCAGGAGGTTGAGGCAGGAGGATTGCTATGCATTCAAGGCCTGCTTGAACTATACAGTGAAATCTTGTCTCAAAACAAAACAAAACAGACACAAACAAATAAACAAACAAAATCTCTGAAGGGATAATCTTATTCAAGGGAGCTGAAAGATGGAAGGTTCCTCAACACTATGTTAGCAGGAACAGAGAAACAAAGATCTGTTGGACATTTGGAGCAGCAGTGCTTCTGGGACCTGAAGAGCACTAGCTATGGTTTTAGGAGCTTCCCTCTGACAGGGTGGTGAGTTCATACAAAGAATGAGCCATTACCTGTGAAATGATAGGGAAGGCAAGATTAAAATTCTGAATCTGTTTTCTCCAGCCTCTAAAACTCAGCACTTTCTATGGTCAAACCCAAATGAATGGCAGTGGCAAAGAGAGCATGTAGAGATTAGCCTCTGATTCAGGGAGATGAGAGAAAACGGAGAAAAGAATAAAAGAAGATTAGTCAACATTTGCATTTTAACAGGAAAAAAAATAAGGCTATAGGAGGAATGACGACTTGCTCAGATTAAGGTATTCATTTATCAGTAGAATTGAGATTACAACTACTGCTTTACACAGCAGCTACTTTATTATGATGTTATATGCTTTCATTTATTTCAATTAACTTACTATGATCCTACATGAACCCTTAGATACAGATAACTTTGTCTACTGAAGCCAGAGTTGTGCCAGAAAGATAAACATAGAGCTTCCAACGGTGAGAATAATCCGATATATTGTTACTAGCTCCAGGCTAGCAGGGACTCCAGGAAATGAAGGATAGAAATAATTCTCAAGGAACTAAAGGTGGCCCTCAGATAACCGCCAACCTGGAAATAAGGACTTTAGTTCTACAGTCTCGAGAACTTGGATTCGGTCAACCATCTGAATGATTTGGCAAATCAATTCATTTTTCGAGTCTTCAGATAAGACCCCAAGCCACTCAGAACCTCTATGATGCTGAGAAATTGGCTAAACCTATCAAGATTTATCTCCTGTGAGATAATACATGTGTGATGTTTTAATCTACTGTCCTTGTTATTAGTTACAATAATAGTGTGAAACTAATTCGGAAGACCTTAACTCCCAGGTAGAGACATACATACAGAGCTTCAAGTTGAGTTATAATATTCTTGTTCAAGTTTCTTATTAGACAGGTAATCTTGCTTCCATATGCCTGCTAAATACTGTCTGGGACCAGAAGAATAGCAAAAATTAAAGAGTGCCATCATGAAGTTTTGGTGATGATCTCTTCATTGAAGTCAGAAATAATATATCTAATTTGGAAAACTGTAGCGATTACTTACAAAATGAATCACCAATTTATTCTATGAGCCAACAGTTTTACTCTAAGATATTGACTCAAAAAAAAAAAAACAAACAAAACAGAAAAAAGACATTCACAAAGTACTGTTCAGGTGAATGTTCATGATGGCTTTATTCAAAATAAAACAAAACTAGAAACCAGACAGTTTCAAACCAGTGATAAAATGGAAAGACAGATGGTGATAGGTTAAGATTGTAAAGCACTATATGGCAAGCTCAAAACAGGCAAATGCATGGATTCATAGTTTCCAGTAGGAAGTTACTTTATATAAGTGATTATGAAATTTCTGGTGGGAGTGTTGAAAGTGTTTTGGAATTAAGCAATGATGATTGTTCTGTACCCATGCCTTTATATAAAAATCACCACTGAAATGCATATTACAAAGGGGTGTCATGATGATATAATTATATTTTACGTTTTAAAAAGCAACAATAATGAGAAAAGAAAATGTCCCTTGAATGTATGTAGCAGCATATGTGAATTTTAACAATATACACAGCATGAAGAAAGATTACAAAAGGAGTGTGGACTTTATAAACCTATTGATAAACTCATCTTGAAGAGACAAATTTAACAATGGGGAAATGATTCAGCAGAGTTTGTTTCTATACTAATAAAGGTGAGGATTGACTATGAGGAGGTGGGGGGTGAATTACTGTATGGTGGAAATGTTTTACATTTGGATAGGAATTTCAGTTATGCAGCTGTCAAACCTCATCAGTTAGTAATCTAGGACATGTGAATTTACTTCATGTGAATTTTAACCCACACAATAAGAAGCAAATAATGACCCTTCTGCCTCTGTGATATATAAGCTAACTATTCAGGGAACAGCATGAGGATTCTGCAACACTCTTTGAAATGGACCAAAAACAACACTCTATCATCAGTTAACAGATAGATTGGATAGACATGAGATATGTCAAGCATAATATGATAATATTACAGTCTAGGAAAGAGGTGTATGTCACTGTTACACAGTTTTTACAACTTAAGTTTATGGTTGAAATATTTACATGAAAATATTAGAAGAAACACCATCCCTCACCGCTTGAACATTTGCAAGGTGGTCAGTATAAGACAGCTCTTATGAATGCTAGTGAGATGCTTATGTCCAAATTTTTCTCCAGATACTATCATTTTTTATTGTTTCTATGCAGTGGTGCTTGTTTCATTCTCTGAGATCCTACCCAAAACTGCTCAATTCTTTAGAAGTTCTCTTACACTAGAATAAGGAAAACGGACTGTAGCGGGTTCAAGACCTGTCTAACTCCTAAGGCCTCACCGTTGTAAGTGCTGTCCTCTGACCTGCTGCAGCATGAAACCACTTGGAATCTTGTTGGAATTCAGAAGCCCAGGTTGAATTCCAGACCTACAGCAACTTCACATTTTTTTTCAGTTAATAATCAAGCACGTCAACAGTTGAACAATGAGCCAGAATATTAAGACAATAAAGAGGTAAAGTTTGCGGAGAAAAAGAGAGAGAGAGAGAGAGAGAGAGAGAGAGAGAGAGAGAGAGAGAGAGAGAGAGAGAGAGAGAGAGAGAGAGAGAGAGAGAGAGAGAGAGAGAGAGAGAGAGAACAAGGATCCTTATAGAATGAGGATCCTTACTGAGAGTGATTAAGGATAATAGAGACTGAATAAAAATAAAAATGTTATAGCATGGGTGGCCAACTGGGCAATAAGGGAACTGAACTCCAGGTGCCTATAGGGAGTTTGGTTGATATACATATAGTGTTGAGCTCAGGTACTTTTGGGCTTTACTTCATTATCCCTCTACGTGTTGAGCATGTAGGCTTCATCCATGCTCTGTGAGCAATTCCATCAGACCACAGGCTTGCTCTCATTTGTTCACCCATATGCACTTTCTGGAAAAATAATGTACCTTCCTTTAATTTCTGGCTTCCTTGTCTCAATTACATAAACAGAACCACTGGTGGTGTAAGTATTAAAAAATGTATAGATCAATTTATCAATATTTTTAAATGAGACTTTTGCAAGACAGAATGCCTACCCAGGGACTAGGGTTCCGTTGTTTTAACACTGATAATCTTACTTCCCAGGACTTCCTAGAGGGCCTTTCATTTTGTGGTTGTTTTAATGAACACACAATTCCACGTTCAATTGAGAGCAAAAGTTCCAAACACCTCCCATCCTCACCCTTCATGAACTCTTCACCCATTTTGCAACTTCTATTACCTGTAATGGTCTTGGCTGGTGGGGAATGTCACCTCTGAGCATTCTGGGAGTCTAATTGGGTCTATCTGAAATAGCACTGGGTGGAGGGGCAGCCTTTGGCTCAGAACCTGATTATCTCACCTTTTAAGGTGCAGCTGAAATAATGCATGTTCAGTTAAGTCATGTGTAACTTCCCTACTGCCTCTAAATGATTTTCAGTTAGCTACCCCTTAGTTTATATGCATATTTCTGATTTAATTATAGAGAAAAAACTACATATATTAAACTAACAACTAGTACAAAACTTCTTTCTAGATTTGAACATCTTTTGATGCATTTAGATTAGCTCCTTGCCAAGAAAATGGAGAAAGACCTAAAGGCATGATTAGAGCCAGGAAATTTAAAAAAAAAATTCTTAAGTTACCAAGCAATGCAAAATCAGTGAAACTGATGGGTAAAACACAGAGAGAAAAGGGAAAATTAAAATAAATAAATAAATAAATAAAAAAACCAAGAGAATGAAGTCTGAATCTTAGGTATATTTGGAGCTTAGAACTCAAATCAAGGTCATGTTTGTACCTAACAATTGATGGTACCACTGAAATTCTCAATTTTTCCCTGGACAAGAGAATGAATGAAAGGCTTCTTTGGAAATAACACTACCAACACTTAGATACACTGATAAACACAAGGGTATCTAAATTACTTAAGAGAACTATTTATACAGCCCTCTATGTAGGAATAGACAATAAAAAGTCTGAGTAGCTGACATAAAACTATAAATAGTAACTCCCAGCAATAATGTATAGCTACCATTTAGAGAACTTGTGTCACTTTGCAAGGGTTTTTCTCACACATATTATCTTGTGATATTGGCAAATATTATGTATCTTGTCAATTTTTATAAGAAAACTGAGGCCTGAATAGATTAGATGGATGCCAAATTTACAATATGATAGACTAACACTAGAATCATGTTTCTAAAAAAGACTATTGTTTAAGAAATATTATTAATCAAAAGCATCTTCCTATGGATAAAAAAGCACCTATTGCCTCAAATGTCTGTCTCTTAGCCATAAAATATAGCTCCTTGAATTCCAGAGTGGAGATCATGCACTATTTCTTTGTACAATAGCTTAGCAATGTGTCGCTGTCAGTAGGTTTGTTTATTTATTATTTATTTATTTAATAAGTTGATTTATTAAGGCATACAAAACTTAAAAATGGAGTGGCTAGTGTGATGAGGAAGCCCAAGAGGCAGATCCATTAATAACATCAATGAGTTTCAGGAAACTGAATAGTAGTGAGCTAGAACATTGAAGAAAAAAACAAAACAAATCTCATAACTCAGACAAACAGAGCAACCAGTATGAGAAAACCAAATGTTAGGTCAACTGAGCAGAGTTGTAGCCATATTCTTGTCTAAAACAGGACTGATAATTCTGAGTTAAAAACAAACTCTGCTGTTTTGGCTCCCATTTTGAAGTAACGAAAAACAATGAGATATAATTCAGTGGAAATTTTCCAGTGTAAATGTGTAAAATGACCAACTGCGTGATGGAACCAGTGGCTCCAGTTCTGAAGAGGAGTGACATTAGTACCCACCTGGAACTGGAACATATTAAGTGACCACAGACCTCACTGCTTTGTCACATTGTGCTGCTCTGTATAGTGAGAATACCAACCACTCCTGTTCAGCAAAACTGTAAATTGCATTAAATCATATTTAAGGATTGTGTTGGCCACCAAATGGAGAAATTCTGGCAATAGAAGGAATTCCTAGCATGAAGCTTGGTCTTGTCTGAAAATAGTATGTGTGCAGAGTATTCACTCATCATTCAGAGCAGAGCATTGGAGGGGGACTTTCCCATCCTGTGTTATCTATCCTCACTTTGTGCAGAGAGCCATGGTGTGGCAGATGCACCGCTCTTGTTCTTCGTATCCCCGCCAGCATTGCCTGGGAGACAGAAATAGCATTCATAGAAAGCCACAATTACCTCATTTCACTGGCTCGTTTGTGTGAGATGTGCCTTGCCTCGCAGTGACTGCACAGGGCCAAAAGTCCAGCAACCAGAGCTGCTGCTTGTCCAAGAAATGGTGCTGCAAACAAGGGAGGACAACATGTTCCCTGAGCAGACTGGGACCCTTGGCTGTTTTGTGGGTGTTTTGTTTTTTAGGCCTGAAACAGTGTCTGAAAACTCCTGGGGATTTCCCAAGCTCCATTCCTCAGGCGGCCAGGCTTCATCTGACATCATCTCTTAGTGATGGGCTGCAGCGAGAGGGTCACGCACAAGGCAGTCCAAGGGCTGCTTTAGCACGATTGTGGGAAATGGGAGAGCTAATGTCAAAGTGGTCAGAAAAACAAGAAGAGTTTTCTGAAACAGTGCCCGGTACATGGTGGACATTCAAGTAGTTCTTGAATGAAATCTGAGGTATTAAATGACTGGACTCCCACTCAGACAGACAGTAAATGACAGAGATGAGATTTCATTTGGGGGTGACTGAATGACCTGATTTGCCCAGGTCTAAAAGGATTCTATGGACACAAACCATTGTGTGGTAAAATCAAGAGTCAGGAAAGCATGCATAAGTTTGTCACCTTAATTTTACCAAAGCTGTCTGACTTCAAAGCTCATGCATTTCACCATAAAACAAAATCTATGAGCAAGGGATATCTTTCCATTTTGTGATATCTTCATAACTTGTACTCTGAGTAACTGCTTTAAAGACAACACACAATGTACTAACTTCTGTTTTTTGTCCTATTATTCTGTAATGAAATATCGCTTTGCTTTTATTTTCCATAAAATTAAAAGAATCCTTTTCTAAAGAAAACCTGAGTTTAATATGGAAAATAAGACATAGGAACAGGCAACTATCACATAAATTTAATGGACATACTGGCTTCAAAACAGAAGTGTAGGAGCTTAAACAGTCATTACTCACCAATTACAGCCATGCTTCCTCCAGGAGAGCACTGTGACTTTGCATATGAGCTCCTTTCATGAAGCAACCATGGCGAAGAGCTAGTAATACAAACTGTATCCCTCTTGCCAATGAATAGTTCAGGAATTAGCATGTGGCTTACTTTTGATCAGTGGAATACGGGAGGAGATGTAATAGGCACATTCTTGCACAGGGTCTCTTGTTCTTACATAGAAAGTATTGTCGGCCGTTCTCATCACCCTCTGAGCATGTTTATGTCAGTGGATGACCCTTGGAACTGTGATGGTTATTTTGAATTCACCAAAAAAAGTAAAGCTACAATGTAAGATGGGAAAGAATGAAAGAACCTTTAATGACATCATTAAACTATTGAATTAACTGCCCCTGGAGCAATGCTAGATAAGGACCTGTAAGATTATACATTATCTGTGTTATTAAAGGTTTTTAAGACAAAATATTGTGCTATACAGTCAGTGATACCCGAGTGCATACACAACTAAAATGTGATATGTAATTAGAGGAAGGAGAAAGATTCCCTGATAGTAATAGGGAAATTCCCATGCAAGATAGGAAGACTATGCTGTCAGCAGGGAAATTAGGAATAGAAAATAGAACTACACAAATTACAAAGCATAGAGACATCGCAGTGTAGCTGTGAAAAACAGGGAATTTAACTTGACGAATGCCAAAATCTAAGGGAACAATTAAGGGAACAGGAACAGGAAATATACCCAGAAGTAGAACATGGACAAAGCTTTGCACTCTAGGCTGAAGAAATTAGATTTTCTCCATAGATGGCAAAACGCCAGTGAAATTAGTTGGCTAGAAAACTGCTTTAGGTTACTATTATATCTTTTCTTTTGAATCTATTTAAATTTAGAGCCATAGTTCTCAATTCAAATTTAGAAATATATTAGAATAAAACAAATGTGTGTGTGTGTGTGTGTGTGTGTGTGTGCCCCCTACATGCGGAATGTAAGCAGCTAATGATAGAGGGCTGGAAATTTCATAACATTTCTCTTAAGATCCAAAGAGATGTGATGTGTACTCAACTTTGAGAAACATATCATTACCATAAATAATTATGAATAATTTCAGCTATTGATATGTAAAGTTTTGTAGAATGTCCACTCAGAAAAAATGTTGAATATGGGTATACAGCTCAGTGGCACAGCTCCTGCTGGGCAAGTGTGAGTCTGTGAGTTTGATTCATGGTGTCAAAAAGAAAAGAAAAAGATTATTGGGGATTTTTCAAACAAACATATCTATGTTTGGATGATCACATGCCCAACTATCTTCAACATAATTTAAAGGCATTAGGAATACTTCAGTGCCCATACAAATGTAACAGATATAACCATTACCCACCTCCATTATAATTGATGATTAAAATGAGATGATAGATAGATAGATAGATAGATAGATAGATAGATAGATACAATGATTTGCCCAAGGCATACTGCATTTAGATCTGGGCCTGGAAATAAGGTTTCAATACCACTTGTGTATCATTCTTTCCATTAAACCAAGTTGCTGATAATTCAATATACCTAAATCCCCAAAGTGTTCTACAAATGCTTTTGTTAAATTTCTTTTCATTTGCTTTACTCCCAGCTATAACCTTCTTGGCCATCTGATGGATATATGATTAATTACTTATCCCATGATTCTAAAACATGAGAATCACTTAAATTTGTGTGAAACAAACATTTCTAGACCCCTCTCAGAGTTTGTGATTTTATATGTCCAAAGTGATAACTTTGATAATCTACGTCCACAGAACAGCTTTACACAAAGTCCATGCCAATGGGGGGATCATACATTGTGAGTTATTCCTTAAGAGTCTCATGCTCTACTGACTGAGCAAGTCCGGCACTAAGAATTATTATTTAAGTTCATACAAGTGGTAGAATTTTCACCCGAGAAGATCCATCTTTGGTTCAGGTAATAATATTTTGTACTCTGGCTCTGGCACTCTCTAGCTAGGTAACTTGAATACCTGATATCTATTTGGATCAGACAGATCTATATAATGGGACTGCTAATAAAAAATTTAGCAAGCCTAACACATCATGCCTAATTCAGTGCTTGGCAGGTAGACAGGATTTGTTATCAATTCCCTGGCTCCTGTTTCCTTGGTTGACTTTCTCTGAAGAATCTACATTCCCCATGATGAGAGATAATTCCTGGCTCCAGTTGGAAATTCAAGGCTCTTCTTGTAGCTGGCTCTCCTTCAATGAGCTTGAATTTACACCCCTTGCACCAAATTACTAAAACACATATGGAGCCTATTTCTAGAAAATGTTATGCAAATCATTTCAAACAGAGAAAATATGATAGTCAAATTATGTCAATATTATTCTCAAAGCAGTATTTTGGAGATAAAAACCTATCCCATATGTTCCACTTCACTTACTTAGGCATTTTTAACAGTTTAACCAAAGCAGCTGCTCCCGCTCACTAATTGCCTGCAACATTAAACAATGGCTGCTCACCAGTTCCCAGACTTTTCCTTCTGTGTCAACCTCAGAGCTTCCAGATATTTCCCCATTTCCTCCAGTCGCTTCACTCCACTTGTGCTAAACTCTGCCAACATATGACTGAGCAAGAAGTGGTATGCAAGAGATCCAGGTGATCTTTCACATGAGCCTTGCTGAAACCAGAGCAGAAATACATTAGGTTCTAGACCCAGAGACAAACTGGCCCCAGTCACAGTCTATGACTCAAAAGGATCTTGACTAAGCTTCAGTCATCACCCTTGCTTGACGCGTGAAGTCACATATGAATTCCTTGGAACTTTCTCAGTCAGAAACTGTACAGTCATACATCTTGGGCCCAAACATTCAACTTGAAATTTATTGTAATTCTATTTTTTGTCTTTAATTTTTTATTTCAAGTCAATCTCTGGATCTTACCAGTGTTTTACTAAGATTATTGTCAATCTGTTCTTTCAGACTCCTTAACTCCAACCGAAAGCATCATCTCTACCATACCATCTGGCATGCTCCCAATCTTGTCCTACCAAAGTCACCATTTGCTCTGTCTAGCTTCCCAGCAACAGTATCTCAGATAATTTTTTCCAACCTCCATTATACAGCACTTCATCCAGGCGTCATCTGGTCTTCCATGAATTGAGATTCAAATTGTGTCATGTCATTCTTGTGATCCTCTTTCCAGTAACAAACTCGATCAGCCCACTAGTCTAAAAAATAAAGTTCAATCTTACTGTGTTATTAACTCTAAATGTGCACAGTTCATTATGATAGATATGAGGCACATGTAAATATTTAAACTATATTTCAATAATATTCAAAGTTCATGTTCTCAGTTACATGATCCATATGAGAAATGGTCAATAATCATGTGTAATAACTAGCTACCATGTTGGAAAATGAAAATATGGGCCATTTCTTTTATTATTAAAATTTCTATTTGATAGCTTTGCTCTAGATGTAGAAGGCTGAATAATATTATTTAACTTATTATATGATTATACTATACAGTGCTATCATATGGGACAATTATACCTTTGAGTATTGCTTTAAAATGTAACATTATAATGTGAACATTATGAAATATAAGAGTTCTAATTACATTGTAATGCTTATAAAACCCAGATTCCAAAGGAAATGATTGTGTTATATTTATTGCTGCATTATTTTGGGCTGGGAGGAAATGAGAGACAATGTGTTTGTGAACAGGTGATTAACAAAGAAAATATAGAAAATACATATTGCTTTGCTTGGGATATAACTCAGTGATAGAGTGCTTGCCTACCTAGCATGTGTCAGCTTGCATGTTCAATCCTTAGCAGTGAAAATAAAAGAAAAAGAAGAGGAGGAAAGGTAAGGAGGGAGGAGAAAGAGAAGGACAAGGATAAGAAGGAAGAGGATGAGAAGGAAAAGGGAAAGGAGAAGGAGAGGAAGAAGAGCAAAAAGGAGGAGACAGAGGAAGGACAGCGGGAGGACAGGAGAAAGAAAGAAACGAAGAGTGAGAAAAGGAGGAAGACGAAAAAGAGCTGAATTCAAAGGGTGAACCAGAGATATGAAAACCACCTTAAAAACATGGTGCTGTTATTTTATTGTGGAATACTAATCAGCACTGCATTAGTAATTTCAAGTATACTGATACATGAAAACTTGCATGCATCTTACAGATATTCAATTGAATAAAAGAAATCAAACTTTAAATGTGTGTACTACTTGGTTCCTTGTTTTTGCAGTTTATTGATCACACAAACTTCACAGTCTCTGGAAGTAGATATCAGAACTTCAGTTGCACTTACATGGTGGGGAGTTTACTGTAAAGGGACAGAAGGAAACTTTCCTTATGATGGAAATGTTCTGTGCTTTGACTATTGTGTCCTATATGGAAAATGGAAAGTCCATTTGTCAAACTCATTTAATTCTAGGCTGCACACTTGTACCTTTTTAATATATGTAAGTGTACCTTAACAGAACTAATTATGTTCAGCAAAAAAACCAAAAAAATTGCTTTAGATTAAGAAAAGACTTGATAATGGGAATTAAAATGAGCAAACAAAATTTAGAGTAAAGTAAACCAGGAAGGCTCCTTAAAAGGACTGGAAGTAACTGAGCAGGGACTATGAGGGATGATTAACTTAACTCACTTCAGTATTTGGAACCAGTAAGACCCTCACTGGGAGAGAGAATTTATTTCTGTTTTCCAGGGTGACCAAGCTGGGACTGAGTATCACTGGCCTTGCCTCCCCCGCTTATGAAGTCAACTTAACGATGGGGAGAATGAATGAGAAAGACAGAAGACGACCCTGGGGTGAGGAGGAAGCAAAGAGGAGAGATGGAGAGCAGCAGAAGGGAATGCCCGAAAAGGTGGGGTGCGCTGACACCGGAACTGTCAAAGTGTCTAAGCCAGGCCCGTCTCTGCAACACTCTGTAAAATAAACAAGTACATTTATTTTTCTTGGATTTTTCATCTTCTTTTTTTTTTTTTTCCCTTAAGCTACTTTAAGTTTGATTTCTGTTATTTGTTCCAAAAAATGTATTAACATCCTAGTGTAGTATGACATTTTTCAGGAAATGGCAAAGTTCCATTTTACCTCTTTAAAAATTTCTTTTCATGGAAATATTCAAACATATGCAAAATTGGAGAGATTAGTATAATACACTCAGCTTCAATTAGTTTTTCTATATTTCTAATTTTATGTCATTCTCCTGATTTTCCCACATCTACATCCCACATCCCAAATTATCTATCTAATCTTTTTATCTTTTAGATTCATCTGAAGTCAGTACCAAATATTAAGATACCTCAAATATAAATATTTCAATATAAACGCTTAAGATGAAGAGTTTTTAACAATATATAACAAGAAATCCACATCCCCTAAAAATATCTCATAGTAATATCAAATATTTAAGGAGCATTCAAATTTCTTCGATTTCTTAAAAAAATATAATTTCATAATATTTTCTAAAATTTGGGCCCATAGAAGATCTAAAACAGTCTACTGTATCTATGTGCCTTCAGTTTATCTCAGTGTGCAGCTTCTAGTCTCTCTTTCTGCATGTGTGTACACGTCCATATGTGTGAGTGCACACAGCATATGAGAAATTTGTTTGATAAAGAAACCTGGCAATCTGTTCTGCAGACTCTTATTCTTAATTTTTAAATTGTACCCTTACATTGCACCATAGTTCTGTCTCATGCAGTTTCACGTTATTTTTTGCAAGAATGTTTCATAGGAGATTTTCTGAAAAGGAGATACAGAACACAAAATCCAACGGTGTTTCTTTTAGCAATGTCAGTTTTAATTAATAGACTCCAGTGATTTCAGTATGATCCAACTTTTTAAAATTTCCTCACCAAAAATTTACCTAAATTCAATAATCATAGATCCATTGTTGGATCCATTGTTTTGTTAGTCTTCTCCCAAAACTGATAATTGTATTCCTATTTCTAGGTTTCCTACCTACAACTGCCCTATTAAAAAGGATTTTCCTTCCACAAATACTTTAATACAGGAAGCACAGTTCTTATAGAAAAGATGAATTAATGCTTAAATTCTTCTTCAGCTTCACAGTTTCTAGAATAAATTTGCTCTTGGATGAAACCATTTTTTAAAGTATCATTTTTAAAAGTATGTTTATGAGCTCATGGGCCATAATGTATTTAATGTCATTTAAGCTCTTTCAGTTATGTTTATTGTGGCCTAAGCTGTCCTATTTGTGTCCACTAGGAGAGAGTAAAGCCTTCTAATTCACTCTAAGTCACTGGGGGCCTTGCTTTCATATGAGATGATGTGCCAGGTTCACCTCATGTGACATCTAGAAATTATTAATGATAACTTTGAAGTGCCTTTTTTTAGTGAGAACAGTTTGAGTTCATCATCGTCTGGAAAGTAAGTGTGCTCATTGCTACTGGTTAGTACTGATGAGGTACTATTCTTAGACCTTCTGTGAACACAACTAGGAAATATGCATTTTTTAAAAAAGATGATTCTTCAAAATTATATTTCCCATCCAAACTTAGACAATTTATTTCTTAACATCTTGATTTTAAATTGTTCTGTCTGTAGAAAAACTTTAATTCCTAAGTACTTATTTGATCTATCCACCTACAATAACTACTATTACTAGAATAACAATATTTAGGCATTATTATTATTGTGGATATAATAATTGAGAACATGTTTAGTTTTGGGTTTCGGTTTTAATTTTTGTAGTTAATTTGTCATTTATAACCAATCAAAATACATTCTTCTTGTGTAGCTAAGTCATGGTTTAAGGCACACTTAGATCCATTTGCTACATTTTCCTTTTGATTTTTATACATTGCAATTTAATCTTACTTTATTTTTAGAATGACATAAAACAAATACATCTTGCCAAAGTCAAATTTACAAGGTGGGACACATTCAAATAACTCTAAATTTCATTTGTAACTTTTATCTTTCTGTTAATTTCTCACCATAGATGTTGACTGTAATTCATTTACTTTTGTTTATTGTTTCGTTTTAATATGTGAAATGTGGATCTTATACAAGGCAATATATGATATGCGTGAAGCCTCTCAACACTTACTTCAAAAATGAAGTCCTTTCTTTATAATATTTGACTTTCCTATTCCTAGTCCAATTCTCTAAGCAAAGGTAGAAGTTTATACAGAACAAGGTTTCCTAACAAAGGACATGCTTATATTTCTTAACCAGTGAAAAGGGGGCATTAAAAGTTAAAGTTCCTTTGAAAGCCAATGTCTGTAACTATTAAGATTCAGTGCAGAATTTCTTTCCTCTTTGGAGCTGAATAGATTTTTGATGAGGAAAGTGTAGGTTTTACTAATGGAATGGCCTTGTGTGTGTACAGAAATGGATTTGTGGCCATTGAAATGCTGATTGACATGCAGGGATCTTTTACAGGTAAGAATTTGGAAATAGAAAGTTCTTTCCTGCTTCTTTGATCTCCTCCCAAACTCCAAGGAGGTATGTTATGGCCACAGAGAACTGTAAATGTTAGTGAGCAGCACTTTGAAAGCCTTAAAAACGTAGTTGCAAAGGCAGTTCAAACATCAGGGACCCTTCTCATCAGCCAGACTCTGGGTTTAGAGCCATTGAGGGAGTTCTGTCAAATCTCAAACTGCATTGAATTGTTGCCTGGTATGAATACTCAAGTTACATCGAATCCCTATATTTTCAATGCAAGAGAGCAGCTGTTACTTTCCTCTGCTCTTTTTTTTTTTTAATGTGCATACAGGAGGTGCATATATAAAGACACGCATGTATATGGGTTCATGCACATTTCATCAAAAGACGTTTCTTTCCGAGTATACGAATGTCATTTTGGAGTAAGAAAATTTCTACCCACTATCTTCTCTCATGAAAGTGCATTTTCACACCCACTTGCAGTTAGGGATTTGTTTTTAGCAAGTGTGTTTTGGGAACGTGATGATAAGAAAAACTGTAATGAGACTGAAGCATAATAAAAAAGGCAATGAATCTAACTCAAAATCTCTATTGTTTCTTCTTCCTCGGCAGGAAGTAAATACATCTAGTGTGGACCATCGATAAGAGCAGAAAAGACGTAAATCATTTACTGTTGGCTGTAAAACACAATTATAATGTATTGATATCGTTCACACTGAACACATACATATTTCACCATCAGGAATCCTAACTTTGTCTATTATTTTCATTGGAGTTTTCTGTCTGTGTCATCCTGAATTATCAATGTCTGTTGTGTCCTTAAAAGTTGAAACCTCTCGCTTTAAGGAGACTGAGGCGTGGCAATTAGGTTAGCAGCAGCATCTTCTTTTTCTTAAAATCTCTGCCTCTGATATATAGAGACTCTTTTGGTCCCAAAATATTTCAGTATCAGGCATCATGTTCTAAGATAGATGGAACAGAAACTGTGGTCCAATCTAAGCATGTCTCTAACTCAAAACAGAAAACATAAGGTCTTGCTGTCCAGTGGGTTATGTAGAATTTTACCCTGTTTGTACAAGTATTTAAGGAAGATATATTTTTACAAATTTTATTTTAAAGAGAGTAAGACAAAAGAGGACAGAACAAAACAGATTAGAACAGAACAATGTAAGCAACACAGCACTTCACCACAGGACAACTGGGTATTAATGGTAGCTACCATGTCTCTTTCTTTGAAATGATTCAGTATACCTTCACTTATAAAAATATCAAACCTAACACAATAGTATATAACCATTTAAGAGAATGAAATTATTACAGGGCATTCAGAATTAAATAACTGAAATTGAACAATGGCTATATATTATCTCATTTTTCATAGAATTTATTTATATTATCACACATATTAAAATCCAACAAGACACAACATGATAGAACCAATGGAAATAGAAGAACAGAAGCATGGTAGGACTTTAAAGCAAGATGTTATTAAATCAGCAATGGCTATCATATTTTATGATAGCCATTGTTTTCTTCAAAATAGCTATTTTCTTCAAAATAGCTGTTCATAGCATTACACATAATAAAATCAAACAAAACAGTATAAAACTGTTCCAACTAATGAATGAGAACATTATAAGGCTTCAAAGAAATGTAATGGGGGATCATGATTACCATAAAATGTTACGTACTCTTATCATTTCTTATACTAGGGAGACTGTACGGTATTTATATATGTGAGTTTGATCTATTTCACTTATGAGTAAGGTCTCAAGTTGTGCCCATTTATTTATAAACATCTCAATGTGATCATTCTTTATAGCTGAGTAGTACTCCATTATATAAAAATACCACAATTTTTTTTATCCATTCCTCAGTTGATGGACACTTGGATCCATTGACGTGCTACCCCGATTGTGTTTCTGCTTACCCTTTTTGAATCACCCTTAACTCTCCAGAATTAAAAGTGGATTGTTCAGGGGAGGCCACTACATGGGGAGATAGGGAGCCATATGAATTCTTATTTCTGCTTAACTAACAAATGCTGTGTGATCCCAAGCCAGCACTTTTCTTCTCTGTGCCCTTCTCTCTGGTTTTGCTGTAAAATGCAAGCTTCAAAATAGTGATCTCCATAGCTCTTTTCAACTCTGACATTTGGGGAATTTACAAAAATGCTATAAGGTATTAGAAGAGTTACATTTAAACACCTGGCCACTTTAAAAAGGCTTTGCATATATATTGTATTTCACTTGCTAAATCGCCAAATAAACCTGACAGGAGTGAGCCCCAAGAGGACATAAGACCAAATTGCAAATGTCTGTCTATGGTGATGGAGGTCTTGTAATCTGAGCATTGATTCTAAAAAGCTGTTAGGTGCTTCTCAGCATAACGTAAGGTTATAAAGTGATGTATTACCCACGAGAAATCCTTTCCATTTACATTTCATTTTCCTCTGTGGTATTTAACTTATTTTTATTATGTGAAACCATCATAAATATTTATATTGCAATGTATGATTGGTCAATAAAGAAAAATCAATACTAGGTCTTTGTTGCCCAAGGAAAAAAATTGTACTTTAGCTGGTTCAAGTCAAGAATCTCAAAGAATGCACAGAAGGAGAGAGAACTACGTGGAAAAAATTTAAAAGCACATATTATTTATTTTATATTTTACTGCCATAAATATTTATATTTACACAGACTTTTACCTAGACAGGCAAAATGTTTTGGTTTAAAATGACATTCACTTTGTTAGTAGCCTCAATTCAGCTTAACTGTCCTCCCACAACTATCTATGAACTATGGAAAATGATCAACTTTAATGAGAGTAAGAGCTAGCTATCAAGGTTAATTTCTATGTTTACGATAACATTAACCCTTAAATGTAAGAAAAATGAACTTGGAAGTAAAAAAAAAAAGACTTTATCTACTTTATTCCACATAATATTTTGATGCTCAGATGCAACCAGAAAGGCTGTGTTTTTAAACTTATCATATACAAGAAAAGAGAAAACAGGATGACTACATAAACACTTTTAGAAAGAGCATAAGAAAAGTCATTGCTCATCTGCTTAGATTGGTCAAAGAAGTTCTTTCTTGAGAATCAATTTTTTAAGCTGCAATGAGATTGTCAAGTAAAGGACTATCATTCAGTTGCAGAACCAAGGCACATAAACAAGTCATTTAGTTATTTTAATATAAGGCAAGTAGCTATCAGTGCTCCTAAATATTGCTAGCTTGAATGAGTGACTAACAGAACAACAACACTGACACCATCCAGGTGATACATATATATGTGCAATATATGTATGACATGTAACATACATGCAATACAAAGACAGACATGCTATGTATATATCAGCTTCTCAGTTTTCACTCCAGAACCACTGAAGTTGAACATCTTTTCCAATTTGACTTTTCAATGTGAATTTTGGAGCAATAGAGATCAAAAAAGAGAAATTCAAGGAAAAGGTAAATTATTTTCAGCTTCCAGTGGGAAGGCTTCATGGCGGAAGAAGCCTGCAGGAAGCCTAGGAAGGTGGATGGCACTCAGCCATTTTTACTCTCCATCTCTTTTCAGCACTCTGCAGAGGGCTTCATAGGCCCAGATAATAATCATCATCAGGCCAAAAGAGGTCATGCATTTCACAACTACTCTCTGATATTCAGAAATGATAACAAGTTAAGATAGTGTGCTTTGTGTATGTAGACACCGAAATATATGATCCTGAAAGCATTAAATCTAAATGGATCAGTTTTGATATATCACTTTATGTTATATCAAAAGATTTTAGTACAAAATATAAGTGGGCACAGATGTGTATTTGTGTGTATGTGTGTGTGTGTGTGTGTGTGTGTGTGTAGTGTAGTGTGGAAAAAGAGCAGAGGATTGGAAAACAAATAGATCTGACCCAAATACCTTTAATTTTCTCTAATCTTCTGACTTTTCATCTGAAAAACAGGATGAATAAAATCTGCTTCGTAATGCTACTGGAAGAATTAAATGAGATAAGTGATAGTCACCTAGTCTCATGCTCCTTCACTTCTACATGTATTCAGCAGACACAGTTTCCCTTTCTGTTAATAAAAAAATAGATTTTTGAGAACTCCTGTTCTTTGAAGAAAATCTGAACATACTATCTCTTTAACTAGGAAATGTTATTTAGAATAATTTTACCACAGATTAGCAAAATTAGTAAGACTTCAAGATATTTCTAAGCAAATGACTTGCAGTTGCTCTTGCAAAAAAGGTATCTGCAAGTTGATGGACATATTTATTTCTACTTCAATAGTAACCATTTTTACTATGGCGTGTATCTTATACCATCATGTTGTATACAATAAATCTACATACCAAAATTTATTTTTAAAATGATATACTTGTTGTTATCATTAAGGTATTAGATAGACATCTGGGCAAGTATGTATAAATAATAAATATATGAAATTAATATACACTGAGAAAACCAGATCAACACATCCCTTGAGGCAATTTTGCTTGAAATAGGAACAGAAAGAATAGTGCTTTTTCACCTTCTAGGTTAATTACTAGTCATCATGTTGGGTGTTTTATGACAGAAACATGTAATTGTCACATGTTCAAATATAAACTTGCTAATGTTCCTTGAACATCTTGCAAATTATCTAATTTATCTAGCAAATTAGGCTGATTTAAGACCACAATATTGTGATTACATTCTCTATATCATTTGAATTTTTTTCTGAAAATATGTAATAATACTACAGACTTTAATATTCTATTATGAGGATACAATTCTGTGGTAGAGTCCTCCTAACCTACCACTCCAGATTATTAATTACATTTGATGACGTACCAAGAATGACAGGAGTTTACAGAAGGCTGCTGAAGACAGTACTAACTGAGAACTGCTATGAAAACACAGAAACCCTGAGTCTGGCACCTATGGTGCCAACAACATGACAGTAGCTTAGCCATGAGTGAGGATGGGGGAACTGATGGAATGTGGGATTCTTTCAGCCAGGGAAAA
Organism: Cavia porcellus; assembly: GCF_034190915.1. Taxonomy (NCBI): domain Eukaryota; kingdom Metazoa; phylum Chordata; class Mammalia; order Rodentia; family Caviidae; genus Cavia; species Cavia porcellus. Next base: position 172,407,366 of record NW_026947484.1, on the reverse strand, counting down.
CTTAAGCACGCTGCTCCATATCATGCTCCCTTTTGTAGCCAGCATTGTCTTAGATCCCAAAAAGAGTACATCGTTATGAAAGAGGAAAGACAAATGATATATAACATCTTGTCTGGGGTACATAGTAGTGAAGTAGGGAAGGAGTGCGAAAGATTTCCTAGAAAGAGATATAAAGATATTTTAGGCGCTCCTCTGCTGTTTTAGTTTTTATTTTTCTTTCTCGTTCTTCTCTCCCTCCATCTCCATGTAGTAAAATAGAAGGGGTTCCATTTATGGAAAATTCGTGGCGCTTTTCCTGGAGCTATGACAGGAGTGCATCTGTGTGCACTTCCCTTATTCCATCTCATCATGGACACATTTAAAGTACTGCTCATCTAGACCTTAATAGACTTAAATAGGATACATTTGAAGAGATAAAAGGAGAGAGGATTTTCCTGAGATCTGAATTGGAGTCTGGTACCCGGCTCCCTACTAAAGAGTGGCATGAACTTGGCAGACTCTGCTCTGGTACAGTGTCCTTGTCTCACAAATGGAAAAGGAAATGAAATTCTAATAGCTGCTTGAACTGCTCTGTGATAAGCCTGCAAGCAATGACACCTATCTAAATTTCACTGTAGGTGGATTGCAGCTCTCAGCAAGCATGTTTTATAGCACCTTAATGGTGAAAGGTACACACTTTTGAATGTTTTAGACCCATGTTTTGATTCTGCACTCATGCCTTGAATGAATCAAATGAGTCTTTGATTCTCTTACCAATAATATGCAGACAGTAAAATAGGACTATTAAGATTGTTTTGTTTTGATAAAAATTAAATACGATCACCCAAGTTCCTGACATAGAATAAGATTCTAAGAATAAGAAGGTTTTACAGAATACTTTTTTCTTGCCTTAGTACATTGCCTGTTTTGTTTTTGTTATGTGTGTGGTCCTGAGGTTGGAATCCAGGGCTTCATAGATGCTAGATGAGACCTCTAACACTGAGCCATATTCCAGCCCCTGGACAATCTTTGACTATGTGAGGTATGTGATATAACAATGACTTTACCACCATGAGTTATCAGGCACATAATATAAACCTAGGTGACTCCTAATGGCATTATAAGAAGACTATTGATGATCTCTGTCACTCTAGCACCAACCCTGTAAATGCCACTTCATAAAACTTTGGCTCATGAATAGGAATTAATGGAGCAGTGTGATTCTTTAAGTATCCCAATGGAATGGAACATGAATCCTGACCTAGAATCCCAGTCTCAGCCTTTTTTACTGTGCCATCCTCAGTCAGTAGAGCCCTCGAAGCCTTCCCCCCCTCACCTGTTGAAAGGTGACAATACATAAATTCTACATTTCAGATATAGACATTAAGTAATAGGCACGACACAGTTATGAACTTTTAAAGTCTAATTCCATGTCCACTTTAGCACTCACCCTGAACATGAACATTGGTATAAAACATCAAGCTGAGGCTTTGCTCCAAAACATCTGGTAGTTTTATGACTTTATTCCCCAGTTTGAATTCCAAAATGCCTCACATGAATATTTTGCTTTATCCACAAAATGTTTTGAATCAGACCAGATAAGAAAAATCAAAAGCCTGGAGTATAATCCTCCAGGTGTCTCTTTGGCTTCTCTTCTGAATTTATTAAGAGGAGTTCAACATAAAACTTACTTCTCTCCATCATGAAAACATGAGGATTGTGTCATAAATTCCTTTTTATCATATTAGGAAAGGCATTTTAATAAATGGGCTGATTTCAGTCCTTGCCCTGACACATATCTACCTTGGGCAGGTACTTCACTGATCCATCGAATAAGGTGACAGGAAAAATGTAAGAATGACACGAAAGCAAAATGATACCATGTATGTAAAAAAAAGTGTCGGTAAACAAAGACATTCTGTATGGCACCATCACTGGTAGGATCACACGACTTGTGACTCATTTCAGTGAAAAGAAATTGCAGCAGTGGTTTCAGTTCACTGTCCTTATTTGTCTAAGAAAATTCATTTTAGAATTCTTGTTTACATAATGGAATCAACTAATTCATAAATAGCCTTCAAAGTAGAAATACGATATGAACTGTCTTTAATCTATTAGTTTTGGAATCTCTCTGTGAAGACAAACCTAGAGACTAGAAGATAATCTAAAGAAACAAACAAAAAAAGAGTATGTAGGAAAAGCTATTATATGAGGAATAAAAGCATAGGTATTTTCTCTGGGCCATATCAAATTACCATAAACTTGATGGTTTAAGTCAACAGAAATTTCTTCTTTCCCAGGCATGGTGGCCAAAAGTCTGAAATCAAGGTGTGAGCAGCACTAAAGTGTAGAGTTTGAGGATGAGGATCTTTTGTGTCTCTTTCATGACTTCCAGTGTTTGGCAGCAATCTTTGGTTTTTCTTGGCTTCATGTCATATAACACACGCCTTTATGTTCAGCTCACCTTATCCTCTGTGTTACTGTCTTTCATTTTGTTTCCTATAAAGACACATTTCATTGGATTTAAAATCCACCTGGATAATACAATATGATCTCATATTGAGATCTTTAAATTTAATCCCGGTGTGGTGTTATTTAGTTCAAAGACAACCTGTGCTACATAGGGAGACCCTGTCTCAACAAACAAACAAACAATAAAACAAAGCAAAACAAAACAAAAAACAAATCCTTAAGTTTATGTCTATAAAGACGCCTGCTTATTTTTAATGTGGCCACAGATTTCAAGAGGATTTAACCTTTGGGTTCCACTCAATCCACTACAATAGGCTTAGAGTTATACTAACCTGGAGTTAAATTCCAGCTCATGTGTTAATGATGCACCTGGTGCTCCTTGTACTTCTTTATATGTCTTATAACAGGGCCATAATAAGCCTTTACTAGATTGTGGTACAGTAAAGGAAACCATGAAGCTTGAGTTCCTGCCAAGTAGTAGACACTGCATAGAAAGTAACAATTTTTAAAGTAATATTGATGACAATGAGGGCCAACTCAAAGGAAGAAGCATTCAGATTTACTGGAAAATACCTGGACTGAGTTCAAGATGGTTTGTTTCACGTTCTGCCATGAATCAATCGCTTCCATATCTCATACTCCCCATCAGCAAACTGTATGGAGTACACTGTCAAAACTTCGCTGTGTTTTCCTTCTCTAACATAATGGAATTTTGCAAGTGTATATAAGGTTATCTTGGAAGTACTTGTGTGAAAAACACCTAAAAGCCTTAAAAGTTCAATAGGAAACATATCATTTACCACTCTTCTGATTTTTCTTAGTCCTGGAAATTTGTTTCTAGGTGGGGATTTTGCTTAAAGATTTTCCCATCCATTTCCAGAAAGTGGTTGAGTTGTCTAAATCAAAACTTTGGGAGCTAGCTTTATGTAGACTTTCAATTTAGACCTGTCCAATTTCCATTCCTTACCTGACAACAAATTTCTTATCTGGGTACTGCCTTTGAAAATGTCCCAACTTGCCTTCTTGGGCAGAAAAAGGCTGGAGGCAGGAAGGCAGGGATTATCTGGAGAGCCACAAAACTGATGCAACCAAGGCTGGCTATGAAATTAATGTGGCTCCTTTGTGAAATGTGTTTCATATTAACAGTTTATTATTGTGCTTCCTTTGGTAGTGGTGTTATTGGGCAACTGTAGACCCTTCTAGGTGCCCAAGGCCACAGCTTGCTTGCATCCATCTTTCTTCCTTCCTTTCTCCCTTCCTTCCTCCCTTCTTTTCTTTCTTTCTTTCTTTCTTTCTTTCTTTCTTTCTTTCTTTCTTTCTTTCTTTCTTTCTTTGTCTTTTTATTTCTTTTTTCCTTCCTTCCTTCCTTCTTTCCTGTTCCTGTTCCATTTCTTTTTCCTCTGAAAATCAAACACAGCACTTTCATATTTCACTATGTCCCCTGTCCCCCACTTCGAGATGAGGTCTTCCTGTTTTAGTAAATTTTCCAGGTTGTGTTTGAACTTGTGTCAGTTCCAGAGAGTACTGGGATTATGAGTTTGAGCCACCATACCTGATTTCTGCCAACAGTTTCTTCTGTAGACCTATTTGTCCAGGTCTTTGACCCATAAACCACTAGACTGATGTGGAATGACTTTTCTTGGAGCTAAGACCTCTGTCTTTTTTTATTTTCCATGTTTCACTGCTCCAACTCACTAGGATAAGTTACTCTTAAAGTGCTTCAAGTTGCATACAGGGATATGGTTTTTTTGTCCTTTGGTGAACAAAAGTCTTATCTCTATGTGTGTTTTCCTGAGACTATACTGAGAACTACCAACCTGGAACAAGGAAGGTTGCCACCTTGCTCTTTCTGAAGATATTAATTGGCATGAATATCTGGTCCCAATCTACCACTGCTCACACCCCTATCTGGAGGTGAAGGCCAAAAATTAAAAAAAAAAAAATCTTTGGGGAACGGGCCTCCAAAAGTCTATTTCAGGAAGATGAGAAAGCAGCAAGTGGGAGAATACAGACAGCAACAACTCCAAACCTCAGCATAGTGACATTCTCCTATTGGACTTCACTTCCACAGTATAAACTGTAAGAAACATTTAGGATTTCATTTAAGAGAAAGGAGAGAATTAGTCTCAAAACACAGTTTCTCCTGAGGGTGACCAATGTCACTCCTATGGTACTGGACTTATTTATAATGTGAGCATAAAATACATCAAGACAATGGCCTTTCCTGCGTTTGTACAACTGACTTGTTCTTAACCTTCTAGATTGAAAAGCATGTTTTTCTAGCAGAAGTTTGTGGAAGACTCTTTCACATTACCTGCCTTGTAGATTTCTTGCTGGACTTTAGGAGGGGTATAGATATTTTCCAAGACAGGAACTGAAACAATAAATCCTGGTGCTTAGATCATGGAATGGCATAGGGGGGATCATGCAAACTGGAAAGATATTGAAACTGTGCCAACCGTGAGCTCCTTGAGAGCAGCTATGAGTTCCCTTCATCTCTGTATGAACAACCTGCCCATGGGTAAGCAGCGCATGACTCCAAAATAAGGCACATGTACTTTTATAGCAAAATTATCATAGCTTCAAGCAACCTAATTGCCAGAAAATGATTCTCCGCCCCACCTACTGTTTTTTGACCATTTAGGAATCTTTTCCAGGATACACTCCAACACATGTACACAGAGCAATTTCCTTATTTCCTCCATGCCATCTGCCTCTTTGTTGTGACATCATCTAATCTTGTAAGCTGCCAACATCTCTTGCCAGGCTGTCATTCTACTGGGCACAGTATTTTCAGTGACCTAAGGCCATTCCCATTTGCTTTCCTGACCAACACTAAACAAACTCTTACCTAACAGATTTGGAATAATGAAATGGGCATGGATTAGGAAAGTAGCTTAATGGTTGTCACTGGAAGTGGCTTGATTCAGAATCCACAGATCAAACACCAATTCACACTCCCTTACCTAAGCATGCCTGTCCAGCTTTCAGTTCTCTTTAAAACACAGGAGCCACTCTCTAGTACTTACCCGCTTCTATTGCCTGATGTTTCTCTAGAATCTCCCTATTACCTGATGCCTGACTTCAGTCAAGTTTAATGGAGCTGACGTCCCCATAAAACATAGAGAATAGGTTCTTCCTCATTTCCAACACCTTCTTGTACCATGTCTTACCTTAAGCAACAAGATTAGAAGTTTACCACAAATAACAAGTGATGCAGTACATGCTTTTTCTTCAAAAAAAATCTCACATTCACTCACTAAGGGATATATTCTGTCTTCACTCATAGTAGAAAATATCTATTTTGGGGGGTACATGTCTATGCTTTGGTAAATAATACTAAGTAAAGAGAAGCATTCAACATGTGTTTGCTCTGCTTCTGAGTTCAGTCTCTCAAAAAAATCTCTCCAGAAGATACAGAAGAACATTTTAGATCTGCACAGCTTTACTTGTAATTCTTTTACAATTGTTCCCTTTATTTTTTTCCTCCTAACTCCATAAGATTGTGCTATAATTTAGAGACCCATGTCAATCAAAATTTATACTTAAAAAACCTACTTTTTTAAGAAATAAATTGTCTGAATCATACTTTCTCACAAATATGCACATAATTTAAATCATTGACTAGGTCAAATCATTGACTAGGTCACTTAAAATCGGGAATTTATCTAGTTTCTTTCAATCAACTAAGATCTTTTTTGCATCATATTGAGATAGATCTTTATGGATTTTGTTTTATAATTAAAGAGAAAAGTTGATCTCAAAGAAAAAGGGGCTATGAGGTGCATTTTTGTGTGCATCTTGGTAAATTGGTATATTTGGAAGCAATGAATGAAGATTCTGGTTCTCTTGGAGTATTTTATGTGTGACATAAAACAACAAACTAAGAAGATAATGATAAATGCTACGAAAATGAAAAGACATTGTAAGAAATTGATGAGGTTAGTGGTTGAGAGGCTGGAAAGTCAGAAATTCCCTCTTAGGTGAAGACATTTGAATTGAAACCTGACTGAGAAGGAAAAAGAGGCAGCCATGCAATGACCTGAGACTGCAGCCTTTCAAGCAAAACAAACAGCAAGTGCCTTGCCTTGAGATAGGAGCACTCTTCTCTGGAGGAGCAGCAAAAATGTAGTGGAATTAGGCAGCATTATCAACTAGAGTGAAGCATTAACTGTGCTCAGAATTGAGACAAACCAAACTTTGTGAGCATGAGTGACCTTGCTAACGATTTTGAAATCTAGGCAACTGGGTGCTTTTAAAAAGATCCTTTCAACTATTTTGGAAGAGGAGGTAAGGAAGATGCTTGCAGCAGAGTCAGAGAACATAGTTGGTTAAACTCGTGGCAGAGAAACAAGTAGGCCTTGCACCTGAATGATATTGGCTGGGAATAAGATGGGGAAGGAAGAAGGGATTCCAAGATGTATTTTTCTGGGAGAGGAATTAGGGCTCACTGGATATGGAAGGGGAGAAGGAAAGAAGAATTAGAAATATGCCTGCGTTCTAATTCTGCTTTTTTTTATTAGGCATCACATGGTATTTTGAGATGGATATTTGGATAGATAATAAAAAATGTCCTTAAGGTGAATTTCATCTCATTTCTGATGCATCAGAGAAACTTTTATATCTTTAAGTGTGCCATCATTTTACTTTTACAAATGACAGATCTGACTTTAAGGTGAGTTTTTGACTGTTTACTACTCCATTGTCATTCAGCTTTCTAACTTATGACAAACAGCGAGTGAATCTTCAATATAAATGTTAGTTGAATGGTTTATATGAGTGTGAAGAAAAGTTATAATAACTTTGAAGTTTACAAAGCACTTTCTCCTTCATTATATAACCCAATATTCTAATTAGCATCATCAAGAAAATATAACCTCCACTGTACAGAAGAGGAATCTGAAGCCAAAGTAAAAACTAAATCATTTCAGGGTGCCATGATGTGCGTGAACGGACTGTCATGAAACCTAGTTATGCTGACTTCCTGGTCCCAACTTTTGTTGATGGGGTCACAATCCTGGAAACTTTGTCTGTGTGTAAACCTCCAAGGGATTTTTATGTTCATAGTTTTACACCATCCAGACTCTGACTCACAGCTGGAGAATCAGCCTTCTTATTATGTAGTGAATTCCATGAACACACACCGAGTGTTGTTTTCTATAACAGCTAAAGACGCTTCCTCTCTCAGACTCCTTCTTCCAACAGGCAGAGTATTTTTCCTTGGAAAACTGTGCCCAGGTTGAGGGGATTTCTCTTTGGGTTTTGTGTAGCCTCTTTGAAATACTCCAAATTCAATGATTTTTGTTCAATCCCTGGGGCATCAGGAACAGCCAACCCACATGTGGTGGGAAGTGAGGCGCGAGGGAAGGAGGAATGTGAGGGAGACACAAACATAGCACAATGTTTTCTTTCTCAGAAACTTCATCAAGCCTCCGATTCCAGTGACCTCACCTTCAAGCAATGCCAGCTCTTTTGCTTTAAATCAAAGTTGACTTGTGGTAGTGGTTCACATATTTTGAGTCTAACAGTCCACAGCTTCTGATGTTGCAAAGGAAATCCTGAGGGGAGTCTATGCCCTCTGAGATCAGAATGGTTAATGATCTTGACGTAAACCAGCTTCCACATTTTTCTCCAGAGTCAAGAAGGAAGGTACACATGGCAGAAAGGCTATTGATGTGGCAAACAGCATGCAAACAGGGACACTTACAGGAACTTGCCAGTGATCAGACATTCTGTACTCCCATCCTAGGGAAGGGAAACTGATTTGTTGAAACAGGCTCTCTGTTGACTTTTCTCTTTCTGTTCTTCTCTATAACATTTAGATATTGCCTCAAAGAGCTTCATGCAAATTTCCTGCTCAAATTATTTTAGTACATACTTTTCACAAATAAACTTAATCCACAACCCTTCTGAAGTCAGAACCCTCATGATCTGATTCTTGGCTCCATCTCAACTTCCAGCACTCATCCCTCCACGTGCTATTCTAGCATCCTTGTTATTCTTAGAACATGCTAATCAATCTTGGACTTATGATTACAGTACTTCTGTTTGTTATGTAATTAATGAAATACTCTTTCTGCAGGCATTTTGTGGTTCATTTCTTCCTGCCATTTACGTTTTTTTTTTTCCCTGCAAATTTTACACCTTGAGAGGTTAAAGCTTTTCCATGATAGATGTGTCTAAGATTTACTAGTGCTAAGACAATTGATTTTACCTGTACAATTGACTGGAAATGGGTTTCCATTTGTTTTGTCAAGAAATATTGTGAATTTTTCTACAACAATGTTTTTATATGAGATTTATTTATGTCAGTATGTGTCTGAATATTGGAGCACAAGCCTGTAATTCTAGATAATCTGGAGGTTGAAGGAGAAGGATGATACATCCAAGGTTAGCCTGGGCAACTTAATGAGACTCTATCTCAAATTAAAATTTAGAAAAAGAATAAGAATGTAGACATGTCAGCCCCAGAGTTATGTGAATCAATTACATATATTGATTTTCTCTCTCTCTGTCTCTGTCTCTCTCTGTCTCTCTCTGTCTCTGTCTCTCTCTCTCTCTCTCTCTCTCTCTCTCTCTCTCTCTCTCTGTCTTTCTCATTCTTTTGCAATACATATACTACCACTGGTCCTATTTCTATAGAGAACTCTGACAAATACAGATTTATGTCCTGAGAGTGGTTCTAAAGAGCAGAATGTAATGAATGAACTTTCTGAATGGCTAATGTGTTTCTAGAATTACCTCTCTAATCTGATTAGATATAATAACACTAATGACTATTTCTAGTAGTACACAGAGCACTTGTAGTCCATAACAGGATCTGACAAAAAATACATTAAAAAAATTACCACAGAACACTATTAATCCACTACTTAAAATAATATTGTAAGAATCTTCATGAATTTGCATAGTAATTTCAAACATATTTGTACAAAATTAAAAAGATTAACAGGTTAATCATAATGTTGCTGGAAAGAAAAAAAAGATGAGGTTAAAAATTTGAATTTCCACTCAAATACCACATAGATGATCTAAAATCTTCTATATGTGTCCTGAATGAGACATCCTATAGCCAAAGTACTGAGATTGTTGAAAACCAAACCCACAATTTTACAATGCAACTGACTGAAGTAAAATACAAATTAGGCCAACAGTTGCATAAGGCATCTACCTTTAAAGCAAGGGCATTGACTGTGAAAGAGTGGAATCCTAAGAGTGGAAATGGGCATGCCAGGGAAGAGCCTGATGAAACTGAGGAAAATGAGGCTCTTAATTTTGTATATTTTTTGTTAGTACAAGCATTTTGTACATCTACAGTGGGACAATTCTGCACATTCCACCCATGTAATGGATTAGTCAAAGTATTCTTTAGTCAATTGTCCCGAAAGACATAATGATTCTCCTTATAATCTATTCCTAGGGCCTCTGTTTGCATCCAGTTAGACACAAATTTGCTTTCTATTGGACTACAAGTGTGACCCCCGAAAAGGTATGCTACGCTGTAAAAGAACAACTTGATTTTAACACAGATATAAATCCAGGGAACATGTGTGGGAATAGATATCTGAGAGTGTGAGATAAAGGTGGAAGGCATATAAACTTGGATTTGATCAAATTAATGATATAGGTTCACTGATCAGTCTGTGTCAAGATTGAAACTCAGAGAATTAGGATGTGTCCTTAAGAGTTTGTTTGACTGAGTGCAGCAGAAATCAAAAAGTGAACCAAAATCAACAAAGTAGAAATGCCAATCCAGTTTTGCATTAGTATAGAGGAAGGGATTAAGGTTTAGCAAGACTAGAATATTATGGTAGATTTGTCATTTCATGCTTATTCATTTTCTATGGGAGGGACCCGAAGACACGAATTTTACCACTACTATGAAAAATATATCTGTGAGGAGAAAACTTATATTCTTCATGATCTATATAACGGATCCTTTCTGTAGTGCAGCCATTAAAATAAGAACATAATCGCTGAGTTGAGAAATTTAAGTGTGATAGAATTAACTGAATCCTGGGATGGCAGAGGTCAGGTGAAGGCACTGAACACTCAAGGCAAACTAGATTTAACTATTTAAAGGGACATCAGAGTCAAAGTGGCAGTCAGGATTGTCTGACTTTTGTAGAGTTATGGTGTTGGCGAACTGATCATAGTGTTTCTAGTAGGGAAATTCAGAGTATGATAGAAAAGCACATTGGAATACTTAAATGTTAAAAATTTATTGTAATAAAAGACATGTTGCGATTAATCTCTCTTAAAATACAGCTCGATGCTTCAAACACTCATCCCACTGTTCTTTCCATTTTCTGAAGTAGCTCTGGAAGTCCTTTTTCATGAGTGTCTTTAATCATCCTCTTGTGGCTGCCTTTATTTCCTGAATCAATTCAAAACATTTACACTTGACTTTGAAATGTGCTGGAAATTACATGGACAAAGTGGCAGAGGAACTTTTGCCGATGATAGAGCTTTACAGAGACTAACAGATTCATGGGCCCATGTGTGACAAATTTATAGGACTGATATACCCAGTTAAGCAATATTTTTCTCCCAAAACTCAGAGAGACTGTTAAGACAGTAAGCTTCCTTTTTCTGGCTGTAGGAGGAATCAAATGCAATGATTTACCTTCCATCATTGAAGGGTTATCTTAATTTGTCTCATGTTCCTGGTCCATTAGAAATGTCACTGAGGTTAAATTTTGACTTACTTGTTTTTTTCCCACTGACATGCAAATGTCTTACATTAAATCTATAACAGTTACTAATTTTGGCTCACTAATTCCAATCAGCCACTTTGCCCACATGATGCAGCAGACCCAATGGCACTTCAAGTGTAGATGACAGGTAAACATGCTGTTTGGATTCTTGGGGAGGCACAATCAACCAATCACTCCCCATAACCTCAGAATTTCTTAGTGAAGTTAGTCATTAAGTGAAGATAACTATTCTTTACAGCGAGAGTTCGGGGAGTGTCACTAGGTGCTAGTTGTAGTGAATATGTAAATACAGGCCACCAGGTTAACATATGACATGAATGTCCCATCATGAACTGAATGTTACTTGCACTACCAAGTCATAAAAATGGAAAAAGCACTCAAGAATCAAATAAGAGTGTTAGGTATAGGAATGAGTTTGACCGGATGCCAAAGATGCAAATTCATTACAAAGTGCCTCAAATGCCTACAGAACCCTTTCCTGCTTCCTTATCTTCTTTCACAGCTTGAATTCATGGTCTCATAGGGAAGCTCCTCAGTTGGGAGGTTGGACAAGGTTTCAGCTTAGTTCAAAGATCATTGTTTGATATGCAGGTACAACCCTAATGTGAACAGATGCATGCTACCTCCACCTTCTAAGATGACCTGAAGAAAAAGTATGAATCAAATTCTACCCATTGAGCAGAATTTTGAACAATGAATCTGGTTATTCACTTTGATTGGAAGAAAGAAATTGTCCAGATGTGTAATTATATACCATTTCATGAGCTGTGGTCAATAGTTTGAGCAACAGGTTATGGCTTTGGTTGAAATAATAATAGAAAACATATGATAAATACAGATGAGAGGTATATAGACAGACTTTTCTGAATAGGGGGAAAAAAGGGAATTCTACGTAAATGTCCACCAAAGGGTGACTTCAGTAAGGGAATAAATTGATGATTAAGTGAGTAGAATTACTCATTCTGTGGACACAGAAAAGTTTCTTATCCTATATACCATTGTCATCACCACTTGGTACATGAACCAAGTGACCAAGGTGGCAGCGATAAAGCTCACCAACATGAACTTGCTTTTACCAAGGATGATCAGGCTATGGACACTCTAGAGTCTGTAGTCTGCTGGTAGAAAGAAACAACTAATACTCCCAACATTATATCATTTCCCGTGGCGATGAGCCTGTTGGCATGTTGATTATACTGGAATGCTTTCATCTGGGAAAGGACAATATTTTGTTCTTACTGAAGTAAAAACTTACTCAAGATGCATATCTAGCAATGTTGCATGTAATATTTCTTCCAAAATGACCATCCATTGGCTTGCACATTATTCCTCTTCTATAAATATTTACTATATTGTATTGTTGCAGATTAATAAACACATTTCACTGCAAAAGGAGTATGCTGGTAGGCTGGTGTTCATGGAATGCGGGCATCCTACCATGTACTTCAAGCAACTAAAAGCAATTCCCCCTTCCTCCATTTCTGAACAGAAATGATCTCCCTACTAGCAACTACCTTTCTTTAGTTCTCCTATTTATATTTGAGTGTCTCAAAATGAGAACTCTTGCAATATTTAAGATTGTGTGCTTCATTTATTTCCCTTAAACTTTAATCTCAAAGTGGATTCATTTTGCTGTAAATACAACAAATTTGTCCTTTTTAGTGGTACAGTAGTGCTACATTATGTATAAATAGAGTATTTTCATTATCTATTCTTCTGTTGAAGGACATATAAGCCGCTTCTAAGATTTAGCTGTTATGCAGTGTGCTGCTATAAACATAGGCATGTATCACTGTAATATGATGCCTTTAATGTTTTTCAGAAAGACACCTAAAAGAAGAATATCTTGTAAAATGGAATTTTTCCTTTTAGTTTTTTTTTTTTTTTTCAGGAAATTGTCATACTGATCTCCAAAGTTTTTACTCTCCTACATTTCCACCAGTGCTTTACAAGGATTCATTTTCCTCCATAGCCCTGCAGCATTTGTCAATATTTATTCTTTAATGATGGCCATTCTGTCTGAAGTCAGATGGAATTTCAGGGTTATTTTGATTTCCTTCTCTCTGATGGCCAGTGATGTTGAACATTTTCTCATGTATTTGACTGCCTCTTCTACTTCTTATGAGACATGTCTATTCACTTCAGATGCCCATCTTTTGATTGGGTCTTTTATTCTGGGTGGGGTCCTCATTTTTTGAGTTCTTTATATATTTAGGATAATAAACCTCTGAGGAATAACTTCGTAAAAGATTTTTCATGTTCTGTGGGTTGTATCATCACTCTTTGGTTGTTTACTTTGCTGTGCAAGAGGGTTTATTTTGATACAATTCCATTTATTGATTCTTGATACTATTTCTAGTGTCATGGTGGCGCTATAAGAAATCTCTATGGTTTCAAGAATTCTGAGTATTTTATCTTCCCAAATATCAAGTGTTTTTTTTTTTATAAAATTTAGATCTTTGTTCTATTGTGATTTTATTTTAGTACATGGAAGGATGTGTGGATGTATATTTAATCTTCTGTATGTACTTACCATGTTTTTCCAGGACCATTTTTAAAGATATGTTTTACCCCCTTTTCAAATAACAAATAACTGAATGTTTGTGGAGTTGCTTTTGTGTCTTCTGTTCCACAGGTCTATGCATCTATCTATTTTTGTGCAAATTCTATGTAGTTTATATCACTGTAGCTTTGTAACATAACTTCAAATATGGGACTGTGATACCTCCTGCTTTTTTGACTAGGATTGCTTTTACTATTCTTTGTCTCCTCTGATTTTATATGAATTGTAGGGTAGTATTTTCTAGTTCTGTGACGATTGACATCAGTATTGTGATTAGGATGGCAATATATATATATATATATATATATATATATATATATATCAGTTTTGAAAGTCTGACCATTTTGACTATTTTGTTTCTACATTCTCCAGGTGCAGGACATATCTTTCCATTTCTGATTCTTCAACTTCCCTTTTCAGAGTACTCCAATTTTTATTGTAGAAGTATGTCACTTGGTTAGGTTAGTTCTTATGTATGTAACTTTTTCTGATACTATTATGAATGGTATTGTACTTCTAATTTCTTTCTCAGCAACTTCACTGTTGTTGTACTGGACATTATTGTTTTTTGTGTATTGATTTTATATTCTACTATATTTTTGAATTTGATTATTAATTTTAGGAGTCTGTTAGTACAATATTTTGGATCTTTCACAGAGAAATTCATGCCATCTGGACATCATAATAATTTGACTTCTTCATTTCTTATATATATTCATTTCATTTCTTTCATTTACCTGATTACTCTGGCTAGTGTTTCAATACTATGTTAAACAGCAGTGATGATAATGGACATCCTTGCCTTTTTCCTGATTGTAGAGGCAAATATTTAAGTTTTTCCTCCATTTAATATGATATTGAGACAAAACTTGCCCTAATAGATATTAATTAAATCTTGCTATTTTCTTTATTTTTATTGCAAATGGATTAATGTTTGATTATCTCAGTATCTTGTAAAATTTGGCAGTGAATCCATCAGGAATATGTTTTCTTGGTACACTTTTATTAGTGATTTAATATAATGCCTGTTACTGGATTTTTCAAGACTTTTACAAGTTTTTGATGAATTTTGCAATTCACATACATCAATAAATCCATTCATTTCCTCTGATTTCTCCAATTTATTGGCAGAGAGGCTTGCAAAGGAGCTGATGGAACGTTGGATTTCAGCTGTGTGCATTGTGATTTTACCTTTCCCACTTGTAATTGCATAGATTTGGGATTTTTTCTTACTTTTTGTATGACTGGTTAAAGCTTTCTCTACTTTAGTTTTTCAAATAACCAGCTCTTTTATTCAGTTTTTTATCGATTTATTTTCTATTCTTTATAATATCTTTTCTTGTACTAGTTTTGGATTTTGATAGTTCTTGTATTTTTCAGACCTTGAGGTACATGGTTATGTTATTTATTTGTTTTTTTCTCCTTTTTCTGATGTGGGAATTTACAAGTATAAGTTTTACTGTTAGAATTGCTTTCATTGAGTCTCATAAGTTATGATGTACTGTACTGGCATTTCATTTAATTTTATGAACTGTTTTATTTCTTTGGTGATCCATTGATTATTCCAAAGTGTATTGTGTAATTTTTATGGCCTTGCATAATTTCTGTGGTTTCTTTTGCCATTTACTTCTAGTTTCATTGTGCTATGATCTGATAATATGCATGGAGTGATTTAAATTCTTTTGTGTTGATTTAAGCATGCTTTATTGATTAATATGCAGTCAACTTTGGAGAAAGTTCCATGTACTGCTGAGAAAAATGTGTACTCTGCTGTAGAGTGGAACACTCTGTAGAAGACTTTTATATCCATTTGTTTTAATGTTTTGAATAATATTTCTTTATTCAAGTAATATTTCTTGAACTCTAATATTTCTTTGTTTACCATTTGTCTAATGGATCAGTCTATTTGTGACAGTAAGATATTATGGCCCCCTACTATAATTGTGATTATATTGGTCACTTTTTTATGTCCAATATTACTTGTTTTATGATGTTTGATATATTTTTGTTTGGTGAATAACGTTTATGATGGGTATCTTTTCCTGATGAATTGTTACTTTAGCCAATAATGTAGTTATCTTCTTTGCCTATTCTGATCTGTTTTGATTTGAAGTACACTTTATCTGAAAATAGGATACCTACTTCTGCCTGTTTTAAGGTTCTTAATAAATGTAATATTGTTTTAAAATTTGACATTTTTATTCTCTGAACTTGTTTTCAGTTAAGTCCATCATACGTAGCATACTGCTGAACTTTGTTTACTGATCCATTTTGTCAAGTTATGTCTTTTGATTGGGAAATTGAAGCCATTCTTATTGACAACTATCACTGAAAGGTATTGACTTATTGTTTTGTAATTTATGGAAAAAAGGTAAAATAAAATTTCATATCAAAATAATGGGAGAATAACTATAGCTAATACATTATATATTGTTATCTTTAAAGCAGCTGCTCAAGGTGAAATTTCTCTAACTGATATTGACATAAACCTTCCTTTTAATGAACTAAGAGACACTGATAGCAGAACTGACCTGCTTTTTTCCCTTTCCCTATTGTCCTTTCCCTTTTCACACATCCTAGTTCTTTTTTCTTTTGAACAATTTCTTCTCATTTCACAATATCTATTGAACGTTGAAGAACTTATTTACTCTTTCAGTTTCTTACACCAGGGGACAATAGGATATTTATACATGTAAAGCTGATTTATTTCACTTGTGAGAATGATTACAAATGCATCTATTTACCTTCAAAAGTCTCAAGTTTTCATTCTTCATTGTCAAGTAGTACTCCACTGCATAAAAATACTACATGTTTTTGAAACCATTCTTCAGCTGATAGGCCTTTGGTTTGTTTACAACATTCAGCTATTATAAATTGTGCTGTTATAAACATGGTGCACATGTATTGCTGTGGTATTATACTTTTAATTTTTCTGGGGGGATACCCAGAAAGGATCAAATGGGACCTCTAATCCAAAGTTTTGAGGAATCTCTACACTAATTTCCAAAGTGGCTGCACCAGTTTACACTGTCACCAACAATAGTAGATAAGGATTCCTTTTTCCTTACAACCCCTCCAGCATTTCTTATTAGTTGATTTCTTGCTCATAGTCATTCTTTCTATAGTGAGATAGAATTTCACTGTGAGATAGAGTTTTAATTTATGCCCCTTCAATGACAGTTAATGTAGAAAATTTTTCATATATTCATTTTCCATTAGCATATCTTTATCTGAGAAGTGTGCATTTATCTCAGATACCCAAGAAAAAGAAATAAAGGAACAAGGACAGGAAAAGAAGAAGTTAAATTATCATTATTCACAGGTGACAAGATACTCTACATAGAAGACCACCCAAAATTCCACCAAAAATATTCTAGATTTAACAACAAAATTCAGTAGCATAGCTGGATACAACACTCAAAAATCTATTGTATGCTTATATATAAATTACAAGTTCACTGAGAGAGAAATCAGGAAACCACACTCTTCACAATACCATCCAAAAATGAAATACTTAGGAATCCATCTAAAAAAGGAAGTAAAGGGTGTATATATTGAAAAGTACTTTTTTTTTTACTTTGAAAACAGGAGATTGAAGAGGATACAAAAAAAATGGAAACATATCCCTTGCTTATGGATAGGAAGATCCAACATAGTGAAAATGGTGTTACTCCTAAAATTGTTATACAGATTTCATGAAATCCTGATCAAAATACCATTATCATACCTCACAGACCTAGAGAAAACACTCCTAAAATTCATCTGGAACTAATAGATACCTAAAATAGCAAAGACAATCCTGGAAAACTAAGGCAAGGCAGGAAGAATCACAATCCCTGGCTTGAAATTATCATACAAAGCTACTGTGATAAAATCAGCATGATACTGATAAAAAAAAAACAGATCTGAAGGCCAGTGAAATAGATTAGAATGTGCACACACAACTGCAAACACATTCAACCACCACATTTTTGACAAAGGACCTAAATATGTTCACTGGAAGAAAGATCGCCTCTTTAATAAGTGGTGTTGGTAAAACTGGTTCTTTACATGCTGAAGAAAAACTAGATCCATTTCCATCACCATGCACTGAAGTCAAAATAGATCAAAGATCCAAATATTAAAATAGAAACACCAAATCTACAGGAAGAGAAAGTACAAGAAAATCTTGAAGACATAGGTACAGATAGATAGTTCATGAACAAAACCAACGATTGCTGAGGAAATAACTTCAAAGAATCAACAACCGAAATCTCTTGTTATTAAGATGCTTTTGCACATCTATAGAAATAATCATCCATCAAAGTGAAAATACAACCTATAGAGTGAGAAAAGTTTTAGCCAAATGCCCCTCAAGCAGAGGACTTCTGTCTAGAACTGAAAAAAAAAAAAAAAAAAAAAAAAAAAAAAACCTCAGACCCCCTCACTAAATTCAATGACTTATTCTTGTCAGTGAAATACTTGCCTGTTTTTGATTCCCTTTTTTGCCCTTCCACTTAACTGCTCACCTGCTCAGTGTACACATTTTATTGAAAGTTTTAGGGTTGTTATTATCATTATCTTTTTCTAGGATAGTCATGAATTTCTTTAGTTGCTCTTTATCATGGAAATATCTTATTTCTCCATCGATCTTGAAAAGGTAGTTTTTAAAATTCTGTTGCTGTCTTAAACTTCTGAATATTTAGTAGGTTATCACGTGGATGGTCTTTTTCTGATTACGAATGTTTGGGGCTCAGTATGCCTTACTTATTTGCTTGTTACATTCTTTTCACATATTTATAATTTTTTTATTACAACTTAAGAAAATAGATTTTACCTGTAACGTATGCTCTTATGATTTTCACTAATTAAAATTAATGTAATATTAGTCCTCTCCATTCACTTAGCAGCTGTTGGATCCATTTAAGTTCTGTTACTGTTTTTAAGGTGTCTCTCATTAGTTACTCACTGACATTTACCTTGTATTTTAGCTCTTGTACCCTGTCCTTACACTGGTCATGTCTGGTGCCATATTTTCAATAGAATTTTTACTATCTTGAATTTCTCTTTGGTAACTGCTTATAAATATTTATTCTCCTCTTCGCTGTGCATCTAATGGCCTTTTGAGGACTCTCCATGCTGTCCATGTGACAACACCTTGCAGGGCTTTAGCAAAATCCTCCAGAAAGCCTTGAGTGGATATGCTTGAAATTATTATCCAAAATGTAATGTGATCCCTGCAGTAGGAAGGATTCACAGGTCCAGAAATTACGGGATGGAAACGTGAGCAGCTGCACTATTCCTCCTAATGACTCAGTAGCAAAGATTCTGCTTCCTCTGTGTGTGACCTTATTCTCATTGGGGTAGAAGTCTTACTTCCAGAAGGAGACATGCTTTCATTAGGAAACATACCAAAGATTTTATTAAACTGGAAGTGGAGGTATTTCCAGGACACTTTAGTCTCATCTTGCCTTTGAATCAACAGGAAAATAGAGCGATGGTGTTGTCTGAGGAGAGCGATGCTGATTGCCGAGATGTAAGGAAGAGTGTATCTGGAATTAGGCTATTCTTTGGAGTGTCTCTTAACACTATCATGTGCCCTGTTTAAATTCAATAGAAAAATTACAAAATGATCATTCCAGTAGTAATCCAATTTAGGCAGGGCTCCCAATTGATCAGAAACTTCAAAAAATAAGATTTAATCATTTCATCAGGTAAGAAACCATTACTACATGAGGTATTTGCTGAAAGTAAAAGAATATAGAATGAGTAGAGGAAAAAATAGTTATAAATATTATCTTTGCATGTGATCAGTTACAGAAATGAAGGCTATTATTATAAATTATTCCTCATTTATTATGAATATATATTTATACACATATATGTATTAAGCAATTATGTTCGGTGTTTTCACTTGCCTATCTCCTTACCATACCTTAAGATCATTGACTTTATATAACAGTATTTCCATAGCATATTCAGTTGAATTCACAGTTTCTACCTTACAGTGTATTAAGAAGAATAAAGTTGATCACGTATTTTAATTTCTTAGTGCATTTTCAGTTACACACAGGATAGTTCTTCGGGTGGCGCTATGATCCTGTCTTCATTTGGAGATTGAATTTGACTTAAGGAGACAAGTGTGAGTACAGAGGTGACAAGGGTTGAACATGCAAAGTTAATTTTATCATTGTTTGAATGAAATTAATATTTGAAAGTCAATAGACTAAGTAAACCAGTCAGCCCTTCCTAATGTCTGAGGCTCGTTTAATTGGATGTAGGACTGATAGGAGAAAAAGACTGGATTACCACAAATAAAAGAGAAGTTTTGCTGAGTGGCCTATGAACTAAAACATCTGCTTTTGCCCCCACCGCCTTGATGTTAGATGTGAAGCAACAAGTCCTCCTGTAGCTTCAGCCTCTTAGCATTTGGACTGGAACTCCACCATCGGCTTTCCTGGTTCTCAGGTCTTTGGGACTTGAGCTGGAACTAAACATGAACTCTCTTGCATCTCTAGCTTGGATTCTCTCACCATGCCTTGGAACTTGCCAGCCTACATAATTTCATCAGCCAAGTTCATGAAATAAACAAACAAATATCCTCTTTGTTCTGTTTTTATTTTAAAATCCTGACTTATACATGTATCAAATTAAGAAATTAAATGAATTAAGATGTGAGAGTTTTTAGTGCCTGCCGCAGTGATTACTTTAAACAGGAGTGGGAAGGTAGGGGATAAATTATATAGGAATGCAGAATTCAAATTATATTATTCTTTAGAAAATCAAAGTTAAAAGAGTCCATTACCCTAAAGACTCTATATATGTCAGAAATTTCTTTAATTTCAGCATTCTTGAGTAATTCTGTCTTCCTTAACATTGGTCTCCTGGGGATGAGAAAAAGTCTTTCTCCCTAAATGTGTAAGTATTAATAAATTTTTAAAAATTTAGCTTCTGTGTGATAAAAAAGTTTGAAATGTATACAAAAATTAGGAGAGATTTTAAGTGAACAACTAACCACTCAACACATGGCTCCTATTATCAATGTTTTATAATAGTTATTTCCTCTGACTTAAATTACAGCCTCCATGGAAGCCCTAGATAACTTTAACTACTGTGACAATCTAAATAGATTGTTTCTCTTAAGGAATCCAAAACCGTTTGCACTTCAGGCTATTGCTTTTAATTTTGCTCATTTAGACAATCAATCTTTATGAAAATATCTTTTCAATGATGCCCCCTAAACCTAATTTTTTGACAAAAAGAATAAACTTGAATATTTTGCCAATTGTATAGGAATTTAAATGCATTTTCTATAAATTGTGATTGTATTATAAAACCAGCTGATATTCTTATTGGACTTTATTCAAACTGTAAATGAATTTTATCTATATCGATTTAAATTTATATTTTAATATTATTGGGCTTTTTATTGAGCTTAATATTATTTTTATATTTGTTTAGATTTTGCTTTATTTAGTTCATCAAGTTGTAGTGGAATTAACTGTGTAAAAAACCTTTGTCCAATTCACCCCTAAGTATTTTGTATATAAAGGCTATTTTAAGTGGAATTTTAAAAATTTGAATTTCTAGCCAATTATGGTGATGCACGCCTGTGACCTCAGCACTCAAAGACTGAAGCAAGAGGACTGTTGTGAATTGAAGGCCAATGAGCCTGTTTCAAAAAAAAATTCTGGTAGCTTGTGACAAATGTATAAATGATGAAATCAGGGTTTTTTAATGATGCTTTTGCAATTTGAAATTTTTTTTCTAAATTCATTTGTGATCTATTCGTTATTTTGGTTTTGGGAAGGATAAATTTTCTATTTGGGCCATCATTTCATCTTTAGTTTAACACTGTTTACTTCTTCCTTTCCAGTTTGGAATTTTTACATGGTTTTTGTCTTATTGTGCTGGCTAGAAAACTCAGTACAATATTAAAAATAGATGGTGAGAGCAGACATGCCTTAGTCCAGATCTCTTTGGGGGAAATCATTCAGTCTTTCAGCAGTAAGGACATTGTCATATTTAGTTGTTGTTTTTGCTTATATCTTTAAATTCTTTCTTGTTTGTTAACTATTTTTATTAGTTATGGGGAGATATATATTAACAGTTCTGATTATAATTGTGAATTTGCCTACTTATTACCTTGACTTTCTCTTCACGTGTATTGCAAGTTTGTTTTTAGATTTTGGATTATAACCTATTGATGAGTTTCCTTCATTTAAAATGAATGTATTTGCTTTCTGGCAATGCCGTATTATTTATTCAGAAATCTACTTAATCTAATGTTTATATAGTCACTTTGACTTTCTCTTGATTGTTGCTGTCAAAGTTTATCCTTTTGTATCCTTCTAAATTATAATGACTTTCTCTTTAGATTTAAAATGTTATTAACTGCGTGTGGTTGCACATGACAATAATTCCAGCTCTCATGGTGGATGAGGTAGAAAGGCTAAAAATGTGAGCCCAGCCTAAACACATTAGCGACTTAGAAAACCTTATATTAAAATAAACAATAAAAAGGGCCTCACTGTAAAGGCCTTGTTTTTAATTCCCCATACTGAAAGAAAACCAAACCAAACAAAACAAATTAAACACTATCAAGGATTATTATACAGTGAGGTCTTACATTTTTTTATCCAGTCTCAAGCTCTGCTTTTTAATTCATATATTTAGACCACTTGTATTTCCAGTGACTATTGACGTTGCTATAATTACTGTCAACTGCTTTTTGTTTTCTATTTGTCATGTCTTCTTTTTCTCTTTTTGTTTATAATAATTAAATATTTATATGACTCCAGTGTTACCTTTTTGGTTTATTAATTATAACTTTATTTGTTATTTTAGTGGCTTAGATGTATAATACACATTTCTAACTCACCTATGTAACTTTAGTTACATAGGTGATACTGTACAGTACTTCATTTTTCTCCTACTGAACTTATTGTTCATTGTAATTATATGATTTAGTTTTACTTACATCATAAACTCCACACTAAATTATAATTTTTCTTTAAGTAATCATTCTTTAAATATTTGGAAAACTTAAAATATTTATCCCCAAAGTTATCACATTCAGTATTCATTTTTATTCTTTATTTTGATTCAATTTTCATTCTGCTGCTGTTCTTCTTCTGTTTCAAGTACTCCTTCAGCAATTCTTGTAGTCCAGATTTGCAGCTAGTCAATGCTGTCAGTTTTTGTGTGGAAATGTCTTTACTTTTTCCTTTGCTTTATAAGGATATTGATACCAGGTATAAAATTCTAGGTTTGTGGGGTTTTGGTTGTAATTGCAGTACAGTAATAATGTTATTTCATTTTGTTCTTGCATGTTCTTTTACTAGTTTAATGCATTTGCCTGTTCCAATATTTGTGCCACTTTCTAGGTTGGCTTCAGATGGGTAATTTTCCTTTTCATTATAGGTCATATTTTCCTCTTTCATTGCATATGTGGTAATACTGATTGGATGCTGAGAATTGTAAGTACTATCTTTTTCAGAGATGCCTACATTTATAAGTGCACAACCAATAACTTTTTTCTTGAAATGCAGTAAGCTACTTAAAAATATTTTGACTAACAACATTGTAATTGCTTCCCGGTGTGGTAGTGTGTGATTATTGGGCCAGCATTTAGGAGTACGAGATAGGATAATTGCTTTAGTTCAGGTGTTCAGTACCAGGCTGAGCAACATATTTAGATTCCATGTCAAAGCGAAAACATAGTGAAGCATTAACTGTAATTGTCAACTTGATTTGAGGGAGAACTATTCAAAGGTAGGTAAAGCTCTGGCTGTATCACTGGGTGACCGACAAGTGCCACGACTTCGGGAGAGAAAACCCACCCTAGATGTGAGTGCCACTAACCGATAGGTTTGTAGCCTGGACAGAATGAAAAGGAAGACAGAAGTCTTCTCTTCCCTTCAGTGGAGGAGCTCTGGTCTTTGCCGTTGGCCTTAGACACTCAAGCTCAGTTCCTTTGGGCTTCTAGCACACACTCTTCAGCCTGCCAGTTTCAGACCCTTCAGCTTTCTGACACAGACTCACACTGGCCTCTGCAGTGAGCTGCAAGTTTTTGACCTTTGACTGGACTCTACTGCTCTCTGTGACAAAGATGACCATTTTATATTTTTCTATTCCTAATTCCACAGTGGCTATTATAAGCCTAACTAGTAATTTTTAATAAAATCATATATCCGGTTACATTAAATTTTTCCTATAGTGACCCTAACTGGTAGATATTTGTATCTTGTTTTCAAGATTTGTTATTTGACACCATGACAATGTTCAGCCAAGGACAATTATTCCACAGAATTGTATGTGACCCTTCTTTTCTACTCAGTGTTCTATGAATTACAAAGTTTTCTAGTGCAGCCAGTGGGAAAATGTTATATGCCTGGGTCTAAATGAGTAATGAGTACTATTTCCTCTAATTCTTTTGGTTGATTTTTTCAGTTTCCATACATGCAATCATTTTTCAGTAATCAACTGAATACTAGTGTGGGAGTCTCTACATATCTGTATAGTCTAAGCAATCCCTTTTTGCACTGTGAATTCTAAATCTTTGACCTCTTTGGACTTACTACTATGGTTCTCAGATTTAGACAACCCCTTGTGTTCTATGTCTCCTCCACAAGATAACAAATAAAGCAATTTTAAAACTCATGTCATACCTTTACTGTGTGTCAGGACCATTATCATTCTTAGTTTAGAATCTTCTTTGTGAAAACTGATTCATATATATTCTGTCTCTGTCTCTCTTTCTCTCTGTCCCCAACCCATCCCCTCTTTGCAATGTTGTTCTTCTTGCTGTTTTAAATGGCAACAGAAGTTGTCATTGTTATACTATCTTAATTAGAAGCACAATTTGTAAGATTTTGGGAAGAGGAAGCCAAATAAAATGAGAGTTTGAAGATTCTACTTACCTGGAGTTTGTTTCTGATTCCTTCATTTACTTTGCAAATTTACAAAAGTTTGTTTTGAGACTTCAAGTGCCCAGTTAAATTAGGAAAAAAAATTTAAAAAAACCTGTCTCAAATGATTGTTTTAAAGGTTACACAAAACTGTGATAATAACCCAGCATAACACACAATAATGATTTGGTTGCCACTCTCTCAATAGAAAGCTGTATAGCTCGTTGAAGTAATGTCAACTAAACACAGACCTTTCCATCATTGTTCATATCTGGCGAAACAGTTCCTGCGGAGTCTATTCTTTGAATTTTAAAACAGAAATTGGAATTTATTTCAAATGACTACTAGCCTGTTAGGAAAAAAAAATACCGGTTTTAGTTAGTTCTTATTTTTCTGAATACTGATTTTGATAGTTGACCGTTTTTTGATACTTTCCAGACAAGTATAATTTAGAAATGAGCTAAGAACACATTATAGCTATTGTATAACCCCCCATCTAAAAGTGCCACTTTGTAATCAGCACCTAAGGAATAAACAACTAAGGAATGAATGTGTTATTAATCTCAGTTTTCTTTCCATAATATGATAGATGAAGATAAATATTAAATGTACTCATAGTTTTTAAAAACTAAAACAGCAACAAAGTGAAATGGTTCAATAGTTATGAATGGCATGATCTATATAGTATTTCATATCTAGAAAATATAGCTAGGAAATTCCCCAACATGTCATCAGATACAACATAAAAATGTATTTTTGACATTGAACAATCTGACTTATATTCTATGAGTCAAGATAATTTATAGCTGGAGCTATTATGAGAATAATACTACAATGTTGTCAACTGCCAATCAGATAAAAATAGAATAACACTAAAGAGAATTATAATGCATGGCCAAACTTTGATCAGCAGAATTATTAGTTTGAAGTGTCAAAACCAAATTAAAGCACCAGTTGCTGTGGAAATAAATTCCCTTATAGTAGAAAGCATCAAATAAAATAAGTAACTACAGTCTTGATATAGGGGAATGAAATGTCCAACCTACCATGTCTGTGAGTTTGTGTTCTTTAAAACTGAAGAATGAATTTTAGAAACAACGGAGGTTAAGAGCAAAATAAATTTATTGAGAGAAAGAAAGGCACAAGGAGTCCCAAGCGGGTTGCCAAGGACTCTGTCTTTTCCAGGGACTTTCATACAGTAAAACCATGGGTTCAAGGTGGGGGAAGACTGGGAACTCACAAGGCAGAATGAGCATAGGGCGGGGCATAACTATAGCTAGCCAGTAAGATCAATAGTTCAGGTAAAATTGATTATATTAGGGACAGATGGGGAAGCGAGTCACATAGAAAGCTGGCATTCTTACAGAGCTGTGACTCTTTCCTAGAGAACGGGAACTATTTAGGGTATCAATCCCAGGATATTGGTGCATTTTTATGGTCTCCTGTCTTAAGGCCTGGCCCACAGCAGGAGGCATCAGCTTCCAGCAGCCAGGTGTTTGTACTGGCTCTATTGAGGACCTATCTCACTGCCTATAATATTTCTGACCAACTTTTCTGCCTGAAAGAGTCTTATACTTTGATGAAATCACAGGGGGAGATTAAAATTGGTAAGTTGTACAAATAGGGTTACAGCAATAATTACAATATTACTGCTTTTCAGTGTACTTACTAAAGTGTACATTTTATACAGTTCTTTTAAGTTTTTGTTTAAGTAAAGGCACATATATAAAATAAGATTGGGAACATATTTTCATATTATCAATGTTTTCCATTAGTACCAGAATCCTTGTTAGAAAGTTTATATTTGGAAATAATGTCTCTAACTTAAGGTCACATATACGAAGGCTGTAAAAGTTTAAGCAACTTGCTTAATAGATGATGTTCCCAGTAAGTACATGACTCACAAGATTTACATGTTGGATGGTTCCAAAGACAGGAGTCTATGAAATAGTCATTTTGTCCCCCACACATTATGTTGTACACATATGGTTAAATTCAATTATCATAAAAACTGTGTGAGGCAGAGGTATATTCTATGCTTTATAAATGATGAATCTGAGAGCTTTGTATGTAAATAAAGCTCCTAATCCATCTTTGAACTGTCAATGAGATTTCAAATCCACGCTTTCCTTCTCTTCTTATTCTTCCTAACATGGCTACTTGCCCTGGTTTTATTTAATATTTTTTGAATTATGTCTCCATCTAAAATCCAGACTTGCAAAAATAAACCTGATAAAAAGAGAATTGGGAGGCTAGGTATGGTAGTGCATGCCTGTAATCCCAGTACTCCGGAAATAAGACTAGTGGATCAAAATTTTGAGCCCAGTTTAGGTAACTTAGCAAATTAGTGAAGTCTTGTCAAAAAAAAAAAAAAAAAAAAAAAAAAAAAAAAAAAAAAACTGAAAGATGAAAAGACAACTGGGAGACAGAATTTGAAGAGATTGAAGGAACTTGTTTGGGAAATGAAGCTGCTGTGAGAAGACAAGATCTCAAGGAGTTTTCACTCTAGATGCATGGTATATCATGGGAGATTTGTTAGAACTACTAATGATAGACTGAATCAACATTAGTGGTATAAGAGAAGCACGTAACTAGTTTTTGTATTTCAAAGGTATCCAGGTGATTTTAAGAAAGCATAATCAAGAATACTAGAGATTTAGGGAGACAGGGAACAGAGTGACATTAAGATGAGAAAAGATATCAGGGATATTACAGTTCATAACTAGATGCTGCCCAAAGCCTCACACAGCTATGAGAGGAGCTTTTGGAAGATTATTGGATCAGTGAATCTTGTTGATCCTCATCAGAATGATTATATTAATCTACTGTTGAGTTAATAGATAAATGTGACTTGGGAGGTAAAGCGTGGATGTAGAAGGTGGGTCACTGGAGGCATGGCTAGAAAGATCTGTCTTCTTTATTCCTCCCTTGATTTCTCTATTTCTTTATTTCTTTCTCTCTGTCTCTGTCTCTGTCTCTCTGTCTGCCTGTCTCTCTGTCTCTGTCTGTCTGTCTGTCTGTCTGTCTGTCTCTCTCTCTCTCTCTCTCTCTCTCTCTGCTTCCTTACTATTACCCCATGAGCTTTTTTTCCTTTGCCATGCCTCTGCACAAAGCCACCCTGCCTTGAATCTAGCTAAGACTTTGCATTGAAACCTAGAAAACCTGTGAACTAAAATAAACCTTTCTTTCTTAGACTTACGGAGGTGGGGTATTTTGTCTCCACAATAAAAACAATAACTAAGACAAAACCGCTGACATCATTAAGATTTTCAAGCATAATAATAATATTCAGTCACTTTACCTGGAAGACAGTTGGAACAACTGTACAGTTGTAAGCAAAAGAGCAATGGACTCTCATTCACATTTGAGGCTGTTATACAGCTAACCCATTGATTACCATCATCACACATAGAAGACTCAGTAAGAAGCCAATTGCAAAAAAATGATAGTACACACATGTACTCACAAGCATATAAATATTAGAACTGAAAGTGGAAGAAAAGTACAAAGATGACAGAGGAAAGTTTTGAAAATTATAAAAAGTTATGTTTGCTAGCAATAGAGAAGTGATTTTTGAAAGGTAAAATGGGAAAGATGGTCAACAACAATATCCCACTTTTTTGGTTTGATTTTGCCTTTTTCTATAATAAGGTAACAAGGAGAATGAAACATAAATGGTTTAGATATTTCATTTGGAGACTTTCAGTTGGAAGTACTCACTGGCTATGTACAGAAATGTCCAGAAAGCACATATCTAAGCCTGGAAGGAGAGAGATCTGGTTTGGGGCAGTGGAATCAAAAGTTTTCTGGAAACGGGTTTGACTGGAGCCCCACATTTTCTATTCATGTGTGGCAGTGGTGGTATTTAGTTGAGTAACTTAAATATTGATTTTGTTTGCTTTTTTTTCTTTGTTATTTTCCTTCTTATTGGATGACTATTCCAAGAAAAGAGAGCAAGTGAGCTTTATAAAAAATGTTGGCCTGCAACTTGTTACTTTCTGGAAAGGCATTTTTTTTATTATTATTTTCTTTACAAAGAGAAAAATAAGCAAACTTGAACTGGTTTTGTCATATTTTTAAATCAACACATACATGGTCTAGAGTGAATGGTAAGTGGCACACACACAAAAAAAAAATTTTTTTTGAGGCAGCAAGATAAAGGCCTAGATCAAGAACATATATATTCAGGCTGTTCATGGTGGAAGATACAGATAAATTTCATAAATAGCCATTTGTTCTAGAAAATGTTTCCAAGTAGAGGAGTATATTCCACTTTCATTCACAAAACCAATGTTTGCTTTCCTACTTTACAGATACCATTCAATATTTTGCAAGAGAGCACCATGAACTGCATTCTTTGCCTGTGGCCTGGGGTTTAACAGATAACCATTTGTGTTTGGACTTTCCAAAATGTTCTGGGAAATGCACAAACAATTTCAGAGTAGTTTTGATGATGTGGCCAATTAAAGAATACTGCTTTAACGAAAAATTTGCAAAGTGGAAGTAAAACATTTTGATATTTTGAGAAGATCTTAATCACATCAGACACTCTCATTTTACATATGGGAAGAGTGACTTTTAATAAGAGGAAGTAGCTTGCCTGAGGGTGCACAGTTGAGATTAAAGCAGGATTTGTCTGTATCCAATGTTCTCCATTATAAAATTCCTGAATTTGGAAGAGCAGGTCCAGCCTCCTGACCTAAAGGAAAGAATCATACAAATGGGAGTTAATTGACCTCACCTGGGCCTCATGAGGGTGTAGGGAGCACAAGTACCTGCTATTCTAGGTCAGCCATGCATGATGCCACTTCCACTGACAAGAAATATTCCTCTCCTCATCCAACTGTAGAGAAAGGAAGACAACATTCATAATTATATGAGTGCTTAATGATGTCAAATGTGAATGTGGAAATTGAAAAATTAAATTAAACCAGTAAGTAAGGCTTAGTCACCTACTGGTGGAACAAAAGCAGGCAAGAGGCAGGCCTGGTTGTCCATTTTATACTGAAACACTGGCCTTTTGAACCCATGGACCTCTTGGATATCCTGGGAGAGGAAATAGTGCTAAAAGAGGGAAAAAGCCCTCCAGATGAAAAGAAAACACATGATTCCAGCACATTTGTTTAGTCTTTCTGCAACCCAGATAAAGCAAAAAGCTCATTAATTTAGAACTGGTGATAATTTGTACAAGGCCTATTCTGAAGTTTACCTTTGCTTTATCTGGCTAAAAGGATTTGGAAAGCAAATTAACAGTGTAAACAGGATGGCAGGCAGCAATATTTAACATCTTTAAGAGAGCAAACTTTCTCCCAGTATCTTTAAAATGCAATTTATACATACAGAGATGACAAGTTACTTACAGATTATTCTTATCTACTTATTATAGCAGGTCCCTCAAAATTTCTACGTCTGAGATTTAGCTTAGTTAGAAACAACATATGTATTCCTGAAAGAAGTTTGTTTATACTCATTTTATAACCATCAAACTTTTAAAATAGTGATACTAACTTAGACAGGCTTTGAGTATCATAGCTACTTCTACTTAATGATCTAACACTTTACTTCTATCAAAAAAGAGACACAAGATGTGGAGTGAAATAAAGAGTGGATGTGGAACCAGAGGCCTTGGATTCAGGTCTGTCTCCTTGCATTTGTTAGCTACGTGATCTTGTATGCATGTTAGGTTGGTGGAGATTGAGCCCCTCTGTGTTAAGAGTTCTCTAAAGAGACACCATCAATACACGAGAGGGGACTTACTAGGAAACTGGCTAAGGCAATTACATTGACTGAGAATCTGTTACAGGGCTGTGGCCCTTGTAATGCTAGTAACATGGCTTGCTTCAAGCCTTAAAACCTCAGAAATAGGAAAGTCAGTGGCATGCTTGATTTTCAGTGTGAGAAGGAAAGAATCTACAGGTAGGGAGCTGGTATAAACCCTGAAGTACAAACTGACATGAAACTCAGAATTTTGGTGTCCATGGCAGCAGAAGAAAGTCTCTCACAACTCTCAGAGAAGACACCAGCGAGCCCTGCATATTTTTCTCCCAGCAGTGGGAACTGGATGATGTCCACTGATATTGAGGGCAGATATCCCTGTGTAGCCTATTCAGACTTACGTGCTAATCTTCTCTGGAAAGACTCTTACAGGCACGTTTCAAGCAGAGCCTTTCTGGGATTCTAGGATTCCTCAATTCAGTCAGTTTGGCATCTAAAATTAGTTATAACATCCTCTCTAGGACATTTTCAGATGAAGGGAACAGTATCTCTGCTGTTGGACTCACTAGACTGATATAAAGATGGGCTTTGCTAACTGATGTGAATGTGTATTACATACTAGGACGCACTATCAGAATATGAAGTAATAATGGTTACTTTTTTATCAATAAAGCTTGGAAATGCAAGAAAAAAAATTAAAAACCTACTTTATAAATCAGTTAGTTCATTATTTTTTTCCATAAATGACACTGTTTAGACTTACTTTAGCATATTAACTTAGCTGGAATTCCAAAATTTCAATTTTTAGAGACAAATGCATTCTCTAAGTTTGTGATAAAGCTAAATCAGATTCCTTGATTTGTATGTTATATTTTATTGATTTCTATATCCAAAGGACTAGAAACATAGTAGGAACTTAACAAACAAATAATGAGACAAATAAGGAAGATGAAGATATATGTAATGTGAATGGGAGAAAAAAGCGGCAAAGTTTTATTTATAATCATTATTATTATTATTTTGCTCTTGTTACTGTGTTAAACTTAGAAAAGTGACTATATTCTGCTCAGAAGTCTAACCGGATTAGTCTAAGATGATCATAAGTGTCTTATGCTTCTTGCCAATATTTGGTTTATATATAGAATGTTTTATAATTCTGGTTAATGAAAAGTGAGGTTATGTTGGTGGGGAAAGATTTCTTCCAGTGAAATTCTGGAAAAATTTTTCATTTTTGAAGATATAATAAGATCACTATTTTCAGGTGTAGAATGTTTATGTTTGGACAAGATGCTTACAATGGCTATGACAAAAGTCATGAGATAAAGCTAGTTTTAGAACCAAAACAACATATTGAAGACAGCAAACAAGACAATGTAGAGAATCTAATTTTTTGGATTATCAATAAGTTGCAGAATCAAATGATTCAGAGAGTGTTTCATGTTACTATTGTTTTCATAATTTTAAACTAGTGTTACCAAAGTTCCAGCTGGGAAAAACAAATACAAATAACACATACATGAATTACCTCTTCACTGCCTCTTGCAAAATGATGAAATAAATGTTTTCATTTTGTCTTTGTTCAGTTTCAGAAATGAGAACTTTGATCTACAGACGGAAGGACATTTTAGGTTGGTAGCTAAATACATAAAGTTACTAATTAAAGATGTCGGAGTTGTTTAATGAGTCACTGCCAAATTCAAGTCAAAAGGAAGCAATGACTGAATTAGCAAAGGCTGCAGCTGATGAGGAGATGATCACAGAGCAAAAGATGTGAGAGTCAAAGGACTAACTGTCGGCTCCATGAAAGAGGAGAGAGAAAGAGGAAGTAAAGGGTCCTATAAAATATTTATTTTTTATATTTTCCCTTTTCCAATGCCTCTACATATGTACTTCATGTTGGGATTTAAATTGAGTTCATTTGGCTCATTATAGCCAAAATTGCTGAACGTAAATACATGTCTATAGGACCAAGAACAATAAAATTACCCTAAAAAGAAAACATTTTTTATATCTAAAAATATAATGAAACAAAAAAGTTCTGTATCTTCCAATACAAATTATTATACTGTTGAGTGTTGTTAACTGATAAAATATCCCCTCTGAAGTGAAAATAAAATTGATTTGTTTCAAATCCCCAAGGTCATTTTCAAACACATGGATCAGTATTCATCAACTAGAACCAATTCTGCCTCTCCATTCCATCTCACCTAGGAGATAATGGACAAAGTGTAGAGATACTTCTAGTGATTACGGGATAGGTATAAACGGGATGTTTCTACTGGCATCTAGGAAATAAAAGTCTAGGTTGTTGATTAATATTATAGAATGGACAGCACAGAACCATTCATAAGGAATCTCAAATTACCAACTTTTGCCAGAAGACAGAAGCCATAACTGATAAGGGTCTTACACGTAATAGAGTTAGTCTCCTTTCCTTTGAAGGAGACAAAAACATACAGCTATTTTGGAGCTTTTCCATAGAGAACTTCATGTCTTTCATCAGTAGGAATGCCATCACCATAATTATATGGTTTTGCTGTATGATTTGGTTCACAGGTTCTGGAAAAAAATTGAAAATGGAACATCATTCACTTAGATATGAACAAGCAGTGGAATAATTCTGAGGAATAGATACGTGGATTATTAAAAGTAGTTTGTTCATGGATTTCTGTGCTTTAGATAAAATTATTCACAATGCATAGGGAGCTTTCTAAATGAGAACACACACTCTGTTCAATGAGTAGGTGCTACATGATCCTAATTTGGAAATGTGTGTATAATATCTTTGGCTTTGCTTCTTCAGTAGACATCTGTTGTTTTGTCTCCCTGACATCCCTTCAATTTTCTTTTGGGAATACCACTCAAATTTCATTTGAGAAAATACCTTTCTCTATAGCTGTTCTCTGTAAAGTTCTGATAGACCTCTCCATTGGGGGCTTTCATGTTTTCTTATCACGTGTTGTAAAGTTCCTCATGCAAGATCAACTTTCCTTCATCTCTTTAGGGTTTTAATCTTGAAAAATAATACAAAAATGAGAAATGCTAGAAGTTGATTCATACTGAATTGGGACAGTGCCTTTAAGAAAATGCCTTCAGTTCCTCTAGTCTAGATTGCAATTATCTATTTTTGAGCCAGTAGTCTGTAAATAATTCTCAACTTTTGCAAAAATAGAATTGGTCACCAAGTAGGAAAAGTCGGTACCTTAGGATTCTATTTCTACACTTAACGAATTATAAGGGTCACAGAGACACATTTTTTCCTCATAGACTGCCATCTCATCCACAGAAAAGGAGCAGTGGCTTCCTTTGTTCCTAAATATTCTTCTAGCTCTAAAGTCTGAAACTTCTGAATTAGTATCAGAGTCTTTAACTAGAAGAGATAAACTAAACTTCCAGCCTAACCAGGAGGTGGTGCTCCGGTATCAAGATGATGCTTCTCAAATGAAGTTTAAGCAGTACTGCCCCTGTGTGGGCTAAGGGCTTGCAAAAATTCCATGGGGTCTCACCCACATGATGTGGTTGACTGAATGGCTTTTGCTCTTCTATTGCTCAACACATCTTAGTGTGTAGATAATGGGAAGTCTGTGCTGGACCTCTGTAGTGATAGATCAGCCTTCTTCTTCAAATATTTCCCTTTTGGCCATTCTGAGAATCATATTTCTTGATATCTGGTAAGTCCTGTAATGTTAGATAGAGATGTTGGTAGCACTACAAGGACAGACAGATCAGGGTGAGAGAAGCTATGAAAACTATGCACCTTGCATTCAAGTATTACCTCTGCCATGCATTTGCTTTGAAACTTTAAGAAATGATTCTGCATGCTTGCCTTACTTCTGCTAGTGGTTACACTGGATGAGGTCAGGGATGGCAGATTTATATTTTGGCAGGAGAAAACAGTGTAAAGAATCTTTCCTTAAAGTTGTTCATGAAATTATCAAATTCAACTACTTCTTGAAATGCTTTGAAAGTGACACAAATAAATTCAAACAAGCTGAAAAATAAAACTAAAATATTTTCTTAAACAAATAGAAAAGTGGGGCCCATGATATAGCTCAGGGGCACAATGCCTGCTCAGCAAGTGTGAGATTGTGCATTCGATTTCCAGTACAAAACAAAAAATGTCATTGGTTAATCATTGGATCTCCTGAACAAGAAATAGAGAATCTACCAGGAGAATGATGTCAGACGTGACTGGAGGGGAACTGAAAGCAATTAACTGAGATCTATGTATCCATTTACACCTATTTGTTTCTGTTTGGCTTATTCTCAAAGAGAATATCAACAAATGTGACCCTAGAATATAGAAAAGGGAAGGAGAGTTCTGTTCCCAATCTTTACTTCTTGTTTCCACAGCAATTTCTTGGAAAGTACAAGATAATGTCATATCCTTATTGTTAACAAGATAAGGTAATGAGGTGTCCTACTTGCCAGTTCTGTCAGAAAAGAAGAGAGTAGCAAACACAATATTCCATATGGAAGGCAGGAAGATGGGAGGGAGGGAAGGAAGAAGGAAGAAAGAAAGGAAGGAAGGAAGGAAGGAAGGAAGAAAGAAAGAAAGAAAGAAAGGAAGGAAAGGATATAATATTAGGGACAGGTAGAATTACTAGAACAGGT
Source organism: Cavia porcellus (assembly GCF_034190915.1). Taxonomy (NCBI): domain Eukaryota; kingdom Metazoa; phylum Chordata; class Mammalia; order Rodentia; family Caviidae; genus Cavia; species Cavia porcellus. The sequence continues at coordinate 172,372,417 of NW_026947484.1, read as the reverse complement.
TCTATACTTAGAACATGAGAGGAACTCCTAGGACTGACTTCATGTGTTTGTCCCCTTGAAATATCCTGTAATATATCTTGTTCCCCCAAGTGGTTATAAAGCTGCTTTTGCTTTTCTTGTGGAATTTTAAGCTTGTTATATGACAACTGTCATGAAATTCGGTTGACATTTTGTAGACCTACCATCATGAATATCACTTTGAATAAATAAGTTATATTGATGTTAGGCCTGAGAGAGAAGTTTATAATAGAACACTTTTTTCTAAGATCTTTGAATATACATTAAAGTAGGCATCTTCAATTATTTCTTTAAGAAAAACACACACACAAAAAAAACAAAAAGCCTAAATGCAGCTCTGGAACCATTCTCTACACTACGATTCAGTCACCACCACTTGAATACAGTGGGTCAATAAGTAGAAACTTTATGTACCACCACATCTATATCTAAAATAAAATGTGAAGTATATTTATTTTAAGGTTATATCCAGTGGATTCGAAGTACATGAAGATGTTGAGGCTATATTTTGATGCAAAAATCCAGAGTACTAATGATCTGATAATGACATCTGGCAACACACAGGAGGAAAGGACTATGACATGGATTAGATCAATTTGCTAATTTTGCTTCAATACAGTGGTTTCTCAATCTTTTAATTCCAGGTCCACATTTTATAGATAATCAATGCCTGCAGTTTCCAATCCCAGTGATGGCTCACGATCAACTAAATTTATACAAGTAAATGGAATCAAATTTCACGCAGTTTTCAGCTGCATCACAATGTGCATTACTCTCCCTGTAAGAAAAGTTGACTCAACCTTAAATCTTGGCTACAAATTAAACCTTCCACTTGGCTGGGCACACTAGTGATTTGAGTTGTTGTGTGGCACATGATAATCAAAAACCACGTTATTAATCTTTGTATCATAGCTCCTTCCTGATATCTGCTAAACTCAAACTATTTCACATGTGTTTTACCTTGAACTAGCACTTGCAAACTTTACATTTTTTTTTTTACAATCTAAAGCATCTATGATTATTTTTACTTTTTGGAAAGTCATGTAAGGATCAGAGAATGAAGATGACTTAAACTATACTCAATAGTTTAGAACTAGAGTTGAAAACTCAAGTGTTTCTAAATACAAAATACATCTATTTTAAATTTGTTCTGCCAGTATATCTGCCAGATGACCAGCTAGGTAAATCAATGACTATTCAGTCTGTAAAAACTGATAACTATAGCACAAATTATGCATTTGACCATCCAGAAATTTATATATTGTGCATCTTTGAACTCCTTAAACAGAAATCTCGTAGTATAACCTTGCTTGACATTTTTACCCATGTCTTTCCATGTCTTCCTTTGTCTGATTCTATCATACCAAACACACAAGGCATACCATAAAAGGAGAAAACGAAGTTACCATACATTAAGACGTCATCATTCAAAGTCATTCTAAAAATACTCTACAAAATATGTATGTTTGTGTACACATATTCATTTTCCTGGATGAAATAATTATAATGTTCTCATTCTTTCAGATTTTGAACTATGCATCCATTTCTTACATTATCGATGTACAGGGGATACCATTTCTCTCTGGAAAGTGGAATGGCTTAATAAATTCTGACTGTTATTTTTAGCATGATTCATTACACTTTTAGGAAAGGCTCTTTATATGGCTACACTGAGCTCCTAAAAAGCTCTGTACTTCTGCTGTATTATCAAGTCTTAAAGGTCTTACCTCTATCACATAAAGCACACATGATCTCTTTATTCCCTTTATATGTCCAATCTCATTATTATCTTCATTACCTGATTTAGGCATTTACCATGCACGATAGGCTCATTTTTAAATCGAAATTTACTGCTGTCATCAAGTGATTATCATAAAAAATAGATTTTGAAGACAAAACTTCCTCAAGTCTACATTCAACTGAGTCTGCCCCAGCAAATTTATTTTCAATAAGATCTGTTCTTCATTTTTGTTGGCTGATCTTACTTCTTCTGCAGTAATTTTCTTTTGGCCTACATTCTCAGTCCAACTCATTCTGTATTTTACTGAGCTTGGATAAATTTCCCTTCCAATATTGTCCACATACTTTTTTGCTGAAAATTTTCTTGAAACTTAGGAACTACAAGAAGAGAAATACATGACCATGTATGATTTGTTTTTGATTCATAATAGGGTTTTCAAAGTAGATAATCAGTAAATTATCAGTGCAGAATTAGTCTAAATTTTTTGTATTTAATGTCTGAGTAAAGACATAAAATGGCTAAAAGTCACCCATAATGGTGAAAAACACATGAATAAATGAAAATTGGGAAGATGCATAGAGATGGATGTACATCAAATGAGTACCCAAGGGTAATAACTAATCAGTGAAATTTATTGCTAGTGAGCTTTAGTTATCTCCAGTTATTGATAAATTTATTGAAGTACTAATTTTGAAATGTTTTATAATATTCTCTTTTTTGTGTGTATCAATATTTTACTTAAGCCTTCTGATTATTTTATGAAAACAATACACTAAATGGATATATAGTATTGCTAGACCATATATATATATATATATATATATATATATATATATACATATAGTGTTTCATGATTTTTTGAGATTTGCATTAATTATTTAATTAAAGCAGCAGTCATTCTAAGCACTCATATGAACACTCTTAATTCTGAGGCTCAAAGGAGACTAATGATGCCTGTTAACTCATGTGGCCATGTGGCCTGGAACAAACACACACTACTACTATTGCAACCTTTATTTCTACCACTGAAAACTAAAAGTTACTTAGTACTTTCTATGAGCCAGACACTGCCTTTAGAATCTCCCAAAGAGTTTCTCGCTCAACTGATCAGTCTTATTAGGTAGGCAATATGGTTGACATATTACATAAGGAAATAATGGCTCAATTTTAGTAATTGTTTCCAGTCACGCAGCTAGTAAATATCAAAGGCAAACACTAAAGATAAGGTCACACTGAGAAAATTCTTCAAAAATATATGACATATGATAATTTACTACACACTTAGGTACTATCAAAATAACATAACAATCTTGAAAACAAAGGTTTGAAGTTTGTGGAATGAATTTTTTAGGACAAGTGGAATCAGGTAGATAGTGAAGTAAATTATAATACATTTCATGAAGTTAATCACTGTACTGTGCACCAAGATCTCCGGAAATTATTCATCATATACTGGAGAGTTTGTTATGCTCAAAAATATCAGGGTCCCTATCACACTGTATTTGGTTTCTGTGTGTTTGACATTTTAGGTTGTCTACGTAAGTGAAATCATGTGGTTTTTGTGATTCTTTGACTAGCTTACTTCACTTAATATAATATATACTAAATATCTTAATACTTCACACATACATACACAGATAAATGGACCGACTTTAAGTAAGTAGGCTCTCCATATCTTGCTTATTGCCTATTATTAATATGAATAATGAACTTACAAACATGAAAGTGTTAATATTTTTAGAAATACTGATTTCTAAAATCTTTTTAATTTTGCCACAAGAATTTCTAGATCAGATAGTAGTTCTATTTTTAGAATTTTAATCATCTGTGCCCTTTTCCACAATATCTGTATCAGTTCACAATGCTACCAATAATTCATATAAGTTTCCTTTTCCACATCTTCTCCAACACTTATTATTTTTGTACTTTTTGCTGATAGCTACCCTAACAAGTGTAAAGCACCTAAGAACTGTGAATCAGTATTTCACTGTAGGTTTGATTTGCATTCCCTTGCTGTTTAATAATTCTGCAAAGCTAGTAGTGTATCTGTTGCCTATATGTGTGGTTTCTTTGAAAATATACTTATTTAGAGGTTCTTTGAACACTGTTAAATTAGGTTTTCTGTTATTTTGTCTAGTCATTTTTTGTTTTTGTTTCTTTTTGCCTGGACAAAATATCTGCCACCCACAATCTAAGGAAGGAGAGATTTACTTTTACTGACATTTCAGTCCACAGCCCAGGGAAATTCCAAGGCAAAATGGCATGGAAGAGAAGCATGGTAGAAGGAAGTAGAAAATGTGAAAGGAAGACTGAAAAGGGATGTATGTCGCTCTACGCCAGGCCCCCAAGTGATCTACCTCTGTAGATCACATCCCACCTTCTGACAGTAAAGCAGCTATCTGGTCTTCACAATGCAGTCAGCTACCAAAGTCCCAACTATAATCAATGAAGCAAGAGATTTTACTTTGGAATATTAAAAAAGGTTTAGAATTAGAAAGAAAGAGTGGTTATGTCAGTATAAATTGTAAATTTTTAAATGATTCATTTTGTATTGTGTGCACTCTACCTCTATCAAAAAGAAATGACTGAAATGAAATTTTCAAAAAATATAATTTGCAATTGCATCAAAATGTTTAAAAGCTGTGTTTTAAATACTGTAGTACAAAGACCATACTGAAAGCTAAAAAGCAGTGCTAAGAGACATTAAAGATCTAAGTACTTAGGAAATATACCATGTTCATGGATTATATATGCACAGGTATCATTTATTTGGAGTGGTTCTATTTAAAATAATTCCTTTGACTATTTTAAAGATTTGACATATTATTTTTGTGTACAGACACCTTCCTATGCAGCAGCACACCAAAATGAATGAATTTTACTGCATGTGAATTTTCCATCAGTAATATTATTTTTAAAAATGACACTTGGTTAATTAGTTTAAAAATCATTAATAAAATCTCATAGCTGTCCCAATACAATTTTAATCTTTTTATTGCCTAAGCCCATCACCCCTTAAAATCAAATGTGTGAGACGGTTGCTCTCCTTTGTTCACACTAAGTCAAACTGTCAAGAGACAACCCTCTCAAACTTCTGATAAAGTCTATGGACTGTCTCAAAAAGATTTGAAGGTAATGACTTAGAAAAATCTAAATATCATAAAACTATGTCCCATATAAATACTTTTAATTTTATCTTTACCTCATTTCCTATTTCACAGAAGTATTAAGGACTTGATATTTTCCTGGGTGGAATGTTCCTATTTTTCTAATCATGTGACATCTGGAATAGTTGAAAATAAGAAATGGTTTTATTTTCCAACCTTGTAAATCCTCTGTTGGAATATTTTCTCTATGTTCTACTTGGAAATGGAAAAGGCCTTTCTATATTAATTTCTCCATTCCCTTAATAGGCTGCTAAAAAAGTCAATCAATAGAGTCAATATTCTTCCTGAGAAACGATACCAAAAAAATTCACAAATTCATTTAGCCCATATTTTTCTTACTTTCAATTTCACTATAAGTAGTGATGTTTCAATTTAAAATACAGGTCATTCCTAATTTCCTGACCATCCCCCTGGCCTCTGTCTGTGACCTGGTCTTACAGACTGTCCCTGGAGCATTTTATTTTTTGTTACGGGAGTACTAACTTACTTTTCTGAGTTACCTAGTGCTATGTAACTTCCTTCCCCAAACTCAATGTTCAATGATGTAATAAACTATTTTTCCCAATCTATGATTTTAGAATCAGCTGGTACTTTTATTAGTGCATATGTGGTATTGACTACAGTTAATACATAAGACAGCTTTGTTCCGTTGAAAGCTTGGCTGAGGCTGAAGCTTTCCAGGGAACTCACTCCAGCACCAGGGGTCACAGCAAGTAGTCTAGATCAAGGTTATTTACATAGTGGCTGTGTTCCAAAAGCTCAAAGAATGAAACAATCAAATCTCTTCAGGGCAAAGGGAAGACTAGGATAATATGGCTTCGGACACATTTTAATTACTAAAAACAACTCACAAAGTTAAGCCCACTTCAAGAAAGTTGAAGTTGGTAAATAGACTCCTTCCTAATATAAAAAATGTTTGTAAGGCTCAGAGATTGGAGGGATGTCCGGTAATCATCTTTGCAGATAGTGTCCTGTACCATATAGACATTTCCATCCATTCCTTGCTTTTCTTTTTTCTTTCCTTCCTTTTTATTTTACAGTTTCATTTTTTTTTAACTAGAGACTACAAGGGTCCTCACTCAAACAAATATAAGAAACAAATATGTGAGACAGTTGCATAAGAGTAGGAACTAAGGTAAGAAAAGATAATCCAGGACCACTGTGAAGGTTGAATAGAAGTTAATTAGAACTTCTATTCACAAAGTATGGTGTGTTCACTACACGACCATCGATTAACTCCCAAATAAATGCTTGAATTTGTCATTCTATATGACCTTGTCAATACAGAAAACATGTAAATGATTCCATGAAAAACAAGTTTCATGGCTAAAAAGGAATCAACATGTCTTTCCATAATAAATATGCACCACAAATCATATAGTGTGGTGTTAAGTCTCCTAAATTCATTTTAACACCGATTTCTTAGGTCAACATCTCAAGGAACATTGTTTTATAGCATATATTCTCGAGAGTTCTGGTATTGTTCAAGGAAATGGAATCAGAAGTCTGAGAGTTTAAGTCACTTGCTTATGTCAAGTAGAAGCAGAACTTGGGGCCTGTCCCTGGTTGCCAGTCCAAAGCTTCATTATTCTCCTGTGGCTGAGTTGTGGGCACATGCCACAAAAGCATGCTTTTTCTTGGTACTCTGACTTTATTTTTTATCTCTCTCCATGTCCATGCTGTCCATACCCAGTCCATTTTGTAGGATTCCATGACTATGGAATGATACAAAGGCCAACTCATGTGAAATCAGTATATGCCAGGCATTGAGTCAACATAAACTAACATCTTTCGAGCCTCAGTAACAAATTTACCCATATTCAGAAACTTCACCATGTGCTCATTACGAAATATGTAATGTCAGTGCACTGCTACCACCAATGATCTAATGAGACAGGTTTTTTGTTTCTGAAGATAATTATGATTTTGTACAGATTACAACTTTCCTTCCATTTCTTTTAGGGAAAAAAAGCTTCCATTTTACCAAATCCAACCTCCAAAGTCTTCTTCCTTCCCCATGTAAACGTACACATTTTAGCCCCTACGTGTGTTTTCCAGATGATTTAAGTGCTTTGAACATATTCTCCTTGACCAACTTGGAGCTCTGGTTTTGTGTAAAAACTTTCCACTCTTTCATGTTTTCCAGACAGTGTCTGGTTGAGATGGAAACTGTGCAGAATTGAGTGTTTGGTAAGGGAAATGACATGTGGACCTCTTAGAACCAAGGAATGATGTCACACACTAAGATGAGGATTTAGTCACCTTGCATCCTCAGGAATGAGTGAGGTGGCATGGAGAGAGCACTGGACTGGGAGTCAGCAGGCCTGGGTTGGTATTCTGGTGTTTCTGTTACCTTCCTCTTGACACTGACTCTGCCACATGAAGCTTCCTCACCTGACTCTGTATTCACTAAGCTTTATCTTTCAATCTAAACCCTCACCTGAGAAATTTGTCATCAGGGAGAGAGATTTTAAGTCTGCTTTGCACATTTCCCAAATGCAAGTTGGATCTATGCAAGGAAATTTAAGTGGAATTGAAAATTGTTTATGATCAAGCTGGATGATCAATGAAAGGAAAGTTTTGCAGCAGAAACTGATGTGCTTTATTTTGCTGGTTAGAATCCTTTATTCATAGACAGCTCTATGCAGACAAGTAACAGCTTAAGATTTAAACTTCAGAAGGATATTTGGCTTCTATGTTGAAAGGTGAAGCAAGTAGGTGAAGGCCGTGAAAGGACTGCCTGAATGTTCCTGGTAAGAAACGATAGTGGGCATTTCAGACGGCATTTTACATTTTGGAAATTGAAGATAGATACTGAGTGAGAACAATATCAATACTTACAAACAGATTGATTGCAGTCACTAATGAGAAAGATGAAATGAAAAACAATTCAAGGATGTTAAATTTTGCTATGGAATTGTTATTGTTTTCAATTTATCTAGACAAAAATGGGAGTATAATGTACTAATAGTATGATGGGACAACACATTTCCTTTTCATAGACATGTGCATTTTGTGACTTCCACTCATAGATATCAAACAGAGGTTTTATGAATTTGGCTCCCAGAGAAGAAGACATAAGTACAGACATAAAGTTGGAAAGTGACAGCATTTGGTTGATAGGCTTCAGAAAGGGGCAGCTTTGAACTGACTCATAAAGCATAAGTAGGAATCACAGACTGAGAGCTGGAGAAGATGAGTAAAAGCAAACCAAGTGAAAAACTGCAGAGTGCATACTGCATCCGGCCGGAGGCCAACAGGGTCCCAGTGCCATGGTTCAGATCAGTGCATTCCGCTGTCTGAAACGACAACAGTATTTTCTCTCTGGAGAAGATTCACTGGATAGTTTTTACCCTTGGGACTTGATGGTGATATTTGACATCCTGGCACTTGGGCATCCATGGGACACCTTACAGACTTGGGCATTTGGTTTCAAAACTAGTAAGCATTACTGCCAAGGACAGTTGACTTGAGGATAAGAATAGAGCCTACAGGTTATTTCCTTTTCCTTCCAACTAGAGAAGATTTTATTTGTTCTCTGAATAACATTGAATTGATTAGTGTTTGTCTTTTTCCAAGTCTGGCAACCTCATTCACTGTAATTCAGTTCAGACTTCAGTATCACGACCCTAGAGACTATGATAGATTATGAGCAATTTTGAGATTCCTTGTCACATTTAATTTGTCTTTGGCTGGAGATTTTAAGTTTATTTCTATGATTTTTATTTTAAATAAGTTAGAAAAATAAGTCATGATGTCCCTCTTTTAGACTTTGCCCAGAAGCACATGTTCTTATATACAGCATAGGCTTCAGAGAACTCTCAGGATCTGTGTGCCTGTGGGCATTCCTACTTGAGGACATTCCTGCAATTCTCATTGCAGTAAGCACAATTTTTACTTTTTAGGGTTCCTCTGTCTCTGTCTTCTTCCTGACAGCATCTAGTTTGATTTTTTTTTTCTTTACAGTTGATGCATTATTTGCTGTTGCTATTGTATCAAATGACTGTAATCTCAGTGGTTTAAAACAGTTCACATTTATTATTGTACAATTCATGGGTCAGAAGTTTGGTATGAATCTCAAAGGTCTAAAATCAAAGTGTTAGAATGCTGTGTTCTTTTCTGGAGATTCCAGCAGAGTTCCATATTGCTGTGGTTTGCATGTGGCTTCTCCCCCAAGGGTGCATTAATTTAAGTCGCATTCCTCTGTATAGAGGAGGGAAATAGGGTACCTTTCAGAGGTGGAGCCAAGTGGGAAGTCCTTAAATCTAGTGGGTGTGTCCCTGGAAAGACTTGCAGAGCCCAGCTTCTCTGAATTTCTGCTTAGATGTATGATCATTTGCTCCCACAAAGCATCCAACCACGGTGGCACTGACTACCATGGCTTTACCAGTCCCAAGCTGATGCGGTACCATGATTTTGAACCTTTAAACTTATGAGCTAAATAAACCTGTTTTCTTCATAAAGTTAATTTTCCCAAGATATTTCATTATGATAATAAAAATGTAACATGATATGGTCACTATATCTAGCTATCCCTTTATCTGCTATGCATAAATTGAGTGAGGACTCTGTAGTGATTTTCTATATCTAAGATTGAGAAACAAGGTGTCAGATACTCAATTTGTCCTCACTCCTGCCTCTTCAGTCATTGCTGCTATCTGACCAACTCATCCTCTTTTATTTCTGAGGACTCAAGTGATTAGATTCGATTCCTCCAGGTAATCTAGAATAATCTCTCCACATCAGAGACTATAACCTTAATTGTATCAACGACATCTCTTTTGGCAAACTCTGCAGTCTGAGCATAGTTGGGTATCTGTGGGGGTCAATATGTTGCCTGACACATTTGAGAAAGCTGAGGCCAATAAAAATAGTATGCTTTAACTTTGAAGACAGAATATCTAGAGAGGAGGAGAAATTTTGTATCCCAGAGCAAGATTTCTAAAGTCAGATTCTTTCGATTATGGAAAACAGTAAAAAAACTACATAAAGTTCAGGTATGGATGCAGCTAGCTCATAAAAGTACAACTATGTGTTAAGAATAATGAAATCTATGTATATTATCCAGAGAAATAGGAGTTCACTCTTTAAATACTAGCTATTCAAAAGGAGCAATTCAGTTTGTATTGCAGAAGCAAGGTTTTTTTTACCCATACTTTGAAGAGACCAACTTCTTGGGGTTATCAGTGAATATTGATAATTATTGGGCACACAGCACAGAATATATATATATGAAAAGGGCCAATTTGAATTCCTATCCTGCATAGAAAAGAACACAGGCTGAATGGAAGAACAACTGGCACAAGGTCACACAGTGGGTTTGTGGTAAACCCAGTCCAGATTACACAACAGGATGAGAATCTGGGGGAGAATAATTACAAGAACAAAATCCCACACCTGCTTTCTATGACATTCCACAAGCTTTCTGGGGACTGAGGCTTTTGATTCCTTTCCAGCTAGCCATCCCACAGGAATTGGAAGCTAAAAGACAGACATGCTGGCCTCGTCTGATGTGACAACTTGGGTCTTCCCTTGGTATTTTTCAGTTCCCACCTTCATCTCGAACCTTTGACCTTTCCGTCAAATCAATGTCAGTTCATTAGTGCTAAACACTTCCTGTACACCGAGCCACTTTGCATCTATTTAGTAAAAATGAAGTCATCTCACTCGATGTGAAATAATTTCCCACTTCATGTAACCAAAAATCACCAATTTCCTGCTGCAAATGACACTTAGTACTAGGAAGCACTTGGAATCATTATGAGTTATCATTTCTGAGGCTGTCTGCCTTTCTATGACCAAGTCCTAAATCCAGAGAGAATACAGATGACAGTTTTAATTCCATGCAATTACATATAAGCATTAAAGTATATTCCATCTCTCTATCAAGGTAAGATTTTATAACTACCCAGAGAAAAAATAAAACTGTCACTAAGTGTGTGACTTCAAAGAAACAAGCAAGAGTTAAATCATTCATATGTAAAACAGTTGTTTTGAAGGCTTATTTCAGGTAGAAAAATAAATAAAATAAAATATCAGCTCTTTTAAGAACAGTATACCCCTATAGGAACAGTTAAATACGTATATGTAGGAGATAATTAAATGCACATTTACTTATAGGCAGCTGTTAGACTGTGCTCTAAAATAGTTGCATGCAAATATTTTTTCCTGGGAAAATTTTCATTTAAATTACATTTCACAAATAATTCCAGTGAATAGAATTGATAACAGGGCACCAGATTTGTTTGAGATGGGAACAAGGGTCTGGGGACTAAGCCATAAAGAATCACTTGTCCCATCCTCTAACCAATATGCTGTCATTTCTGGCAGAGCTCTAAAAAAAAAAAAAAAAAAAAAAAAAACTGGCTTATTGAATGCACTGACCTATATGTACAAGTAGTATCAAACTTTTCCATTACTACCTCTCTAATTCACTCTAAAAACTCATTTTTATTTCTGGCTTGTGTACCTCTACATTATATGTCAGAATATTTCCCTAGTTTCTGTGATCCTTCTTAAATCCCAACACATACTCTTGTTTTTCTGTACTCAAATGTCTGAGTGTATTATTTAAGTCAATCTCCTTTAGTGGCTAAAACTGCCAGATCTCTTCATTTTGTAAGATGAAATAATGCACATGTATACCTACAAACATGTATACCTATTTGTTATTTATCTATGTATTTTCCATCTATGGATAGGGTTATAGTTCAGTAGTAGAACACTTGCCTGGCATTTCCTTCTTTCTTTTTTTAATTTTATTTTGAAAGTATACAACAGAACAAGAGAGAATAAAGCCAACTAAGATCATACAGTGAGATTGGTACAGAACTTCACAGCAGGTTACCGGGATAACAGTAATAGGTATCACAGTATACTTCGTGATCTTTACAATAGTTGTTCTTTCAATCACGTATATGAAAATAAAATGAAATACAGAACATTATAGAACTTATCAAAACAGAATATTGAATAGAGCAGTACCATTAATCAGAAAAGAACAAAACAGTAATAAAAATATTCGCCTTCAAAGAGATGGTAGATTGGAAGTCCCCCTTATTTGCTATGGTCAGTCTCCCAGGAGATGCTCAGATTTCTGGTTCTCATTTGCTAATGGGCAGTGGGGCGGGATATTTGACTCTAGGCTGTGCATCAGTAGGTTCATTATTGGTAGGTTCACTATTGCTTAGGAGGGAGGCATTCTGGTTGTTTGGTTTCACAGCGTCCTAAGTTCCAACATGGCGTGGATCTCAGGAGCTCCTGCTGGTTCTCCCCCTGGAAGGGCTGCAGTGGGCCACACTGCCACAGATTACCAGGGAGGGGAGGTGCTTGCTTGGCTTCCCAGCATCCTAAGTTTCAACATGGCCTGTGGATCTCAGGAACTGCTCTTGGTTCTCCCCCTGGAAGGGCTGCTGTCTCTGCCTGGTATTTCTACAGCCCTCAGTTTTCTGGATTAAAACCCTAACAACTAGTGGTGGAAGGATATCGATAGAGAAACAGACAGACAGACAGACAGACAGACAGACAGACAGAGAGACAGAGCCTTAGACATACAACAATTCATTTATAGGACCGAGCATATAGCTCAATGGCACAGTGCCTACCCGGCAAGCACATAGTCCTGAGTTCAATTCCCAGTGCCAGAAAAAAGAAAAGGTACTAACAATTCACTTATCTGTTAGTGGACACTTTGCTTTCATTCCTTGCCTATTGTGAATAGTGTTATAGCAACATAAAAATACAATGATCATTATGAGTAGTGTTTTGATTTCCTCTGGTCACTTGGCATCCTGGCCATTTACAAAAATATGGATAAGCCAGAGGGCAGTATGCTAAGTAAGAACAAAATATCACTTATAAATTTAAATTTATACTTAAACTTAAATGTAAACTTATAAATTTACAATGAAAATTTGAATACAAAGAAACAATAAAATGACATTTATTGGAACATGGATAAATAATGAAATACTAGTCAAAGGACTAAAAATTTGCAAAATTGCAGTTATGTAACATGAATAAGTCTGGCGATCTTGCAACAGAAAGTAGAAACACCGATACAACACCCAGGATTTGGAGGCAGATTCATTTTAATTTGATGGGCACTGGATCATTGCCAAATATCCAAATATCCAAAATATCAGACCTGGAAGGCTCTGGGTGGGAGGTTTTTATAGGGTCTTCAAAGGAGAGGTACAGAGGTAGAGTAGTTGGCTGTCTTTGGTTGGCTTTTACAGTGTGCCTCATAGTGACCAGTCATTTCTAAGAATCAGAAGCAACTAGAACTGCAGTGAGAACTGTCACCTGATTAACTGACTGAGGAGCATTTTCTGTTTACAATCTAATGTGCAACACAAGGATGATAATTTATATCACTGTATTCTGATAATTTCCCAACATTTCAAGTACTAAGAAAGAAATATAGAAAGATAGGAATGAGAGATAGTGAGAGAAAGAAATGTATATCAAAAAATCATGCTTTACACCTTAAATATATACAGTCAAAGAGCAAACTCTTTGCCTTGAGATAACTGGAGAAACAGAGAAAAATAGATTTGCTACCACACCGATCACTGTTTCCTAATTATACTCTTTTCTTCCTCTTTCTAGTATTTATCTCACTTGACACTTTCCTGAATGGCATGAGTCAACTGAGAGAGGAAAGGAACAATGTCTAGCTTGCCTGGTTGGGATGCTGCACACATTCGTGTGTTAAATATACATCAAGTTACCCATTCAGTGGAGAAAGACATCTGGAGCACTTGGGTAAGAAAGCTCAATGTCCTGGTAAGGAGCTGCATCCAATTGGAAAAAGGGAACTTTTAAAAATTATTAAAAAATGTTTTGTTTGCCATTTAGTTCTTGGTTATCACCCTCATAGCAGGATGTGTTTTTAAAAATCTTCACCATGTGATTCAGGAAGAGGCATGATCATTACAATTTAAAGCTGGCATTAGACTGAAGGAAGTGGAAGTTTGAAGGCAGGCTCTTGCCTTTGTGAGGTGCCTGGGGGTTTATCAGATCTCAGACATCAGTACCATGCTAATAGGTTCCTCTAAATTGATGAATCCCTGATTCCAAAACTCCTCTCGCTGAATTTTTGTGAGCATTCATCCTTTTCATACTGGCTCTTGGGTTTTTTTACTCTACAACCTAGGTTTAGACAGAAAACCATTCAAGATACTTGTTTCCTTATTGTACTCTTTTCTTCCACTTTCTAGCATATAACTCACGGGACATCTTTGTCTCCATGCAAAGGACTTAGGAGCGTTTCCTTCCGCGTGGCAAAGCTGTGCCACCTAGAACAAGATCCTCACTTCCAACTGCCTGTCTCCTCCAGTAAACATTCCCCATTAGACCTGTTCAAACATAAATCAGATTCACCTTTCCATATTCTTTTAATTCCAGGGTAAACATATCATTCTGGCATATCTTTTCTCTGGATCAAACCTTTATTATTTCCTCTCTGCCTACAGCACAGGGAATAAATCAACCAGTAGAACTGATTTGTGCTGTTTCCTTGTCCTGTATCAATAGTGGTGATAGATGTTTGGGCTTTTGGAGAACCTGCTGAGACTCAAAAACATCAGGAGAAGCCTTGGTATTTAATACCTGATGACATGGAAAATTTGTAAAGGTATAGCTTTGCATGAAAATTTGAGATTATTTCATTTAAACTATGAGATGTATTGTTCCTGGAGAGCTTACTGAACAACTCAATGCCATAGGAAATAAACTTTATATCATCTTATTAGTTTCTTATTTTTAGTCTAACAAATTATCAAAACCTAGTGCTTAAGCAGCATAAATTTACTATTGTAATGTGCTAGAAGTTGAAAGGAGTGTTATGGGGCTAAACATCAAAGTGTCTATAGATACCTTCATTCATTCTGTAGACCCTAGAAAGAATTCTGTTTTCTTGTTGCTTGTATTCCCTGGAGCTTCTTGTGTTCTTTGCTGCATGATCCCAAGTAACCACAATCTCTGCGCTTGTCATTAAGCCTTCTCACTGCTGATGCCATGAGTTCATTAGGATGCTTGTGATTACAGTGCAGCCGCTGGTGTGATCTAGGTTAGACTTCATATTTTAGACCTTTCATGTGGTTACATCTGAAAGTCCTTTTTTGTGTAAGAATATATTTCCAGGTATTAGGGCCTGGAATGGACATAGTCATCCTTGGTATGGGATATATTTTTTCTATCACACTATCCTTAATAGGAAAAGAAATAGATTTAATATAAGGTATATAAATATATAAGATTTTACAAGATAGAATTACAATGGCCACTCACAAGCCAGGTGTATACAGTGCAAAAAGGCTGCCTGTCCACTGGAGAGCCCAAGCATTCAGGAAAAGTTTGAAGGCCTGAAACTCACTGTGATGTCCCATGTGAGTTCATGTCAGGAGGCTGGAGTCCAAGATAAATGTGAAGTTGAAGCTTCCCAAAGAAACAGAAGTGAGTCTTCCTTGCTTGTACCCCTTCTATTCCATTCAAGCTACAAGCCTATTGTTAGTGTCACACGCAGGATGGGTCTTACGTCTTTAGTAAACCCCCATGCTGATCCAATTTCTTACTCATGTTGACACAATCAGTTAACTAGCACAAGGATATAGGCAGAAAAAAAAATGAAAAATGAACCCTTTGGATTTGAACTTGGGTCAAATAATGAAAGCAAGTTAGTCCTCAGTTTCTACATTTACAAAGTGAACAAAAGAGCACCTGCATGATGCAGTCCTATTGAGTATTAAACGAGTTAATATTTTCAGTGCACAGAGAACAGTAATAGCTCAAGTAAATGATGAATGATTTTTTTTTTTATCACAAGGGAGTACTGTCTACATTGTAAAGTGTAGGTCCCAGTTGTTTCTTATTTGGTCAACACCATTTTCTACAGTCAAGCAGTAACAGCAGTAGGGGCTTATTAATTTAATGGCTATTAATGAATCTCTGGTGAACCTGATATAATATTAAATGTATTTACTACTTGGAAAATATTGTAACGTATTTATGGTTCTCATGTGGGATTATGAGTGATTCTCATATTCTTTATCACTTATCTATGTAGTATTTTTACTTCAACTAGCCTACTTGCCAGTATATACAGAAAAATAATACATGCAGTTGTATGTGCGTATTTGTGTTTGCATATTGTGCGCGAAAATGTGAGTGGAGGTTAGAGTAATCACTTGAAAAAACAGAAAAGAATCTTCATACTCTGCTCAACTCACATAAACTAATAAACTGCCCACTAGTCCTTCTTTGACTACTGTATACAATCTAGAAACTCAAATGTAGCCCTTAATACTTTCCAGAATATTGCCCAAATCACCGGTAGTTCCTGCTATTCCCAAGATCCTGGGAGGACTATTGAGCAGAGGAAATATGAAACTCTGCATCTCATTTTGAGCTTTAACTATGAACAGGAAAGTGTAATAATATAAAAGAAAATGGACAATTCTGCACAACAAAAGACTAAGTCTAGATTCCTATTTTTTAATATTTCTGCTTTTATCACAAGCACATGTTATGATGGAACAAATGAAAACATCGTTCACTGTAACAGAGGCAGTTCTAGATTTAGGATTTGCAAACTATGCCTTCAGTGTTCTACAATTAGTTTGGCCCTTAGTTTAGTGCTTCGGATGTTTTGAAATATTTAATCATTTCTCAGTGATGGCCCCAAATTTTCTTTGTTCATCGGTCCCCATTGTTATACTAAGATGCTGAAAAATTAAAATAATTGATTAAAAGATAATTAACAAAAATAGTTACTTAAAAAGATAATTATTACCAATATTGTCATTCTGTATGAGCTCGTTACCCTACTAACCAAGCACCAACCACATAGTTATAAATTAACTGACTGCATCCTTATGCTCTTCTGTAATGTGTCATTCCCCCCCCCCGCCCCACCTTAGTAACCTGTGTGCTATGTCAACTTTTGTTCCCCTTGTAAGAGACAAATGATGATGTGTCAACCATTGGTCCCTTTATGAGAGACAAATGCTACTGGAATTGGCAGACCAAGGGCTCTGAATTTGCTAACCACCCACTGTGAAATGCCTCTTACCTCAAGCAAAGGGGAACAAAGGTCCACCTTGTTTCTGTTTCTCATCACTATGTACTTAATGATCAATGAGCTAATCATAAATGAACTATAAAAGTCAGTCAAAACTCTCAGTTGCACAGCTTTGCAAATTCCATCTGCACTGTGTCGTTGGGCCAGCTAAAATAAAAGTGCTTCTTCCTAAAAATGACTTCGTTCTGCCCCATCTTTCCCATCTCAGGGGTTTTGCCCCATTTTTCATCTCAGGGGTCTTTTTGGGGAAGTACAACACCCATAAGATATGGAGCTGGTCTTACAATAGGAATTTGAGAGTGGGAGACAATTACAAATGAAAGATAGAAGCATGTCTTCACTATTTAGTATAAGGGATAATAAATGAAATAACCTTATGCTTTAGGAGTGTTGCTAAGCACTGCAATCAGACAGATGGAAAGTCAGACACATGGGTTATACAAGCACACACATACATCCAGTATATGTACATACACACAGTCACTTAAAATTTCAAAATATTCATGGCCGCCATTGCCTTTTATTCATGTACCACCTTATTGTGTAGTATTTATAGCTGCAGGGATAGGGAGGAAAAATATCATTTTCTGGGAATTTTATCTAACTTCCTTTTCCCACCTCTCATGATATCTTGATTTCTCCTATTTTCTCATCTTTGGTCCCTCCTTCTCTCCTTCCCTTCCTCCTATTCTTTGCTTTCTTCCTTCTTTCCTTGATTCTTTCTCTTTTTATGTCCTTCTTTTTCAGTCCAGCTTCAGTGTATGTATCATTTGGCAATTTATTTCAAATGCAGAATTTTCTAGGCCATCTCTAAGAATTCTGATCAATAGGTCTACGTTGACACTGAAGGAATCCAAAGCATGGATTCCTGCATGTGCACATCTAGTGATCCTGGTGTCTGCTCAGAAGCAGTACTCAAATCTCATCTAACCCCATGAATTAATTGTTTCCAGATACTGAAACTCAAAAAGAGAAAGTGGCCTCCTTAAATATCAAATATGACTTGCTAATCACCTTAAAGAAGGAAAGTCTATGTCTGGAAATTACTGCATTGAAACCCTTAAACATACATTCCAGAAATCTTTGAAATGCATGATTCTTCAAACGGTCTGATGGGATCCCTAGGGAAGTGCAGTGTTTAGGACAATTTCACTACCTTCACCTTCTCTTCTGATAATGAAAATGAGACTTAAGTGAACAGGTAGGAACATCCTGAAAGTGGAAAGAAATCAGAAAGTAGAAACTCAGCCCTGGCACGACCTCCTAATGCCCCATCTCTGAGCAGACAGTGCTCCACATGCCCAACAGAATGTCCTTGAATGCAAAACTTGCTAGTTTACCTGCAATTCTGGGGCAACCACCTCCACACAGAGCTTCAGTAGCAACAACACAAACACTGAAATCAGAAAGGACTGAGTTCCAATCCTGCCTCTACCCTGTGTAGACTGAATGACGTAGGGCACTTGGCTTTAGCTCTCTATGCCCTTGTTTCAAGACTCTGAAATCAGGTGACTGAGTTCAAATCGTGTCACTCGGTGTGTGTGTGTGTGTGTGTGTGTGTGTGTGTGTGTGTGTGAAGATCAAGCCCAGCAGGCACTGAACTACATCCTCAATTTTTTTAATTGTTTTTTTTTTTTTTTTTTCTAATTCAGATAGTGTTTTGCTATGTTACCCAAGCAGACCTCAAACTTTTGATCTTCCCAAGTAGCCTGGGATTACAGGCATATGACACCATGTCCCATTTGGCTCTAATAAGTGACTTGCCCTCTCTGGGGTAAATAAGGATTATAATTATACATTCCTTCCAGTTCATGATGAAAACTAAATAAAATAATTGTCACATGCCTTTCACTAAGCACGGGGTTCCTTAGAAGAGCTCAACGGCTGCAGGTCAAGAAAGCACTGGGAAGACGCCGAAAGAACCAATGGAGACCAAAACGCGTGGAGAAGAAAGAGAAATTGGGCAAACTGTAGTAACTCAAGCAGCATGACCGAATGACTGAAACCTCACGTATGTTTCCTCCTCACGCCCCTGTCTGAGCCCAGTGAATTTCCACTGAGGAGGAGAAGTGGGGGTGGCAGACCAAATTAGGATAATTGTTTTCCTTGGAAGCTGAAGAGTCAAAATTTGCCTCCAGCACCTCTATTACTGCAACTTCAATTCAATGCTCAAATCCTACTGAAGTCGTGAATGAAATTTAAAAGCTGCAAGGGAAGGGAGGAAAGAGGCACAGAGAGAAGCCAAAGTGCTCCAGGCTTCAGCAAACACCTCTTCTGCCATCTCCCCACCCTGCCTTTGTTCCCATGCCTCTGCAAGCTTTTCTTTCTATACCTGGTGGGGAAAATAGTCCTCTTCCCCAAGGTCCACTGTAGGAAGCTTTTGTTATTGTTCTTGCTGGGCAAGTGCACTCAAAGGCTAAGCAAGCCCAGACACAGAGGGAGGTCCCAGAGGGTTACAGCCTGCTTAGCTAGGTGAAGGATCCAGCTCTTGGTCAAAGCCCTCAGCACACTCATTGCATCTGCTTGTGTTACCTCTGTGTGTTTCCACCAGGCAAGTCATTGTCACGGCTCCAGTATTAGGACTACAAGTGGTCAGACTTGGGATCCCAGGAAGCCTGCCAATAGCTTTAGAGTTAATCTGTGAGAATGTTGGTTTAAACACCTGTAAAATGGGATAAGGTATATTCAACATTTGGCACAATGCTCAATGAATTATATCTTCTTCTATTTCTTTATTTGCCTTTTTCTTGAAGGAATCTGTTTCTTTTCTTCAGCTTTAAATTTTAAATTTAACATTTTCTGTTTTTCTTTTTAAATCCTCACTTTCTCCTGTCTTATTTCATTCTCCATCCTTACCGATTAGTCAGGTCCATCCCTGCTGCTTCTAAGACCTTGTTCAAAAGTTGTTAATGTCTCTTTGTGCAATTAAAAAATAAACCTCTCAACAATCTTTTTTTTATATTAGAAGGCACTATTGTATTTGAATTCTTATGGGCACTAATACAATGCATATATTTGCAAGAATTGGAGAACTATAAAACCTATATAACTTCATTATTAGATAATGCATATCAGGCCTTACACAATGACCTGACAGCTATAGCCTTACATAATAGACAGTAGGGACTCAGTATTAATAAGCAGGGAATGTCCAAATGGGAGTACAGAGTAATCTGGTTTGTTCTTTACCATTTCTGTACTGCAACATTCCCCTATATGCAAGTTTATCTCCAGACTGTCCCATTCATCCATCCATTCTCCCATTCATTCACTGAAAAAATGTTTAATGTCATTGGACTATGTCACGTAATAATGGTGTCATGTACTGAGGATTCATTTCCAAAGAAAGATAGAAATGACTTTAATCCTCATAAAGACAAGACACAACTAACAAAATAGACTACTAATTATTAAGAACTCGTACCTCATACATCTCCCACAAGACACACAAATAAATTTAAATTTTAAGTGATAATATGTACTTCAAAAGAAGAGCATAAGATTCTAAAAAGGAGGAAAAATGTGGAAATCATTGAACTGAATACAGAGAAAAGCATCTTTGAAGGCTTTTACAGTGAATCATAAAGATTAATCTATTATTATAATCTGGGTCTGCCTTACCTTAAGTCCATTGCCTTAAGATGGTCAGCTTCCCCAAAAAGCCTTCTCTTCTTCTTTCATCTGGAATACACAAATTTGTCAAGTCCATCTGTTCCTGATAACCCAAGTTCTACCCTATAGGCCTAACTCTCCCTCCTTTAAAAAGATCAACATTTCTCTACAAATTTAGATTTTCATCATACCAATTCACATTTAACAAAATTCTCAAAGACATTAGATTTCACTTGCAGTGGCAAATCCACCAGTATTCTTTATATCTGGACTAAATTGATCCATGCTTATCTGCTTAATAATTAACTGAGATGTACCTGACTGTTACAAGTGGGGCTCTGATCAGAGGCTTTCTAGATGTGACTGATTTACATAAGCTATACCTATCATCTATTGGCAGAATGAAATTTTCTCAAGCAAAGGGGTATTTTTAAGAGATTAGAAGTTACAAAAGTGGAAAGAAAAGAGGAACTGATTTTAAGATGGAAGATCTGAGTTTGGATTCTACTTCTCTTCATTAGTGAGATTAATAGCACTAATAACAACAATAACAATTACAAATTAGATCAATTCCTGGGATTTTCAGAGGTTTTAATATAATCTAGTCATTATTCTAAGAACTCTATGCTTAGTTCTTTCAGTAATACAATGAAGTAAGCACTATTCTTATCTTGTCCTATTTTACAGGGGAAGAAAGCAAGTTAACAGCCATGATAAGTAATGTATGCAGGTTTCAGGTTTAGTGGTTTAATTACAGAGTCCACCAAACATACTTACCTGCAAGGGTCAGGAAATCTTTAAGTGCTTGGCACAGTTTTTTCCCACTTCTTTATCTTAAAACAGTTGGGGCATCATAGTAAATGATCTCTCAATTGCCTCAGTTTCCTTTAATACGTGTTATTATTTAGATTTTTATTAGTATTTGTTTGCCAGACAGAGTGCTTGGAGCATCGATACACACCCATCAGACTTCTTGATCAGTTTTGCTCCTCCTACTGACTCTGTCTTTTCCTCTTCCTCTGTCCCCAGCTTCCCTTCCCATCTATATAGAGTGCCTCTCTCTGCTATAAAAAGCCTACTTTTTCACTGCTGGCAGAAAACAAGGCAGGCTTCCTGGAAGTGTGTCAAGACCTAGAGTTTAGAAAAATTCTGTTTCCTGGATTCTTTCACTTCATCACTGAGTCCAGTCCTACCATTCTTTGATTTTTTTATAGAAGATATCCCCAAAAGGGGAAGCGCCACACTCTGCAGTACAGATTGCAAAGAGATAAATATGTATTCCTCATCCTTGTACTTGCTAGGGAAATTGGAGGCTGCATTTACCTCGCTTCCTTGGCACTTATCCTCCTGCTGGCTGCTCCCTCCCTTTTATTTTATGTTGTTATTTTACTTCCATTAAGGGAACAGAAAACAACATAAGAAACCATTCTGATCCACCCCAATCCTCAGAGGGCATTGCTCGGTCAAAGTCAGCATCCTCTGCCTTGTAATTTTCCCTAAAAACATCTCATTCAAGATTGCATTTTTCTCTCTGTGAATACTAACATCTCAATGATGATAAATATAAATAAATAACTCTCTTTCTCTTTGTCTCTGCCTGTCTGCCTGCCTGTCTGTCTGTCTGTCTCTCTCTCTCTCTCTCTCTTTCTCTCTCTCTCTCTCGCTCGCTCATACACACACACACACACACACACACACACACACACACACACTCCAGAACAAAACAGACGAAAGGAATGAAATAACAGAAATCAATTGCATTTTTATTTCATGTTTATGTCCTCCTGGATTTCCTGCCTGAGCTCCTGAGAATTGCCTAGTTAGTAGTTACAAAGGGCTGCCTGGCTCACTACAGACCTAAATGAGCATTGCTGTCTTCTGTGGATTTTATTTTATTATTTTATTTTATTTTATTTTTGCTGGGAAAGGGCTAGGCTTTGATAAGAAGGCCTTCTGAACATATGAGCCTCCATTTTAAAAAATGCATTAGGTTCATGGAGACGCTGAAATAGTCCATTCTCCATGAGGAACTGACACGATTATTTATTGTTTCTCAGAATTTTTCAGTAATAGAGGTTTATGTCAAGAAAACCCTATGACTGGTCAAAATGATTTTGATTATTTGGCTACATATTCAATTAAATTTTCTTTATCCTGGCTTTTCAATGAAATACAAATATACTGAGCATTTAGTTATATGCTGAAGCATGATTCATGTGTTACTCAGTTTAATCTTTAAAAATATACACTGAAGAAAATGACAGTGTCCTAAAATTATAAATTGGAAACTGAGACTTGTAATGTAAGTATACCTGGGAATGGTGACCTATAATCCCAGGTACACAGAAGGCTGAGGAAGGAGAATTTTAAGTTAAAATTTAGCCTCCATAATGTAATTAAATCTTTATTATTAATTTAAATATATATATATATATATACATAATGTATGTCATTGCATTAATAGATATATATATATATATATATATATATATATATATATTTAGAGAGAGAGAGACAGATACTGAGCATTTTCAACTCTCTGTTACAATTTAGTTCCCTATGGTAAATTTTAAATGGCATTTTGACAATACCTATACTCTCAGCACTCTAGGGATACAGAGATTACAGAGATAGGAGGATCACATGCTCCAGCCAAGCCTGAGATACTTACCAATTTAACAAGACTGTGTCTTAAAAATAAAAACAAATATAAAAAGCATTGTGGATGCCCCTCAATATGAAGGTACTGTATTCAATCTCTGGTACTGAAATCAATCAAACAATTGACAAAATCTTCAAAAATAACAAAAAAACAGTGTGGTACATCTCACATGACTACATTGTAGAATATTAGATTGAATCTCTTCAACATGTGTAGCCTTAAGAAAAAAATATGTGCCTCTATGAATCTAACTTCCATAATCTGTGTGGACTAAAAGAAAATGCATGAAATTTGGAGAGAGAAAATTGGGGGCTCCCCTTTTTGCTGACACTATAATTTAGGTCAGCTTCTCCAAGGGCAGCCTCTGAGATGAGGGACATTACACAGGGTATTTGTTAAGACTGAGCTCCCAGAAGAGACCTATAAGGGATAAGCAGGAGAAGGGTAGACACAATGAACAATGAGTGTGATTGGGAGTTAAACCTCACACTTAGATGAGTCCACAGAAAGCTCTGGAGAGGAGCAAGTTACCATGTTTCTCCTCAGTTTGTTGAGTCCAATCAGTCACTCTCACTATGGCCTCCCACCTGTCATTGGCAAAAGCCACTTAAGGAGGAAATAAATCCCAGGGAGTTTGACTATTCCTACTAGGCAGTAGTTTGAGGTTAGACCAGCCTACAGAGTCCTGCACAGGTCACACTAAAACTGTGGGTATGACACGATACTTTATTTTTCTATTTTACTTATTTCATAAATGGATCAGTTATGGTTTCTGGGTTCATTTCCTTACAGTCATTCTTCCTGTGATTATTTTTTTAATAAAAGCATACCTTTCTCTCAATATAATTTATTTTCATTGGCCCAAGGGTTTTAATTTTACAAGGTAACATATCTTGCTTCTACAAGAGTATTGGCATTAGAAGAAGCTAAAGTGTCATCTAATGAAGGAATGTATGATAAAAAATGTACATTCACTAATTTTGAATAAGATTTTTGCTTGTGACTCAGGGTAACCTAACTGCATCATTGAAATGTTCTTTATGGTTACAATATGTTTGCCATGTTTATCATGATCCTGCAACCATTAGAAAGGTAGCAATTGGCCCAAAGTTACTATAATAAGCAATACTACATAGAGATATTAACTTAAGGGAGTAGATGGCATAGTTTACCATTCACCATAATGAAATTTCTTAGTTCCCAATCACTTTATGCTGGTAGGAAAGATACCACTGCTTCGAATGAGGCCATTGTCAGTCAAAGATCTTTTCGTTTTTTGCCCTTTGATTGTCTCCTAACCATCTTGGAGACAGAAGTGACCAACAGCCTGCACAAGAGGTAAAATAAAGTAGAATATGACTATCATCTGAATTTGAAAATTTAATTTTTATAACTAGTATTTCCAATTAATCTTCATACTGAGAAAGTAACATAAAATTACTTTGCTAAGTGAAAGAAGATAGTCACAAAAATACACATAGTATGATACTCTTGTATGAAATATTTCAAGTAGGAAAATATACAATAGAAAGCAAATTAGTGGCTAGAAAACCTGAGGGAACGTCTTCTAATGGATTCAAGGTTTCCTTCAGGTCCAATAAATATGTTATAAAATTATATTATGCTCCTGGTTGCACAACTCTGTAAAGGGACTAAAATTTTTTGAATTGTGCTCTTTAAACAAGTAAGCTTTATGACATACAAATGATATCTAAATAAAGCTGTTACAAGTTGCCAGTGAGATTCCCATAATGTCCAGTAGAGCCACAAGAAAATCTTCTCTGCAGAGTTATACTTTCATCTCTGGCCCACTGGATTTTATCAGATAAAATCTCATGAAAAACGTGCATATATTCTTTAATTACAAAGCACATAACAAAATAATTGAACAAGATGAGAGTCAGCAGATGCAAAAAATAGTTTAAGTCTATCTTATTCTGGCCCTAACAGTTAATTCGTATTGTCATTAGTATCAATGTCATTCGTATCAATAGGAATGGCAATACTGGCTACTCTCTAGAAATTATTGTGAAGAATCAACAACTAATAAGTAAAGAATTCTTAGTGCAAAAATAAGAATTGAAAATGATACCTGACCAAAAAGGAGTCCATGCTGCATAAATGTTACACATATAATTATAACTGCCAACGAGAAAAAGAAACAAGCAAGCAAGTAAGAAAGTAGGAAAGAAAGAAAGAAAGAAAGAAAGAAAGAAAGAAAGAAAGAAAGAAAGAAAGAGAAGCGAGTAAGCCACTGCTGGGTTGAAAACTACTATAGATCATGAAACATGAACAGAATGATAATCCAGAGGTAAAACAACCAGATGTGACATACATATGAGGGATGTTTAACTTAATGGGGAAATGAATACATGACACCTTAAATTTTAAAAGATACGGCATTTTGTTCTATCAGACTGGCAAACATTAAGTTACTTTTTGTATATTGTACAGAGGTTAGTATAGAGTATAGAATGGTAAACGGGAGCAAACCCTTCTAATGAGCATTCAGATGAGTTTACAAAAAAATTCAAATCACCATGAAATCTCTATTATGTTTTAGAAGCCAAGGACAAGCCAGATGAGCTTCCTTTAGTGAAATATGATGTGGCATATGTGAAGATATTTATATAAAAAGGAGACATGAAAGCAAAGCTTAGGCTGAGGTATGAGTTGCCAGGCTCCAAGCACAGGTTGCTGTGAACAAAACCAGTACTCAGGAGGTCAGAGATTCCTCCTAAACACATCAAACTTAGGGAGCTCTGCATTAATGCAGAAGTCTAAAGCATAACTCTTATCCCAGTGCCCTGCAATCCTCCACAACCTGAGTAGCTACAGCATTCCCTTGTGAGCTCCTAATCTGGATCTCAATTTTTGTTGCATTTTTGATATTTGAAATTTGTCATATTTTCATTTGAAAATAACTGTGCATTTACATGGAGATATTACATCATATTTAGGATTTCTATGCCAGGTGTGGTGGAACATGCCTGTAAACTTAGCAATCAGGGGGCTAAGACAGGAAGATTGCTGTGAACTCAAAGACCACCCTGAGTAACGTACTCAGTACAAGGTCACAACGATATTCATAGTGAGATCTTGTCTCAAAAATAAAAGCCTCAAATATTCTAGGATGAATAAATATTTTATACTAGTAAATCTTTTCTTTACTCTTCTTGTTAGTCTATGGGAAAAAAATGGAAATGTTATTTTAACATGACCTACACAGTTTCCAAAACCCATGTTCCTATAATTCTAACAGTATGCTAAAAGCATTCACAACTATGTTTCTTTGAACAAGAGGCAACAAGGAAATCTTTGCTTGGCTAGACATTAGGATATTTCAGGTTTTTACAACCTCAGAGGGCTATGTATAGCACCCTCCATCATGCTGTCTTCAGCCCTATGGGCACATTTCAAGGATTTACTAATCTTTTTGAGATTATCCATTTAAAGTCTACCTCCCCAACTAGACTCTGACCTGGCAAGAAGCTAAATTTTTTTCTTATAAAAGTCTGTCTCGCTTTTCCTAAAACTGCATCTGCCTTTAGAGAATGAACTTGATACGTGGTTATTAAAGAATTATTGGCTTTCTTTTGAAAAAAAGATATATGATTGCTGAAGTAGTAAAAGAGACTTTCACATACAGCATTTTTGGTTAATTTGCATAAATAATGCATTTTTTCACAAATATTCTAACTGAATAGTAGCCACTTTCTGGGTCCTAAAAGATGAGTATAACTTTTCCAATGAAATTACTTTTTTTCATAAATTTCATTTAAACTCCATGCCAGTAGTAACAATTTCAGAGAGGCGGGAGAGAGGGAGTGAGGGAGAGACAGAAAGACAGAGACCGACAGAGAGAGAAGGAGACAGGGAGAAAGAAGGAGAGAGAAGAGAGAGAGAAGGAGAGAGAGGACAAAGAAAGAGAGAGGGAGAGAATGAGAGAGAGAGAGAGAGAGAGAGAGAGAGAGAGAGAGAGAGAGAACAGAGAGGAGAAGGCTGTCCCTTGCAAGTACTGTGTTTATATAAGGCAAAGATTTCAGTAGAGCAAAAATACCCACTAGATAGGTCTGCCAGACATAGATACTTTCTGTGGGACTTGCAACAAGTCACCTTCATTCTCTAAGTATCAATTTTCTCTTCAGATTTTGCAGCATTATAAGAATTATATATAACATGCATAAAATACCTGGCCCACAGTAGGTTCTCAATACATCGGAGAGTTTGCTATTACATCATAACATGAGAATCCCTTTCAAGTATGAAGATTAACTCCCTTGTTCAATTTATTTTCCAAGTTTGGGGTTTAGATACTTGTTTTCTTTGAAATAGGGCACAATGTGACTTTTTGCTTCTGGTACTAATCCTGTGAAACACGTACCATGATGAATAATTATGCCAGTTAGGACAAGACAAGATTGAGCTTGTACATTGCCTTTGCAGATCAAGTAAACAGGAAGCAAACCTATTCTCTTGCCATATCCAAATGAGAGCCAGAGGCAGAAATACAGATCATATCATACTGTCCATGTGTTGAGGAAATCTCAAGTGTCCTTAATATGACAGAGATTGCTTAGTTGGAAAACCTCAGGATGTCCAGAGGAGCCCTTGGGGCATCAAGGGCTGAGGTATCTCATCACCCTTGTCTCTCAATGGTTAGCATCTCACAGAGACATTATACCGCATTACCACATTGCTCTCATCTGATGCCAAGAATGTGTTGGAAATGCTAGCAGGAAATAAAACCTAGCCAGTTTGAAATTTTTTTCTCACATCTTTTATTTCCCAGTGTATGCTTCCATTGATTTCTTGGAAACTGTTCTTGAGGCTGAAATGAACAACAGTAGCCTCAGGGAATGTATGGTCTGACCTTGGAAGGTATCTTCTCCTTTGCCTTTTCCTGGTCATAATGGTTCAGATTCCCATGAGTGAGTGGCTTAACCATAGAAGAATCTCAGCTATAATTTTTATTTTTTAACCTATTTACTGGGAGGAAGCCACAGAAAACAATGGAGGGGAAAATAACAGATATAGATTTCTATCATGAGATTGGCGGTCTGAGGCAAGTCATTTTATATCTCTAATCCTTAATTTGTATCTATGAAATAAATTCATGCCTGGTTAAGGGAACTGATATGAGAATCCCATGATAAATATTTATGAAAATAGTTTGTAAATATTAAATCGTGATACGTATCTTTCATGAGAGAAGTATAACATCCTTCAACCACTTTTTGGCTAGTAGCATTTATATACTGCCTACAGTATGGGAATTAGACTAGAAAGAAGAGGTAAGAAATTACTTTATGCTGCATTCTTTGTGAATATTTATCTCACTGCACATATCAAAGTGTCTCAAATTACTGGATCTTGAATGATATTTTGGTTTCTTCATAATTGTGAAAAAGCTCCTCAAAACCCCAGGCAAGGGACTGGGATGAAGGTCAGTGGTAAGCGCGTGCTTAGCATCTGCAATGTATTCCTTTCGAATCTTGGAACCAACTAAATAAACAACCCTAGTGCATCATAGTACTTCAACTGTTTTCCCTCTGTAGTCTGCCTATATTCCTTTCTGATGGGTAGGAGCACAGTACCTGTAGTGGTGGATAAGGCTTCCTCACATTGCATAGGAAAGACTGCTTTGTTGAAAGTGGGTTAAGTGAAATGTTCATCATCTCTAAAATACCCCTTCACAACAACATGGAAGTGTGTATGTGTGTTGTGTGTGTCCTAGCAAAATTGACACATAAAATTAGCCTCCTGAACCCACTTGCAGTAGAAGATTGTCAGGTAGAAAGGACTGAGTGATTATTTGCGAACGAGAAGTGATAGGAAGCACATGATCATTGGTCTTGCACATCAGACAAAGCAGGAAGTACAGCTCTAAAGAAGCCCAATTCAAAATATGAAAGATGGTCTACTGCATGGGTTGAATGCTGCATATTTGGGTTTGATGAAAGCTTCAAACTAAAGCCGAGCTGTTATATCCAGTGAATGTTGTCCAGGACACAATGCACCACATTTTGGGAACTGCTTTAGCAAACACTGAGGATTCCTCCCAATGATCAATTATGTCCAATAGATAGATATCCTGAACTACTACTTAGGGCAGTTTCAAATCCCAGTTCATTATCACATGATTACTTTCCTCAGAGGAAACTGGAGCCCCTCTTTTAAAAAAGCAGATATAAACATTTTTTTAAAATTACTTACTTTTTCTGTTGGAGACATTTGCTTCTCATTTTAGGTTACTTATTTTCTCATTTTTATGTCAGAAAGAGACTAGAGAAAAGAAATAATATTATCGAGTTATCCTTCATTTGCTTTGATTAACTAAATGTTTACTATATAAACTTGAAAACTGAATTGTTTTAACAATACTTCAACTCAATGCATCCAATTATATGTGAAAGAAAGAAATACTGAGTTTCAGTTTCCACTGAAAATGCAAATGCTGATTATACTTAGTGACTCTCTTTCTGTTTTTTCTAACATTTACAAGAGCAGTAACACTTTTACTCTGATAGGTAATACTGTTAACACTGATTCCAAATTATCTTTAAAGGCCTTGTAGAACTCTACTAAAGCATAATACATGTGTTTAATGACAAGTCTTTATATCATATTGGGTTTCCAGCATTTTACTGATTTTGAATTAAATCTTTTAGAATGTCAAGCTTCTCAGACACATGCTGCCAGTGCTCAAGTCGGGTATCATAAAAAATCTTGATAACTTTCTAAGAATTCAAGAAAACATATTCAAAATAATGCATCACCTCCTCATACTTAGAAAATGTTTAGAGATGAAATTGTTTACCCTAGTTTCGTAATTCGATAGAAAAATAACTCCTTGATACTCCCATTGAATGCTTCTCGGAGCACTTAGTCTCTTCTCCGTGCTGTTTATCTTTTTCTGCTATGGATGTCCCTTTGTGAGGCTTATGTATACCTATTATTTTCCAGGTTTGAAGTTCTTATTTGCAGCATAGAATTACAAAGGAGAGAGCAATAGAAAACATCTGTTCTGCTTTCAGTTACTGGCAGGCTCCATCATCACGTTTCTTTTTGCTGCTAGACAATTAGGTATAACTAGAGGCAGAATTGTTTTTACATTTGACTAGGGTTCACTTCTTGGCTGTGAATGAATGAAATGCACTGAAGGAAATGCTCTTTTCTCACTCACTGAACGGATGTGTCTGTCACTCACTCTGATTAGGAAAACAACTCTCCCTGTTAAGACAGGAGTAGGAGAAATCTTGATTAACTGAATACTTTAATACCGTTGTTTGTTTTTCTGAAATCTTGCACTGCTTTTGAAGCAAGGTAAATAAGACATTTTGTGAATGTTGCTAGGGGTGGGAACTAAGACAGAAGGGAGGAGCTATTCCCTCGGTAAATTTTCCAAGCCAATGAAGCCTCTGGATTCCTAACAAACTATCCACATCTTTCAAGGACCCAACCTTTGAGCTGCACCAGTCCAGTCATTGAGAGTTGAGCAACTGATTGTGGACAGTCAGAGTTGTGAGCTCTGGAAGCCTCTAGCCCACATGTGTTATAGCGAATCGCGGCCCAGAGATGCTGGAGGTTCCATCAGTAACCATACCTACCGTTTACTGAACACTTACCCTAAGGAAGGTGCCATGGAAGAAATTCACAAAGATGCACCCCATCCTCACAAAATATTTCTCAGTTTGAGTTTGGTATTATATGTTCCCTCAGACGAAGACACCAGATAAGAGGCATGAGTGATGCAGCTGCAAAAATAAAGGCTCAGGATCCAAACTCAGTCTTCACTGATATCAAAATCTTGCCCCTAAGTCTGCTTCTCAGGCAAATGGGATAGACAAACACACACATGGATTGAAAAGCAATTCTACTAAGTATGCTCTCCTTAGAGAAAAATCACATTGTTCTCAATATCATTTTCTTATCTGCATAGACAATAATAATTACTTTTTAAAAATGACTGCTGAAATTAAATCACTATTGAAATCCTAGTTTAGGTACCTGATGTACATAGGGCCTCAATAAAAATGAAATGTTTTCTTTCTGAAGATATTCTGGTTGACATTTCAGAGGATCTCACTCCTCTCCCTGGGTTGGGTAAGATGACGTAAAAATAACTATGATGCTTTATATACATGTACCAACTCCCCACAATGAAATTAATCATTATGTACTGAAATATGTCCCAAAAATTAAAAATTTAAAATGATGTCTTTCAAATGCCTTATAACCCGGTGGCTCCATTGTGTGTTTGCCTTCTAGCTCAGGGATCTTCACCCTCAAAATTAACAAACAAACAAATAAGTAAAAGTTATAAATTATTATCCACACTTTCTTAATAAGAATATGAAATTCCAAATCTAAAAGTTTTATAGTGTCAGTTTGTTTCAATCCCTTCAATATTCGTTTATAAAAATAAAGCAAAATGAAAATAATCAAACCCTTAAACAGAAAAATGAATGCAGTATGAATTGTTTTAAGACCAAGGGGAGATACAAAAGAGATAAAGTGGGAGCTGGACTGGGGTATTATGGCTTATTTCTAGAATGATCCCCCAAGTCCCATGCCCCCAGGTGAGGCTTTTGAGAGTGACTTGATCAGGGGTGTATAATATTAGATCTGTCCACTGAAAAGATTGACATAGTTGTGTGTGTGGCTGGATGTACTTACTAAAGACATAAGAGCCATCTTGGGTATGAATGGAGATAACCAATAGGTTTGTAGCCTGAGTGTTGTAGAATGGAAGGGGAAGCTCACTGCCGTTTTCTGCCAGCCCTGTCGTGGACTGTCGGTCCTCTGCTTTGCTGCCCTACTTTGAAGCCAACCATCTATTGGTTGAAGGCACTATAAGCTTTGAGATAAAATAAACTTTTCCTCCTTTAATTTGTGGGTGTCAAATGGTTTTCCCAGCAAAGAGAATGTATGGAAGTTTAGGGCACAATGATCTGTTATCTCCACATTGGCCTCCTTCCTTCTAATCCAACCTAGACTCTCATCCAGCCAAAGATAAGAGTTTCAAATTTTAATAAGTAAATTAACCCAGAACTAAATAACATTAAGGACCATTCTCACTAAGTTGGTTGTGTTCTCCAAGGTACCTCTATTTCTGACATTTCCTTGAATTTCCTGTACTCTTTATGATGCAAAGATAGTTAATTTCATGTTGGTTGATTTGTTCATGAATTGCCCACATATTTGTTTCAATATTATCTAGAGTATTCCCATGAGGGCATTACAACATTTGTACAAAATCAAACAGATTGCCCTCCATAATATAGATAAGTTTTGACCAATCAAGTGAAGGCTTGACTAGAACAAAAAGTCTAACTCGCCAAGGGTGAATCTTCCCAATCTTCAAACTACACACTGGATTTTTTTGTGCCTTCAGACTTTAGTTATGTCTTGAGACACAGGTTATAACTGATCTTTTGTATTGCTAGCCTTACAGCTTGCTGAATCACCTTCCAGACCTGCAAATCTTGATTCAATTCAGCCACCATATCACATATGAATTTCTTATAAATCTCTTTGTTATAACTCCCTGAAATACAACACACACATGCATGAACACACATGTGCACTCACAAATAAACACACACAGATGTACCTGTCCAAAATAATGTTTAAGACATGATAAAAATCCAATTTAAAATGGTACTAGTGTCTAGAAATAAGTCAAAGTCTTAAGTGACATTAATAATTTAGAACGAGAGCCAGGAATGGCTGTGCACATCTATAATTGCTGCCTTATGAGGCTGATGCAGGATAACAAGTTTTAGTACACGCTAGGAAATTTAGTGATTTAGTGAGATCACACCTCAAAATAAAAGTTATAAAATGATGGAGTAAAGCTAAGTAAGGAATATAACAACAGCCCTGGGTCCAATTCCCATAATGCACGCAAACAAAATTTACATACCTCAAGTATTCTTTGATGCTTGTAGTTGTGTTCAAAGTACACTGTATTAACTCTGTACTTTTTAAATGTCAAAAAGAGATTCTTGTTCAAACTGAAAGTTTCTTCAATTAACAGGAACACACCTTCCCATTACACCATGACGTACTTGTATCTGATGGAGGCCTTTAAAATCTCACCTCAAAGCAAGGAGACATCTAAATGGATCAGGTTGAGTATACTGAGAGAGGATTAAGGTTCCTGTAGCTTGTATTTACTTTTCAGTGAAGACAAGACCTGATCACTGCATCTAATTATATCCATGATCATTTTGTTCAATGGGATGTGAGTGATAGACAAGCTGTTAAAATACATTAGAATGAAAGCCTTGCCTTACTTTAGATTCTAGTGTCAAAATTTTTCTAAGGGAAAAATAATTTTATCCTTCTTATGAAAAAAAAATCTTACAAGCCCATTGGAATGATTGAATGGAGGGAAGATGGATGACAAAGTTGTCTGTGAAATACAAATGATCTGTAACTATATTGATCTAAATAAGTATTCATTTTTTATTTGACTTCTGTAAATAAGAACAGGCCAGGGTTTATAGGGCCAATATTAGCATAAGAGATAGAAAGATCAAAGCAAACTGAGAGAAGGAGATGCATGGATGTCTTAGTTAATTTCTCTTCTCTGAAATCCAATACCGAACACCAACAGTTTAAAAGATAAAAGGTATATTTTGGCTCAGAATTTGTAAATGCTTCATTTTGTAGTTGGCTACTTCCAAGGCAACTTCTAAGGAAAAGCAGAGGAAAAAGAGCCCATGACATGGCAGTCAGATCAAGAGAAGAAGAAGGAAGATGCACACTTCCAGGTCATGACCCAGTAACTCACCTCCTCTGACAAGGTTTCCATATGAACATAATAGGTAACTATAAATTCATCAGTAGACTAACCAACTGATGAGTATCATGTCCCAGTGATCCAGTCACCTCCCCTATGAGACTTTGTGGAGACATCCAGATACATATCATAGCTTTCTAATTCAGTATATGTCTATGCAAAGATTCATGCCTATCTTTATGAAAAATACATTTGGTCCATTTTTAAGAGTTTCAAGAGTTCTCATCATTTCAGCATTGCTGAAAAGTCAAGTTCACAGTATCCTCTAAGATTTATAGCAAATTCTTAGCTGTGAACTCCTGTAAAAATGAAAAGAATGTTAAAAATGTCCAACATACAATGGCACAGGATAAATATTCCCACTTCAAATGGAAGAAATGGGGGATAGAATGTTATGGGACCAAAATAAAACAAAAATCCAGTGGGGCAAGCATTAAACCTTGTGGTTCCATGTCTAGCTTCCAGAAAAATCTGTGGCAAGATATGAACTCCAAGGAGATCAGGTTGTCCAAGTCTATAGTGCTTCTAATTGTTGTAGCCTCATGGCCTCTCTTTGGGCTGGTTTTGCTCACTCCCTGCTACTTTCCTCAGATGATCCACATTTCTGGCTTTTCCAACTTCCACAGGTCTCTGCTAAATTTTTGGCTTCACTCTTACAGCTTCACATGCTGTTCTCTCAGGAGCACACAGCCTGGTCCAATTCTGGAATCTGAAGAGAAGTCTCCATGACCCCATAACTCCTGCATTCTGCATGGTTCTAAAACCAGCAACAAGATGATGACACCAATTTCTTCTGCAAGCTAGGACAGTACTAGGGGCCTTTGGCATCTCCCTGGTAGTTTCAGAGGCCTACAAGCCTCTAGATGCCTGAGCAAGAGTAAGGTGAATTGATCCTGGGAGAATTAATTCTCATTCTCTAGGCTGCCATAATTCTGGAACATGTTGTCCTGGGACTCTCTTCTCAAAGCCAAATCTTTCTCCTTTGTAATTTTGAGTCAAAGAAGGGTGGAGTTTTTCAGGTTTTTCCCATTCCAAGTCATTCAAGGTATTGTGCAGATCAAAAGTACTCAGGCTTCTTTATAACCCTTTATAATTCTTTATAATCTTTTAACAATGAAGTTCTCCTCTGCTCCATCTTTATTGGACCCCAACTTTACCAGGGCTTCCTTAGTGACCAAAATTCAAAACACTTTAAATAATTTCTTTGGATCATTGGTCTTGATTCTTAAGCGGTAGGTGAGTAAAAGCCCCTAACAGTACCCAAACCATAGCCTGAATTCTTGGATGGCTTGAAGTTTTTCTTTGCTACATTAATTACTCTATCACCTCTAATATCAGTCTCCCACAAAGTTTCTGGACATGAGTAAAATGCCAGCAAACTGTCTCTCAGAACATAGCAGTCATGGATTCCATTCCAACCAAAAATGAAGTCCTTATTCCTAAATGAAACTTCCTTAGCCTGAACTTTACCAGCTACATTTCTATCAGGATTCTAGTCTTCAGACCTCAGCCCAGAATCTCACATCAGCTTTAGTTTATAGCACTCGGGCTGCTTCTCCAGAAGACAGGTCCACAGCATTCCATACTCTTCCTACAAGCCATTTCCAAGGCTTCTGAATACATGAACAGGTACCCTCACAGCAATAACCCCATTTCTCTTGCACCAAAATCTGTCTTAGTTACTTTCTCAATGCTGCGACACAATTTTACACTTACAACTTAAAAAAAAGTTTTATTTGGCTCTTGGTAGAGTTTTCCATCCATGATAGGTTGGTTCTAAGGCAGGGCAGCATGGTAGAGGAGAAAGAACTCATAGCATAGAAGTCAGGAAGCAGAAACACATCAAAGGAGGAGAATCGGAAATATACCCTCCTAGGCTAGAACTCCCATGACCCATTTGATCTAAGCAAGTTTCACCTCTCGATATCACATTTGCTTTAAAACTCATTAGTGCTTGAGTATCATGCCCTTATAATCCAATCATCTCCCAAATCCAGACTTATGAGTGAATGAGACACTCAAATATATATCCCCTAAAAAATGAGGCAATGAAAGCATCTTCGTGTTGGATCAGATGAAAATACGTTCAGCATCCTGAAAACCTAGGTATCATTTAAAGTAATTTGTATTACTGCCTTTTAAATGAACATTTGCATTTTCTCAGAGAGTTACATACAAAACTTCAGAGACATTTTGGTAGCAGGTTTTGTGAGTGGTAATATGAAAAGAGATTAATTAACAAGATGTGGGATGAAGAAACATGTAGATGCTAAAGCCAAGAGAAAACAGTAATGATTCTGAGAACAGAAACATGCTGGCTACTCAGAGAACCCATCAGGTGAGCTCTGGACTTGAGTGTAAATCTGAATTCTAAATGAATACAATCAAAAGCTCAAGTTTGAGAGAAGCCCTGTTATCTGTGTTACAATTCCACACAAATCAATGACTAGAATATTCTTAACTGAATTCATGTGTTCTGTTCTCACTCTGTAAGACCTACATGAAAAGCAAAAAAGCAAGTCTTTTAATAGATGATACCTGCCATGTAACAGGATCTATATAGTTTAAAATGAGATGAGATTGAGCTTTTCCCAGTGTACCTAGTACTGTGTGATTGAATCCCTTGGAGCATCTAGCAGTGGGAGTGATTGAAGATGACAGCAAAGCTTATTATTCCATTTCCCAAATGTTTCCCATGTCCACCCTGACCACTATAAAAGTGTGTCTGGTATATTGCATTCCACTGTGGTTGAAAGATGAATTCAGGGTCTGTAGCATATTCCCCTTCCTCATGTTTTCATTACTCAGGGAACATTTTCCAAAGATGAGATCTGCTCAATCTTGGAATAGTTTCCAGAGGGATGTGGCAAAGGGCTGCCTCATTTGATTTATTTAAAATTAGGCCTGAGCAAGGAATCCCACTGTCCCACTGGGAATCGTTCTGGCCTGGTGGGAATATACGGGAAAAGTCATACCCATTTCCTGCTGGAATACAAGACGTGATCTCTCATATTGCCTCATATGACTCCTCATTCCTGATGAGGACCATCCCAAACACTAATCCGTGCATGAGTTTACATTTTTTTTGCAGTCTTTCCTCCTTTAATCTCTACCATTAGCATTCTGGCTTTAATTATATTAATTGTAGCAGAATTAGAGAGCATTTTAAAAATGTTCTTAAAAACTCAAGCACTGTTCCTCCAGCTATCAAATTCAGAATCTGTATTTGTTAAATATTAAAATTCTTATAATACTTCCCTCATTGTATTTGGGTACATTATTCATTTTTGACTCCCATAAGAAATATCATAGATGGTGTGACTTGAAATTTGAGAATTTATATTCTGTCAACTGCAGATGCTAAATGTCCAAGATCATACTATCAGTACAGTCAGGCTTTGGTACAGGCTCTATTCTTACTTTGGAGGACAGCTTCTTACTGTGTCCTCACCTTATAGATATGGAGATATCTGTATTCCTTTTCTTATAATATCTTTTTGGTTAACAGATTAGGGTTCTACCCTTAAGATCTCATTTAGTACCACCTAAGGATGCCATCTCCTGATTAGGTTACAATGGAAGTTAGGGCTTTGACTTGTGAATTGAGGTCATAGTACAGATCACATCACTGGAATTTGCAATTTTATCTTCATTTAATTTCTCAATACTCCAAAGTAATTAAAAATTAAAATTAGTTCAGAATTCCCAGCAATTTTAATATACATGATTTTCATATATGTATATATATTAGATTTTCATGTGTATATATGTATGTATGTATATATATATATATATATATATATATATATATATGTATATGAGGAAAATATGTATTCTTCAGTATGAAAAGTGTATAAACCCAGTGACTGGATTTGCATATCATATATGCTTACTTATAAGTTGGAAGGAATTTAATCTTTACACAAAGACTGGTTCTAAACCTGGTTATGTTACTAATTTTCATAACTTAATGTTTTAAATTTGAGTAGCATTTTGGACATTCTTTGAAGATCATGATATATAGTATGTTACAACATTATTCTCCAATTATCTTGCTGTGAAATTTGTCTTTTTGTAATAGAAGGAGTGTTTTCTATATTTTATTTTTTTAACAGACACATATTATATCAAAACACACTACAGGACTGAGGATTTAGCTCAGCACCATAAGCACCTGCCTTGCAAGCAGGCGGTTATGAGTTCAATCCCTGGTACGGATAAAAAAAAAAAAAAAAAAAAAAAAAAAAAAAAAAAAAAAAAAAAAGACCCTGCTTAAAATACACTACTGATTTTATTTATGATGTCAAACTTTTCCAACTGTAGCATAGAAACTTCTCTTTAGATTCCTTCCCACTCTGATATTTCAGGAATCTGAGATGCATAATTAGCATTAACAATCATTTTGACACAGATACTTTGGTTTTCAGTATCCAAAGGAAGCTCCAGTATCTTAGTTATCTATGGCTGTATAATCTGAACATAGAAAGAAAATGACCTAAGAAATGTGCTAGAATCAGACACTCTGGGGAAATATAGAAGACCGACACTGGTCTGCAGGTAAAATGGGAATTGCTGAATGGAAAGATTTATTGAACAAAAGGAACACTTCCTGGGGTACTCTTTGAATTAGTTGGATTATATGTTGATGGAATAAAGGAACGATCACAGTGATTATAGAATCTAGATGCACAGGACAGAATAAAGATATTTAACCCTCAAAAAATAGGAGTCTTCTTAGTGCTTGTTTTAAAAGTACTTTACATATTTTTAATTTAACCAGAGACCTTGAAGTAAGTTCCATTTTTATTCTAAAAGAAGAAAATACAGAAATTATGTGAGTCCTCAAAAAAATCACATAATTTAGGAGAAGCAGTGTTCAGATTTTAAAGCAGTCAGCTGAAATCCCAATGATGTAGTCTGAAATTTACTTCTTATTCATATTCAAATAAAAGAGAGAGGATAGTAAATACAGAAGTATTCTCTGCAGAGATGGGAGGGGGATTCAGAGAAAGAAGGAGGAATCAGTGGGCCAAGAAATGGTACAAAGGGTACAATGTATAAACTTTCATGGAATAGATAAAGTGACATAACTTAATATACATGCATTTGAATATTTGCTCATAAATCAGTATAGGAACACAAGCAGTAAAATACTGAGATAGATTACCTACAGAGGAAAATTAGAAAGGAATAGATGACTGAGAATGGGCATTTCCTTGAATGTACCTTTTCATGAAGTAATTTTAAAACTACAAGACTGTATAACATACCAAGTAAATAACCAATGTTTAAAACCAAAAGAAAAAAAAGCATGATGCCAATGTTCTAACAAAGAAAATGCATGATAAGGTTGGAAATATTTTTAGTACCCAAGAGAGGAAGAGTCCATCAAATGACAGGCCATGTGTAAAGGATGTATGAGTCAACCTGAAGAAACGTCCGGTGAGTAATTTTATGATGAAACCAGCAAGAAAATTACCATAAACTGACAACATAAAATCATTTCTGTTTCTCTTTACTAACTTAAAGTAATATAAAACTAAATAATGAAGAATGAATCCTCACACTCTAGCAGAGCTCCAGTTAATAAAGGGAAAGTTGGACTTCATCACTGGGCAAATATTGCAGCTATAATTTTGCAAGCAAGATTCATTGACTGAAACAAAAATCAATAGGGGAAGATACAATACAAAGCACAATTTTGTAGACAAACATATGTATAGGAAGTATCTCCTCATTAAAATATTTAACACATGGAAAGAAATAATCTTTATGCATCTGAGAGAGAAATTATCTTCATAATGAAATTTTAAATGGCCATAATGACATATGTGAAGACATGTTAGGTGCTTTCCCACCTAGCATGATGCAATAAGGCAAATGTAGTAGCAGGATTGTGATATTCTTTGCCAAAAAACACATTATTTGAATTTAAGTAGGGGACATTAGATGGGAGACATTTTGACATAACTGACCTGTAGTATTCCAATACATCATAAAGAAAATGGAAAAAAGAAAGGAAAAGACTCAGGGCACTGAGGAGATAAGGCATTTGACAGCAAACGGCAAGCCAAAATTGGGTCCTCAGTCTTAAAAAGGACATCAGTGGGACAACTGTCAAATTTCAAGTCAGAACTGGAAATAAGTTAAAAGAAAGCATATGTGTTCACTTCAGATTTTTAATAGTGCACAAAGCTTAGGTAAGAGCTTAACATCTGAAAATTTCTGATAAAAGGTACATAGAAAATTTATGATTCCTTTTCAATTTTTACAAATTTAACTTTCTTTCAAATTAAAATAGAAACACACACACACACACACACACACACACACACACACACACACACAAACACTTTGTTTTTGTTACCACGACCCTGAAGTAGGAAAAAAAAAACAGAACTTGTCACGACAGTTGTCAAAATCCTGGGGGAGTATTTTGTTGTGCCTTGTAATTCAATGGAATTTTATGTCTGACTTCCTCAGAATCCCCAAACCAACAAATTTATATTCAGAGTTTTGTAGCAATAAAACCAGCAAACCCCAGTAAACACTGTGCCAGGCGCTATGCGGGGCACTTTATTTATGTCTCTGTGTTACTCATTAGTTTGCATCATGTCATTTTCCTGTCCTGTGCTGTGTACTCCAATTTTAATTCTGCTTTACAGAAAGAATTCCAATGCAGTCCATTCCTCTTTTTGAACACACAGAGCAAACAAGCTTAATTGGAAATTGCTGTTTTTCTTCTCCCTGTGATGGTAAAAATCATTTTCCATTCCTTCAGGCAGTTGAGAATCATTGCCCTCAAGGAAATGAGGAATATTTCCATGGAGTTTATTTTTCTATGTGCCATAAAATTAATTACAGTTTTGTTTCATTTCAGGGTTGAGGTAGGGATAACAGAGGAGGAGAAATCCCTCGGGGTGAACAATTAATACTACACAAACCTATATGATGTTTGGAAATGCTGACACAAACCGAGCAAACATCTGATGATGTTCTGATGCATCCAGATCCTCCCCATGAAACATTTCGCTTTCAAAATGAATTGCAAGCCCTTTTCTTCCTTCTTCCTCTTTTTTCTCTTTTTCTCTTCACCTCCTCCTCCTCCTCCTCCTCCTCCTCCTCCTCCTTCTTCCTCCTTTCTTTTTCCCTTACCTGTGCAGGTGTTATCAGGGTTTGGGGATACTACAATCTCCTTTCAGAGATAATTTCTAGATCCTTCCTCTTCCAGACAAATAATTTAATGAAACAAACATAAACAGTGGTGAAGTTTCATATTTATGAAAGGTAAGACAAAGATAGAAGGCTGGGGAAGAATGAGCTTTACAAAGTGAGTTTGAGCCAACTAAAAAGGGAAGGAAAATAAAAATATAAAAATATAAAAATATGCACTACAGTTTGGGGTGAGCTATTATGAAAAGGCATAATACTGAAAGCTTACAGGCAACTGTCCCTTCTTCATTTTTCACATGCTGTCATCATGTCTAGGTCATCCTATCAAAAGTTTGCTCGAATTACTGCAAGAAATACACCTGAGGGTGTTGGGAACTGTTATGTGCACGTGTTCTTGGACACTGTCACACCTCCTTTCCCAGCTAGTTTTAGTCATGCCCTGTTTCCTGCCTCACATGCATAGAGAGGTGCCTGTGCACACATGCACACATACACACGCACACATCTCTATTTTGAGCCCACTTCATGATTAAGAAACTGATTATATTATAGTTTATTTATTCATAGTGTCCTGATAGTCACACCCATTTCCTCTTCTCTCAATCTCAAGGACACTACCTGGCCTTAATCTTCACCCACATTTACACGAAACTGACCCTGTACACCTGACTTTCTT
Organism: Cavia porcellus; assembly: GCF_034190915.1. Classification (NCBI taxonomy): domain Eukaryota; kingdom Metazoa; phylum Chordata; class Mammalia; order Rodentia; family Caviidae; genus Cavia; species Cavia porcellus. The sequence goes on along the minus strand of NW_026947484.1, from coordinate 172,330,476 downwards.
ACTCCAGTCCAGCTGAAATACTGCCTCTTAAGGAGCTTGTCTTTCTATGACTTTATAGTACTCTGCTTAGCAAAACAAATCTCTTCTGACCTCAGTACCTACCTGTTCAGTCCTCAGTACCTTCAACTGTCACAGCTCGCTTTCTGAGATCCAGCTTTTGACTTTCCTTTTCTGTAGATATGACAAAAACAGAGGGCATTTTTTCTTTGATATGTATCACTGGATGTGAACTGATATTTCTCGATGCTCTTCCTGTCTCCACAAAGCTCATGTACTTGGAAAGAATTTGCTTTGCCTTTATCTCAACCTGCCAGGATTTTACATCTCATCTTCATTATAGGCATGACTTCCTTGTCATCATATTTTCTAGTTAAGAATTTATTTCCTTTGGTCAACACATTATGTGTTTTCAGTTAATATCTCAGTAATTTGACTCAGCTTGCTTTTGTGAGATACTCCTACTCCTAGACTAGAACTATATTCATGAAAAGTAGGGGGTGTATATTTTAGTATCTATTTTGCTTAGAGTTGTAGAGCTATAGTTTAAGAAAAAAAACTACATGAATGGTTTAGGAACCATAGGACAACATAGTTTAGTGTAAATAGTTTAGTAACATGGAGAATCTGCTTCTCTGGAACATAGCGCCGTAGCACAGCACTGTGATTCTGGAAATAGGAAGTGCTAGTCTGTGTATACTTTTACAGAAACACTGTAACATATTTTTCTACATTGCATCAGAGTGGGTTTGGCTCTCCTCACTTTAATGATGAGAAAACAGAGGAGGACTTGAATTCTGAAAGGTAAAGGTTACTCATGGGCAAATATGGATTCATAATGATACAACTTTAGGTTAAAGCTGAAAAAAAAATACCATAGAAAAGAAATTGTGGAGAAGCACCAAAGTTGGACACCCACAAACTTAATATCAGTGGTCTTGAATAATTTATGTGATTTTTTAACAGTTTTTTTTTAAATTTCCTGTTCATAGATCTACAGATAGAATATCTGTTATAGTCCAGTTTTACAAGGAAAACAAATTAATATAGGACACATTATTTATAGAATTATTTTATAATTGTAACCCAAAGAGTCAAACACAAAAAAGTGCAGGAAATCTGTCTATATACTAAAGACTCAGAGAATCCACCTGAGGACATGGATCCCATAGCAATGTCCTTCATCGGTCTACCTGAAGACCTAGAGCCCAGGACAAAATGCCACAGAAGTCCAACTGGAGGCCTAGGGCCCATGACAATGATTCATGCAAGTCTGTTTCATGGTTCTGCGCTGAAGGCCTTAAGATCAGCAGTGGAAGCTAGAAAGTTAGTTTCAGCAGATACAGGATCTCTGCTAGTAGATTGGAGTTAGAAAGCAAAGCTCAAAGTAAGAACCAAACCTCACCCGAAAAGGACCACAGCCATCCTCAGTGACAGTGACGTCCCAAACTGCACTAGCAATAAGAGCAGCTGAGTTCATATCAAGAAGCCAACATGATGAGCTTCCTCAGGTGACTGAACCATATGCCATCTTCGTCTCTGGAGCCAGGAAGCAGTGCCCAAAGTGATGACCAGAGCTCCTTCAAACTGAACCGCAGCCGTTTTCAGTGACAAGGCATCAAGCTCTTCTGATGATAGCAGCCAAGTTCATATGAGGAAAGAAGCTTGACAGCTTCTCCAGGAGAGCCAGTGGCAACAAGAGAAACAATGACACTGTGGAGAACCAAAAACAGCACTCCTCGTCTCCAGTTCTTCTTTTTATATTGTTGACAACAATCTTCAGGTGGGGCTGCCACATTCAGCATTGTGATTATTCAGTTCAGCTAAGTAATACAACTTGACCACCAGTTGTGAATCCACCACAATATCCATGGATATTTAACCTTTCAAAATGCATGTCTTGAGAAGGTCCATAATTCTGTGTGTTTTGTACAAAGCAGAAGATCTTTTCAGCTAGGATAAGAGGACATCAAATTCTCTAAATTGTTAAGAGATTCAGTGTTTTCATAGATCTCTTAATGCTGAGCTTTGATCTTCAGGGGGCTGTTTGATTGTTTTAGTCATCAACATCTCACGTCTTTAAGACAGTGCTTCTTCCCAGAGGCCAAGAACAAGCGTTTTTGTGGTCACAGGTGACACTGGTTAAGAACACAAACTACGAGATTGGACTACTTGACTTTGCATTTTAGCTTTAGCCCTAAACAAGTGGTGCCTCATGCTCCCTATCTGCAAAATGGAAAGAACAATAATACTTCTCTGTTGGACTGCTTAAATACCCACAAATTCTACATGGACTTCGCATGTCAGTGGTAGCTATTTTTATTTCTGTGCCTATCACTCAAACCTACTGGGAGGATCAAATGGAACAGTTTATAAACTTTAACATAATAATGGAAAAATAAAGACAGTAAAACTAATATGCTTTTTTAAATTTAAAACTGGAAAAAATGTGCCCTTTTGTTCTAAAATCATTCTGAGGTCATAAGCTAAGATTCGCAACTAACAATTCATTCCATTTATAGGACGCACATTTTTTTCTCTCTAAAGTATCTTCAAATTTAATTTTATAGTAAACTGTATCCCAAATGCCTTTTGTTAGAATTAGTTTGTAGATTTAGAGCTTTAAAACTTTATTTTAAATATTCTCCCCTCCAAACGTGGGAAAAAACCTCACATGTACAGGTAAGTAAGTAACATGAAGTTACAAATTATGAAAGCACTTTTAATCTATTGAGATTTGAAACTAGAAATAAAAATAGCTTCTTCAGAGTAGCTTCCTTCTATGAATTATATATTCAGATAATAATTCAAAGGATTTAAATTCGTGGTTCAGTAATAGGAAATGGCCTTTTATTTTCGAAGTACTGAGTGTCGAAATAGGTGGATGGTGGACATTGTTCTTCCACTCCACACAGTCTTAAATAAAAACGGAGCTGAACACAATGGTGCCTGCTTGTAATCTCACCTTCACAAGAGACTAAGGGAGGGAGGTACTGAGTTTGATGCCCTGTTTCAAAATAAAATTTGAAAAATCTGGGAATGTGGCTAAGTGAAGAGCAGGTGCCTACTGTGCACCAGGCCCTAAGTTCAATCCCCAGCACTGTAAAATAAATAAATAAATACATACATAAATACACGAGAACACAAAAACAGTATGCTTTAAAAATACCATGTCTCCCTGGATAACAGAAGACAGCTCAGAAGATCTTACAAGGCAGTTTCCAAATTGATTTGTGGCCACTTGTACAGCTGATTTTTAGTAATATTAGAAGATATTTTTTTCTGGAAATAATTTTTTTGCTGAGGGATACACAGAACCTGGTAAATCTAGTAAATATAAAATATTGCTTTTATTCTAACTCAGTTATTAACAAGCTTTTATTTGTAAGTAACTATATGAGAAGGACACTGATGTGTGCCATGAAATAATAAAATATATGGAGGAATAAATGCTGATGAATAATCTCCGCAGGTGAAATTATCTTCTCTGGAGGGTGCAGAATGAAGCAAAAGAAGTAACTGGAGTTCTTGATGAATTAGAGGTTTCAGATCAACATCTTAGAATCATGAATTTTGAGTGTGAGGAACACTGGAAAAAGGTGACAAGAGGGAGTTGAAAACAAGGAGATGAGGGAGAAAGTGTCTACTTCAGAAGTAAACAGTACAGACAAAGAAATGAAGCCAGGATTGTGCCTCAGTTGTGGGGCAAGTGTCTGGCACATGGAATCCTGGAGCAAACCAATGGTGGAAACCTGGGAAAGTCCTCTTGAATGACTTTGATTTGGCTCCACTTACCTTCAAATTCATTTACCATCAGCTCCCCTCTGAATAAGAAGGAATTTTACAAGTATTTTCCAAAGACAACTACTTCCATGTGATGTTATATTCAAAAACATAAATTTCTATTGTCAAATAAACTTGTAAAAATTGGCATCAGTGAAGTTAAACAGATTTCCTTCTTACAGGACTTCTCAGATACTTTAGTGAATTAATACATTTTACAACTATTTTACAGAAGACAGAGAATGCTCCACTGCCAAAACCCATTGCACCAACAGACTTTTTTAATGTATTCTCAGATTAGTATTTCACAATAATTGAAGAAACACTGGATTAGGACATTAGCCTTGATTTATTTGTACAACAAACAGGAACTGAATGACCTCACTGTGGCAGAAGTGTGCCAGGCAGTATAGATGCACTTGTTAACACAGAGCCACAGGCTGTACTCCCGTGACACTCACATCTGGAAGGCACAGCCCACAGGCATGAGCATTACATCAGCAGGTGTGAAGGTTAGTTTTCCAAGCATGTCTTATCCCCAACAATTCACACAGTGTCTAAAGCAGGCAGTGTGATACATAGTTGATAAATGTTGGTAAGAAAAGTTTGGAGGCAAGCAAGGTAGAAATTTGGGGTTAGGGAAAAGGATGGTTAGAGATAGTCTGGGAGCATAGCTGAAGCGCACAACGGGGAATTCCTGAGAGTTGCTGGAGGAATGGGGATAATTCTGTCTGGGAAAAGTGAGCATGACAGTTAGAGATAAATGTCTTGAATCAGAAGCCTGCCTCAATTCAGTCACATTATAGAGATGGACATGTGTTCAATCCAAACTCATGGACTAATACCACTTAATTACCACTAGAAAACATCCGGAACATCTTCTACTACAAACTTCATTCCTCTGGTTCTCCATATGACTTTGTACACCTATTTTTTATGTTTTTGTCAGCAGATGGCGAGGTCTGCACTATCTGTTATGTGCAAAATTGACACTCACATTATTTATCCAACATGATCTTGGAGCATTCCTACCAAAAGTCTCCTAGACAAGCCAAAGGGACATGGAGGTTGTTCCTAAGCTTTCTCGTTGAAGGACTGGTTGTGAGCCCTCTGTCAATATTTACCACTATAAATACATTATCTAATTGCTCATAGGAAACTCATGTTCCAATTTTCTAATTAAGTAGCTACCATGCCCAATTTCTGGGCATAGCCATCAGGAAATAACTGCTCTTTAGCTTTGAGCTTCTTTGTTGTGTTCCATATCTTTACAATAGGAGGATTATACAAGGAAGTAAGAGATACTGACAACACTTTACATGAATTCATTCTTTTCAGAATGGAGCTAATTACCTGAGATGAGAGACATGGCAAGTGTTTCATGGAAAACAACAAAGAAGATTTAGGGTGTGGATTTGACATTCTCTGGCAATTTTCTTTGTCCTCACTGTCAGATAAAGTGGCTTGACAGCAGTATTAATTTGAATCCTAGCATGTGCAGAGGTTTGTATTTGGCACATAAGATAGAAAGTATAGAAGAAAATAAGAATTATTTCCAGAAACATCCATGCAACACTGTTCACAAAGACAGCCTTATCAATGGTTTCCTTTAAATTTGTGCAGTTCCCAACCTTTACATTTGTGAAAATGAGAATGAGAAATAGTTTCCACTTTTATGTTTTTACATAAGAGCAGGAGGAGCTTCTTGATTAGTACATGTTTGTAGTCTATTATGATTAAAAATATGAAGAGTTGGTACATGTACACACATTTAAATTCTATTTTCTTCATTATTTTCATCCTCTACTCCTCCACTTCCTGCCTGCTTCTTTCAATTCTTGACTCCTTTCATCTGAAAAAGTTCTGTTTTCATCATTTTTGCCCTTCAGTTCACTTCTTTTTTACTCCCTCATCTTCTCTCCTCCACTCCCTATCTCTTCCCTCCATCTCTTGCTTTGAACAGGGAAAATTTAATAGGGTGATGGCACATAGTTATGAACGAAGAATATGGTCATGAAAGCAATGAGTTGTAGAAGTGAGGCTTAAGAATGTGGAGTGATGGGTTTATAATTTGTCAGGTCCAGATTCAAATATAGTCATCAGACCCAGAAGAGAGATATATGATTCAGGTTGAGAGGAAACCATGCCTGATTAGAGGTCAGACGAAGATCAGAAACCGGATTTCAAATCTGCCGATAGATCACTGTGACACCTGCAAAGATGAGTTTGGTAATGTTTTCTCAGGAAATAGAGCACAGAATTAGAACAGAAGCAAGAGGAGTCTGAGGTTAGATCATGCCAAGACTCCAGATAAGAAATTGGATTAGAATAAGAGAATTTATAAGAAGAGCTAGAAAGATATGTGTCCATTCCTTAGCAAATACTATTTGGTGTCACTGGGTGAAGTGCAGCGATACATCATAGACCACAAGGACTATGTGGATTTGGAAATTTTTGTTTGGCAAAGTCTTGTTTACCATATAAGGACACAAATTGTGGTTTTTCACAGATTCCAAGCTTCTGTTTCTCAATATGTTTCCAGTGCGTTTAGTTCATCAATGATAATTCCTGGTGATGAAGGAAACATGACTCTTAGAATAGAATAGAATAGAATAGAATAGAATAGAATAGAATAGAATAGAATAGAATAGGAGAAACATACACATACTCAAATGTAAAAATAAAGACATTAAAAACATACACAAAACGTGAAAAATACCATTAACAAAGAGCTAATTTATAAAACAATGGGATTTCCTTCTGTCTTATTTTTCAAATCAAATGTTCCGTTTTACTGTTTTGTTTTATTAATGTATTTGGTAACTTGAATAACTATTTTGAAGATAATAATATACAATATAACAACCATTGTTAGAATCCTATAATCTTGTTTTGAAAACCTATGTATAGTTATTGTTTTTTGTTATTACTTTTGTTGTTGGCATTTTGCTTTTTTTTTTTTTTTGATATGTTTGCTTCTTGGATTTTCTGTCATTTCTTTTTTCTCTTTAAAAAAACAGTGAAAATATTATTTAGGTAATGTAGTGATAGAAAGCCAACCTGAGGATATTGAAATGTTCATTTAACAAAGATCTAAAAGATGCGAACATTCGGGCTCATGAAGAAGTGAAAGGATATTTCAAGCAAAATTGTGTGGAATATAAATTCTATGGAGTTGGAAAAGCTAGGAAAGTTTAAAGAGTTAGCCATATGCAAGCTAATGTGGAGATAACTATTAGAGAGGAGGTGGTGTCAAGTTGATGATTTTATAGACAATCTCAGACCAGAAATGACCGGAGAGTGGCCTTACAGCTGTCCAGGAGCAGCTAGAGTAAATTAGATGGGGAGAAAGAGGGAGAGAGATAAAGAGAGAGAGAGAGAGAGAGAGAGAGAGAGAGAGAGAGAGAGAGAGATTCAACAATATGTATGGATATAGAATCTATAGCCCTTGATTATATACTAATGATAGAGGAATCAGGGATGGCTCCTAGTATTTTTGCGTGGGAAACAGGGCGAGCGATGGAATCCTTTACTGAGAAAAAGGCAACGAAGTCGTTTCAAGTTCTGGAGCAAAATCTAGATTTAAGTGACAAATTTCAGATGTTGGTGAACGATGAAGTCAATGACAAGAACAGAAAACTTTGAAAATGAAAAGTAACCTTATTTGAGTATTAAGAAAATTAATGAGATTAAGCAATGTGAACAAAAATGTGATCTAGTCACTTATTAACCTATCTTTTCTCAACTCCAATATAAGTGCTAGATAATGATTTTGACATTGAACTTGATATTTAAAGAGATTTATATAAGGCACGATCCCTGTACTATTTCTATTTAGCCAATGCTTAAATTGACACAGTCCCTGATTTTATAAAGTATTCATTTCTGATAATGTGGGATATTTCTTTTTTCTCCCTCTAAGAGAAATCCCACCTAAATAGAATGATGCTCTGAGAAAGTGAGTAGAAAAGAAAGTTTTAAATTATTCTGATCCATGAAATATTGGTTTATAGGCCAAGGCTATTGTGTTAGGGATAATTGTGGATGTATAAATATTTGGTAATCTGCAGTGTGGTGTGGTGATATGTGGTTTGATATGGAGTGGTGAGGTGTGGTGTGGTGGTGGTAGCTGTGGTATGTGTGTGTGTGTGTGTGTTGTGTGTGTGTGTGTGTGTGTGTGTGTGCATATGTGTACACATGTCTGTCTGTATTAGTATGTGTTTCAAAGAGTCAGTCACAAAGTTATTGATAGTAATAAGAATATGTAAATTTCACATCATAAACATAATATTTTCAAAACTCACTGGCTGAGTTCCTTTGTGGATAGGTGACACTATTAGAGGCAACAATAAATAACAAGAGAGCCACAACCTTGTCTCTGAGAGATCTGATAGTGTGAGGAAGTGGCCTGTATGCAGCACAATAACATACCAGGTAGGAAGCTATAAGTCTCAGAAAGCAAGAACATTTAACCACTATGAGGGTCACAATAATAGAGAAATAACTTCTGGTTAAGAGTAATGTGAAAGGACTTCATAGTTGGTTTGAATTGGGCATTAAATATGGGATGACGTGGATAGCATGGAAAAAGAAGTCTATTTCAAAAGAAGAGTGAAACAGAGGCTAGAAGATTAAAGTATGTAGCCAAACTGGAATTAGTTCAGCATGCATGGGAAGTGAAGTTCATACTGGGAGGTAAGGATGAAAAAAAAAAAAATACATTGAGTCCAAAGTAGGAAAATCTTATGAATTTCTCCTTGAAAGTCTGGTATGGTTTATAACTGAAAAGTCCTGCAAAGTCTCATGTGCTCAGAATGAGGGTGTAGGGGGGTAACTGGATCGTGGGGGCCATATAGCTAAGTGGTTACTATGTGGCGCCTGGCTGGAGCTGAGCCACTGACAGTGGGACCTGGAAGAGTAAGAATGACAATATCTATTCTTCCCTGGTTTCTCCCCCTCCTCCTCTCTTTTCCTGGCTGCCATGATGTGAGCCGTTTTCTTCCATGGCAAGCTCTTGTCTCCATGCCCTTCCTGCCTTGGACCTTGTAACCAGACTAGTATGGGCTGAAACTTCTGAAAATTGTGCCAAAATAAACTTCTTTAAGTTGTGAATGTCAGGGATTGTGTCTCTGCAGCATGGAAAGTGAATAACATATTATCTAATCCACCAAGCTCCACATTTCTGAGTGCTAAAGCTTTCATATAATTATCCCCATTCTCAGCTCTATAAACATGGTACTTGGTTACACTGAACCCATCCTTACATCCCATTTCTATATCGAAAGTGATTGGCTAGCAGATGTTATCTGGTCAGAGTAAAGGAAACGTTCTTCTTTTGGTTTTGAACAGAAAGGCTTCCTCATACGTAGAGTGTCCTTTAGATATTACTCTGTCTCTCTCTCAGTGGATTTACATACAGGAAATAAAAGGTTCTAGGTCCAGAGAGAAAGGCAATGGAGAAAGTAAAGCTGCTCCTAACTAAACAAGGTTGAACATAAAAAGAGAAAAACTGAGTCCTAACATTTTTTCTAAGCCATTAAGCCTCACACCATATTGGTTCTAGTTTCTGGACTTTAAAATCACATAAACCAGTAAGTCTCTTCTATGGTTGGATATGGATTTACTTTTGTTTACCAGTTGAAGTATTTGATAGATAATTCTTGAAAGACACATTAAGATAAAAGTTGGCAATAAGAGACCGACTGATTTGTGTGTTCCCCAGAGTGCCCTAATTGGGAAGGCAATCCAGATATGGTACCAGGCAATATGGAACATTTAATAAAGATAGTCCAACGTGCAAGGCAGTCACACTTTTAAATTTAGATTACTTTCATTTCAATCTTATTCTCTGCCTCACCGTTTGACTTAGGTCTCAATCTCCCCAAAAAGGAAATAAAGTAATTCTATTTAAGTCTTCCCTTGAGAAGAGCTACCTCCCAGGGACTGGGAGGCTGACACCACATTTCTCTCTCACACTGATGCCAGGCTGTATTCATTTCTTTTTAGGTATTTAATACAAAACAGAAAAGGCACAGAATTGTAATGACCTTAGTCAGTTTCATTCCTAAGGCAAGATCAACTTTGGGGCCAATGTTTCAAGCACAAGATGCTTTGATTTCAATGACTGTGAAACTTTGCAGAATTCATCCTTAAAGTTTACTTCCAGTGTTTAGATTATAGCAGATAGTCTAGAAGCATACTAAAAGTAAGTCTCTTAAACCTTATCAGAAGATCCTCATAAATCACATTCAAGAACTCATATTTAACTTCCATTTACATACATATGAAACTCAAGACTTTAGACTAGTGGAATGAATTCCAAACTGCCAGTTTATAGCAGAAACTTTCCTTTTCAATTTGAGGATTGAAATTTGGAATGAGAAAGCTTTAATGGGAATGGCATGTTTCATGAGAAATCACTGGGTCTGGCTGATTCCTGAAACGGGTAAAAAGTGTTACCTTATTTGGAAAGCTTAAAAAGCCTGCATTATATTTCTAGCAGCTAAATCTTAGTCTTTTCATCTATAAAATAGGTTTGGACATTCCTTATTGTGGTAGAGCATACAACAGAAAATAGCCCGGAATAAACTATTATTTTTATAATTTACTGTATATCGTGTTGTATTATAGACATTAATGTTTGCCATTTATTTAGGGCTTGATATATGGCAAGGAGCAGTGATGTGTATATTTAACACATTTTATGTTCATGCCATTCAAACACTGTGTAAGTATTATCCTTATTTTTTTTAAGCCAGTCAAATTTAGCAGTGGGGGGGGGTGGTGGTATATCAACTTTAGTGACACTAATGTTAATAAGTTTCGATAACCCACTGCCATCAGACCAGCCTATCCCTATTTTTTGATGAAGAAAACTAAGCACAGAAATATGAAGAATTTGCACAGATTTATATTGATAAAATACAACAAAATAGAAAACCAACATGAAGTAGTATACTCTTTGTATATGCTATTACTTTTCTTTTCCCAATATTACAGAGAGGTTGATGCTGTAAATAAGATGTTTTCAGATAAAAGACGTCTCTTAATCAATTTTGTGTTGTTATAACATAGGGCTCCATCCTGGATAATTTACAGAGTACCAATTCATTCTCATAGTTCCGGCCCCCGGCGTCTGGTGAAGAACTCTCAGTGTGTCTTCACTTGGACACAGTAAGTATGAAAAGGCGAGATGGGGGTGAACTCTGAGTCATCCTGGGAGAGGAGTGGAAGGACATGAATTGATCTCTACAAATCTTTTCAATGGCAGCATTAATTCATCCAGATTTGTATGAGCTAAACATCTCCCACTAGGATCACCTCCTGGAAGCACTGTGTTGGCATTATTTTGAATAGAGGACAAAAACATTCCAACCATTGTACTTATAAAACATAAGCACTCTCTCAAGGCCACGCAGGTAAACAGGGAAAGCACCTAAACTTAAAACTGAATCCCAATACAGTACACATTTTATGTTTTACTTCCTAATATGTTTCCCTCATTCACCTAGTCTCTCCTCTTCAAAATTTTTTCATTACATACTTTCTTCCAATGATATTCTTACCCTTACTCTGAGCTAGGTTTCTGTGACACACAGTAGAGGATTAACAGACAAGCATCAGTCAGTTGGTCACTCGATATGTATTGTAAACTGACACTGTTAGAAATTGTTGGAAAAATTTCATGTGAATGTGTGTTATGCAAATTCAATTGTATATCAATTTAAAAATATGATTTATAATTTCATTTTGAAGTTTACTGTTTTTATTCCATAGCATATTCCTTACTCAATTCATATTTTAAAATCACAAATGTGTTATCACATTCCTTTCATATATGTGCTGACTAACTTCAAACTTAATGTTTAATCTGAGTTCTCCCTGCATATTTATTGGTAAGTAGAAGTACTTTGTTTTAGAATCAAATTTTGTAGATTCTCCTACCATTCTTGGTCGGTAAATCAGGAAACGCAGAGCATTAGAATTTCTAGTTTTTTGCTCAATAGCTATGACCTCCATGAATTTTTAAAGCTTCTTATCAGCTATTTAACAATAAAGTTGTTAAGCAATAAAGCATCATTGATAATCGTACCTCAATAAATTTTTTTTTTACTGCTATGAATCCTCCAGGAATGCAGCATATACTTGGCCTGGTTAAAATAAGAATGACAAGAATGACTGGACATAGAATCCCCAGAAGTAGCAGAAATGCTGCTTGGAACCTGCTGTGTCCTGGATGTTCACTTTCCCTCGCATGAACATTAGGTTTTGCAATTTGCAAAAGTTTTCAAGCAACTCATTTAATTCACATAATACTGTATGAGGCAGTTCTTTAATAAAACTAATATTCCCAAACAAGGATCAGAGACAAGCATGAATTTACCAGAGGTCTAAAGATAGCAAGAAGTGAGTCTAGGATATGATTTTTGCTCTGACAGCAGAGTCAAAACATAAACATTACACCAGCTCCTATGGATATTGTCAGTAGACAAAGGGTTAGACTCGCTTCAGCTTTCATTCTGTCTGCTCTGACCCTGGAATCTAGTGAGCCCCCAATGAATGATTTTGATTTTTCCCCTTTTCTGTCCCTGTCTTTCTTTTTAAAGTTTTCTTGGCCACATTCAAGGAAATGACTCCAATTAAAACTTTGTGAGGCCAAGGACGGTAAATGTATCACTGACCACAGATTCTCCAGGATGTGGCCACAATGGGATTCCTCAATTGTTTGCCATCCATCCCATCCTGTCCAGCATCTCTTGGGACCTTCAACTGCCAGGGATGGAGTGTCCTTGTTATTGGCCCTGGCCTTCAGACTAGAGCTTGGACATCTAGTTCATAACTCCAGCTGAGGCATCACCTGCATTCTTTTTTTATACAAACATTTTAGAAGTACAGACCCCTTTCACTTTCTTCAGAGAATCCACTTTGTTCTCTTCCTTCCTTTCCCAGCTGCATAGTTTTCTGCAGGCTCCTCACTTTCCTACGATTCAAGTTAATACGTTGGATCTATAGAGAGCCACTGGCATGACCTTTGCTCTTGTGTCTTCACTGAGCTCTGCTGGCTGGCATACAGCCTCAGTAAGACCCTTTGATACACTTAGATTATAGGGGAAAATTCCTACTTTCTTCCAGTCTGCTGTGTACTGTGCTATGATTTGTACAAGTTTCATATCTGGTTTTAGCCTTCTAATAGCTCAGTTATACACATATCCCAGGCATCAGTACAACTGTTTAAAAAGAAACAGGATTGAGCTCACATCTATTTGAGGCCAGAGTCACCACTCTTCTTACCACTCTAAGGCTAGCAATGAAATTCAGATTCACAGTGAGTCAAACTTCTCATTTGTTTTCTGGTGTTTATTCTATTAAACTTCTCTTTAATCAAGACAGGAATTTTAGAACAATAATTTCTTAGTTTTTGTTACAGTGTCTATCAACTGGACTGCGTTTCACAGTGTTGGCCCTAGTAACATTGAGCTAAACTTTTATTCTGAACACATCTTCACTCATGAGATTATATTCACCATCCTCTTCTTGTGCCACTAGGTTTCGTCATGCCACAGCAGGCTGACTACAGAGGAAAAGAGGAAGTAGTATGTAGCATGTACTTCCTAATGCGGCAGCTATGAGACGTTCCTTTAGTCATTTACTGTCTTGATGATTGTATCAATATTTTAATGGATTCCACTAGAGCAACCATTTTTGCCCAAGAGTTTGGTGATATGCGCCCCATGGAACCAGAGTACTGAGGAGAAATGTATTTGCAACACTGATGTAAATAGATCCTCTGCACCAAATCCATGCCTTGTCCTCCCAACATACATAAAAACGAATGAGGCCTGATCTTCCTTCTTTTTCAGCTATTGTTTATTTTTATTTCCTTCATGTGCAACTGAAACCAATCTCAACTAATGTAAGTAGATATACCATTAAAAAGATGAAAAGAGTTAGCGTTGATAAACCAGAGGGAGATGGAATGCATGAGAACAATCTAATGCAGGTATTGAAAGTCATGTATAGTTAGGCAAAATTTTTCAGAAATGTAGGTTATTACATCACTGCCTTGTATTTCTTCATTCTAATAGCATATGTGCAACACCCTCCTAGTGCTTCAAATCTTAGGTACAGAGACGGTCCTGAATTATTATCTCCAGAGCCTCCACTTACTAGTTTTTGGACATCAGTTAAATCCATTTTCCCTTTAAAGCCTTATTTTTGTATCACTAAAATAGATTTGACACATCAGGAAGTTACAGTACGCAAAGAATTTTCTGTAGTGCTGCAACAGAGAAAATATCCCAGGAGTAGCCATTCCCTTGGGGTCAGATGTTCCTAAGTTCCAGGAACTTCTTTTTTGGCTAGCTCTAAAGGAACTGACTATATCCTATTGAGAAAATCTATCCATGCTCTCCCTGTGCTTCCTCCCTTCTTTGATATATATATTGGATATATATATATATCCACTATATATATATATATATATATATATATATATATAGAGAGAGAGAGAGAGAGAGACAGAGATACAGAGAGACAAAGAGAGATACAGAGAGACAAAAACAGAGACAGAGAGAAGAGCTTCAATGATTTCACAAAAGATTGAGTCAGCATTAAAAGGAGTGCATATGGCCCAGGAGAATCGAGACTCTGTCAGTGGAAATCTCTAAGTGAAAAGGTTCCTGTCAAGGGAGCTGTTGCTTTAGAGACCCTGTCAGTAAGAGCTTTTGTCTTAGGAGTTTGTAAATATTTATATTTTCAAACTACTATGAGAGGCACAACAGCCCTTCCACATGAATGGATTACTTTAAATGTACCCGAAGTCTGTAATTCAAGCTGTCAAACGTGAGGAAATACCAGACTTAAAGCTGCCATTCCGATCCACTCAGAATAAATAAGGACTTTGGGCAGAGCTCTTTCACAGAATGGCTCACAGACATATGGAAGATGTTATAAGAGAAGATGACTGGGGAGAAGGGAAAACACACTAAATAAATTCAAGAAATACCTAGTCTTTCCTCCAGAGAGGGAAGGGAATGGGGCTTGAGGGAGAAGAGAGTTGGCCTCGAAGTGGGGAAATGGATTAAAATTAAACCAGGAATGAGGGGTGGCACGTGGAGGCTTTTCCTGTTCCTAAGAATTGTCTGGTTTTCATTTATTATTTTGGGGGTCCAGTGATATGATAGCAATGCAGAAACAAAACTATGTGTCTGGACAGGCTGCATGAAGAGTAAGTGACTTATTTATTTATCATCACTGTCATGGTCCTTCTTTAATGTGTATCAGAGTTTCCAAATTCACTAAACACAGGGCTGGGGATTTAGCTCAGTGGCACAGTGCCTGCCTGGCAAGCATGAGGTCCTGAGTTCAATTTCTGGTACACATAAAAAGAAAGAAAGATAGATAGAAATAATCAAATTTATGGAAAACATGTGCATTAAACTGAAAAAAATCTACTTCTGGAGACAGTGATCAGTGAGTTATGTAAGTTTATTTGCACTTTACAAGCATATTGTGGACACCTACTTTGCTTGAGAAATAGTGGTTAGAGGAGCAGCCGACTTGGTGGAGTGTTAGGTTTCAGTCTTTTCTCTAAGTCCTACTTGTTTTGCAGAAGATGTTAAATCACTTCTTCTAACCATCAGCTCCAAATCTCAGGTTTTTCTCTTAATGACTAAACAATAAGTTGAATGCTTTACCTCAGAAATTGGACTAAACAGATTTGCTAAGATTGTTTCACCATGCAGTCTAGATTGGCTAAAGCACAGATAGCATTGCATTCACTTACATAGGTGACCCTACCATACGTTATTCTACCCTGTAATAAGATTGGACCCCCCTTTCTAACTTAGGCGTGGCCCGCTGATTTGTGTGAACAGTGGGATACAAACCAAAATGCCATGTGTTTGAATAGAACTTCTAAGACTCAGTGACTTGCACTGTTTCTAACTTTGCTTGCCCTCTGCCCTCATAAACAGCAATGCCCCAGATAGATGGAAGCATGTCAGTCTTCATCCTGTAATGAAAACAATATGAAGCTGTGCTCTGCAGCTGACTGCCATGGGTACAGCATCAAAGGGAAATGCACAGGTATTGTCTGAAGCCATTGGAATTTGACAGGATGTGTATTTTGCTTATTTTGTATATATTTATTTTAAAGAGAATAAAAAACAATGAAGTTATACAGAATTTCAAGACAAGATGAAAAGAAATTACCAACTGTTATTATATAGCATATTGTTGTCTTCAAAATAGGTGCTCAGATTACCATAGGCATGCACTATTGATCAAACAATATAAACACTAGCTGTTCCTTTCAATGAACTAACAGAATGAGTAGTACAATTATCTTATTTGATATATTCCATCCTTCATTTCTCCTTTCCTCTACCCAATTTGTTCTTTCCTGTTGATCAGTTACTTTCTTTTTCACAATATCTATTGCACCTTTGGGATCTTATTTACTCTTTCAGTTTCTTATTCTAGGAAGACAAAACGATGTCTACACATGCAACATTGGTTTATTTTACCTATGTGAATGCTCTTTAATTGCATTCATTTATCTATGAAAACCTTGAGCTTATGTTGCTTTATAGCTGAGTAGTACTCCCTTTTTTTTTTTTTTTTTTTTTTACTGGAGCAGAACCCATTCATATAGTCTGCTAGTAAAAGACAGGAGAAAATTCTAATCATTAAAGCATGGATTTATGACTTTGATCTTGCTAAGCTACAAGACATAATAAATCACCCTGGCAGAGAGGGTGGAATAGTGAACTTTTAATGTTAATGGTCTTTCAATAGATTAACACCACCCGGTCAAGAAAGGTAGATTGAGCCAGGGATTTATTTATTTATTTATTTATTTATTTATCTGTAAAGAATAAAGCCAAATGAGGAAAAAAGCAAAATAGGGTCATTCAAAACAAAAGGATGGGCATAGTACATTATTTAAAACCAAAATGCAAGGTGTTTTCACAATGGTTACCATAATGTCTCTTGTCTTCAATAGACATGTCTGTATCATCAGGTACAATAAAATTGAATATATAAATACACAAAGAGAATAAATTTAAAACATTGAGTAGTATATTCAGTTCTGAGATTTTCTGCACAGAATATTAGTGGCCATATGATGCCCTTTTGGGAAGATATTTGGACAAAGACTACTGGACAGGACGCATCACTTCACTGGCCATTTGCGGTCTTTCTAGTAAATTTATGGAAGCGTTACTGAAAGACCACATTGTTTAAGGTTCGTGGGAGGTATTCACAAGCAAGTTAAAGGAGATAGAATTTGACCACAGTTGGACATTGAGACAGAAGACTGTTAGACAAAATGCCAGGGGCATGGCCTGAGGAATTCAACAGATCTGAGTTCAAATTTCAGATCTACCATTTTCTTGCTGCTTGGTTTGGACTCAGTTATTTAAAACTCTGGGGTATCCCACCTATAAAGTTAACTATAATAATATGCATTTAAAAGGACTGCTGTGAAGATCCCAGAATTACTCAATAGAATGTGACCAAACCCAAGTAGACATTGCATAAATGTTATTCCCTTTTCCTTTTCTTTTCTTACCTAGACTTTAAATGACATGGGAAGAGAGTTTCTGAAAGACATCACTGAATGAAATGTTTGTTACTGATCTATTTATCCTTTTATTTTGGGAGTCTACAAATAATCCTTCATGATAAATCAAATGGATTTTTCCACCACCCCCCCAAAAAAAAGAAAGGAAAGGAAAGAAAGAGATCAAGAATTTCTATTTTATTGCGCACTAAGAAAAGCTTGAACTAGAAGGACTTTTTGCCTGAAGGAGAAACAATTTGGATGGGTGGTGAGCCTAGGAAGATGAGGAAGAAGAGGAGAGGAAAGTGGGGAGGAAATGGTCATCATTTCCAAATACTATTGTGTAGTCTGCTGGGGGCATGAGGTATTTTGTGACCCAGACGAGAGAGCTCTGTCCCACAGATCAGAGTTAGTATGAAGTATTTCTCAAATCAATTCAATGCACATAATAGCCCCACAATGACTCCTAAAAGATTGTGACTACTCATCTGCTGGATATATGCATGCTGAAGTTGTGTGAACCCTGGTTAATCAAAGAGGGATCAGAGATTCCTACACTTGGCAGATCCTTAGACTAGACACAATGTAATGCTTCAAGCTTGTGTTGAGGGCCTAGTACCTGTAAGCCTGAAGTTATCATCTAAGAGTGGAAGAGATGCTAAAGGGTGAGCATCTCCCTTCTTAAGCACGATCACCACTAAATTCTTCCATTCTATGAGAGGTGTCGTGACTCAGCTTTGCCCCATGTTAGTAATTCCAATCACTGACTAGATGTTATAAATTATCAATCTTGTGTGGTATTTACTCTGATCTCAATGTAGAATTTTATCCGTCTGGAACTTGCTTGTAAAAGAAAGTCCTCATGCAAACTTGACTTTTAACAGCGGTACATTTTCAATTTAGTCATAAAATTAAAGAAAAGGAAAACAAGTTTATGAATCATGTCAACATGGATCTAATTGATGAGTGGAGATGTTATGCTGGAGAGGAATTAAAGTTGGTAACGCTGTCCTCTAAGCTTCATTTATACAACTAACTGCATGATGTCTGTGACTCATTTTCCTTCTTGAAGCCTTAATGTCCCCATTCATATTACACATATTAAATTTAGTAATTTCCAACTACACTATCTGCATCAAAATGCTGTAATTAATTTAATCATATAACAAATCTATACTATGTTCCAGAGATACTCTCTGAGGAAATGAGAGCACAGAAAGGAACAAGAAAGTGACTCTATCTTGGTAGAATTTATTATCTGTAGAGTAGAAATAAGTTTATAATTACTTAAAAGATGTAAGGACGTGTATGCATGAGGTAGCATAGGAATCGAATAAGTCAGCACATAGTTTTGCTTTGAAGAACTGCAGTGGGCTTGCTTGATGAAGTAGGACTAAGTTTTTGCATATCAAAAGAATTTGGAGATAGCTAAAATGATTGTACTACTAATTCTATTAGTTCTTGGCACAAGATGGTTAACATTCATAGCATTAGATCAATTTTGCATATTTATATCTGGTAATCTGAGTAACTCTTTTGAAGACAACTATGCAAAACAGCAACCTTATTTATGTTTCTATCACCTTGTTTTGAAAAATCTATACTGTTATTGTTTTGGGCTCTTCATTAGTGTTATTTGTATCTTTCATTTCTTGTTTTTCTTATATTTTGTTTTCTTTTGTTTTTTCTCTAATACAGAAAGAATAGATACATACGTATAGGTTTATACATGCTTAGATCTTATCCTAAAGAGTTTATAAGAACTGATTTTATTACATATGATGATATCAAAAGCTATGCAGAAGAAAACAAGACATTATGGTAGCCACTCCTGATTTTCTAGCATCTTGTTTAGAGGTCCAATAATGCTTTTATTCTTTGTTTTTATTGGGAAATAATAGATATTTGATTTCAATATGTGTGAGAGTATGGACAGCTATTTTGAAGAGAACAAGAGACATTTTGGTAGCCATTCTTGATTTTCCTATTGTCTGAAGTTTTGAAGACCTGCAACACTTTCATTCTTTTGTTTTGATTGGATTTATACTATTTTTATTTTGTTTGAATTCATTGTGTGTGAAGATATCGACAACTATTTTAAATAAAACAAGAGATATTATGGAAGCTACCACTGATTTCCTGTTATCTTGTTTTGAAATCCAGTGTTGCTTGCATTGTTTTGTCCTGATCTGCTTTGTTCTGTTTTGCTTTGTTTTATTTTATTCTCTTTAAAATAAAACTAAAATAAAAAGGAGAAAACATTGTGCTAAGTGAAATACAAACATATAGGGTCAAATAATGTGTGATTCTACTAATGTGAGGTGTTCAGACTGGTCAGATTCATAGACCCGAAAAGTAGAATGGTGGATGGCAAGGGCAGGAGAGGGGATTATTGTTTAATGGGTGCAGATGAAGCAGCTCTGGAGATGGAGGTGACAGTTACAAACCCTGTGAAAGTAACCAATGTCTCTGCCTTTTATACTTACAATGATTAAAATGGTAAATTTTAATTTTAAAAGTAAAGAATATGGAAAATTAACTAGAAATACTCAGAACAAGTTCTATAAGCCAGATAAATGAGAGGCTGGGAATAATTATTGAGCATTTCTAAAAGACTGTCCACTGTGATGAGGCCTTTATATCAGCAGATGCTCTCAGTATTCCTGGAAAACTTACAGTAGATATCAACAACTTCAAGTAAATATCACAGACTAGGAAATAATATTTAAGTTATAATTCAACTTACAACTCAGATATCATATAATAATCAACCATAGGTGGTATTGAAAAGCATTGCAGTAAGAAAAATGATGCGATTAATCAGCTAATCCTGAAACAAATATTATTTAGTTTCTGGGATGTGCTCAGACACTCTCCTCAAGGATCGGCATTCACTGATAAACAAAAGCAAGCGTAAGGTCCCTGATCTTATGTCACTGATATTCTACAGGGAAATGCAAAAAATAATAGGCATAACAACGAGGAAACTGTACAGACTGGTAGACACTGAGAAAAGCTGTGGAAAAGCACAATCAGTGCAGACAGAGGCAAGAGGCCTGTGCAAGACACCAGAATTGCTGAGCAGTTCAACATGGCAGACAATGTGGACCTTGATGACAAAGTGGCATTTATGACTTGGTGATGGTTCAAGAGCAGGCAATAGTATTAATATGGAAAGTGGAAATAATGGCATATGAGAAAATACGAAGCAATACAGACACTAAAACAACCTTCAAATTGTGGGCCTTCTGGCTATAAAGTTTAAGTAATAGAATTCCTATGAAAAAAATTTTTAAAATTGTAATTTCATATCTTCCTGGTTCCAGGAAGAGATTTGCATTTTCAATACATGAAAATTTGGGGGCAGGAAGAAAAAAATCTCCATCTCTATATTTTAATTTTTTCATCTATAAAATGGGTGGCAAAATAAATGATTCAGTGTTTTGATGAAGATTTAGTGAGACAATGATTGGGTAAATACATAGCATGTAGCCATATACATGGTTGAAATTCCATTAATTTTGTTGTGGACTTTGTACTTTCCAGGCAGGCACTGCACCACTGAACTATATCCCCGGCCCACCATTAGTGTTTCTTTTCATTGTCTTGAAACTCATTTAGCTTTGAAGTGAGAAAAAGAGGGAACATTTGGCTTTGACTAGCCCACGTCCTGGTGCAAATGGGATGCATGTCCTCATTTTCCTATTAAATTACATTGTCTCAAGTTCATATTCAAGCCCTTTCTCAGTACTGACTGAGCATTAACTTATACTTAGGGCCGTCGGGAATATTTTGTTTTTATTTTCTGTGTTGGTGCAAAGGTTGAAGTGATGTGAATCAGATCTTACCATCTTGCTCAGGAATATCTACTTTGTGGGCTTAAGGAATATATGCACTGTCAATGAATGTAAAGTTTTTAGAATTTCCTTGATGAGTGGAACAGTCAATACGGAAATTGATGAGTATGTGAACTGTACTACATGAGAGCATTTTGAAGCAGAATCAATGGATGAACTTGACTTGTAGGATGGTGATTGTTCAAATGTCCAAATATAAACTCAAGTCGTTGAAAACATTCTTTCAGTTCATCTTTGGAATCAATAATTCTACTTAGAGATGGTTCAAATAAGCTTCATTGCGGGACAGAGAGGTTATTTTAAGAATTTTTGCCTTGATTTTATTCTTGATTAAAGAAGCTTTTCTGCATTTTTTAGATTCTCTATGTTGTGCAGTTTACAAGGGATATTTTATCTCCTCATTGAACTCTACAGCAACTCTATGATAGTGCAACCTTATCATTTTTATATAAGGAAATTGAAACTTATGTTTTCTATATAAAGAAACTGATGCTCATTCTGATGAATCTTTTCATAGAACGTCAAATTCACAATCAATAAGTCAATCTAGAAATTCTCCCATTTATATATTTTTTCATTATACTGCACTTTTTAGATAGATTCTGTAAGAAAAGTTCAAATACCAGATTTTAAGTTTGTCACACAATTCAGAGAACTTTGTTTTCAAAGAGAGCTTTGAGTAACACTGTAGAATAATGATTTAAGAGAGAAACTTATCCAGTGAAAGAGGAAAATAGCAAAATATCATTCTTCAACTTAGCAAAAAAAATTACCTACTGAGTAGTTCCTAAGACATAGCATTAGATATAAAAGAACTGAAGGTGAGAAGCTTACATTCTGGGCCTTGTGGTAGGTGGCTAGCTTTGAGGGTAAGTTCCTCTACCCCACATTGTTCTACCTCTCGTGATCAGATGAGGACCACAGGGGAACAGACTTAGGCTTCACGAAGCCACAAGTCAATCTGGAGCAAAATGAGGCTCCCACATTCCAATCTAGAGATCTGTGTTGCCTCCAATGTGATTAAATCTGACAATAGACCTCACAGAGAGATGACGTTTTGTTTTGCTCCATTATGTTAGTCCAGAGCATAGAAGTTCTTACCCTATAAGGAAAAATGATCACTTTTCTTAAAGAATAATTGAAATGAAAAAGGCAGAGCAATCCCATTGCATCTGCAGATATTGGCATTTCAAAATAATGATTGTATAATAAATTAATTCTCAAGGAAATTAGTTACTGTCCAAGTACAGTGGCCACTAGGACTTCCTCAAATGTACTTTCACCAATATATCAATATTGTATTAAAATTATTCAAGGTGTTTTTTCCTTGGTTTCCATTACAATGCGTGAATAAAAATGAAATGTTTTAACATTGTAGAACAGCTGCATTAATACACATACAATGGCCCAAATCAGGATGGTAAGAAAACTGTATAATTCTATTTGGGTGGAATTTTATTTACGCCCTGTTATTTGGTTTTCTTGAGTGTCAAGCATAAATATCACATGATAAAGGTATATGAAGTCATCACATATATCAGACTTCTATAAATACAGAGGAAAAGCCCATGGAAGGTGGGGAGGATAAAGTATTGGGTAGCAATTACTAATCACAGAGATGTCATAAAATTTTCCTGTTTTATTCCTAACTATGATCCAGTGATACAACAATTATTGGTCATTATTTTAAAATGAGAAAGCTGGGGCTCGGGATTTAGCTCAGCAGCATAAGCGCCTGCCTTGTAAGCGCATGGTCCTGAGTTCGATCCCCAGTACTGATTAAATAAATAAATAAAATAAAATGAGAAAGCTGAGGATCAACAACAGTAAGGGGAGATTTCTAGGTAATTAGTGTTAAGGTAGACTATGTTATATTATTATTGCTACTTAAATTTTTACTGATAAGTCCCACATGTCAGACACTCTTACATTTCATTGACCAAAGTCAGAAATAGAACAAACTTGATGTCAATGGAATGAAAAAGAAAATTCCTCCAGGGAGAAGGTACAAAGAAAAGGAAAATTATTTTTTTTTATTTTAAAGAGAAAAGAATAATAAAAAACAAAGATACAGGAATTCAAAACACAATAACAGGAAATTGACACTGGTTAATATATTGCATGCTGTTATCTACAAATAGTTGCTCAGATTTCAAGATATACACATGCATAATTGATCAAACAATCTAAAGACAAACTGCTTTCTTCAGTGCACCAAATGAATTGTATATCTTAGCTTATATATATATATATATATATATATATATATATATATATAACTTTTTTTCTTTCTTCTTTTATTCTTTCACCCATCCCAATTGTTCTTTACTTTTGGATTGTTTCTTTCCCTTTCACAATATCTATTAAAGATTTTGGATCATATTTACTTTTTCAGTTTCTTATAGTAGGGTGACAATATGAAGTTTATGCATACGGATCTAGTTTATTTCATTTACAAGTGTGGACTCTAGTTCCATTCATTTACCTATTACAGTCTTGAGTTTATCCTTTATTATATCTGAATAGTACTCCATTGTATAAAAATACCACATATTTTTTTAATCCATTCCTCAGTTAATGGGCATGTGGGTTGTTTTCAAGATTTAGCTATTACAAATCATGCTGCTATAAACTTGGGTGCACATATTGCTGTGATATGATATTTTTAATTCATCTGGGAAAATACACAGAAGGGGAATAGCTGGGCCGACCCAGGTAGACTATGATTTTAAATCCTAGGAGCTTCTGAATTCAAAGGCCCTCCTTTTCTTTGGCTTCCAACCAAAAAAAAAAAAATATGCAAGGTTTGCGTTGAAAGCTTGAAACTGTTTAGATAATTGTGAAGAGAGATACTATTTTGTCTTCAAAACTCAATTTTAGAGAAGATAGAGTGGACTATTTTTGTTCTTCTTGGAATGCTGAACAAGAAATACAGATAGACATACTGCTTTTATGGAGGCCATACAAACAATATTATGATACAAATTGGGTCTGCTCAGAGGTAGCATGCGTTCTTGAGTGTGCTCAAGGAGCTAAGCAAAGACTCCACAGAAATATAAGGCAAATTGAAGTGTTATATGGAATTTCGGGCTGGGAATTCTTTAGGAAGATATCAAACTCTACATTTCTGTGATTTATCATTTGATCTGCAGAATTTAGGTTAACATAGAAGGTACATTCAATTCCTGTAATTTTAGGTTTCTACATTTTGTCCAAATGCATATTTTTGCAAGAAAATAATCCTCAGCAGTGCTATATTATGGCTTTTGGCTGAAATTGCATGCCTACAATGTGCAACTGAAATATGGCCTAATGGAGGAGCTCCAAGTTTTTCAGAATTATGTACTGTTTGAGAGGGGTCAACCACAGAACTGCACATCTCTGCAGTGTCTTCAAACATTCTGAATTGCTGAGCTCTGCAAAACCAATTTGGAAACCTCCAGAATGGGAGGTCTTTTGGCTTCCTGTCTTCAAGCTGCTATCCAGCAGAATAGGAACCAGAAACAATATGCACTCATTGAAACCCACTGGGTCAGAAATTTGCTAGTATTAGAGTAAGGCAGGCCCAGGAGAATGATCAAGTAGGTGAGACACCTCTTTGATGCTCTGGAGCCTCCATAAAACCGCAAAGCACTGGATATGAAAATCCTCAGCAGTATTTTTTATAGCTATACTAGATAATAAACTGATGCTCAGAAAAGAAAGTTGCTTAAGAAAATACAATGACTTGGTTCCAAGATTAATACTAAATTTTAAGTACCTTTACTTTTTTGGTGCTCAAGGAATTAGAAAATTGCATGATGAGACAAAGGCTCAGAGATCATAACCTTATCAGAATTGCCTTAACTATATGGGAAGAGGAGTTTCCACACAAAGGGATTTCATAGTCAAGTAAAACTGTGAATCAGTGCCTATGACACTCATATCTTAAAGATCCACATGGTCTGTTTTCTGTGAGAAGTGCCACCAAAAGAAACTTAGTTGTTTCTAACTCTTTCTCATGCTCACTGGACTGCAGAATTATCTTCCTTCTGGCCACCTATGACTTCACTGGGAAAAATTTGGTCTTTGTGGAATATAGTTTGAAGGTCTAGGTTTGGCCATTTCAGTTGAATTATTGGTTACTTCACCAGTGTAAGTACCAAGGTTGATTGCCTGGCTATTTACAAAAATGCAGCATTTAATTGACCCTGTTTCCCTTATGAAAGTATAAGTTCTCTGAGCACATGCTTGTGGCATGTTCAATTTCAAGAATTATGTACCTATTATACCACCCACTGCCGTATATTTTAGCAATTGCTATAATCCTGAACTGCTGAATATTAACCTTTCTATATAGAGGAGGATCTCACGAAAAATTTGAAAAATGTTTATTTTCTCCTGTTCCTGCATAAGCCTAAATTTCTCCTTGTAAGACACACCAGATTCTTTCACTGCTTTTTTTCTGGCATGGTTTCAAGTCTCCTTAGCATTCTGGCAGCCGATTATAGTTAAAATCATGAGGTTTTTACAAAACTCCACAGATTTAGATCCATTTTTCAGATATTCAACTTGGTAGATGTGTGAAATTTTTGAAAATATAGGGACCTTGTGAATTTCAGGGCTTTATTTTTTTTTACCTAAACTCATATTTATCTCATATATTTTGTTAAACCAAATACATAAAACCAACCCTCAAAATTAAGAATGTATGTATTGCTGTGACATAATTCTCCTCAATAGTTTTTATATAAAATGTACCATTTATCCCTATATACTATATTCTCAGCACTTTCTTAATTTATATGAATCTATTTTAAACCAGCATCATTTAGGAGTATCTTGCAAATATTAGCTTATATAAGAAAAAAATAATAGAGTACGCAATCAGCATAAGGGGTCATGCTCTCCATTTCTGACCACTCCCAGAGACTGGAGGTCTGCTGTCTCCTTATATGGTTGAAGCTGCATATTAATTTCTTTTTGTCTATTTTGTTTTCATCAGTGCTTTACAGTTGTACCTAAGAGCTCTCTTCAGTAAATCACCTGAATGAAATGTACTTTACGGAGAATATAGCATAGGGTACCCAGGATGGATATGGAGATTGTGGGAAGGGTGGTGAATTGAGGCCCTGAACCTATGTAGGAAGAAACAGTGAGCTAGCAAAGCTTAGACAGAAGAGGCTGTATGTGCTAACTTTGAAGTTTTTTAGATAAAGAAATTTGGAGAATACAGGTTTAAAGTGGCTTCTCTCAAACCTGTATGTAATATACTTTCTATCTAATGTCTTCAAAAAGAATGTCTTCTTTTTGAGAATTCTGAAACTGTATAAAATCAAAGCTAGAGAAAAGAGTGAGAACTAATTTCTATATTTTAAACCAATCCTATGTTTTTCTATGTGGATGTCAATTCCTCACCTGTAGCTTAGTTACATCAGATAATTTTTGAAAAGTCATGTGGTTCTTCCCTTATAATGTTCTATTTCTTGGTATCTTAAGGTTTTTATTGGTGTAATTGATAAATAGTTTCAACACAACTACCATGTAACAACCGTGTCCCTTTAATGATGTAATATAATCCTTGCTATGGAAAGTGCAGAACTTCATAAAGATTCCAGTTCAAGCGGTAAAACATACAGTTCTAAATAGTAAAACAATGCACTGAGTGAGAAAGCCCAACAAAGCCAAAGTAACTTAGAAAACAGTAAGTATTCTATTGAAAATAACCTTTAAACTGAGCACAAAAAACGAACCACATGAATGATAATAATACAAAACTTCAGACAGAAGAAACAACAGGTGCAAAATCAGTCTTTGAAATGCCTGATAAGTTTGTGCAACTGAAAGAAAGAAAAACTGTGCAAAAGTCTTCTCATTCTGGAAGAAATTAAGAAAATACACATAGTACCTTCAAAAGAAAGGTCACCGTATGCTTTTTCTACTGGTTAAATAGGGTAGTCTGCATTGTTATTTGGATATGCAGACCAACATATCCTGAGGCATCTGGAGGCCTTCAAGACGTATGGATTTCTGCCCCCACCACACCCCCTGAATCAAAATTCTGGTGGTTGGGGTCCAGGAATATGTGTTTCAATAAACTCTCTGGGTGATTCTTAAGCACACTAGAGATTGAGAATTACTGTTTTATTTATTTCAAGTGGTGAAACCATCTTTCCAATATTTCTGATTTAAATCCTGGCATTTGAAGCTGTCTCCACAAAAACACAGCAAATCAAACACCTAGTCATGAATCCTTGGTCTGAAGCTGTAAGTTCAGAACTTAACATTCACTTGCAAAGTCCTGAAAATTTGTGAACATACATGACCTCACTGGATTCTAAAATATAGCTCTCTAGAGAGTGTGATGTTTATAGGGTTGGAGAGTATCAATTATATGACAAAGACACTCTCCTCTCCACAAACAGCCAACAATAGCTGTGTTTCTCCATAAATGTCACTAGTGGGGTGGGTTGGATATGATTTGGTTGATGCCGCAATGTGAAGTACCTTTTTTATATGTCATATTTTAAAGAAATGGGATAATTTAACATCAGCCTAATCTTTTATATTAGCATGCTGCATCTTAGACTCACATAAAAAAAAAACTGCCCTTCACTGCTAAAATGTCACATTAGCACCTCTTTTGGGTGGTAAAGGGAAAGATAAATGATAATGGAAGAAAAAAAAATTCCACAGTGCTTTCAGATCTGACTAAAACCCAGTATATGAAGCAGAGGCTTTTATTAAGAGATCAAAACAGACCATGCATCATAAACTCAACTGACAGTGGAAAGCACAAATAGTATGTAGAAAGACTACATACTATTGAAAGACTATGTTAGGATGCTTGGGATATCTCTGAGGTTATGAGAAATTCAAGCAATAATCTCACATATTATGTTTTAAGACATATTAATGTTTCCATTTTAAACTTGTTGGTTCACTATGACAGACAGGAAAATCTTTAAAAAGTAGGTTCTCTAACCTCGGATATATTCCTAGAAGAAGGAAAGTGTGAAGGGACGAGCTCTGGACAAGAACTTACTATTTAGCAGAGTTGAGTAAATTGTTCCTTCGTATTCCTAATCTCAGATTCAGACACACACACACACACACACACACACACACACACACACACACACACACACACTTAAACCCAGTAAAAGACTCTAAACAGCAGGAATGTGTTTTCTTTGACCAGTCCCAGGTAATTTTGGTTCTAAATAGTAAAATTTTTTTCTATACCACATCTTGATAGAGAATTGACTCTTAGCAATAGTGAGGTGCCCAATTTTAGAGCAATTGTATATTTGTGTTGATCTTTCTCAAACTAGACTGGAAGTTGTAAGAAGATATTAACATGTCAGGCATCTCAGATTTCCTTAAAGTATCTATCATCAAGCTAAATCATGTTATTTGGTCACAATAAATAAAAAACTAGCTCTATTCTGAGGAAAAACTGCAAACTATCAGATTAAAAATGATATTGGCTCATGATTATGTGATGTATTCATATGTATTTGGGATAAATTAATCTACATCAATGCCAGGATTTCTTAAGAAGTACAATGAGACAATTGGCATGGCTAGAACAGTGCCAATGGATATGTAACAATTTCTTACATTACAATCTACCTCTCCCTAACAGTTCAAGGTTCATTGTTGTCTAGCTGCTCCTGGAATAAACTACCTGGGATAATTTTATGGATGTTTCAATGTGAATTATTGGCGATTTAGAGTGGAAAAAGCATCAGAGAATTAGCAGGACATTTGAAGTTATGCCACTGCTGTCTGTTACCTGTCCAAGGCAAGTCATTTCCTTTATTCGTTGGATCTCTGTCATTCTGCTGTGAACCATAAGGTAATAGAAATAAGTGCTCTCTTAGGTCCTTGAAGCTCTGAACTTTAAAGATTCTTGGCAATGCTGTAGTGACCTGATTTTTGGTTCTGTCATTTTTGTATCTGATTTTTGTGTCTTTTTTAAGCAAAGAAAGCTGAGCTTTATAAATGTAATGTGATGGATGGTTAAATTTTCCATTAATAAAACTATCACCAAATATAGGTTATATTAGTGGATCAACAAATGAACAAATGTTAATTTCAATGTTGTATAATAAAAAATTCTGACAGAAAGGAAGATAAGGTAATAAAAAAGCCTTAATACAAAGTACAATACAATAGGCTTGTTTTTATGAACAAAGTATAGATAAAAATGAAATTAGCCCAGGAGAAAAAAAGAATGATTTTGCATGGCTAACATCAGAGATAAGACTAATATACAACATTTTAACTTATATTTGAAGAATTGGTGAGGCATTTTTTCAACTAAGAAAGTCCCTGAAGTTATAATTGAGTTACAGAATATGTTTGTGCTGTTGAAAAAGAATTTATTTATAATGGAAGTCAGGCTTGCATTCCTGGCCGGGTGTCATTGGGAAGAAAGAGTGTGCTTTGCATAGTTAAGGTAAGAGGAAAACCAGGACAAAAATTCAGTCTTGCTGGAAGAATCTGTATCAAAGATTGGCAACCACCCAAATGGGGCTGAAGGGGAAGATGAGAGTCTTTCGGTGAGAGACACATATCATGGGTTTATTTTCAGGTGAAATTTTATTACTATACAATAGTACTCTTCTTTAGAACCTTATAAATCTTCAGAAAAAGATTAAAGAAGTGAAAAATGCTGGCTGTGATAGGATTTCTTGTGAAAGTTCATGAAAAGTTAGATATTTGTGTTAAGGTATTTCACGGTACTAAAATAGCCATTGAACTAGCAGACTAAACTTGGAGTTAGATTGATGCAGAAGGCCATTATATTTTATATGGCTGTACATATGGCTATATTTTGGGGAATGCTGCCCAATATGCTGGAACAATAGAATAAATGCAGGAAGCAGATAATTATAAATATAGATGCTCATTCTTGATATGAAACATTACCAAATCTGAGTTTCTAATGATGTGGTTCAGGTGATTCAATACAACTATGGTAATCTTTCTGAGAACCTGATTTTAAGACAGACTGGTATGGAGAATATAAAGAAAGTGAGAACATATGAAGGCCAGAAGAAAAATGATAATAGAACTGATAGTTTCTCACACTAATTTTAAAAAGAGGTTAGATATCCTGTATTCATGTCACAATAGCAGAACTGTAGGTAGACATTAAGTTAAAAGAGCCACAAGCCATATGAAGTAAACATCTATTTCCCTGTGATTAGACCTAACCAGGAACATGACAAAATATTGTTTTCTACTTTTACTGTTCTCTGGAATGGATAGCTCTGGGATTCTTGGGCTTATATATCAGAATGTCTTGACATATGCAAATAATAGAACACAAATTGACTTTAAAAATAGGAACTCTATGCTCTGATTTCATTCTTTATTCTAAAAATATTAGCCTTTCCTAGTATGTAAGAGATGTGAAAATTTTGTACAAGTTTCACAGTCTTGTTTACAAGGAATACACTGTCCATTTCGTTTTCTTTTCCTTTTTTTTTTTTTTGCATTTTTGCACTTTACCTAATAGCCAGATTATAGAAACAAATTATTACCAACTTGAATCTTGAAATAATGAGACCAATAACCACATTACTTTTAAATTAAATGTTTTCCTTTTAGATGGAGAATACCTCTGTGAATGAAGAAAGTTTATGTTCCTATATTTGAAATCTCTCTCCCTCAATGAACATAATCTATCAAATTTTTCAATAAGGTTAAAAACCAAAATTATGAAGTACCTCTATCTTTGTTTTTCAAAAAAATCACACTATTTAGAGAAATAAGTTAAAGAATATAACTCACCTGTAAAAAATGTGATTTGAAGATGAAAGTTTTACTTCCCGTCTCACTCTGCTACCACTAAGGGATAAAAACACAAATTAACTAATATTAAATAGAAAATACAGGAAACTCTCTATCCTATAAATAATGAGATGTACACAGAAGCTGGGTCACTGTCCTAGAATGCACTATGAATCCATTTGGAAGGAAAAAAACCATGATCAAATGAATTTATGTATTATAATGATTTTTAGGTGAAGAATTGCATCTTTATGGAGAAATGCATAATATTCTCCAATTTGTTAATCATTGAAATTACTACAGGTTTAAATGCAATATTGGTGACATTAATCATTATGACTCCTGTTTATTGAGTAGCTCTCATGTATATGCAATATTTTGCTTAAGTCTCACAATCCAACTAGATGGATATTATTTTACTCACCATATTAATGAGGAAGAAAAACTAAGAAAGATTGGGTTACTGAAACAACATTAGCCCTAGTGTTTGATCCAGTGTTAGCAATCAGGGAAAGAAGAAGGGACATAAGAAACAGGAGAAACATCTTCAGTAAAGCTGTTCTGGCTCATTCAAAAAGACAATCAAAAGGAAGAAAAGTTGGTTTATTCTGTATAACTCTAGGGAGTAGCACATACACAATCAGAAGGGCCATATGATAAAACCAAAGGTGTCTAGTAATTAGAAATACTCAGGAATTCAGTCATGTGTAAAATATTCACACACCTTGTTACAAATTTGTGAACAAAATTTCTGATTTATTGGAGGGGATAGGGGTTCAATTTCTTGTCCTTTACTTCCTGTCTTTTACTTCCTGTCCTTTACTTGCATGATACCAAGGGCTTGTAGGTTCGATGATCATTGAAAACTATTCAAGTGGACTTGTAAAGTTGACTCATGTAATGGCTTCTTAATTCAGATTAGATGTTTTTTCCCTTAAACAAAACCATAGCCTGAACATGTTTCAGCTCCTTCCTGAGACAAATGACTGGTGTGATGCCAGTTGCTAACCTCAGCTATAGTTGAAACTGCTAATGTAAGGTTGCTCTGAATTCCAAGTTTAAAGGTGTTTTTTTTTTTACTAACGAAACATTAAATTGGTCCAGAAATTTGGCATAAATTGCACCCTTTTTTCAAAAATGTAGGAAAGATAAAATAAGGTAATTGTATGAACTGTCTTAACACAATATCTGCATGCTACATAGTAAGTTTTCAGTAAATTTTAGTTGAGTTCAATTATGTTCTTAGAGGCATAAAGATGGTCCCTCACCTATTTAAACTAGGTCATGCTACCCAGGTAAGGGAAATGTACCCAGAAAACAGCTCCACCTATTAGCTACTTTGGAGTCTGACAGCCTCATTGGATTATCACCATCTCCAGGACATTCTGCAGCACATAAACTAAAATAGAGAAGTTCTGAATCACTTTATTCTAACATGGTACCCTCTGAATATCTCTCCTATTGGATTGTTGATTGGTTGAGTCTTTTTCTGGCCTGAATGACCTCTAAACTTCTCCACTGTCTATCCTACTCTACTTTTTTTCCCTCAAAAGTATAGATCCCTACCAAGTACTTGGTGTATTCTACTTAGAGCTTGTACTCTAAAATCCACTGCATTTTGGCTTCCATTTATCATAACCTGCAACACCTACATGTATTATATAGGTCTGTATATAAAATTTAAGGATATTAGAGAGGAGACAGCAATAGAAATTTGTATTTCTGTAACTTACTATATGATAGTGGATATTTCTGTAGCTTTAGCCACTTGAGTTATAGCAGGAGATTTTGGGTCAAATAATTTATTGGGATCCATGTACTACTGAAATTGCACATACTTCTAATTCCTACATAAATATTCTCATTCTTTTCTCTAGGAAGCCTTTTCTGTCTTTTGGTTACTTCCTTCTGTTTCTGAAGCATTCTATATTCATGACAGAAAGCCTTTATTCTGCTGACCTTTCACTTAGCTTTAGACATCAAGTTCTCTACTTGATGTCTTTTGATCAAAGACACTATTTTTTTCCTTACAATTAGCTGCAGCACCTATAATTACCTGGCTTTTAGTCTTGAAATTATTCAATAAATAAACCAGTGCGGACATGGTGGGGTTATTCTAACAAAGCAATACATAATGAATGGCATGCCATAACTCTCATTTCAGTTATCCTTTCCTTTGGGTAAATGGTATCCTATTTACAAAGATCAATTTGTTTTTCAAATGAATTACTTCGGGACATAAATATAAGTAAGTAATTGGTCCAGGAAATGAAGACATGATACTGTATTTTAATCAACTGTCATTGTCAGGCAGTGAAATATGAAAAACAAGCATCATTCTTTTCCAACCAACTATGTATTTTTGAAGTGAAATCACCATTGCTTTATATCAATTTGTTTTGTTTCCCGCATGAGAAAGCAAGAAATGCCAAAATATAGAAGAGCAGAGAAGCAGCTTGAATAATGCAGGCCAAAAGCAGCTAAGAAAATTTAGGCTGAGAAAGAAAATCAAATGCATTAAATGCCTAATCCTGGCAAGGCATTCTTCCAGGTCCTTGTGTATGTTCCTATTTAAGAATTCTATTTACAGACAAGAAAATTGAATTTCAGACTGTTTAATGTTTTACCTTCAATCCTCCAAGAATTACCACAGAGTTGGACGTAAAAACTCAAGGATTTATGCTTCTGATAAAAATCTCAACAAATGAATGAATGTAGAAAATTTTGTAGCATTTGGAATAGTAAGGTTTTTTTTTGAACCGGGGAATAAACTCATATGCTTACCAGGCAGGTGCTTATGCCACTGAGCTAAATCCCTGGCCCCTTTGGAATAGTAATTCATCAGTAATGTTCAGCATATATTGTTCAAGTGGTAAGCAAAAAAGTGAGAGATATATAGACAGAGAGATAGAGGTAGAGCAGGAAATATTACCTATATTAGCATAAAATAATATTTATTAAGAGAAAAATACTAGACTAAATCAAAAAGCCTCTATAACTGCAAAGCATTTTTCCAGCCTGTGACCTTTCAGTAGATGCTTAGGAAGTTATGTATAATAAAAGGAGAAATAAACAATCAAGCAATTGAGAAAGAAATGTCATAAACTCTGCATTGTAAGTTCATAGCCAAAAGTCTATCTTAATTAGCTAGAAAGAACTGCAAGGAAGATTTCTTTTCCCTCTTAACTTGATTGCAAATGCTGTATGAGGTTGTTTTTCATCTCTTGGACAAAATATGTGACACACAGAAACTGAAGAGGGAGAAGTTTACTTGGGTCATTGTTCCAGTAGGTTCAGTCCATGATAGGCTGTCATCAAGGTAGACCAGAATGGTGGAAGAGCATGAAAGAATAAATGTGCTTAACCATGGGAGCTTAAAGCAGAGAGTAAGAGAAGAGAGAAGCAATGAAACAGAATATACTCATCCAGGTCACAACTCCAGTGACTCATCACCAAATAGGCCTACCTCTCAACCAAACATTCAACCATGAATGGGGCAATGGATTAACTGACTAATAAATATAGTGTACCATGACCCAATCACTTTTCAGAAACCCCACTTCTGAACACGGAGACTTTGGGAGACATTTTATATTCAAATCACAAGAATAGACAGTGTTCTGTTTGTTGTCCTTTCTTAGTTCTCTGTTTCATGGTCTCCTCCTCTAACTGATCCTTCACACATTGTCCAGTGGCTACCTTAATAAAAACATAGATCTCAATATGAGACTGCATAGCTTAGCACTTTTAAGAATCTTTAATTTTTCTAAATAAAGACTTTGTTCTTCACAGTTATGAGTTTTTACCTTTTTCTTTATTAATCAAGTTACTGCTGCTTTATTTTTTTAAAAAAAGGAAAAATTATTCCATGATGGTGACCAAATAGAAAGATCTACACATATTGGCCTCAAAATTATTCACAGTTTTAGGCTGCACAGTCCAGAGGCTCTGAACTCCTCCCAGCCAGAGACCAGGTGGTGCCACATTCGGGGTCAAGCTCCAAACAACAAATTGGGCCCCAGAGGTTCTGAGCTCCACCCAGCCAGGTGTAAAGCCCTGGTATCACATTCCAGAGGTGCATACTTGCTATCTGCACAAGGATTGAAACTCTGTTCAGACCAGTGCAATCCATCAGGGGAATTCCCGACCAGCCTTACTGGTTACAGAGGTACAGAACCCAGCCCAGGCCAGAGCCCCAAAGCTGCCCATCAGGGAGCAACGATGAGTCTTAGAGAATTTAAGCTCCATTCATCAGAGAATAAGGCCTCAGCTACAAAGTTCAGTGGTACAGCCCAGCTAGCCATGTGGCAGGTCCTGGAGGTTCCGGTCCAGCCAGGTACAAGGCCACAGAACCATATGCTGGGGATGTTCTTGGGTTAGCTGCACACTCCAGAGGCTCTGAACTCCTCCCAGCCACAAGTAAGGTCCACATGGTGCCACACTCAGGGTTGTGCTCCACCTAGCCATTTCTGTCCCCAGAGATTTTGAACTCTACCTAACCAGGTAGTAGGCCATGGTGACACACTGGGGGTGTATCTCTACTAGCCACCTTGATGCCAAAACTTCTCAAGTCCATTCATCTAGGTTCTAGGTCCCAGCAACACACTTCTGGAATGAATCCCTGCTAACAGCAACAGGATCCAACCTCAGCCCAGAATCCCAGAACAATCCAGGGAAGGACAACAGGGGAAATTCCAGCCAACCTCACAGGCCAAAAAACACAAGGATCAGTGCCATAGGTCAGGGGTGCACCCCAGATAGCCACAGAGATATCAAAGGATTGAAACTCTACCCAGTGCAGTATTCCACTGCAATCCATCAGGAGTGTGCCTGACCAGCTTCACAGTTCCAGAGAAAAAGGACAAAACAAAAGAGCAAGAGGCAGTCTAATTCCTCCAGCCCACTGAGAACAAACCCATGAGACACTGAAATCGAAGACACTGGAAATCACACAACTGAACTTTCTGAAATGATAGCAAATGAAATAAAGAAATAAATCCATGATTATAGAGGAAATCAGGTCAGAAATAATCTCTCAGGTAAAATATGAAATGGCAAAATTATGAAACAAATTCTGTGTGTATCAAAAGAAGATCTGGATTTAAAAAATAGAGGAACATAAGAAAATAATGGAAATCTTGAATATACGATAGAATTAGAATGCATGAAACAGACTCAAAGGGATATTTAAGAAATTTAAAGTTCCATTGAAAGCTGGCAAAACTGCTCAAATGAAGTTGAAGATAGACTCTCAGACCTTGAAGACAGTATGAAAGATTACTACCATGAAAGAAAAAAAATCCCTTAAAAATAAGAATGAATCAGGAAACAACAATTCAACAGCTGTAAAAATGATGCAAAAGATAAACAATATAAGATTGACAGGTATCAGTGAAAAGCAGATGTCAACACAAATGACTTGTGAAGACTATTTGCATAAATAGAAAAAGAAAAATTTCCAAACATTGGAAGAGAATGTGATATACAGATAAGCAAGGCATAGAGAACTCCAATTAACCATAACTAAAACAAATCTTCACCCATACATATAATAATTAGGATATCAGAAATTCAGCACAAGAACAAAATACTAAAAGCTGTCAGAGAAAAGAAACATATTACCTATGAAGGAAAACCTATAAGAATCATGGCAGACTATTCAGGTCAAAAGAGCTTGGAGTGAAGTATTTCAGGTCCTGAAACAAAACTACTTTCCAGCCAGATTAATGTATCCTGCAAAACTGCTTTTGAAAATAGATAAAGAAATAAGATACTTCCATGACAAAGAACAACTGAAGAAATTCACAGCCACCAAATCAACACTACAAAGAGTACTGAAAGACACTCTAGAAAGAAACAAAGATAACTACAATTCCAAGAACAACAAAAAAAGGAAACCACTATGCAGTTCAAACAACTAAACAGAAAAAGCAGAAAACCAACAACAGAAGATACCATGACAGTGATAAATCACCACTTATTGGTTGTATCCACCAATATAAATGGCCTTAACTCACAAATGAATAGAAACAGATTGGAAGAGTAGATTAAGAAGCAAAATCCAACAATATGCTCTGTACAAGAAACACATTTAACTCAAAAGGCAATTCATATACTAAAAGTCAGAGGATGGAAAACAATATTCCATGCAACAGGAACTCAGAAAAAAGCAAGTGTAGCTAGGTTTTATTTTCCAAACAAGAAGAAATTCAAACCAAGAATGATCAAAAGAGATAAAGAAGGTCACTCCTACTTGTTAGGAGAAAAAATCAAGAGGAAGAGATTACAATCATAAATATATATGCAACAAATATGGGAGCACACAACTATATAAGACAAATTCTAATAGACAAGAGAAACCAAATAAACAATGATACAATTATAACAGAGGATCTTAAAACCCCATTGTCACAAAGAGAAACAGAAACAAAACAAAAAGTAAGTAAACAAACACACAACAGAACAAAGTCCAACTTGTGAATAATCTAGTGGATATGTACAGTGTTCCACCTACCAGCATCAGAATGCACATTCTTCTCACCTGCACATGGGTTATACTCTAAAATGCATCATACACTAACACAGAGAATGTGCTTAATTAAATGCAAAGGCACTGAAATAATTCCGTGCATATTATCTGACCATCGCACAATAATGTTAGAATTAATGACAAAAAACCCCATAAGAATCCCATAAACGCTTGGAAACTAAATAACACAGTCCTAAACAACCAGTGGATCACAGAAGAAATTAAAGAAGAAATTGAACAATATCTGCAATGGAACAAAAATGCAAATACAAATTAGCAGAACTATGGCACACAATGAAAGCAGTCCTAAGAGGGAGATTTATAGCACTAAACTTCCATTCTAGGAAAACAACTAAATACTGCACCACAAATTTCTAGAAAAATAAGAGCAAGCCAAGCCCAAAGCACAAAGAAGGGAGGAAATTATAAAGATCAGAGCAGAAATTAATGCAATTGAAAGTAAGAAAATAATACAAAGAATTAATGAATTAAAGAGTTGATTTCTTGAAAGAATAAATAAAATTGATAAACTCCTAGCCAACCTTATCAAAAAGAGGAAATAAAAATCTCAAATCCATGCAATAATAAATGAAAAAGGTGAAATCATTACAGACCCTGCAGAAATACAAAAGATGATCAATACCTACTTCAAAAAACTTTACTCTTATAGGTATGATAACACAGAAGAAATAGACAGATTCCTAGAAACATATTATTACCAAAGCTGAATCATGAAGATATAAAACTGCTGAATAATTCAATTTCAGTTAATGAAACTGAAAATAAAATTAGAACCCTACCAACAAAGAGAAGCCTAGGTCCTAATGGATTCACGCATAATTATTTAAGGCATTTAGAGAGATTAACATTCCAACATTTATTAAACTCTTCAATGAAATTAAAAGAGAAGCAAGTCTCCCTAACTCATTCCTGGAAGCAAGTATTATCCTAATACCAAAACCAGAAAAAAACTCAACCCAAAAAGAAAATTATAGGCCAATCTCTGTAATGAATATAGAGGCAAAAATCTTCAATAAAATACTGGCAAATAGAATGCAACAAGTCATCAGGAAGATTACACATCATGATCCAGTGGGATTCATCCCAGGAATGCAGGGATGGTTCAACATACATAAATCAATAAACATAATACACAATATCAACAGATCCAAGGACAAGAACCATATATCTCAACAGATACAGGAAAAGCTTTTAACAAAACCTAAGACTCATTCATGATTGGTGACTGTGGGAAACTGAGACCTGGAACTCTGAGTAGCAGCCAGGACTGCACCGTTGCACCAGAGGAGATGGCACAAGGCTCTGGAGTTTCAAATCTAAAAGGTGCACAGATATCTGACCATCCGTGCTGT
This sequence comes from Cavia porcellus, assembly GCF_034190915.1. Lineage (NCBI taxonomy): Eukaryota > Metazoa > Chordata > Mammalia > Rodentia > Caviidae > Cavia > Cavia porcellus. The sequence goes on along the minus strand of NW_026947484.1, from coordinate 172,291,587 downwards.
GCCGGGAGCGCATGCTGTGCATCGTTCCATGCTGTGCCAGGAGTGCGGGAAAGGTGGGCAGCTTGGTGTGCAGTGGACCCGGAATGAGGACCTGCGCTGGACTGTGGTGAGTACTGGGAACCCCACGGCTGCTGGGGTTGGCCAGAGAACATCTTGGAACTGTACAGTGCACGCCACCACGGGGAAATCAATAACACAGAGTCTGGAGGCAGACATTTTAGTGTTGGGCAGAAACTACAGCTCGGTGACATCACCAGGTCCCCCTGTAGGGAGGGCTGTAGGAAGACATCTTGAAATCTGGCAGAGCCTGATTATGTGCTGGCTTCAGCTCCATACAGAGAACTTAGTGGGAGACATCTTGGTTTTGGGCAGATCTGCTGTTCTGTTGCTCCTGTCACAGAGAGGTTTGGAAGAAAACAGCTGGGATTGGGGCAGAACCCTGTGCCATAGTGACATTACTCAGCTGCTTCTGGTACAAAGAGAACTGGCAGGAGCTACTGGGGCTAAACCAAGCCTCTGCTTGGGGCCCAATAAGCAGATACAAAATAGTCACAACTCAGTGACATCCAGAAAGTACAGCCTAATTTATGGATTAACTGGCACAGAGGCTAGAGACTAGCCTGTACCGCCCCTGCATCCCAGCCTACCCCAGATAACAGTAAATTGGGGAGGACAGCAAAAACTCAAGTCAGCACGCTTCTGAAAGGGCCTAAGCAAATCAGAGAGGGCCAGAGAACCCCAGGAAAGTCTGAAAGAAACCAGAAACATGACAAGAGATAAAAATTTAAAAAAAAATCTCCAGCTGCCCAACAGGAGAAAATAAGCCCAGGAGAAGTAAACACTGAAGAGAACAAGCACAGTAACCATCCATTACTCGACACAGCATCAGCCAAAATTAAAAAGTACCTACATGATCTCATAGAGGAATTTAAAGCTGTACTCCTGATCCAAGTGAGGCAAGATATAAAGAGATCAATTAAAGAAATGACAAGCCCTGCCCAAGAGAACACAGATGGAAGAACTGAGGAAATCAGAAAAGAAAGAGAAACTTTTGAAGAAGAATTCAAACATAACTTAGAATACATGAAACAGATACAAAGAGAATATCAGGAAACTAAAAACTCCATTGAACACTGGCAAAATGCCTTGACAGAAACTAAAGACAGCCTTCTGAAACTTGAAGAGAGATTTAGGGCATATGATCATGAAAGAAAAAGCCTCTTAAAAATAACAAGGAACCAGAAAGAAGCAACTCAAAAACTGGAGGATGACAAAAAGATACATAACCTAAGAATAAAGAATGTGAGTGAGGAAGCAGGAGCAACCAAAAATGAAATACAAAAAATATTCACAGATATATTAAAGCAAAATTTCCCATGTACAGCAAAAAGAAATGATATCCAGATAAAAGAGGCATACAGAACACCAGCTACCTACAACCAAAACAGATCTATGCCTAGACATATAATAATCAAGATTCCAGAAATCCACCAAAAGAACAGAATATTAAAAGCAGCCAGAGAAAAGATGCAGATTACCTATAACGGGAAAACCATCAAAATAACAGCAGACTTATCAACACAAACTCTTAAGTCAAGAAGGGAGTGGGGAGAAATATTCCAAGTCCTGAAAGAAAAAAAAATATGCAACCAAAGTTCATATACCCATCAAAACTCTCTCTAAAAATTAATGAAGAAATAAGATACTTTCAAGACAAGGAGGAACTGTGGGAGTTCGTGGCCACCAATCCAACCCTACAGAGAGCGCTGAAGGACATTACAGAGAAAGAGAGGAAGAGATACCAGGATTCCAGCAACAGTGGCAGAGAGGCCTCAGTGAACGGGGCAGACAGTGGAATGAGGGAATAAGGTGGACAAATTATAGCAGAAAAGTGGAGTAGCAGACATGAGGCAGAGACGGTAAGCTGTAGTCTTTAGTATAGACAGCTCTGAAACTATATTTTAAAAAAAAGCAGAGGTCATTGTTAATGGTGTATAATGATTTAAAAGACACAGTAGTCCTAGTGCCATATTTAGTTTGAATTAAATTTGTTCTGGCCTGTCCCCTCACGTCAGATTTGAGGGCACAGACCTCTAGAACCAAAAATAGCAGGTTATACCATGGTAACTATCCTTACTTTCCTATTAACTTAAACTGAAATCCTGTATTACTTACATTGTCTTACTATGACTTATCTTAATTGAATCTGAATCATAAGACTATTGGTTGGCCTTGGCTGATTTTATTTGAAATTGATATGCTTGTTAGCATCAACCCTAAAACTAGAGGCAACTACTCTGAGCATGACAAGTTGTAAAGGATATCCATACTGGTATTAATTACTAACAGCTCTCAAATCCTACAATGCTGTCAAAGTTAAGTTTTTATAAAAATAGGTGATACTATATTTAACTATAATAAGCCAGTGTTGTGGACAAATGTATTGAAAATAACAAGAAAAAACATAGTAGCTATGGAAGATCATTTATATTGTAGTCTTATATGTCTTATCCATTGCATGTTTTTCTAGGAAATTGTTTTGCTGTCTTGCTATGACTTGGTTTTTCCTATAATACAGAGAGGATAGATATATATGTAGAAATTCACACATTTTTTAAATTATTTACGGGAACAGATTATATAATGCAAGATGTAAGGAACAGATACTCTGAGGAAGAGACGCTGAGAAACCTGAGGCTTATTTTGTAGCATTATAATATCATTCTAGCAATCTATTGTTCACTGATTAGAATGACATTGGACTGGTTTCTTGAGTTCAACTTCAGCATATGTAGAGATGGGGACGGCTATCACAAAGAAAATGAGAGATGCGATGGTAGTTACTATTGTCTTCCCTAATTTGGAACTTGAGGACCTAAAAAGACTTCATCATCCTGTAATGATTTGATTAGTTCTATAATATGCAATAAGTATATAAAGTGGGTGAAGATAGGGGCAACTATTTGTAAGAAACTAGAGACAGTTAGATAATGAAGATCTCCACTGGACTTGCTTTGAAATCTGTATTTCTTTAAATTGTTTTTTAACTGTTTTGTTCTGTTTTGATATGTTTAATCTTACCCTCTTTGAGATGTAAAACAAATGTGTAGGACTGATAATCATATTACTGAGCTTTTGTTCGATCATAGAGCAGAATGGTTTGTAGTGTCACTTTTTGAATGTCATTCTAAATACTTTAATTCTATAACCTGAACAGCTATTTCTAAGATGACAATGTGTAACTTATCAACCAGCAATTTCTTACCGTTTGTTTGTCTGTAATTTTGTATTATTTCTACCCTTTTTTATCTCCATGTATTTTTCTTGTTTCCTTTTCTTTAAATAAAAAAAAATACAGAAAACTGAAATAGATGGTTTCTACCTCAATCTGATAAAAGTCATGTATGATAAATTCATAGCCAACATCTTATTAAATGGACAAAAACTGAAAACTTTCATCATAAAATCAGAAACAAGACAAGAATATCCATTATCATCACTCTTATTCTAGAAATATTATCCATAGCAACCAAACAAGAAAGAGAAATAAAAGGAATAAGGATAGGAAAGAAAGAAGTTATCATTATTTGAAGATGATACGATGCTCTACATAGAAAACCTCCAAAACTCCATTGAAAGTCTCCTAGACATAAAAATCCATTCAGTAATGCAGCTCTTTACAAGGTCAACACTCAAAAATCAATAGCATTTTTGGACACAAACAACACACTGAGAGAGAAGTAAGAGAAACCACAATTTTCACTGTAGCACCAAGAAAAAAAAATACTTAGGAATCAATCTGACAAAGGAAGTAAAAGATCTATAGAGTGAAAACTAAATTACTCTGAAGAAGGAAATTGAAGAGGATTTTAGAAAATGGACATCAATGGTTATTCAAGAAATATAAATTAAAGCAACATTGAGAGTCCATCTCACCCCAGAAAGGAGGGTCAAAAATCAAGAAATCAACCAACAACCAATGCGGGAGGAGCTGAGGGGAAAAAGGAACTGTTCTCCACTCTTAGTGGGAGTATAGACTGGTGAAACCATTGTGGAAATCAGCATGGAGATTCCTCAAAAAGCCAGGATTAGAGGTTCCCTTTAACCCAGGTATCCTACTTCTGGACATTTTCCCAGAAGAATTGAAAACATCATCTCTCATTGATGCAAATGCACCCATGTTTATAGCAACACAATTTGTAATAGCCAGATCTTGGAAACAGCCCAAGTGCCCATCAATCAAGGAACAGATAAAAAGATGTGGTATTTTTATACAGTGGGATACTACTCAGTATAAAGAAGGATTTCATTGAGACTTCTATAAGTAAATGGACATGGCTTGAGACCATACTCCTAAGTGAAGTAAATCAAACTAATATGTGTAAATAGCATATTGTCTCCCTAGTGTAAGAAACTAAAAAATTATATATGTTCCAAAATCTACAATAAATACTTTGTAAGGCTAAGAAACTGTTCAACAAGCAAAAGTAATTGGCATAAGGGAAAGGAGGAAAGAAGAAGAGAAAAAGAAAAAGATATAAATGTGTGCATGTGTGTGTGTGTGTGTGTGTGTGTGTGTGTGTGTGTGTGTGTTTGTATGTCAGCTAAAATGACTATAGTACTAATTGCATTTGTTTCTGGAAAAGAAAAGTCAATATTCATATGTTTAGATCAATTTTACATGTTTATATCTGTTAGTCTAAACAATTCTCTTGAAGAGATTAATATGCAATATTACAACCATTGTCAAATTTTTATCATATTGTTTTGTAAATCTATACTGTTATTGTATTTGGTTTCTGGTTGTCAGTGCTGTTTTGTTTTTCTTTTCTATATCTTTTGAATTTTAAATAAGAAATTTATTCACAATTTTAATGTACATGAACACCAAATTTCTGAGAGATGACAAATTCATCTATGAATGTATTTAACTGCACTTTATGAGTGTTTTTTATAAAAGGATATGTAAGATGATATCAAAGAATTATAGAAATAATGGTCCTTAAAAATACGATTCATTTCAAACTAAGCGTTTAATAGGAAAACATCCTTCCTTAAAGCCAGGATTTTTTTTAAATGCAAGGTTATTTGAAAGGTGGAAGCTGTACTGCTAAAAAAAAAATCATAGAAAAACCAGTCCTATCTGATAATTTTCAATATGGGTATGTAACATAAACACAGAGTTTCTATTTCCTCTCTGGAGAAGGAATGCAGAGTTGTGACGTTTTTGAAATTCTAAACCTGAACACAGGTCGAGGAGAATCGTTAGAGTCTGAGCACACAAGCCAAGGTATGCTTTATGAATGCTGAAGATGAAAGGTTTGCTTTTAGAGACCTACGTAGGTTTCCCTCCTGGCCACCCTGCATCCGGCCCTTCTTAAAAGAGTCTTCACTGGAAAATAAAGTCAGTGAATTTTTTTTCCAATGGACCCACAAAGCAGGAACAGATGTGACATGGGTAACCTCTACTTTGTGCATACCTCAGAGAAAAATGACACGGACTGAAGCAAAGGATCTGGATCCCGGCCAGAGAGAAGGACAACGGAGTTTAGGCCTCAATGACATGGTTCACTTGAGCTCACTCTTTCGTGCTTGGAGAAAGGGTGCAGGTGGGAAAGGGGGAGCTGTGTTTATTTATTGCAAGCACAAATATAGGATTTGAAAAAGTTTAACATTCTCCTTGGCTCTATGCAATCAATTTTTCCTACATCAGAATACCTACACAGCTTTATTTCACTGTTTCCTAGTGCATTGAGAAAGTGATTCAGTAAAATGCTTGTGGGATGAATTTTAGAGTCAGGTATCCTGAATTCTGGCTCTGCCATGTAAAACTGCAATTTAAAAAAAAAATCACCTCTATGCCTCAGTTTTCTTCTTTGCTATATTCGTAATGATATCACCTAACTTTCTTAGTTTATTTTTTCTTCTGAAATTTTTAGATAGTACATGAGAATCATTGAGAGCAATACCCAACACGTAAGAAGGGTTCAAGTTATATTATTTATTATAATTATCCAGAATCACTTTATACCATGTTTTAAATTTATTTGGGTCAATTTCATGTTTTCCTTATAAGAAAGCAAACTAAATTCACTTTATACACATGGTATAGATTCTGTTTTAGTAGTGTGATGGTCTATGTCAACAACCGGCTTTCCAAAACAGAAAGCTCAGATGTGTAGTGTTTGTTGATTTCTGTGCTATAAAGGCTCCCATTATGGTCATTCTCAGGCTATCAGCGGGCTTACAAAGTTCCTAAAAAATGTAACAATGGTCTACCATGAAGCAATATAAGCCTGTTTCAGAACAGTGCTTAAAGCATGTGCAAAGATAATTTATGAAAGAATAAAGATTTGAATAAATAAATGAAGAAATTAATATTTCACATCAGGGAAGGGTAATGGTGAATGAATCGTTGCACACTACTGTTTATTGGGTTTGCAATTCTTCTGTCTGTCCCTGACCAGAGGAAATATTTACTGAAGATTTCTACCACACTCTTGTCCTTTGTGTTTTCATGAGAAAAAAGATCCAAAAACCCTTGATCCAAAAATCTTGGGTACTGTCACACGTTATAGTTTTTTGTGAAAATTCATAATTTATATGGGTAAGTTAAAGATACAGCTAAATCTTAAAGTAAGGTATGGCTAAATCAGAACTGTTGACTACTAAATTTATTTTGGCTTGATAACTAGTACGATCATGAAAAACTAGTATCTCTGCAGGGCATATATTGGAAAGCATTGACAGATCTACCTTGTTAATTATAGGGAAAAAGTAAATGTCTTCTGTAATTTTGAGAAGCCATATTTTTAAAACTTGGAACAACATACACATATACCTTGGATATTCACCAAAAGAAAACAAAATAAGTATAGTAATAGATATAGGAACTATCTGCCAAGAGCTGCCAGTGCACAGTTCTGCAAAGTGAACAAATTATCCCCATTGTACAGATGTACAGATGTACTGAAAATTTGTAATTAACCTACAGTCGACCAAAAGTCAAATCCAGCACTTCCTGTCTTCAAAGCTAGCATTCTTTCTTCAGTACTTTATCTGATATTTTATTGTAAAATTAGGATCATCCGTTTCAGCTTAGCCTTTCACTCTGCAAAATAATTTCAGTGTTTTAATGAAGAATACAAAAATTATCAGCAGTACATTCCTGAAGTTTCCTAACATGATCTAAATTTTAGATTTTATATCCTCTAACTTTCTTTTAATACAAAATTCAAAAACAGTATAAAAGAAATAAAAATCAAGAAAATAGAAAAAGAAGCTTCTATTCGTATATTCATGGTCTGCTGACTTTTTAAATTACACACATCTGTCTTCATCTTGTTCTTCTTCTTTAGTGGCTTTGACAGTGACTATCAGCATGGCTAACTTATTCCATATAAACACATTAGAAGGATTTTTTCTTCTTATTCCTTTATCCCTGATTTCTTCCATTTATTTCTTCTTTTCTTCTTCATTTTCCCTACCTTATCTCCAACAGCTGTATATGTATCCTCATTTCTCAGCTACTTTTCGAAACTCTCCACTTAGGCACCTCTCACCATTCCAGTTAAACTCAACCAGATCATCAGTACTTTTAATATGGAACCTTGGCAACTTTCCATTTTGTATTTAATTATTAACCACTTATTTCTTCTTGAAGTATGCTATGCCTATTGCTTTTGTTGACAACACACTTTGTTTTTCTTCTACTTCTTTAGTTATCTCAACTCCAAAGGAGACCTCATTTCCTTTACCTTTTCTCCAAATTCTGGTTCTCCTCAAATATAAATTCCAACTTCAACTCAGCAGTCCAGCCACTTGAGTGATCTCACCTAGTATCACAGAGTCAATTACAGTATTTTTTTTTTTACCGTGGTTACCCTGGATTTACATTCAGTCTAGATCATAAGTCTTCAAAGTCACATCCAAATTCTTAAATGGAATTTCAAGTTGAAGGATCTTAAAATATTTCAAACTTTAAATTACTAATAATTCTTATCCTCGATATGTTTCTCTAGCTTTTTATTTTTTTGGAAAGTAAATTTCACTCAAGCGTCTATCTCAAATGAGTGAATGAGTGAATGAACAGCAATTGTCAACTTCCCTCTCTTATATAAGACTTAATCCATCAAAAAGCCTATGACTCATCTGCCTAATATTTATGAAATGTATCCATTTCTTTTCAACATACTATAGTCCAGACTTTTTCTGCTTATATGTCAGTACAATCCTCCTAGGCAGGCTTTCAGACTGTATTTATGTTTCTTTACAATCTACTGCTTTAGAGTGTTTCTTAAGTTAAAATATCATTCTTTCAATCTTACTAAAAATCTTTCAATAGTTTATTTCTACTCTCTATGTACATATACATCTTGAAGTTATTTCAAAATTTTCAATGATTCAAATCCCTTTACTCTTTAATAATTCTATACACACCTTCAGTAAACACACACACACACACACAAGAGGGGAGATAGAGAAGAGAGAGAGAGAGAGAGAGAGAGAGAGAGAGAGAGAGAGAGACAGAGAGAGAGACAGAGACAGACAGAGACAGACAGAGACAGAGACAGACAGAGACAGAGACAGAGACAGAGACAGAGAACCCTTCAGTTGTCCCAATTCTCATTATTCTCCGTTCCCACCTAAAATCCGTATCTGAGGAAAACCTTCCCTTCTTCAGTTCCTAAGTTCTGCATACAAAATGTTCTCAAATATCCCTGAATGTAGAATAACTAGCATAACACTCACCAAACATTTTTGTGAAATCATATGCTCCTTCCTCAAAATGCTTGAGTTTTATTTTTTTGGAAAAGTGTGTGAGACCTAAAAATGATTGTGTAGACTATTTCCTATAAGAAATAATAGTGAAGTAATGAGTTCCAGGATTTCTAACTGCTTTCCATAAATGATACATGTATATTATCCTAATGGATGGTCATATTACTTAAATACTCCGTATTCATATAATTTGTGTTATATACAGAGATGTCAATAAAGTACAGAATTCTAGTTAAAATGGTGAACTAACATACGTGTTTTTCTGGGTTTCCTTCTAAATCACCATGAAAATGATAATAATCGAATTAAAATGTATAAATTCATAAAGATGAAGAAAACCAGAAACAAAATGAACTGGAAAGAAGGCATCAACAAATTTTTGGAAGACGAAAAGCAGATGAATAAGTAGTAACTGATCTAACAGACTGGAAAATCCTGAAACCCAAGTGCCTTTCAGAGGAATTCCAATAAAAAAAACTCAGCTGATTTGCATCATACAATCTTGGAAAGTGAAATCAGTGGAAATACTAGGCACTTTGGAGGATCTAGAGCTACAATACACACTGCTAATGAACCTGTACCAGGAGGACTCCTGGATGATCATAATGCTTATGTAGTTAAATAGGTGCTACATTCTGACCCTGACAGAAAGCAAGAATGTTTTCTGTGGAGATGTTGAATCAGAATAGCTTAAAATAGGAAAATCTTTCAAGTAGCTAAATAGATGTGCCATTTTGAAAATGAGGATAATTAAAGAATGTTCTGAATGATGGCTACACTTTGCCTGCCTTCACTTTCTGGAAAATTGAAACGCAAACAGGAGGTAGAAGGGTTGAGGATGACTTTCTTTCTGGGGACACAGACTAGACCAACGGAATAAACACACACACTGATGTTTAAGCATCCCAGTCAAACAACTGGGTCATGATTGCAACACCATACAAAGGGTAATCCAACAGTTAAGAAATCCAATAGTTAAGGATTAGATTTTCTTGCTTACCCTTACACATAAATGGAGAGTTATGTGTCCCAAGGCATCTAAGCCCAGGATCAAACCTCAAACCAAATATGTAAATCTACGATCCAGGATTTATAATAATTGTCTAAGAAGTATTATAACTATAAAACAAGAATGTGAAAAATATATGCTATAAGGAAAAATAACCTGAGAACTAAAACGCTTTTGAAAATTAAACCCATGATTGCTACTCAAAACTATTTTCAAATTTGATTAAAAATAATGTGGAGGAAATTAGAAGGTAGACAATAGATAAAAATGCAAGAGAAAGGTGTCACAATAATAGAGAAAAACTAGAAAGCTAATAAATAATAATAAGAGAGAAAATAAAGATACAGAAAGTGAGAAAATTGTGTGTGTGTGTGTCATATAAATATGAATAAAAGAGCAAGGCATGGTAGCACACACTTCAGATCCTAGCATAAGGAGACTAAAGCTGCAGGACTGCAAGTTCACATCCCACGTGGGCAATCTGATAAGGCCCTATCGCAAAGCAAAACAATGAAAAGTGGTGAGAATATAACCCTGGCATAGTGTAGTTGAATGTCCTTTTTTCAATTCCCAGCTCTATCTATCTGTCTGTCTAAATATCTATCTATCTATCTATCTGTCTATCTATCTATCCAGTATCTATCATGATTAAATTTCTCAACATGGAATCACAGAAGGTATTGAGAAGACCACAAGAATGTTCAGAGAGTAAGGAGAGGGAAGTCATAAACAAAGTATTTGTCAGAATGTCACCACTGATTTTAACATAAATCTTTTACTTATTTATTTATTTATTTATTTATTTATTTATTTATTTATTTTTGAGACAGTGTTTCATTATGCATTTCAGGCTTGTTATGACTCACTTTGTATCTGAGGCTGGCCTGCAACTTGCAGGGATCCTCCTGCTTCAGTCTCTGAAGTGTTGGAATTACAGACGTGTACCACCATGCCCAGTTTTAACAAAACTCTTAACACTAGAAAAAAAAAATGGAACAAGGTCTTCACTATTGTAAAAGATAGGATTTGTAACATCTAATTTGGGGCTCTCATTTAAAGGTAAAGGCAAAATAAGGATAGTTTGATATTTCAAAATATCAAACTTTGTAACCTTCAAAAGGTTACAAAGGATGATCCTGTATTCTAATAATTTGAGAAACCATAATATAAACAATTGAAGTACAGTTTTTAATAAATAGTGATTTCCTTCCTGGAAAGAAAAACAAAATGGTTCCTGAAGAGGATGGTGATGGAAAATTTCATGAAAGAACTGTTTGCAATAGTTGTGAAGTAGTTAAACTGGGGTGTGAGAATGTAGTCTTTGGGAGAGAGGTTTCAGAATATATGATGCATTGCAAAATGGTACATGAATGGACAGGTAACTGACAGACAGGCAGACAGACAATGTTTTTGACCAAAAGTAATAAAATCTGTAAATAAAAGCTAGAAGGCTTAAGAATTACATCACTGAATAAATGCATTAGCCAGGCAAGTTAAGACTCAATACAAAGAGAAGAAATAATGATGCTGTATTTCATGGCACAGATTTGGAAATATACTTATATAGTCTCATTATGGAAAGACTAATACTTGATTTAAATTTGAAAAGTTTGACAGAAATTTCCTAAAATGTTTGTGTGTGTGGTTTTTTTTTTTTTGTTTGTTTGTTCATCAAAGAATGGACCTTGGAGCACATTTTAAGACAGCCACCAAATTTCTATGAGACATGGAAATAATTATCTTGCCAAAATATGAATGTGATGCTACCAAGAAGAATTGTGGGTAAAGTCAATGAATAATTTTCAAAATCAAATCTAATATGTATATGCAATTCAAACAAGTGGAGGTGAGTACCCAAAAACATTTTCACAGTGTTTAAATTGTATGCTTCAGAGAACTGATAATCCATTGTAAGAGATAAAAAAGAGACCAAACCAGAACAAAACAAAAACTCAGTTACTTTTTCTTCGAAGTCGTATCATACTATATGACTTTTTAAAAATAGTTTTATATATTACTTCAATACACTCTTGCTATTAAAGTGGGAAGAAAAAAGGCAGGGTATACAGATAGGAAGCAAGGGTTCTGGTTTATTTTTTCAAATTGGCAGCTGAGCTCATTAATGTTAATAGTTTTATCAAGCTTTACCACATACATTCAGTTTAGAAATATTATTTCTTATGCATCAAATACTAAGAAATACTTCAATACCTAGTAGTACATGCAAGATGAAAACACTGAAAGAAAAACTTGAAAGCAGGAAACTACATCTGTATCAAAGAAATTTTAAAATTTTTGAAATGGAGCAAGACTCACAACTATAGTCCCAACTACTAATGAAGCTGAGGCATGATGATTTGTTTAGCCCATGAGGTCAAGATCATCCAAAGCAACTTAGTAAGATCTTATCTTAAATTTTTCTTTAAAAAATCCCCACCATTCATTTTTGGAAATGGAAAATGGGTTCCCCTAAGCACTTGTAGATTTTTGCCTGAAATCTCCAACATGTTTCATTTTCTTGAATTAAATAAATAAATAAATGAATAGGTTCTGGGGAAGATGGTGGATCAGTAAGCAGCAAAATAGGGATCCTCTCAGAGAAACAGCTCAGATGCTGGAATAAAACATCCCAGAGAAGTCCAGATGGAAGGAGATGGATCCTCTTGACTGAAGAAGAGACTAAATGGAAAGAAAAAAAAAAAGAAAGAAAGAAATAAAAGAAAAATGTGGACAGAAGGCTGTAGCGAGATGCGCTCTCAAGGAAGGTGTTTGTGTACGAAACACCGCTGGAATCCAAAGATGTGTGGTCACCCTGAAGTTGGAGGTTGGCAACCCTGAGGGCCTCAGGAAGGAAGCAGTTGTGGAGGGGTGCAGCAGAGCACAAAACAGCACTTGGCTTTGAGATCTGTACCAGCTACCAGTGAGTGTGAGGAACTCAGTCCTCCCATGGCAGTAGGTGATTGGCTGGGCAACATTTTGGAGTCAGGCAGAATAAGCCCAGAACCAGAATTGTGGCCAGCTTCATTCAACCACTCCTAGCACAGAGTAGATTAGTAAGTATTGCTTGGACAGAGTCCTGCCTCTGTGCATGATCCAATAGCAAAGAATGAGGTCTCCCTGAAACTATACCTACCTGGTGCCATCTATGCAGCACACACTAATGTGGTGAAGATGCCCTGAGCTTAACCAGCTCTGAAGGGGGGTCAGCATGCCCCAGCCCTGCTTGTACTTCAGCAATCATCAGAAGTCTAGGGAGGGCAGCAATCCCTACTCAGCATACTTCAGAGTAATTGTGGCCAATACAGGAAGTGCCAGGGATCTCCATTGTCCACTCATCTGGTAGAAACCAGAAACATGACAAGAGGAAGAAACAAAAGGAAATATCCAGCTCCAACACAAACACTACTGGCCTGGGGGAGGCAAACACAGAAGAGATAAGAGGTTGCACACCTGCAGTGTTGAAAAAAGCAGCATCTTACTTAAATAATTATCTTTGTGACATTATAAAAGAACTAAAAACAGAAATGTAATACAAATAAAGGAAGATTTAAGAAAAATAATAAAAGAAATGCTAAGTACCTCTCAAAAAGACACAGATGGAAGAATGGAGGGGCACAGAAAAAGAAGAGAAAGTTTCTATGAAGAACATTTTAAAAACCTAGAATACATGAAACAGATTCAAAGAGACTACCGGGAAATCAAAAACTCCATTGAAAGCTGGCAAAACTGCCTGAAAGAAACTAAAGATAGACTATCAAACCTTGAAGACAGGTTTGCAATGTGTGATTGTGAAAGGAAAGATCTCTTAAAAATAACTAAGAACAAAGGCTAGAGGATGACAAGAGGATCTGTAACATAATAATAAAAAAATGTGAATGAAGAAGCAGGGGTAAACATAAATGAAATACAAAGGCTATTTACAGAAATAATTAAAGAAAACTTCCCAAATATAGGAAAAGGAAATGATATCCAAATATATGAGGCATACAAAACTCCAGTCAGCTATAACCAAAATAGATCTACACTCAGACATATAATAATCAAGATCACAGAAATTCAACATAAGAACAAAATATTAAAAGCTGTCAGAGAAAAGAAACAGATCATCTATAAAGGAAAACCATCAGAATCACGACAGAGTTCTCAAAACAAACCATCAAAGCAAGAAGAGGTTGGAGACAAGTATTCCAAGCCCTGAAAGAAAATAATCTCCAAACCAGATTGATGTACCCTGAAAAATTATCTCTCAAAATTAATGGAGAAACAAGATGCTTCCATGACAAAGAGGAACTGGGGGAGTTTGTGACTACCAATTCAACCCTACACAAAATACTGAAGAATGAGAGAGAGAGAGAGAGAGAGAGAGAGAGAGAGAGAGAGAGAGAGAGATCATGGTTTCAAGAACAGCGGCAGAGGAAGCTTACTGAATGGGGCACACAGGGGAATAAAGGGTAAAATTAGGCAACCAACAGCAGGAAAAGAGCATGGCAGAGATGGGGCTAAGAATATAGGCCAAAATCACTAACATGGATGACCTCAATACTAATAAAAAGAAATATAGGCAGAGTTGGTCAGGAGATAGCATCCATCAAGATGCTCTATATAAGAAATATAATTAACCTGAAAGAAGGTTTATGGACTGAAAGTCAAAGATGAGAAAATAAAGCTCCATGTGACAAGGAACCAGAGAAAAGTCGGGATAGCTCACCCATCAGCTGCAGATTGGTTGGAAAGACATAATCACTTTTATACAATAGAGAACTACTCAGCTATAAGGAAGGAAAACCTTGAGGTCCGTGTAGGTAAATAGATACAACTTGAGACCAACCTTAGAGGTAAAAAGGTTCAGAATCACTTAGGTAAATAGCCGGTTGCCTCCTTAACTTAAAAACTAAATGAGTTAGCAGGATACAAAATGTATAATGTACCCTGGGAAAGTGAAAGGGGAGAAATTGTCTATATAGGGAAGGCAGAAGACATTGGTAATCTTATACCATGATTTGAAACACATATTGCTTTCATCGCTCTTAGTTTGGTTATATTCTGTTCCAGTTTGTCTACTTGTACTAGATTTGAGGACACAGAGAGCTGCTTGAAAGATAGCAGGATATACTATGGTAACCATTTTAAATTTCCTGTTAACTTAATGTGAAACCCTCATTGCTTTCACTGCCTTGACTGATTTTATTTGACTCTGTCTTGTTGCTAATCACCTTCTTGTCCTGATTTTATTCAAATCTGTTATGTTTGATAGTATCAAATCTGAGATTATAGGCAACTACTCTGAAGACACTAAGATTCACTATGATACCAATTCTGGTTTAACTATTACCCTCTTTTGAAGTCCTATAATGTCTCTAATGTTTTGTTTTTATTGATTTTTTTCTGTACTGCTATATTCAATTTTATTGTACTTGATGATATGGGAAATTGTTTTGAAGATAACAAGAGACATCATGGTAATCATTGTAGATCACCCTGTATTGTGGTTTTAAATTAGAAGACCATGAAGACCAGCAAGTGGAAGAGTAAAAACACTGCACAGTTTTCTGTGCTGCATCTCAAGATTATTTATCTTGTTCTCAGATTTTCCTGAAGGGCAGTTTTGGGTTACAAGTATTTTCATTCTGGAATTTCCTGATTAAAACAATAGAAAACTCATGTCAACTTGGATCTAAACATTAGCTGCCTATTCTTTCTAATACATATAAAAATGAGCCAGGCCAATATTTAACTCCATGCTACTTTCCTTACTGATTTTCCAGCCTCCTGAAGCATCGGAGCTTCTTTCTTGCTCACACCTGCATAACCACTGCCTTTTCCTTGTCTTTATGGGAAGTAAATAGTAATTTAATGAATGATTGAACTAGTAGTCCTATTGGTAGTTTTGTGTTATTGATCAAACTGAAGTAAAAATTACATACATTAGGTCAATTGTTTATTTCCCTTCCTCTAAAATTATATAAAACTGAAAGTTTATTTAGAGACGGAAGATGCAAGTTTAATTCCTGGCTCTTTCCTTTGTTGACTATCATTTTGAGCAATTTCCTGTAGCTTTCTGAGCCTAAATTCTCTTATCTATTAAATGGTGATAATAAGACTGTCCTTATATGATTGTTATGAGGAAGGAATAAGCCAATAGTTGTACATTTTATATATTATAAATATATAAATATCAGTTGTTCCTGTCACAGAAATTCTTCTTTTCTGATATGGATTTTCTATGCATTGCACTGGTTTTATTCTTCATTATTTCTTTTTCCAGATTAGATTTAGTGAGAAATTTAAACATACTGCTAGATTATATGGCTTTATGCTAAGAATTATTAAAGTAGAAATTGTCACAAATATTTATATCTGTCTCTGTGTATAAAAAGCTCTTCTAAAAAGTGAATCATCTAGATTTTCCCCAAGGTACTATTTGTTCTGTCATTTTTCTCTGATGAATTTAAAAAAATTAATGAGTTCTATTACATTAGTCATTGAAATATTGGGAAACACTGAATCATCATTTTCTTATTTTTATTTATTTATTTTCTTATTTTTAAATCACCTATATTTTAAGCAAGTAGATGCTGTATGAAGTAACAGAATTCAATTAAATTAAGCATTAAGAGAAAATCATTGTTGCATATTAATCATTTTCTATCACATCCATATGTATATCATTGAAATCTCTTTTAGATTAGATAATGTCTTTGCAAATGTGACACAGGTTTGAATTTTTCTTAATTATTTCTAATAAAATGTTATTGAGTAGAATGAGCTCATGTTTTATGGTGACATATCCTGAAATCAAATCCTGACACAGTTACTTAATCTCACTATGCATTATTTACTTCCCTTCTCTGGACAAAATGTAGAAACACTTACTGGGATTAAAGACACGGGACATGGAAAAATGTTTATCAGTATTTGGTTAATGACAGCAATCATTGTCCCACAGTCATATTTGAACACCTAGCAGTCAGATGTCATTCCCAGATTATGTTTGTGTTTACATGGTCAAGTGGATGTGAATAAAGTGGTAGATTCCATCTGGTTTGGCCTGAAAAAAATTAAGCTGTCTTTGAGGGGGTAAGAGCTCCAGGAGAACACAGAGGCTGGGCTACATCTGGGTAGCGTGTTCTGTAGCTGTGTTGCACATGATGCAAGAGCCCCAGATGCTAGAACATCGCTAAGTACTGAACATGTGTCCCAGAGACAGAAACAAAACAGATAACAAAGACTGCCTGCTTATCTACTGCTTAACCACAATTTTGTTCACAAGAGGGGGGTCTGTTTGATGGGATATCCTTCATTTTTTTAAGAAAACTTCAATAACTTTAGATATTAATGTTTATCTTGAAAATCTGAAAAAGATTTTCTCAGATATTTGGATGCCTGGCACTTTGGAAGATGGCACTTTGGAAGCAGCAGAAACTAAGCCTTACATTCATTGAGATGTGTGCACTCCCAAAGAAGCCACCCCCAACACACTTTCAGTTAAGTCTAACTTATCCAGAAAGGGCAGTAGCCATACTGCTGTTATTGTGTGGTTTCTGAAGCAGTGCAATGAAAAGGTGGTTAACACAATATCATATCACAAGGAAAATTATCCACTAAGGCATCATGTATTTGTTGGACATAATAGGTCACTTTGGGGAGTTTGAAGCAATTTGATTTATTTCCTGTAAGTTATGGGTGAGGGGCTTAATGAGTAAAGATTCCCAGCTAACCCATTATTGAGATATATGAATCATAACTTTATTTTATAGAAAGTGTTAAGAATGATTATTTACCCAAGATCATCCAGCTAAATATGTAGAGGCAGTGACATTGGAACCTACATCTGTTTCAAGAAGTAGTCTTTTGTTAACATGTGGACTCTATATGACTATTTTCTATATCATCTGATGGAGGATACTAGCATACTACTCAATTTTGTCATCAATGAGACAAAGATACTATCTGATAACCCACAAGTTAAGACAGAAGAGGTTTAATTTGATGTACAGTTTTATACGTCTCAGCCCATGTTCGACAGCTCTAAAGGAAGAAGGGCATGGTAGAAAGGCAGGTTGGAAGAAAAGTGTTCAACCCATGACAGCTAGGAAGTAGAGAGTGAAAGGAGAAATAGAAGACAAAAGTACACTCTGCCAAGCCATATCCCCAG
Organism: Cavia porcellus; assembly: GCF_034190915.1. Classification (NCBI taxonomy): domain Eukaryota; kingdom Metazoa; phylum Chordata; class Mammalia; order Rodentia; family Caviidae; genus Cavia; species Cavia porcellus. Next base: position 172,273,642 of record NW_026947484.1, on the reverse strand, counting down.
GGACTATTCCCACCTTCTAATAGCACAAGAACTTACTATCAATGGGTGAATCCATTAATGAGCATGGCACCTCTTCCTTCTAGTCACTGAGCATAATCCCCATAAGACTTTTGGGGGACATTCTAGATCTGAAACATTCTGCCTCTGGCTGATATTCATGTTATTGTGCAAAATGCACTAAGTCAATTGCTCAGGGTTGCCGAATTCTTAAGAAGTCCAACATTGTTACAAAGTCCAAGGCTAGAGTCTTCTGTAAGACTCAAGGCAAACTGTTTGCTATTATGCCCTGTAAAACTGAAAAAGAAAGCAAAACATTTTCAACATAAAATGTCAGAGGGTAAACGTTTCCATTTCAATAGAGAAGAATGAGAAAATAGAAATCTGACCAAAGCAAAAGTGAAATTCAACAGGGCAAGCATTATATCACGAAGCTTAAATTCCAACACCCTGGGCAAGCTGCGGTAAGATTTGTGCGACAGAGAGATCCGGCAGCACCTTTCCTGTGCTCTTGCTGTTGCAGTCCACATGGACTCAGTGTGCTTCTCCTCGCTGCTTGCAGCTTCCCTTGGCAGACACAGATAAGCAGGCTCCAATTGTGCACAGATGACACAAGGGAAACCTGCACAATTGTATTTATAAAAATGTCCCAAGATGTTCTAATTGGAATCTATGTTTGAAAATCCAAGGTAGTCCACTCTCTTGCTCATACATGTATAGAAGCCTGAGGGCCTGCATTAGAATGTCACCTGATAGAAAATGCACATAAAGACAAACAAAGTATTTGCAACTAACTGAGATCAAATTAAAGCAATTATTTGAGTGATACTTTTCTGGAAAGAAACTCTCTGGAAAGTCTAAAAACATTTCTACATTTTTTTTCATAGGCCCCAATTCTGTACAGAGGGAAATACTATCCTTATTTTGTCAAACAGGAATCTGAGGCTGGGGGTAAGGAAATGATTGAACCAATACTGCGGAACTCTTAAATAGAAACCAGGTTTGCAATTCAGTTCTATTGCATTAAAAATCAAGGCTACATATTTGACAAACAAAACTTTCCTTTTCAGTGTGTGTATGCATTACAGGAGCTGCTCTTAAGGTTGTAAAAACAGGATCATTTTGTGCATAATAAAACGAATTTCTCTGGCACTCACTCCTAGCCACTGTTGTGCAACATCTAGTCCGTCACAATCTTGTCCGGGTAGCACTGAAGATTTTACAGGAAGGGGGAACTATGCTCACCTATTGCCTTTTCTGTTCTCAGTTTGAAACCATCTGAGCAAACTGAAAACTCCCAGAGAGTAAAAGGCAGGTCTAATGGGACAGAATGTGAGTAAAATAAAAGCAGACCTTAAGACAGGCAAGAAACTAAGACCAAACAGTAGCATTCTTTCTTGGCAAATGCACAGTAAAGCTCATTTATTGTTACATTTGCAGTTAAAAGATTTTTTTTTTGGATCATAGTGGACAAGATAACAATGTCATAACAATATCAGTATATGTTTGATTTTTCACCTGTTGTCCATGTCTGAATATCAAAATATTTCACTGCTATTAAAATAAAAATGATAGCATGCTTTCCCTTCTCTCTTCTCCTCTCTAATACAAAGGTAATGGCATATCTAATAGCTAAGAGACTTAGAGGAGTTTAGAGTGGGGGCATATTATTACATCCAACTGGAACAGAGATGATTATATGTATGAGAAGTGGACAGAGTCAGTGGGGAGCCCAGTGATCAAGGGGTAGAAAGAGGGCAGAAGATAAAGATGCTGTGTTAGGGAGGTTAGTAGAGTAAGCAAATAAGACATACGATTGAGCAAATGAGCAAATATTTGGAAATTAATGAAAACCAGCCTTTTTTCTGTTGTGAAGATGATTTACAAACACAAAAAGGAAGAACTCTAGAAGGAACACTGAGATAGTCTTTGGACCAGGAGATAGTTGTTTTAATGCTCTATGATAAATCATCCCAAAGTGTGATTACACAGAATAATCACTTTTTCTGTTTAGACTTTCTGCAGATCGGGAACCAGTGAGGACAAATGGCACCTGCTAACCCTGGTCCACGAGGTCAGACCCTCAGCTGGGAAGACCTGATGACAGGGACGATTGGATAGTAGGCAGCTGCAACCATCTGGAACCCTTAGGGCAGTTGATCTCAGATTGATAACTCTGGACTATTATTCAAAGTACTGAACAAGGTGCACACTGTGTAAATTCTTTTCACCTGGATTATATAAATTTATAGCAGTATTGCTACTTTTGCTAGATATTACACTTGAACCATAGTCTATCCAGATTCAAGAGAAAAGGACATAAATTTGACCATAAATGGCACAAGTGATTTGTGGAGATTTAAAAATGGAGGGATTGTCATCCTTGACATATTTATGTACAGTTATGAAAGCATACATGTACATGTATGTATGTGAGACAAATGGGCACATATTTTCCCTACCTATGAAAGCTGGAAGTCTCAATGCCAATGGCAGGATACCTGAGGACCTAGTCTTGACTTCTAAATATCTTCCTCTAATAAGAGGAATTAAAAGCTTTTTGAGAAATGGCTGATTCCAAACTTGAAAAAATTAAAAGTATGGCATGACCATAGCATAGTTGCTTTGCCAGAAAGAAAACAAATGCTCAGAGCATAATGAATAAATGTCAAAAATAAATGTAAGCTAGTTTGAAGTTGCTTTCAATGAGCAAAAGGGAACAATCTTAGTATGAAACTAGTGATAATAATATATTGTAATGCATTAAATTCACGGGAATCCACCATGTCCACAGTGATTTAAAAGAACAAATAGACATACCAGTGAACTTCCTTGTTATACTAATAAGTACAGAAAAAATGTCAGAAATATAAAAGGTAACAATTTGCTATCATCATAGCAGTGGTTGGTTTAGACAGAAATCATGACTTGGGAGGAATTTTGACAAAAATAAGACCTCAGGGTAAATTCTGAGTATCTAATTCTCTCCCCCATATACTGATGAGTTACAAAGGAAAAATTATTAGTGCACTTTGGAAAGATCTGACATTAACAGTATGACCATCTTGTCATCAACATTGACAAGATCAATGTGGGAGTAGTCTACATGAATCTCCTGAAATGTCACACTGAGAAGAGCATGGTGTAATCTCTGTAGTATCATTATCAAGATGGCCTGTTGTGTGTCAAATGGAATAAAATTGTCACATATAGTCTGGTGGTAGGTATTTCTACAAAACAGAATAGGTAATATTCTGAAAAACAGTCAAGAATATAGAAAAGCTCACATAATATTTTCAATTGAAGGATATTAATGAGACTTACAAACTGAAAGCAATATATATTCTTGAAGAAAATTCTCTTTAAGAAAAGCAAATAAAACATCATTTGGACAGCTGAGAAAGTGTGAATGGAACATGCAAATCTGACACAAGTGCTATAAAAAGGTGGGTTTTCTGTTTTGTAGCCCTAGATGTAAATGATGCAAGAGAATGCCTTTGGGAGTGAGAAATGCACAATGGAAAAGTAAAACGTTGTGCAGACATCAGATCAACTGCTGCTGCTGCTCACAAATAGTTCAGAAAAAGATGGATTAAAATGGGAAGAAAGAACAAAGAGCATATGTGGAGAATCTGTATGTTCCAGGTTAAATTATGCTTCCACCCCAAGCTTCGTAAGTTAAATCCAAACACCCAGTAACCTGGAGTGTGACCTTATTTGGAGACAGAATCTCTTCACAAGTAATCCCATTAAAGTGAGATCATTAGAATGGGCCTTAATCCATTATGACTGGTGCCCTCATAAGGAGAGGAAATTTGGACACAGAAATAAGAATAGCAGAAGAGTATGTGGCAGGAGAGAATGACTATTTACAAGCCAAAGATGGATGACTGGAAATTATTCTATCCTGACAGTCCTCAGAAGGAATCAACTCTGCCTACGTCTTGATTTCAGACTTCAAACTAGAATCCAGGTTCTGAAGAACTGTGAAAGAATTAATTATGTCTGTTACTCAAACTATTTGATTTATAATACTTTTGTTACAGCAGCCCTATGAAATCATACACCTTTTAAAAGATATTAGGAGTTATCCAAATTGTTCTTGCAACTTTTCTGTAAATCTGAAATTATTAAAACTGTATCATTAATAATATGACTATACTTGAAAACTGATCAAATAGTAATTTAAGTGTTCTCACAACAAATAAATGATAGGGGAGGTAATGAAATGCTACATAGTTTACTTAACTATTTCAAAATGTGTATGTGCATGAATGTACACCTATCAAAGCATCCTGCAGTACACCATAAATATATACAAATTTGCTTATTAAATAAAATATAAAAAATGATAACCTGTAACTATGTACAATAATATAGTAATCTTATATTTCACTTGAACTCTACTGTACCTTAATGAGGTAGAGAATATTATTAACTGATTTATTTCACAGAGCGGAAGTACTTGACCAAGGAAGATGTTCATGGATCGTCACAGTTAACAACTGATAGAGAGAAATGAACACAAAGAGAAGATGTTCACAGAGCTTTTCTTTGCTAGGGAGGGAAAACTAGTTTATACATATTGATGTTTCAATAAAGTTATCAAAGAGCAAAAAATGAAAGAGTTTACCTTTTCAGATTGTTCCTAACTTTGTTTCTTTGAAGAAAAGATGCAGTTTAAGAAGAGAAAGGAAAAGTGCAGAAGCTGGATGGGGACAGAGAGCAGAGTTGTGCTGCTGACTGAGTTTGGTTTTTATCTGAAAACTAGGTGGAGAGAGTTGCTAATCCTCTGCCCTTCCGTTTGTTCATCAAATGTTCACAGTGTCACTTACCTCGTCATATTGTTGTTTAAGGGTATTTCCCTCTTTTCTGCTACAGAAGTCTTACAGGCTCTTCTGTTAACTGTTACAGACACCTGGATAAAGACAACAAAAGGATTCTATAAAAACACATCCACACGTCTTATCAGTGAAGGACAAAGATGGAAAACTAGAATTCTTAACAGAGCGAGTGGATTGTAGTGTTGATTCTAGTTGTGCTATTGTAAGATTCTACCACTGAGGGAAACTAGGTAAAGGGTCCCTGAGGTCCTTGTGTATTCTTTGTAATCAGGGCATAGAACTCTACAAAATTGTCAATAATTATCACAAAATTTAAAAAGGTTTAATTAGAATAGTATATTTTCATTTAACTCAGAAAATATACATTGAATACTCAAAATATGCGTATTTTCAAAGTAGTTGCATGCATTAAATGGATATATATATATATTTTAAAAGAATGTGTATATATATACATATATTGCAATGTACATAGTATATGATCACACATAATTATATATTAATGTAGACACATTTTATTGAATTATACTATATTAATATACTAAATGGACATGTGTACATATATTTACATAAACATCTGTTCCATGTGTATGTGTGTACCTGTGAAACAGTGTTCTGAGCAATATAGTAAATGCTCAATGAATTTTAGCTATTTTTATTATAGTCATAGCAGAATCTTTGTTTTCCCTGAGTTCTGTGTGCATATTGTTTTTGATGCATATTGCATATGCAATGTATGCTGAATAATGACTTAAATTCTCTGTACCAACTGTCAAACAGCCTACATCAGAGAGAGTGCTTCTGTCTGTGAAAACCATGATTGTCTAAAATGCCAAATAGGAAGACCTATGCTCCAATTCCCATCTTCAGTACTGAAATATTCTGCAGTTTAAAAAACCCAGTTCCTTTATTTATTCATTCATTCATTCATACCAGGAATCAAACTCTCCACCTTGTGCTTGTTAGGCAGCCGCTGTGCCACTGAGCTATATCCTTGCCCCCATTTCCTTTACTGGGTCTCAGTTTCCCCACTTGAAAGAGGAGAGATTTGAGTGATTTATCTCAAATTGTCTTTTCCAGTTCTTAAATGTGAATGGTACACATGCACAGAGAAGTACCATTTCTGAATCTTGACAGTGAGGCTGGGATTCCAATGGTACTTACATAAAATTTCCAAAATTCTGGCTGCTAGTTCTGTTTGGGTCCAGTTGACTGCTTTGATTCTGCTTGGCATAAAAGTCTTATTATAAGCAGCTGATTTCTAAATCTATAGTTCTTCCAAGTAAGTAGTAGGCAAAACATCTGTAAATGATAACAAGCCAAAGTTTTAAAATTTTAGAAGAGAAGAATTCATTGAAATTTAAGCTATAATTGTAGCATTAATCACTTCACTTGCATCATCACTACCCAAAGCCAAGGGGTGTTACATTTGCTAAATTTAAAAACAATAAATACATTTGTGATTTATGCAAGTACTAAAAAAAGGCTTCAAAAAATAGGAGCTTGTTTATTTTGTCTAGTATTTATAATACTAACTAAAGTATTCATCTTGTGTTTTTGAGAAGACTCCTGGGTAATTTTCCATGCCAAAGATTAGCCAAAAGCTGACAGATGTCCTCAGTCAAAAAAGTCAGGATTTCAGTAGCTCTGAACATACATAGAATCATTCTTTTTTTTTCTTGTAAAATATTTAATATATAATAACTAATTTTTATTTCTAACAGCAAAACAAAAAAGAAGAGAAATGATACAGTTTCAAAAACAATAGGAAATTAACACTAGTTAGTATATTGCATATTGTTATCTTACAAGTAGTTGTTCAGATTATAGGATCTAGGCACAACTGGGATAGGGAAAAGGAGAAAAGGAAGAAAGGAAAGGAGTATATGTATGCTGATAAACATATAAAGGTATGTATGTATTTGTATGCAAGATAGATTACTATAATATCAAAGATTGTTAGTTCTTAAAAAAAAACAGTGCTGCTATGGAACCATTCTGCCTAGCTTCTTAAATCTACCATCTCCAGTAACTTCAACACTGAAATCGCTTTATATTTGTAAATTGTCTGTGGTTTCCCTCAATCCTTATTCTTGAAGAGGCAATATAGAAAAATGTAATGCAATAACAAATTTCTCTATTAATAATAAATACAATTTGAGGAATCATCAAGGCTCCAATTTTACTTGTGCTAGTTCACCTTATTCAATTCTCACAATACTTTCAAAGAGATATTAAGAGTTTACAAAGACAGTAAACAGGATCAAAATAACCTATGTCAAAATAACCTATGTGACAAATGGCAGTACAGAGGTCAAACTCTAGTTTTCTTATTCTCTAAATTGTAAACTTATTTTAATGATGCCAACTGCCTCAGTTAAAAACTTTTTAAATATTGAATTAAAAATGAAATGTGTAGATGATAGCACACAAACTACAATGACAGAATAAATAGAAAACATGCACCACTTAAGTAATTGAAGAAGATGGGAAAAATGTTTTCAAAGTGTTGGAAAAAGTTGGTAGGTTTATGTAACTAAATAAAAGAATTTTCAAAAGAATGAAGATGAAATAAAGACATTAAGATACACATAAAAACTGAATTAAACATGAATAGATTCTCATAAAAGATATTGCTAAAGGATATAATGTTGGGGAAACATCCCAGAAGTAAAGCCTATGATGCAAAGAAAGAGTGCACATTTGGATGTATGAAAACAAACACTGTCTGAACAAGTAATAGTGCCTAATTTGAGATCAAAAATTAAAAGCAACCCAAGATACAACTTAAATAACAGACAACAATAGCACATTATTCAGCAGGAGTGAGAAATAGAAAAGCATTTCAGAGTGCATGTGTTGTTTGCCATGGGAATAGAGATTTTGATTAACTGAGAATTTTGCTAATTGTGTATGTCATTTTAGCATAACCACTAAAACATTAGCAAGAGGAGATTAAATGAATGAACATGTGTTCAAAGCCTCCAAACAAAACAAACAAGCAAACAACAAAACCCACAAAAACAGAGAAGCAAGATTCTCAGGCTAGAGCAAGGATGTGTAAGACAAAAAGAGATGTGATTTCCAGTACAATCCTACAGAGAAACTTATGCATTCCACATATGCTCAGAAAAAATAGAATACTGACCAACAAGCCTCCCATTGAAAAGATTCTTACAGACGGCTTTCAGGTTCTCTTTGTTAAAGACTATTTCTTAAAGATGATCCAATAATGTAAATCTTTGAGTCTGAATTTTGCAAGCCAAAAAGATCTGTCTATACCAAATCTGGGACTCTATGCTGTAGGTCTGAGGCAGTGATATTTTTTGTCACCTATCCCAAGAGATAGTGAAGTGGATGATGTGAAGATCACATTTTTTAGATACTCTGTCCTGCATGAAAATAGTACAATCCCTTGACAGTTATGCTTCCCAAAATAACTAACACCAGGGTGCTCATCTTATAGGTGAGTCTCTAGGAAAACCTGAGAGAATGAATGGATTGTGCATTAAATTATACAAGGTTACTCTTCACATTGATGAAATAGGGTTCTTGACTTACAGAACCAGTGGACAGACATTGGTACATTTTTTAGTTAATTTCTGAGTCTAGTACCCTATGGGAGGCAACCTCTATAGTCTCTCTTAGTGGTGTACAGTTCACATTTTTAGCCATAGTTCTTCATTCATCAGAGCTAGGTAGAAAATGTCTTTGAGAGTTATTTGAGCCCATCTAATCTCAGTCAGAGGTGTTATAAACATTCATAGAACTAAAATCTTCTTGTGTTGGGAGTAGTCTTCAGAATTTATTACCTTGAAAGAGGCTAAAAATTTTAACTTTTACTAAATACTAATTTCTCAAAAATACAGGATCTATTAATTTTTATTTCTCAAAAAATAGATTTCAAAAATTGCTTGTAATATACATTACTCCAATCACCTATTTATTTATTGTTGGATTTACTTCTCCATCCCCAACTATTTGAAAGCATTCACACTTTCAGGCATCAATTTACTCCTATTGAGTTTGTCATTAATTCATGTGTGACACTTTCAGAAGATTTGATCATTTTCTTATGCATCCACATCCCCTTATTATCTTTCAAAGCCATCTTACTCTTTGATTCCCTAATTCATGTAACTGTTCACATATTGATTTTTAAACACAGACATGTACACACACACACACACACACACACACACACACACCTCTGTAATCAACATGCAAACTTGCTTGAACTTGAGCCTATGGCATAGACTGGCATGAACTCATGCATCCTCGGAGTCTTTGAATTATTTTCTTTGTCTTTTCCAGATCACCAACAACTGCACTGCTGAATCCATTCTGCTGCTAATGACAGAAATCATATCCTTATTTCAATTCATAGGGGCAAAATTATGCAGACACTTCTAGATAACTAATCTAGCTCATCTGTTTTTTGTTATCATTTTTTTTCTTCAGATCTCAATCAGTCCAAACACTTTGACCCACTCTCAGGCCTCCTAGAGATCCTGCACCTGTCTCTAGCAAAATGGCCTTAATCATGGCCGTTATATATGTGTAATCTCTAAGTCCTGGTATTACTTTACCCTTTAATTGGTGTGCAACATAGAAAGCACTTTGAATCTCATTCCCTCATCCTTTATTATAATTATGTTATGCTATATATATAACTCAGTAGAAGTGATAGATAACTTGGTTGAACTAAAGCACTACACTCTCAAACTCCAAAGTAAATTCCTTAATAACAAAACAACAAGTCATTCTTTAATATCTACCTTTCATTCTAGAGATTAAATTCTAACACTGTGGCACATGTGATGGTACCTTCATCAATGTATCCAGTCCCTTGTACTGTTGGGCTTAATGAATGTGTGTTAACAGGTAAAACATGACACATTCTGTTACTGAGTAGATGCAAAGGGCCTAGAGATAGAAGGTAAAGGACAAATTCACCACTTGAAGGGTGGAGGACTTTAAAGGATACATGAAGGACTTGATATTTGATATGCACTTTGACTATAATTTAGGGCTGCCAGAAAATTACGTGTGTGTGTGTGTGTGTGTGTGTGTGTGTGTGTGTGTGTGTGTCCATCCTAGTAAGGAAAGAGCATGTGCAAAGATACAGAGGTATAATCAAATGGAATTTCAAGTGGTTAGATCATGGTGCACATTGAAATGAAAGTGGTAGTGGGAGAGACAATAGATAGAGAGTCTGGAAAGGAGGCAAGGACCATGTAAAGCAGTATCAAATATTTTAGGGACCTTGGGCTTAATTCTGGGACCTAAGTGTTCCAGATAAGTGATTTATTCATGAGAGTAGCCTGGACAGAATTTTTCATTCTTGGTGAAGGGTGAAGATTCACTTATGACCAAAATGCTTATAACTTAGTGAGATATTTAACTGTTGTGTCCACTTGAGTAAGAAATGCTGAGGTGATTGCCTTAGCATAGTTCTAGGTGTGAGTGCAAAATGGACATATGGAAGAGAAAAAAATCTATGCTGGGCGTGAGTGGCATCAACCAACAGGCATATGACTAGGATGAAATAAAATAGAGAAACAAGAAGAGGAGCTCACTTCTGTTTCTTTCAGAGGAGTTTCAGAATTTACCTTGGATGTCCATTTCCTGGCTTCCAGCACAGACCCTTCAGCCTTCCAGTACAAACCCTTCAGCTTCCTGACAAGGTTTGCATGGGACTTTCTAGTGAGCTCCAGACCTTCAATCAGAAATTTAGAATTTACACGCTTACTTTTCATTACCTCAATATACAGATATGTAAATATACTATGGTGTGGTATAAATATATAGGATATATATATATATATATATATATATTGCATCAGTTACATCCTATATTACAATTTTTGCTCATACCAATTTTTCTTTCTGTTCTCCTGCCATTTCACTGGTTCAGACTCCTACAATTCCCAACCTGAGCTATTTAAACTACCCCTTTGTTGTTTTCTGGCCTCTATATCTTTCTAATCAATCTGTGTCCTGTTTCCTTATTGAAGTGATGTCATCATTTGGACATAGTTTACATGTAACTACTATGGTTTATATGTTAAATTTAACCTCCATTGTGAGGTATTAAGAGATAAGATTGTAATTAAACACTACAGATTAATAGTGGGACATTTAGGAGCTGACTCAGAATACACACATTCATCAAAGAAATCCCTAATGACTGAGTACTAATGATATTGCAAAAGAGAGTCAGAGAGCAGCAGATGTAGGCACAAATGTATGCTGTTTCTCTCTTGCCCCATGATATCTTGGGCTGCCTCAGAACTCTGCTGTCATGAAGATCTTCAGCAATTCTTGCCCTGCGCCGTTTGGTATTCTAGTCTTAAAAACTTTGAGTTATTTCTTTTTTCTATAAAGTTAAAATTCCTCAGGTATTTTATTATAACAATGAAAAATAATAAATACACTAAAGAAACAAATGGTTTTATTAGTTGATGCTTTCAAACACCTATTCCTATTTCCTATTTCCTACAAGGGCAAATGTGAACTCTATAATGAGAAACCATATCTTCCTGATGACACCTCAGATGTCTCATCTAGCACCTTTTTTAATTATTTGACTGTTGAATTTTCAATACAGATCTGAACACCTAAATCAGAATCCTTTCCAACCAATATAGAAACAGCCATTTTCTGCTTAATGTTATTCTAAAATGGTTTAAGTACTTCTTTATTTATTTTTTACTGATATACAATACTTTCACATATTTATGCAGGGCATGTTTATAATGCATAATGATCAAATGTTACACCTCTCTTATACTTAGTATATTATGATGATATTTAGTTGTGTGAACCTATTTTATTCACTAAGATACTCCAATTTGGAGATAGAAACTATTTTACATTTAAAACATTTTAATTCATGTATGTTTGCAGTAAACAATTTATCTTCATCATGAGAAATCAATACATGAACATAACCTAACATGTTTGAATATAAACTTCTTACTCAATTTTGATTGAGAAAATAAATGAACAACAGGAAGACTTTAAAGTAGATGAATCAATATAGGAAATATTTGATTCAACTAAAGTAGCAAATGATATTTTGCATTCTGGTATTTGAAGTTCACTGTTTTTTCTTACCTTCTTGAAATGTATTGTTTGCTTCCTATTACTCATCTATTTTGATTTTCACTGTTATAAATATGGCACAAAGAATTTAATATTGATAAACCTTAAACCTATATGGATTGATACACAGGGAAAAATTAACTCACAATGTTTCCAACTATGTAGCTAGAAAGTGATTTGATTGGATGATCACTTGATTCAATTCCAGAAGAGCTAAGAGGATACGCTCCATATCTTGCAGCAAGTCTTTTTACAGGATATACCCTCATTCTAGAAGTAACAATTTATTAACTTATCGTTGCTTTGGTTTGGATGTGTCCCTTAAAAATGTGTGTTACAGGGATGGTTGTCAACCCGTGGTACTATAGGAGGTAGTAGAGCTTTGAAGAGATATGTCCTAATGAGAGGAAGTTAGATCTCTAGCATTTTGCCTTGGGTGAGCCCTTCCTTTTTGGTTCCCAGCTACAATTAGGTGAGTAACTTGCTCTATCATGTTCCATGATATGCTGATTTGCCACAGGCCGAAAGATAATAGGACCAAGTGACCACAGACTGAGACCTCTGAAACCATGAGCCATATTAAGCCTTCTTCCTTAAATCAGCTCAGATATTACTTGCAATAGAAGAAACAAATGCAGTAATTCCTCTCTATCTTTAAAACTGTTCCAAAATTCAGAACATCTGAAGTTTAATGGGGGATTATTGTAAAAATGAAGTGACAATTTTGACTCATTTTTATCCTATTACAGATGTAATGTCAGATATATTACTAGCACTATAGGAAACAAAATGGACACGAGATGAGTATAGTTTGTGTGATGCAAGTTGATGTAATAAAAGTATCGAGGACTTTAGGCACCAAAGACAACATTTTGTTTGACTTCCATAATCTCTCAGAACAATTACATCACATAATTTCAAGTCTCTCCATCACTGTGCATTGCACAAAGCCCATGTTTATCAAATCCAAGGTACTATATTATTCTGCCAGACGGATCAATGCAACAACAAAATATAATAGACATCTAAGCAATCTCTATTCACAAGACAGTGCCCGCTACATAATTATGACAAATATAAATATCTCCTTATTGCCAAAGGTACACAGGAGAGCAAAGCTGCCCCTGAATAAGAATCACTGACCTATGGGGCTTTCTTTTCCATGCACCATGCTCATTCAAATGAACCGTGATCTTTCTCTTTATTGTACTTCTGAACACTACTGATCTCTGTCTGAACTAATATCATTATTTCCATCTCTAAATTGTTAGCATCTAACCAATGATAATATCCCAGAAATATCACTACTTTCTCAGTGCAGAGTATGCTAAAGGAGCAATCCCAATACCATAATAATATCTCCTCCATTATGGCTTACTTTGTAGCCAGATGCTCTTTATAGGGATCAATATGTAGATTCTGGCTACCTGCACTCACTACTTCTTAAGAACAAGGACTTCATCTAACTCACCACTGTATCCTTGATACTGTATAGAAACTCAGTGAACATTTGGTAAATGAATTATGAAAGTTAAAGAAAAATTTACAATCATGGGGAGAATTGAATTTACATCTTTTGAGGCCAGCAACTATTTTCTTGACTACTGATTTCATATCCATAGCTTTGAGAAAAAAAATGATTTGTAAGTTGGCAGGAATGATGAAGGATCCACTCATCAGTGCATGGCTCAACAATCTGTAGTTGGGTATATTCAAAAGAGTTCCAAGTTTTTCCTACATGAGTGAGAAAAGTTTTAAAGAAGGTAATTCATGAGCTTACATTAAAGGGTTAGATGGAAATTGGGTAGGTAGAAAGAGTGTCAAGGGCACGATGAGGTATCAGAGTTGGTGTGACAGATGAAAATCAGTCTGCGCAACCACTGCTTCAGTGAGAGATTTACATTGAGCAGCAGTGGAAAATGAGATGGAAGACCCAAGCAAGGAGAGAGCATGCAAATTTTGCATGAACTGATCAGAATTTTGGAGTCTTTCTGGAAGGCAATGGGAGACCATGAAAGATGATATTCTATGGCCGAAGATCAGTCAGAATGATACTCCAATTTTTCCCCAGTGGCCATAGAAAAACACGAGTTCATAATGAGGGATGATATTTTTTAAAAAGCAATAATCTTTGCATATGAGACATGGTAATTTCTCAGCAAAAAAAAAAATCAGTATGATCAAAAAAGTACCATAAAACCAACTGCCAGATATAGTAAAGGAAGACTCCTAAGAATATTGTGATGTCTTCATTTACCTTATTCCCAAAATCTGGAATCATGATTTTTGACTCTTCCACAAAGTCAAAATAACCATGAAAAGTAAAAATTTTGAATCAATTCAGGACATCGAAAAAGCCACAGTAGCACAACTAAATACACTCAAGAAAGAGAACTTCCAGAACTTCTTCAGAAAGTAGCAAGAATGATGTGTATTTAAAGCAAGGGAGAGTATTTGGAGAGAGATTAATGAGGATGCATTTTGTGCTGTAATTTTTAAAAATGTAAACATTCTCCATATTTGTCATCCGTATACCATATATATTGAGAGATAAGGATTAGGAGTCCAATTCCAGGCTTCAGGGAAAAAAAAGAAATATAGGCATTTTCTGGACACTGCAGCATTCTGAAACCTGATGATTGAATGTTTGTTTTCCCATTGTCTGCATTTCTCCCTGGTTCTCCAAAATGAATAATTGTCAAGGTTTTTGCTAAGCTGAAGTATATTCCAGGGAAAATGGATCTGCAATTTTGCAGATTTCACAATGCCTTTTGCAGTTCTGTGTCAAATTGTTTGTTTAAATCTAGTTTATTTTACCTTCTTGGTCCTGGATACACTATCAGCTGAAATATTTATATCACTGCCTCTTAGGAATTGTGCATTTCTCTTGTTCTATGAAAAATATGTGCTGACCTGCTCTATGTATATGAGTAATTGTTTTTATTTTAATTACTTGAGTGCCTGTGGAAGGAGATTGGACTGTCTGGCTTAGTCTCTCCTTGACCATTCCTTGCCCTGTTTTCATTCTTTTATTTTACCAACAAAATTCTTACAATAGCCGCCAACAGTGCATTTAGAGATCATTTGAAGATGGAATTTCCGTGTTATATGTAGCTTTCTGAAAGGAGATGTGAGCATCATATACATAAATAATCATGCTTTGTACCCAATACAGAATACTCCTTCCACAACCAGCCAGGCTCAGGCCACTGGGGAAAAAAAAAGCCAAACATAGACTTACTGTTGTTCCAATCTTATTTCTGAAAACAAGCTCTCTTCCCCATCCTAAGTTACATACTGCATTGTTTCCTCAATTTGCTTCTCTTCTGACTTCATTCATACGTTCAATACAGTTACTGAATACCGATTGTGTATCAAGAAGTGAGGTCAGAGTCCGTGGCCTGTTACCAAAAATGAACAATTTAGCAATTAATGCTATCACGAGGAAGCATCTTTGAAGGGTGCCTTTTTGGATTCAGGAAGACATGGACATTGTGCCAAGAGAAATTTTGTTCAACTCAATAAAAAGAAGAATGAGTGGGAGTAGATTAGCATTAGGGAGGAAAACTGTTACAGGCTGGAGTTGGAGTATCAGCTGGTAAGACGTTCAACTTGGGAGCACTGGGCCTAGATGATATTTTTATTTTTCTTAATCTTGCTTGTACAGTAATGTGTTCAGACATACATGCACTCACACCTGCTCTAATTTGTTCTTGATTTTACATCTTGAGAAGGTAATATTTTTGAGGATTGAATGCAGCAGTGCATTGAAATTATTTAAATGTTAGTTGATCTGTGGAAACTGCTTAATAAATATTAGAGTCAGTAAAAATTACTAGCTTAATTTTTTTTATGAGCACCACTACTGTTAATGTATTTTTATCTCATTTCCTTCAGTCAGTTTTTTGCTATCAACAGTTTTCTGGAGGCTATCCAACCTTTGATCTAAAATCTTTCCGCCCACTTACTCTTGTCACCTCTCTCTTTTCTTTCCCCTCCCTTCTCCTGCAGTTGATGTTCTGCCATGGTTTGGATCCTGGAACTGGACAATCCGCAGTTTAAAAGAATGGAGCTATAGGTGTTATTATTTCTGTGCCACAACCATGTTTTGTAAAAGTGACTGATTCTTTTATGCATCACTCACTTGGAAATACATACTACTATGCTCTACTGTACATACGGGAAAAATAAGCAAAGTACCAGTTAATTAACTCAAAATGTGAGTTGACAGTTCTCACCTACCTACTAACATTGAAGATAATCTCCAGTTTAACACTGTTAATGGCACTCTTCCCAGCACTGTTAATATGTCTATCATTTAATTCAGTACCCCACACCACCCCATCTGAAGTTAAGATGCATCTCTCTGCAGATGGATGTGATATTATCCCTATTTTCTCTCCCTCTGGATATGGACTTGCCTATTCCTGTACATCTTCTACTGAGGAAGCAAAATTATTTTCCTAGAGTACCACGCTAAGTACTTTGTATCCATCTTTACAAACATTTAATGGTGCTCTATATTTGAACAATAAATATTTTTAATAAGAAGAAATTTAAACTAACAAGCTTAGATGAACTTAAAATTTAATGGCACAAGAAGGAAACTCTATTGTTTTATGTACCTGAAAACTCTGCTGGTGATTTGAACTCTAGGCCTAATATGAAAATTCTACTGGTGATTTGAAAGTTAGGCTCAGTTATAGTGTTAGGTAATTTTTATTTCTTTTCCTCCAAACATTAGTGTTATTCTCTAGCTTACTTCCCTTGTGGTAAAATGTAAAAAGCTGTTCTAAGTATCCTATCATGATGGGTTATTATAGAGAAGCAGAGACAGAAAATGCCTAGTTTTCATTTACCTTTTTCCAATGCCTCTGTCTGAAGCAAAGAGGTATCTCTGAAGCTCACAGAAACCAGGAGCTGATTGCCTTAGTTCTGAGTGTAACACCCATCTGTGAGTTGAACACTGCAGGAAGATGTGTTGAATTACTTTAAGCAGGAATGACCGCCATAGAATAAATACAAAGCAGTTACAGCCAAGCAAAATGAGACACCATGGGTCCGAGCAGTAAGTTCTGGGAAGGCAAATGGCAATGTCCCTCACCCCAAGGATGTCATCCAAGACTTGTCACGATCTAGCTCCAAGCTAGACTCCAATTTTCCATCATCCCCATTCTTACATTACTCTTGTCAGATTGAATTAACTGTTCAAAGTTTCCATTTCTGTGCTTTTGCTCCAGATTGCCTTTTTACTTTTTATTTTTTATTTTTTGTGGAGTGCTAAACTACTGCTTTTGCTCTTCCTTTAATCCTGCTCTTCTCAGGCTTAGGAAACCAACCAAGACTTTAAGACTTGTTTCATATGTTTCCTTTTTGTACATAGTATGGTATTTTTTGACACTATCTCTAGCTGCAATGTGGTGAAACACTGCAGGAGCTTCGGCCAACCCTTCTGGATTTCCATCTAGAACTATCCATCTTCAGTCCAGTGGCTGAGTTATGCTAGTTGCTTGTTTGATTTCTTTTTCATCTTGCTAATATATTTGCCTTTTTTGCCTTCTTCTAAGCAAGGCAGTATTATTGATTCATCCTGGAATGTTTTTCCATGGGTCAATGATGTCTTCTCTTCTCTAAATACAGGTAATATTGGTGAATTCGATTTTTGAGCATTTTGGTGAGCCTCAAATTGTACTTAGTTATATAAATATTTAAAGAATAATAATCTGATTGTCTAGAAATTATTATACAAGGCATAAATACTAATAAAGAAAGCTTATGAAGCATTAATTATAGTCGTTCTGAGGAGTAGAGATGTATTTGCTCTCACATGTATGACTTGTTTGGCATAACACAATTTTTGACAAATCACTTGAAAATCAAATTTCATGTTCTGTTACCTATACTTCAATCATAGAGAAGAATAATATGAATTTTATTTCAAGTTTTGGGAGTCTCTAAGATATTAGCTCCTTGAAAAGTCATGAGTAAAATGCAAGTAAATATTTAACTTCATCTTTGAAGGGTAAGTATTGCAACAGAATTATTGGCAATGTGTTAATCCTGTGGTTTATATGGGCTTCCCTAAGGCTTCCCTAAGACATTCCAGTTGAAACGGATACTCATGTCTTTGGCATCATGTTCTTTTTAGTCTTGGCTCCACACAGGGAAGTGGGGTGTCATTGGAAAACTTCAGGTCACATAATCAGGGTCATATATGTCATACCATCCTGGTCATCTGCACCAAGATGCAAGAGAATGAGCATGTGATTAAGCCCCTATATAGGGCCAACTTCACGTTCCCTGATCAACAGAAGAACCTATTCCAAAAGTAAAACTTTAACAGCTTAATATAGATGATTTGAAGACATGGTGGTGGAGGGCCAGTCTACCTTGTGTGCCTGTGGGGTCTCATGCGCTCCTAAATATAGTCTTTTGAACACATTTTGGGTCCATCACAAGTGTTTCCACACTATTGCCTCCTCATTAATCAGACCTATTGATAAATGCCCAGGAAGAGAGTAGTTATTAATTAACAAAGCAAAGAAACTTTCGATTACATGGGTAGTCATCACTGATTCACTAGAGTTTTACAAGCTCTATGTTTGGCTATAACTTTTTTTTTAATTTGTATTAGACATTTGCATTCTGATTTCCTTTTGAACAAATAATGGCTGACATGCAGACATTATAAAACTAAATTTTAGTATAAAGAGTTAATTCTAATTACAGAACATTATAAGAACAGATATGGGTGTCTTTTTATGTAAACTCCAACATTAGTAATGCATGATGAAAATCTTTAACTAGACCTTTAAATATGTAAGAATTACTGTGACTTTAGTTACTGTGGATCAGATTGTTTTGGCAGTGCTAAGTTCACCAGTAATTATGAGAAGCAACAAATATATCAAATATGATTCATGAAAGGTAAAATGTGCTCATTAAATAATGGGGACATGTCAAAAGAATGTAGGAGTCAATTTATAGAAATTTCCCTTTGCCAAATCTGGAATGAATTGAGGCACAATATAGATAAATTTGAATTATAAGTTATAAAATAAAATAAATTCCTATAATTTGCTCCAGTGTGACAAATGAATAGGCGGATGGGTGAGTGAGTCAGTAAGTCGAAGGAAATGATTACACTTCACTATGGTATAATGTATTAGTTTACTGTAATTAGTGTAGAAAATTATCAGACATTTAATTCATCTTACTACATCCGTTTGTTTTAAAATTTAAAATATTGCAGCTCTGAATGCCAGGTCAGCGCTGCGTTTCACTGGGCTGAAATGAAAGCACCGATATGAATGCCAGCGGCCCCAGTGAAAACCCATTTTCTCACCTGTTGCAGCTTCTGTAGGATCCCTGTTTCTAGGCTTGAGGTCCCTGTGATCATCAATAGCAGCGAAGATTTTGGAATCTATCCCACATCACTCTGATCTGACTCTTCTGCTTCCCTCTTCTCCACTGAAAGGAGTTTTGTGACTTCATTGCACCATTTGGATATTTCAGAATAATTTATTTTTCTTAGCTCAAATGACTTGGCACCATATTTTCATTTTCGCATTGCCATGCAGCTTTCTACATGCAATACTACATAAAGTATCTATTATATTACAATACATTGCATAAAATTGTATGTATATGTCTTATAAGTTATATATGATACATGCATATGTACTCTGGTGTTTAAAATATAGCTATTTGTAAGGAATATTTCTTTGCCTAACACAATTAAATGTAAAGAGAATGACGTAAATTGAAAATTACTAAATTACCATTTTGCCACACCATTGTAAAAATTACTACATGTATCAGTGTATACTAAGATTAGAGATGATGAGAAAGAGAATACTCAGTTTCAAAGTATCACACTATGTAATACTTAATAATTACTAATGAAGTACTCATATTTTTCAGGCAAAAAGTAAATATCATAATAAAGTAATTAGTAAAACCAGGCAATTAAAAACTACTAAATATTCATGCAATTGGAATGCCAAAAAGAGAAAAGAGACAGGAGAAATAAGGAAGTGAACTATTCAAAGAAACAGTGATTAAAAATCATTCACTACTCATGAAAATCCTAAACCCAGATACCCAAGAAACAAAATACATCTCAAGCAAAAGAAACATGAAGAAAGTTACAGAAAACTCAAAGTTTTAAACTGGTAATAAAAATACAAAGACTAGATTTTTAAAAGCACATTATACACAGAGTATCAAAGATAAGAATAACTGCTCACACATTAGTAAAAATGGGAATCAAAAGACAATAAAGCAGCATTATTTCAGTACTAAATGTAAACAAACAGGATATAGTAATCTTAATCTTAAACATTTAAATTTTAAAGTAAAAAGAATCTTGTAGAGAAAAATAAAGCTGAATTTTGCCCCAACCACCTCTAGAAACAATGTTTCTGAAATTTTTCAAATTGACAAGAAGTAAAAACAGAAGGAATTTTATATCTATAACAAGGAATGGACAGCATTTGGAAACACTAGACATGTATAGAACAGTAAAATCCATCTGTCCTTTTTTAGTAGATCTTATTAAAAGTCAACTAACAATCTTTGATTTTCCACCAAAAATCAGTAATAGAGATCATTTTTACTCTGTCCTTCTGGAACCACTAGCCAACAGTGACTGTAGTTGAGCACGTAGTTTTAAACACATCAATTGATGAAAAGCATTTATCCCTGAACAATGGAAAACCATCACCCTGCAGCCCCACGATTGTCACTGCTTATACCCTTGACAGAATTTTCATGCCCAGGGGCTGGGGATTTAGCTCAGTGGCATAAGCGTCTGCCTTGGAAGCAGGCAGTTGTGAGTTCGATCCCTGGTTCCGATAAAAAGGAAAAAGACAAAAAAAAAAAAAAAAAAAAAAAAAAAAAAAAAAAAAAAAAATTTCAGGCCCAGCAGCAGAAACTAGTAAAAAGCTCAGAAAGTCGGGGAGAAATGATAAGGGTCTTACAAGCTCAAGAGAGCTGGAATTTTCAGTGTGGAGTAAAGGAGAGAAGTACGCTGCACAGACAGCTTTGACATATGCAGACATGACTCTTAATTTGTTAGCCTGTGATTGTTAGTGCACTTATTCTTTAAAGATTGATGTATAGATTCTATGTAATTGCAGTTAAAGCCCCTCTGAGGAATTCCATAAAAATTACCACAACACTTCTAAAATTCATATGGAAATGCTTGTCATAAAAAAATGAAAATAGCTTTGAAAATAAAAACACTAAGCAATGCGAAAAACAATCTGACATTTGATTGTAGTAATTTGATACATGTAGTAATTTTTACAATGGTGTGGCAAAATGGTAATTTAGTAATTTTTAATTTACGTCATTCTCTTTAATTGTGTTAGGTAAAGAAATATTCCTTACAAATAGCTATATTTTAAACACCAGAGTACATATGTGTGTATCATATATAACTTATAAGACATATACATACAATTTTATGCAATGTATTATAACAGACACTTTATGTAATATTGCATGTAGAAAGCTGCATGGCAATGGGAAGATGGAAATATGGTGCCAAGTCAGTTGAGCTAAGAAAAAGAAATTATTCTGAAATACCCAATAAGCTGACATTTTTAATATGTTTTCAGAGTGAAAATGTTGCTGATGCTTTTCCTCAGAGTTCCTTCGCTTCTTTGCAGCTCATGTGATCCACGGACATGGAGATACCTGTTTCTCTTAAGGAGACTTTTCGAGAGGAGTTTTCTACTACGAAGTTAGTCTCTAGGTTCTAAATATAAAACCAACTAGAGATTTTGCCAGTCCCTAATAGTCTATCCTTCTTCTCCTTTCTTCCTTCCTTCCTTCCTTCCTTCCTTCCTTCCTTCCTTCCTCCCTTCCTTTCCCCATTTTTATTTCTCTAACCCTCCTCTCTTTCTCTCTCCTTTTTCTCTGCTCTCTCATTTTCTTTCTCCTCTCTCCTCTAGTTCTCTCCTCTCCCTCGCTCTTACTCTCCTTGTCTCTCTCCCTCTCCCTCTCATAGTGGTTTGAGAAAATAGTAATTTCTCAAAACTGAGTAGGGCACTAACAATCATGACTTCTAGAGTCCTTCAAAACTGACATTGAACTTCACCTAAAAAGCTCTTCAAATATTTCTTGTAAATGTTTGGAAATGTGGGCTCCCATGTTTGTAAATTATGTTACAATGGTGATGTTATAACTTCATGTTGCTCTCATGATTCATTTTCCTATGAATTGTCATTTAAGCATATTCTTACGTTAATACTTTATCATAATTCAAATTCATCTCCATAATCAAAACACATTTTAAAATAGTCTTCTTGTTGTAAGCAAAATGATTTAGTTCAGGTTTACAAGTGTTTTAGAAGTTCAAAATTACAAACAAAAATTCATGCAATTCCTTCTCACAAAAAAAGGAATATAATGAAAGGAAATGTATTTTCTGTTAGTGAATTTTTCTGCAGCCTTGACATGCAACTTAATGCTAAATTCCAATTTCAAAAATTTATTATAAGGACAAAAATAGACCAAAGTAAACTAACTTATGACTGGGCAATCTTTGAAAGTTGCATATTCTGAAACATGGCTTTTGAAAAGACAGTACTGGGTTTGAATCTTTGCTCCACATTTTCTAACTAAGGAATGCTGCCAATCCTCTTACATGCTTCTGGAGTCTGTTCTCCTATCTCTTAAATGAGTATCACCAAATCTGTGTCGTAAGATTAACCTTAAAATGAGATAATTCATCTTAAACTCCCAATTCAGGGCAGGCCACCTGGTCATTATTCAATCAAACAAATTCCTTCTGGGTGGAATGGAACAAGGACCCAAGAAGCTGCTGACCATCAAGAGAAGGGAGAAAGCTGTCAGCAGTAGAACATAACAATTTATAAATTTCTTATTTCACAACAAGCTCTGAGACATCCATCGTCCGTGGAAATAAACAAGCTCTGAGTCTGTGGCTGATTCCCAGGCCTGGAGTCCGACGCAGATGCACCTGGATGACTAACATGTGCCGGGGATGACTCACAGCCACTGCCTGCCATCTGGGTCCATCTGCTGAACAGAGCAGCTGCCTCCCTCAGAAGAGGCCCACGAGGACTCCGCAGGTCCCTTAGGAAAGAGGATCCGGCTTACTGTCACAGTATATTATTCAATAGCCTGCGTGGATGAAACAGGCAGCTCTTCCCATGCATGTTTGGAGATTTTTGATATTCTGTCCCCTTAGTGAAAAGGGACACTCATTCTAGGCAATGGCTGAGTGTCACAGATAATTGTCAAATATCTTTCTTTTTAATCTGCACATTTTCAGTGGAACATGTGCTATTCAGCGAGGTATGGATCACAAAGTTTTCTCTTTCTTAAGAGTTACACAGTAGGAATGAGGCTGATGAGACCATATCCTGACATCTTGCAGATATCATCCAGTACCCACATGCTCAGGATTCTCAAGCATGTGCAGTCTGCTCTTGGTTGCCAAGCGGCCCATTCAGGACTCTTATCACTCCCTCTGTGATCCCTTGAATCCTCTTTACATAACTTCAGCTAAGCAATTATGCAGATGCACTCCTTCCATCCACTTATGAAACCTTGGAAGATCAGACTGATCAGTTATCAGCTTTGTTCTTATTTTTCTTAACCTTGCTTCCAAGCAGCTTGCCCATGTAGGAAGCATTTCCAAAGTGAAGTCACAGAGGAAGACAGCCCTCTACCAGACAGTGTCCTCCTTCAAAGTCAACTCACAAAAAAATTGTAAATGTACTCTGATGGTGACAGTGCTGAGTCTAGGGCTTCGGCACAAAGTAAACGATGAATAATTGTTGAATGAATGAGTGACACAACTGAAAATATGTGACAGGTACCTGATAAACTTTCCCTGTGTTTCTAGATAACCCTACATGCAAAATGGCCCTACAGAATGTCAGGTACTCAAGCAGGGGGTAAGAAACTTGACAATTTACTGATTATAACTTACTGATTAGAATAAAAGAAAAAATAATAAATGGTTTTTGCCTTTGAAGGAAAAATTTAAAAATGGTTCTAAAAAATACTGTTTTCATAAAATGAATGTGTTTTGTTTGGGTTTTTTAAAATTGTAGATAATTTCAAGCAATTTCTAAGACAGAAGTAAATATACATACTCTCACTAACTTTACAAGTTATCTATGCTTTATTCACAATGAATAAAACACTAAAATGTTCTCTTCTTTAATGTAAAATTTTGAGGCATGTACATTTATTGTATTTATGTACTTAAAAATATATTTAGCTTGTTATGATAGTTGGTGTAATTAACTGCTTCTCTTAAATCAAGATGGTTTTAGAAATCATGATATTCAGAATTTTTAAAGAAAGTGGGATAAAGTCAAGATGTTTGGAAAATGCTGCTTATCCTTGTTAAACACAATGATACTTGTACTTATATGGGGCCAAAAACCAATGACTCAGCTTTGTAACAAGACTTGCTAAGGGTTCCCAGATGACTCAGAGGTACCCTGAAGATCTATGGTGGTAGCTGTCTGCTTTTTCCACCAGTCTTTTTGATGAATAGTTCCCCTGTTTTCTTGTTGTTTCTAAATTAATCCTATTTAGAGAATTTTGTACTGGATTTCCACACAGGGAGCACACATAATACATTTGAAGTAGGGAGCCAAGGATACAAAGTTGTAAGCAATTCTCAAGTGAAGGGTTTAGAACAGAACGCTGGGAGTGGACCAGTAAGCTGGAAAGAGTACATGCACTGGAAATTTGGCAACCTGAGTTCCATTCAAGCTCAGCTCCCTTCCTTTGGAAAATTCTTACTCTTCAAACCTCACTTTTTCCACCTCTAAAAGTGAAGGGATTTGGTACAACCACTTTGGAACATTCTTTGGCAGAATCTCCTATGGTTAAATCATGTTTAACCTATAATCCGCCAATTTTGCTACTGAGTACATATGAAGAGAAATATGCAGGTTACCCAAAGACATAGGTAGAAGAGCTTTTAGCAGCGTGATGTGTAAGAAAATAGTTGTGAAAAGGTGGAAATGTCACAAGTGTCTATCAACTCTAACTGTGTTACAGTGAGACCAGGATATGGATGGCTATGAAAGGAGCAAACCACAGAAGATTGAGTGTTATAATTTCTTAGTGTTTGTCATTTTATTTCAGGAGTTTAGCACTATGCTACTTTCCTTTTTTGTCTCCATCCATGATAGAATTTTTAAATCATTTTTAAAATTCTTATTTTTATTGGTTCATATTTGCAGTACACGATTACACTCATCCAGGGAATTGTACATGTACACAACACATCTTAATTTTTAAAATTCCTTTTAAATCCTCTTCTTCCTCCTTCTTTCCATCTCTTGGTCTCTTGTCCCTTTGAAAACATCTATATTCCTGTTTCTATTTTTTATTGTTTTTTATTTTGATCTTTGATTTTTATATTTTTAGTTTTTATATGAGAGAAATCATGCTATGCTTATGCTTGTGAGTCTGAATTGTTTCACTTATCATTAGGATCAAGTTCATCCTTCTTTATGACATAATGGTGCTCCACTATGCACCTATCACACGTTTTTCTTATCCATTTCTCTGTCGATGGATATACAAGGCCATTTCAAAATTTAGCTGGTTTTCACAACTTATGTTATTGAAGAAATGCCACAGGCACAAAATTTCCCGCCACATATGTTATTTACCTACACTTCAGCAATAGGCATAACTATGATAAAGAGAAATGACTTGGAATTAGTTCTGCTTTGAAATCTTGATCTTTAATATAAAGGACTGTGGTGATTTGAGTGATTTGAATGTTTTTTGGATTACCACTCTAAACTCTAATTTTACACTTGGCAGTTAAAGTATTTAATGCAGAGGTTTTTCACCTAAAAGTACATTGAAAATGACTTGTTCTTATCAATATTCCGAATTCTGACACCTAGTGTTCCTTTGAAGTATATTATTCTAATTTGATAAGATTCCAAAGATTATTCTCTCAGCCCTGTAAGATCCTCCACAGACATAATTTGCCCCAAAGTTCTTTCAATCCTAGAAGAAGTTGCCAACATTTTCTCTTTCTTTCACTCTCTTGGCCCTTCTTGCTCTCCTGCTTCCCAGCTGTATGGTCACTGACACTGCAAACCACATTTCTGCAGACACCTGATAATTCCACTTTGGCTCATTTCTGGGTTCAAGGCAACAACGTGTCATGGTGCAAATGTTTCATAGCATGTGAAGAAAATTAAATCAAATGAATCTCAGGTTCATGTGAGATGCTCTCTTTGGGCAGAAGTACTGAAACTCCTCCCCTCCCCAGCCCAACAGTTTCCTCACCAAAATCTGTTCCTATCACGAACGTCCAAATGTCTAAAGTATGTATTTCACTTTTACCCCACTTGTCATGAAATATTTTCACTCCTATTTTCCCTAGTGCTATACTTTACTATGTTTTTTTATTAAGTAATCTTTTTCAAAAGGTATAAATTATGTCCAGTAGCCCCTTTCTTTAGATCTTTTCAACAATAAAACTCATCATCATCATCTATAAGGCTTCTCATGACCTTTCTTTCCGGCATCACCCACCACCATTATCTCACTTCACTGAAAATGACTTATTTCTATTTCTCAATTATGTTACATTTATAACCACATCTAGTTCTACATCTACCAGTAAGAATATTCTCCTTTACAATTTTCCAGATAACTCCCCATCATGAAGTATCACATATGGAAAGAAGGTTTTTCCAAGATCGGCCTAGCTAATGCAAAATTTTCCCACCCTAGTTTAGATCTAAACTTAAAGTTTAGATCTAAGATGTCATGCACTGAAGGTGATCACAGGGGAATTATACTCATTAGTAGACTAGTCTGATGTTAAGTTTACAGCTAACTTGCTGTTAGGAGGAAGGAACTGCTCACTGGGATGTGACCTGGAACAGCGTGTTCATAGTCTCAGATCCTCTATCTTCTCTCTGGTTCTTGGTTGTCATGAGGTTAGCTGCTTTATTTTACCATCTCCCTTCAGGCCTTTTCTGCCTTAGAGCCAACCAAGACTAGACTGAACATTGAAAGTATGAGCCAAAAGAATCCTCTCCTCCTTTAGACTGCATGTGTTAGATACTGTGTCTCCAAACAAGAAAGTAATATTCATTAACATCATTTATCTACATGACTTTATTTCTTAGATGCTTATTATGGTGGAATTTGGAGTGAGGGGTTCTTGGTAATATTTGGTAGTATTGGTCATGCAGAATAGGTGCTATTTCATAATGCTTTTTCTTAAAGTCTGGGTTTATTTTGCCAGTACTCATGGTTAAACTTAGTGACTCCATGATCTAAGTATGAGAACTGGTATGATTTTAAAATAAATATGCCCTCATATGTCCTTTTCTCTGATTCCATGCATTGCCTTCCATTTATTGGATTTGAGAGTGGGAACTTTACCACAAATTTCTCCCTTTCTCTTTAACAGCTTTCAAATGATCTCTGCCATGAATGCTCTGAAAGGCTGAATATTCTCACCAGGTTTCTAGAATACTAGCATGCACAGCAACAGATGAGTTCTAGCTCATCATCTTTTCCCTAGGATGATGTAACTCGGATAGAATAAAAATACCTTTTTTTTTTTTTTGGTATTTGCTTGATTGTTTTGTTTATGTAAAAGATGTTTGTGGGAAGATACTGCTGTTCATTTTAGAAAGTGTATAGAAATAATTACATGCTTAATAAATATGTAAATTGCTAAAATTTGAACTTCTTTTAAGAGTTTTTAATGCTGTATCTATTGAACATTTATTTTTAAAATATACTTTTAAGCAAAAACTGCACATGGAAATCTCAAGACCATATTCACTTTTACAAAGGCAGGCATGGATTTAGAACACACAGATAAGAGAACAGATTTGCTTTAATGTGTATCATAACTTTTTTGGAATTTGATCTCTTCATTCAAGATCTAGTAGCTTTTGGACATAGCCCAATTATTTAGCCTCTGTGAGTCACATTTCTTTCAATAGTGTAACACCTGCTTTACTTATTTGCTTGATTGTTTTTGTAGAGTGTGAGTTTATTAAATTCTTGAGCATTCAGTAAGTGTCACCTCTAGTCACACCTATAATCACTGCAACTGTGATCACTGCTTGGAATGCAGTGAAGTGGAAGAGATAGGTCCCTGAGATGTCCCCCAAGGAAACCAGTGTCTCTATGAGAATGACTGCAGTGCTAATGATACTCTGGCAAGTATTAACCTGGGTCTAGTGCAGATTATGGTATAAATATGTAACCACTGAGAGGAGGATAACTTTGCAAACAATTTTGCAAATATGGCCACATGATTTTCTCTAGACTTAACCACAACATGTGTGGAGATTAATCAGTGTGGACACTGTTGGCAAATGGAAATTTCATTTTGTTCTTCCTGAAAAATCAGAATTAATGTCTAGCAGTCTTATTTCACCTAAACAGTGTGATGATGAAGACTAGTTGAATTTTCCCTGCTCTCAAGAAACTCTTCCAAAGTAATTATATATATATATATATATATATATATATATATATATATGATTATGCTTGATGGATTTTTGAAGATGAGAGTGGTCCTGTGGTTTTGTAAGAACTCACTTTTTCTCAGTGATTTCTAGTTTCACTCCAACATGGTGTGAGAGCTCACTCTGTAGGATTTCCATTTCTTTAGAGATGTTAAGGTCTTTATTTTTACTATGAACGAGGTCTTCTTTGAATTTTAATTGATCAAATAATTTTCAGAACAGGAAAAATCTATGAAGATTGACAGTGGCTTAGTGTTCACCGTGATTTAGGAGGGAGGGATTGGGAGGTGATGGGTAGTTTTATTTTGAGACATCAAAAATGAAGTAAATATGATAGTGGTCAAGGTCATAATTCTACCGATGTGATGAAATCTACTGAATTTTACACTTTAAGTCTGCAAACTGTATCATATGCAAATTTTAGTTCAATAAATTGTTCTTTAAAAACTCTTTACAGTTTCAAGAAATTTATCTTTCCCTATAGCTGAGCATTACTCCACTGTGTATAGATACCATGATTTCTTTTTTCCATGTAAATGCTGAGGGGCATCCAGGCTCTTTCTATAATTTAGCTATTGTGAATTGTGTTTTATAAGCATAGGCATGCACGTATCACTATAATATGTTTAGTAACTCTTAAGGGAAGATACAGAGTGGTATACCTGGGTCAAATGGCAATTCATCTTTTTCAGGTTTTTTGAGGAATTTTCATATTGTTTCCACAGTGGTTTTACTAGCCACAACTACAATATAAGAAGATTACATTTTTGTAGCAACATTTCTAGCATTTGCTATTTCTTGTGTCCTTCAGAATAGCCATTCTGGAATTGGACATAATCTTGCTGTTTACTTTTTATTTACACTTCACTCATACAAGGGCAGCAAGGAGAACTTCGACGACAGACACAGAATAGAAGGTGATATGAAGGGAAACTAGAGAAATATGAGAATCCTAAGGTGCTGGTTTTTAAAAATAAAGAGTCCGAGAACCAAAAAAATACAGTTTTAGAGCTTGGAAAAGAAAGAAAATAATTGTTTGCTTCCAGACTTTCCCCCGGAAACAAGTCTATGATGTCACCTTGCTTTGGTCTTCATAAAACTGATTGAGGTTTGTTCTTCCTATTTTGCAAGTCTCATCCCAGAACTGAGCAAGAGGATTCATTATTGTATTGTGTAGCAATACACAACAATATGAAGAAATGTTACCACAGTTTAAAGTTATAATAGTATGCATTGCATCTTTATGAAGGAGAAACATTATCTGAAAAAGACTTTGGAAGGATTGAAGTGACACAGGCAGAATATAAATTGAAACTGAAAGAAAACCAGAGCAAAATTAAGTACAGAATAAAGCATGTCAATATTCTGCTCCACCGTGGAATTCTAAGGTCTGAGCCCAGAGCAGGAGCCTTGGTTTATGATGAGCATGCTAATGCGGTGGGCTCATGCTTTGCATTCTGGACCTGTCCTCTTCACACCGCTAGCAATGTCATGCATGGACTGTGACTTCAGAGACTCACTGTTATTCTGAACACATCCGAATTCTGTGAAAACAGTAATAAAGTAACAATACATAAATCAGAAAGAGAATAATGCAGATCCTGAAGGATGAGACTTAGGAGGCAGATTTAAGCCAGATGTATATAGTTTCAAATTAATTCTACAATGACCTGAGAAGTAACAGGTAGAATAGACATTGAATTCTCCACCGGGAGAAGTGTGGAAGTCTCGACAGTAGGACACTGGGAACCAACTGAGGTGCTATTCGTAAATATAGGGCCATTAAAAATTGCAGGATCAACATGAAAAAATCTACAAGTTATGGAAAGGTAGTAAGAAACCGTCTTTTGCTGATGGAATCATGAAGAAAAATAATACATCAGCAGTGGGAATCAGATCACAATTTATTATTCATATGGATTAGAAATCACAAGTGAGGAAAATAATGTAAAAAATACCCTAAGACCTTTGTAAACTCTTTGGTTTTGGCACAAACTAGTGACAGAAACCACAGGGTAGAGATAATTCCAAAATTCAGAGAATATATGCCTCCCATTGACAGCAGGAGACGTTATGTGGGGAAAAGACCACCATGGGAAATAAACACAAAGTCCAAAATTACAATTACTTCAGGAAATGATCCACCATGTGGGGGATCAACAGGATCAACAAAGCATAAAATTAATACCCTGAGAAATTGAAATTAAGGAACATAATAAAAAGACTATCAAATAAATCCTTTTTAAATGATTAAAGAGAACACATAAAGGAACAAAATTAAAATGAAAGAATAAGAAACTAACAAAAAATGAATAATTGAAATTTAAAAAATAGATGTCAAGGAAATTAATTATAGAATCTTATATTTTAAAACAGTGACTGGACTGTGTAGCAGATTAGTCATAGCTGAAGAGAGACGTAAAGAATTGGAAGACTTAAAAGATAAAATTGCCTAAATCAAAGCACAAACATCTAAACAGAAAAAAGAAATTAAAAAAGAGATAAATCATCATGCATCAAGTTAACATAATTTTCAATATTTTATATTTGGAATATTGTATGTTAACTGCATATAACAATGAACATACATAATGATCACTCTAAAAGCATTTACTAAAGGTTTAATTAACTAGTTGATTAATTCCCAGAAGAAAAAGACGACTGTTTCCTAATAAAGAAGTGAAAATTAAAGATAAAGTGGATGGGATGTTTTCAATACTAAAGAAAGATATGATATGACATCAATGAAAAAATACAGCGGTCCTCAATAAAAAATCAAAATAAACATTTGTTTAATCACAACTGTACACATACTAAAAAATTAAAAGCATTATTTGACAACAGTAAAAAGAAAAACAGGCAGATATTTGGTGAGTTTCTCACCAGCAATGATAAAGCTCAGAATGAAACAATATATTCAAAATGCCAGAGGAAAGTAATTTTAAAGTGTTGATTCTATAATACACCAAAGACATACATGATTGATAGTGTAACGAATACATTTTAACAAAGATTAATGTCTTATCGATGATCATAAGAGTATTGCTACAGAATATATTTTGGAAAGTAGTAGGTACCAAGAAAGAATAAGAAAAGTACAAGCAATAATCCTGGTGAAAGTAGTTAGTATGTGTGCCAGTGAGTCTAAAGGCATGCATGCATGCGTGCGCACGCACGCACACACACACACACACACACACACACACACACACACACACACACACAAATTAAAATAAGGTGAAATAATTAGAAAAATAGTGATAAGAAAGTTTTCCTAAGCGACTGCAAGGGCATTAGAGTAGTAAGTGAATAGGATCATGTATTTTGGGCCCTTTGAATTGTTTGCCAGGGATTTAGAGATACCAATAAAACTTAGACTTTATCATAATGTATTTGTTCTAACATTTTGAAAATAAACACCATAAAAAATACTGCACAAATAAACATAAAATATACACACATTCATAACTAGTAGGAAAAAGTAAAAGAGAATAAAACACATTCGTTAACCCAAATCATTTCAAGAAAAAAGAAGGAAAATCTTAATTAGAAGTATTTTGTTAAGTAACAAATCTTATCAAAGAAACTCTAAAAGTCAGAAATCATCAGTAATGTGACCAAATTTATTTTACCTAATAAAACACAAAAATCTTCACATTGTATTTGAATGTGTCAACAAATGCTTTATATGAGATTTAAATAACTTTGAAAGGGATATGAATGTTGATCATAAAAAGTAAGAATAAAATCTTCAAGGAAAATTAAACAAAGAAAAAACTAGCATAGGGAAAGTGGTATTATACAGAAAGACTTTTAAAGTGAAAAACATGTTGTGCATTAAATATAGTATGAAAATGTACATGATGAATTTTAAATAAAAAACTGATAGTATCTTTGAACAAGATACCCAAAAGTGAAAGTTGTTACCATCATAACATCAAAATATATTTACTAATAGAAAGAGAGAAAGTCAGATTCATAACTATAGTAGTAAATTTAAATTTATCTGAATTAAATTAGATAAACTCTGAAACTAATAGGCAAAAAATGTAAAATACATAAGTATATTTTAAAAATGTTTTATAACTATATCATATAATAACTTAAGCAAATTCTGAAGATATGTTATCATAAATCATATTCTGTAGCACAGTGCAAGAAAACCCAAATCTTAGTAGCAAGAATATATCCAAAGACTTTCCTATACCTTGGAGACTAAAATTAATTAGTGATTTAAAAAAGCATAATGACAACTAAGTTAAGTTTGACTAGTGGTAACAATATTAAATCTTATGTGATACTATGGAAAAATTATAACTTTGATTAAGAAGATTAATCATAAATGAAATAAATATTAAAAATGAGAAAAATATAAGTGAAAAGAAGTCAATGAGGAAAATAAAAATGAAGCACACAATAAGACTAAACTAGTTTAATAAGAATAAGAAAAGATATATTTAACTCTAACATTGGAGAAGTTGAATAAAATAAAGCATCCATACCCAAACATGCACACACTCTACTCCATGTAACACCAAACATTTGCAAGCAAGCCATAATGAAACCACTAAGGCATGTGTAACCCTACCACGATGCATGTGTGATGCTTCTCTTACACAGCAGCCCATCTTTCACTATTGTTTTGCTTTCCACAATTTCTGTGCCATGGAGTCAATCATGGTCCAAAGTGCTACTTAGAAAAAAATCAGAAATAAGTAATTCATAAGAGTTATTTTAACTTTTATGTATTTACTTAATTTCAAAAAAATTCTGGAGTTCTAAGTAGATGATGAAATCTCATGCTATTCAGCTAATCATTGTGAAAATAAATCATCCCTTGAAATAGTATACCCATACTATCACTTTGGAGCCTTCTTGATTATCAGATCAATTTTTGCAGTATTAAAGTGTTCGTGTTCAAGTCACCCTCTTGTAGCAGTCTAATAATGTGTCTCAATATACAGGCCATTCATGTCACCTCATCCTATTACACAAGCATTGTGTCACCTCACATGGTCACAAGAAGGAGAAGAAGGAGGAGGAGAAGAAGGAGAAGGTGGAGAAGCAGTAGGAGGAAAAGGAGGTGGAGGGGAAGAGGAAGAGGAAGAGAAAGAAAAGGAAGAGAAGAAGGAGAAGGACACGGAAAAGGAGAGGTAGAAGAAGAGGAGGAAGAATAAGGAAGAAGAGCAGACGGAGGGGAAGAATAGGAAGAGAAAGAAATGTGAGAAGAAACAGAAGCATGAGAAGAAGACTAAAAGATATTTTGGAGAACAGAAATTTATTTGTAAAATTTTTATTACAGTATATTTTTGTATTATTTTTGTTGACTTTTATATTAGTTATATTTGTTAACTTTTATTGTGTCTAGTTTATATTATAAACATTGCTATAAGTATATGTGTATAGGAAAAAATGCTCTATATATGGTTCAGAGCTGACCATGGCTTCAGGCATCTACTGGATGCAATATCAACATGTACAAAGGGATCTATTTACTATGTCAAAGAATGGCACTAAAACAGTATTGTTCTCAATCACTTATAATCCATATTAGATAAAATACAAAACTGGACAAGCATAGTATAAGGAACTCAAGTCAACATCACTTAGATTGATACACAAATTTAATAGGATGTTGTCTAGAATTTTCTGGATGCCTAATAATTAGATAGATGCTATCTCAAAGACAAATGCATTTTAATTTAAAAAATTATTATAATTTTTCTTACTGGACAAAAATGGTAAAAGTATGGTCACTTTATAGATGCTAAAAGACGTTTGATCTGATAGCATCTATTCATAAAACTTTTAAAATCCCAGCAACATAAAGAAATAAAACTATAAATTTAAAGTAGTTTCACACAGACATAAAAGTTTCTGCGCTAGAGATAATAATACACAGTGGATTAGCTGCTCTTTTACCCAAAAATAAGACCTAGCAAGAAAATAATCAGCCTTCACAACTAGAGATCAAAAGTGCCAGTGCTGATCGGCCTATCCTGGCCTTTCCTGCATTACTACTTCTCTAGCTTAGGGCTGCTATGTTGTTATTCTCTTATTGTTTTGTTTTATCTTCTCATGAAAGGAAAGAGAGCAAAAAATACAAATAAATTTTCTAGAACAAGTAAAAACATTCATCTTACCATTAAATTCATCCAGTGATAAAATCTATAGAAAATCACCGATAGCAGCACACATGTGGAGAGGTCAGGACTGAAGCAAGGATGCCTACACTATTGCTGATTCTCTCAGATGTGATACAATTACCAAAGCCAGCACAATAAGTTTAGAAAAGGAAAAATAAATATAAATGTAGAACATAAATGATGGCATCATTAAATTTGGACAATGATTGCTCAGTAAGAATTTCGAAAGATTATAAATTATTTTAACTATTAGGCAACTACTTTGAAGGCAATAAGATTCACTAAGATGCCCATTCTGGTTTGACTATTGTCTCCTTTGGAAGTCCTGTAATGTTTACAATGCCTAAGTTTTATTGGTCTTGTTCTCTACTGTTTTGTCCAACTTTATAATATCTAATGAGATAGACAATTCTTTTTAAGGAAACAAGAGACAACGTTGATAACCATTGTTGATAACCTTGTACTCTGTTCTACATCATGTGCTATGTCTATCCTTGGTTTTGACTGACAGCTTTGTTTTGCCATATTTGACTTTATTCTCTCCCCCCCAAAAAAAAGTAATAAGAACTAAGGAGTAATAAAATCCAAAATGTGTAAATTTTGTTGTAAAAAAGAGGGGGGAGAGCTCTAACGGATATAACAGCAAGTGTGTTTAGGGGTGTTAAATAGCTGACTATATTAATGTTTTTGGATCATTGAACACAGCTGTTTGCAGTCTCTCTGTTTGAATGTCCACTTTGTATTCTTTGATACTGTGATTTGAGCAACTATTTCCAAGATGATAATATGTAATCTATTAACAGGTGATTTCTTACTGTTATGTTTTTTTTTTTTTCGTAGTTCTGTATTATGTGTACCCTTACACTGCTTTGTTTTGTTTTGTGTTTTTCTCTTTTTCCTCTTAAATAAAATTTAAAAAAAAGAATGTGTTAAAGTTAGTTGTGGGGGAGTTTACCTATAGTCTTAGATACTGAGTAGCTGAGATAAGAAAACTGGAGTTAAAAGTAAATTTATTTTTTCCTGTTACTATATAAAATCTCAAATCTTTAAAAATCAATGCAATTTTAATTAAAATCCACATAACACATGGGAATTTTAAGGATCAGTCAGCTCTCCCATGGGTGATATAAAACATCCAACACCCACAATTTAAAGGAGGAGAAATTTAAAGTTCATGGTTTCAGATATTTCAGATCATGTTATTTTGATCCTGAGAGAAGAGCATCACAGTGAAAGCTCTCCTCACTGCATTTTAGACAGAAAGCAGAGCACAGGGGAAGAGACCAGCAAGAGACTCCGTCCAAAGACAGGCCCCAGTGACAACCTTCAACGAGGCTCCACCTCTAAACAACAATCAGCTATGAATACCAGTGGATTAATCCACTGATGAATATAGTGGCACCATCATCCAATCACCTCTCCAGTTATCCCTGCTTCCAAGCCACTAAACACTGAAGATTAACCATTACACCATGTGTTTGGGTAAGCTCTTTCTCACTAAAACCAAACACCTGAAATGCATGCCTTAAAGAAGGAAAGGTTTATCTTTCTCTGAGTTTCAGGGCTTTCAGTTAATGATCTAATGACCCCAAGCCAGAAATATCATGGAAAGATGGGTATAGTAGGAGAAGGCTGCTTATTTCATTGAGATAAAAAGCAGAACAAGGAAATAGCACCAAAGAGGTCTTAGTCTAGGGCCTGATATAGTGTCTACAGTTTTCCCTGTGTGACCCACCTAGACAATCCACAAGTAAGTCTTACTGTTCTCTAGGTGACTCTCAACTCAAATTGCCAAATAAATTTAACTTTCGTACTTCAAAACTTGCAATTTGACACTCAAAGTCTGTACCTAACTATCATACAAACACAAGGTCACTATTGCACCTAACAGGATAAAATTATCCTACCGAGGGGCTGGGGATTTAGCTCAGCGGCATAAGTCCCTGCCTTGCAAGTGCATGGATGTGAGTTCGATCCCCGGTATTGATTAAAAAAAAAAAAAAAAAATTATCCTACCTACAACTGAAAATACCACAGTGACCTTCTCAAAGACTCAGCATTTCTGGCATATCCCAGAAGTTCCAGTACAGAGTACCCTCTGAGGGTCACGTGAAACTTTTACCAGTAAACTACAAATTCTAAAAGTAAGAAATATGATCTCAATATAAAATGATACAAGATAAACATTCCCATTCCAAAACACAAGATTTGAAGAAAAGAAAACAATAGGATCAAAGAAGGACCAAGGGCAAAAGGGTAAGTACTGTAGCTCCATGTATAGAATCTAGTGTGCACGGTGACGAGATGAGAGTGGTTTCACCCCTTATGGCCTTGCTGATAGAAACCCATGTGGCCGCCTCTTATGCTGGCTCTGCACACAGCCTGCATTTTCCTCAGCAGATATTCCACATTCTGGCATGTATGATTTCCTTGGGTCTAAAGTGCACTTATGGTTTAATTCCACAGATTCTCACAACTCTCTCTCAGCACACATTTCATGGTCTCTCAGGTTTTTATCTAAAATTTTGGTGGAAAGTTTCTTATCTTCACATCTACTGCATTCTGTATTGCCAGTAAAACCAGTGTCACAGGTGGTGCTAAGATCTTATGCAGCTTGTGCAACAGACAGTCCACCCTGAGGCTGTGGTTTCAGCAGTCTCTGATTGCATACAGAGCTGAGAATGGCTCACTCAGTCTCAGGGAAACATGACCCTAAGCTACTCTTTTCAGGAGTTAGAGGTGCTCTTTTAAACTTAAAGGCTTACTTTTATGTATCATTACATGTGATATGGGTGAAGTCTTACTGATTTTTGCGATGCCCTCTAGTCATCTTTTTGTTCTGGTTTAAAGTATTTGTTTTGTTTTCAAAGATGTTAATCTCCTCATCAACCACACTTTATTGGGCCCCAGTTTTATTATTTTATATGTGCTTTTATTTCTGGTCAAAATTTGTTTCTCAAATTTTGCTCAAAAATTTTACTATAGATTTAGCTGAAAATAGTCAGCAGTACCCGTGTCACAGCCTAAACATTGGACAATCTACAAATTTTCTGCTGAATCAATTAGTCAGCCACCTTTAAATTCAGTCATACATAAAGTTTAAGGACATGAACAAAATGTACACAATTTTTTTCTGTCAGAATATATTATTTATGCCATCTACTTCAATTTCCAATACAGTCCTCATTCCTGACTGAAATTTACTGATTTAATTTCTATAAGCAGTCTAGTCTTTTGAGATCTGACCACAATGATTTACAAGTCTCTGCTTCCAGAATTCTCGGCTATTTTTGGCCTAATTTAGCAAATATTTCCATACTCCCTTGCAAACAAATTCCATAGGTTTTGAACCATATGGTCAGGTACAGTCAGAGCAGTAATCTTAATTCTCAACACCAAATGTCTGTGTTAGCTTTTCTTTGTTTGGATCTAATACCTGACATAACAATTTAAAGGAGAAACGACTTGAGGTTTCAGTGCATAATCAGCTGGGTCCAAGGTAGGAACATTATGGCAGAAAGAAATAATGGATCAAAGGTGTTCAGTTTTTGGAGAGTGAGGAAGATCCCAGAGAGGAAAGTCCCAATGACCAAATACTATGCCCAAAGATAAAGCCTCCATGACCATCTCAGACACATCCTGGCAACTCGCAAACCAATTAAGTTGACAATCTAGCTTAACTGTCATACGTTGCAGGAGGTGATCAAAAATGTGGTGTGTATTTAACTGTCACTACACTGAACAACATATTACCATGAATTCACCTCAAAATCGTACTCTTCCCTTTGAACACATTTGTCCCATCACTTTCTAAAGTTGTTATGAAAGTCCTCTCCCATGGGTGCTTTGATGTCCTTCATTGATTCAATATGTTTACCTTTTGTAGTCATTTTAACTTTAAAGAAGAGCCAAAAATTGTGTGGTGCCAAATCCACTGAACAAGGTAGATGAGGAGACACTAATAATGCTATCACGAGCCAGCTTTTAAATTGGATGTTGTTCAGTAATAACATTCATCATATGCTCGATTATAATTTGTAGAGATAAGCAAGAAAGGTGACTTCTGTAATTGCTTCAGAAAGTGGCTAGCATGATGCGGTATGGATGTTCAAATTCATGAGGAGTATTCTGAAATTAATAGCAATATTTATTATACAAGATAATTTATTTAAATACTCAGAACATCTTTCAATAAGTTTTTTTACATATGTGTATAAATGAATCTCAAGGTGTGTTTTTGTGTGGATTTATCTATCCCATGCTTTTCTGTGCATCATTCGGCAATGTTTGTGACACAAAAATCAAGGCAAATACTAACAAATAAATCTTTAATACAAATATAAAGGAAAGAATGACTTAGCTTACAATTAATACTTTATATAAAGCATGATAATTAAAATGTTTAACCCTGGGATAGAGAAACTATAAGAATATGAGACATATATGTGTGGCCAAAAGTCTATGTACTTATGTAAGAGAAATCAATTTGTTATAAATGTAGATTTTAAGTGTGAAAAGCAAAGGATAAATCATTCATTAAATAGTCTTCTCAGTTAACTATTCTGATAGAAAAAATATATGAAATTATTTCTTATATTATTCCAAACAAGTAAACCAACAAATGTGGATAACACAACTTTAGAATATTTAACATTGTAAGGAACTATTCTCATGACTTGAAGTTAAGAAAGTATTCAGTAAAGTGTTAAATACATGCAATGAAACTATTAAAGTTTATGTGACAAAAGTATAAATAAATAGAGAAATATTTTAGTTTTCTACAGCAAAAGATATAATTTTGTTTAGAAAACAGTTCTTTCGAGATTTTGCTATCTGGATTCAAAACAATTTCTCTCAAATATTCTAGTGGATGTTTCATTTGTTTACAAATTGATCACTTAATCTTAAAGTGTAAGTGAAAATAATGAGGAATTTAAAAATTAAAAATAAATTTGTAAAACACAAGATGGAGAAATCACTCTTCATGAATTTAAGTTATATAATGCAGTACCTAAGACATTATGGTAGCGGTTTGAGAGTAATGAATAAGAAAAATATCGAGAGTTACAAAATAGATTTTTATGGCTATTAAATTTTGACACCTGACCAAAGCAAATTACAAAGGGAAAGAATTTTTTTCATCTCCAATTCTAGGAAAAGAGTATTTATCTTCATCTCATAGTACACACAAAACTGAATAATAAATCCATAATAGATCTTAACATAAAATGTTTAAACTATATGACCATAACTTAGAAAAATGATTTTAAATTGAGTAGTTTTTTTTTCTGATATACAATACCAAAGTAATGATCAATGAAAGAAAAACTATTAATTAGGAACTCATCAAGTTTAAAGTACATATTAATAAGAAAAATTAAGGAAGCATGTCAGACATTTAAAGAAAATATTTGCAAAGCTTACATTTGATAAATGACTTTTATCTAGAACATATTGAAAATCTCGTGAAGCTCAATGATAACACAAATGATTCAACTACACTTAGCAAAATATTTGAGTACTGGGCTGGGGATTTAGCTCAGCATCATAAGCAACTGCCTTGCAAGCAGGCGGTGGTGAGTTCGATTCCTGGTACTTATTTTAAAAAAGTATTTGAGTGCTGATTTCACTAATAAGATAATATATGGACAATAAACATATAGAAAGATGCTCAACATCATTAGTTATTGGAAAATTACAAATGAAACCTAGATTGTCTATAATTTTTTAAAACAGACAGTAACAAATGTTGATGAGGTTGTGGAGAAACTAAATAATCCCTACACTGATGGGAATGTAAGGTGGTACAGCAATGTTAAAACCCAGTTTAGCAGTTTCTTAAAAATTTAAACATTATGACACAGAAATTCTTCCCTGAGTTACATATTATTGAATCACTCAGAAATTCCTCTCTGAGTTATATATTCAAAATAGATAAAAACATTTATCACATAAACTTCCACATGAATTTACAAAAATCATTGTTAATAACTGAATACAAATGGAAATTCTGCCAGTGTCTACCAATTTATGATAAAGTATCATATATGCATATAAATGGAATATCACTCATTCAAAAAATAAAACAAAACATTTCTGTAAAATACAAAGTGAAAAACATACTAAAGACTAATAGGACATAATCATTTTGTATGAAACTTTAAGGAAAACTAAGCCAAAATGAATGTGAATTGTGTGTGGAATAGCCTGGCACATGGGGAGGGAAG
This sequence comes from Cavia porcellus, assembly GCF_034190915.1. Taxonomy (NCBI): domain Eukaryota; kingdom Metazoa; phylum Chordata; class Mammalia; order Rodentia; family Caviidae; genus Cavia; species Cavia porcellus. The sequence goes on along the minus strand of NW_026947484.1, from coordinate 172,232,798 downwards.
GAAGACTAAATGAAAACAGCACACTGTATCATTTTAATATGATGAAAATATTCTAAATCTAGGTTTTGCTAATTGTAACACAGTCCTCCAAAGGTACTAATAATATCTAAATTTTATAATTAAAAATAAATGAATTTTAGAGTACCTCCATAGAGCTGTTAAATAGATCATATGCATACCAACCATGAAAATAAAAGTTATTAAAGCTGATGTACTAGTTACCGTTTTCTCCTTGCTGAGACAAAATACTCAACATCCAGAGTTAAAGGAGGAAAGGTTTACTTCTGGTCACAGTTATAGTGGTCAGTCCAGAGGTGGCTGGCTTCAAGTCAAGGAGGCAAGACACAAGGCCTCGTAGAGGAGAAGCAGTCCAAGGCACGTGAGGCAGAAGGCAGCAAGCAGAGAAACAACAAAAACATGTCAAGCAACAGGGTCAAGTGATGACAGCAGCAGCCTTCTTTCTGTCTCTTATATTTTATTCAGGGACATCCTTAATCATAGCATCTCACTGAGTATCAGTTACAGCATCACATTCTTAATCCCACTGTGATACACTCTAGATTTAGCGACCTATACAAAGCCCCACCTATGGCAGCATAAGTCTTTAAGGGGGCATCCAAATAGTAGCCATAACACATGAATTTACATTTTTTTGACTTACAGAAGTTGTTTGAAATCCATTAAGTTTTACACAGAAGTAGAAAAGAATTGCACAGTGAATATGGTGGTGTATTTGAGGATTGTGTTTGAGCTGAGGATTTTCAGCTCCCTTGTTCATGGTCAGGAGAAAGAAGAATAGTTTCAGGGAAAGAGGTGTTAACAGGTCTCAGTTGCTTCATTCCAAAAGTCATCAAAATTTCCATATTTTAAGTCTCATAGTTTCCATGTGTAAAATGTTCTAATGATGCTAGGATAGTGAAAATTAGATATCGTACTATCTGATGTAAATAATTTGACTACAGTATAGTTCTGTCCAAAATATTCTACTGTCACTGTTACTATAGTTTGCTAATTCTATGTGCTAGGGATATATTTTAGTCACTCTGTATAGTGTTATCCCTCAACATGAAGCAGAGATAGATAGAGAGAGAGAGAGAGAGAGAGAGAGACACAGAGAGAGAGACACAGAGAGTAGACAGATGATAGTTAGCTTCCTTTTACAATGATGAGGAAAAGTAATTTTTGAATTTGACTAGACAATGAGTAGTGGGTACATTCTCCATGCTTAAGGATTTCTTCTCCTGTGAAAGCCAGTGAGGAATATATTGGTAATTTATGGAATTCCTATTTAGGCACAGAAAGACCCTCATTGTTTTCCAAGTATCCACCTAACTAGGAGACATTTCTACATGACTTTTCTACCAGCATGTAGGACTCAAGTAAAGCTGATTTCTGTTTTGTATGAAACTTTTATATTTTTTAACTCTTCTGTTTTTAACTCACTTGTCTTTAGTATTGCTTCGGTAATACTAAACTCCTGTAATTTCAGGAGTTAAGTTCCATAAACTTGGAGTCATAGTTCTAACAGTTAAACTCAAGGGTTGCTTAAATCTTCGTTCTCTGTATTTCTCAACTGCAGGACCAGTCAAGACCTGTTTCTTTGCTACATCTTCACATTATCATAGTCACTTTCAACTCATTTTCCTAAACTCTGATCTCTACTTTATATCCATCCATACTTTACTGTTGCCAATATTTTGGTCACTTTTCTTGCCATGAACACAAACTTGACACCAATAACTTAAAAGAAGAGAGATTCATTTTGGTTTAAGGATATTAGAGATTTTAGACAATACTTGGCTAGCTCCAAGGCAGAAGGTCATGGTGGAGGAAAACTGGTCACATCACAGTGGCCAGGAAGAAGAGGCAGAAGGAAGGTAGCAAGAAGAAAGATGCACGCTTCCAAGTCATGGCCCAGTGACCATCCTCTTCTAACCAGGCCCCATCTCCTAACAACACGTCAACTGTACTGCCATGTAATCCAATCACTTCCCAAACCCATGAGGCTTTGGAGTCCAGTTTAGATCCTAGTTGGAACAGAAACACAACCCTAAAAGGCTAAGACTATCATGAAAGTTTTTTGCTTTTGCATTTTTACTGTCAAAATGGAAGGGATATTTAAGAGCATCTTAGTATAATTCCTTTTCTGAAATTTTAAATTTGATTTTTTCACATCTATCCCTCTACTTTAATGGCTGAAACCTCTTTTCCTTAAGGATGAATTTTCTACTAACCAAGTAACTGATCAAAAAGATAAAGGTTTGAATATAGAGATGTTCCTGAGAGTGGGGAAGTCCCTTTGTGTAAGAGGTTTTGTAGGCAGAGAACTTTGATATAAGCAAACAAGTGGTTGCTGTACTGAAGTCTACAATGTGATTTTCAACAAGGAGACCATGTCAGTGCAGTCACCATTTTATCACCAGTATTAGCTAAGTCTATGGAACATAATAGGTGTTTGATAAATTTTCATTGAATGGAGTGATGAATGAAAGAAAAAATAAATGAGTGAAGAGGAAAAGACAGCTTGAGCTTTGATGACAACTTAACCAAATGCCTTGGAGTTTCCATTCACTATGTGGCTACTAATCTGATAAAAAAAAAAAAGCTTTCATATACTGTCTTCGGAACCTTTCAGAGGTAGTGATCTACATTTCTATTTATAGATGGGGAAACAGGCTCAATGAAGTAAGTCTTGATTGCTGTAAGATACTGCACTGTATTTAGAGATACACAAAATGTTTGGATATATATAAACTTTGATATAAACTTTCAAATTTGTATGCATTAAGAGCAAGAATGTTGAAAGCATCTCAGTTTCCCTTATTATTTCCCTTATTATTAACATCTTTGATTTCGGTGATACATTTACTGCACCTAAGAAGCTAACATGAGTACATTACAATTAATTAAAGAGTATCATTCATTTAGATTCAACAATTATCCTTAATGTTCTTTTGCTGTTCAGATTATCATGCAGGACACCATACTACATTACCTGGCAAGTCCTCTTAGATGACAGTATTATGACAAATTTTCATACATTTCTTATTTTCTGACCTTAAAAGTTTTAAGAAAAAACAAGTGAAGAATTTTATGTAATATCCTTCAGTTTTTGTTTTCCTAATCATTTTCTTTTATTAAGCTGCATGTTTGTAATTTGGACAGAAAACTTTACAGAGATGTCGTGGCATCCTTACATGATCTGAATGGATCTTTTCTCACCATGGTTTGGTACTAATGCTAACCTTGATGACCTGGTCACATGTGTTTGCAATGCTTATAATAGATAACATTTCCTTCAGCTCTTTAGGATTCAGAGAAGTAACAAAGCAGATGCTTGAGTGTCTTACTCCATGTTGAGAAACATAGTGTCTTATCTTTGTGTTGTTGTCACTAACTTCCTGTGTGATCTCATATATCTACATTTTTACATATAATCTAGGAATCAAAGGAAAATATTTAAAAAATATTTTAAGGTGTTCTTTACTTCTTACATTCTATGTTTTCACACTTTGTGTTTTATTCAGGCTCTTAAAGTCTCAGTAAAAGGAAGATGGGTAATACAGTATGAACAGACTATATGAAGAACTACTGACAGATGAGGAAGTGTTGTGTGGGGACTCTTAAGTCTGTGTGCAATCTTCTAGGATGAATATGAGCAGGTGCCTACAGCAGGTGACTGATTCACATTTAGGACTGAAATATTGACAAGAAGGTGCTCTTACGGGATCCTTGAGGCACAGATAACAGAGGCCAAGGTCTTTCTGAAAGAAACTGAAACAATCATGAAAAGTACACAGGGAACCCATTTCAGACCTATTAAGAAAGCAGCCAATGGAGTAAACCTCTGACCTCAGGTTCCTATGCTCCTCTAATCTATAGGAATCTAAGTAGAAGCTAGAAGGCAAGAAAGCTCAAGGAGATTAAACACCTGGGGAAAAGAGAAAGGTGGAAAGTATATCTAGACAGACAAAGATATCCAGCACACCTGTAGTTTGAATATCGAAATAACAAGGGAAGCAATTCAGTTCAGCACACAGCATGCCCAAAGTTCTCTAACACAACCCTAACTTGAGGATTTGCAAAGTCAGAGGATTTAATGAATTCTCAGGTAAACCCATGCAAAAGAGGCATTATTCTCATTGCTAAAATCTCCTAAGTGTGACTTTTGTTATTTTGCCTCAGATAGTAAGTGTGATTTTACCCCGATGTCACAACTTGAAACACAAGCAGCTACTTTCAGTGAATTCTCTGGATCTCCCTTCCTTTGAGTCTAAGTAGGTAAACCAAGCTCCTTTGAGTCTGGTAGGTGAGTGCAAATCTAAGATCTATAATTCCATGGAAGTATAAACTATTTTCTCAGAAAGATGAGTAACCATATGGTTCACTGATGTTACATTAAGAATCAACATAAAGGGATTCACAGGGAAACCAAGATCCTGAGGGAGTAGATCAAAAACATAAGTGTAATTGCCTACATCAGGACCACACACAACAAATCATCCATTGAAATGGCATAGGGGCAATTTGAGGTATCCTAGGAGCAAGGTCATTAAGATGCATCAGATACGCAATCATCTATTGGACAAAAATAATTATACCTGAAATGTAATTCTAGAAGAGAAAGAGAAATAAGAAAAGAAACTTCTTTTCAAATGTTATAATCGACAAATTTAAATGTCTTATTTCACTTACATTATTATAAAATAGATTTTATAATCCAAATGAGTCTCAAAGATGAAGAAGAAACTCAGACTAATTTAGCACCAGCCCAAAGTGAGACTGTCCTAGCCCAGTGCCAGGCACATATTAGGCACTCAGCAAACAAACCTGAAGGAATGCATCTTAATTAGCTTAAGTGCTGAACCAATCTTCTAGAAAGGACTCTAAATACACTCTACTTTCTGGCACAATTTTTGGGCACAGAAAGAAGTCAGCCAGGGCTCCTTTTTCATATTCCAGCCAAAGAGACTCATTTGGATACCTGAATGGAAGTATTTTTTATATTCTCTAACAACTATAACTCACTTTCTATTACTTAATAAATGTGATGAATAAAAGAGTCCTTGTGAAGCCAGGTAGCATTTGCAAATGGGGCAGTGTGACTTGACAGATGGATTTGGAACCAGAAGTGAAGACCAAAGTTGCTGAAAGCTGCAGGTGTTGGCAGAAACTGACTTCAGAGCCATTCCTCTTTTCTTGGATGGTGATATTTGGGCTTTTTACCTGATTAAAAAATCTAAATAAAGTGCTGCTCGATTGTTTTTTTTTTTTTTTTTAGCTTGTATGCGAGAATCAGCTAACTGATGGGACTAAAAAAGACTTTTTTATTCTTCCTATCTAATTCCAGTCTCTTTTCTCATGTTGAATACTATTTCACGCAACAAAAATAAGGTCATCAGTCTAAATATGTCAATAAAATTCATTGGGGAATATTCTCTTTACCTTTGATGAAAACTGGAGGATTTAGCATGAACCATAGCATTATTATTTTGTATTGTTTATTCTATTGAGTTTACAAAGTATTGTAAGTATTCTAAGGCAAAAGGGACTGTGATCTCTAACTATTTTGTCATAAGTGGTGTAATTTGAATTTGAAGTTAAAGAGTCCTAGGTTTAATTTTTAATATAATATTTTTAATGAAGAACTTTTGGCCAGATTTGTTCCTTTTCTTTTTCTCTTTTTTGAGCAAGGTTATCTGTTTTAGAATGTAACCTTTAGTGTTCTTGTTCTTGATTTTGTCTTCAAATTAGCTTGTCCTGAGAAGCTTTCAAAAGTATAGATACCAACTGAATGAAGTATCTATATGCAGGAGTTAGGCATTTAAAAATACAGCTCTAGTACGGAGTTAGGGATAGAAAACTAGTGCTTTCCTAATTCAGAACATTCAGTTTTCCAGGGTCACAGCAGTTTCCAAGATATGCTCTCATCCTCCTGGGGATAAAGATCCTGAAATTCAGAAGCTGGTGAGCTTGCTCTGTATTACATAATTCAGGATTCCTGAAGCCTAGGGTTGGATATTTCCTATAATATTATAATCAGAGTCACAGTTTCTCATAAGATTCCAGACAAGACAATGGAGTTTTGGACATCAATGTCATAACAAAATAAGCCAGAGACAGATTGGTCAATTTAGCATCACTACTGACCTGCACTCTGATTATCAACATGCATTCCCATGCATTTCACTTAAACCAAGAGCCACCGACTCACGTAGCCACAAGGTTAAGAAACCATCTGACTTGCACTAGACAGTACATAGAGATGGTACCCAGATGAAATAAGGAGTCTTTTCTATGCCATATCTTTCAAATACACGTTTTTGATTAATTTCAGAGTAAGCAAAACAGTTGATGAGTCAAATCCTTATTTCACAACACAGTCTTGAAATTAGCAGAAGATTCCTAGTGTGCTCTAATGTAACTTTTTTTTCCTTTGGCCTTATCCCATGGCATCTCCTTTTAAATCTAAAGAAGCTAGAGGCTGTGGATAATGAGTCCAGGGGCTGTTTTTCACGGTAACAGAATGAAAATAAAAATGCAGGTCTGCATGTCCCATCACTTGTTTTCCTTAATGTAATAAAATCATGAATCCTGGAGTTAGAAACAGAGACACAAACACTGGTGACACTACTTCCAAGCTGGGGTACAGGGCCCATGGTACAGTCTTCTTAATACTCGGTGGCTTTTTCCACTATCATACTAGGATGGTAAACTAATCACCTTGAATGCTGCTAGGGCAAATTGCATAAAATAATGCATGCTGAATGCCTGGCTCAGCACCAAGTACAGAGTGATGATTCCCTAGCTGGTGCTTTTTCTATTGCTACTTTTCATGCCACACTGCTTCCCACACCAAAGTACTACATTTTCCAAGTTCCTGATTTTTTAAGGACCAAATGACTTCAAACTTTATCTCCCCCATAAACCCACTACCTTTACCATCACGTGTATTTTGCAAACACACCTGAGTTTACCATGTGGAGAATCCAATGTAAAGTAAACTCCTACTTGCAATGTGAGGTTTGAAACTAGGGCATCAAATTTAGGGAAGTCCAGCATATGCTTACAGGCAAGGACTTGCTACAGGTTCTCTCCAAGACACGACAATGCCCTTCAAAATATATTAATCAGAAAAAATATATCTAGAGAGAAAGAAATTGGAAACTTGAAAATTTTCAGACCTCTACGTCCTGGAAATGATAATTTACTTTTCCCTTAGCCCAAGTGAGAGCAATTTGGCCTGAAAACTGGCTTTTCTCCTTATGTTTCTACACCCAGTGTCTTGTGCTAGATCTGTCCCTTCTGTCATCATCCAGCAGAGAATCAGAGTGTGGTGTGATGGGGTAGAACCATTTGCCAAGGCTCCAGGAACCCTAAACTAAGCCATAAGAGCTCATTGTAAGGGTTTCTCACAGATCAAGGTTTCCAAGGGCTACAGGATACAATCTTGAAAGGAAACACTTGACTATTCTTCAATGGATTCGGCCACAGAGGAGGAGAAGCATAAGCTCACATCTCCCTTGGTTGTCTTCTGACATGGGCTGATGAGTTACAGAGCTTCTTCCTTGCCCTTGGTGCGGTCCTTGTTGATAACCACAAGGTGGCATTGCAGATTAAAGTGAAATACCACAAACCTGCTTTCCTGTCTCAGGTGAGTCTTTGGAATCCATTCTTCATCTGAGAGTTAAGAGGACATCTATGCCAATCAGATCATTTTACAGATGGTAACAGTGAGTCTCAAGTCAAAGCATACACTGTCTGATTAATTTGTGTAGAATGCAAGTCTTCCAGGCACCAATCAAAGGAAAGTTCATTCCCCATTATTAGGTACACAGGTGATAGAAATTATTCTTATGCTGAACAAAGTGTGAAATATGCCAGTTTGATTCTTAAAGAGTACTTTTTTCTGACAAGGTATCAACAGTACCTTATAATATAAGCACTATGCAACAGCGATTATGTCTATTCCCTTGCCCAGGGAAGATGTTGGAGGGGTTTGTTATAAAGCACTGGTATAAAATGTTTCACAGTATAGATTTCCTCCTAAATCCAACTTCTGAATAAAATTCAAAAAGTTAACAAAGGCAAAAATTTATTTTCCTCTTACTTTTTGTTTATTCAACTGACAAGTGGAAACTGAAATCTTCACAATTACGGTGACCACGCTTTCTACTTTCTTAAGGCGTGGCTCTTATTTGGACTTGAAGGGAAACGAAGATGTGAGAACTCTGTCCTGGTCTCATGGATCTGCTGTAAACTCACGTGTTGACTTTGGAGACTATTGACTTTTGAAGAGCACAGTGGTGAGCCATGGTTGTTTGGAGAAACTCATTCACTTCTCTATCACTTATGCCTCTACATAACTAAGAATTCAGCTTTGTTTCTGATGTTTGGGGAAACAGAGTGGATTTTGAAATCCAGCATCAGAATCCAGTCCCTTGGAATGCCAAGCCTGCCGTCATCTTTCTACTGCTTTGCGGTATAGAGATCACCTCTCATTCTGGACTTGTGGCTCTCTGAGTCACCTAGGGAAAGTCACTTCTCTCTGGGCCTCAGTCTAACTATTTCTAAAATTTTCTCAGACTCTGACACCCTGTAGCTGTAAATCTTCTATACTCTCTTGTCATGAATTCCATCAGCAGCTGAATCTTCCATTTCCATTCAGATTTCTCAGTGGAACAGTGCCTTCTAATGTCCAAAGATGGCTTTCCCATGAGTAGTCCCTTCTGGCTGAATCTGGAATGTTCATTCCTTAGACAGCTCTGAGATCCTGAATTCAGGGAAGAAAATCCCCTTCCATACAAGAAAATGTCAGCGGTTCTCAAAAGAAAAAAATGAAAAGAAAATCACTTTCCCAAGCGAAGCTTTGTTTCTGTTTCAAATAATGCTCAGATAAGACAAATGGTCTCATTTAAAACTCTGAATTTGAGTGAGTGATGTTGAATAATAGAAAGATACTCTTATCCAAAATTTAAAAATCCTCACAAAACAAAATCCCTAGGAAGAAATGCCATCAAACTTATATAAGGGCACTAAATGTAACCATCTATCTATGTGTGTGACTAAATTGTGATTTAGATTCAATCTCGGCAACATTCTCTCCGTAACTTTTCTCCAGACTTTGTCTCCTAAGCCACAAGGTTATGCTGACAGTTCTTGAATTCTCCATATCTACCTTCCTATACACCCTTCAGCTCTGAACCATGTGTCCCCCTAACTCAGAGCCCTTTATAACTTGTCACTAGTTTATTTCCTATTATGGTATCCCAGTGCTTCTTGGTTTGCTCCAGGTTTACAATGTCCTTTCTGAAGAGATGACCAGAATTGCATGTTCTCCTCTATAAGTCCACCCAGCAGTTCCATCGTGTACATTCCTGTACTGAGCAGAAATGATTAGAAGAAACAGAAGGCATGGCCAGCATTTCAGAAGAGCTCATCCCATGGAAGAAAATATCAGTGACAGTTAAACACAGAAATAGAAATAAAAGGTCAGAGATTTACAGTGGTTTTCTGTGAATGGAATAGAAATTAGCACAAATAACAGGCGAAGAGGTCTAACAGATAATTTGTATTTTCAGGTTTTTGGGTATTTGTTCTCTATTTGTAATAAACTATTGAAATAGATGTCTACATTTCTTTCTAGTGAATGTTACTCACATGACTATTAAAGAAAATTCACTCCCAGTAGCTAACTAAGCTGATTTTGTCCTGCTTTTTCTTTCTCCCTTTTCCTGTTTTAAATCATAAGTGGCCAAGTACTCAGAGTATTTTTTGTTTCAGTAATCCTTTTCTTCATTGTAGGTATTGGCACAACTGACAGAAAAATGGTTTTTGCCTCCAAGCGAGCGTGAGTTGACACAATAGATTCCTCTTACAGAGGCCTCACCTTTGCAGACCTGGTTTTTGTTCTTGGTTTCTGACTACCTTAGTGAGATCATTGGGTGCTGGAAGATGACTGTTAACAGAATGTAATGACATCAACCATTGTGACCTGACCTTGTTTTTGCTTCTTTAAGCCATCAGTGGAGGGAGAAATAATTCTCCAGATAATTGGAGGGCTCTTTCACTTGTAAGTAAGCCAAAAGACAGATCTTTGCTATCCATTTATAGATACTGCCAGTTACACAGCAAAGCCATATACATCATCTTACTTTTTCATGATCACACCTTGCAAAGCATTTGTATAACTGTTTTTTTCCAAAGAAGCTGAGATTTTAAAATTAAAAATAATAAAATTTGTGTCATGCAGCAAAAACTAAGCAGACAGACAGTCTCAATTAGAACTCAGGATTTTGACTTAATAAAACTCATAAGGAGTCCTTGCATTTTACAGTTGCCTAAAACACATTTATCTTTATGCATAATGGGACCATTTGTAAGTCTTTGGTCCCATGATTTTATTGTTTTTTCTTCAAACACATATGCTTGATGTGATTTTCACTATGTTACAACCAAGATGCAAAGTGGTCCCCAAGTAAGCCCACTCCTTAATTTTACCATGTACATTTTCTGGTCTAATCACGAATAATTTGTATTCATGAGAAATAGGACCATGGGTGATATAAATTTAAAGAATAAAATTACATGTCTGAGACTGTGTGTGTACAGGTTTTGGTGTGCTTAATCAGCACAACTTTTCTCCCTAATTCCAATCCAAGAAGACACAGTAGGGAAAATTTAGAATCAGTCAAACTCCCTCTCCTTTGCTTCCTTTCAAAACAGTGGAAATTTCCATTCTCAAACATGTACCAAACTCTAAGATCTAAAAATGTTTAAATAAAATTCACGTTGTTATCAAAATATTCTATTTCATGAGTAAAAACAGGAACTATGTGGTTTGTGGAGATGCTAAATATGTAAATCAGGTTTGATTCTCTCATTTAACAATAAATTATGTTTACTGGTAATCTTAAATTGACCAATGTAAATTTATAGCTAATTCATCCAGTAATCATACAAGGTAGATATTATCATCTCCACTTTACAGATGCAGAAACCAAAGGGTGGAGATGATCATGAATTTCCTAATCACTGAATGGCAGAGTTCATGCATGCAGAACTCAGGTCTGCATGAGTTAAAATATTACTCACAAGTTCTTAGAATTTTCCATGAAGGACGGCTGTTTCTATTGTTTTTTAACCACTGGAAAATACTCCTTTTGCCAGCAATGTTCAAGATCTCATCAGCCTTAGTCTAAAAACTCTTCACTTAAAATGAAAGAATCAGGTTTGTGAAGATGTGTGGTATAACAATTGAAATAAACGGACCTCTCCATTTAGATAACTCAACTTGTAGTCACATGGACAGGTGAAAATTGAAGATAATAATTTCTCTATCTGTGATTTTGTCATACTAAATCTTAGTTATGCTTCTCATATGTTTGTTGAAATAGGAGAAAAAATGTTGGTCCAGGTGCTGCCCTGGTAAAAGTGGGGCCTAATATCACTAGACCAATCAGGTTTGTCATATTCATTCCAATCAGTATGTGGGGTCCCAGATTTTCCAGTAGGTTTCATATTTGGCTAGCACCTGATCATAGAGTAAAACTGGATCCTTTAAAAAATAACATGAAGATCACCAACTCAGTTCACCCAACAGTTTGTTTGATAGGTTGAACAGTATCATTTAATGATAAAGGAACTTAATCAGTTTCTTGACAAATCATTTTGCATTGCAGATAAAATTAGAGGCCCAGAGAGGCAAATGATCTTCTTAAACTGTAGAGCTGGTAAATTACAAAGTTGGACTTATGACTCCTAATGAAAATCCTTTATCTTATCTTACTCAGAGACATGGCCTTCCATAGCAGTTCTAGCCCATTTATTGTGACACTGAAGAAACAAAACTAAGTCATAGGCCTGCTGTCCTGGTTGAATAGAAAAGGAGATCAACCAAGAAAATTTAAATTCTTGAAAAATAAATTACAATTATATAAAATGATAACACTAGCCACTGCATTTAATGGAATATATAGTCTTTGTTGCAAACCCAGGAGGTGAGTGTGTCTTTATTTTAAAGCTTTAAAAAGAAATAGAGTTGCAGAGGTTAAGCATTAAGCCAAGATCATATCAATAAAATAATAGAATTGGAATTGTGAGTAGGACAGAAGGCTTGGGTCATCAGAGGAGGAGCAATGCCCCTGTTGTCTTAGGCGGAAGGAAACAATGATGTCTTCACTGAGTTTTCAAGAAAAAAATTAGGTAAATATTTTTAATTAATTAGGAGACAAATATGAAAATTTGAGGAAGAAGGCCTAGAGCATGGGGAAAGCCAATGACATGTCAAGAAACTGGAAAAAATAGTTTTATTGGAATTTTGGTCTGATGAATCATAATGAGAGCTAAACATTGGTTGGCAAGTTTGTGGGTCACAGATAAAAAAGAATCTTTTTAATGTATGCTTTTGTGATACATAATAAATATATCGATCACTGGAAATCATTACATATAAATATTATATCCTATCCTTTTCTCTTCCCTTTCATCTTCTCTTTCTCTCAATTCCCCAGATCCTCAAATTCCCTTCCCATCTCCACAAAGTCCACATTAGAGCTTCAATTTTATATGGAAGGCAGTGAGTAACATGACTAATAAGCAAATAGGATGATCAGAATTTTATTTTAAGTTGATGTCTTGGTCAATTAGTTTGCTGAGCCAAGAAATATGCCAGGTAACCCACTGCAGAAGAGTTTCATTAACCAAGGAAGTACCAATGAGTATATTCAGGAACTGTCACAGTGGACCGAATGGTAAGCGCAGTACCCTCGGCCTAATGCATGTGTGTGCAAGCATAGTCTTTTTAACACTTACGATGTGTTGTGATACGCATGATATATGTCAGTATAAATACATGTGTACAAACTCACAATATGTATTAGATTACAATTCTGCCATTAGTACATTTCATCCACCTTAAAGCCAAAAGAGAAAACATAATTCTCGGGTTTTTGAATTCAGGTCACAGTGCCTCTCTTGTCTTTGCCCCTATTCACCAATACAGTTTTGTTCATTTCTCTCCTTCTCAGCTACATTTCAGTCACACAGTGTTTCTTTTCTTTCCTCCAAGAAGGTCTGTTCTTTTTCATATCAGCTTCTCTCATTATCTCCCATTCAACCTTTGAGCGGCAAGTAGACATTACTTCTGCTGGGAAGGAATCCTCTACCCATATAGAGATGCAAGTTACTCCAATAGGATGCCAGTGAACACTGTACACTTTTTCATTGCAGTTGACTGTCGTTACCCATTACCATCATGATGTATTCCTTATGCTTGACTCCAATATTATATTTCTCTTTTTCTTCTTGACCACCGAATGTTATTGGTTATGTATAAACAGAATTGTAACAACCAAGAATATCTGGCAAATAAGAATATTTTTGTAAGTAAGTAAGTGATAAAATGCAATATAGATAAAAGCCAACAAATCAGAAGTGTTGGGATTCACAGCGTTAATTGCATGTCACTACTGGACAATACTGGAACAACGCTGAGATTTCTACTTTTCTTCCACAGGTTAATGTGCCATCCATTTCTGAAGGTCCATCAAGAAGCAAGAAAATCATCACTCCATGATTTGTATGAAGTCATTAAGAGAGATGGACTTATCCATTGTAACTTGGCAATGTTGGTATGAGCTTAGCTCTATGATCTATGGCCAAAATTAGTATGAGCTTAAAGCTCGGACTAGAGGGTTTGAACCTTGGGAAAGTTGCTTTTCTTTGTTTTTTTTTTTTAACTAGTACTTTATGGGGCCTAGTGATCTACATTTTTATTTTAAAAATCAAAAACAGAAAAAAAGGATAGAGAAAACAAAACAGTAGGAAATTGACACTAGTTAATATATTACATATCATTATCTCAGAATTAGTTGTTTAGGCTATAAACTCTAGACACCAACTGTTCTTTTTGACGAACTAACAGATTAGTAGTATAGTTACCTATCTAGCATACATATGCATACATATACTTATATATGTTTACCAACATACACATAACCATTTCCTTTCTTCCTTTTTACTTTTCCCTTCTCCTAGCAGTTCTGTACTTTTGAGAACTTTATTTTCCTTTCATTACTACAGTATCTATTGTACATTTTGGGTCTTTTTACTCTTTCAGATTTTTATTTTTTTATACTAGAGACACAATACAATATTTATAAATGTGAGTTTGATTTATTTCACTTATGATTATGGTCTCAAGTTGTCTACATTTACCTATAAAAACCTCAAGAGTATGGTTTTTTTATAGCTGAGTAATATTCCACTGTATAATAATATCACGTCTTTTTTATCCATTCTGCGGTTGATGAACATTTGGTTATTTCCAACATTTAGCTATTACAGATTGTTTCTTTAATTACTTGCTGAGAGTACCTTGATCTTCGTTGCATTGCTCACAGACTGCTTGATCTCCTTAGTAATTAATGTTCTTAAAAGCAGGAAAGGTTTATTGTGAGTCATAATTGTAATTTGAATAATGATAATTTTAGCAATTTTTAAATGTTAAAATAAATGCAAGATCCCAACAAACTTATAATTTTTATTCTATCTTATCTTATTTTCTCCTATGTTATCCTCTTATTTTTATATTTTATTTACTATCTATCTACTCTTTTCTATTCACATTTTTTATGCCATGCTTTATACTAAGAAATAGTACAAATTGTGGTGCAAGTACAAAAGAAGTAATCCTTTGTCTTAATATTCCTTTTTTATATTTTGGTACTGGGAATTGAAATTAAGTATATTCTATAACACAATTATTTTCCTAGTTGTTTCTTAAATGTTCCTTTTTGTCTTGAGACAGAGTTTTACTTAGTTGCCCATGAAAGACTCAAACTTATAACCCTGCTGCCTTGTTTTCCCTAAAATCTGATTTTATAGGCATGTACCACTGCACCTTGTGCCTTCAACACTTTAACAGAAGAATATCTACGCAAAATAAAAGTTGCAATATATTTTCATAAATGCTCAATTCTATCTACTGTAAAGTTCTGATATACACAGAGGTGTCAGCTTCCCTCTATGATGTTAAAATTATTTTCTTTGAAATTATAAAAATAAACACATTGTTTAGGAAGATAATTGAGTTTGCTCAAGAAAATTACAGCAGATTAAATTCTAGATAATACGAGCAGAAAACTGAAAATGATGAGTGGATGGAATGCAATGATATATTAAAGAATCTATGACTAATGTCATTTGCCAGTATACAGAATGGAAAGTATTTCTTCCTTTCCAGAAAATTTATCTCATATCTATGGTTTCTTCAAATTCAACACCCAATTATCTTAAGAAAAAATAACAAAATATATTGTATACAATGTCATAACTTGAGTAATTTAGTAAATTCAAATTGTAAGTGATGTACCATTAGTCCAAAGTTCCAGTCATTTAGAATCATATCTTCTTTTTTTTTTTTTTTTTTTTTGTCTTTTTCCTTTTTATCGGTACCAGGGATCAAACTCACAACTGCCTGCTGTCAAGGAAGGCGCTTATGCCGCTGAGCTAAATCCCCAGCCCCAAGTCATATCTTATTAACTATAATGAAAATATCTTGAGTATAGAGACTGTGTCTTAATCATCTTTTTACCCATTATATTAAGTACACACAAGATGGGTAAGATTATATTTTACCACATAAAAGTTTATATGTACAGTGTAGAAGAGTATACTGTTATAATGAATATATTTAACAATATAGAACATAAAATTAATTTTTGAACCAGTAATAATCATTATGATCTACCATATTTTTAATCTGAAACATGACTCACAATAGGTCATTCATTCATATTTCCTAAAAGAATGGATAAATGGCTGATAATGAACAAAAACGTAAAACAACAACAACTGTAAGCTCACCACTGATCAGAAGATAGCACTACTAAGCAGACTGAATTTCAAACTACCGATAAACAAAGAAAGGACACAAATAAACACTGTATCTCTTGCTACAAACATTTCCAATAATCTGTTTATGGGTATAATTGCCTGCTGTACCTACTAAGTAGCAAGTTTTAGTTATCTTTCTTGGGGCTAAAGCACAATTCCTAGCACTCATGGCTTAAAGGAAGAAAGATTAATTAACTAATGGTTTCAGGGGATTCAGTGCATAGTCACAGGCTCCCAGGCAGAGACAGCATGGTGAAAGGATGTAATGCAGTGTTGCTGCCACTTTTCTTGTCCTGGAATGACATACTATCAACAATCGAAAGGAAGAGAGGTTTCTTTTTATTTGTAGGCTCTGGAACCACTGTAGCACTGCATGGCAGAGAGGCGTAGCAGAGGAAACCTACTCATGTCACAGCTGTCAGTAATCAGAGACTGGAGGGAGGATACATGATACCACCTTAAGATTTCAGTGCCATGTCTCTTCTAACATATAACATCCCCAGGAGTCAAGCATTTTTCAAAAGTCCCACTCACGAGCATATGAGAGTTTGGGGAGTGCATCTACATATAATCCATAGCATAGAGCAAATTTGATTTCTTCAGTGTAGCCAGGAAGCAAAGCAGAGAAACAAGCAGGGGAAGAGAGAGTTAGGAACAACACATAGTACCCAAGGTCCTGCCTCATGACCCACCCAAGAGTGTGCTTTCCTAATCTGTTAGTGTTGCTTAATCCATTAAGTTGACATACAATGATTAGCAGTCACATGGCAGAAACAGAGGTACTTATTTTTGAAGCACTATGTAAGAGACAAGCTAATCTATCTTCCCTACAGTATGTTATTATCACTTGTGAAATGTGGCATAACAATAACAGAACTGATACGTTAAAAACTAAATAATTTTATTATAAAACTAACTTTTGTCCCAAACTATTCGGTATCTAATAAAGTTCATTTTGCATTCCAAAACATGAATTTCATGTCAGCTAAAACATCTATAAATATATGACAATGATTTCAAGAATGATATGAAGGACATAATAATTTTGCAACTATTTGTGATCTAATTTTAGGATTAATAACAATTAATTCAAGACTTTTCATCATATAGTCTGCAAAACTATCGTCACCTAGGCTATAAATACTATGAAAATAGTAGGAAAGAAAATAATTCCAGTTTTAAATAACTTTTGTAAACATTGACCTAAATAAATGCATGGCAGTTTATATGATTTTTAATATATTAATGTATATGATAATATACCAACTTTAGGAAGGAGGACTGTTGTATAAAGGATTCTCCA
This sequence comes from Cavia porcellus, assembly GCF_034190915.1. Lineage (NCBI taxonomy): Eukaryota > Metazoa > Chordata > Mammalia > Rodentia > Caviidae > Cavia > Cavia porcellus. The sequence goes on along the minus strand of NW_026947484.1, from coordinate 172,215,598 downwards.
CACTTCTTACCCTGGTCATTAGGGTCCTCTGTGCCTGCTTGATAGCACAAACTTGATAGCCTGAAAACAGAGAACTTCATGCTCTCACAGTTATCCTGGTTAGAAATTTAAAAATCTTTGTATCATTAGAGCTACAATTAATAGAACCTCTAGAGAAAAAGTTTCCAGAGTTTAGTAGCTGTTGGCATTCTTTTACAAGTGGCTGCCTTGTTCCAATTCTTTCTCTGTTGTTTTTAAGTGGGTTTGCTGGACCTCTGCATCACTTACTCCTCTAAGGATTCCTGTCGCTGGATTTGGGACACACCTGGATAATCCAAGTCAACAACTTCCCCAACAGTAACCTTAAACATCTTTTGAAATATAAAGCTATAGTTACTCTTCCCCAGGCTCTAGGGACTGTGGTATGGACATCTTATAAGGGTCACAACATAGCCCATTACACATTAGGGCCACTGCATAGAACTGCTGTTTCATGGATTCATATTTACACTCACAATTGTCTTTTGACCCAGTAGACTGTATCATATACCATGAGGCACTAAGCTTTTGTGGCAACAGTGACTGGTTTTGTAGGTCAGTTTTACTACAGAAAGGGAAAGGAGTAGTCTCTGGGTGATTCAAGTACATTGTACTCATTGTGAACTTTATTTCTATTATTATTATATTATGTAATGAAATAATTATGCAACTTAGCAAAATGCATAATTAGTAAGAGTCCTGCATAATTTTTTCTTGCAACAAAATGGTAACATTGTGGAGTGATAGAAGACAGTGACAACTGAAATGTGTTGTCTGTGCTTCCAATCTACCCGATAATCTCATTGTGACTGCTGTCATTACAGAAAACTTTGCTTTACAAAAATGTGACATTGGAAATAGATAAAGAGCCTTTTCAGTGCTTTTGTGTGGCAGTTTCAGGGTATTTGATATTCTGACCTGACTTCTTCTCAAGCTGTTCAAACATACTTTTGAAGCAACTTTCATTTGCAATCTAAAGATCTTTTTTCCTCACAGATAAAGATGATTCACCTGGATTATTCACAAGTGGGTTGAGAATCCATTGCTTTCTAGTTCAGGTTCTGTTGTGGCTGTGGAATAATGCTCCAACTCTTTTCAAAGGTAAGATATGTGATCAATCATTAACTGGAAGAAAAAGGATCCTGGATCAGTCTCTTTCAAAATCCCTGCTAATATTGAAAGGTATCAAAAGTCTATGTTTTTCCTGATTGCCCCCACAATTCCAATTTAATTTTGACTGCGGCCACTTTATCTACCATCTAGAACACGATCTTTCTTCTCCCTTGAAGTGACAGATTGAGTTCAGTGAGCAAGTCAAATATCACAAGAGTAACCAAGTTTCGAGGCTCATTCTTTGCCACTGAAATGTGCTTCCTGGATGATTATTTTACTATAAAAAAAGTCTATGGAGAAGCTCTCATAACTCAAAAAATGTGTCCTATGATCTACTTTTAGAAAACCATCTCCTTTTTCTGTGTAAGAGAAGACATGTGTGCATTATGTCCGTCTCCCAGCACATGCAAATATACATGCGTTCAGGGTATGATCCATGTACTTTAATGTGGTTGATAATTTTAATCTCACTGTGCAAAGCATTAAGTTCACATGACGTTTTTCAGCCAGTAAACATTTTTGCAAAGATGCTATAGTATGTAGTATCTTCTGTAACATTCAGTAGCAAACTCTTTGACATCAATAGTGAAACCACAAAGATTTTCTAATCATACCAGCCTTTCTTTTCATGTATAAACCAAAAAAATGACCAGTTCTGTTGTCCTCATATATAATTGTTCATTTACTTAATAGTTCTATAGCTATGATGTAGATGCAAGAAAAATGTTTATAACATATGCTCATACACATCCTCTTGCAAACATATTGTACAAACAAAATCATTATTATTGTTTTTATACACTCTGGTTGGCCAATCAATCTGGATTGTTTACCATGGCAATTCAATAATCCTCTCTAACAGGTGTGCTTCCATATACTCTGCTATTTCATCAATTCATGTAGCTTGGTACCAGCCTAAAGAGGAGCATGTGCCACATTTGAGTTGCAGCCTTTCCTAAATATTTGTGACAAATGCCCTTACTTCAGGCAAGATCAACTCTTCTTCAAGAGTAAAGAGCTTCTTAGATTTAGCAATGTAGTTGTCCACAAAGAACAATGCTCTCAGGGCCAACACATTTGATGAAGTGTTGGAAAGTCCCAATGATGAGATAGCAAACAACTCTAAAACTGCCAATAAAAATCTGCATACAGAAGAAAACACCAAAAGTCCTACTTAAATTATGGGTTCCTTGGAACAGGTGATTCATACTCTCGAAATCACTTTGTATAATACACAGCAGTTATCTGCAAAGCTAGGAAGCCTTCAAAAGTACTTTTCCAGGAGGACAAGAAGTAGCCTGCATTCAAAGACAAGCCTTTGGAGATTTTCAAAATAATAAAGATTGAACAGAAAGAAAAGAAGAAATTATTAAAGATACATATATATATATATATATATATATATATATATATATATGCTAAGGTGGTAGTTTCATTATAATATAAATATAATATGAAGAGGATTAAAAATGTAGGATAAAGTATATTCAAGAGAATAGATTTAAAAGATATGATGTTCACAAACATATATGCATGCCCTTAAAAAACACAAAATTAATAAGGTAACTCTAAAAGAACTTTAAGGAGAAATAAACATGGCAGTAATTTGTAGTTTGAGATGTTGACATATTCCCTCAAAAATCTAATATACTTTTACAAGAAGAAAATGCATTTTAACAGTCACAAAGCATGATAAGTACATGCAACTAATAGACAGGTACTGTGTCTATCCTATCCAACAGAGAATGAACACTGATGAAGTACATAGGAAATAGTCACAAAAAGTTAACATCTTAAGTACCACAAAATATTAAGGTACAGAAAATAATAAAATGAATAGAAGTTGCAAGTTTAAAAGCAGATAAAATGGAGTTTATAACTTTTATAAGGCCTCAATGAAAATTTCACCTGTAAGTTGCGTTGCATTTAAGTAGAGACTTGAAGAAGAGTTGGTCAAATCGTCTGATAACTGAATGATGCTAGCAGAGAGGACATACACACATATACTGTTTTATACATAGCTGCTTAGTGAAACTTTTAAAGTCAGTTTGCATTGTATATTGTTGCATGAGAGGTGAACCTGAAAGGTGAACCCATACTCCGCACCCTAGGTGGGCTCCTAAATGGATATGGACTTTATGCAGAGTTAACCTCATAGTGCTAAGCGAAATAGCACGTTTGTAGCTAGGCTTCCAGGAAACCTGCTCTCAGGCTCCAGAGAAAGACCCATCAAGGAATAGGCACATGTGTATTCATAACATCTTTGTGGTACCAGGGAAGCAGACCTGATTTAAATATCTATTGTAAGAACATTGGGTAAGTTTAAAACAGTGATACTACTTGCTATTGATTAATGTAGTCAGAAGAGATATATCAATTGTGCTAGAGAAATCGGGTCAGATGTTAAAAACGTACTATTTATTGAATAAACTAATTAATAAAACAAATGAACAAATGGGAAGTTTGAATCTGATTTATATAAATTAAAAATGTAATTACACATTAAGCAACAGAACATTTTCTTCACAATCATCACATATCTGAAGAAACACTCTAAATACATGATTCTACGTGCTTTGACCAAGGGAGGAAAGAGGAGCAAGGCTAGAAAGTGAATGGAAAATAAAATAAAAGTGATTTTTTAAAAAACTACAGGGTCTTGAACAAATCAATGGTAATTACCATGAAATAAAAAGATTGACTCAATTATATGCCTGATCTGAGGTTAAAAGAAAAGTAATGCAAGCAAACAAAAATTTTGAATCTAAAATTATGGAAGTACTATGCAAAGGCAAAAACAAGCTCGGAATAAAGACTAAAATGAAATAGACCAGTAATTTTATAATTTTGTGTGTATGCTTAGGAACACATAGATATAAGATTCAGTTTTTAGTGTTCTCTTTACTTTTCACATTTTTACAGTTTTTTCCCTCTTGTCATCAGACACAGGGGAAAAAACTGAAGAAAAACAAAGTGTGCCTAAAAGTTTTTAAAGTCACAACATATGACAGAAACACAAACTGAATTAAGAGATCAAATGAACAAAGAAAACAGCTGATGAAATTATTGAATCCAGTAACCGAGGAAGCCAGGGCCTCTGCTGTCCATATGCACGCGCTCCCGCTGTCAGCCCGGCGCCCAGGCAGTGCTGACCACCCCGCAGGGTTGTTTGGCTCTTCTGTTAGCTGTTTCTGCGGCATATATCACATTTAGTTTTGTCTCTCACTCTCTTCAATCGAAGAGCTAAATGAGGAGTTTTGAGTTTTCTCCTAAAAGGGACTGTTGCTGAGACTTGTGTTTAAAAAGCGTGTTTAAAGAGTGCCTACAAAAACGGTCATGCCAGTGATGAGATGGAAAAACCCAGATGTGTGGTACTTTCTTAAGAAATAGTAATTTTTTTGAGGGTAATTCCCTAAAGTCAAGACTTGGACATTTTTAAATTCCATGAACTATTTAAAAGATCACACTTTTGAACTTATGGCAGGAAATTCCATTAAGACCTTGGCCATTATGTTGCCTAGAGTTGCACAAAGAAACACACATCATGGGTACCCTTGAATATGAGGAAATTCACAAGTGAAAAGCACAGGATATTAAGAAATGTTGATGAGCTCTTTAGGGTGAATGCACCGGTACCTGATTCCTTCTAAAGGTTAATTTTGATAGAGAAAGAAGCCACTAGATCTCTTCTGCGATGAAAACTACAAGGTATTTCCCAATTGGCATTGCTCATCTTGTTTTAATAACATGAATATACATTTCATATTGTTTTAAATACTGTTTAAAGTTTTCTCTTTTTCCATAGCAACTTAAAATTAATTTTTATTTTTGCTTTTTTAAAGCTTCTTTCTCTCTCTTCATCAGAAAAATAGGTCTTAAATAGGTCAAATGCATTTTAATCTTGAAGGGGTTACATGTCTATCAGCAGATGAATTGATAAAGTTGTTGTTGACACACAATAGAATACCACTCTGCCATCAAGAAGGATGAACTGGATCACTGTAGGGAATTGAATGTGCCTTAAACCATGATAATAAGAGAAATGAACCCTACACACAAATGTGAATATTGCATACTTTCTCGTATATGAGCAACCCAAAATATAAATTAAATAAAAAACAAAATAAAGCCAAATAACAGAAGGCTAAATGTTTTGCACAAAGGAAGAGGAACACAGATGAAGGGACGGGGCAAGAGTAGAGAGGAGGAGCATAATAAAAATGGAGATGTGTTATGTGCATGCACCCAGCCACATGAGGAATGCAGCCATGATGTTCTGCAGAAATGTACTAATAAGAAAAGAAGTAATGTTCAAGATCAGTAGAAGGCAAGGATGGTGCACTTAATCTCATTAATTTAATAGTCATATATTGAATGTCAACTACTGGGAGTAACAATTTCATAAATTGTGTAGGCCTGAGGCGGAGTCTTCCTTGGGATCCTTATAAGTGGGGAAACAGTCTGTGTGTTTGGCATAGTCACTTTGTATTGTGGTTCACATCTACATATCTACGTATCCCCCACAAAGTCTCATGTGCTCATAGGTGGGGCTTTGGGAGTGACTGGATCACTGGTGTGTGATGCTAGACTTGGCTGCTCATTGGTTTAGCATAGTGCTGGGTGTAGGTGATACCTTTACTGAGGGGGACAACCCACTCTGCATGGGGGAGACACCAGCCAGTAGGCTTGTAGCCTAGATAGACTGAAAATGGAAAGGGAAATGAGATCTCACTGCTTTCTGCCTGCCTGCCATGAGCTCTGTCTTCTCTGCCATGCCTTTCTGCCATGCCACTCTGGCTTGGGACCAGTCAACCATGAACTGAAACCTCTACATGCTATAGATAAAAATAAGCCTTCCCTTTTTCAACTTTTGGAAATCAGGTATTTTGTCCTAGCAACAAGAGAGTAACTAAGACACTGTTGAATTATGTATTTATATAATAAATAAACTGTTAATGATGTTGTATATATTATAACTAATGAGGTCATTATTCAGATGACAAAACTAGCATTAGACATATAGAAACATTTCATGTATTACCAAAGTTAGATAAAGATGTATATAGTGATCAAATTCAGATTTTCCTACTGCTAAAACTGGTACTGTTCTATTAATTTTCTTCTAAGAGAAGAAAATGAGCTAAAATTAAGTACCAAAATCTAGGTTGAAGACTCATTTATGTTGAATTTAATTGCTTTTCTAATTTGATGTATTGATATTTATTTATAATTTTATTTTTGTTTACCATGGGTGAATGACTATTTTGGACATCTCGATCCTGAAACTTTCCAAATATGTTTCTTAATTTGGGCAGTATATGAAGCACATTAAAGCAAAAGAGGATCTTTTAAGAATTTAAACACTGTAAAAAATTCTTGTAAACATTCCTGTGAACAGAGTATGACATAATGGCTGGCAGTTTCTTCCTTTGGAGCATAGAGCATAGCAGATCAATTCAGTTTAGGAAATATTTATTGAGCTTCTTTTTTGTCCTGAGAAATGAATGTGGAAGACTTGGAGAACATGAAGGAACATAAAACTGTCTTTGGTTTCAAAAAGAGTAAATACCCAAAAGCAAAGAATCATAATTAAACATGGCCATGTGGAGAGTTAGAGGCAATCCCAAGGGGCTTGGACAACACAGAGGGCCGTGAGCTGCACAGGGTAGGCAGTGAAAGGATATTGGAAGAATTTCTGGAGATCATGGTGCTTAAACATAAGTAATAAGAAAAACTAAAATCCCCTGGAGCTTGCTGGGGAGGACACACACACACACACACACACACACACACACACACGAGTATTTCAGAGGTTAGTGATTAGAGTTCTTGTCATGAACATAGAGGTGGGGCTGGAGGCTAGTGACAAAAAAAGAATCAGAAGATGAGTGGAGTTTTTTCCCTGTAAGTCCCTAAAGAGAAACTGAGGAACCAGTATTTATTTCCCTCGATTGGGGGGTATGATGGGGCATTACATGGAGACTGTTTGAATGTCTTGGATCTGTAGTGTCCTACATTAATTTTTTTAATCATGCAGAAGGGATATATGACATGCAGAAACTGAAAGTGACTATCTCTAAGCCCCATTCTACTTATGTGACAGAAATGTTTTCATCTATTCTATAAATAAGTGCTAACAGCAGTAAGAAGTATACTGCAAGTGGTGTCCTGCCCTTACACAGCCACCTACCGTCAGGCATTGTAAAGTAGCTACATTTAGGAAGCTATTACTACACAAGAGAAATAGTGCCAAGGCGCTTATGTAAATCATCCTCTTAACTCTCACTTCCCTATTTTCCACTGGTAACTAAACTTGTAAAAATGAGCAACGTGTATATCTTGTTCCATTAATGTTTTCAAAGCCTGTCCCTGGCACACGGAAAGATTCCAATAAATATTTATAAATAAAGTAGATCATCTCAATAATTGGTTACTTTTGTAATTCTCATGTTTTCATTAAGATTAAATAATTATGCTAACTCCCACTCTGGGCTTTTTGGCTCTGGGCATATCTTCCCTTGTCTTCCACTCCCATCCTGTCTAGCTTTCTAAGGATCTGAAGAAACAGCTGTAAATATACTCCAATTTTCAAAGAGTTTGATCTTTTCTCCCAAGGTTTCAACAAAATCCTCACATGTGTGGAAAACTAAATGTGGACAGCAGAAGCCTCTCCTAAGTAGGGCAGAATGGTCTCATGGCACAGTTGTTCAGGTGGTAACCATTCTAGTATTTGGAGACAGGACTTGGAGAGGATGCTACATATTAGAACAGAACGGTGGGTGCCTGTGAGGCAGATTCTCAGGGACCTCTTGCAGAAAAGATCCATGTCCAATTATGAGCTGTAGGCCTGAAATTTTGGCTCTAGAAAAGTACAGGCTACATGACTATCATGTGGTGCATATGCTACTCTTTAAAACCTCCATATGTTTCATATGGGATATGAGGTAGCTTAAAGTGTTCGCCAAACAACTGGGACCACTTGACTGACCTCCACCATGCCACTGCCACATCTGCCCACACTTCTCCCCTCTGCCAATTCTCTAGGGCAATCCTCTGACTTTACTTTAAAATACAACATTTAAAATAATAAACATACTTTGGAATGCTATATAGTCAGAGGGTTATAAAGGTAAGAGCAGTCTAAATGTTTTGTAATCCAAATTTCTTCTTTCCTCTTTAATAGAACACTATTACTTTAAAGTGATATGATATTTGGATGATAAAAGTACTGTGAACAAAATCAATATTTAATGAAATCTTTTTCTATTGAAACATAGAATAAGGAGAGTTCAGAACCAAGAAGTTAGTAACGCAATGGATAAATTTCTCTAGTCTTTGACTATACAGAGTGATTCACAAGACTGAGCATGGGAAAAGAAGAAGGGATTTTTGGTAAACAAAGATTGATTCAAACAGCACAGTCTTTAATTTGACTACATTAAGCTAGCAGTTGAGTGAATAATTTACAAAGTAATGAGCAAGACTTCACAAGTAAGTGGAAAACTTCACGTAAACAAAATCATAGTACGCTGATGTCTTTCAACACCAGAAATTCAGAAGTTTGTTAAAGTGACCAAAATATACAATACTCAACATTATTGACATCTATTGAATTATCGGAAAAAATTTGATTCTTTTAACCAGATGGAGTAAAGTGGTTGGTCGCTGTTTTGATGTTACAGTTGTTTATTTCATTTTTGTTTTTAATTTTGCCGAATTATGGTTAAATGGAACATATTTCTATAAGTTTACAAGTCATTAAGTTTTTCTCTTCTGTAAATTGACTGTTCATAATCTTTGTCCATAGCAATTGACGTTGATTTTACTTTTTTATATTTTATATTTAATCTTTATAAAATACCTCATAATGAAAGATTTTGTAACATTTATCTATGGCAAGTCCATGAAAGTATTTATCTTCCTCTGTTTTGTTTTTTAAAAATAATGACGTGTATCTTTGCCATTTTCATCTTCACTGGATAAAAATTACTTACACCTGGCAATTGTTTTTAAAGCAACCAGCTTCTTCTTTTTTTATTTTTTTTTAAAGAGATTAATACAAGAGGACAGAACAAAGAAGATCGGAACAGAACATGCAAGCAACACCGTGCTTCACCACAAGACAATCCATAATTAAAAGTAGCTACCATAATGTCTCTTTCTTTGAAAAAGTTGAGCATATCTTTACATACAATGGTATTAAACATAACAAAATAGTATAAAACCATTCAAGAGACTTAAAGTATTACATGGCATTCAGAACCAAATAACTGCAAATGAGCAACGGCTACTATATTATCTCATTTTCCATAAAAAATTTGTTTATGCTATCACACATATTAAAATCCAGTAAGATACAACATATAGAACCAAGGAAACAGAAGAACAAAAGAATGGTAGGACTTCAAAGCAAGATGATATTAAATCACCAATGGCTATCATATTGTCTTTCTTTCTTTAAAACAGCTGTTTAACAAAATCAAACAACCCAGAATAAAACCATTCCAACTAATGAATGAAAACATTATAAGGCTTCAAAGCAATTTAATGGGGAATCATGATTACCATAAAATCTTATGTACTCTTACCATTTCTTACACTAGAGGGACTATATGGTATTTATATATATATATGAGTTTGATTTATTTCGCTTATGAGTCTGGTCTCAAGTTGCATCCATTTACTTATAAATATCACAATGTAATCATGCTTTATAGCTGAGTAGTACTCCATTGTATAAAAATACCACATCTTTTTTAGCCATTCCTCAATTGATGGACACTTAGGTTGTTTCCAAGAGCTGGCTATTATAAATTGTGCTGCTATCAACATGGGTGCACATATATCACTGTGGTATGATGTTTTCAGTTCTTCTGGGAATAGCCTAGAAGTGGAATACCTGTGTCAAATGGGACTTCCAATTCAGCTTTTCGAGGACTCTCCAGACTGACTTCCACAGTGGTTGCACATGTCTACACTTCCACCAACAGTGAAGGAGAGTTCCTTTTTCACCACAACCTCTCCAGAATTTGTTGTCAGTAGTTTTCTTGATCCTGGCCATTCTTTCAGGAGTGAGATGGAATCTCAGTGTTGTTTTAATTTGCATTTCTGTAATGACTAATGATGATGAACTTTTTTTCATGTATTTATTTGCCATTTATATATCTTCACCTGAGAAATGTGTATTCATCTCGGATGCCCATTTTTGGATTGGGTCTTTGAATTTCGGGGTTCTGGAATTTTTTAATTCTTTATATGTTTCAGACAGAAGTCTTTTGTCTGATGGACAGCTCACTAAGATTTATCTTTCCAGTTAGTAGAGGTTTTTTTCCACTATTCTGGAGATTTCTTTTGACATGCAGAAACTTTTTAATGAAACGTGATCCCAGTTATTGATTCTGGGAAGTATTTCCCGTGCAGTTTGATTCCTGTTCATGAATTCTCTACCTACCCCTATGTCTTCAAGATTTTCACCTCATTTGTCTTCCAACAGATTTAGTGTTTCTGTTTTAATATTCAGATCTGTGATTCATTTAGATTTTAGTTTAGTACATGTTGATAGACATGAGTCTAGTTTTAGTTTTTGGCATATGGAGAGCTAGTTTTTTCCAGCACCATATATTAAAGAGACTATCATTCTTCCAGTGAACATGTTTGGTACCTTTATCAAAGATAAGGTTGTTAAGTGTGTTGGTAGTTGTAGTTATATGTTCTAATCTACTGCATTGATCTTCAGATCTGTTTTCATTTCAGTACCATGTTGATTTATTACATTAGCTATATAACTTCAAGTCAGGGATTGGGATGCCTCCTGCCTTGCCTTTGCTGCTTAGAATTGCCTCTGCTAGTCTAGGCCTCTTCTGGTTCCAGATGAATTTTATAAGTGATTTCTCTAGATCTATCGGGTATGTTGATGGTATTTTTATTGAGATTGCTTTGAATCTGTATAACAGTTTTGAGAGAATGGCCATTTTCACAATATTTATTCTTCCTATCCATGAACAAGGGATGTCTTTCCATTTTCTGGGATCCTCTTCAATTTCTCTTTTCAGGGTACTATAATTTTTCCTGTATAGATCTTTTACTTCTTTCATGATATTAATTCCTAAGTATTTCATTTTTTTGGATGCTGGTATGAAAGGTGTGGCTTCTCTTATTTCTCTCTCAGTGATTCTGTTGTTAGTTTACAGGAATGCTATTGATTTTTGAGTGTTGACTTTGTATCCAGCTACATTGCTGAATTTATTTGGCATATCTAGGAATCTTTCAATGGAGTTTTGGAGGACTTCTATGTAGAGTATTATGTCATCTGCAAATAATGATAATTTAACTTTCTCTTTTCCTATCTTTACCCCTTTTATTTCTCTCTCTTGTCTAATACCTCTGGCTAATATTTCCAGTACTATGTTGAATAGGAATGCTGATAAGAGATATCCTTGTCTTGTGCTTGATTTTAAGATAAAAGCTTTTCGTTTTTGGCCATTTAATATGATGCTGGCTGTTGGCTTGCATAGATCGCCTTTATCATATTGAGGTAAAGACTATTCCAATTTTCTGTAATGTTCTTATCACGAATGAGTGTTGGACCTTATCAAAAGATTTTTCAGCATCTATAGAAATGATCATGTGATTCTTACTTTTGGGTCTAGTGATATGGTGGATTACAATTATTGACTTACGTATGTTGAGCCTGCATGCCTGGGATGAATCCTACTTGGTTGTGGTGTATAATTTTCTTGACGATTTGCTGCATCCTGTTTGTCAATATTTTATAGTGGATTTTTGCATCTAAGTTCATTAGGGAGATTGATCGGTAGTTTTCTTTTTCAGTTGGGTCTTTCTCAGGTTTTGGTACTAGAGTAGTATTTGCTTCCAGGAATGACTTAGGAGAGCCTGGCAATTTTAAGGACAGTTTTATTTTGACTCACAATTCAGGATTTCCAGTCCATGAGCAGCAGGCTTGAACACAGAAATGGCATGGGGCAGATATGGGTTGGAGAAAGCTGCTTTTATCCTGGCAGAAGGAAGGAAAGATAGAAGAGGATCCAGATATCCCAATTCTTCTCCCAGGCTCTGCCTTCCCACAGCACATTCAGCTGTGGAATCCACCAATTCCACTGGTGAGGAGAGCTCTCACAGTATCCAATCTCCTATCACAAGCTCACCTGTGAATAGGTGAGGCCTTTAGAGGATTCTTAATCTAAATCATAACAAAGGGCAATAAATGGCATGTCCACTACTCAGGTAATAACCTTGCAATAAAGACCAAAGGAGGAGCCATCTTAGATCCTCTGCCTTCACTCAAGGAAGAACCTGGGTCATGGATTCCATGCATCCACCTTAGTTGTTGCTTCTCCCTTGGAAGACTGGAGATTTCTTGTAACCAGTTCAGCACTGAGATGCTAGGAAGAACAGAAGAGGAAACATCCAACTGGAGCCTACATGTATTGAGCATTTTTAATGGTCTTTTAAAAAATGTGGCGATTACTATTTTACAGATATTTGACAAAATTGTACATATTTAAGGGGTAAAACATGTTGATTTTATACACCCACACATTGTGAAATGGTCACCACCATTTAGGTCATTACCACAGACACCAATTTACATACTTGGACCTTCATAATGGGTGTGATGAGGACACTTCAGATGTGCTATCGTAACAAAATTCAAGTAGTGAATATAACATTATTAACTGTAGTCATTATCATTGCTATCTGAACTCACTGTGGTGTACTTTAGCTACACAGCTCTTATTCTTTCATAACTTTATTATGAAATGATTTTGATGCATAAATGAATTCATAGTAGGGGATAGGCGCATATACATATACTGTGATATTTTTTACTTCTCCTCACCTGTCTTCCCTGCTATCTTTCCCCCATTCCCAGATCCCCTTCCTATCTCCACAGAGTCTATTTTACTGTTTCTTGTGATCTATCGCTTATTTTGTTCTGTATATTACTTGCAGTTTGAATTTCTCCTGAGAAAAAGCATGTGATATCTAACCATAGCTGTTGCATTTACCTTGGTTAGCCTTTGGACAATTTTGGGTACTTTAAATGGTTTGATTAACATCTCCCAGATTTCCTTCACCCCAACCCTCTGTCAATCACTGTTCAGTTCTCTATTTCTGTGTTTGGTTTTATATTCTACATATAAATGACATATTTTTTTTTTCATTTTTATCGGTACAGGGAATCAAACTCATGACCGCCTGCTTGCAAGGCAGGTGCTTATGCCGCTGAGCTAAATCCCCAGCCCCATGTTGTTTGTTTTTGTTTCTAGTTTATTTCATTTAACATAATGTCCTTCACATTTAACTCTGTTGTCATAAGGCAAGGTTTATTGTGTTTAATAGCTAAATAATATTCCATAATTTAAATGTGTTTCTTCCACTTATCCACTGACAGACGCTTTGATGGTATCCGTATTGTGAATGTTGTGAATAAGACTTAGTAGACAAGAGTGTAGATATAATTTTGACATACTGATTTCATTTCCTTTGGATATATACCCAGGGTAGAATCACTGGATTGTATTCTAAAGTAATTTTACTTTAAACTTATTGAGTATTTTCCAAATTATTTTCCATGATGGCCATACCAATTAATTTCTAGAAATAGTGTATAAATTTCTCTTCTCCACATCCTTGCCAACGCTTTCCCTTTTGTGTTTTAAAGAACATCATATTAACAGATCAGAAATGATATCTTATTGTGGTTGTGATTATCATTTATGTGCTAAATAGTGATTTTGACTACTTTTCATATGCTTGATGGTCGTCTGTATGTTTTCTTCCTTTTTTTGCTTGTATGTCTTCTTTTGAGAAATATCTATTTGGTTTATGTCATTTTGCAGGGGGTACTAGGTATTAAGCTCAGAGCATTTACACTGATTTACATCCCATCTTATCTATTTATGTATTTATTTATTGAAGCAGTATATCTTCAAGTGCCTAAATTACCCACACTTTGCTCCCACTTGTAATCTCCCTGTCTCAACCACCTAAACTGCTGAGATTATAGGTGTGCATCACCATGCCTCTTTGTCCACTTTTTAACTCACTTACTGGTTCCTGTTTTGGTTTTGATATTGCATTTTATGAGATACTTATATGTTTTTAATATTAATTGTATATTAGCTTTATCAGAGCATTCTCTTATTAGAATTATCAAATTGTGATAGCTTTATAATATAGGCTGATGTCTCCAGCTTTTTTCTTGTTGCTCAAAGTTGCTTTGGCTATTTGGAGTATTTTGTGGTACCCTGTGAATTTTAGGATTTTTTCTATCCTGTAAAAAATGCCACTGGAATTTTCCAAGGAATTGTACTGAATTAGCACTGTATTTAAATCATTGGTTTACTTTGGGAAGTATAGATTTTGTAACAGTGTTTTTTATTCCAGTCCTTTAGAATTAAATATATTTTCATAATTTTGTATCAATTATTTAATTGCTTATCTTATAATTTTTAGGTCTTTTACATCTTTGGTTAAATTTATTAATGTGTTTGCTATTATTGGCTTTGTTTTTTACTTTTATTAGTACATGTTGGCAGTACATAATTCAACATGGGGAGGTGGCACTGGAGCATAGCACATCTTAACTCTTTTTTCATTTCCATCCTTTCCGGTCCTCTCTCCATTTCATGATTCCTTCCCATTTTGAAGAAAAATCTATCTCCTTAATTCATACTATCTTTTACTTTACTCTTTAATATATTAATATTTTGGTTTTCTTATATATAAAATTATGTTATATTTACACTTGTGTATCTGGTTTATTTCATTTGACATTATGTTCTCAAGATGCAATCATTTTCCTACAAATGTAAGTGAGATTTTAAAATATATTTTTGGTAGGATTTTGCTAGTGTACAGAGAAATGCAACTAATTTTTTGTCAGCATTTCTTAATGGACACACAAAAAAGCTGTGAAAGAATTGAAAAAAAGGAATAAACATAACTAGAACGCAAATCTCCTAGATGCAAACTGAATTTTACAACTTGAAAAGCACTTTACATGATTAGGTTTTATATCACTGGATCTTCGTAATTTCCTGGATGGTCACAGGGAGGAAAATTGAAGTTAGAAAAGGTGTCTAAGTTCATATATATAAAAATTAGCAGGCCGGGATTCAAAATCTTCATCTTAAAGGTCCAGATTTTCTGCTTGTTGCCCAATGGCTAAAGCCATAGTTTTTTAAATAATGAGAAAAATAGATCAAGTCTTTGGTCATTCAACAAACCTACTGAGTGCCTTACATGTGCCGGATTCTTAAAAGGGCTGGGAATTTAAGGATGGAGGAGCACACTAAAGGTACTCACTATTAGAGGGTACATATGGGCAATAGAGCAAATGTTTAATAAAATATCCTGCATGCTGAATGGGAAAAGTGTTACATTAAAGAAGGGTGAGGATGACAAAAGATAGGAAAAAAAGATTCAGTGAGAATGTTAAATAGAGATGGGTTAGTACATGTCTTATTGAGATAATTGTTTAAGCAATAACCTGAGGAGCTGACTCACAGGGCTGGGTTGGGCATATGTATGCCTAAGGTACCTTCCCTCTAGACAGAGGAATGACAAGTGACAGATGCTTCGTGAGCTAGATGCATAGCTCATTGGTATATAGGCATAGAATCTAAGAGACATAAAGGAAAGATTATTGAAGCCATGGTACATACAGGATTTGTGAGGCCCTTTTTAGGAATGCCTTCCCCTCCAAGACAAAAAATTTAAGAAGACTTCAAGCAAAGGAGAGATGCCATCTGATTTACTTTCTAAAACATTTATTTTGTTTGGTAAGTTAAAAATAGTGGGGACAGAATTGCAGAAAAGGCACCAAGAGGATAATTCTATTAAAATAATCCTGCAAAAGAGACAGATTTTTTTTAGACCAAAACCAATGCTTTGAGATATGAAGAAATTCATTGATTTTAAATTTGTTAGTGGATTGGAATTAGTGAGGAAAGTGTAACGAAGAGAAATAAAAGATGGCTCTAGCAATAATGAGGTCAAATCTCAGATGGTGAAAATTGCTAGAGAACAAGTGTGTTTGTTTAGTGTATACAGGGAAAGTGAAGAATTTGATTCGAGGCATGCTGAATCCAGGGTGCTGCCAGATACCTATGAAAAGACACTGGTCAGTAGTTAATGAGCAATTTCGAAGTCCAGGAAACATGTCTCAGCTAGAAAAATATATTTGAGATTGACCAGATGTTGAAGATTTTTAAAAAACAAAATAAAAAGAAAGAAAGAAAGAAAGAAAGAAAGAAAGAAAGAAAGAAAGAAAGAAAGAAAGAAAGTGAGCCTAGATTAAAAGGGTCTAAATACTGAGACTCTGGCATTTGAATAGCAAAAGTTTCCAAAGAAAACAAAGTGTAAGCAGGGAGAACAAGAAAAACAAAAAGAATGTGATGTCCTAGACATAAATGGAGAGGTGTTTCAAGAGAAAGCCATTAGAAGGTAACCAGAGTTTTTCTAAAAAACACAACCAGGCGCATGGTCATTCAGAACCAAATGTAGCTTCTGTACTTCAGAATAGCCCATCAAAGATAAAAAAAACAATGATATTGCAGTGATATATACAGGCCCATGTTTTTAGCTACATAAATCATCATAGCCAAATCTGGGAAGCAGTCCATATGCCTATCAATAGAGGAAGGGGTAAAGAAAATGTGCTGTTGTGCACAGTAGAGCTCTACAGTCACTTAAAGAAGGATAAACCTGAGTCATGTGTAAGAAAAGGGATGCACCTTGAGACTATAATGTTAAGTGAAATAAATTAGATACACAAGCTCAAATATCACTTGATTCCCTTTACATGAGGAAATCAAAATATAAGTGAAACAGGGAGATAGCTCTTTTTACCAAAACTAACAGCATCAAGAGAGGGAGAAAAGTATGGTAAGGAGAGGAAGGGAAGAAAAACCAAGATGTGTTGTGTACATGGACTAACTCCTCATGGTGAATATAGTCATTATGTACTGCAGACATGTATTAATATAAATTAAACCTAAATGAAAAATAGTATAAAGGATATATCTACTGGTTACTTTTTCTCATAGGTTTTTTTTTTTTTTCACTGACAAGGTTTTCTGGTGGACATTTGTTCTGAATTGTACCGTGTAGTTCATCTTTGAAGGCAGGATCTCCAAGGATTCTATCATGGCTGAAACTTATAAGCCTCTAACTGCATTGGATTAGATGGAAGTCATGACCAAAGTCCGAATTTTACTTTTTTTTTTTCATGGTTTTGTAATCACAGGACAGTCTAAACCATTGCAAAGTGCGCAGAAAGCAAAGTAAGTGCCTGATTTCCAGGAGGCATCCAGTGCCACATAGACATGAAATGTGCATCAATGAAGTGACGAGATGCCTTCCATTGTAATTCCACATCATCCTTAGTGGAACTAAGCAGACTCTCACTTTTCCTGTATCTTTTGCCAACACCCCGTTCACAGAACCATCCGAAGTTATTTTAGACTTGTCTTCTGTCTTTTCTCTTAGTGTATTTGTCAGAGACTTGAGTTTAGGGTTAAATATGTTAAGGTCTCAAGTTTTGATCAGAGACCAGATGGACCTGAAAAGACCACTAATCTCTCTCAGTAAGTAACTCATCATGCATAAAGTGCATAAAATTATATTTTTTACAATGTACCCTAAAAATACTTAACTGTGTCATATCATAATTGTCAGGTCATTTAAGATCTAACTCATTATCATTATCACTATCGCAGTGTTATTCCCTGAGACCTTGAGGTCAACGATTATGCCTCTTTTAAGCCACTCAGTGAAATCCTTTGGCCTGCGAAAACTTGGAAAAGAAGAAAAAAAAACGCTAATCCATTGCTTAAAATCTCTTTTGGAACTCAGTTATTCATAAATAAATGCATATACACATGAAAATAAATTATAAATACAACTACATGCCTTGCCCTGAACTGTATGTTTGACATTATAAACCAAGCTTCCCTCTTTTGGAACTGAAATATGAAACATTGTGTGTAATTATTTTCTTCTCTTTTAAGGACAGGGCGGCAGTTGCAGAAATAATTTAACATACCGCACTGCATTTCCCTCATAAGTGTGCCAAGCCTGATTACACATTTCCAGATGCTGCCTGTTTGTTGTGGTTCTTGCACTACTACCTGGCCAAGGCGCTGAATCTCAGCAGCTCTGGCCAGCAATATTCAGCTGGTATGCACGCCAGGTAAACGGAACACCTGGGATATTGTTTGCCTTGTGGTCAGCATTCTGCAGTTCTTTGGACTCCCAAGCTCAGCACCTGTACTTTATATTTGAGAGCCAAGAAATTGAGGAAGAAGTTGAACCGGCCAAGATAGGACAGCAGGCAATAAGCCTAAAAGAGATTTAATAAAAGCTCTCATTCCTTTCTACTATGTTTCTGTCGGATATTTCATGGAAATTGCCACTTGGGAGGTTTATGGGGCCAACCCAGGGCATTGCCAAACAGAGGGAGCAAGTGTGAGGCTTTCCAAGGCTGATTCCTGGCCCATGTGCAAAATATCTTGAAGACTGGACACTTCTCTCAAGGTTCTTCAGCCTGTGGGGTCCGTACAACTGTGTGAATGCAGGCTCTAGAAAACACACTTCGTAGACTTCAACTCTAGTTATAATGGAACTAATCATTTGCTGCTGTCCTGAGCAATCAGTTTTTCACAGTGGGCCTCAGTGTTGCCTTCCATGTACTGAGAAGCCCCTATGACTAAGTCAGCTGTTTGCTTTTTTCATCTGTAGCACGCTCAGTGGAGGTGAACAACAGAATGATATGAGCATAACAATGTCCAGGTTGAAACCTTGCTTCCTGGGCTATCATCTGCTGGAAAGTTTATTACCTTATCATTGTATAATTTTACACAGTTTTCTCTTCCTTATCCTCATTTTTCCTAAATGGCAAAGAAGAAAAGGAACTGAAGAAACTGATAGACTCCTTTTAATAAAGTGACTTTGTTTTATGGGATACAGTGAAACTATCCTGGTAGAACATCAGCTCCCAAACCTGGGATAATAAAACCTAAAAAGTTTTCCAGGGACATTCAAAGATGCTCTTTAAGCTTTCTCGTCTCCGAAAGAATTGAAAGCTAAACCTCTCTCTTTTTTGTTTCTGGTTACCTGGTCATCTACTCAAGTGAGTAATTTAGGATACAGTCTTAACTATGGAATTGAAGGAAATGGATTGTCTTGAAGTAAATTAAGATCTGTTCCTTTGGTTTACCCTTACTGGTCTCCACGGGAAAGGAGGGCAGAAGTAGTGTCGAGACTTTTTACTTTCTGATTCTTCCATTTATCAAGTACTGTCCATTGATGTATACATTCATTTCCTCAATTGTAATTTTGGTTTCCAGCTCAAACACATTTTTTCAGCCAGCTCTCAATGTCTAGCAAACCCAGGCATCTTCTCTCATCCAGTGCCCGTCAATAACAGAAATCCATAATAATACTTCCTCTTCTAAGGGTAGGTTTCATGCATAGAGGCTTTTTTAAAATATTTTTTACCTTGCCAAGGCTATGGTAGGCATTTAAGAGATGGTAGATTTTATTGTCATATCTAATCATTATATTGAAATGGAGGAAAATAAGATAATAGACTTTAGAGATTTTCTGATGTTCATATCAATACAATAAATGTCAGTAGTAAGGTTCAAATGGAAGTCAGTAAGATCATTCATTTCATGAGTTTATGTATTGTCACAACATACCTTTGCAAACCTCAAACTTTAAAAAAACCACTTTTACGGGGAAAGGTAACAGATTGTAATGAGACATGATGAACTGCAAGTAACTGATAAAAAGCAACCTGGAATGAGAGAATTTTGTTCAGGTCTATGTATGTGTTTTGTTGATAGGATTGTGGGGCACATTCCATGCTGATGGAAAAGTTGCTAACAAGATCATCTTTTTCTATTTCATTTGAAAGACTTTTCTCTTTTAAGCGAATATTGATTAGAGTCCAAATGTCTCATTTCTATTCTTAGCCCAGCACCTTAATTACAATGCATTCTCAGTTAAAACTGATGGTTTGGTTCCTTACCATCCCCTTCCCTTACCCTCAGAATAATGCACTGGAATGACTTTCTTTTTAAAAAGTGGCCTGCAAGCAATTATATTAATAATATTGTATTCATATTAATCATTACAACCTTAACAACTCACAAAGCCATGTCTGACAGACTGAATTTGCACTGCCTACTTTGAAAGTATAGTTATATAACATGATTAAGTAAGAAGTGATAGCAATAGTGACAGTAACAATTATCTCTAAGCACTTGCTTTGTGCCAGGCACTGTGCTAAAACAACTACAGATTATTTCTATAAATCTACTGGACACATTGATGCCGGTACTATTATTTGAGAGATTTGGGTTCTGAGAAGATATGGAGTTTGCTCAAGAATCCAGAACAAGTGAATGAAAGAGTATGGAATCTTTCTGGACCTAGATGCTGAGTTCTTAATTATTAATTTAATCTGATTATCCTAGTGAAGAGCAGGTGTAGTACATAGGTTTGTGTCTCAGTGGGCTTCACCCCACAGGAACGTCTATTATACAAGTAGAATAAGAAAGAATAGCTTTAATTTGTAGTGGATCAAATTGTCTAGTCACCATAGAATTTTCTGGCAGGGATCAGACATTGGTGGTCACTACCTACAGTTAAAACTGCCTCTTGGATAGTTCTCCAGTAAAGCACATTGCAGAATCATAGTTTCAAAATAACTTG
Organism: Cavia porcellus; assembly: GCF_034190915.1. Taxonomy (NCBI): domain Eukaryota; kingdom Metazoa; phylum Chordata; class Mammalia; order Rodentia; family Caviidae; genus Cavia; species Cavia porcellus. The sequence continues at coordinate 172,194,721 of NW_026947484.1, read as the reverse complement.
TGCAGTAATTTAGTCAGACGAGTTCACTGTAGCACAGTATGTTCAGATGTCTGGCTTCTGGTTACTGCTGATAAACAAAGACAAAAGTATCAAATTTTGACATCATGAGCTAAGTGTAGGACTCTATCATACATGAGGAATGAGTTTGATTTTGTCTTAACCAAAATTAAAGTTAGTTGATGCAAGAGTTAAAATAATTTTAGAAATACTGGGAAAATTAAAAAGATGAAAATTGTATTTGGGGTAATTCAGCAGAAATGCTATAATCTCATTCAAGCCTTCTAGGAAGAGCTTCAGCTATTAAATACACCAAATCATGAGCAGCAAATATCTAGATTATAGAACTCTGGATTTCAAGGAATCTTATTAGATATCTGTTCCTGGATATGAGGAAAAGATATTCCTGAAAGATCCTTAGAAATGTAATCACAGAAAAAAAATAAGGTCAAAGAATTCAGTTAAACACATGCCTGGTTTTCTACGCAAGACTCTGAATCTACTACTGAATCCTTCTAGACTGTTAGCACCATGTTATTAGTATGAATTAGGACAATGGTAATTATCTTGTGTACATCCATCTACCAAAAGTTTTAATCCAAATGGAATCCATATCTGAGGACAATTAAGCCTAAGACACAGCACTGTTATTTACACTACAAATCATTATTTTTTCTTTCCATTTCCCAAATTCTACTCCAGGATGAGACACTCAATTTTTGGAAACGTAGGATATCAGTTTCTCTCAGTGACCCTCATGGACAGGCTGAAACAAAATGAGATCTTCACCCTCAGCTTTTCCTTGGAGCTTATTTGGGCTGTCAGCTCCAAGCTTGTGTTTGAAACTTAGAATTTTTGGATGTCAGTTACAAGCTTGTTTGTAACTTAGATTTTGTATCTGTGTTTATTTTTTAGTCTATCCAAGTGATTTTTTCCAGACTATTGTGGTTTCTATAGAAAAAGGATAGCTGGAATACAATGCCATGGTGTGTGTAATTTGCTGTTCTTAGTGGGGCGTTGGTAAGAAGAGAGGGATATGAAATAGTATTGGCTGTTTACTTGAAGCAGAGGGTTGGAAGGAATTTGTAGAGGCCAGTGAACTGTGTGTTGTGGAAAGGCTAGGACAGTCAAGGTGCCATGTTTTTGTTGTTTTCTCTATGTGTTTGACGGTGTGATGCCCTAACTATGACAGACATCTTTCTTCCTTGAGAACATTATTCTGGCTGTTATCTCTACTTGCAATGATTTTCTTCAGTGCTGACTCACACCTTTTTCAACTCTCACTCAAATGTCATTTTTCCAGTGAAACCCACCCATTTATTCTATTTCAAAGTGTAATTTGCATTACTCTTTAATCTTTTGTTGCTTTTCCCCCATACTTACTATTTTCTAAGCTAGTAAGATGTTTATTTTATGTTTCAGAGGATTTCTATTTGTTCACCAGTGAGTCTCAAGCACACAGAATGATTTGGAACTCAAATATCTGTAAAGGCATGACTGTTTCTTTCATATTGTTTCTTTCAATTACTTCCACTGTATTTGTAAAACTTATTCAACATACTGCCTTCAAAATTATTTTCTTACAAACAACTTTTGAGGCTACATTCAGAGAATGCAACATGATTAGATGTTTAAAGAAAACATATATAGAATTTCCATGACTGTAAACTATAACCCATAGGATACGGTATGCATTACATACACTAATAATGTAACAATGTTAATACTATTCCAATTAATCTGTATACATTTATTGAAAAATATTTGTATGGAAGACATCATGAGAGGTGTGTGGTAGTATCTAGTGTCCCTCTTCTAAGAAAGTTTACTTAGGCGTACATAAGAATCACCAATGTCTGCCTTTATCTTTTAATTACACCAATTAATCTATTCACACATGCAATCAGTAAACACACCTACTAAGTGATATTTGCTATCACAATAGCAAAAATTGAGAAGTATCAATATGTTATAATAAGATGATTTACACCTTAGCTTACATATTTTTTTCAATATAGAAGTCTTGGTAATAAAAATTCTTCTTCTGGCAATTAATAATCAACTTGAAGTGTTATCACCATTAAGATAACTGTAATTAGGCCACGCTAACTCACATTGGTTTATAAATCTGAGAGTGAAAGTTGGTGGAAAGAGTTCCTTCTGGATTGCCCTAGTAGAATCATTTTAAACTTGGAGAATTTCATAATCACTCGTCTGACTGGCCCACACTAACGATCTTTGGATTTCTAGGAAAATCTCTGGTATGTGTCATGAAGATGAAATGTTCCAACAAGGGAAAGGAGTAATTGAAGAATCATAGTCATCTAGAATAAATGCAGCAGGAAAGAGAAGTCTGTGTGGCGTAAGGGAGAATTGCCCAATGTGTTTAAAGGAATTTTCAGGTAAATGAAAGGTGACTGCCTGGTCTTTCTCTTTCCCCTCATGAAGCAGGCAACATGAATAAATTCCAGTTCTCTTTCCTATAGAGCAAAGGTATATTCGGAGAGAAATTTGAAAACACTGACTCAAGACAATCACTACTGGGTAATCAGAATTGGTATGAAGAAACCGAGATTTCACTTGTAAGGCCTCGATTTTCATATAAAAATGTGGACATTTGTAATTTATGCCTGCCTCTACAAATCTGATAGGCATGTTCCACTGACTTAGTTGATTTGGACATCAATTTGCCAGGCTTTCTTGGACTCCTTTATTGCTAATTCTGTGTGTTTAGGGAGACCACATGGAGAAAAACCATCAATCAGGACTTTACAAAAAGAAAGCTGACAAGATGTGAACAGTTCACGAATTGCAAGCCGTTCCTTTACAGAGCTCCTGCTTGCCTCAAACCTGTCTTTTGTCTAACTACTATCTCTGTCCCCTGGCAACCTACTTTTCAGACATTTTATGTGTCTATTGTTTTTGTGAATGATTTCTGACCTCATTATTTATATGTTGTAATGAATTCTGTTCCTTTTGTCTGGGTAACATGCACCTCTTCACCCCTTTCTTCAACCCTTGCTGCTTATCTGTGGATGACATAATTTTGCCCAACTCAACTTGTAATTTAACTGTAATAGTCTTTCCTCTCAGAATTCTTCACTAGTGACATCAGGCTGGGGTCTTCTATGTTCTTTCCTTTTTTCCTTCAAACCCTTATGTAGATACAAGTCTTTACTATCCTACCTTCATTTCTTCTATGACTTGCACTGTGTGCACACAAAGTAGGTGCTCAGTGAATACTTTTAAATTGACCAATACAGCAACAAGCATTTGGTATTGAAAACAATGAATGTGAATGTTTAAAATTTCCATATTTTTATGAATTTTTTTTCAAGTATCTTCGGCTTTACCTTATATTTTCTGCAGTATATAGTTGATATAACAAAATCACATTCTATTTACCAAAGTAAATGATAATTTAAAACAGAGTAATAGAAAATAAGAGTAGTTGTTTATCTTATTAATATTGGGTAATATCTAAGGGCCAGAAAATGGATAATTTGTTTGTTAAATGGCATCACTAATTTCACCAGAATATTTATAGTCTAGCAGTAGAGACAGAAACAAAATAATTATCTAAAACAACCAGGAAATGAGTGCTAATCATATATTCATATTAAGGAAATATCTACTGTCTGCACATGTAGGCAGCTAGAACAAAATGACTTGGGCTTGGTAATTAGTAATCAACAAAATATCCTCACAGTTCCAGGAGCTATGAAGTCTGTGGCTAAGATACAGGAAAATTCAGTGTTCAGTGAGGGGCTATTGCTCATAGATGACAGCATTTGTGTTCTCTCAAGATGAAATGGACAAGATAATACCATTCAAACATTTTAGAGAAGCACTGCTTCCAAGAAGGCAAATCACATTGAATACTAGGTTCTAGTATTTGAATTGTAACTAGCATTTGACACATAGGACATACTGTACAATAGGCCAGGCACTGTTCAGGCAGTGAGGGGTGAGGTATAGTTAAACAAAGCAAATCTCCACATTCACTAAGTTCCTGTTATAGAGCCATTGGTGATGAAAGTCTGAGAATCCATAAAAGATGCAAGAGAAAGAATCTTGTTTTGTCTGGAGGAGGTCACACTGCTGCTGAGCCAAACATAATAAATGCAGTAGTAACTTTTCAGGATGGAGGGATTCATATTGTGGAACATCTATTGCATAAAAGAAAGGGTAGAATAGCTGGGTTCCTGGGTGTACAAGAAATGTGTTATTTATGGATAAATAATCTAATTCCAAAAATGAGAACTTACAAGAAGATCTTTTTTTTCCCCCAAAGGATCATGAATTTCAGTGAGGAAGAGAGATGAGACACAATATTACTGAATGAGAGACGAATTCCCTGTTGGGCAGAGTTGAAGTTTTGAAACTCATTCATGCTGTTCCACCACTACCCTCCCTAACGTATGCTGGGTCTTCTGTTGGGTTTTCTGCAATTCTGTATCCTTCTTGAGTGTTGTAAATTCTTTGGTTTATCTGTTTTCTTTGCTGGGTGCTCCATCTTGGTCTCCTCCCAAGTGCCTCCTGCAAATGTTTATTTTTATAAATGTTGCATATACAAGGCAAGAGATAGGGAACGGGGTGAGCCAGAGTCATTTACGAAAGCACTTTGGCACTCTGCTCTGGAAATCATTTCCGCAGAAGGCTACCCTGAACAGAGTGCACTTACTCTGAGACCTCCCATCCCCATTCCAAGCAGAAATCACAGCAATTTTTATTTACAGTCAGTAGCTCCACGGAGTTCTAAGCCAAAAGGCTTCTTTCCTGAAAAGCTGGTGGTGGCCTCCGGCCTTCTCCCCTTACCTTTAACAGGAGTGTTTTTTATGTTTGCTACAAACAAACAGGCAATTTGGAGCAGGAGAAGTGTTCCATTAAGAACACTTAATGGAAATTAACTCCCCATCTTAGGCACTGAGGCCACATGGCAGAGAATCTTGAAAGGGTAAAGGAGGGATTATTCTTTTTTTTTTTTTTTTTCAAGATGTCACATACTGTCATACTTCACACAATAACATCACAAAATCCTGATGAAATAGGTATTACCATCTCACTTTCCTGTTTGAGGGAAGATACGAAGAATGGAAGAAAGAAAAAGGCAAAGCAGGGAGAAAGGAAGGAAGGAAGAAACAGGAAAAATAAAGGAAGAAAGGCAGGCAGCCAGACACATTGACTAATAATTTGAATTGCTATATTCTGTACAAAGCTCTGCAGATGGTGAGTAGGCTTCCCATTTTATCCCCATCATCCTTCAGTCAAACTTTTACTTGCATGTCTTCACCAAAGTTGTTCTTCCCAATATCATCAATGGAACTCATGTTATTAATTTCAATAAATCTTCAAAAACTTGGTTCACTGAGATACAGCTCATAATCTTTATCCTCAGAATACTCTCTTCACTTGACATAGAAGAAACTAGACGCATTCTCCTGGTTTCCTGGATTTTCATGACCACTTTTTCTTTAGTATTCTGAGCTTGATAATTGACTTGATGTCTTGATATTGGACTACTTTGTTGCTAATCTGACAGGTTCTCTCTTTCCTTTACCTTTTTCCTTACACCTGTGGGGATCCCATTCCCTCTCCTCACTCATATACCACCCTGCACACCAAAGCCCTGCTTTACTTCCATTCTGGATTATTTCACTAAACTTAGCATATATAATCTTGTGATTGGTGTCTGCTTCTAGATATCTCAAAATTGTCATTTTAAAAGTTAAACTCCCCAACTGTTTCCAACAAACCTGCTCTTCTGATAGACTTTTAATCTTAACTTATAGCATTATCATCTTTATTGTTCCTTAGAACAAAAAAGTTTTTTTTTGTTGTTGTTGTTGTTTACATGTTACACCCAATCTGATGCTAAATGGTCTATGTTACTTGGAGATTACATCCTGAATCCAGTTGCTTCCCATCACCTGTACTGTTGCACTTTTCTTTCATCCAGATTACTGTTTTGTCCCCCCCCCACTTATGAATTTTCACTGTACAATCTAGTCTGAACTCACTGATGATCCTGATAGGAACATCATGTCATATTCCTGTACTCAGAACTATCTGAATGTTTCCATACAAAGCAAAATCCAAAGCCCTTAAAACAACTAACATGTTACCTTTCCAACTCTTCGTGGGTCCCTCACACTACCGCTGCCACTCTGCAACGGCTACACTGGCCTCCTTTCTGTTACACTACCTGGAATTCTGTCTCTCAGACATCTAGATGGCTAACTTCTTTGCTCTCTTCAGTTCTTCACACAATGGACCACTGAACTTAAAATTATACTATAGCCCAGAGATTTCTGCCATCTATCTCACATCCATCTACAATGTAAATAATATAGCATATAAATAATAAAACTTAATTTTGGGTTAATAATTTTGAGATATACAAATTACAAAGCTTGAAAGTAGTGTTCTGTACTGGGACTTCCAATTAATATTTAAGTTGAAAATATTTGTTTATCATTATGATTTAGGTTTCAAATATCCCCAAAACCCTAATGTGTATGAAAGTGAAAGAGATTATAAAGAGGCTACAGATAATCACTGCTAGGAAGTGGGATCTGATTGGAAATCAGTTGCTCCAGGAGTGGCATAAAAGGGTGTCTTCTTTTGAGAATACTCTTTTCTCTCTCTTGCTTCCTGATTGCTATGAAATGTGCAGCCAAAGTGCAGCTCATTGCATGAATACTGGCGAGTATTTTTATTCAGATATATGGTGAATATTGAAGGAAAAACACGGGGCAGAAAAATTTGATAAATTGTATTGCTGATTTCAACAGAAAACATATAATGTGTGATCAAAGGAAATGTGTATGCTAAAGACATTAGTACCACTGAAAAGAAATCAAGTACTTAAAACAGGAACAAGAAGAAAGATGTTTGAGGCCACCTCAGGAGTCAGAAAGCTTGCACCCATCTCAGGCTGAGAGGGAAAAGTGTCAATCTTTCATCTTAGAAAATAACCTCTGGGTCCCATCATAGGGAAGCACCTCCTGGGGTATTGCTTCTCTGAAATTTTTTCACAATGCTTAGCCATGGAAACACTCAAAAGTTGATGCTACTATGGTACAAAAGGGCCTGGCTACTGCCCATACAGTTGACAGAACTCAGGGTCAACCTTGTAAAGCTGGTTTTATCAGCATGTAAAATGTAAGTACTATGGGATCAAGGAGGATTCCATCTACATTTCAAAGGTGTCTTAGGAGCTATCCTTGTTACTGAGACAAAATTGCCAACATTCACAGTACAATGGAGAAGGAATTTATATGGGTTCAAGATTTTAGTGTATGGTTGGCTAGTTCACAGGCAAAAACAGAATGCAGATGGTCATGTTGAAATAAATCTACTCAATATATGACACTCTTTCAGACTACACCCTTAGTGACCTACCTCCAACCAGGTTCTATCACCTAACATTCATCAAGAAATGAACCCATTAATAGTTATAACATTCTGATAATGCAATTGCCTTCTAAATACATGAGACATTAGATATAAACTATAATGCCAGATGGGAAGACCCTGAGAAAGCATTGTATAAAGCTATGAGAATGAAGTCAAATGTTCATTTCCAAAAGAGACTCCATGATGTCAGAGATGCCAGGAATGTGGAATATCTTCCAAGGAAGGCTGAAGGCTGGGAGTGAAGCCAGCCTAAGAGAAAGAGACCTTGTGGACTGCAACCAGCAGATCCATAGGAATGGAGTTGTTCAAATTCTCTGGAACTCCCATATCATTTCTGTGTTTCCTAATTGCCAGATAAAGAGCTACAGGATGTCATAACTGCTCTCCTAGGTTTCATTCCTGTTTTGTTCCAATTGTTTCCTATCCTCATGTTCTTTCCTTTTAGAATGGGAATATTTATACTGTGCTATTGTAAACATAGGATTGTGCAATAAAACTTGCTGTTTTATTTTTAAGATAAGGAATTGCCATGTGTCTTATAAAGACTGGAACTTATCCTTTTGAAAAATGCTGGAATTGTGAGACTTTGGGGAAGGGAATATTGCATTGCCTTTTGTGTGTAAGATAGTTGTATTGTGTGATGAGCAATCACTAACATATTATTGTATTTTTTTGAAGAGTAGGTATGATTTAAGGTGGTGGGTTAAGTATCAAATTTTCAAGGAGTGGAATATGATGATTAGCTTTAATTGTGTCAACTTGCCTGGCTTATAAACCACATTAACAAAGCATACCTCTGTGTGTAGCTGGGTAGATCATGGGTCTAGGACCTTGCAAACTGTATTTTATCCCTCACTCTTTCCCCTCCCATGCTATTTCCTGCTTTATGTCTTATCCTCTATGATCTGAGCATCTTTGTTCATCGTGCCCACCTACCACATATTTTTAGGGTGGATCCAGAAAACCATGAACTGAATCCCCTAAAGCCATGAGCTAAGTTAAAGCTTTCCTCTTTAAATTGTGAGTGTCAGATATTATATCCCAATGATGGAAAATCCGACTACTGATTTTATAAAAAGCAACTGATTTTATAAATGAAGAAAAGAGGCTCTCAAAGGAGAAATGAGTTTCTTAGAGTTCCAGGAGTCCTTTCATACCAGGTGTCATATGTCTGTCCCCTTTTGACTGAAATTTTACTATATTCTAACCTATCAAATATAATAGTCTATGAAATGGGCACATAATAGAGGTTCCTAACTTCTGACCAGCATAGAAAGGATACTTTTAGAAAAATATAGAGTATATAAGACAGATCACTTTAGCTAAAACTCCTCAGTGAACAAAAAGATACTCCTTTATTCATTCTTTGTGTGTCAAGCACCTGTTATAATTTTAAGGTGACACAATAGTCAGGGAAAGAATTTGAGAAGAGGTGTTTTCATCCAGGTTGTTTAGCTCACCATGCACAATGAAGACACATTTTCTTTTCAGAGAGGAGTATACTTAATTATTGCTGCCCTGAATAATTCTGTCCTCATAATTACTTCACAATTTTAATTCTGCCTGCCTTCTAAGCCACAAGGAAAATCCTGTCTTCGAAGTCAAATACTCTGTGATCCAACAAATGCCTGACAGAATTACCCTACTAATAATGGTAATGATTTAATAAAGCAACATTAAAGAATTTTATCTTTACTGACATTTTCAAGGAAGTAATATAATATAGCATGTCATTTACCTGCAATATATATCCCCACAGTATGAGTTTCAAAACCAGTACCAGATCTTTATTCACTGAAACTCAGCATTCTCTTCCCAAAGAAGAGAAAATTAATAGTTCCATTTCATATGGTAATTGAGAATATTGGTGCAGGGAGTGCTGTGTTTTCATGTAGAGAGATGTCTATCTGAAAATAGAGAGTATTTTCCTTCTAATACTCAATTATCTAATTTGGACAAAGAACCCAGTCAGTGTTCAAGGCTCAGCACTATCTGTTTCTGTTTGGGAATCTGTCTTTAAGAACTTGTGCTCTGCCATGCCTTCTGCTTTGCAATCAGCTAAGCAATAAGATTCTCATAAGATTCTCAGAGCTGCCATGACAAGTTGAGCATTGATATAAAAGTCTGGAAATCCACTGTATGATTTTATATAGCTCCTTCAGTCATAAAAATCAACATTTGGATTTTGGCTTTCTGTATGCCAATCTCCTTTGTATAAATTAGTTAATCAAATTTTCTGAGGGTTCCTAAAATTCAAAAATGGTTTAAATAAAATACTATGGATCGAGATCTGGTCCTCCTGGCTGTTTAGAGGCACACTTTTATTTTTTTTTCCTTTTCATGTAGTCATTTCTGTTCTTCATTATTGATATTCAATAATTAAGTATGAAGATATTTCCAGGTACAAAGTCTGCATTTGGGGTAGTTAAGGGAGAGTCAACTTATCCCAAGGAATTTGCCACACTGGTGGTGAGGAATATAAACACACACACACACACACACACACACACACACACACACACACACATCTTTATAAATCTAACGGAGATATACTGGTATGGGAAGTTGGAACTGCAGATGCAATTAATCAATTTTATTCTATGAGGAAGCAATTTGTTACATTTCTATCAAGAAATTGATAAAATTGAGTAAGTTCCATCCCTCTTTTGTACCTCTTGCTTTGCATCTGAAAACAGAGGCAGATTATTGGCAGATATGAACTAAAGTCTTCTCTGGACTGACATGAGCTTATCTAGTTTGTTGTGTATCTCGGAATGAAAAGAGAAACTCATGAAGAATCCTTAGCCCTCATAAATCCTTCCTGATAGACCAGAAAGTATAGTGAAAAAGAACTGTAGCTATGCCAGTGCCCACCTTACCTGTACATGCTTTCAGTTTGTCCCAGAGCATCACCAAAAAGAGAGATTCATATACCTACAGATAAACATGCACAATTCACATCATCTGACCTCTGTCTTAACTCTATCTTTAGCCAAAACCAAAGCTAGTTGCAAAGATATAAAAATATATTCATAGTCTCGTTTACACAGACAAATCATAATGGGACAGTGCTTTGTTTAGGATCCATCTGTGTATAAGCAAACCCTTCCCAAAACACCAATGAGCTTCACTTCCTCATTTCTTGTGAGGAGAAGGAGCAATGAGTACTGAAGACTTCAAAAAATATGCAAAAATAGTCCAGATATCTAGCTCAGTATCACAAGCTTAACTCCAAGACACTGCAGAATTAATCCAATCTCTGCACTTTCCTTAACTACACAATGGAAATAAATAAACATCACTTTCTTCAATCCCAGCCCTCATATCAGGAACCAAGTTAAAGCAAAAGATGGAAACACATACTGACAATAACAGTTATTATCTTTTGAGTAGTTTCTGTGTACTATGTGCTGGGCTAAGTGATTTACATATCATTTTATTTCAGTGTTCCTCATTGAAAAATATCGTGATGGATACATCTTTTGCTTAACTCCACACAGGAGGAAACTGAGTCAAGGAACATTATAGCAGTTTACTTTAGGTTACCAGTTTGTTTAGTGGCCAAGCTTGAATTCAATTCTAATCTATCTCTCAAACCTCTGCTATATATCACAGTTCTATAAGACATACAATTTATGAAATCCATGTATGGCAAGGCAATTTTTCGCCTAGCTTCCTTTTTGAATATTGACTTTTCCTTTGAAAAGAAATTATCTTACATCTTCTTCATCTGCCAACATTGTCTGTTTCCAGGGAATCACCACTTTCATAGCTTTTATATCTATCCCTATGTATTCACTTCCTCATGTTACCTAGGACCAGGGCATTTATCCTCTCATCTTAGCAGAACATTGTGATGTTTTCTCTTGTCAGTGATTCTTAAACCATGTAGAATGTGGGATCATTTCCAAAACTAACCCTGGCAACAGTTCTACCCTTTACTTAAATTCTTGAGTGGCTCCATTAAGGCATGTCCCAGTTAAGATGTAAAACACCTGTTCCTCATTCCAGTCTGTGTATCTCTACAGCTTCACTCATTGAAACACTCTTTTTCCATTTCTTATTTTGTCTCTACTCACTTTAGGATTCTACTACCTCTATTAAATGGTATAAGTTTACTTTATTCAATAACTTGGCATATTCTGGCCCCTCAAACTCATTATGTCTAGTCCTAATTTTATCCATATTTGTTAGGCTTCTCTAGAGGAGAAGTTAAATATAAATTGTAAGTGTAATTATACAAAGAGAGTTGTTCCACAGGCTTATAAGATCAGGGGTGGAAGAACCCAGATGGTCATCTTCATACTAAAGAGTCTGAGGATTCGGTAGCAGCTAAAGTCAATGACCTTGAAGTTCTCTGAAGAGCTCCCAGTGACACTGTGTTCTGGAAACCTGAAGAGTCTGTACTAGAAGTCTGATGAACCTGAAGACCAGTGCTCAAAAGCAATGATGAAGATTGGAGCTTTTCCAAAAGGGGAGGCAACCCTTCCCCTTCTTTCTTCCCTTTTTAATCCATCAAGGCCACATGCCTATCAGTTGTTGCTACTCATATCTAAGGTAAGTCTTCGTAACTCGGTTGTCTATTTGTCAATTATCCAAAGACACATCCGGAATTGTGCTCTGTTAATCTGTGAGGAAGTTTTTACTGGAGTCAAGTTGACATACCATGATTACCAATCAAAGTTCCCTATCCTAAATAATTCCTCTTTTTTCTTCATCTGTACACAAGATGTGAACTCTACATGTTTCTCTCGCTTGAATGCTTATTCCACAATTGGATGTATTTCCTATGTGGTTGCAACTCCTGTCATACAGATCATTGTCATTTTGTGTCTCCTTTGTCCATATTTCATTTCTTTGCCTGCCCTGCCAGGCTGTCTACCCCTTAGAGTAAGTCCTTGCCTTATTCATCATGGTGCCCCATGTAATTACAGACATTTATTTGTTGAATAAATGAATTAATAAAGAAACAGACAAGAGAAATTTGGGTTGGAAATCAAGGGAATTAGAATCCCTTGCCATTGTTTCCTTGTGGTCCTGTTTCTTGGAAATTAGACAAATAAAAATGGCCAACAAAAGGGAATTAGAATTAGCACTAAAGTCACTAATATTATTAGCAAACTTATTTGTTAGACTCTTGCTCCTTGAAAACAGAATATGGTGCACTATTGCTTCTTGAAAATAGAATAGAACTACTCTAAACATATTTCCCATCTTTCTGGAAGTATTAGAGCTGGGAAGATTAATACTTTATTAATTGCCCTACTGTGAAATATCATATTTTGGTTAACAGAAAGGCAGCCTGTTTGCCCTTGAATGCACTTTGATGTGTACTGAGGGAGAGAAAGTCTCTCAAAAGCAAGAGGAAAAATATCTTCAAAGTATATTATACCAGGAAGATTGACGCTTTTTAATTTTACCTTATTGAGAATACAGTTACAAGTTCGCTGAAGACCCTCAATAAATATTAATTGAGATGAATGTGAATTGAATTAAATAGAAAATCAATGAATGACAGTACTTTTTTTCTTCAGAAGAATTCAAAGATCTCTAAAAGCTGTGCATTACCTTAGGATAATGGAAATTTCTAGATGTCAGCTATAGCGATGTGTGTGGGTAGAGGTGAGAGGAGAAAAAGAAGGAAACTACCGCAAAAACAATCTCAGTCCAAATCCCAGTTGTGTCATTAAGTGATTGTCTGTCTTCAGGCAACTTATTCAAATCATTCTTGATTTACTTGTATTTAAACTGGAGGAACTGATTCTGATTTTGGGGTATTACAGTTTAATCATAAGAATAAAATATGGAGATGCTTTCAACTTAAACTTATAATTGGCATTAAAGAATTTTTATCTATTCATAGAAATCATGTCAACTGATTTCCATGTCAATATATTTGGACTTTTTCATCTCTAAAATTATATTGCAGGACATGTTAAAAGTTCACTACTCCTCTTTCTCTTTTTTGTCTTCCTTCTCTTCTGCTCCCTCTCCTCTGTCTCTTTCTCTCTCTCTCTTTTGCACACGCACACACAGACACACACACACACACACACACACGCACGTACACACACACACACATGCATGCATGTGCACATTATCAAAAAATGGTCACCGTTCCCATAATTTATGTCTCTGATTGTACCAGTCAGTGACATGGAAGATATATAGAGATATAATTCAGCCTTTGGACTGAGAAAGTCTGTAGGTCAGACACTTTCAGAGTTAAGTTCAATAAAGTCCAAGAAAGTAGAAATAAAGTTGTTATCCTGTCTCCTAGTCTAGCCCAATCAAGAAATAGACTCTGAATTCACTGTGAAAATTAAATTACATGAATACACTTACTTTCATGACTGAATTTACCGTTTGAAGGTTGGTGCTAGTTGGAGGTAGCTCACTAGGGTTATGCATCTCTGTAGTGTTCTTCTCCTGTATTTTTCTTGCCAGCTGTTATGCAGTGAGCACTTGTCTCATCTTGCCCCTCTGCTTTGATGATTCTGCCTTGGAGCTAGCTTGTCATTGACTGAGTCCTTTGAAACAATAAGCCAAATAAATCTATCATTCTTTTAATAGTAAATATTGGATATTTTGGTCATAGTAACAAAATACTAACTAATAGATCAACACAGGAAATAAAAACTCCTTCACAGCTTACAATGTGGCTGCAATAACTGAGAAAATGAAGAAAATCATAAGCTTAATAGTTAAGTCCAAGATTGCAAGAACTGCTACTACTGTCCTAAGAGGTAACAAGGATCATTGCAGTTTGACTCCTACAGTCTCACTAATCAAGAGAAAATGGGTAAGAAATGGAATGAGTTAAGACCGTAGAAGAAAAGACATAGTAGTTTTTCCTCAGAAACACTTTAGTAGATCTGGGAAAAACCATGGAGTAGATCACTTAGCAGAACACCACTTCTTTTCCAGCTCTCTGCCTGTGATTATATCCATAAAGGCAAGTTAAGTATGGAAATTAGTATGAATTTCAAACATTGGAATCCTGAAATAAAGACTTAGTTTCCATGATTAGTGACTGTGTGATCTCAGCAAATCATTTACTTTCTCAAAGTCTTAGGTTTTGTGGGACTATATTTTATGATCTACTTTTAAAAGCTCCCGAAAACAGTCCATAAATGTGTTAAGTCTTATTATTTAAACAATAGTTCACATGTGATGGTAATTTCATTTGCACATACTGGTTGGAAGCATTTGCCAATATCTGGATGCATTTTTGTGCTGCATGGATGAGCTTCTTCAGTGTCCCTGTTAAAAGCCAGGTTTGACATCCACAATGCATACAGCATCTCTTTTCACCCTCCAACAAAAATAATCGAATCCCTATTTTAGTAGTGGGAAAGCTGAGAAACCCTGTTTTAAAGATCTTTGAATTTTTCTGGCTCTATTGAAGTATAATAGACAGTTAAAATTATATATATTTAAGATGTTTAACATGATGTTTTCATATAGTTATGTGTTGTGAAATAATTACCTTGTCAAGCTAATTATGGTTACCATAAACTCACCTAATTGCACATGTGCATATGTGTGTCTGTGTGTGTGTGGTGTGAACATATAAGATCTTCTGTTTACTAAATCTCAAGAGAAATTAATTGCAGTTATCACACTGTACATTAGATTTCCAGAAATTACTCATCCTGTATAACTGAAATTTAATACACTTTGCATCAAATTAAATCATGTATGATTCTGATTTCTTTATGTTCACTCACATCAGGGTTTAAAAATATGACTATTTGATCTGATACCCTTTCAAAAGCATATACATGTATGCATGTATGTGTGTGCATGTGTGTTCAACACCTCCTTCGAGTTTTCAATACTTTTATCTACAAACAGCAGATTTTCAAAGGGCAGAGCAAGCCAATGGGGCAGTGGAGGAATATTTAATGCTGGACTTCTCTTTGAATAAGTGACAAAGTTCATGAATCTTCACACTTATTAGACTTTTACCAAGATTCACAGAACTTTAACTCATCTTCGTTACAAAAGACTATTTTGTAAGATAAGTAGACTATTACTTTCATTTAAGAAGAGAGAAAAGTGATGTTCAGTGGTTCTGTGACTTAGCTAACATCATATTTATGTTAAGTAATAAATAATTTTTGTGTATGGACACTGAAATTTAATAAACATTGAGACGCTGATAGCTGCATGCATTTTTACAAAATTTCAGTTTACACTGATTTAAGATTTTTATTAGAATTAGTAAGAATGTGTTAAGAATTGACACTAGATTTGGAAAAAAAAATAATTCCCACTGTGAAGTTTTGAGAAATTGATAGAAATTTTCATCTAAGTATTGGATACATGTGATGGTGTTAAGGAAAAAAATTGTTGATTTCTAAATTACCACAATGAAGAGATGTTCACATAAATTTTCTAGGAAACGATGTCATTCTATGAAAGTTAATTAAATAGTTAAAATAAATAATTAACTTCTTCCAACATAGCATATGTTACATACTAAAATATGCATATAGAAAAATATGTGTTACATTCCAGTTGAATTTTAAGTCCCTTGAAATTAATGACTCTTTCATACAGTGATTAGGATGATGCATGGCTCATATTTGATCTCTAATTTAAAGAATATGCTTGGGAAGGAACAGAGAGTAATGAATAAATATATTCAAAACAAAACCAAAAAATGATTCACTGATCAAATACTTTTCTTTAAAATTTTGGTGGATTATGATTTCAAAGATTTTTCTGTGAGTGATACCATCTCTCTAAGTAAGTACAACTCTGTTCTTTGAATCAAATATGTGTTTCTGTACATAAATTAAATAATCACTTAGCATGAAATAGAGAAAAATGAAACAAACCTGAATTTAAACTTCGTACTTCATATTTGAGGACAGTCTTAACCATTCTGGAACTTCACTCACATATGTCCTGGCACAGTGGAAAGCATTCTGTGTCCTTCTTTCATTTGTAGGAAAAAATGGTCATAAAGAAGCAAGAGCACCCCCGCACCAACTAAACCCCAAGGTAACTGCATAATATCTTGAAGTAGCCTTAAGTACCACTCAAGTGCCAGTCAGTTAACTTTTCCAGGAACTGATTAATTCTTCTGTTGAGAAGAGAAATAACTTTAAATAAGTAGCTCACAAAGAAAAAATAGAAATAAATGATGGAAAGGAGAAAATGAGGAAGGGGGGCAGGAATAACTTCAATTCTTTTATGCCTCTAATTTGTCCCTATGAGTCATATCCAGACCTTACCGCCTTGGGGAGTCATGGTATAGTTTCTTGTACTCACAAATCTGAGACCAGCTTGGCAACATAACACGACCTTATCTGAAATTAATTAATTAATTTAATTAAGTAAAAAAATTCTTATCAATACCATAGTCTCCCTTAAGTTCAGCATATATTAAAGGAAAGTTCTAGAAATAAACCCTAAGTTTTAACCCGCACATCATTATATGCAGGGTGATGGAATCTTCCATCATTTCGCTCCATCCTGTCTAGAATAATACACACACTTCCTCTGCACACTACTTCAAAGCTTCTTCACTTTTATTGATTTCACTGACTCAATTTAAATCTGGAAGCACCACCAGTGCTTTTCTGGGCTCTACACAGGAAAGCCACCTTTGTAGAAAAACATATACCACCGAAGAATTACTTTAAAGATCTCTCACAAGCCTTCAAGATACACTGAATTTCCCTTAATCTTTCCTCTTTTCCTATCATAATAAATTGTTATGTTTCTTCCTATGTAATGACAATGCCTCCTGCAGCGCTTTGGTGAACTTCTCCAGCACTTATCATTTCTCGTATCTCCTCCATATTACATATTGCCAGCTCCACTTCATTGCCTTAGCCTTTTATTGTTCCTGTAAATACTACCTAGAGATTAGTTGGTCCACGTTAAAATATGAAAGCTACTCCCAGACAAACTGCAAACAAAACTAAATATATGCCTTTTTGTGATTACTAGAATATTTGTATTTTGTTCTTTTTGTCCAATCTTTACTAGGATTATTTGTATTTATAGTTTCACATTTCTATTTCTCCTATTCAAATCACCTCATTATATTTGGCATTTTCCCTTCATTTATTCCCCATCCCAGTGTCATATGTCAATATGTTATTTGCAATTTGAAAATATTTACTGAATGAATTAAATTTATACCACACCTCTTCACTACATTTAGCTAGTTGATCAAAAACATCTGTTGCTAAATTCAATAAATTTTTCTCATTCCTCATCTGAATTCCCAACATGTGACACTCCTGTTATCATGACTTCTGGTTTGCCTTCTTTTTCCTGTAACAGCTCAGGTTGAATATAATTCACATGCTATAAAATTTACCTTTCAGATTGTACAATTCAGTAGTTTAGAATCTATTCACACAGTTGTGCAATGCTGCTAACCAATGTCTAATTCCAGAACATATGCATCATATCAGATATATTTAGCATATACTCTTATACTGTTTTTCATAAGCCTGCCTTTCTCTTAGATGCCGCTCAACAGCCACATTCGTTGTACTTTTTATCATAAGGACACATATGAAAGAAGAATTCCAGAACAGCTTTGGAAAGTAGCTAGAATAATGGAATAAGTGTGTTTGAAATGAGGAGAAGTATTCTGAGGAAAATTATATGCAATGTAATCAGGGTAACAATTTTTAATTTAAACAGTCATTATATATTTTGATCACCACTTGTATGTTTCCAATACTCTTTGGTGTGTATCAAAGAATGAAACTGATAAATGCATTACAAAGATTTTTTTCCTATCGCAATGACCAAGTACCTAAAAACAAAAATCTTGGAAATATTTATTTTGGCTTATGGTTTCAGGTGTTACAGTCCAGAGTCAGCTGACTGCGAAGTGGAAGGGTGCAGATCTGAAGAAGCAAAGACAGATAAACAATCAAAAAGGAAGGAGTAAGAGAACAGATACAGTGGCCAAGATAACAACAGCCCTATGATAAGTTCTTCCAGTTAAGCCCAACATCCTAATGCAGTAATCCATGAACTCATAATTAACTCATTGCTGAAGATAGTGCCTTTCCAATCCAATCATTTTTTGGAGTCTCTAAATCCATTTAAGATTAACAAACAAGATTAACTAGCATACTGGTTAACTCTATACTTAGCATTTTGAATAGCTCTAAAATTGATTTCCAGGCCAAATGCACCATTTAGCATTTTCTCATTGTTTTATCTTTTCCAAACTCGCCATTTGCTGTCTTTTTAAATTTAAGCCCCCTTAATAGGTATGAAGTGGTCTCACTGTGATTTGGATTTGAATTTTTCAAAGAGTTGACAATATTGGGCACATTTTCATAGGCTTATTGGTCATTTCTGTATTTTCTTCAAGGATAGATGACTATTGAGATATTATGAAATTTTATTTATGTTATTTACCTGTATAATTTATATACATGATAGCTTTTTTCTGGATGGAAATCTCTTGTCAGAGACATTTTCCTGCGTTCTGTGGTTTGTCTTTTCACTCGTTTAAATTTACTTACTCTGTTTTCATTTATACTTTTGATGTAACTAAACAAATTAGAGATTTTTAAAACTTTTTGCCATTAAATATTCTTTTTACACTCATTTTTTCTCTTTTCCTTCTAAAGTTCTGTTATGCATATTTTGGTATGCTTTGTGGTATTCCCTGGATCTCTGATACTCAGCTGATACTTTTTCGTTGCTTTATTAATCTGATCCTCAAACTGGGATAATCTTAGATGATCTATATGCAAATGTAATCATGTGAGACTGGAGGTATAGTGCAGTGGCGTAAGTGCAATCCTGGCAAGCACAGTGTCCTAAGTTCGATTCCTGGTACCAAAACAAACAAACAAACAAACAAACAAACAAAACCCAGAAGAATGTCAAATATAATAGTGATTTTTTGTGTTAACTTAATTTATTATTGAGCTTGTCTAATGAATGTTTCATCTAAGTTTGTGTGTTTTCTGCTCCAAATTTTCTACTTGTTTTATTCAAAAAATGTTTATGTCTTTTTTGTTATTCTTTGATTTTAAGACATTATTTCTTACTTTTTCTTCACTACTACTGGTGTCCTCTGCTTTTGAATGTATTCAAAATTTGATTTATAAGACTATCATCTGCCTTTCTCTGGGAAAATTTCTACTGACTTACTTTGTTTTGCTTCATTCTGTTTGTAGTACCAGGAATACTGTACTAGTGAGTTATGGCCTCAGGCATTTTTTAAAAAGATAAGATCTCACAGAGTTGTCCAGGACTCAAACTTGTGATTCCTCCTTTCTTAGTCTCTCTATACTAAGATCTATTTCCTTTTTAAAATATGTTTTTGGTGATATATCCCTATTTCTTAGTATTTATTACAAATATTATTGAAAACTATGTATTTTCAATAATATAATGTAGCAACCTGGAAATAAAGGGGTTTCCTTCTCCTGGAATTTATGTTGCTTTCATTTGTTGTTGATGTGGTCACAGCAGTTTGTTTACTAGTCATTTATCTTACCTAAATGGCATTCATTTTAGCCATCAAAGTCTCTTCCCAGTTTGCTTGGCCACAGCCAATGGTTAAATAAAGTTTTCTGTAAATACCTTGAACCAATCAGTCTCTTAGATTCTGCCTAGTGGGAGGGTCACATTTTCAACATTCTTGCAGTTTTTCATTCTGCCTTAGCCTTCAACTCTTTCCAGTGCAGGTCTCAGTGTAGGACAGAATAAGCTATTTAATCTTTTCTGAGCATGCTCACGGACTCAGAGATACACTTGGCTTTCTTTATGCCCAGGAATATACTAGAATTTTCTGAAGTTCTTTATGAACATTTCATTCAACTAGTTGGTTTAAAGATTTATATCAGTATTTTTTATTTGCTCAATTGTTACAGCTTGTATCACTAGCTCAAGTTTTGACTTATGCAATGGTCACTGATTGCTTTTGAAAAACACTCTAGGGATACAGACTTTCCCACTGAATGAGCTCTGCATCAGGTCAAATAACAACAAGCTCTGTGAATGGAATTTTTCATGGAGTTGCCAGGCAGATGAAATACACAGTGACAATTCTTTGAGAGTAAGGCCTTGGGAAATATCCAGGCAGGTTCCATCCCATCCAATACTGCGAGATTCCTAGTGTGCACAGGCACTATGATTACAAAGCTATTGGTTTTTCCAGCTACTGACTTAGAACAAAGAAATAAGAATACTGTTATGTTAAAATGCTGCAAAGCTCTTCACTTCTCCCTAGTCAAGCTCACTCTTTTCAGTAAACACTCTAGACCACTGAAAGTTTTTAACTATATTTTAGGGTTCTAAAAAATATTTATGTTGACAAATTTTCCTGTATCCTTGCTTTTAGGAAGGAGTAGATTTTCAGCAGTCTCCACTGTTTCAGAAATGCTCCTCCTCCTAATTTCCTTCTGAATTGTGAAGGCTTTTGTTCATAATAAATTTTGACTTCTAATTGATGGGCTTTCATAGATGTATTTTGAGAACCTATATTAAGTAGATT
The DNA here is from genome assembly GCF_034190915.1 of Cavia porcellus. NCBI lineage: Eukaryota > Metazoa > Chordata > Mammalia > Rodentia > Caviidae > Cavia > Cavia porcellus. The sequence continues at coordinate 172,173,807 of NW_026947484.1, read as the reverse complement.
CTCTCATTTGTTCTCTCATCTTTTTTTCCACATTCTTTAATGTTCCCATTCACTCCAATGGCATCTTTAGCATCTTTTTGCTGTGAATTTATTAACTGTAACTTCAACCCAGATGTTCCTTCAGAACACCAAACTCATTCATCTGTCTATGAAAATCTCTTGAAAGTCCTCCAGGCATCGAAGATCCAATCATTTTGAAACTAAATGTTTTATGAAACTTTTCCTCATATCTGCTGTGTCTCTGCCTCCACCACAGTCAATATTACAAAAAGCATAGCCAAGAAAACCAAATCACCCTTGACACATTTCTTTCTTTAAACTATGTGGCAGATCAAGTGATTATATCATCTGATAATCTCATCTTCCTGGTTCTTGACAATGTTATTTTCTCCTTTCTGGCTACTTCTACCCCATAGAGTGGAACTGACGTAAGCTACAGGATCAGTGTAAAACTTGAGGAGCTAGATTCTGCCATCCTTCTTAGCATTCTCTTTCCTATTTTCCCTCTGAGACACTTTGAATTTTCCTTCCCATATTTAATTCCATGTGCTTTTACAAGAAAACCCTTGTGTACTTACATTAGGCCTCATATATTTGTACTTATACTGCCTTGATTTAAAGTACTGATATTTGGAATCAAAGTTGTTTAAACAGTATAATAAGCTTGACAACAGAGTCACAGTATTAATTATTTTGTTCTCACACTATTCTAATTTTTACTCACTAATGCATAATTACTGCTAGTTTAACTGACTGGACTGCTCTGATACCCGGTGTTAACCATACTTTTCTACTCCATTTTCTTCCTGTTCTGTCCTAGCCAAATCTTATCAGAAAATCCTCTTTTATCATCATACAATGACAAGAGATATGTACTATCCATAAATTTAGATCCTGACAAAAGTGTCTCCATTTTTTTCCTGTTATTCCTCTTAAATAAGATCCCTTCCTAATCACTTCTGTCACAAGGGGAAAGAATGAGTATGTTTACCAGTTTAAATTTACAATTGGCATATGAACTGTTACTGTCCTACGAGCAAGACTTTTGTTGTTGTTGTTGTTGTTGTTGTTGTTTTTGATCAGGGGAGGGTAACACTGCTTTCTTAGACATCTAGTACATGGTTATATAATACCATTTACACTTGAAAACAGTATAAAATAATTATTATTTATTCTAAAACTGGGAGGGAGATTTGCATTCTGTGCTTATTCTTGGTTTGAATTTATGTCCATACTTTGGCAGTTCAAGACCTCTGAATTTGACATGCCTTTTTTAACACACTTTTTTTCTTTCCTTACATCCTAGCTCCTAATTTGAGATACTTGTTTTATATGCCATTCATCCTCATTTTTTTTAAATTTATAAAATATAAAAATATCATCCAAACTCTGAGTGTGAGAATTAGTATGAACACATAAAAAGCTACACCCAGTCTCTTATCAATGCCAATTAGTTAGTGGATGAGAGCTTAGTTTATTGTTATCATTGTGGTGGTCTCTCACCACATAGCCTTTGCTCTGTTAACAAATTCCATACTGCAATCTTTTGTTTCTACTTTCTAATCCTTTACTTCCTCTGACTGCTCCATAAGCAGGCAGTTTGTGTCAAAATCTGGCAGATTATGAAATCTCCTTTTGGCTTTGTCAGGCAAGTTCAGGCATGTACAGACATGTTCATGGGTTCCTCAGAAGGTGGACTGCCAAAGCCAAAGCATTCCTCCTCCTCCCTTCTCACTGGACCTGTGCTCCAAGCTGTGGGACATAAGTTCATGCTGTGGAAACTTTACTATTTACAGAGTTTGTGCCTCTGATTTACCCAGTGTCCAGCTGCTGATAGTTATCTTGAATTTCTAAGTGCAAGACTGCAATCAAAGCATCAGGGCACAGAAATGAACAAATAAAACATGTTTAGGGAATGCCTGCTTTTCTCATGCAATTTGCACATTTTTCTTGGGTTGTGTAATCTGAGGTGGCCGAGACCATGGGATCCTTCATTACTTGGCCCAGTGGCACAGCATATGGCAATGTTACAAATACAGGAGCTGGACATCCAGAAGGGACCTCACCCCTGCTAGGAAAGCATCCACCTCTGTGCCTCCCAGACAGTGTTGACGCATTCAGACAAGCTGGACAAAGAACCAAAGAACTTACGGTCTACATTCTCTGGCCTTTGAAGGGAAGATGTTGCAATGTACAGGCAATTGGAGTATTTGCCTAATTCATCAAAACATTCACATTTGCTAGTAATACAATGCATCTATGATGAGAAGGACTCAGGGGGAGCTCTGTGTATTCAGAAGGCAAATGGTTCCTGTCTAGTAATTTCTACCATTCGGCTAAGCTTTGAAGCAGCCTTCCCTTCATTCATGAAAGTGTTGTAAGGTTGTTAAAAATTCTTGGGATTTGGAACAAGATATATCTGTGGCTCAACCGTACTAGCTGTGGGTTCTTGGGCAATATACTCTTTAAAGCCTGTGTTTTCATTTGGAAAGTTAAGGGCAGTAAAACCAAAGTCTTGGAATTTTATAAGCATTCTTAGAGATAGCGTGGTGCTTAGCAAGATAGCAGACTCAGTAAGTGTTTTAAATGAACTTTTATCATTCATCTGCCTTTTAAGTGACTTCTATGTTGCAGGTCCTCTCCTGGCATTTAGCATTTCTTTCCACCTTTGGATTGGTTAAACACTACAGTGCGAGTTGGATGAAATGGAGAAATGCATTTTGAAAGAAGCATAAAAGGCTTGAGCTTAGATCCAGTATTGTCTCTGATTAATCCATGTAGTCTGGGGAAAGAGGTTTCTCTCTTGGCCTCAGTTTCTTCAGCTGTAAAGCAGAGTGACTATTTTTATTGCAAAGAGTAAATGAGAGTATTTAATAACTATTAATATTATAATAGGTGGCAGAAATATAATTTATTAGTTTCCTACTACTATTTTATGCATTTTACATTTGCAGATTTATTTCCTCTTAATAACCTTAAAGAATTATTATGATAGTTGTAGAAGAGAGTAAGTCACATATCTATAGCAAATAAGCAAAGCTCAGCTGATCCACCTCCAGTCTCTTTTTTCAAACATTGTATCTTTGAATTGCTGTGCAATTCAAACATTGTATCTTTGAATTGCTTACACCTTGTGTAAGTATAGGAATGTAATACCATCTAGAAAGCTTTGTCTAATTCTATCAAATGAGTAGTATTTTACATCAGTGTAAAACCCAATATGATTCTTGTTAAAAGAATGGAAGCAGTGAGTTCACAATGCATTTTTCTATAATTGTTTCAAACAAGTGGAAAAGTTTAACTGTTTTAGAGAAAACACTCATATACCCATCACTTAAGTGCTTTAACATTTTGCTGTGTTCATCACATACATGGTCATTGGGGGCCCTTTCTGCATCTATCAATCCATCGTCATTGTGATGCCTTTCAGTCTAAGCTGTGGACATTGCTGCATTTCACTCAAATACTCTAATAGGAATACATGTCAGTAATTCATATTTGGTGCATTTTATCATTTTATTTTTATTCTCCAGATTTCATTTTAGGTTCCATACCTTAAATGAAGATTTGGGAACCTCAGATAATAATTAAGCTAACATCAAAACATTAAACCATATGCTAGTCTGCTTATGAACTTGTGTGTTTGTTTGTTTGTTTTTGGTACTGATAGAATTCATGACCTCACACTTGCCAGGCAGGTGCTATGCCCCTGAGCTAAATCCCTTGTCCACTGCTCATAAATTTGTTGAACTGTTATTGCTCATGCTGTTGTTGAATTTTGTACCTGATTTCTTGGTCTTACAAGTCAGCGGGCTACTCAGCTGCATTCCTCTCTGCTCAGATCTATTTCATCCCAGACTTAATGTCTCCAGCTCAGTTTTTCCCACCCCCACCCTCAACCCCTTGTGCCCAAATCCAACCACAGTTTGCACTTACCAGACCTCCATGTATCCAGTGGCATTCCAATGCTGCCACAGAATTTCACATGGTGTCCAAACAGCAGTCCGACTCAGCCAACTATTACAATAACACCTTATATTAAGTTGATTTTGGCTCATTATTTCATTCAGTAAGTATTTTTCAAATGCCTGATCAGGTGACCAGAGTAAGGGCAGAAAGAAGCACTGGGGCAATGAATAACAAAAGCATTAAATCAGTCACACACATTTATTGCATAAATTCTGTGTATACTGCATTGCCATCAAGAAATTTATATTTAAGTCTGAGGAAGAAAACAGATGCACAGGAAACAATTGGAGTCCAGCTGTAGAGCAAAAAGCAAGACAAGGTCCCATGTGGTTACATGTAATACTTGTGTGCATGTTTGCCTGAGCTTGGAAACCAAGGGTGCTTGTAGGATTCACTGGAAACTTCTGGAAATAAATGAGCCTGTAAATAAGTATTAAATAGAACTAATGTGCTAGGGGATGGCATAAATTGGGGCTGCTTTTAAAAGAAGGATGGAATTCTCATGGGCAATTCCTCAGTGGCTTAGACTGTGGGGAAATGTTGGAACTGAGAACTCTGGAATTTGGAAGGACTACCCTACACCAATAATGAATTTGATAGAATGTGAAAGATGTTAGAGATAGTGTGATGCCTAGCAAGTTTGAGAGAAGAGATCTTTTCTACAGTTGTTAGAGCTAAAATATTTTTCAACATCTCATGTGCCCTAATCTGGCAGAGACTAGGGATGATAACGTCTACAAGTGAAAAAACCAATGATCAGCATGCTGGAGAGAAAGGACCCCACTAAAGTCATAAAATGGAGACACAGTTGGATGAGTCTAATTGCTGTAAAACAGAAAGGACTCTCCGCGATTCATTCAAGTAGCATTATCAAATGAATGTGAGTTGGCACCTTGATTCTGCTACTTTTTTGGTAAAAAGAACTCAAGTTTTATGAGCTCCCACTTTCTAAATTATAAGGCTATAATAACTTTACTACGGAGGAATATTGTATGGCTAACTGAGACATGAACTAAAACTTGCCTAGCACACTACCCAATTCAGAGAACTTGCTTACAATTTTAATCTGTTGTTTGTACTCAGGTCTCAGACAGCCTACAAAGTACAGAACTGTGAGACTTCCCACTGGAACTCTTGAGCCTTTGCAGTAGCCAGAATTGATAGCTCCAGCCACACACAACCCTCCTCTTTACTGCATGCACATGATGACTTGGAGTAAATGATCCAAACAGAAAAAATAGACACCTTGTGCTGCAAATTAATCTTTAGTTTTGCCCTTCTAGCATATTAAATAAAATAGTAAAAATAAATAAATATGTAAAAATGAAAGTACCGTTTCACACAGACTGGTGACTGGAGCATGGTATGTGTCTCAGTTGCTGCTCCTCTTGGCCTTTACCACCCTGTCATTGTTTCCAAGCAAAAGAAATAAGACCACTTTAACAGTCTAAAAATGAAGACACTAGGTCCCATCAAAGGAATCATTCAGAAATTAAGAGATCATCTTTTTGGATTGACTGAAGGCATTAAATCACTTCCAGTGTCTCCTCCATTTTCTAGAATGTGAGGCAAGAGTTCTACTGAAACTTCAATTGCCCCACATTGTATTGTCCTGTGCATATAAATTTGGACAATAGGAACTTAACCCATATTTTCTTCTGAATAACGAGGGATTCCAACTTTAAACCTCACTACAGTAACTCTCTAAAGAGGGCAGAGGTCAAACACAAATTTACACAAAGCTCATTCACCCAGGTATTTTTTGATGTGTACAGTCATCCTTGTCTTCCCCATTTCACTCTCATTCGGGTTAAGTAATAAGTAACTCACCTGGAGAGGAGCTTTAAGCACCTCCAAGGATACTGCTTTGTTAGAGTTTTCCCAGGACTGGATTTGTAGGTATTCTGGTATCTCAGGTATTATTAAAGTTTTGTGACTGTGTTCTCTGCCAGAATGAAGACGGGTTAATCTATATCCATTCCACGAGTCATCTCGTAGATGCTATGATTGCTCTATTTGTACTTTTGTGCCCCATAGAAACTTCTGTATAAATAAGTCCTGCCACCACACTCTGTGGACCATATCAGCCACATGGTGGGCACCCAGTTCTCACTACTTCCCTTTCCTCTTCCCTCCCACTAGTGAAAAACCACATATTAGATAAACATGCACCCAGCCAGTCCTCCAAATGTGTAGGAATCCCAGTGTTAGTCACAGGTTCATATTGTTCCTAGTAAATCTTATTCAAAAGAAACTTAACGGGTTCTGCTCTGCATAAATACAGTCAAATAAGGACATATTTACCTTTCAAACACAACTTCTTCCATTTTTTTTAAACGGAAGTCTCATTTTAAACAGATTTAAACATTCAGATAAACTGAAAAGAAGAGAACAAGGGAAAACAGGAAAGAAAAGAGGAGGTAGAGGAGGGGAGAGGACAAGGACTGAAAAATTCCGTTATCTAGACAAGGTATCTGTTAATTTTTGGCTTGTGTCATTCCAGAATTTTTAATGATGCATTTAGCTATTTTCTCATTTTCAAGCAAGCAGGTTATTTCCAACATTTTACTATTTTAAACCATAAATATTCTTATAAATATAACTTCGAGGTTGCTCATAAATACTTTTGGAAAAAATGTAGGAAGTTAAACCAGTACCAACCACCCTCAGAACCAGTCATGTAACAATCAAGAAATAATGCTATATTAAGTTTAAAAATGTTTTCTTAGTCCCTATATTGCTAACTATTGCCACCTCCACTACTCAGAAGTAATACTGATTAGGTATTTCATCAGGCTGTTAACTTTCCTAGGAAATCATTCTTATTATAAATAAGAGTGATACAAAACTTTCTTTAGAGTCAGATTCCCACCATCTCAAATGTCAAAAAAGGAAATCCAAGAAAATAAAACTTAAGAGATAGTTCAGTATATCATACAAAGCTTGACTGCTAGAATCACAGTGTGAATTCAGATTCTACAGCCATCATTTAGACACTGAGAACTGAGGTACATTTTAAATACCTTATTGAGACTCACTACCCTTTTCTATAATATGGAGACAATAGTTACTTCCCTGTCTGTGATGCAGTTAGTATTAAATAAAAGCCATGTAGAACGGTTCTGCTGTGCTCAATAAATAGGTCTACTTTCATCTGTTTTCTTGTCATCTCGGTGACTACAGAGCTTACACTTAAGTTTTGCAAGAAAGGATATAGGATACAGCACTGTCCTCCATTGTGTGAGGTATAATTTTTGTGGAAAACAGGTTCACCTAGGAGATAAATAAAGCTACATTTAACAAACCCTGGTCAGTGAGGGAATTTGGCTCTACCAGCTAGAACTATCCAACAAATAATCTTATTGTCGATGCAGAAGTATGCATCTGCTATTTTCAAGAAGAGACAGGAAGGACAGCCATAGCTATAAATTCCACTCTGGATAATAGCACCCCTGAAATAATATTGATCCCTAAATTTCCTGTCAATATTCTTCTGTATTGCTTGACAATGGCAGGGATATTTAAAGGACAAATAATCCTGTTGTCTCTCAAGCTATATTTCTCAAGAACGTCCTGCTTTACTGACTTAGGTACTTGGCCTTTGGTGGTCATGTGAGATTTTGAGAGTTTGGAAAACCAACATTCCTCCTTAATATTTCAGTAATTAGCCCAGAATATTCTGGAAATGATAATCTTCAGCTCCTAAGTTCCTTGGCTTTTAGGTTACTGTAAGAATGAAATCACTTCCTATGTTCCTGTATTCACTACAAAAAAGAATTCTTCTTGCTTTTTTTTCTTTTAGTATCTTCCCGTCTTTAGCAGTGAAGTCACTGCTCAAGGCAACTCCCTAGCTATCGACTTAACAGAAGTAGAGGACTTACCAGTGTCTGTCACTTGAATTATATAGCTTTGCATTTGCTATGAGGTAACTTGCACACATCTGTATTCTGAATTCTATAGTTTGATCTCATCAGAACTTACCTAATTTTCTCATCCAAAATATTAAATATATATCTCCATTCCAAATAAATCCTTGTTTACTATGTGAACTTGGGAGGTTGCTCTTTCTCAATCTATGAATATAATTGTCAAGAGGGTAAGCTTTGAATCACATTGATCTCTCTCCAGATCCTGGCTGTGCTACTCAGTAACTTTGTGACACTGGTTGGTTTTTATAACCTTCAAAGCCCGAGTTTCTTCATTCCTAAAATGATTGTCATAACAATGGTTCATTTCCCATAGAGGAATTTCTCTGTGACTATTGTGGTCTTAACTTTTGACCAACATTTGCAAAACCATGTGCACATTGCTTAACCAAGGCCCTAACAAACACTAAGATATCAGTATATGACACATTATTATAATGGCTAGATAAATATGCTCAAATCTAGAGAATCTGTGTGTGCGTCAGCTAATGTTCTCAATTCTGCTTCTGGATGTGACATTGCAAAGCTCTGGTTGTAACACTGTAACTCCTCCAGTCACCCAAGCCAGAAATATTTATTGATGTAAGGGTGGATCCGCCTCCAGTAGACCTCTATTGCAAGTCAGATACAGTGAAAACTGTTGGAATACTGTGACCCAAAGATAAATGTATTTCTTCCTCTGGTGTTTCTTAGGATCGGCAGAGTGATTTTTAGAAGTCCTCCACTCTGTTTCCCTTCGCAGCCTCAAACTGCCAAATGCAATTATTTCTATTTTCTGAAGAGCTCTCAGCTCACCTTCTCCTCTTGCTCCCTCTCATCCACACCAGCTACTTAGGGTTAATGTCATTATTTCTTGATGGGAAGGTCACAGCTGCATGTTTCGGGATTCCATCCTCTCTCTCCTCCAGCACAATCAGTCACAAGTAAGTTTTGCTGAAACATAAGCTTCACCCTGCCCAGAACAAAACACAAACCACTTGGCCTTTACTGGTGGTAACTCATTATCTGATTCTTTCCTACACAGGCAGGCTCTGCTTGCAAAAGAAGTTTAAAATTTATTTATTTAATTTGCATTGTTGTTTCATGTTCGTGCTTCTGTGCCATCCTATGTAGTTTCCTTCTCCCCAAGGCCTTCTCTCATCTTCTGGGAAAATTCACCTTTCCATATTTCAACTGTCACATCTAATGAGACTCATTCTCAGAGAGTTAGCCACTCCATCTTGTATGCTGTCTCTACCCCTTGCCCCACCTCTGTAAAAGAGCTAGACATTCTTTATATTTTCAATTATTCAATAGTTATCAGCTCAAATGCTACCTTTTGGAGGAGACTATGTTGGCTACTCTCCCATAACCCAAAAATCATGAATTTCTGCACTGCTTTTATTCTTTTACACCTTCTTGCTCTTTACAATTGTATTATATTGAATCATATGAACCATATTTTGTACAATAACCGTATAATTAAACAGCTAAGTAACAATTAATAATTTCTGTCATTTGAAAATTTAAGGAAAAGATTATCTCACTATTCATCCAAAAAAACCTTTAATAGGTCAAGCAAATACAGGGTTGAGTTCCTAATAGGTATTCAGATCTTACCATTCTCCACATTTTATCCCTACATTAAGTCAGATGACAAAAGAGTCACATCCTTGGACCAAAATCTCTGGGTCCCTAAAGAATTATATTTATGTAATAATGATTTAGCACTCTTTTTCTAGTTTTGATCTAGACTGGCTGTAACTATAAAAAACAGATGTTTGCAGAATATCTTTTGGATTCTTGTTCAAAGTTCTACCAAGAACATCATCCAATGTGTTTCTTAGTGTCCTTTGTGACAAGTATGTCTCAGAAGTAAGATCCAGGACAATATTTGTATCCATCTCAGATGCCAAGAGATAGATACCCATATGCTCTTCCTTTTGTGTGTCCTTCCAGAAAGCTCTATGTTAACTTTGGCACACAACTTTACTCAACCAAGATATTTTTAAAATATGTTTTTATTTTATCTTTCCATTACTAAACTCCTGGCTTCATTTCTAGCCCTTAATATGTGGCTTTTTCCACCTACTGGTTAAAAGATCCATGACATAGAGGATCAAGTAAATGAGAGTAAAGAAAGTCAGAATTTGGGAATCACATGATACTGTTTCAAAATCAGCACTATCTATTACTAGAGAGATAACCTCCAGTGCCTGTATTCCCATTTATCATACCTCATAAAAACAGAAATTAGAGTTCCTCTGGGTATGGTTATAAAAACTACATGTAAAAAAGGAGTATATAATCATATACTACACTGCTTAAAATTTAACAAGGTATTAGTTTCTACTGTTTTTGCACCTTTCCAAATCATATTAGAAAGTGCAGAATGAATGCATGAGCAGTCAAATGATTAAAAAGCTGAAATAATGGGAACATCAGAAAGAGTGACAGTGATCTACTGAGTAATAGCTGATAAGCAAGATGCCTCGGAATGGTTTTATAGAGACCAAATGCTGGGTTTTAAGGAATTCACAGGACTTAGTTATGTAAAGAACAGAAAAGAAACATTCTGGATTGTAACATTGTAACAGGGAAGAGTAGAGTAGAAAATCTCAAGATGGTAAGACTTCAATGTAAGTTTATCAGCAAAAGCACCCTATATGTGTGAAAATAATAAAATTTAAAATTCTGTAAAATCCTGCTTAGGCAATTGATGGGTCACTAAACCAAAATAAAAAAGTTAATTTTTTAGACTATTAAAGGATAAAAAGGAAGGTGATATATTTGTAGAATCTCTTTCTCCCTCCATTTCTCATACAATTGAAGATACATAAATATAAAGAAGCGTAGCTTTAAGCACAGGATTACCACTTACTATTCTAAAAGCGACATGCAGACAGAGGAGGAGCTGCACAGGTGCTCAGCCCCAATGAGGCTGTACATGTGAAGATGAGGAGAGAGTGATCTGAAGTCTTACAACAAGATAGGGATAAAATCAGGACCAAACCACACCATGTTCCATGACTCCACATATTGTGTTCCTGGTGTGTTTATACTTGGTTTCTATATCTACTCTAACTCTTTTATCCTTTTAATCGTTTTACCTACCACCTCTTCAATCTTGATTTCCCCTTGTGCCAGAATGTATGATAATCAATGAGGCTGCAAAGGCCTGCATCACATCTTAAGCATGTCCCTTGCTCACTTGGAGCTGGGTCTGGAACAACAGAAGAAAGGGTGTTTGCAGAATCTATTGTGAGTTTGCCAACTAAGTGTTTGGATTCAGAGAGATCACACGCAACATTTCAAATTGTTTTCAGTTCAGTATCCAAACATTTGGGTTTTTTCTACACTAATTCCAAATTTTATAAAGTTGTTGAAAGTTTACTGTGGATAAAATCATACATTCTTGAAAAAGACACAACTGAAACACATTTTCAATTTTTTGAGTGAGGCTAAGACATGTTTTCCAGAGGAAAATGTATAGATAGGGTGATGATAAATGTTTCTTCCTTGGAAACATTTTTTTTTAATCCAAGAAGGATGTAAACGATTATGTAGTCTGGAGATGAATGATAGATTTTAGTAGAGAGGAGGTCTCTCATGGAGCATGATTTAGAGATAAATCTCAAAACTAAACTCTTATAAAACATAAGCTAGAGTTACAGCAGATTGGTGTCTGCCTAACAGGTGTGGGTGGCAGCATGCAAACAATACATTCTATCTCTGGTTTGACCTGATGCAATTCTTTTCTAATTACCAAGAGTGATGATGGTGACTGGACAGATTCTGTATCAAGATGCAAATCTGGATTTCCTGGCTTAACCTTCATGTCTTACCATTCTAGTATAACTTCAAACTTGGAATGTCCAGTCAGACACAGAAGAGATTTACTACTACTTATCAATTTTTCTAAGTTTTTATTCTCTGAAACAAAAATAAAGCTATCAGTAGAATAAAGTTGCATCCCATTCTAGAAGAAATTGTCTAGATTTTGTTACTAGACATCAGTGTGTCCTTGTCTTGATATCCCAACTGTTAGCCTTTCTCCATAGGAAGAACCTGTGGAGTCCTCAGATTTTCTCAAGTGAGAAAGCAAAACCAATCCCTCCTTACTTGTTACCTGTTTGCAAAAAGAGGACACAAGGCCTGCATTTTCACTCATCTGGGAGGTGAGGGGGAAGTGGGTAGCTAATACTTCATTGAGCCTGCCAGATTTCAGATAATATAAAGGGAAATTTCAGAAAGTGGAGCTCTTCTTTAATTCAGGGAGAAACTAGCCAGGGAAAACATGCCTGTAGCACACAGAGACTACAGTAAGCATGAATGGCTACTGGAAAATGAGCAGAGGCAACAGAATGGAGAAACAAGATTCTCCTTCTATTTCCTTATCCCCCTGGCTGATCCCGCCAAAACAAGTCCTTCAGCACTTCAGATGCAGGTAAATAAAACTACTCATCCCTTCTGCTTCTCACTGTCTCACCCTTTTTAACTTTTTACTTGGTACGGTCTCACTCTAGTGGCTCTAAGCTTTTCCTATACCAATTGAAACCATATTTTAGGCTTTTTAAGCAAACCTATCTCTCTACACTTGTGCATAAACAAACATAAATATTTAATCTAAAAGATAGATAGAAGCTAAAATTGAACTTCAATTGCCATGAATCAAGTGTGTTTTCTAAGGAGAAGATAATTGTGTGAACTGAGGCTACATAGAAACAAATCCTGAGTTTAATCATAAAATTAGCATGATGGAAGAATGAGCAGGCTATGATGTGCCACATAAACTGGACATGACCCAGATCAGAATATTAACCTTAAGTCTGATACACACACACACACACAAGGAAACACATTCCTAAATGAGTTTTTGCCTTACTGGGCCTGAATTTCCCCCCTGGACATTTCACCTGCCCTTTGGCTTGCTGATTATCAAATAATGGTTGCCCCAACAGAATCACATTCCTGCTTCCACTGTGCCATGGTTCCTGCTTCAGTGGGATGATTATGCAGTGATCAGATCTGCCATGTAAATGGAGAGTTCCAATCTTGAGAAGGAGAGGTGGATAGAATTGCTGACATCATTCGCCAAGGGTATGATCATGAGCTTGTCACTTAGCTACACTTACTTTGTATATAGGAAAGAAAGTATAGCTAGTAGAATCTTTACTAGCTATGGCCTTTTTGTAGTTTAAAAATCACAGCATGGATGAAAATATATGCATATATAAAGTTTAAGATTCAGTAATTCCATTTTTCCTCATATTTTCTTCAGATCTAGCAAAACTTTACAAATAGTGTTTCACAAATGGAAAAGAGTGAAAGAAGGGAAGAAAAGAGGAAAGGAAGGAATATGGGAGAAAGAGAATGGGAAAAGGAAGAGAGAAAAGAAAGGAGGGAGAAAGGAGGAAAGAAGGGAGATGAGCAAAGGAAGAAATGAAAAGAAAGAGAAAATAGTATTAAATACACTCTTCCTGTTATCCTACCAGGTTTTGAGATTTAGTTTGTTGTATCTAAATTCCTAGTACTGACATTAATATATTGCATCTCTGCAATATTTTCTGAATGATTTCCAAAATAAGAATCATAATAAATGTTGTAACTTACCCTTTGATGAGCTGATGAAATTAGAATAGTGAAAGTGCTTCATAAATATTGTAAGGGGCTGAGGACTGAGCCAAAGTCTGGGATGTGATGGTAGAACAGACTGTTGGACTCAAGTCCAACTTGCAAAATCTAATAAACTGGAGAATAAAGAACCTAGTGGAAAAATAACATCTATAATTTAGATATATACATATCCAGGTTAAATTCATAACACTGTAAAAGAGATGAACAAAGAAGACAGATGAAAACTTTATAAGGAAGAGATGTATCATAGAATGAATAAAAAATAATATATCATAAAAGAAGGGATTTGTAATAACAAGTAGATACAGTGAGAAAAAGGATGGGTACCATGAACGGGTATCTGACTAAGGTCTGTAGAAGGTAGGGATCCAGGAAAGTAGCTGTGCTGTGGGACTTCCACTAGTGAGTGATGACATAGTTTTTGATGAACATGCACACTAAGCTGGGCACCTAAGCACTTGGGTAAGTGCAAATATGAACCAGCCCCAAGGAAGATTCCAAAGAAGGGGCTTGTATGGCCATTGTTATGGGACACCATAGTGCAAAGGCTAGAAGCACTGCTTTATCAAAGCTCCCCGTAGTAGACAGCTGTGTTCATGGCAAACCGTCTCACTGATTGTGACTATCTCTTCTTTTCTATCCTGAAGCTTCTGAACAATAGAGACATTTAGGTATGGAACTTAGTATAGTTCATGAGTAGGACTGCAGTGCTAGTTAGCCTAAATGCACTGGTGAAGAATTTGTATGCTTCTTTTAGGATCAAAGACAAAGATTTCATCTCTTATCTAGGTTGTCTCTTTTCTCAGAGAGTGAGTAAAGAAATGTGTAAGTGGAGGACCAGATCTTAAAACTAATAAAAATTATACTAAACCTGAAAGGAGACTTCCTTCCAAAGGGAGCAAAACAGGCTTTACCACTCATGAATTCCACAGACTTTTAAAATTCATGCATGGTGTTTGCCTGGATTGAGACATTTATAAACAATGAATTGTTTTCTCCTTCCAGGGTTTGGCAAAGTGCTCATCTTTCCACCAAGAAAGTAATAGCAAGACCTCTCTTTCCAGTCTACTCTCACTGAATAAAGATGAAGCTAGAAACTACATCTCAAAAACACATTCTTTTCTAGGCATAACCTATACCTAGGCGTGGCCTGTGAAATTTGGCCAAATAGTGTGGGAAAGAGAAGTCTCGTATTTGTCCAGGCACAGGTTTTGAAACATAATAACTAAGGTCCTCTGTTCATACCATTGTGCTCTCAGGCAAGCCATAGATTGCTTAAACAGCAAGCCAGTTGTTTAACATGAAGGTCACCATAACTCCCTCAACAAAGTAACATAAAGTGATATGCAAAATGAAAATGTAAAATGATTAGGTCATTAATTAGTAATAAGAAATATATATTGTTAGTAACAATATTATTACTCTTGCGGTGTTTAGTGCTAGCAGGATTCAGATAGAATGAGGACCGAAGCTTCACAGTGAGATAATTCTTGCTCAGAGACTAATCAAACCCTACTAAAGGATGCATCCATTCGATTCACCAAAATTTCTGATGAGACTTTACATCAGTTATAATGATTAATAGGATTTTCTTGGTTTTTAATCATAGGAATGTGAAATTCTTGAGATTAAAAATGAAAAAATTAACAAAAGTATCTGAGTTGGAGAGAGCACATAATTACACTGATGTTTTGGCCATTCAAAGGAGGAAATCATTTTGCCTAGTGAGAAGGTCAGGGTGAATGGGGAATTTTACAGCCCTTGAAAAAATCACAGAGTTTGAGAAACAGAAATAGATTTTAAAAGAAGGACATTCTAGTCTAAGGAAACCAAAAGTTCCAAAGATACGTAGATTCATTTATGTATGACAAAAGGACTAAAAAACAAGGCCAAAAATGGAGGCTTAGAACACAGAGAAGAAGTTCTCTAGGCAGTATGAATTCACTAGGTTATGGAGACTCATACATATTTCCTGATAGAGCTGTAAATTGCCTGAAGACAGACTATTTCAAGATTATATTACTCCACGTCATAATACAATGACTAAGAAACAGCATCCTATAATTGAGTAAAAGAGAACTGAGATGGAAGGATGAATGGATGGTGGGTGGGCCAATGGATAAGTGGATAAATGAATAATATCAGTTATATTTACAAATTATCTTATAATCATTAGCTTGTTCATTCATAGCATACTAAATTGGTACTTGAGAAGCTGTGCTAGGTACTGTATGTGCTTTGATTTGGAAATCTCCTTGCTTTACCTTAGTGAACCTCAGAAAGACCATCTTGTTCATTCTGTGGAGAAGCTAATTTGTTATGTGCTATACTATGGGTAGTCAGGGATTTTTTTCTTCAGTCATTTTTGCTGGATCATTGACTTTATTTTGATAAGAAAAAGGGCACTTCTTTCATATTTGAACCCCTATAGCCAATTTTTATGTTTCCCCAAGCTCTATAATTGAGGCCATTCTGCCTGGCTATTAATACTCTAATGGAACAGCGTGCCCTCTTACAGAGGGGAAATCAGACATTGTGCTGAGCTGATTAGAAGTGATGCCATGGAGCTTCTTCCTGAGAACGGAAGTCTTGTAACCTCAAATACCAAAGCCTATAAATCTCAGCGATATATAATGGTAATTGGTTTGAAAGGCCTAATCGACACAGAGAACGGAAGCCAAGTGCAGAATGCTCAGGACTGGAAGCTTCAGGCCGCCGCCTCCTTCTAGAAGGCGATGTGTCATTTTCTTTCTCAATGCTGGGAACTGTAATAAAGCATTTCAAAAATTAAACTTCGCTAAATATCTAGGCTGGAAGCCTGGACAGTAGAATCTAAAACTTAAATCCACCTGCAGCATATTAATATGGGGAGCTAGCAAAAACACAGATTTCTAGTTGTCATCTTAAATATATGGATTTAAAATGTCTGAAGTGAAGTCCCATAACTAGTGCTATTGACAAGTTCCCAGTTGATTCATATTTACAATGATGTTTAAGGAACACTGTTACAATATCAGTTCTCACCTATTCCATGGGACCTTCCTCAGCCCCTGTCCTCCACATTATAATAAAAATACCTCTGGTTTTGGATTTAGCCAATCTATGTTGAAGCCAACCATCTGCATAGTGGGTTATAAGTAGGTTGTGGTTTTTTCTCTTTAAGTTTCATTTTCTTCACTTGTAAAGGAAAAATGCCTAGTAAAAACAATTCTCCTAGGAATTAGATAATATATGAAAACACTAAGACATGGTAGAGATCCAATAGTAGTGGTTACAGACTGAAAATATACATAACTTCAGGTAATGTGAGACACATATTCATTTATGTGTCCCCCCAATGTGCAACTAACAAAGTCAAACCTTCCAGAGTATGGTAGTAGGATTGGATACAAAGAATCAGAAACACAGGTCTTCATTTTCAGGTCTGTGGATTATTACCTACATAATGTGTACATAAGTCACTTAGCTTCCCTAAAATTGTAATTTGTCTTCTATAGCAAGGACAAACATGGCTTACTTCTCTTAGGTAACGTGAGAATTAAAGATATTCATGTAATGCACTAGGCACTTATGGATACTAATACACAACAAGCAGTCTTGAGATATGTCTATTACAAATGCTTATTATCATTTTTATCTATAGTCCCACTCTTTGATATTGGACAATGAAAGTTATCTTGATAATATGTAATATCTCATGCAATGTGAACTTTGAAGTACCATTTTTCAAACAGATAATTACATGAATGTACTCACACTAACCCCAGAATTAAAACTGTAGAGTCATTACTGATGGTAAGCATCCACTCAAAACTTTGTCATTTTGAAGAGTGCTAAACTTGGCCAGGACTTACTTTCCTCCCTATACAATGACCTTAATAAGCTCAGTTCTATAAATTAGTATAAATAATACTCCATTGTTGTAGATAAATCTGAAAATCCCAGAAGTACCCTTATCCAAGTGAAAAAATGGTTGTTTTTCATACTAATTAAATACTAGGTAGTTACGTTGGGAAGCTTTTCCTGCATACGGTTTTTGAGGGGCCAAGCTCCATCTATCTTCATGTATCTATCTTCAGCATACTATTTTAAGTTTCTATAGAGAGAAAAGAAAGACCTTGGGGATGCAATGCCAGGGACTCAGCTATCTCCACCCAGTACCAATGTACATTACTTGCACATGTTTCTCTGGAAAGATAAACTCACACTGTCCCACCTCAGTGCCTAAAGGACTGGATAAAGCCTCTGATGAAGTAACTACTTCCCCAAACTGTTCACCCTGGGAGGAGAGTACAAGCCTGTCTCAGAATTGCTATCTTACAAGTTGCTGTAATGAGAAAAATATCTATCAAGTGATCAGTACATAAAGCATAATCAGTAACTATTAAAGGAGCTCTAATTCTTAAAACATCAAATTTAGATTCATTCTTTGAAAATATCGAAGGGATCCTCTAGATGTTAATGACTTATTTAGACACTATATTGGCAATCATGGTGATATATTCTGATTTTAGTCTAAATTTCACTGATCAACTTATCTGTTGAATGAAATAACCCCTCTTTAGCCAGATAATATGTGCAGTTTTGGAGAAAATGGACACAAATATGAAATTCTATACAAGATTATATATAGTATAAATCTGATGTTACATGAAAGACAATTATATCATAAAAAGTGCATACATAAAGGACAAACCAAGGCTGTGATTTCAAGACAGATTTCTCTGAGAATGAATGAAAATTAGCCAAGAAGTTGGAACCAGACTTTATGCAGAAGGAATGGATTTGGGCCTCCTCTTTTCACTAACTCAGACCTAAGGACCATTCAGCTTGGATTTCAGAGCAGATGGAATGTTCCAAAGAATCATCAGCTTAAAAGTATAAATAAATAGAAGCATCCTGGTAAATACATCTACAAGGAACATTTGCAACTTACGAGGAACACATAATGTCCAAACACTTTAACAGTCCCAAGGAGCTTACAAATGTTATGTTTTTATCCAATTATAAACATGCTTTTTCTCTTCTTTGGAATTTTCAACCAGTTTTTCTGCACATAACCTTTCTCAGCCTGACTCGAGTCACTGAATGTTTTCAAAATAGAAATATTTCTGTTACTTGTGCTATCCTTGGATGGATATCCAATCCTTACCCGTCCCCCAAAGCCTTCAAAATGCAGAGATAGCATGTGCATGTAAATTCTGGAGCACACACACACACACAACCACGTGTGCAGACACACAGAAAGGCATTTCACAGAAGGAAGGAAGTAAACTAACAGAATTTAGGACTTGGCTGTGGCGTGAGCTGGTTGTGTTACCCAAAACTTACCATGGCACTCAGAACTCTTCATGACCTGGAAGCTACTGAAATACTACAGCTGAGTTCTTCTTACCATTCTCCCTGCATGTGCCCTCTGTTACAGCCTGCAGCAAACATGTGTTTGCCCTGGCCTTTCCTCCATTCATTCATTTTTATGTATGATAAAGACACACATTCTCTGTGTTGTTCTCCAAAGGCTCAAGCCTCTGTATTCACCCTCTGCCAGATACACAGCACTTTTTAGCTCCTACTCAACCTTCAAATTAGTCTCAGGCTCATCCAAAGTCATATTCTGCCTTTGTTTTGTCTTCTACACACTGTATCTGTACCTGTTTCTTGTGTTCACTTGGCTCATTTCAGCCTGGCTAATTATAACATTTTCACTTACCTTTGTCTCTCAGTAGTTTATATAAATATCAGGACATGGACAAAGGACACTTTAACACCTAGCTGAAGCTTCACGTGCAAAGAACATTTGATATCAGATTTGTCTAGGAATTTGCCCGGTCAGGGCCTTAGTTTTTCCACCTGTTGAAATAAAAATAGTATTTCCTTTGCTAAATTCACATATTTTCATATTAAGTGGGAGAATGTATGCACAGTGTTAGTCAAGACTGCTGTTTAGTGAGTAAGAGTGAGAGAACAAATCAACAAGCATATGATGTTTACCAAGTCCAGGATCATGAATATAAAAGTACTTTGCCAATAATAAACACTTTATAAGTACAAGCATAAATTTAATAATCATCATGTGATTGTTACACTGTGAGAAACACGTGTGCGTATTTCTGTTTAATTACAATTATGACAATAATATGAATTGCCCCTGTTGTGTTTTTAAGGAATAAGAAAAAGAATGAGGAATGTAGAGTTTGCAAACATGGGAGTTCTGAGTAAGATGATAGTACTCTATGCATAACTACTTATGAATTCCAGGGTCAGAGAATTTAATACATTTTATATCATTGCAAATGTTTGTTCTACTCCCAAGGAAGATTAAAAATAAAAAATTCCTGTTTGGCTCAGGAGCTTCCTTCTCTCCTGGCAGTATGCATCAGACTAAATGTCACAAGAATATTTCAGCATATGTGGGTAAATATTTACACTTATTTTAAGCAGATATTCCAAATTCCTTGTTGTTTTTCAGCAGAGGCCTAAACTTGGTGGTAAAAGTCATGAATAGAAATTTTTCATCCTTACTAAGTGAGAAGGGGATTTTCAAGGATTCTTGCCTCCAGGGTGCTCTATTTTTCTCCTTTCATTCTCTTTGGGTCAAACTGTTGGAAGGAAACACTGGCCTTCTGCCATGGAACTCTCTACCAAGCCACTTCGAATTATTGCTCCATGGTCCCTGAGAGCCAGTAGAAGATTCAGCTGTGAGCTCAGAAAAAAATGCATAAAGGAATGAAAAGGAAAGAAATCTGGGCACTCTAACATGCATATTAATATCATAGAAAAATATAAAATACATAATGTTATGGCCTTGGATTTTATTAACTGGACAAATTTATCATGATAGGAGGCTTGAGAAATCATGGCCAAAAAAGTAAAGACTGTATTTGTTTCGGGGAAACAAGGAGAGTAAGAGTAGATAATAGAAGAATACTATTAGATTAATGAATTGATAATAAACAAAGCTTTAAAGTTTTGTTGTTGTATTTGTGTGCATGCATGCATGTGTGATTACATATGTGTATTCTCGTGGAAATTTACTTTATTCTCTAGAATCCTCCAAGAGCAGAGGCTCTCATTTGTGAAAACATAGATAAATAAACTTCTGCTTGTGAAACAAAAGAAGAAGCAAGGTAAAGTTTTATCTTGTTCCAGCAAGACAAAGAAAGCTTCACTGGCACCATAGTATACCCAACGAAAGTTAGGAAGTCATCATCATGACTATATGACTCAGTTCTGGCCAATGGGATTCGAAGGTGAGGGCTACTTCACAAATCTCTGACAAAGGTTAACTACACTCTGTGATTCTCTGGCTGTGAGTACTATGTTACCAACTAGGCTGGAGGATGGAAGGGAATTTTGCCCAGGCACATCGCAGCTGTAATCTATAAAAGGCCAAGGCAGAAATGGAGTACTGAAAGTCCAAACAGAGATAGAACTGAGTCTACTGTTCTGTATTTGCTGAGTGTCCACTATGCCAGTAATACTGCCTAGCACCAAAGATACAAAGATCAGAAGAATAAATTCCGTATGCTGCACACTATTGCTATCATGACAAGAATCCAGTAAGGAATTCAGTAGAGGAGCAAAGCGAAAGATGCAGAGGACAACACAGGCATATTATGCTTGGTTTAAGTGAACAATCCTATGCTAAACTGTTAAGATCTACTTTGACAGGACAACAAGTGGAAATATCTGTGGCTATCTAGCAATGAGGAGTGATGATTTCTTTATCATGACAAATACAGAAGTCATTTACAGGCAAAAAGACAAATTGTTTTACCTAAATTTTCTTGTGGTGTTGCTTAATGATTGCATCATACAGAAATAACATGTAAGCAGGTAAGCCTTATGAATGAACATGTAGAAATTCTTTAAACTTGGGTAAATATAGATCTTGTATTTATTCTCAAAACAATGGAAAGGCCAAGAGTCGATTCTGAAGAACAAAAATTCCTAGTCACATTTCAGTGGGTGATGTAATTTGGCAAAGCATGCTGCATGTATCAACACAAGAAGTTAGGCATTGAAGAGGACAAGTTCATAAACATACATCACACACAGATGAACATCATGGGATAGTTAAAGTAGAAGCTTAATCCAAAGCATGAATTCTGATATAAACTATGAACTCTAGTTAATAATTATGTATCATAATTTGTTTGATTATAATAAATGTTACCACATAATAAAAAAATACTAATGTAATAAAAAGCTGTCAGAAAGAAAAGGATGTATAGAACCTTTCATTTTGTAACCCTAAAATTAGTGTTTAAAATCTTTTTTAAAAAAGCTTTAACCTATCCACTACCTAGTCAATTTCTATTTAT
Organism: Cavia porcellus; assembly: GCF_034190915.1. Taxonomy (NCBI): domain Eukaryota; kingdom Metazoa; phylum Chordata; class Mammalia; order Rodentia; family Caviidae; genus Cavia; species Cavia porcellus. Next base: position 172,151,972 of record NW_026947484.1, on the reverse strand, counting down.
TTTTCAGAATCTCAGTTTATATGGAGAGCACATATGTATGAAATTTCCCTGTCACTCTGAAGGTCTGAACCCTTCTGGGTGTATGCTTTCAACCATCCTGAACTCACATTTGATTTTATTATTATGCATATAAGTTTGATGACACTGTTATTATGCAATAACACAAATAAAAAATGTTATTTTACTAAAATGAAGTTATTGTGCTTCTTATAGCAATTAATATTCCTTAACTAATACTTGTATTAAAAAATAACAAGCAACTTATGAATCATGATCTTGTTAGTCTTATTCACTCTTAATGTCAAAGGCTTATAAACTAACTCACAGAAGGTCTGAATAAATATTGGCTAATTTACATGATCTCATTACAAATCATTTTCAGACATGAGACCATGGTTAACAATGTTGGTTTGAAAATAGACCTTGGTTGGAATATTAACTCTTTTTTGTGATATTGTTCCATTTATTTTGTATCTTTAGATTTTTTTCTGTTCCATTCATTGGAAAAAATACTTATTATTTCTTATTATAGGATCATTGTCAGAAGAATATATAATATGAGATACTCTGTGTCCAGGTTTACTAGAAGGTAGAGTTTAATGCAAGGACTAAGTGTTAATACTTAATCTGGTAGATGCAACCCCCAGATAGCAAGAAAGTGAGGAAAGAAACGTAAGTGGTAACAGAACTGTGAGAGGGTGAACAGAAATGCAAAGTACCACATTGTCATGCTGTCTACTATTCTATAATGAACAACAGGGTCACTACTGCATTGTGAAAAGTGGATCTACTTGGTTGCACGAGCCACTTCAGGTCAGAGAGTATAAAAAAGCCACACCTCAGAAAAGTCTGTGTGTGAGGAAAGAATGTGGGTTTATTTCCCTGCTTTCTGATTTCCCACAGTTGATGCCCTAATTTTATGGACCGCTGCATCTCTTCTTTGTTACAGTTACTAGAAAATCCAACTTCCCACTGCACTCCATTCCACAAATTGTTAATTTTCTGTTGTATGGGAAAAGCAAGGAAAACCTGAAATTTAGGTTGTACAATGAGTCACTCTGACATATATCTACATCAATATCTATGTCTTATTCTATCTATGTCTATATCTATGTCTATGTCTATGTCTATATCTATATCTACATCTGTATCTGTATCTATACCACCACATAATATATAAGTCATTATTATGTACTTGGTTAACATTATTATAGAAGCAAAATGTCCCATCACCTGCAATCTACAAGCTGGTGATCCAGGAAAGCAACCAACGTAATTCAACATAAGATCGAAGGCCTGAAAACCAGGAGAGCCAAGGGTACTACTCCCTGTCTATGTCTGAAAGCTGGAAAGCCAATGAGATGGGTGGAGATTCATGCTGGTTTAAATCCTGGAACACAGTGGCCAATGAATCAAGAGCTGTGACAGTCAATTATAGGAGAAATAGATGTTGTAGTTGAAGAAGAAAAAGAAAGTTTACCCTAATCCTTTCATTTTATTAGAACTTTCTTGATTTGGTGATTCCTGTTCACATAAGAATGATCAGACCCAGGGATTTAGCTCAGCAGCACAAGCAAGCACGGGGTCATGAGTTCGACCCTGGTACAAAAAACAAAAATAAAAGCACATAAGGATGATCTTTCCCAGTATACTAATTCAAATCCAATGTCCTCACAGCATACCCCAAAATAATACTTTATCAGCTATTTGGGCCTCCTTTAGCTCAATTAAGTTGAAAGATAAAATTAGTGATTACAGTCTTTGAGGCAAGTTTGTCGAACTTTTGAGGAGCTAGGGTAGCTGAGATGGCACCACTAGCTGACATCCAGGAAAGTGTGGCATTGAGATGACCCCAGGTGGAAGAAAAGATGTATCCAACATGGCTTTCAGGAACTAAGCACAGTGCCTGACACATGAAGCACTTAATAAATATTAGATCTCAATTGTTTTCCTTTTATGCGGTTAAGAACTCTCTTTATGATGATGGTCCTTATGCTAGAGAAAATAGATTGAAGAAAGCAAATTCATATTCTCAGCAAATCTCAAAAGAGAAAACAAAAAATATCTGGGTTATAAATTGGATCTTTTTCAGAACTGTATGAGAAAATGTGTACGCACTTAAAAGTGTAGTATATGATCCAAAGAAATAATGCACAAGAACTAGGTTTTATTTGAAATATTCACTGAATGAATGTATAAATGAACACTGAAAGTCCATCTTTGGTAAGATTATAATTTTAGAATACTTTAGAGTTGGAGGAAATCTTAGAGATGGGAATTCTAAATTCCTCCTTTCATAGAAGATGACTCTGAGATTCCTTGAAACAAAGTAACTCTTTTAAGGTGCCACAATGAGCTAATGACCTTTATGCATAATGAATTTCTTAATGACTTCTTCCAATTCACTAATAACCTTCTGATGATACAAAGAAATCTAATAATTATATGAATAAATTCTATCATTTCTTCAGTACATAAAAACTCCCAACTATTTCACACTTGCTTAAAGTATTTACTATTTTAACTCCACATGTAGAAAAAGTGGTTTCAAGTGTCCAAGGGTCTTTCCCAGGTGTTAAAAGGTTGAATCAGAAATGAAACAGGTCTTGCTATATCTGAAGCCCTTAACATTTATCATTGTGTCACGTAACCTGTGGTGCTTGAAAATGAACATGTCCTCATGTCATGATGCAAGAGTCGTATGAAGGAGGCAGTGGAAGTGTCATAACATATGACAAGAAACAGAGACACAGAAAGTGAGCAGAATGAGCCATGGACCCACAGAAAATGTAAAACCTTTTTTCTTCTCTCCCTCCATCTTCTGAGTTTGCCATTTTTATAAGAAAAATTCCCTGTGGGAGAAACTCACTAAACTCCAGATACTTTTCTAAGGCATTCTTGGAGCTGAGGCTAGTGTATCCAATTTGGCAGTATGAAGTGTGATTTTAATTAGGCCATTTACCCTTGGGGCCTGGGGGCTCTGCTGGCTGTAGTTCATAAAGGAGTCTGTGGGTGGGCAGTGCACTGGGAGCTCAGAGGTGAGGAGCATTCAGGACAAGCCTCCCAGAGGGGCCTGGCTGTCATTTTGTGAAATTTCCCCTAGTCCTTCCTTCTCTTAAAGTAATTGGAAATTGCTACACCCAGGGAGAGGGATGTTGCCTCCTTTGGATAGGAAAGAGCTTTGGAGCTTTTGGACCAGAGCCAGCTAATATTCAGGGCATTTGTTTTCCAGCCACAAAACCTCTGTGTGGCTCAGTCACTCAATTCAGACAGGTATTCACCTTCGCCCTTCCTTGGAATCTCTGTTTTTGCCACCACCCAAATGAAAACTTCATGTTCTTTCTATAATAAGGTGGTCCCAACTTTCTCTCCTCCAGCGTGTCTTGTGATTTAAGGCTTTTTGCTCTTACACTGGAGAACCTATACTGAGATATATTATTGGCTGCTGACAATGTCTCCTCCATGCTGGGGAAAACCAGTGTTGTGCAGCTGGGTGTGTGGGTGGGCTCAGTCACTCAGGCAGGGCTGAGCAAAAGCTTCCCTGAGGACAGAGACCAAGTGACTTTGAGAGAACCTGAGACTTGAAAGTAAATTCAAGGGGTCACCACCCACAACTCTTTCCTGCTTCATTATCTCCCTGTGCAAGTAGCACGTTCCCCAGTCATTTTGAGATAAGGTCAAGGAATTTCTAAATCTCAAATCTAATCACATAAAGTTTCTTCTGCTTTGAAGCATTCTGATGGGTGCCCATTATTTCTAGATTAAAGACCTTACTACTGTGTTAAGTTTTCTTTATGGTCTATTTGCATATCTGTCTCCAGCTTTGTTTCCTTTCCATCCAGTCCCTCCTCCGGAGGCTCCCAAACTAAATCAGGCCCTTTACTTCTTGCTACATGCCATTGCTTCTAAGTGTAGAGGCTTTTCAAGCTCCTCTGTCCTACTGGGCTGCTCTTCCTCTTTATCTCCACCCTTGTTTTTCTATTGCTTGACTGATTAATGCTCATTGCTCATGTTTCAGTGAGAAATTAACCTTTCTGAAAAGCCTTTCTTTTCATGCCTTTGTTCACTGGCAAAACTGGAAGGCCCAACGTGTCCTCCCACATCAAAATCTTTGAAGCTTTGTTTACTATCTAGGTTAAATTGCAATTGCTTAATGTGTCCTCTCCTATTTAACTGCAAGATCCATGAAACTAAAGACCAGGTTTATGTCTGATTATTGTATCTTAAACTCAGTGTCTAGTGTAAGCATGTAAGAAATACTTGCTGAATTAAATGAGATCTCAGAGATCCTCCTGTTAAACTTTTAATGATCAATATCATTTCCCAGGGATAAAATACTTCTCATGAAAACATGCAGAATCAGGGGGAGTGGTGAAGATTTTGCTAATAATTTACAAGTAGATAGAACTGTCTACATTAAACATTAGGTTTTTGGTGAAAATTTTGGTAAACTTTGAATTATGGTCTTATTTTCATATACTTTCATTAAGTATGGCAGAAGCAAGTATGGAGTGTTTTAGGCATATAATCGTATTAACATAGCTGTTCAAAGAGTACATATGGGCACATTAATTTGATTCAATTTATTGATATTAATGATATACAACTAAGGATTTAGAATATAAGCATATTTGTAGAGAAGAACTTATTCATACACTGTAGGTCATGAAACTTAGCCAAGAGAAAGATAGCTGCCTGTCCGGGCTTTTTAAAACAAAGATTTTGGCCTGAACCTAAACCATTTATTCATCAAGTTTAAAAACAAAAGGACAAAAGGATCTAGCTAGAAAAATTGTATGTAGTTGAACAAAGCAATATGAATAACTGTGACCCAGGAATTACTCAGAAGCAAATTTCATAAATGGGATCTTTCCTCTCTGTGTACCATCCTACCAGTTGTGAAGCAGAGACAGACTCCTAAATGCCCTAGATGAGTGTAAATTTGGATGGTCAGATCTGTATCTGTGTTAACTGAAGATGGCAGGATGAACCATATTCACATGTTGATGGTTCAGAATTAAAGTCTTCATGTAAGAATTTCTCACTACCAAAAAACATGCTAATGTTTGGTTTTGGTTTAAATCAGAGATTGTTAGAAAAATAGAATATCAGACAGATAGACAGACAGATAAATAATCTTCCTTACATTTTTCTCATTGCTGAGACAAAATACCTGACACCCAAAGTTAAGGAAAGGAAAGGTTTATTTAGCTCATAGTTGGTACAAGTTTCAGTCCATAATTAGCTAGTTCCAAGGCAAGGTGATGTGACAGTGGGGCAACAGTTCATGGTGGCAGAAAAAAACAAAAGCAATAAGAACCAAAAAGGCAGATCAAGCCATTTTTTCTCCTTATATGGCATACAACCTAATCTAGGGTGGGTATAGCACTCATACCACTAATCCTAGCAATAGACTGAACCAGTCACAAACTACCGATTCAGCTTTTCTGAAAAGCCTGGCCCACTTGACCACATAAGGCTTTGGGGAACATCCAGACACAAACCATAACAGATAGATAGATTTATTATTGGAACTTTCTCACACAGTCATAGAGGATGGAAGTTCAATGGTTTGCCATCTGCAAACTAAAAAGCCATAGAAGCTGGTGACATGATTTAGTTTAGAACCAAGCAAGTCAGTAATGTAGTTGCAAGGGTCAAGACCTCAAAGACAAAGGTGAAAGTTCTGAACTCATAGAACAAAGACTCTAAAGCCCTAATATTGAAGGGTAGGAGGAAACAGTCTCACCGTCCCAGGCAAAGAGAACAAACATCTTCCGTCCTTCAGCATCAGTTCCATCTGGGTCCCCAACTAGTTGAATTGTGCCTTGTCACACTAAGGATAGATCTTCATGCAATCTGATTCAAACTCCAGTTTCCTCCGGAAACTACCTCATAGACACACCTTGGGCTGTGCAATTATTTTCCTCAAATTTTAAACTCAGTTTCTTCTTTCAGCAGAAAGAGAAGGGGTCATATTCTATCAAACATTGAAAAAAATTAATGCTTCATTAGCTATCTAGCTCTCCTTCAATCCCATCGAGCTGATGCTCAAGTCTAGCTATCACATCTTCCAAGTTCAAGGGATGATCATACCTGATGTGTCTTTCAGATGCTTCTTTTATGATATATGAGTTTTTTTATTCAGACAAAAGAATAAAATCAGCAGAGATTTCTCTGCTCTTTCTTTTCTTAGACACTATTCATACTATTTAGAAAAAATTAATAATAGTTTTTCATAAAGATATTATACACAACTCTTACTGCCTAGTACAATTACTCCTTAGTATATTCCTGGGAGAAGAGTTCCAGGACTTTCTATAAACAACAGGTCTTTTACATAAAATGGCATTATCCTTGAACACAACCTACACATATCCTTTCATGAACTTTTCTCTTCGGTGTGGGAGTTTGAGAATTAAGCCCATGGCCTTAAGCATTCTCATAAGGATTCTGCATAAACACTTTATCACTGAACTATGTCCCCAGCACTTCCAGAGGTTTTAAATAATCTCTAGATTATTTCTAATATTTAATGCAATCTAAATAACTTACTAGTAACTGCAATATTATATTTGATATAGAGTATTAAGAAGAAAAATATGCACATTTTCAGTAGAGATGCAAAAGTTAGCAAAAATTTTTGATGTGCAGTTGGTTAAATCCACAAACATGGAACTCACAGATACACAAGGCCAACTGTGTCATTGGTTACTAACTGGATAATTTGTCGTCCTCCAAAAATGAATGAGATTTCACTAGATGCCAGAAAGTTCCCTATATACAATGTTCATGGAAATAGTACACATAAAAGCATTATACACAATGTTCCAAGGCAAGAGAGAAGCCAGTAGTAAGAAGCAAAAAGAAGGAAGATTCCATTTAAAAATGCACAAGAGCACACCATGAAGAAATCTTCCAGAACATTTGGATTAATCTGTCAATAAAAGAAAGTATTTTCATGCTTCAAACAAGAATGACATAATCAATATTCATTTTCTTTACATTTGTTTGACCTCATCACATTCACAATGACACTAATTTTATGTGTTTTATGCCCTTTGCCCATCATCTGGAAATAATTCATTTACTAAAATTCATACTGTGTTTCATTACTTTAGGTCAGTTTCCTCAGGTCTGCTTGACTCTGACATTTCTACCAATGTCAATTATTCTTTCAATGCAGATATCAACGATGGTTGTATTGTCACATTAACATAATTCCTGACCCTGCTGCCTTACTGTTTTCATTTACTTATCTATTTGATTTTCTTTTTTTTTTAATTTTATTTAAAAGGAAAAAGAGAAAAACACAAAACAAAACAAAGCGGTATAAGGGTAAATGTAATACAGAACTACAAAAAGAAAAAAAAATAGTAAGAAATCACCTGTTAATAGATTAAATATTATCATCTTAGAAATAGTTGCTCAAATCACAGTATCAAAGAATACAAACTGGACATTCAAACAGAGAGACTGCTATTTGATTTTCTATTGAATCTTGAGTTCTTAAAGTTTTTCAGTGCTTATATAATAAAAAGTGATGTTCACATTTATAGTAAGTTATCATAATTTATATCACTTGTCTATTAGCAAATATCATATCATCTGGTAAGATTTTGAAAGATACTCTTTAACTGTCTTTCTTCTCAAGTTTCCTTTTGCTCTATCAGTATCAGTAATAGTTTGGGTCCTATGCTAAATTCCCTTGTCATAAAATCCTCATTAAATAAAATTAATTTTTCTGTATCAGCTTTTGTGAAAACTTAGTGACTGTGGGAGAAAAGTGGCTGAGAAGGTGAACCCATTAATCCACAGTGTCTGTGTCTCACTGTCTCTATCTCTACTATACATATGAATATATATATATATATATATATATATATATAGAGAGAGAGAGAGAGAGAGTGATAACATAGATTGAGTATAATGAGTATATATATATATATATATATATATATAATTTGTGGGTATAGAAGGAATGAAAAGTGAGAAACTGAATCATAAGCATGTCAGTTCATCTTAATTTTCATCTTGACTGAAGTAGAGTGACAAGATCATGAGGGTTACACATAACTGTGAAACTGTGGTTTTAGGAGTTATCAACCACTTGTAAGGAGGACCTTAGGGTTACACCTCTAAAACTGTTTTCCTGTGCTCTACTTCCCAACTGTCATGAAATGAACTGTCTTCTGCCATGACATCCTATTGACTGACACCTCTAAAACCACAAGCCAAAATAAATTTTTTTCCTTAAACTGTTCATGCCATATATTTTGCTTCACCAATATCAAAGATCACTAATAACACAAAGTTTATGTTCTTCTTTCTTATTTTCATTGAATTCTGTTGGTATTGTGGAGAGGAACAGGACCAAAGACACATTGAGCTTTCCTTCTTAAAAGTCACAGATGAAACAATCAGTTTTGAAAAGTTTATCTATCTACACTAAATAGGCTAAAGGAAGGTAAGAGATGAGGTGAGAAAACCGGTAAGATGATATTATTTAAAAAAGAATAAAGTAATATTTTAAAACCCATATTTACATTTCTCCATTGGTACATTTCAAACTACATAGATACGCCACCAAGTGAAAAACAGTGAATGTCTACTGAAACCAGACAGGAATGCTTATTTAATTTCAATTAATTGAAATATTGTCCAGGCTTAATTAATTTCCATTTTTTAGAAATAGCATGCTGACATAGTGATTTCTGTCATACGGCTTGGTTGAACATTGTCTTAAGATACTATAGCTGTTTTCCTATAAGCCCTTTAATGATATGGAAGTGAATCAGTCACTTCCCTGTAAACATCTGTTTCCACATTTTAATGTGGTACTACTAACAATATTCTTGATGGGAACTCTTTGGGAGTAGTGAGTAAGTGTTGAATGCACACCCCATAGACATGGTTTGGTCTAGACACTCCCCAAGGAACATTCACTTTCTATTTCCTCTTCTTATTTGCAAAGAGAGTCTGTTCTTGGCTAAACTCCCCTCTTGGTCTTCCCATTATAGTTTTTGCCTCGTCATAGTGCTGCACATCTCTCAGTTTATGTGATTGTATTCACATTAAGTTAGGGGCTATGACATTTTATCCTTATCTCTATCAATGCCTACATATACTAGATGTTCAGTATATTCTGATGATTAAAGTAATTAATTCCTAATTCCAAGTTTTACCCATTACATAAGACAGGTAAATATCACTCTCTACACCTTGTCTTTGCTAGACAAGGATTAAACAAGACCATATACTCAGCCTTTAGACCCTTGGGTTGAACAGAGAGGTTCAGCAGCAGCATCAATAGTCCATTTATGCCCATAATTGGAAGAATATGTCTCTCTGATATATGGTTTTGAATGAGCAAGAGTCATAAGCAATCACTTTTCGGTGAGTCATAAATGTGTTCAGCATCAACCAATTTCAAAAGAAAAAGAGAAAATAGATTTAATTCTTGAAATAATACATTCCATTAGAGAAGAAATAGATTTATGAAGCCCAATTCAGCATTTTAGAGAAATACAAACTCTGTAAGTGTATAAAGTAAAGTAAAATTGCCTTATTCAATAGCTAGATTGTTTTTGCTCCTTTTAAAGTGTACTTTGTTACTAGTACGCCTTTTATTTTTATTTGGGAAATTGAATAGCTGTAACCAACCCAGTGGAATAGTGCTTTGTAAACGTTGGCCTCTTGCAAATCCATTTCACTTCCTGCTCTCTAGTGGTACTATAGTTCATCCTAGCAAGACAGCCAGTTGGCAATTGTGTTCTGAACTCCTGCAGAGTTCTTAGCAGCAGCTAAGTGATGGATGGCCAGAAAAGTGATGACTGAGGATAGGGAAAGGGAATGTCTACTGTGAGTGTAGTCACCATTTTATTGAACATTTTATTTTATTGGCAGAAGAACCATTGTCATTCCTGAAGTCCAGAAATTCTTTTAGGAAAGCCAGCATTTTTGTAAACTGAACTCTTCTTGTAACCAAACTAACCCGATTAGCTAAACTAAAATTCCAGCTTGGAATTTCTACCCTTTGTCTATTATAATGAACAAATCAGTTGTATTTTGGCAAAGGCTTACTATGGACTGAGCACATTGCATGTTATTATCAGTTAATTTTTACTTTAAAATAAATTCTTGGGGCGAATTCACTCTATTCTAAGAAAAGTCAGGATTATCTCACTTAGTTGATAGATTTATTCAAATTTTCTTTATTTTATCAAGGCATTAGGTTGTAGATATTTTAAAAGATCAAAGCCAATTAAAAAGAAAAGTAATTCTTTTTAGCAATTTAGAAAATTCTTTGAATGGCAGTCACTTTTTGACTCTCTTGCTTTTATTTTATGGCTATAATATATTCTTTTTAGTACTTACACACAAAAAATAGAAATTAGATTTTCACACACCCACCTGCTAATCATGATATCGTAAGCGTAATTATGCCCCATTTTCTGGCTTAAACACTTAAAACGCTTTAATGAGGTCCTTCGCATTCTCCTATTAAAGATCTTGCACTGCACCAATATTCATGATTATTTGGGTAAAGTTGAGTTCATTACTTAAATAATTACAATTCTGTAAATTCTGTGTTTAAGGGCTACTATTTGACCCATGTCCTCTCTGAAATTCAAGGGTTTCCAATGGGATAATATTGCGATACAGGGCTTTGGGGGGTTATTAGGCCACTAGAGGTCCTACCTCGTGAATGGGATGGAGGCAGTTCAGAAACAGGCTTGCTGCAGCGTTCAGTCTCCTGTCCTTCTTCCCACCAGGTGAGGACACAGTGTTCCTCTCTCCAGGGAATTCAGCCTTCACTGGGTAATCAAAGCTCCCAGACCTTTTGTCTTAGACTTTTCCGTCTCCAAAACAACTGAGAAATAAATTTCTTTCATTATTTATAAATCGTCCAATCTCAAATATTTTTTAGAGATCACTACAAAGAGGCAGAGATACTAGGTCAGCAATTTTTGTAATGTAGCTGTAGCTTTGTTGTGATTTTTTTTTGTATTTTCTTTATAGTGCTAATAACTGGTTCCTTTTAAGATTCGCTTTATTTTCAAGTCCATACAGATATTTAGAAAGCTGTTTATTATGACAATTTGCCTCATGCAATTATGGAGTTTTAAAAGCACCTCATTAACACTTTGCAAGCCGAAGACTCAGTAAAGCTGGTCATGCACATAGTCCTGGTCACAATCTAAAGATAGAAAAACCAGAAGACTCTATCTACATCAGTTTCAGCAAAACTTGAGTAGGAGTGTCGATGTCTAAAGGCAAAAGATAATAGTTGTTCTAGCTCAATCGGAAAGCAAATTTCTCTTTTCTCTTTTTGTTCACTCACATTATAGAGGAATGGATGGTGTCCATTTCCACGTACTCAGCATACCAATTCCAGTGCTAGTCACTTCTGGAAAACCTTCAGAAACGTGCTCAGAAATATTTTCTTGCCCCTCTGGATATTCTTTAATCAAATTAAGTTAGTACACAAAATTAGGCATTATACCTTCAGTTGAAGAACGCATTCAAGAAATCCTCTTTCACTGTGATTACAACCAGTAGTTTTTCCTCCAGTTCTAATTTTTAAAAATTTGAGTCTGTCTCAACTAGCATCAAATGTCTTCTAGATCTTCTATGGATTCATTTTCCCTAAGATTTTAATTTATATGGTAAGCTGAGGTTTTCATCTCCATAATTCTCATGACTCACTTTTTCTCTTTTGTCTTAACTGGAACTCAAGTTTTCTTGAGTTTTTGTTTGTCTATTTAATGATTTATTTCTTCTTTTTAAAGAATGTCCTCTGATATAGGTTTTGGAATATCTTTTCCTCTTCAAGACGGTGTGTACCTAAACAAATATATCTTCTTAACAAATGATATTTATGGACAATTTTCATACAAAATTTTAGGCAGCAAATTATTTTACACCAGAATTTTTAAGACATTATACAACAATATTTTAATTCTCAGTGTTTTTGAAAAAAAAATGTTCTAATGACATGCTGTTTCCCTGTTTGTATCTGTGCTTTCCCTCCTCTCCTTTTAAATTTATTTCTGCAATTTTGAAGCTATCTTGTCTTTAATTCTAGTATTCTGGAAGTTAACAGTGATGTTCTTTGGGATGGGTTGCTTTTGACTTAATGTAGGAATCTGTAAACATGTTCTCTGAGAAGCCTTATTGTAAATATCATATTTCTTGGGTCTGGGGATATAGCTCAGTGGCTTAAGCGCCTGCCTGGCAAGTGTGAGGTCATGAGTTTGATCCTCAGCACCCCCCCAAAAAAATATGTCTTGTAGGCCATGAGTCTCCTAACTCACTTAACTCTATTATTGTAAAGTAAAAGTAGACAGAGATGATGTTAAATAAATGGATATTTCTGTGTTTTAATACATCTTTATTTGCAGAAAGAGGTTATGGTTGGCACTTGATATATGTATTGTAGTTTTCCACCTCTGATCTGTCATGTATGCCACTGAACCCTTAAAACCTAAAATTATTCAGAGTAGCATTATTTGCCATCTCTTTGATGCATTCTTTCTTCGTATTTTTCTGTCCTTTATTTCTTCAAATATAAATGAACAGGTTATGTACCTAAATTGAGTTTGTTACTATTCTCTTTTTTAAAATTTTTTTTTATCTTTTTTCTTATTTCTTCTAAAGCATTTCATTAGGGTTCTGAAGAGAATGGAAACCAGGTAGATGCATGCATTCTATTCTATTCTGTTCTGTTCTGTTCTGTCCTGTCCTGTCCTGTCCTGTTCTGTTCTATCTAGTCATCTATCTATCTATCTATCTATCTATATTCCGAATTTGCAGTGTGTGACAGTGGACTTCAGATTCAGAATGGTTAAAAGGAAGGGTTCATTTCAAAGGCTGGCAGACAGAGACTCAGGAGCAGCTCCCAGTATAATGAATTCTAAATGTTATATACTGGAGAATTTTTGTACTAAGGGACAGTGTTTTCAATATATTCAGACTATTGATAGACTGAATAAGATCCACCCAAATTATGGAGAGGCATGTTAATCTCATACAAAAAGCACTCTCTCAAAAAAATCCAGAATAATGTTTGACCAACTATACGGGCATTTTGTTTTCTAATTGATACATAAAATTAACCAACACATGTTTGTTCTACACAATTTAATTTTCTGTAGTTCATTCTCATCTTCTGAATATTCTTCTTTGGTAAAATCCTATGCTTTATTAATTTTTACTGTACATTTGTTGACATGTAAAAATAGCGTCTTTAGAGGAAAATATTAGTCTCACTTATTTCTGTTTTGTTTTTCTTTGCTGTCTTATGGTTTTACATTATTCTCCTTTGAGTTCCTGTCTTTAGTGGGTATCAATTTCTGTATTTTGTGTTATAGAATACACTCATGTACAGCTAGCCATTCTGGATATTTAAACATCTCTATTCAGTCACTTGTAAGATTTAAGGTAATATAAAAGACTAATTAGTATTTTACTTTGTGTGGGTGGGACTTTCTGAGCAAGCCTAAGTGAAACTAACATCAGGACAAGACCTTATCACTCACAGTGTGTACACAATGTAATCAAATCTCTTAGAAAACCTCTTCCATTCTCCTAACTTGGAACATATGTACCCAGGTTCCCTCTTGAAGAAAGACACATTGTAGAAAATGGCTCTTGGAAATCCCTTTGGGGTTGCACATTTTCATTCAATTTAAAATTTTTCTGTAAACATTTTATCCCATATCAGGTCTATCCTAGGTTCCTGCATTCAGAGCATTTTGACTCCATTTTTTCAGAGTAAAACTCTGCCACACTTTTCCGCACAATTTAGAAAGCAGCAATACCTGCATTCTAACCAAAAGAAGATATGTAGAATAATAAAAGTTCTTTATTAATGTACTCAACAAAACCTTTCCTCTTCAGCCTTCTCATTCTTACCTTGTGACATACCAGGTGACTTTCTGGAGCTCTTCTGAAGTTTTGTGGGATTAGCTATCATAATTCTCTCTTGCTTCATCTGCTTTAGGCATTAAATTTTAGAATCCTCTCCACTAACAAAATGACTTTCTTTCATCCATGTGCTTCCTATGGTATCAGAATTTGTTGACATGTGTCATCTTGTTACTTAAAACTTTTATTTGCTCGGTATTTCTGCATTTATACAATATTTATCTTGTAGAGTCATGATAATGACTTTTCAAAGTGCCTAAGGAAATATGTATACTCTTAATATACCACACTTAATTGTAAAAAAGCAAAACTTTTTTTCTATTAAATTCCATATAGTTTTATATGCATCATAAACAGGGTGAGAAACAGACATATATTGTTTGTCTTCTTGAATCTTTTTAGATGTTTTGGTCTTTTTGAGATGCAATCTCTCTAAGCATTTCAGGCTGGTGGTGAGCTCACTTTGTAGCCCAGGCTGGTCTTGAGCTTGCATTGATGCTCCTGAGTGCTAGAATTACAGGTGTGCACCACCATGCCCAGTTTCTTGAATCTTTATTATAGGAAAAATATAATTAACAAACAAATAATTGTTAAATATAGTTCTAGATCATCATAAATGCTATTGAAAGAGATAAAGTAAGGTAATGAATAGCAGCAAAACTAATGGCAGTCTATTGAAGACTTGAAACAGGAAATCAGACGGCCTTCTCCTAAGAAGATGATATTTAAACAAACATCCAAATAGTGTCAATAAATGTAGAAAAGTAGGGCAATAGAAGAACCAAGTTACAGAAATATCTTGTAGCAAGATTGAATTTGTTCCTCAAAACAGCAAAAAGACCGCTGTGATTGAAATAGAGGGAGCAATTTGGATATAACTATAAGGACAAAGGAGGGTAAAGATACATCATTTAGTGCATTAGTGCCTTCTAGAATACTAGGATATGCAAGGTGAGGGACAAGATTTTGCTAAGATGAAACTGTGCCACCAGTGACAGGAAGACTCAGAGACCAAAGCAAATGTCAGCAACATGGCAGGGTTCCAACAGGGCACACAGATGGACAAGTGGGACTAGTGGATGGAAAAGTCTGAAACAACAATAGCAATGTGAGCCAGCAGGTGGCAAGTTAGGTGAACCAGCATTGGACTGGGGACAAAGAAAGCCAGAACAAAAGCAGGTGGAAGGCGCTGTCCATATCCTCTCTCTCTCTCTCTCTCTCTCTCTCTCTCTCTCATCTTTTTTTATCTGATTTCCAAATGGTTGGGGAGAACTCCAGGCACAGAAGACTAGTCCATCCCCCAAACCCAGAGTCCAAGTTCAGATAACCCCTTGCTTACCCCATTATTTTTCTCTTCTGCCCTCTTCTCTACTTTCGCAAAGCTTGTGTTATCTTCCTTTGTCCTTCATCCTTGCTTCTATTTTCTTTTCAGTTATCTTCGTGTTATCCACCATCCTTCTTAAATTTTCCCACCATAAGGGAAAGACTTTATTTACCACTCTACCATGGAGAAACACTTTGTATACCAACTCCCAACTCATGATTGGTTCTGTTATATAATTGAACTACTTTATGTAATTTTATACAACTGTTATATAATTTTACTACTTTAGCTAGGATGTTGTATCTGTTGTAACCATTTGTTCTTTCTCCTGTAACACTACTGGGAAGATATGGGGTAATAACCTCACAACAATGCGGCCCCAAAGAACTGGGAATGGAGCCAAACAGATACCAACAGCACATTCTTAATTAATTAACTGAGAAGGTAGGACCTTGGGACAGACACAAACCAAGAACCTCTTACACATAGAAGACGTCCCTGAAGAGCAGACTTGTCCTAGACAAGACTTCATATTGGTATAGCTAACTACTACAAAAACTTACAAGAATCAACACAGAAAACAAAATAAAAATTTTTGAAACAGAAAATGGCAAGACGCAGATGTAAAATTAAATCTTAGATGTCCAGCACACCCAGAACAAGTCTAGGAGACTGATTTCAGGAAAATGGAAGACACATACCTGAAATTCTTAAATGACAAAGCCAACGTAAAGAAACAAATTGATGAGGCTATAGAGAAAATCAGATCAGAAGTAATCTCTAAGGTAAAAAAAAAATAAATAAATAAAAATGGATGTCTGGCTAGGACCAGAGATATTTATGACTCAACTAATAACATTGACAATTAACTAAGAATCTTAATAAAAGTTTGAAGGGGGGTTCTGTTAATACTTTGTTTATTCTACCTCAGATCACTAAGACTTTCTTATAACTATAAAGTGAACTGAAAGACTTACATCAGTGCTACATCTTTAAAATTTTAGCCACTCCCTAACATAGAACATATTGTAGCCCACAGAACGTGCTTACGTAAATGCAAAAGAATTGAAATTATCTCATGCATGTTATCCGACCATAGAGCAATGAAATTGGAAATCCATGGAAAAAGAAGCTGCAACAACTTGATAAGCACATGAAAATTAAATAACACCATCATAAACAACAAATGAGAAGTAGGTAAAATTAAAGAAAAAAATAAACAATATCTACAATCAAATGAAAATGCAGATACAATAGTCCAGAACCTGTGAGTGAATTCTCACATTTAGAAAGCAGGATGAACACAATTAAATAGCCTAATCATCAAAGAAATCAACAATTAACAGATTCTGGAGTGACTGGGTAGGGGAGGAACCAATTTCCACTTTTGGTAGAAATGTAAACTGGTGCAATCACTGTGCAAATCAGTATAGAGATTCTTTCGAAAACTAGGATTAGATGTATTATTTGAACCTGCTATTTCATGTTCTGGGTATCTTCCCAAAAGAATTAAAAACTTCATGCCACAGAGATATATGTTAACCCATGTTTACAGCTGCACAATTTATAACAGATAAATCCTGGAAACAACCTAATTGCCAACCTAAAAAATAAAGATTTGGTATTTTTATATAATGGAGTACTAATCAGCCATGAAGAATAAACTTGAGACTTTTATAAATAAAAGACACAACTTGAAATCATACTCATTAGTGAATAAATCAGACTCACATGTGTAAATATTGTATTGTCTCTGATGTGAGAAATTGAAATTATAAATAACATCTAAAATGAAAGATAAATATTGTGAAATGGGAAGAAATTATTTAAAAGGAAAAAGGAACTAGGATAGAGGAAAGGATAAAGAAAAGAAGGGAAGAGGGGAAAAATGCTAGTTACAGTATTATTGTCTCTTAGTTCACAGAAAAGGAAGGATTGTGCTAATATCAATTGGAGAATTTGTAAGCTCATGTTTTATACTCTGAGTAACTTCATTAAAGATAATGATTGCAATGTATTAACTATTTTTATTCTCCTATCATCTTGCTATAAAATTTCATTTTACCTTTTCTCCATAAAACTAAAAAACAAACAAACAAACAAAAAAACACTAACATACCCTGCTGGACTAATTTAAGAAAGAGATGATGACTAAAATAAAGTCTACAGTACAAGTACAATGATTACAACTGAGTTTCACAAATAAAAATATTCATCAGAGACTATTATAAACAGTTTTATGCCAAATCATTGACTCACCTAAAGGAAGTGGATAAATTCCTGGAAAAACAGAACATAGCAAAGATGAATGAGGAAGATGTAGGAGGCCGGAACAGAATAATAACAAAGACATTGAATAAGTAATCAAAAACCTTTCAAAAAAGAAAAGTTCAGTACCAGATGACTTCACTGCTAACTGCTACCAAATATCCAAAGTAGGACAAACCTCACAACCGAAATTCTTCCAAATAGTGAGAACTAAAACTACTGTCTTCTGTGCATTTTATGACAACTGATTCAGACAAATACATGACAGGAAAGGAAAACTACAGACTGACTTTTCTGATTATCGAGGCAGAAATACTCCATAAAATATTAGCAAAATAATTCAACAAAACCTGAAAAATATCATACATAGCAAGCAACAGGGATTTATTGTTCCTGTGCTGCTCTGCTGTAGCATTGGCAAATGGCCCAATGTGATAGGTATGTTGCATTAACTGAATGAAAAATGAACTGAATGAAAAATGAAAAGAACACAATTATCTCAATTGATGCAGAAAAAACATTTAGCAAAGTTCAATGCCTTAGTTTCCTTTAAAAAAATCTCAATAGTTTAGATACAGAAAAAGTGTTCCTCAACACAATAAAGGTCATATATGGAAAACTCCACAGCTCTCAGGATCTGTAGGGAAACCAAAAGTATATTCACTCAATTCTGTACAAGGCAATGATACTCATACTCACTACTTTTATAGAGTATAGTTCTGCAAGTCCTTACAAGACAAATCATAAGAAAAAGAAATAAAGTTATCTAAATTGGAAAGGAAGAAGTAAAAATGTCTGTATCTTCAAATGACATGATCCTATACAATAAAAATTTCTAAAGAGCATATACCAAATACAACAAACACAAATGTTATATGCTTTAAACACAAAGTTAAAATAATAATGAAAATGGAGACAGGGAATTTAGAGTCAGAGGGGGGAAAGCGGGAGGGAGGAGCAAGAGAATACAAAAGAATCAAGATGTATATCCTATAAACTTACCTACTCCCCAAGATCAAAACATGTATTGCAAATACATACTAATAAAATTAAATTTTTAAAATTCAAGATTTCTACAAAAATCTATTAAATAAATTCAATAAAATCTCGGGATACAAAGACAATATAAAATAATCAGTGACATTTTTTCCTGTGGTACTATTCTCTTAATCCAGTGCCTCATCTATGCTCACCACATTGACCAGAGAAATAGGATAGAAAAGCCCAGGTACAAATCAACACTACAGTCAACTGATTCTCTTCAAGGGCATCAAAGGGACACAATTTGAAAAAATAATATCTTCAATAAATTATACTGGGCAAACTAGATTTCTATGTGCAAAAGGATAAAATTGCACCCATATTTTACACCATTCACAAAAGTCTGACTCAAAGTTAATGTAAAACTTCAGTGTAAGATCTGAAACCATAAAAATCTGTAACAAAAATGTAGGAGGAAGCTCCTTGATGCTGGCCTTGACGATACTATTTTGAGGACTGGGAATATATCTGAGTGGCCTGGCAAGCTCAAGGTCATGAGTTCTATCCATGGTATACGTGTGTGTGTGTGTGTGTGTGTGTGTGTGTGTGTGTGAGAGAGAGAGAGAGAGAGAGAGAGAGAGAGAGAGAGAGAGAGTGTTTGTATTATTCTGAGTTCACAACAAAATCTCATAGTACAAATCAAAGCTATTATAAAGACAACTTCTGAATAGCAACAAAAACAGCAACAAAAAAAATTAAAAACAACCCTGCAACTTAAGAATTGGGAAAAATATTTTCAAACTGTACCTGATAAGAGATTAACATGCAGAATGTATACAGAGCTCATGTGTATTCAGTAGTAGAAAAAAAACCTCACAAAAAATAAACAAGGACCAAAATAGACATTTCTTCAAAGAACATATTAAAATGGCCAACAGGTGTGTGAAATGTGCTCAATATCCTTAGCCATTAGGGAAATGAAAATGAGAACACTAGATATAACCTTACACCACTAGAATGGCTACTATCAAAAAGTGAAATACACTGTTGAGGGTGTGTGGGGAAGGAGTTCTTGTGTCTTGGTGGGGGAGAATGGTGGAGCTATTCTGAAGCAGTGTGCAGGTTCCCAAAAAAAGTAAAAATAGAAACACCATATGACCCAGCAATCCCTCTTCTGGGCATTTACTCAAAGGAAATGAAATCATCATTTTGCAAAGATCTCTGCATTCCCATATTCACCGCAACATTCTTCACACTAGCTAAGACTCAGAAACAACCTAAATGTCTGTCAACTGATCAATCAAGAAAGAACTGTGGCACATATACCATGGAATATTGTCCAACCTTAAGAATCAAAAAGACCACAGATTTGCCACAGCCTGGATGGAAGGAGAGGACAGTACGCTAAGTGAAATAAGCCATGTACAAAACAAAGAATATCACATGATCTCAATTATATTTGGAATTTTTTAATGGAGTAAAATATACAAAGGTAAAGAAAAACAGTATCTGCCAGAATCTGAGGTGGGGCAAGGAATAAGACGCAGGCTAGCTGTTACAAAGAACAGATATACAGGATAAACAAGGTCAGGGGCATAATGTACAATCTGAGGAGCATAGATTAAGACTCTACCGTATTTGGGGAACAATAAAACACTATGTAGTTTTATTAAATAAATGGGTGCCCATGTAGAAGGTTTAGAGTGAACAATCTAAAATGATAAAGTAGAGCAAAAGAGGGAGGAAGGAGGGACCCAGAGAGGTTGATCAAGGGCACTAAGTTATAGTCAGGAGTGAGAATTTCTGGTGTTAGTATATTATATATTTTTTAAAACCTTGAAAAAATATTTTGATGCTGTTACCATAAATAAATGATGTTTGAGGTAGACATCTTGCTCAAAATATACTATATATACATGTATTAAAACAATATATGGTATATTTTAAACATATGGTATATTATAAAAATGTACAATTTTTATGTTTTACTTACCTGTTAGAAATAAACATAATATAAATTAAAAGGAATTTTTTTATAAAAATTAAAGAAAATATATGTTACTGTGGCTACTTGAATATATTCCTAAATTACATACATATGAAATTGATTGAGAAAGTTTTAACTGGTGTAGGTTGAAATTGTTATTCACATTACCATATAAAGAACTGGTTTTTTATTTTGTGCATTTATATTTTAAAATCTCAGGGAGAGGAATATTTGGAAGTGACTTTAGTGTATATACTGCCAAAGAGAGGACTTTTGGAGGTGACTGATATGTATATTAATTAGTATTTGGTGATGGTGATACAGGGATAATCATATATCCAAATTCATATAATTATATAAATTCATTGTACAAAATAATTGCTATTTATTTAATATCAATTACATTTCAATAAATCTATTTAAAATAATAAAATAAAATTTAAGAGATGATAACTTGTTTGGAATAATATATTGATATTTCCCAAAAAATGGAAAGATGGGAAAAGTTGGCTGACACAAAATCCAACCAATTTTAATAAGCTTCTTAGAGAATTTTGAAGCTCACAGTTCCTCAGTGATATCCCTGATGGAAAGGAGAATGCCAAGGCCTGTGTTCTCAATGGTCAGTCATAGGCTGACAGCTGCTCCAGCAAGGGGAGGTAACCCTGTCCACCAGTTCCTGAAGTGGCCTGGCAATTTTGAGCTCTCTCCCAGCAACATTTGGAGCAGCCAAAAGGGTAAACCTTTCATTCTCAAAGATGAACTGCATACATATATTTTAAGATCACTTCAGAAGGAAAAAGAAAAAAAATCTAAAGTTATACAAACACATTTAGGATAGCTGATTGTGCTACAAACTCTATAAGCTCTTGGAACAAAACAGTTAACATTCATAGGGTTGGAACAATTGTGCATGTTAGTGTGTGGTGATCAGAGGAACTATTGAAGATCATTATGTAAAATAGCAACACTAGTTGTCCTCCTACCACCTTGTTTTAAAGGCCTGTATATTGTCAGTGTTTTGGGCTCTTTACTATTGTTATTTGTCTTTTTTTGTTTTGCGTTTTCATAGTATTTTTTTGTTTTGTTTTTCCACTCTAATACCTAAAAGATAGGTATACATGTAGAGACTCTTACATGAGTAGACCTTCTCCTAAACAGTTTATAAGTATCAATTATATAATGCATGATGAAATGAACAGCTACTTTGAAGAAAAATAGACATTATGTTATCCTTATCCATTGTTGATTCCATATCGTCATGCCATGAAATCCAGTAATGCCATTGTTCAGAGTGATTTTAGTCTGTTTTGTATTGTTTAATTTCAACATACATGAAGATATAGACAGCTATTTTGAAGAGAACGAGAGACATTATGGCAGCTATTGTTGACTTCCTTATTGTCTGGTTTTGAAGGCCTATAATGCCTTCTTCACTCTGTTCTGATCAGTTTAATACTATTTTGTTTTGTATGAATTCATTATGTGTGAAGATAAGGACAACTATTCAGAAGAAAACAAGAGATATTATGGTACTAGTGATGATCTCTTGTTGTCTTGCTTTGAAATCTGTATTATTTACATTGTTTTCTTCTGATCTGCTTTGTTATGTTTAGTTTTACCTCTTTAAAATAATTTTCTTTAAAAAGATCACTTCAGAGTAATTTTAAGATACGGGACTCGCTCTCTCTCTCTCTCTCTCTCTCTCTCTCTCTTCTCATTCTCTGATATCTCTGCTAGATCATTCTTTCACAGTATTGGAAATCACGATCCTCATCTTGAGACTGAATGTCAACTGTCCTTTCTCTTTTGCTTTCTTAAAAAAGAATGAGAACTAGCATCTGTTTTACTTGTCTTCCTTTGCTCCCGTTCTATCAAGGGACATTTTCATGACCAGTAGATTTTACTTAAAGAATGAAAGGATCATTACAATCTCTGCAGAGATCCTCCTCAAAGACTGTGCTCCTCCATAGAAATGTAACATAAGACAAGTTAGCATGATGCGAAATCAATAGCTAGCTACTTTTGGTTTGTGGAAAGAATTTTCATACAGCTTAATGACTCTTCTCAAATAGGTTCTACTGTGTTTCACCTATTCATAATTATGTCCTCTTCAACATCAATTTGAAATGACATGTAGAAAAAATTCCCCAGAACAAAGGCACTGTGAATGTGCGTTGTGGTTAGTTCTGTCCATCTCTCCTTGCATCTATCAGCAAGGTGACTTCTTCTACTGAATAAAAATTGTTCTCCCTATTCTTTCTGTCATCTAGTCCTAAGTCTGCAAATCACAGGTAGGTGTGATGCTCTTATGCACAAGAGAAGTCAGAGGGTGATAGAAAACTTTCATTCTTCTTTCCCTACCTTCCAACACGAAATACTTTCTGCTGGATGTGTGTCTTCCATACTCACTCACTTTATCAGCCAACCTCTTATTGAGCCATCTACCCTAGACCTGGCACAGGCCTGAATTCTGGTGTATATATATACACATTTAAAGCACCAAGAAATAGTCTAGTATTTTCATCCCTTTTGTTGCAATTTTGTATTATTTTAACTAAAATGGGTACTTCCTTTTGTTTACAGATTTATCCCTTGCTATTCTTTCTTTCTCACCCTGAATTCTTCCTATAGGAAACATTAGTGAACAGATACTGTTTATTCAACTCTTACACTAAACATGATACTATTGTTTTTTTCATTTAAGATTTGCAAGAAACTTACGGGCAAGTACTTGTACTGTTTTTTTTTTTTTTTTTTTTTTTTTTTAACAGATGAAGAATCTAAATCCTAGAAAGCTTAGGCATTTTTTCCAAATTCTTTGACAGTAAGTTGCAGAGTAAATGTCCACCTGTTTGACTCTAAAAGCTCTATTCATAATTGCCAATCCATACTTCTCTTATCACCATGCTCTCTCATTATGAGTTGAATTATGTCCCTAAAGATATGCTGGATATCTATAATCCTGCAGGATATGAATTTATTTGGAAATAGTACTTTTTAAGATGTAAGCAATCCAGATGAAATCACACACTAAAATAGGTTGGATTCTTAATTCAATGATGGGTACCCTTAAGGAACAAGAAGGTCTAGATGCAGACAAAGGAGAAACCATGTGAAGATAGAAGCAGAGATTAGAGTGATACTGCTAATCTCTGGTATGCGAGAGGTTATCAGGAGCTGGAAATGGCAAGGGAAGATTCTCTCCTAAGAACCTTGTGAGGAAGTGCTACCCTGCCTATGCCTGCATTTTGAACTCAGCAGAATGCTAGTATGTATTGTAAGCCACTAAGTTTGTGGGACTTCACTGTAACAGCTCTAGAAACATAGTTCAACACTTCACGCTCATTGTTGAGGTACAAACTCACATTCCCAGCTGCTTTTCCACAGCCTTCTTTGATGACATCTGAAGTCAACAGATTTCGAGTTTCAAATGCTGACTTTGTGACTTGTCTGTGTACCCCACCCGCTCTTCTTCCAGAGCTCCCTGTGCCAAGCACATAGCATCCACCATC
This sequence comes from Cavia porcellus, assembly GCF_034190915.1. NCBI lineage: Eukaryota > Metazoa > Chordata > Mammalia > Rodentia > Caviidae > Cavia > Cavia porcellus. The sequence goes on along the minus strand of NW_026947484.1, from coordinate 172,127,968 downwards.
AGAGTTACGTTTGGAAAACTATCATTTACTCTTCATTCTTTTGTAGATATGTGCTGGGTGATGATAAGCTGCCAGGGACCAGGACAAGTACTGTGGGCAAAAAGAAAAGAAATTAAAGTAGTTAACACTACACTAGTGATTGCTATAAGCATGTTGTTTGTATATACTGTCTAATGTACTCCTCACAAGCACTCCATAAGGCAAAACTAGTAGTATGTCAGTTTGACAGTTGGGTAAGCTGAGTCACAGAAAATATAGATGACTTTCACACAGTCATACACGAGCCAGTAGCAGAACTAAGAGCTAAACCCAAGCATCCTGACTCCAGAGCCACTGTACCCCATGGCTGAGTTCTCATTATCTTGGAAGGAAATAGCATCTATTTTTAAGGATTATATAGTCATGTAGAAGAGTTACAATATTAAATAAGAGGCTTTATATCTATGAATATAAGGCTATACACTATGAGAAGTAGCATGAAGAAAATGTCTCAGCATTAGAAAGAATCTAGAGAAGTGGTGGCAAACCTATGACATGCCCACTGCAGCAAGTTGTCTGTATCACTGAAAGCTCTAACATGTACAGCATCCTTCACCTAGACCATCAACATCCTATAGACTAGAAACAGTTTAAGATGAGACTTGATGATGGAATAACATTTCTCCAGGTAAAGAGAAGAGACAAGAGGATTTGTAGACTAAAGAAACATGCAAAGGTCTTATGATAGAATCATACCACACCACCTCCTCCCCTCCCCTTTCACTCCCCAAATCCAGTTGGTCACTGGGTGTTAGCAAGCCCATTTTCTAAATATTACTCTCTCTCCTTATTCACGGTCAATTCCGCATAACAGTATTGCTTCCTAAATGCTCTTTCTGCGTTCTCTCCAGATCAGAATGACACATGACAGCCACAGTTATAACTCACATGCAAGCTTGATTGTGTCTTTCTGGCTGCAAACACTAACAGATTATTCTTGTGTTCAGCATGTAATTCTCATATGTGCTGTGCTGCTGTGGACATCTTAGATTTCAGTCTTCCTGAATCTTTTCTTCAGGTCTGATGGTAAAAATCCATAGTTTCTGTCTTTGTCATTGGAGAACAGCTCTACCAGACATTCCAGAACATCATGATGCCTCCATCAATTACAAAAATTTTCTCTGCATGCTATGGGGGTGAGACTGTGACAAGGAGCCATTCACTTATTATCGCTTCTCTTTTGACAATGATTGGTGTAAAACAGTGGTTTTCAAAATTCAGAGTGCATAGGAATCACCTGGAAAGTTGGTTAAACACAGGTCAGTGGATCTTTCCTCAGAAATTCTGACTCTAGACCAAGAGTGAAACCAGAGAATTTGTATTCATAGTAGATTCCAAGGTGATACTGCTCTGTTGGTATTGATGCTGAAGGTCAACAATATTTCATATGCAGGACATAGTGGCTTTATACATACTTAACAGAGTGGAGAACAGTTGTCTCTTTCATTTGGCCTACTACTTGGAAGATGTTTGCTATAAATGGTGCCTCTCAACTCCTAACACTTGGAAATATTCTATCTACAGAATGAGGTAATGTGGGTAAAATAAAGAGGCAAACAATCAAGAACACTAAGGAAAACCTAGGTGGCATAATTTGGGTCTCTGTACCTCATTATTTCCAAAGCTAGTGTTACTTCTATTTTTCTTTTTCCACATAAGCAAATATATCCCCTAGTACCTGTTCCTTTGACCTTGATCCCTTCTACTGCACACTTAATCCTTTGAATTAGATTTAACATATTTTTTCAATTACTTACAATAGATTGACCCTGGTTATATGAAAGGAACAACATACAAAAAGCTTTATGATGGAATACACATGAATGTCTTTAACAACTCTCTAATCAGTTCTGGGCCCATATAATGCTGCTCCATTCAAATTTGTCAACCTCTTCTATTCCTTTCACTTCCCTCAGGCCTTTACCATCTATCATTTATTAAGGATCCAACATACTATTGCCTTCTCAGCTAAACTTCAGGAACTCAAGAAGTCTCTCCTAGCAAAGAAACAAGCTAACATTTAGTCAGTGAAGTCAGGGCCTTAAAATTTCATCTACTAATGTTGGCATTGCAAGGACAATAATTATATACAGGACACATAATTTATGGAATTACTTTATAATAGTCACCCCAAAAAATCAAATACAAAAGAGAGATTGTGGGAAATCTGTCCACACCGTAAGAACCAGTGAATCCAGCTGAGGGCCTGGATCCCATGGCAATGTCCTACATGTGTCCAGCTGAAGATCTAGAGGCCATTACAGTCCCTTCATGAGTCCAACTGGAAAGCTAGAGCCCACAACAATGACTCATGTAAGTCTATTTCATTGATCTGCACTTCAAAGGCCAAAAGGTCCACAGTGGAAGATAGAAAGTCTGTGCCATCAGGGTGAAGGATCTATGCCAGTAGATTGAATGTTCTGCACTGGAGCAAGGAAGTGACACTCAGAGTAAGGACAAATGCTCCCCTAAAAAAATACCACAGTCATCCTAAGTGACAATAAGTCCTGGGCTCCTCCAACGATGAGAACAGCCAAGTTAATATCAAGAAGCCATTATGACAAGCTTCTCCTGGAGATTGAACAGTACACCATCTTCCTCTCCAGAGCCAGAAACCAGTGAAGTAAAGACCAGATCTCCCTCAAAGTAAACTTTAGACATTCTCAATAACAGCAAGGTCCCAATCTCCTCTGACAATGAGAACAGCCAAGTTCATATCAGGAATGAAGCTCAGCAAGCTCCAACAATGGAAGAACCAGTAACATCATGGAGAAACAACAACACTGCTTCTTCTTCTCCAGGCCTCCTTCTTATGTTGGCAGTGATCCTCAGGTGGGTCATCATACTCACGCTGATTCAGTTTACCTGGTATTACAGGTTGACCAAATATTATCAATCCACCACAACTACCAAACAAGTAGAAAAAGATTTGTGTAATCAATTGTTTATGTTTCCTCTACTACGGTGTGAATCCCACACAGCCTCAGCATTTGTATTTTATTTAAAATTCTATCAAAAGGCTAGATAAATTTGATTTCATAAAATAAAAAAACTTTGGTGCATGACTATCAATTGTTACAAGACAACCACAGAATGTGAGAAAATATTTGCAAATAATAGTGCTGATTAATGTCAGATATACTGGGATCAGTATACAGCTCAACAATAACAGAAGCTCAGAAATAACTGAAGAAGGATTATAAATGGGCAAAGAATTTGAATAGAAATCTCTCAAACAAACATAAAAATCATCAATAAGCATGTAGAAAAATATTCAAAATTCTAATTATTTGAGAAATGTAAATTGTGTCATGAGACACCTCTTTCTATCCGCCAGGATAAAAAGTATTTACTTTTAAAAAAATAGAAAGCAGTAAATATTGATGAAAATGTGGACATATTGGAACTTTTGTGCATCACTGGTGAGCATCTAAAATAGTATATATTCTGTGAGAAACAAAATGTGATTTCTCAAGAAATCAACATCTGATTACCTTATGATATTCAATTTAACTTCTGGATATACACCTAAAAATATTGACGACAGAAGTTGGAGTAGATGTAGATACATTTATGTAAATGACAGAATTATTTAAAATAGTCAAAAGGTGGAAGCAACGTAAATGTCTTCAGTTGATAAATGGATATATAAAATGAAGGATATCGATATTCCAAACTGCAGTGGTACACTATTCATCCCTGAATAGAGAAGAAAGTCTGATTCATATGACAAAATGAATAAAACTTGAACATAGCATTCTAAATGAAATAACTCAGGCTCAAAGTCTTCTACAGTTTCAATTGTATGAGAGATCTAATATAATTCATAGAGATAGAAGGTGAAATGGTTGTTGCCAGAGACTGAGGAAAGGGAGAGTGAGGAGTTATTATTTAAATAATATAGTTTTAGTTGGGAAAAATGAAAACTTTCTTGAGATGGATGGTGGCAGATATTTGTACAACAGTAAAAATTTACTTAATATTACTGAGTCATACACTTAAAATTGTTATGAGTAAATTTTATAGCGTGTTTATTTTACTAGCAAAAATTTCACTCAATGAGCAACTGTACTATAATTCTTGACATATAGTAGCTTCTCAAAAAACACCATTAGAGAAATGGATAAAATGTAAATAAAAATGATAAATCAATGAATTTATTTACCAACAAAGTTATAAACATTCAGATAAAAGAAAAAGGACATCCTACTTAAAGCCAAATATAGGTTATGAGACTATATATATATATATATATATATATCCGTATAAGTCTCTTTTTCTACAGATAAAAACACAATCAAATGTATACTCAAACAAAGTCTAATTCAATCCATTAAGGGTGGCTATTTCTGGATTGGAATTATGGAGGATGGACTTACTTTGGTTTCTGCTTAATACACTTTGTTACTAGTGGAATGTTAGAAAATGGGTATAAATTAATTTTTATATTATAAAGTAACCAATAAATATATTTTCACTTTGCAAATAGATGTAGAGCTTGAAATGCAAAACTTTAGATGTGGTGTGACCAGACCAGGTTGAAGATGGCTATCACTTCCCCCGTTCAGGACACTGAGCTTCTAATTTGGGGTGAATATATCATATGCCAGGCCCCCATCAAGGTGTTTTCTGGCTTTGGGTTAATTCTGGAAAGGTAATTACTCCCACAAACTGACAGCCCACTCTCTGGGGAATTTTCTGGACAGGGCAGATTTTGCAACACAAAAGAAAGAATGAGGAGGTCGGAACTACAGGAGACTAAGATTGGAAGTAACCTTTTGTGGTTTGCCTTACCCTCCTGCATGCATCCCACACATTGCTCACTAGTTTGTCTAACCAGGAAACCCGACCCAGGAAAATCAGACCTCAGGTGGGAAGTGAGAGGTGGCATTCCTCTGGGAGGAAGGATGTTGTTGCTGGTGAATCACATCCGGTGGTAGCTTAAGGGGCAGCTGTGCACTTCCCTGGTCATGACTAGGTCACTGATGGGGCACAATGTTTGCACTGAAGTCAAGGCTTAGTACCTTGGAGCTACTATGGGAAAAATGACTACGCAAAGAGAGAAGTAAATTATTTCATGACTTTTAGTAAATGGATAAGAGGAATGTAGAGAAAAAGTTTGGGCATGGTTTTGTTTGGGGCATAATAGGGGGATAAACAAAGTCAGCACCTGTAAGGCAGACATACCTAGTACTTGCTCCAGGTCTGCATTAAGTAACTCTGGATTGTGATCAAATTATTTAATCTCCTTGAACAGCTGTTTCCTCCTGAAGTGAGGAGGTTGAGTTCAGTAATTTTCAAGATGTAACTTAGGCCACTGGTTAGCTTACTGTGCCAGGTGTGTGTCATTTATTAGCAGCATGTGCTCTTAGTGTCAGTGGGCTGCAGAATATAAGTCTGGGGTCTAGCTGAGGCTGATGAAGGTACCCACAACAATGTCCTTCATATGACTGTGACTGTGACTGTGTCCTACCCACAATTTTGCCTGCTGCACATCAATAATAATTATGTTTGTATAGATCGTCCAAATTATAGCTAGTCACTTTGCTAGTACTAGTGTGTGTATCTCTCAGAAACATATATCTCATTGGAGGTCATGTTTACTCATCGGCTAACTGAGGCAGCAAAATGTTAAAGGATTTCCCAAAATCACACAGGCAGAGCACAGTGCAGCAGTTAAGATTTTCAGATTCCTTGCTCCTAACCACCATGCTACACTGTCTCTCTTAAGCAAGATGTCTCAGGAGCTACCCACCTCCTTTGTTCTTATGTATTATAAATCAGAGATTGTTTAACATGAACAAACACCTCTCAACCATCTTGGCTTTTGTGTTAGTATGATCCTTCCTGAAAAATAATCTTTCAAAACTTTTGAACCACTTTAGCATAAGAAACATTCACTTGAGTCACAATATACATTTAATGTGCATTTTAGAAAATGTGGGAGCTTTCAAAATATTATGAATCACTTTTCTAAGGAAAGAAGATAGAGGAAATGAACAAGTCATGCTGGTTATTATTTGAATGTACACAATTGTTCGGAAAACCTGCAGAGAAGGTAGGCTGGGAGAATTCCGCCTCCCCATGCAATGTGTTTCTAAGTCATGTAGACTTGTCTTCCTCCTGTGGACCTTTTCCTTGGTGTCCCTATTGCTTCAGCCAAAGAGCTAGAACATCACAACAGTCAGGCGATTTGTTTTTTCCCTCTTATTAGACCATAGTAGTTTGCTGTTAATTCCATAGCTTTGACTTATTTGCTCCAGAACTATCCATGGTTTCACTTTCCTAGTGATACGTGACTTGGCAATTAGTCTTTGAGATCTAGTCCCAACTTAACTGTTCAAAAACAATCTGTCCCTTCATTTTCGCCTTAGTTCTAGCAAATCTTTCCCATCCTATATTAATTGACTATGTTTAGTATTCTCTATGCCTTAGTGAATATGAGTGCTTTCCCCTGGGATGTTGCTCTGAGTTTCAACTTTTAGATGAACCCTTGGAGTGACTCTCTCAGAGTTCATTTCTCAGACCTCGGAACTTCAATCAGTTTGGCTGCTTTATCTGTTAATGGCTGTGGGCATGGAAAGCTTAGGCCACTGACTGATTTACAACTTCATCCAACTGAAGCCCCCTCACCTGCCCAGGCCAAGGCCCATCATACTGGATACAGGAACTATACATCTAGATGTTCTTATCTTCACATAAGTAATATCTATTCAATATTTCTCAACACAAAGCACTAAGCTCAGTGACAGGACTGAAGTATCTCACTCAGATCAAAATCCCAAGGTCTATAAGCACCTGAAATCTGAGACCTCATCCTGCTCTGACCTATCCAGTTGCAGTAGCTTCCTCACTGTTCATAGAACATGCATGGAATTCTCCCACTCAGTGTTTTGTGTTTGCCTTTCACCAGGTTTATCTTTCTCTAGTTCCAACCTGCTGCTTCCACTCTAAGAAACTGCTGATTCTTCTTTCTCTTGTGAGACCTCCTATGAGAATCCAGGGTACAGTTGCATTTACTTCCCACCATGACACTTTCAGTCCTAATTCATTTACTTTCTTCTCTGTTGCCCATTGTTCTTGGATCTCCTCTGAAATTTACCTGTTTTCTGATTACTATCACTGGAATATTAGGGCTATTCTTTGAGTGGCTGGATCCTTAGACCTAGAGACATATCTTACACATAATAGGTATCATACTGTAGTGATAATTTGTTGATAAATAAAGGGACACAGAGTTGCTTAGTCTCAACCCTGGTATTTCTCATGGAAAACCAAGAGAATGCGGAAGATTCCAATAGAAGTATTATTGTATATAAATAGAGGCAGCCAATTCAGACTAGGACAGCCAAAGAAAATAAAATCCATCATCCTTGCTTTAAAAGTAGCATAGCTTATTAGAGGTACAAATAAATAGCAAATGATGTGAATTGAAAATAACATTGTTAAAAGACAAAATGAAATTCCCTTGGCTAATATAATATCCTTTAAACCTACCTGCAAGCTTTCTGAGGGCTTGGTACATACTGAATGCCTCCCTCCACAGTTAGCACTTGGAGGAGGAAGCCTGTGAGCAAAGCCTTGAAGGATGAATGAATAGGCTCTGAAGCAACATGTGAGCATGCAAATTTGAAATGCCACTGGTGATTTGGCTGAGATGACTGTGTTTCCCTGTTTATCCATTTGACTAAGACACTAAGGAGAGATTTCACGGTCATTCACACTGTTATATGGCTGGATAAAAGCAGGAATCTGTCTATAGGGAGGAATTTGTTACAAAGCTATTCTGAAAAAACAAAACAAAACAAAATACAGATCCGGTAAGCTGAGCTCACACCCATTACTGGAGATGACTCCAAATTTGTTTCAAGAAGTGGTATTAGGAGACTTGACATAGCCTTATTCTTGTCAATTTTATCAATGGTGATTTGGAAGGCATGACATCATTCTAAGCCATGGAAATCTTGTTGCCCTCTTCTGCCTCCTGGAAAGTTCATGGCAGGCTGCATCTGAAGAGACATTGCCTTCTTAAGACTACAGGCCTTCAAAGGAATAGGTGAGAAAACTGGGGCCCATAGAGGGGAGTCACACAGCTTCTTCAAAGCAGACCCAGGGCTAAAATACAATTCTACTTTCCCAGATTCCAAATTTGGATTTACAAAACTGTCTCCAATTGCAAGCTCTTTAAAAATAATTTTGTGCCCAAGTCAAAAGCCACATTTTTAATATTTCATATATGGGTTGCATGTAGCACAAAGCATGCCTTATCTATCATGGTCTCCACTTACATGGTGCTTGGGATAAATTTCCCCAAAACATGGTAAGGATAGTTGAGGATCTTAGCAAACGTACCAGAAAGACACACAGACACACATGTGCACACCCTCCCAAGTCTTCCTACACTTCCATATACCTAGTGCTTAATAATATTATCTGAAGTCTCACACAAAATAGAATTCAGGTCACTGCAAAGAGGGCTCAGAGTCTCATTTTCACAAATGACATGGGCAAGTTACCTACCTGATGCATATTAGTCATTATTTATATGCATCTAAAGACAGAATTCGCAGCCACTTGCAGCCTCCAGGTTTTATGCTGATGTGAATGAGTTGTATCTTAACAGTTGATTGAAAGCATCTTCCAGCAAGAGGCCAGAACAAAAGAAAAAAAATTCCAGAATGAAACCATCAGTTCAAAACAAGAGTTAGGGTCAGTATCATATACTTACCAATTTTCCTTTTCATCTATTCAACTTGTGTTATACAATTCCTAGTGACCTGTCTCAAGTGCAGAGTAGAGGAAGACATAACCTCCACAACTGTCAGCAAAATGGTTAGGAAATGTGGTTCTGAACTTACTGGCATATTAGACATTCATAATATCTACAGAGAGTACAGGATTATGAGGAGAAAAACAGCCATGATTTAGGGAAAGAGAAATGTCCAAATGTTATACCACATTTTTCAGATGCCCAGTCTGGACATATGATTATAAATGCTCTAAAAGCATGTTTGGGATTATAAGGCTAGCCAAAGTCTGAAACGAGAGTATCAATTTCTCAAAATCAAGTATTAGGCCTGCTTTATTTCTGTCTTTCCATTAACTACCCAGGCTCAACACTTTGATGATCCATAGGACATTCATCATGAATAGTTTAATGTGACAATGAAAGAATTTTTCAAAACAGCAGAATATTAGACTCCAAAGATATGTAGCTTAGACTCTGTCAATAAAATGCAAATCCCAGAAATTAGTATGAGGTAGAATACCAAAAGAGGTATGTTGAGAGAACTAGAGTTTGAACAAGATTCTGATTAATGACAGCCCTTCTCATCTCCTTGATGATTTAGAAGACATTTCTGCCAGGTATAATAACACATGTCTGTAATCCCAGCATTTAGGAGGCTGAAGCAGAAGGACCACTGTGCATTTGAGGCCAGCCTGGGCTACAAAGTGAGCTCAAAACCAGTCTGAACTACATAGTAAATCCCTGTCTCAGAAAGACAGACAAATACACAAATAAATAAATAGCACTTCTATATTCATAAGAATAAGTCTAGTTAAAAACAACCTGAAGTTGATTGCGATTATTTATTGTTCACCTTCCCCATAACAGAGTCACTGACACTTGAAAAGTCACCCACCAGTCAGTGTACATTACTAGACTCATATTTGTGTTCTCTTTTAACATATTGCAATTACTGATTTATAAGATGTTTTAAATATGAGCCAAAATCAGACAATGAGGTAAACTTCTTGTAAAGATAGTCACAATAATCCTAACATCATATGGTTTGAGTTTTTTGGCAAGTGTAACTTCAGCTCAGGTTTGAAATGTATTCATGCCCTACGGACCACATTCTTCCTTCTCGGAATCCTGACATTGCAATGATCATTAGCTCACAGCGGCCTGCTGGAGAAGCACCTCAGTGGCTTGACAATTGTCAAGCCTGAAAGTAAGACCATCTGAGACAATGATGCTCTAATCAAATAGTTAACTGCAGTGCAGTAAGTGAGCCCAAGGGAGACTAGCAGAATAAACAGCCAATAAAATTTTTTAACCCATAGAATTGTGAACAAATGAAATAATGTCCTTAGCTTCAAGGTTTTACAGTGGATTTTAAGTAGTTATAGGAAACAAATGCAGAGGATATTAGTAAAATATTAAACAATGAAGAAATAGGCCAATTGGAGTCCTTATGTTATGAATGTTAGTAGGAGAACAGAACTTACTAAGCACAGTACTATGACAAAACTAAACAATCTGCAACTGTTGACTCCTCTTTCTTCATGGTCAGAGTAAGACATTCAGGGTGAATCCCGAGAAATAACCTGTCTTTGCTGCTAAGAGCTTCTTACAACATGACAATCATGAAAGATCACAGTGACCAATGCCCACTGGCACCCTCCTTCCAGAGACCCAACTAATCTGTGAATCTCTCTTGAGAGCCATGGGAGACAGCATTTAGAATGTATTTGGAGAAAAACATCTTTCATTTTATCTGCATTTCTTATAGCCAGACCAGAAGTAAGTCTGGCTTTACAATATCATGTAAATTGACTCAAAGATATAGAAGAAATGTACAAGAAGCTTTCAAGGAAATAGTCACATTATTCAGTATTCAGTGGAATATTTATTTTAAAAAAATGTGAAAATGTTTTTGAAATGCAATTTTTAGAATATTTGTTAGCTAACAAGTTGATATATTGGGTAGATCCAAAAAGTCATGCTCTACTTAAGCTGTTTTCAAATTTAAATCTGTTTTTAAAAAACAAATAATTTTACATATACTTACAAAATATTTTTAAATCAGTCTGAAAAATGAAACAATTTTTATCAGGAAATTTGCATTTAGCTATTGTAATAGCTCTGACTCATTAAATGACTCATCCATATCTATATCTAATTTAGCAATACTGGTATATTTTTAAGAATGTTTTTGGATTGCAGCATGATGTTTTTGGTTTTTGTATTCTAATTCACTTGGTTGCAATCTTTCTCAAAGTTCCGCTTTGTGGCCAAGAAATTTAAAACTGTTGAATGCTCACCAGACTCCTCTTAGTGCACTGTACTTTTGAGCAGATAGATCTTTACAGATACTACAGTACCTGGGAAATTTGGAGCAATTTATGCTAAATAGAAATAAGTATAAACTGTATTTTGGGTGGAGGGGTACTAAAGAATTGAACCGAGAGACTTTACACTGAGCTACAGCCCCAGGCTTTTTAATTATTTTTTTTTTTTAAATTTAAACCAGAGTTTCACTAAATTGCTAAGTTTTCCAGGTGGGTTGTAACTTGTGAACCCCTGCTTCAAACAGCCAGAATGCTACAATTGCCGGCATGCACCACCAACCTAGTCTTCAACTGTATTTATTCACATTAAAAGATGTAACTATATGAGCCGAAATGTATTCTGAAAGTTTTCCTTTCCTTCAATTTAACCAGATGGCTTTGTCAAATGTTTTACAAGACAAAAGCACATCAAATCAATGTCTCTATTTATGATGCTAAATTTAGATGCTATAAAATTGTACTTTATCTCAATTTCACTCCAATCCAGTACAGAGAATAAACATACACAGTTGACAATAAGAACTCAGTCAAATTTTGGTTGCTTCATGTGTAGATGCCCAGAATGACAGCGAAGTACATCTTTTGCTTCTGTTTATGTTAAATCACTATTTATCTGTTTATTCAAAATTACCTTTAAATATCATTGGAAGTAGATTCACAAATCCAGCGGCTTTTTTGGTTTTTTTATAGGTACACTTTCTTAGTTCTTATTTTATTGATACTGGAAGACCTGGCACACAACTAAAAATATTGTTAAAAGATGAGAACACTATATAGTTTAGATTTACATCAAAGAATGAGTGATGAAAATCCCAATAGCTAGGTCATTTCACACCACTGTTTGTAGAAAGACCACTGATCCTTTAGTTTCCACTCATGTTTTGTGTACACCTCATCACTTCATCTGTCATTGAACTGCTTTGCCATTTCCTCTGCCCCTGAGGCTGTGGCAAGGTCCACAGTGTGGCTCCGTGGTGCACCATGTGGCCATAGCAGCAGCACTATTGAATATTTTTTTCAGCAACACCTGAAATAAGAAAGGTTAGGCTTTTTCTCTTCAGTCCTGACCGTGGGCTGACTCTGAAGGGAAAGAGTTGATTATTTTAAGAGTCAAAAGGTGTGAAGAAAAAATGCTCTGCATACGATTGTCATTCAAACTTACATGAGAGGTAAGGAGGAGTGGCCAGTTGACACTGGGTCTCACCTTTCATAGATGAAAACACATGGAAAACTTCCATACAATCCCAGCTAATGCAAATACAACTATTCAGAGACTTTGGACACATGGTTAGTTAACTGGATAAGATGGCAGGGCAGTTTCTTCCAGGTGAATTGGCACCTAACTTTAAGATATAACCTTCTTATAATGCTCATATTCAAATACATAAGTGGCATATTACTTAAAAATCCCAGAAAAATGTTTTTATTTCATTAGCCTTGAATTAGTAAAAACATCAGATCTATAACATTCTTGCTTTAAATGCAAAATCATCATCTTTTGTGTACATTTTCCATATGTGGAAAAAGAGTTTGGAAGAGTGAATTCCATCTTTTTGATGTACCAGTGACCTGCAGATACAGAGCACTTGGCTCCTTCCAGTGTTTGCTCTTTTATTTTTTTGTTGTTATGGTTGTTGTTTTAAATGATATTTCAGATCTCTCAATGAATACTACACAGTCTTAAGGTCAGTGTTTCAGATCTTTATCTTGTTACTGAAAGCCCTATGATTTCATCCAGTCTCCATGCGTTTACAAGAGGCATATCATCTACCTCAGGCTTCTCATTTGTTTTTTCTCCCAGCCAAATATGATTAAAGCACACTTAAATGTATATTTTTGTAATGTGTCCCATGCTTATATGACTTTGCATATGCTGTTTTCTCTGTCTGCATCATCCATTAGTCCATGACTTTTATTCATTTAACAAATATTTATTGAGGATCTACGATACTTAGGCCCTTGTGAGGCATCTTAATTTGCCTCTGTATCTCCAGTGTCTAGTCAAGCACTTAAAAGAAGTGGGTTTGTGTGTTTCTAATGAGCATAAATGAATGAATATAGCATTTTTTTATTTCAAGAGTTTAAAGGAACTACAATTGGGCAAGACATAGCATCATAGGTAAAAGAGATCACATGAGCAAACAGCATAGATGCAGACTCAAGAGTTTCTTACTCTCTGCCTCCTTTCTCTTTGATGTTTTGAGTTTTGATTGACTACAAAGGACAAAGATATACAATAATAAGGAAGAAATTTTGATCTCACACCATCTAATTATTCCTGCATTCCAGCTGATTTCCTCAGTGAGATAATAAGATACTCAAGTAGAAAACCTAAAAGCAGACATGACATGATTGCTAGTGGCAGAACCACTGGTGGAAATCTGACCCATCTTCACAACATGTTGCAGGAAGTTTCCCTTCGTATGAAAATACATTCTCAAATGTAAGGACCTTTTTATATTCTGTAACACTTCACTCTTCCAGCACTTATTTTTGGCTGGTATTCATATCAATTCATGGCTCCTGCTCATGTCTTCATGTCTTATAGCATATCGTGAGCTATTTGAGGACACAACACCAGAATGTGGCCATTATTGCAGCAGTTGCCAATATATCTTTGATGTCTGGTGATTTGGTTGGAAATTTTAATTCCATTATTTGGATGTATTTTAGCGTAACAATATTCCCTCAATTGCTTACAAACAGAGAACTGCTATTTCTTATATGTGGCTATGCTTCCCAGCACCTTCTTCATTGCCCTTCAGCCACACAGTCTCTATCTCCTCAATGACATCAAACTCCCTGTACTTAGAACTGTTCACATAGACTATCTATAAAACCAGTCTTTTCCCTCCATTCCAGTATGTGCATACTCTTATGCACACATATGCACATGTGTGTAACATAGATAAATATAAAACACACACAAGAAACATGCACACATGCATGCACATACACAATGTCCTTTCTGTACACTTAGCTATCAGTCTCAAGACTTTCTTTAAAGTCAAAAGAGCTCGGAGACAGCTTCTTGAAACAGTCTGTGCAGACATTCAGTTCCCCAGTTACTATAAAGTGCTATGATACTTCAATAACTTACATCCACTGTTTTTTGAGAGTAACTATAACCTTATTTGTTTGCCTCCTTGTAGGTTATCTGTCTCTCCAATTAACAGTAACATGTCACATATGCCTATTTTATTGGCCACAGTATACATTAGCACAATATTTGACATATACTTGGATAATATGAGTTTCAAATGGCTTTGCAAATCTTTGAACCTCTTCTAAATCTTGTTACAATGCTAGAAATTGGAGATGAGGGACAAAACCATCCTGTGTCACACAGCAGGACAATGAGCCATAAAGGAACTAAAAACACCCTCCAGGCCATACCCTTGCTCTATCTCCAGTTTGGAAACAAAGTTAACAAGAGCCTTTAGCATGACTTTGACCAAGGACTTTTCAGGAGATGCTTTGAGGGATCTCAAATGCCCACTTGAGCAAGCAACCTTCCATCAGAAGCAGACGTGTGTTGTGGGCTCTGAAAGGGGAAACCTTCTTTGTGTCACAGTTGAAAGCACCACTCTGGATATTTAAAGCAAGCCCTCTTTTTAAAAATTAATGACCTGAAAGGAGAGAGAAGAAGCTGCCTATGTAATGCAGAAAGAGGAGCTAGATGACCACAGCCCTGGGCCCTCTCCAGATGATGTCATCAGCAGCCTAGATAATATATCTCTAGCAACGTGCCTGACAGAGATGGAACAGGATTTCAGTAGAAGTCAAAGAAGTTGGTGGCAACAGAATCTGAAAATAAGATGTTTTACAAACCTGGCTGACCTATGTTTTTATATTCTCTGTGTAATTAGATTATCCAGCAAACAGCATAGAAACCACAGTTTTCTCTGGCTCTAGGAGCCAAGATATTTGCAGCCCATGAGAATAAGCAGAGTGGTAAATGGACCTTTCTCCGCTGCTTGTCTGTGTGTGTGGCCTTTTATTTCAAAGTGGAGCAATGGAATACTTGATTTGTTTTCTCAAGAAGTCAACTACTCTCTCATTGTGTATCACTATTACGTTTTCTTACAAACTCAAAATTACAAGTGTGTGACAAGTAAAAGAACAAATGACCTGGGTGTGGTGGACCGTGCCTGTAATCCCAATCTTTGAAAGGTTGAAGGAGGAGGATTGCAAGTTCAAGACCAGCCTGGGTAAATTAGTTAGGCTGTGTTTAAAAACAAAATTAAATGCTGGGACTGTGACTCACTGCAAAAAGCCAAGTTTCAATCTCCAGCACAAAAGAAAGAAAAGAACGTGTAGGTTTGAAAAAACTGAATGGAGTAGAATGAGTGGGATGACTTAAATTAATTTTGGAGCACCACTAACCATGTGTTTCATGTGCATTGCAATATCTATAGACTTTCCAGGCCCCAAAGTCAGAATGCCAAATAGTAAGTACTTACATTTGTGATCCAGTCACCTTACCTGATCAGTAAAAAAGGGTGCATTAGAAGTATCCAAAAAATGCCATTTCCCTTTGTTTCTGTCTTTATCCAAGTCATTGTCATTTGTTTCTATTTTTATTTCCTACAGTATCTACCATCATACTTGCTCTTTTACAAATGCATTTTCCATTGCTAGTTTGGTATAAAATGTTAATTGCTTTTGTTACTTTCCTGCCTAATGGTTTAGTTTTCCATTGCTTCTTGAATAAATGTCAAAATCCTTCCATAAAAGGGTCTCATATGTTCTGGTAATTGCATACCTCTCCCATACTTCCATTTATACATGTGGCTTCACTGCTCCCTTGCTTCAGACACAATATATTTTTATTTTCTTCACTATGCCACTGCTTAGCTTTTACATATGCCATTCTTTCCACATGGGTGCTCATCACCTCATACAAATATGGTTAATTCTCATTCATGCTTTAGATCTCAAACGTACTACTTCAATGAAAACATCTCTTAATCCACTCTCTCAGCCTGTTCACCTAAATATGCAATGTTCTTTCTCATAACAACCTGACATTCTTCTCCCGCACAGTAGATAATTTTCCATTCATAACCATATGTTATTTTCTATCACTAATTGCTTAATTGATTATAATATGTAGGTGAGAAGAATAAGACTCTTCTTATTCTCCAAGAGTAGGAAACAGTACGTGGTCAGTATATATATAAATAGGACTCTATAATATGTAGGTGAGAAGAATAAGACTCTTCTTATTCTCCAAGAGTAGGAAACAGTACGTGGTCAGTATATATATAAATTAACCTCCTTTTTTTCTAACCCTGGGAAATCAAATGCATGAATTCAATTCTAAGGAAGTTGACCATGGCATGGATCATACCTCACAAAATGCTATTTTCATTAAAAGCCTTTGAATAATCATTTTCCAATGATAAGACCATTCAGCATGGCCTCCAAAATATAATTTGAATTGCAGTTTTACTCATCAATAAAATTCCTCTATCACAGTACTACTGTGATGACGAAGTGTTGGAAGTACAGTACTCCAGGCCTGATTTACAGAAAGCATTCAGTCAGATAAAGAACTAAAGTCAGATAAAGAACTAATGAGTTGCTAGCCAGATTTTTAAATGAGTTCATCAGTCCCTTAAACACCATGAAACAAATGTTGTCATTCTCAGATACAGAGTCACTGAAAGAGGACCAGTAGATTATCTTTCCAACACAGCTGTGGAAGAGACTGAAGAAAAATCAGAGGTCCAGAGAGTAGGTATATCTTGCCCAAAGTATCACAGAGAATTATGCCAGAGAAACCTTCTTTGCACAAAGCATCTTCTATAGCTTTGACATTAGTAAGGAAAGTGACATCACTTCTAGGACATCTGCCCTAGTAGGTAGCATCTTGAGACCCAAGCCAAGGACACCTCAAATCTCCTTGGACATGCTTGTTCAGCGACTTGCTTGGCTGCCATCCACCTGACTCACAACTTCAGTAATGGCAAGATGTGCACAGTAAGAAATGAAACAAACACATGCCCATACCTGGGTCAAATTGCCAAAATCATATTCAAACCCCTTTAGTTAATTGGAAATTGCTGGAGGGGACCTCCATTCTGTAGCTGAACAACAAAAATGCTTCCAATGGAGACTTCACTTCCCAGAGGTGAGCTGAGATCATTTCTGATGGTGTAATACTCTGTTATTTTTAGAACAACAAACTAGATCTCACTGAATGACTGCTGGGCATAACCAAGTCATGTGGAAGCTATAGCTCAGAAAAGATGTTTTCCAATTATAAGATCTTTAACTTGTCCTGGTCCATATTTTTAAGAAAAAAGGTTGATTATAAAGTCTACCAAGCTTTGCTTTATTATATTGTTAAAAATATATTTATTAAATTGCCTTCAATATGATAATAACTGTTAGATGCTAGGAAATTTATGTTAAAGTCATATTTATTAACTTCTATTGTTTGTATAGATAGATCTTTGAAAGCAAAACTAACAATATCCTGCTCTTATAAAGGGGACCACACAGTTCCATGGGAGGATACAAGAGGGCCACCTAACCCTTTTCAGTTGCGGCAGAAAGAGTTTATCAAAGAAGTGACATTTAGCATGAAAACTGAAGGAAGTTTTAGTTGAACAGAGAGGATGAAAGACATTTTAAAAACTTGCATATGAAAGAATACCTGGCACAACTGGATAACTGAAATTTCTTGAGCCTAAAATAGTAAGATGAGTTGAAAGAATAAGCAGAAACGGAATATTAAGAAGTTATGGAGGCCACTCTTAGGAATTATCTACTCCTAGGCCAGACAGAAGCAAAGAGTGACTGAAAGCAAACATGATATTCCCTTGTACTCTTCACTTGAAGGGTCACTGGACTGTAGGAGAAGAATGGATGGATGGTGAATGCAACGCCAGAAGAGCAGTGGGGAGCTGCGACTGAAGTCGTGTGAAGAAATGACACTAAGCAGTATTGTGGGTACAAGTGACACTTTCTGAGCTGTTTCAGAACCACTTCAGCAGGAGAAAGAGGAAAATTTGTAGAGGAAAGGCACCAAGGGAAGAGGGACCAAGGAGCCCCCTAGAGGAAGGACATAAATTCAGGTATCACCAAGACATTTGTTGTGGATCAACTAGTTGGTCAACTTGTAACGTCCGGGTGAACTGAATCAGCAGGTTCTGGTACGGAAGGCCCACCTGAAAATTGTTCCAAATAGCGTAAAAGCTAAGCTGGAGAGGAAGATGGTGTGCTGTAGAGTCTCCTGGAGAAGCTTGTCATGTTGGTTTTCCTGATATGAGCTCAGCTGTTTTCATCATCAGAGAAGCTTGGTTCCTTGCTGGCACTGAGGATGGCTTCATTACCCTTCAGTGGAGCTCTGGTCCTTACCTGGAGTGTTGCTTTCTGTCTCCAGTGCAGATTCCTCAGCCTGGCGGCACCAATCCTTAACCCTACCGGTACAGAATTCCTAGTTTCCACTACTGAGCTTTGGGCTTTCCTGGTGCAGATCCTTGATACAGATTTGCATGATACATTGCCATGGGCTCCAGGTCATCACCTAGACTCCTGCAGGACATAGCCAAGTGATCCAAGCCCTCATCTGGATTTTTTGGGTCCCTAGTGAGTGGACAGATCTCTTGCACTCTTCTACATTTGACTTTTTGAGATGAATATATATAGATCACCTTATAAATTATAGGTCCTGTAGTAAAATTGATTCCCTTGCAAACCCTGAATACAACAGATGAGAAGCAGAGTAACGGAAAGGGCAGTCTGAGCAGAAACAGGAAAATAAACACCACACTGTGTTTAGGAAGCAGCGCGTAGTTACCTATGTAGTTACCTACCTGCTAAGTCTAAAATGCCAGGTCTGGGCATTAAAGAATCACTGTGTATGTGTGTGTGTGTGTGTGTGTGTGTGTGTGTGTGTGTGTGTGTGTATGTGTGTGTGTGTCTGTGTGTGTGTGTGTGTGTCTGTGTGTGTGTGTGTGTGTGATTTGATAATAAAGAGGCATTAGATTGTTTATTTGTCTTGATTCTTGTTTATTAGCTTATTTGCTTTTGTAGTTCTAAACAAATGGTTTTGACAAAAGCATATTTAGTCTCAAGCCTTTTTTTACTTAATTATAACACCATGAACAATACAGTGGTACCTTGGTTCATGAATTTAATTATTTCCACGATTCTGGTCTCAAATTGAATTGTACAAAAATCAAATCAGCTTTGCCCATAAGGTCAACATTGAACCTAATCATTGAATTTAATTTGGTTCTTTTTCAATTCGGTTTGCCACCATAATCATGGAAAGAATTAAGTTAGTGAACTGAGGTACCACTGCATAATAATAAGCTTCTCTCTTTTTAAAACTCAATTTGATAATATATTGACTTTTTGTTGTTGTTATTCTATTTTGGAGGTGCTGATACCAAACTCAGCCCTCCTCCCACATGCTAGATAAACATGGTACACGCTGAGCTACACCCAAGCCTTTAGATTGATAGTTTGAAAATACTCATTTAAAGATTCATGTCTTGTCATTGTTTTTGCTTTATATTCTCATGGATTTATATTTTTTCATGTTTATTTGTCTTATTTAAAATAAAAGCACTAGAGGAAGAAAATACGGATATTTATTAAACATCATTAAATTTACTTACACTATATTAGCAGCCACCATCAGAGTCATCACTGCAGTGTTAATAAAGTAGTTTGTCTTAAAGTTTAAATGGGCATTGAGATGTCCATTTTCATCTCCAGCTTAGAAAATTGAACTTATCAAAATATTTAAGTTATCACAAGTTATTAGTGTATTGTTCCATTAGAAAAAACCTCAATGAACTATTAAAAATAAAAGAAAAATACATCTTTGCATTATTTTATAAAGTGAAATGGCCTTTAGATTTAACATTGAACTGAAAAATGTAGCAAAGAAAAAGAGGAAGGAAGGAAAGAATGTAGAAATGAAAGAAGATAGGAAGAAAAGACAAAAACATTAAAACAACCACAAGAACATAGAGGTCAATATTGTTCACAGTCTTGGTGTTCCAAGCTATTTTCTATAAACCACTAATATAGGAAATTATAAAAGAAGAATGGTAGGTTTGATATTAACTTTAACTTTTTAAATTGCTATGGAAAATACCAATACATTTGAAGCTAGTCTGAACTAATTTTTAAAAAGCACTAATATAATCAATCACCTTATTAAAAGTACAAAATGCACATGTATTTTAAAATTCTGGAATTATTTCCAAAGCTGTGAATGTCTGTGATCTTTGAACTGTAATAGAATGAGTAATTTAAAAAGTATTCAAATTTTCTGTCAGTATATTTGGACACCTATAAAAAATACTTTAGTCTGGGTAGTTTATAAGCAATATAATGTTGCTCACATTTCTATATGCTGAGAAGTATGAAATCAAGACAGCAACAGGCTGATTGTCTAACAAAGGCTTGTTCCTCAGTGACAGTACTTTCTATGTGTTCCATCATGTCAAATGGATAAACAAGCTCTCTCTGGCTATTTTTGTAAGTCTACTAAGATTATTCATTACAGAGAAGCTTTCATGACCTAATAACTTCCTAAGAAGCCCATTTCTTAATACTGTCATGTGAGGGATTGTTTTGAAATTTTAATTTTGGGACGGGAGCACAAATTTCATACCATGGAATTTTCTTATCTGTGTTTTCTATTTATCCCTAAAATAAGCATTCATCATCAAATACTTTTTGATGTGTGGTCTGTGTCTGCTTCTGCATGTTGAGAAGACACATGCAGAGTAGACAGTGGATTATAGAAGATATTTAATAATGCTAAAAACTCTTCCATTCATTGAGAGGTATTTAATAAATAACTACTCTATGTTCATCATTAATGTGGTTATCATGAGCTTTAGGCTAAAACAAAGAGTCACAATATGTTAATTTTCATTATTAAGCAAACAAGTATATACTGAACGCCTTTCCAATTGTACTAAATGCTCAGGACCTACTGAAAAGATTTTAGTGGTAGAAATGCAGAGAGAGAGAGAGAGACAGAGAGAGAGAGAGAGAGAGAGAGAGAGAGAGAGAGAGAGAGAGAGACAGAGAGACAGAGAGACAGAGAGACAGAGAGAGAGAGAGAGACAGAGAAAGAAAAAGAGAAAGAGACGGAGAGCTGTGCAAAGAGAAAAATGTATAATATAATATAGGAACTAGTCACATACAGGCTGCACAGAGTGCTGTGTGAACAGAGACAGAGACAATGAGCAACCATCTCTGCTCCAGAAAATCCCAGAGGACTTCCTAGAGCACATAGGACTGCTCATCACAGTCTCATGGTCAGGAGCACAAGGATAACAAAGGGACAGTTTAAGACAGAGCAAACAGGCCTACCTTTCTTGGTCCTTTATCTGGACAAATGAAATTCTCTTAGGCAAAGAAATTCTGAGAAAGCCCCTGAGAAAGCCCCTGAAGATACCCTCTCCACCAAGACCCCACAGAATTCTGTGTCTCCCAGCACTCTTCCTCTGAGCCTCTCACTCCAGTCTGAACATCAGTGCAGTAAGGAAAAAAGAAGGAACTCATGTAAGTTGGAAAGGTACTTTTTCTCTGAGTCACTGCTCCACAACAACTAAGAGGAACCTCGGGCTGAGGAAAACTGGGGTTTCCCTACTCAAAATAAAGGCTGATTCAAAATGAAGTTTCAGAGGAGACAAAAATGAAGACTTTATGTGTGTGATGCTTGTGTTAAACACACAACCTCATAATTTTCAACTCAGCACTACTACGAGC
This sequence comes from Cavia porcellus, assembly GCF_034190915.1. Lineage (NCBI taxonomy): Eukaryota > Metazoa > Chordata > Mammalia > Rodentia > Caviidae > Cavia > Cavia porcellus. The sequence continues at coordinate 172,106,101 of NW_026947484.1, read as the reverse complement.
TTATAGATCCCAAAGAAATCAGAGCAGTTAATATAGCTGTAGCAGTGCCTGGCAGCAGGATACCAGGACAAAGCTGTAAACTAGTCTGGATTTTGGAGGTACTTGTTTGATTATTAGCCCTGCCATCATTTGTTATGGGGGAAAACCTTCTCTGGGTTTCATTTCACCCAATTAACAATGATATCTGGATTTTAATTCCCTGCATGATTCTTAAAGTTAGGATACTAAGTTTATTTAGACGCCCTGTACATTACAGCCCAATTAATCTCTATATTTGTACTAGTCACCAAGAGACCTAAATATTTTAGTCAGACTATAATTCAAACTTCTTGCGCATGCAGCAGGTAATCTCATAGCAAGGTATTACTATGTCTCAGTGACTAGTGTTGCTTGTGTTCCTTATCTGGAATTCTTCCTTCCCTCCCTAACCTTTTCAGCTTGTCTTTCTTGCTTTCAACAACTTTGTCCAACACTTGCCATTTACTTAGGCCAATGAAATATGGAAGAAGTAACAGTATTGGTTCCAACCTAGGACATAAAAAGAAATGGCAAGTTCCTGTTAGCCTTGTAAGGCTTGTTTTGTCTGTGAGGAGAATACCGTGTCCTAGGGAGCCTACATAAGACACATGGAGTCCACCTGAGCCTATCCTGAAATCTCCAAGCCAGCCTAACTCAGCCAAGTCTATGAGAACCCAGCCATGTGATGATATGAGGACTAATGTACATGCTTCAGTCAAATATGTAGCAACAGAGCAACTTGAAATATGTTTTTTTCATAAGCAACAAGGACATGAGAGTTATTGGTTCTGTGACAGTATTATTTTAGCCAAAAGATGATGATTGTTGTAGTCTTCCTTGAACCAGACTCCTTAGCTATACTACAGAAGCTATACTGATGCAGAATAGGGCATTGTATTCATTTTTCATCGCTATTATAACAAACCTGTAAGCTGGTGTTTCTGGAGAACAGAAATTAGAAATTTTTCTGATTTAAAATCAAGGTATAGGCAGGAATGCACTCTTTCTGAAGACTCCAAAAGAGAACCCATTTCCTTGCCTTTTCCAGCTTCTAGATGCTTCCTGCACTCCTTGGTTATTGGCTCCATTATTCAGTCTTCAAAGATCAACTATCATCTCTCTCATTCTTTTCTTCTATCTTCCATTTACAAGGACACTTGTTATGTTGAGACCACTCAGACAGTGTAGGATAAACTTTGCCTCTTAAAGCCAGCTAATCTGCAATTGTAATCACATCTTCTTTGTTATTCTTCTTTCCATATGACCTAGCATATTAATGAGTTTCAGGAATCAGGCAGTGGACATGTCTGGGGATGCTATCCTTTGACCTATTACTTCTGCATTAATAGAAAGACCAGGGCAGAAGAAGAATTTGGTGTGAGCCTCCAGACTCTAGCCTATAGATCAACCCAAACCAAAGACCAGGTATAACCTATGTTTTGTTAACCTGGACTTATGTCTTACTTTAACTTAGCTGTGATGAATAGTTTAAAATAAACTTTCAAGAGCATACTACAGTGTTTCTGTACATTTTTCCCTCAAAATATTCTCTGGTATTGCAGAAAACTTCTCAGCTTCTATTCAGGCAGAGCCTTGACAAGGTTCCTGGAACTTAAAGAGTAAATATCGTAACTTTATAGGAGGGGTTGGATAGAATATCAGTTTACATGGTTGCCAAAGGAAGGTCTCAGGATAAAAATACTCATCTGTTCAATAGCTCATGGTTATCTTTTCCTCATTCCCTCTCTCTCCTTTTTCATTCTTTATTCCTATATTTACTTTCCAACTAAACTGGCTGTTGCTCAGTCCTTATGTCATACTCAGCCAATGAAGGGCTCTAAGCTAAACTCAAAACAACTACTATTAACCAAACAGCCTTGTCCTAAAATTGAAAGCCCCTTATAGGACATGTGGTTCAACTTGTGTAGGGAAGCCTGATCTGGCCTGTGATTCAGGAAGACTTTAATCTGTAATATCTCTCCCCAGGGACTGTCCAGTCTTCTGTACCTCAAAGGACATGGAAAATACTGTCTCATGAGGCAACATATTGAGTGTTGGACAGCTATTAATATCAGTTTTCTCATGAGACATGCTTATATTGCCCATAATCTTTTAAACACATCAATAACATTAGATAATCTTTTTAATAAAAGTATTCTGAGGGCTGGGAATATAGCTCAGCAGCATAAGCACCTGCCTGGCAAGCATGAGGGTGTGAGTTAGATCCCCTGTTCCAAAAAAATAAAAAGTAAAAAAAAAATAAACAAAAAGAATAAATATATGCTGAGATTTAGACCTAGACACAATTAAATTTAAAATTTTCATTCTTTATATTTATATCCCAGGAACTTAACCACACCACAAATTCAAATACTCTCATTACTGGTGAAATCATTTTTGCTAATTTAATTAAATTTTATAACTGAACTGAAAATGTTTCATGAGCAAGAATGTGAATTAATAAAAACAAAAGCTGAGTTTTTAACAGCTTTACCTATGCCATTTGCTAGCTCTGTATCCTTGGGAATGTCAGTTTCAATTACCAAGACTTAGTATCTTCATAAATAAAATTAGGGCAATCATGCTCACATCAGAAGACTGTCATGAGGAGAAAATTTCTTTCTTCATAAATTGCCTTTAAAAGGCCCTAAAATACTGTCTTGCTCAAATAAATGATTTAACTTTAGTTCAAGTTTCCAACTAAATATGGAACATTTTCACAGTGCACATAGGAATAGGGCAAAATTTATGGTAAGTTATGTCTTCACTTGGAAATGATTAAGATATTCTATATTAAAATGATAAAAGCCATGATGAATTATAGTGATAAATGTCCATTATGTCTTTTAAGTTTGATTCAGTTAAAGATAATATGAATCAATTGTTTTGTAGGTAATAAAAGTGCTGTTCCAGGTACTCACAATTTTGTGGTCTACAAATCCTCCGCCTCTGAACATTTCTCTGTGTAGTAGCTCCCTATGATGGTTAACTGTAGTGTCAGTTTGAATAAGAAATGCCTAGAAGATTGGTTCTGGTGTGTCTGGTTGATGGACCTACAGAAGATGGAAGACCCGGCCTGCACTGGAGTGACACCAACTAATAGATCTGTAGCCTGAATGGAGCAAAAAAACAAAAAGAAAAAGGAAATCTTGCTTTTGCTTCTTTGGAGGAGCCTCAGTTTTCACCGTCATCTTTGAACATCCATCTCCAGACTTCCAGTATGGATTCTCCAGCTTCCTGGAACAGATTCACATGGAACCCTGCAGTGAGCACCTACCTTAAACTTTCGTGGATCCTTTGAATATCCACTGCAGAGAGCACCAGAGAGGGAAAAGCAGGCATTGTTTTAGTGAACTCATGACTCACTGGATGTCTCAGTCAGAGTAATACTGGTCACTGGTACATCTGGCACAAAGTCCCTGAGGCTGAACTTGATCTATTCACAGTAACCCAAACACTGATGTGTTTCCAGGAATGTGAGTAGGAGGGACGGTCACAGTATTGGATATGTGATCAAAGAGTAAGCAAGGGTCAGATTATATGAGACATTTAAGGGTATGGGAGAAGTTTTATAGATTATTTTTAGCATGATGAGAAATCTTGGGAAATATTTGAAAAAGGAAGTTGCACAATCTAACTTACATTTTTTAAAAAAAATCAGACAGAGTTATTAATTGTCTGGACAATGAGTACACCTGAGGGGGGGACTGGTTATAACACAATCAAATGCATCTCTCTATTGGAGGGTGATAGCATGGGATAGTATGGTAGGTGTAAAAATGGCCAGGTTCAGAGCATAACTTGAAGGTAAAGTCATTGAAACAAGGGCTGGACTTGGTTGTAAAAGGTTAGGAAATGAAAGAAATCATGGATGACTTCTGTATTTTTGGCCTGAGTAATGTGAGAAATCAGAAGATTAAAGTTAGAGCTGTTATATGTGAAATTTCTATTAGATATTTGTGTATGTAATGTGTTTGCATAGTTATATACTTGAAAGTATCAGTATGTAGATAACTAGTAATATTTCAATAAGAGGGGAAAAATAATGCCATCATCAGCATAGCTATAGTATTTCTAAGAGTATCACCTAATGAACCGTGTTCCAAGTGCAGGAGAGGGACAGAGAAAGCAGCTAAACACCTCCAAGAGAGGACAAGGAAGATGAATTCAGGGCATGATGCTGGAATAGAGAAGCTAACAAAGTGGGAGGAGACCAAGAGCGAGTGGCAACTTGGGTGCTAGCTGGAGAAAATATTTCAAGGAGTGGACAACAGCAACAAATCATGGCACTAGAACAACTAACAGGACAAATATGAGCCAGCAGAACACACATCTGGCTTCTCTCTGCTTCGCAGGATAAAGGACTTATTTGACTACATCACAGCTATTTGCCCAATTTAGTTATCCTAACAGCTTTTTTTTTTTTTCTAGGTAATGTCAACTACATTCCCCAAGATACTGCTGTGGTAAAATGTTGATCTAGATTTAAGTAAGAGAGAACGACTGATTGCTTTTAGCTCTATTTGTACCTTTCTCTCTCTTCTATTGCAGAGAAAAGTAAGATGTACAGGCTTACACACAGGTGTGAAGTTGCGGTCTGATTTTGATTAGGCAAGGTCTAATTTCTTATAACTCACATATGAAAATTAAACCACAAGCTAAACTCTAAAGCACAGCATTTGAAGATTTTCTTATCATATAGCAGGTTGGAAGTAGGGCAGTGGTACTTAAAGTCTCCTGAAGGGTGGGCAAGACCTTGCCTGGCCTAAGCACCACCCTCCCTTGCCAGAGTCCCAGGTTTCTCTACTACTTAAAGAGAGGTGTTAGAAGAGATTTTTCTTTTCCAGATCTCTGGCAAGTGTTTGCTCAGATCTATTTTAGGGGCATTAGCTCACCACTGCTGTCTTCTGTTCCCAAAGAATTGTAAGAGCATTTCAAAAACATATTATTGCAACCCTCCCCCTGTTTTCTCTCCTGAATTCTCTCTTTTCTTTCTTCCTTGACCTGTTTGGATTCAACATGGATTCGTTGATAATGGCATGGAAAAAGCTTTATGTGATCATAGCAGAGAACAGATGTGCTGCCACCCTACTGCCCCTTGGAGCTCTCAGAACCCATTTGCATCATAAACAGTTATGGAATGATACACAGCGTGCATGCAAACAGCCATGCAGCTGCAAGATCACCTACATCGGAGTCACAGACTTCTGCTCAGTGCAAAGCTCACTCTTGCTGGTTACATCCTGCACTGGACATTTTGCTGAAGAACAAAAAAGTATGTGGAGTTACTGAAAATATAAGGACCACCTTTCCATGCCAGTTGTCAAAACGTTCTCAGAATCTTTACAACCACCTTGTAAGGTTTATATCTCATAAGTATCATTATTCCCAGTTCACATTCAGCTGAAGTGATCTGACCAAGATCTATTAGAACTAAACTATAAACCTAGGCCTTTCTTTTGCTCTGGCCCTGAGTTTCCACAAAATCAACTCTAAGAGGAGTGGAGAGAGGAAGAGAAAATAATTGCTATCATCAAAGAATTCTGAGTTTACAAAAGGAATTAATTTAAAAGCATGAATTAATGTAAGACATATCATGTACCATCTTGGTCAAAATAGACTTCAGGCACATTTCCTATCTTGGCTTCATCTCTTTTTTACATGATTTCTATCTGCCAGACATCATACTAGACACTTTGCATAATCTCTAAAAGTCATAACAACTCTGTTATGTCACCCTTTAATGTAAGTAGAAATGGTACACTTTCTTTTGTGAAAATTTCCTTCAAGTATCCTTTCCTGTGACAGGGAACATTTGATGTTTATACTGGCCATACGTGTACATACCCTGGAGAAGTAAACAACATTTATTCCTAATCTGGTGACTTAAAAATCATATAAGGTTATTTGTTAAAAGTTGATCACTGAGAGTGAAATGAAAGGAAACTTTCTCATCTGAAAATATCCTCTCAGCTACTCTTTCCTGTTTCTGGGACAGCAGATCTCCCTAATTTGGTAATACACGATGCACAGTAATGATAGGGAAAAAAATAACCTTTTCTTTCATCGAGCAAAAAATGATCTACTTCTGTTTTGAATCACCTTCAAATAACTAGGTATTTCTTCCTGCAAAGAGTGTTTTAACTATAAATATAAGAGCATCAGTATCTTGGTGAACAGCAGTAAATATTAAATTCTTTTTGTTGACTTGTCTCTTGACTCCTGCCAGCAGTCTCAGTAGTGGTCTAGGCATATTTTAATGTAAAGCAATTACTGTGCCTTTTAGGATTGACAAGAAAGTGGAGATGACCTGCGTCCACATACCGATATCAAAAAGGCTAATGCACTTAGTGAGCGTATGATATCAGGTCTTTTGTGCATTTCCATTCTCTTCAGAAACAACAAATGATGGGAGAGAGCACGGAGGCTAGAAGAAAAGGAAAAAGAAACAAGCAATGTGTTCAGATGTGGTGGCGTAAGCCTGTAATTCCAGTACTTTGGGAGACTAAAGCAATAAGGCTGCAAGTTTAAGAACAGCTGGGCAACATAACAATTGTCTTACGAAACTTTCTTGTCCCTGGGACTCAATATCCAACACCCACAACTGTAAGGAGCACAGGTTTATTTTGGCTCACAGTTTGAGAGAGAGACAGACAGAGAGACAGAGAGAGAGAAGCAGAGATCAAGGGTGGGGGTAAGCACATAGACTGTTCCATACCACACCCCCATTGACCCATGTTCTCTGGCCAGACTTCAACTCCCAATATCATACCTAGCTGTAATGTCATCTGTGAACTAATCCACTGATGATTATCACCCTCCCATGATCAATTCACTTCATCAAAATTGTACCTATGAGCACATGAGGCTTTGGAGACATCTAGATATAAGTAAATTGGGGAGGTACTGGGGATCAAACTTCCAACCTCATGCTTACCGGGCAAGCACTTGAATCACTGAGCTAAATTCCCAGATAAATTCAATCCCTAGTAGTAGAAAAGAAATAGAGGAAGGAAAAAGGGAAGGAAGGAAGAAAGGAAGGAAAGAGAGAGACAGAGAGAGAGAGAGAGAGAGGAAAGAAAAGAGAGAGAAAACAAAGATAAGATAAAATGAAAAAAGAAGGAAGGAAGAAAACATGAAAAGAAGAGACAGATCAGAAAAAAGAAAGGAAGGAAAGAATGTGAGAAATGTAGGGAAAAAAAGAAATTAACTCAAAATTCCAACTATCTCATAAATGTAGTACCAACATGTATTAAGACATCCATTATATATGTAGTCAAAGAGGAATGAAAGTCCTGAGCTTCCTCTTTCTACTAATCCTTCTTTAATGGCTGATACAAATCCCACTATATTAAGAGCTGAGCTCTGAAGAGCTCTCATGTGTTCCAATGAATTATATTGGATGTATCAAGTTAATTCTATCAAGTTTTAGCTTACACTCCTTCAACCAGGTCCTAAAGAATATGCATTTGCTGATGTACATGACTTCAACCAATGTTAGAGACTGCTCAGTGGTACTGTAGCTCTAGTGAAAGATGAGCCAGTATCTGACCTTACTCCATTCCACAAAGCTAAACATTCAGTTGCAGGCCTTTATTGAAAAGGGATACTACATTCTCCTCTTGCCCTCTCTCACTCTGTTACTAGCTTGGAATTTGTCTTCAAGTCAACTGAAGTGTCCATAAATTATAACTGTTAAAAGCAAGAGAAACAAGATGCAAGTTCTCCACAGAAAATTGCACTTATTAGGGGCAAGTTTCTGAATTTCACTATTTTTATTGAGAAAAAATACTACTTTATAATAGTCTATAACAATTAAATGAAGCAATATTTGTAAAATACTCAATATAATGCCAGAGATGTAGTAAGCTCTCAATAAAAGAGTGATTATCCAAATTATACATGGTGAAGCAGTTTTTATCATCTCTATTCTACTCTCACTTTCCTTGTTGCTAAATACCAGGGTCTACATGATACATGGTGCTGGTACTTGCAGAGTATTTTATTAGTGAGAAGAAAGAAACTATTTTCATAATAACCTTATATTTCTTGAGTACTATGCCAAGTGCACCAGGTAGATTAACACATTTAATCCTCACTACACCCTGTGAGATATTCATAGCTAGTATTATTTGCCATTTCACAGAAAAGGAAATTAAAGATTATAGAAGGTAAGCAGCTTGCTCAAGCTCATGCAGTTAATAAGTAGCAGAATTGGGATTCCCACTGAGGGAGTCTAACACCACAGCCCAATCACTTAACCAATGTAGCATGCTAAGCTTTCTTCCATGTAACATGGGTTGGGTCTCATTTTTAAAATGGGTGACAAAAAAGAACAAACACTTGGAAGGTCAAATGTGCCCAGCTGTAAGCAACATTTGAGACTTGGCTTGCCAACATGGAAATCTGTTTCTTTGCAAGCTTTTATGAGTTATGTTGTTGAGTTCCTTCACTGGCTGTCTTCTGTATATTCTTTACAGATGATTGTCAGAGAATTTCTGGGTTCTGGGAAGCAGCTGGATGGCTCACATAACCGTCTTTGCACTGTTCTGGCACAGATGTGAAATGTTCTTGAATTCGACACAGATAAAAGCAAGTGGCTATTGATCAGACTTTCGACACTGCCTCCACAGACTTTTCTGCCATCATTTTTTGCATTTTACTAGTAATATTGGTGACCTTCTAAGATTCTTTAAAATCATTTTGATCATTCCATTAAAGGATCTCCCAGTAGATGTCACAAGCCCAATTTGGATGAAGCTTCTTATGCTTCATTCACGTAGTTTCAATCCACAGTTCCAGAGAGATAATTCCTTTCTCAGTCACTGCAACTATCGTGTTTACAATGGGCATAGGGTTGGTGGGGCTGCTGTCAACACGGTCAGAGTCCACATCACAGGAAACATTGGTGGTATATAGCTTCACATATATTTCCTCCATTTCCAGAAGAGTGTTATTCTGAGTTTTAAATAGTTCCACGTTTGGAAGGCAGTCCAAGTGGAATGAGGAACACACATTCCAAAGCAGGCTTGTAACTTCTAAGAGGCTCTGATACTCACTCTCCATGGAAATACCGCTCAGTGAGTGACCAAGCAGAGGAAGTCTTAATTTGAAAATAGAAATGCACACCGTCCACTCATTTCCTGATTGATTGATATGTTATATGTTAGAGATATCTGGGCCATACGTAGCAGATGGTGTTATAGATACTTGATTCATCAATCCGTCAGTGATACACTAGCCAGGATGACATAAAGACTCTCATAAATGAGATATGATGAAGTACAGATTAAAAAGAAAAAAAAACATATTTAGACTGAGACTTAGCAGGTAGATACCACTATTCTTTTTGTAATCTTAGTGTCTTATTCAGCTCAGGTTGGTACTATAAAATGCAGTTAGTTAAATGGTTTAAAAAATAGGCATTTATATCTTACCATTCTGGGCATAAAAATTGGGGATCAAGATGCCAATTAACTCTGTCTAGGGAGAGCTAATTCCTAGTCTTCAGATATTTGCCTTCTTGCTATATCCTCATATAACAGAATGACCCAGACTTCTAATCTCTTCTTGTAAGTACACTCTTCCCTCATGAAAACTTTATGACCTCATTCAAACCTAATGCTTTACAAAGGTCCTACTTCCAAACACTGTTGCATCAGGGATTGAGCTTCAAGACATGAGTCTTGGAAGAACACAGTTCAGACTACAGCACTCATCAAATCTGCTTCCTGTCTTGGAAAGGAAAGTCAACTGTTACTATCCGTTAATCTGTTATCTGTATTATGGATATGAACAAGTTCGCCCTTCTATATTGAGCTGGAACTAATACTATTATTTTAGAGCAGGCTCTGCACGAGATGTTAAATTTGAAGTAACTAAGAACAAGGGGAAAAGAATGACTTTCAGCTCTGCTTTCAAGGAGAATAACCTCACCCATTGGCCCTAGGGGGCAGCCAATGTTTCTAGCAGTCTAACTAATCTCAAATCTCAACCCTTGTAAATTATAAGGCCCATTTTCCAATCAATTCCTGCTGCAATTCTGAGTGCTTATTGAGAATTAAGAGCTGGAGAGCAGCCTGAGTTGCAGAATTCCTAGAGTTAATTCCTAGTGCCATGTTCTAGTGGAACAAGAGCAAGTTCTAGTAAAAAAAAAAAAAAAAAAAACTGGCAATATTGCAAAGTAAAAGTAAGAATAATCCAATCTGGATATAAAGAATGCATTCAAAATGGTTTCCAAATCAGCAACAGGCAGGCCAGATTCAATCCTTGATATATTTTTAACATCTTATAAAAAGCTCTTGCATTTGATGTTTCAGTTGGTCTTTAAAGTGGGGGAGGGTACACACTAAAGATGAATGGCAAAATTCTTATCCAATATGTAAATAAGTTACAGAGAACTTTCTAACGATGATCCAGCCAACTAGTAGTGGTTTCTGTATTCTATTGTTGCCACTTAAGGAAAGAGATTAGGAAGTAGGACTCTCCAGCCATATGTAAGTGACAGGCGCTACAGTGGCTTTAAAAGATGCTACAGCATTCAATCTTAAGAACCAAGAGCTGACGAAACAAGATGGTGAGAGCAATGCAGGGCTTCAAATCAAGTTAATAGGAAATCAAAAAAGTTACTATAATATATCCTGTTTTTTTTAATTCTGTTTAGTTTGATAGTATCAAGTTTGAGGGTATAGGCAACTACTTTGAAGGCAATAAGATTCACTATGATGCCCCTTCTGATCTGACTATTATCTTCTTTTGAAGTCCAGTAATGTCTCCAATGTTTAGGTTTTATTGGTTTTATTATTTACTGTTTTGTTCAATTTTATTATACCTGATGATATAGGCAATTCTTTTTAAGGTAGCAAGAGGCATTATGGTAGCCACTGTTGATTACCTTGTATTCTGTTTTTATATCATATACTATGTCCATTCTTTTGTTTTGACTGACTCTGATTTGTTTTGTCACATTTGGTTTTATTCTTTTCCCAAAAAAAAAAAAAAAAAAAAAAAAAAAAAGAACTGTGGGAGTAATAAAACCCAAAATGTGTAATTGTTATTGTAAAAAAGAGAGAAAAAGAAAGTGCTCTAAAGGATACAACAGCAAGTGTGTTTAGGTGCATAAGATAGATGACCATATTACTAAGTTTTTGTTGGATCATTGAACACAACTGTTTGCAGTCACACTTTTTGAATGTCCACTTTGTATGCTTTAATTTTGTAACTTGAACAACTATTTCTAAGATGACAATATGTAATCTATTAGCTAGTGATTTCTTGCTGCTTATTTATTTTGAAATTCTGTATTACTTGTATCCTTTCAGTGTTTGTTTTGTTTTGTTTTGTTTTCTTTAAATAATTTTTTTTAAAAAAAGAACCAATAGCTGAGCACCTTCTGTCTATCTGGAGTAGTAACAGCCTCCTCATTTAAGCTCCAACTCCTTGGGACATTATGTGATGTCATCCACTTTCACAGACGAGGAAAATGAAACTATGATTAGGTAAGCAATTTGCACAAGGTTCTTCAGCTCATATACGAGGGATTTCAATTCAGTTGTGTCTGGGCCTGGAATTCACACTGGTTGCAGAATTCTGTGCCAACCACTACAGTGTACTGTGACTTGTTTTCTATGGCTATGAATCTAACACTTAATACTATTCATGGTTTCACTGTTTTGTTTCAATTTAAAATAGTGTGAATATTATTTCTCTATGTATTCACTGTTCACTGTTTTGTTTCAATTTAAAATACAGTATGAATATTATTTTTATATGTATTCAGTGTTAAAATTTTAGAAAACACAAAAGGTCACAAAGAAGCAATAATTACCCCTCATTCGGTAGTTATGAAAACATAAGAGATAACATTTCCTGAGTTATATAATGTTTATGTACTCCAATTCCAGAGTCAGTCAGGCTTAGATTGAAATCGCAGCTCAGTATTTAATAGTTGTGTGGATTTGCATAAGTTTTTGTTTGTTTCACTTTGTTAAAAATGTTGACATATGAAATATTTCACTTGAAAAAATATAAAAATAATAGCCAAGATTTCTATTATACTGTGTAAGGTGATCATATAAAATTTCATCTATGTGAACTCACTTATTCATCAAACACACACACACGAAAACATGAAGTAGGTACCTATATTTCTCTCACTTCACCAATAAAAAAGTCAAGACAAAAACAGGTAATACTTTCAAAAGTCACATAGCAAAGAAATAATAGAGCTGAAACTAGAACTCAGACATTTTCACTACATAGCCCAAGTTATCAACCATTAATTATTCTGGTAGTATTTAATACTGTTACTTTTCCTTCATTATTTTTATTTTACAAAATTGGAAACATATTGTTTTGTTATCAGCTTTCTTCATTTAACAATATGCCTTGAACATGTTGCCAAATACTTAAACGATTTTAGGAAACATATTTTTTTGATGTCTACATGGCATTCAATTGAATGTCAAAAATGTAAATTAACTTAGCCAAATCTCTATTGTTAAGCATTACAGATGTTTCTAATATTTCACCACAATAAACAATGCTGAGATGATCATCATTTACATGCATTCTCTGTTATTTCCTTTGGATCAATTCCTAGAAACAGAATTGTTCAGTCAAAAGAATATGATGTGTTTTATGTGGATATTGGTGTTTGGGGTCTGATTTTTGAGAATCTGTGAGTCTTTCTGTAACCTTACCACATCAGGCATACTATTGTGCCAGGGAACTATTACAAGTCACAACACTAGAGTTAGGAAACACACATTACATGCAACCCAGTGTTTACTATATAGAAAGCAGTGGTTCATCAGACCAGACTTTTTGCTAATTCATGATTGGAAAATGTAATGACTACTTAACCCTCTGCATTAGAATAGCCCTATTGCAGAGTCTAGAGACATTTTGTTTCACAGTTTGGTGAATGGAATAGTTCTTTACGGAGCAAGTAGTATTTATCAGGCACTGAATTAGATTCTGTAATAGCCTCCATTTGGTATTAGAAAGTATACTTCATAGACAGGAAGCTGAGAGGTCACATGACTTAGCCAGTGTTATAGAGCTCACGAGACACACATTGAGACCCAAGCCTGCCTATTTTTCCGTTTTCTCCTTCTGTTCATCACTGAAGTACTTTTAAATTTTCACTTACTGCAGGAAATGCCATACAGTCTTGGATCCCTCTCCTGCCTCTATACTTCACTCTATGTCTGCTTTGCACATCTGTGTTCCTATTATTTATTGCTTGGAATTTGATCCAACCTGAAAAATTCACTGCATGAAGCTCTTCATCTTGCCACTGTCAATCTCAAGGGACTGAGTATGCATAGGGTGACCAATCAGTCCTCATTTAGCCAGGAATTTCTCAGTTAGGGCACTGAAAGTGCTTCATTCAGTGACCTATTTATTCTGTGGAATCCAGGACAACTGCTCAACCCTGGTGTGTAACTTGACTATAAAAGTTTATCCAGGCATTTACAGGTATGTTTTCTTATGAATAGATTAATTTCTTGTTTTAGTTTTTTTTTTCCTTTACTCCTTCATTCATGTGTGATCTACTGAACAGCTCCTTCATGCCCAACTTTGTACTTCAGCTGGTATTTAGATAAAAGTCAAAATTTATGTCTTTTCTTCCCTAGGTTAACAGTTTCCAAGAAGACTATTTCAAGAAAGCATAAATCCATTGTGGGATAAACAGTGCATTGTAGATATGGAATAGGCATTAAGAAGATATGGAATATCAGGGGTGGTCTTCCAGAGTAAGACAGATATGTGCTGAGTCCTTTAGATTCTATTGGATTTAGACAGTGGAAAAGACAGAGTGGATTTTGAGAAAACAAAGTGTTCTGAAGAGAGGAAATAACAAGACCAAAAACTTCGAATGAAAGGTGTGGTATATTAGGAAACTATAAGTGGTTGAGCACTGGTAAGGCATGGCAAAGTTAAATACTGTAACATCAAGACCTAGTCAAGGGCAGAAGAAAAAGAGAAGGAAAATATTGGATAAGCAAATTTTCGACCCTTATGGGAAAGGATAAAATTAGAAGGAAAAACAAAGATGGAAGACTATAGTAGGATGACTTGCAGAAAGTAAAAAGGCTTGGGACCTGGTAATTTGAGAATTTGTTTATAAACTGACAATCAACTATTTATTCTTTCTTTTGTACACCAAGTAGGCATTTATTGAACACCTACTACATGTCACTAATTTTTCTATTTTCTAGTAATACAACAGTGAGCAGTAAGAAAGAATAAAGTGGTAAAGTTCATGATAGAACAAATTTTTTTATAGTTTTCTGACCAAAAACAGCCAACTATATAAGTAGAGGATTTCATTTCAGATAGGAGTAAACAGGACACAGAAAATAATAAAAGTAATGTGACAGCAAGTTGTTGGATAGCAATTATAGATTGCCTTGTGATAGGAAGTTTATCTGAAGAAATGTCATTTGAGCAGGGAACAGATAAGTGAGAAATCCTGGCTTTACTATGATGTAAGAAGATTGTTTCTGGCCTGGTAAATAGCAGAAAATGATAACATGAGGCTAACAATGTTGGAAGAACAGAGAGAAAACTGTGACTCCAGGAGTTAGAAATGAAAAGGGGAGGAGGCTGGAGCAAAGCTGTGGAGATGAAGAAGAAACACAGAATAATGCATGACTGTGTCTCACTTCCCCCCAGAGCCTCACAGGCATAAGACTTCTTTTTCTTCTGAACCTAGAAAGTGTGATGCTAGGATTAGGGGTGTGTGATCATTAAGTCAGTCCACTGATAGATTAGGCATAGTTCTGGCTAGGGTTATGGTATGAGTGCTATTCCACCCTTAGACTGAGTAGCCTGCATACAATATAGGGGGAGGAAGGCCTGTCTCCCCTAACCCTTTTCTTGTTTTTGCTGTCTTATTCTACCACAAATGGTTACACCTCTGCTGTGTGCCACCCTGCTTTGAAGCCACCCTCAGACTGAAATTCTACAGACTGTGAGCTAAAGAAACGTTCATTCCTTTAAATTGAATGTTAGGCATTTTGTCTCAGTGAGAGAAAATTAACTAAGACAAATAAGGACTTGCAGTCTTTTATGTGCTTTGAAAATATATCAAAGAATGAGTGATAGGGTGAAGGCTGGGTTCTTCTACCCATGGAATTGCATACATTCTTATAACCACTATTCAACTCACCATTTTGTCATTTTTCAAGGTTTATGACCATGGACAAATCACTTAACAAACTTGCAACAGGCCAGGCTCACACGTGCTATCAATATAATGGTGAAGAAGACAGAAACAGCTTCTTCTACGGAGCCTTGACTGACCCAAAATTATGGTGATGATAATTCACAAGTTGTAATGATGATAAAGTAGACAAATGACAAGAGTGAGACATCTATAAAATGTCCCAGAGAGGTTGAGTATTTCCCTCTTTCATTATAAAATCATCTTTCATAAAATCAACTCAACGTATTTTCTATTTATAGCTGGTACTATCTTAGTTCTGTCCAACTTAAAATTTCAGTAATGGATCCCTCCGTGGGAAAATGATACATCCATACTTTGGTATTGTCATTAATTTCTGAGAGTTCTAAGGGTTATTTATTCATCCCAGACCCAAGTCGTGATTATCAAAATTCCATTTTTAGAGAATTAATTTGAAAGCTAGAAATACAGTGAAGATAATCAGTGGCCAGCCAGCCCCTTGGTATCCTGTGTATTGATGACCGAGAGTAATGAATACATTCTTGTTCAGGACAGAAATTCAGGCAAGGAAAAAGGCAGGTGATGAATCTTCTTGGATTGTAAGTTCGGTTTATACACTCTGGCTTCATTTCACTCACTGGAACCAGAACCTTGCAGGATCATTCACTATACATTAGCTAGCTACTGGAAAACTGCTGATTACCAAGTTTGTGAATGAACTGAAGCATGTCATTTCCAAAGACAGCCATCTCTGCAGTCTTTTCCTGTGCTTACTCTCCCATGTACAAGAATTCTTGCGCAAGTGAGTAGGTGCTGATAGATTTCAGAATTTCTTCCAATTTCAGGAAACTCCAAAAGCATTTACAAGTTATTTTATACACGCAGGTTTTCAGATTTGGAAGTCCAGGGTCAACAAACAATCACTTCTCAAATCTTACAACAAGCTAGTTGTCACATCCAGAAACTGGTTCTTGAAGTTATGTGAACTCAGATTTTGGCCTCAAGCTATTTATATGCCAGTCAGTATGGCTTTCCTGTGCCTTGAGGCTATGGCCTGAACTCTGAGGTCAAGGAAGCCATGGCAAGTTATCTGTGACCTACTTTCATACTTTGCTTCCTCTGAGTAAACGAAGAGTTCTCTTCCCAGAACATTCTTATCTTTTATAGTTACTGCAACCATGCCTCTCTGAGAACTGTTTCAGATGATTTCCCAGAAATAATGCAATACAGTGGGGAAAAATCCAGAAATATCAAATCCAGGTACAACTTTGCTGTGTGATCTTCAACAGGTCGATTATCCTCTCTGAGCCTCAACTTTCTTGCTTGCTAAATAGAGTACACTGACTTTACTTTTCTTTCCATTTTTTACATTGTAGTATTCCAGAGCTGAGTGTAAAATGAATACATCATGTCAAGAAATGTTATGGGACTTCTGTTTCTTCAATACTATTTTCTTAGAGGGATGAAGATGAAGCCAGCCACACTGGCAGTTACTATTTATTCAGTTCTATTTTTAGCAGACATACAGTAATTCTGATTGTGAGCCTGCTCAGAGTCAGTTATCAGCTCTCACTGTCTTTATGTGACCTGAGACATGGGGATTGCTTTTTAGTCATGTTACATGTGGATAAGTGGAAGCTCAAGCAGGCGACTCGACAGAGGGTGCACAGTAAAGTCCTAGAGCTAGAACAGAAAGCAGACTCCAGACTCCTTCTGAGCAAGCAGCACCAAACCTCCCATATTCAGCCCAGGTGCTGTCTCTGGTCCTTCTCCTGGGCTTCTGTGCAGATGTGACCGCCTACGGATGCCATATGTGACGTCTTTGGGCCTGACTGTTGTGCCAGCACGCGTTTGTGCCGCTTGGCTCCCTCTCCACAGAGGCGCAGCGGGGAGAGGCCAGCTCTGTATGTGATACAGCAAAACCACAACAAGGGAGTCCTTGGCACTATAAAATCAAATTAAATCATGGGTCCTGGCTGGGCATTTAAACAGCTTAGCTGCTCTAATTTCTCTAGAGAAGCAGGGAGACCAAGCCAACTCCTGTCATGCACTCCTTTCACTGTCACAGTGTGTTTTTGTCCCAGGTTTGCAATTTAAATTGGTCATTTGGAGAGGGAAGGGTTGCTCAGGCTTAAAGTGAAGAGAGCTTTCTGACCTTCGGTAAATTTTTCTGCTGATCTGCTCTGCGAACCATCCAGGGAAAGCTGGAATCCTGGGGGACTCTGAGGGCAAATAAAAAGAGTGACTCTTGTTTTCTGAATGTGGGATGCACACACTCTCACAGCTTTACACACGTTAAGTTTCACAACACTGATGTCATGGCTGTGGGTAGATACTGTTCTCATCTGGATATAAAGATCAAGGGACTGAGGAACAGAGAAATAAGGTAGCTGTGCTGCTAGCAGAGATGAAGCCAAGGTTCAAATGCTAGGCTATATGTGACACGAACACCTCTCTTTTAAAGGCACTTGACGATTTCACCTCCACCCTCTGTCCTAGATGAGAATCTGGAATCCTTGAGGAGAAGACAAAGAAAAGAATCCATTGTGCCACACAAGGAGACATGAGTTTAGGTATTAAGTGTGAGTACTTTTGACAAGTTTTCAGAATGTCATTGACACATACACAAAAACTTAGGATGGAAACCATGTAGCAGGAGACAGAATACAGCAGAACTGAACTGATGAGAGCAAAGAGAAAACACGGGGTGGTTACACACATTTCATAGTTACTAAGTGCTGATGCACCATAGTAATTAAATGTGTGGTTTCTGAGTCTCTCAGGAGTGGATTCTAGGCACAACTGTACTCTTCATAAATTTGGACAATCTCTCATCTTTTCCTTTTATTTTAAAAAAATAAGCATTTCTGAATAATGGGGTTGTACTAATGAGCAAATAAATGTCTATAAAAAAACCAAAAGAGCATCTGATACATTGTTGATTATATACATTGCATGGTTAGTATTTTGATAGCTTTATTGATATATAATTCATATAACATACAACTCACCCATTTAAAATGTAATGATCAACGGTTTTTAGTACAAAGTTGCTTAATACTGAATTTTAGAACATTATCGTCACCCTGAAAAAGACATCCACTCTCAGTTACTTCATTGTCTCACATTCCTTTGCTGTAAGCCTTTAGTGCCCTACATCTGAGTATTTCACATGCTATGTAGTCTCTTGTGACTGGCTTTGTCCACTAGCATGATGCTTTCCAGATTCACCCATGAGGTAGCATATATCATTACCTCATTCCTCTTCATGATAGAACAATACTTTGCTACATAGAAAATACATATTTTATGGATCTATTCATCACTTGATTCTCATTTAACTTACCTCTATTTTTTGGTAGTGCAGATAATGTTGCCATGCACACCTATGCACACATTCTGTGTGGTCAAATATCATTTTACTTGCATATCTACCAATGAAAAGAATTCCTGGGTCACAGTGTATTCTATATTTAATACCTAGAAGGCTGCTGGATTTTTCTAAAGTAAACAAATCCTTTTAATTCTTGTATAAGTGGGATAAAATTTGTATATATTCTTGCCAACTTTTTATTAACTATTTTATTTTCAATTGGTGAAAGAGAAATAAGAAATATTTTTTGTTTTAATGTATATTTTTGTAATGGCTAATTACAAAAATCTTTTCATTTTAATACTTGCAAATCTTTTTGATTAAATATGTATCAAAACCTTTGTCCATTTGTTACTTGTGCTATTTAGTTACTGTAGAGTTTCAAGACATTTTTATATATTATAGACTTAAGTCCCTCATCACATAAATGATTTGCAAGTAATTAATATCATTCTTTGAGATGAATTTTAACTTGCTCTGTGGTACCCTTTGAAATACTCAATTTTTTTTAGTTTTTCACCAATTCACATTTTTTATTTTGTTTTTGTTATTTTGTGAGATTAAACTTAATTGATTTTTCTCTTGTCATATATACATGTGTCATAACTAAGAAATATACCTAACCAAAAAGCATGAATATTTATTTTTATGCTTTCTTTTAATATTTTATTCATCTACAATATATTTTAGTTGACTTTATATGATTCAAGGAAGGAGGGGTCCAACATACTTTTCCAATAAATATATAATTAGTTTAGAATAATTTTTTGAAAAGGCTAATATCTATGTCAAAAGTCAAGTGACTCGAAATGGGTTTTTCTTGTACTTTATTTTTTTATTTTGAAGAGAATAAAACCAAATGTGACAAAACAAAATAGAGTCAGTCAAAATAGAAGAATGGACATAGTACATGATTTAAAAACAAAATACAAGGTGATCAACAGTGGTTACCATAATGCCTTTTGTTATCTTCAAAGAATTGTCCATATCATCAGGTATGATAAAATTGAACAAAACAGTACAGAACAAAAGCAATAAAAGCAAAACATTCAAGACATTTTAGGACTTCAAATGAACATAACATCCAAACCAGAATGGGGATCATAGTGGATCTTATTGTCTTCAAAGTAGTTGCCTATACCTTCAGAGTTGATACTATCAAACAAAACAGAATCAAATAAAATCAGTCAAAAAAAGACAGTGAATGCAATACAGGGTTTCAGATTAAGTTAATAGGACATTTAAAATGATTACCATATTATATCTTGCCATCTTTGGAATAGCTGTCCATGCCCTCAACTCCAGTATAAGATAAACTGGAACAGAATATAACAGAACTAAACAGAATGAGGAAAACAATATGTGTTTCAAATCATGGTAAAAGATTAACAATGGCCACTGCCTTCCCTTTTTAGACAGTTCCTCCCCTTTCACTTTCACAAGGTGCACTGTACATTTTGTATCCTAGGATCTCCTTTAATTTTTAAATTAGGGAGGCAACCTGCTATTCACCTAAGTGATTCTGAACCTTTTTACCCCTGAGCTTGATCTCAAGTTGGATCCATTTACCTACAAAAGTTTCGAGATTTTCTTTCTTTATAGTTGAATAGTTCTCCATTGTATAAACGTGTCGTGGCTCTCTAACTAATCTGCAGCTGAAGGGCAAGGTACCCCCACTTCTTTCTGGTTCCCTGTCACATAGAGCATTGACTTCTCATCTTTGACTTTCAGTCTATTAACCCTCTTTCACATTAACTGTATTTCTTACATAGAACATATTGATGGACCCTATGTCCTGATCTACTTTGTCTCTGTTTCTTTTTATTGGTGATTGAAGGCCACCCATATTAGTGATTATGTCCAATCTCCTCACCCTCATCTCTGCCATGCTGTTTTTCTGTCGTTGTGTGTCTATTTTCCCTTCATTCCAATGTCTGCCCCATTCAGTGAGCCCCTCTGTCCCTGTTCCTGAAACTGTGGTCTTGTTTCACTCTCTCTAGAATGTCTTTCAGAATTTTTATAGGGTTGGTTTGGTGGTTATAAACTCCCCTTGTTCTTCTTTGTTATGAAAGCATCTTGTTTCTCTATTAATTTTGACAAAACATCTTGTTTCTCTATTAATTTTCATGGTACATCAATCTGAGTTGGAGGTCATTTTCTTTCAGGGCTTGGAATACTTCATGCCAAGCTCTTCTTGATTTGATGGTTTATGTAGAGAAATCTGTTGTGATTCTGAATGGTTTTCCTTTATAGATGATTTGTTTCTTTTCTCTGACAGCTTTTAATATTCTGTTCTTGTGTTGAATTTCTGGCATCTTGGTTATTATATGTCTGGATGTAAATCTATTTTGGTTATAGCTGGCTGGAGTTCTGCATGCCACATTTATCTGAATATCGTTTCCTTTTCCTATGCTTGAGAAGTGTTATAACCTTTGTATTTCATTTGTGTTTACCCCTGTTTCTTCACTCATACTTTTTATTCTTAAGTTATCGATCCTCTTTTCATCTTTTGGTCTTTGTATTGTTACTTCCTGGTTCCTTGTTATTTTTAAGAGATGTTTCCTTACATTATTGCAAGCTGCAAACTTGTCTTCAAGGTTTGATAGTCTTTAGTTTCTTTCAAGCAGTTCAATGGAGTTTTAATTTCCTGGTAATCTCTTTGAATTTTTTCATGTATTCTAATTTTTTTTCATATTCTTCATTGAAGGTTTGTCTTCTTTTTCAATGTTCCTCTATTCTTCCATTTGTGTCTTCTTTAGAGATGCTTAGCAATTATTTTAATAAGTTTCTTATGTCTTCTTTTACCTGTTATAGTATCTTTATCCTAAGTACTTTTATAACTTCATGAGGTTGTATCTTTATTTCAGTTGCTGTTGCTTCAGAAACTGCAGGTGTGCAACTCCTGATCTCTTCTGTGTTTACATCTTCTGGACCAGTACTGCTCGGCTTGGAGGCCAGAGACTGCTTTTTGCTTCTTCCCCTTGTCATGTTCCTGGTTTCTTCCAGACAAGTTGGTAGTGGGGTCCCTAGCACTTCCTGTATTGGTTATAATTACCCTCAAGCATGTTGGCTAGGTATTTCTGCTCTTTGCTGCTTTTCCCAGTCTAGTGGTGGATACTGAAGTCATGTATTCCTATAAACACATGAAATGAAAAAGACCTATAAGACAGTTGTAGAAGGAGTTTCACCATAGTTCCTGTGTTGCCTCTTGTTATCTTCAATAGAATTGCTATACCATCAGACATAGTATAATTGAATATATCAGTATATAACAGTATTAATAAAAACACAACTTGTATATAGTATAAAACTTCAAAAATAGGCACTTATCAAACCAGAACGTGTATCGTAGAGTCTTGTCACCTTCAGTGTAGGTGCCTATACTCTCAGACTTGATACTATCAATCATATCAGTTTTGAATAAAATCTGTCCATACCAAACAGCAATCAAACAAATCAGGTTTAACTAAGATCAGTCATGATAAAACAATATAAGTCATACAGGGCTCCAGATTAAGATAATATGAAATTAAAGATGATTACTGTGCTATATCCTGATGTTTTTGGGATAGCTGTCTGTGCCCTCAAATCTAATACAAGTAGACAAACTGCAACAGAATAAAATCTATCAAAAAAAGAATAAAATCTATCTAAGAAGAGTGGTGCGAGTAATGTGGGTTTTAAATCCTGATACACTATTAACAATATCTTCTGCCATCTTTCTTAAGACTCTCCCTCCCCTGTCACTTCCCCAGGGTACACTGTGAATTTTTGGGTCTGACCAAGACCCTTGGTTTTAAATTGGGGTGGGGGGGCTGCTATTTACCTAAGTGGTTCCGAACCTTCTCTTTCCTGGACTTGATCTCTAATTGTATTCCTTTGCCTATTAAAGCCTGTCTTTCCAACCTATCCACAAATACTGGTCTAGTTGCCCCTATTACTCTCTGGTTCTCTGTCACACAGAGCATTGTTTTCTCATATTTGATTTTCAGTCCATGTACTCTTTTTCATGTTAATTGTATTTCCTATGAATAGCATCTCAGTGGACCCTGCCTCCTGATCTATTCCACGTGTGGTTCTTTTTTTTTTTTTTTAATTTAGTGTATCAAGGCCATCTATATTAAAGATAGATTCTCTGCCTCATTTCTGTTATATTCTTTTTTGCCATCAGTTGTTTGCTTATCTTCTTCATTCTGTCTTCTGCTCCATTCTCTGCCACTGTTCCTGAAATCCTAACACTTTTCTCTCTCTCTGGAATGCCTTGCAGTATTCTCTGTAGAGCTGGGTTGGTGGTTGTAAATTTCCCAAGTTCCTCTTTGTCTTGGAAGCATCTTGTTTCTCTATTAATTTTGGTATCACTTGTGTTGTTCCCTTCTTTTTCGTTTATCCCTATTAATATTATGTTGTTTTTCTTTGCATCATCTTGTAGCTGTTGAATTGTTATTTCCTGATTCCTTGTTTTTTTTTAAAGATCTTTCCTTTCCTGTTCACTAGCTACAATCTTGTCTTCAAGGTCTGAAATCCTATCTTCACTTTTGTTGAATCGGTTTTGACAACTTTTGATGGAATTTTTGATTTCCTGTGTATCTCTTTGAATCTGCTTCATGTATTCTATTTCTTAAATTGTTCATCCAGAGATTGTATCTTTTTGTTTTGTTCCTCTAATTTTTAAACTGTGTCTTCTTTAGATGTGTTCAGCATCTCTTTCATTACTTTTATCATTTCTTCTTTTAGCTGGGAGATTAGTTCTAGTTTGAATTCATTTAAAGCTTCCTGGAGTTGCTTCTTCATTTTAGTTGCTATTATTACAGGTATTTCAGGTGTATGGCATATATTTTCTTCTATGTACATGACACCTAGGCTTTCTTGGGATGGGCTGGAGGTTTGATATTGCATTTTGGTCTTTTGTTTTGTCATTTTCCTATAATTCTGTGTTTAAGCGTTTTTCTAAGACTTCCCCTGGATGTGTTGGAAATTGTCTCCTATGCCCTAGGCTCCTGGGACTGAATGGAGGTTGCTGAGCATGGTCCAGTGAAGCCCTCAGGCCCTGCTGTTCCACCTTCAGTGTTCCAGGTAGCTGGGCAGGCACCTACCCACGGTGGATGATGGGCTAAAGCTCTCCCCCGGGCAAAGACCAATGCCCTGGAACTCACTTCACCTGCTCTCAACTCCCATAATTGAAGAAGGTCGCTGGGGATAATCTACTCAGGCTGCAAAACCTCCCAAGGCTAGTCTAGTATGGCTGGGGTCTGGGCAGGTCCTTGAGCTCTGGGAGCAATGATCTTAATACAGCATCGGGAGCTCAGGATGACGCATGGACTCACCCCAGCCACCAGCTGAGTTTCCCGGTTCCCGAGAAGATCGCGGAGTGTGTTCTCCATTAAGTTCCAGAGACAGTTTAGCAGAGTATATCAATCTGGCTTGGAGGTTATTTTCTTTCAGGGCTTGGAATATTTTGCTCCAGGCTCTTCTTAACTTGATGGTTGTGTAGAGAAGTCTGTCATGATTTTGGTGTGTTTTCCTTTATAGCTGATCTGTTTCTTTTCTCTGACCAGTTTTAATATTCTGTTCTTGAGATGAATTTCTTGATTATTATATGTCTGGGTGTAGATCTGTTTTGGTTGTAGCTGGCTGGAGTTCTGTATGCCTCAAATATCAGGATGTCCTTTCCTTTTCCTATGTTTAGGAAATTTTCCTTAATTATTTCTGTGAATATCCTTTGTAGTTCCTTTGTTTATACCCCTGCTTCTTCATTCACATTCTTTATTCTCAAGGTATAGATCCTCTTGTCATCTTCTTGCCTTTGTATTGTCACTGCTGGTTCCCTTTTTATTTTTAAAAAGTTTCCCTTTCATAATCCCACATTGCAAAACTGTCCTCCAGTTTAGATAATCTATCCATAGTTTCTTCCAAGCAGATTTGCCATCTTTCCATAAAGTTTTTAATTTTCTGGTAATCTCTTTGATTCTGCTTCATGCATTCTATATTTTCTTTATATTCTTCATCAAATGGTTCTCTCCTTTGTTTGAGTTCCTCCCTTCCTCTGTCTGTGTCTGCTTGAGGTGTGTTTAGCATCTCTTTTATTAATCTTCCTATATTTTGCTTTACTTTGTTAAATATTTCCCTTTGAACTCATCTGTGAGGTCCCAAAGATATCTCTTTTTGTCCACTTGTGCCATGTATGATATTGCATGTTTGCTATTCTCATTCTCCTTTGTATTTACCTGTCCTGGGTCAATGTTCTCAGGGTTGGGACCGGGGACTTTTTGTTGTTGCTTCCTCTTTCTTTTTGTTTCTTCCAGGAAGCCCCAGTTTCTTTATTTGTTGGTTACAATTCTTCTGAAGCATGCTGACCAAGTGACCCTTCCCACCACTGTGTGCTAGTGAGTTGCAAACAGGGGCGGCATATACTGGCCCCTCCCCTCTGGATCAGTCAAGCTGCTGTGGCCTGCACTGTATTAGTGTGTGCTGCCTCCCCTCCAGGTCAGCCAAACTTCTGAGACTTCACTGTGTTAGTGTGCACCACTGCTGTATGGAATTGATTTCAGATAACTTATTGGGTCTAAGCCAGGTTGCGTGACCCAGGCCTAGCTCACTCCACCAATTCCATTCAGGAAGGGAACACCTGACTGAAGTCACTGCTGCCCCTTGTACTTGCCATTCCTGCCCGGTCCCAGAATGTCATCTGCCAGAGCTCCCCTTTCTGTGGAATGGCTCCACTCCTATCACTTACCACAGGTCAGTGCAGGCTTCCCACCAGCTTAGCTCTCCATTGGGCTGGCCAACCCCCAACCTCAGTGTAACAACTCCAGTGAGTCAAAGTGGTGGGACATCGGATGGCTTGGAAGTTGCCTGCTGCAGTGGGAGCATTGATTCTTTAGCTGTCCTAATAATAGCACCAGTACTGTATGTTTAACTGGTTCTTCTCACGGTAGTGTCTTCTTGAGAGGCGAGAATTCATCTTCCTCTGTTTGGGGCTCCCCACTCTGTATTACATTGAATTCTAAGTTGATTATCTCAGGGAGCCTCTGTAGCCAGCTGTTATCTATCCACCATCTTGGCTCCCTCCATTTCCATTTTATTTTAACAAGATCTCCCTATGTAGCCTAGGCTGGCTTCAAAATTGCGGCCATCCATCTGTCTCAGCCTCGTGAGTGCTGGTATTACAAACATGCACCATCACACCTGGCCCAGTATTATTGTTTCTAAGTTTGTAAATTTTCTATGTATTTTTTTTATTTTTTTTTAAATTTTATTTAAGGAGAAAAGAAAAAAAAAGCAGAGAAAGGGTACAAGTTATACAGATTTGCAGAAAAATAAATGAACAGTAGGAAATCACTAGTTAATGGATTACATATTGTCATCTTAGAAATAATTGTTCAAGTCAAAAAATTAAAGCTTGTAAAGTGGACATTCCATCAATGATACTGCAAACAGTTCTGTTCAATGATCCAATAAAACTCTGTGATATCATATTCTATCTTATACACTTAAATATACATGCAGTTATATAGTTTAGAGCACTTTCTTTTCCTCTCTTTTGTACAATGACTATTACACATTTTGGGTTTCATTGCTCTCACGGTTCTTATTACTTTTTTGGAAGAGAGTAAAACCAAATGTGACATAACAGAACAGAATCGGTCAAGTCAAAAGGGTGGACATAATAGATAATGTGAAAACATAATACAAGGTGATCAACAATGGTTACCATAATGCCTCCCGCTATCTCTAATAGAATTGCCTATACCATTAGTTATAATACAATTGAACAAAACAGTAAAGAACAAAACCGACAAAACCAAAACATTGGAGACATTGTAGGTCTTCAAAAGTAGATAAAAGTCAACGAGAATGGGCGTTATAATGAATCTCATTATCTTCACAGCTGATGCCTAAATTTTCGAACCTGATACTATCCAGCAAAACAGAATAGGGGAACATCAGTTAAAAACCAGATGGTGAGAGTAATACAGGGCTTTAAATCGAGGTAATGGAAAGTCAAAGTGGGTTACTATAATATATCCTGCTATTTTTTTCCTTTAATTAAAAGGATAAAAATTTTAAAAAAGTATTAAAAAAGTAAATAATGGAGTGGAGATTGAGATAAAAGAGGGCATAACAGCGAAACAGCACAGATCAAAACATAACCATTTAAGCAGAATAGTGTTTCACCACCAGATAATCCTGACCTAAAAGTAGTTACCATATTGTCTCTTTCCTTGAAATCCTTGAGTACAACTTCGTATACTGTAGCATTAAGTATATCAAAACAATGTAAAACCATTTAAGAGAATGACAGCATTACAGACTATTTAGAATCGACTAACAGAAAATGAATAATGGTTTCTGTATAATCTCCTTGTCTTTAAAAGGTTTTTGCTTATACTATCGTACATAATAAAATCCAGTAAGATACAACCTATTTAGACCATTGGAGACAGAAGGACAAAAGCTAGATGAGACTTCAAAACAAGATGATACTAAATCAGTATTACCTATTAAGATGTCATTTTCTCCAAAATAGCTGTTCCTATCATCCAATCTTCTCTGCCTCATTTCTGTTGAGCTCTTATTCTGTCAGTAGCTGTCAGTTTGTCTTCTTCACTTTGTTCTCTGCTCCATTCATTGTGGCCTCCACTATTTCTGGATTCTTTGTATTTTTCTTTTTTTAGAATATCCTGCAATACTCTCTGTAGAGTTGAATTGGTGGTTGCAAATTCCCCCAGTTCCTCTTTATCCTGGAAGCACCTTGTTTTTCCATCAATTTCCAGGGACAGTTGTGCAGGATATCTCAATCTTGGCTGGAGATTATTATCTTTCAAAGCTTGAATTATTTCCCCCCATGCTCTTCGTGATTTGATGGTTTGTGCAGAGAAATCTGCTGTAATTCTGATGGGTGCTCCCTTGTAAGTGGTCTGTTTCTTGTCTCTGACAGCTTTTAATATTCTGTTCTTGTATTGAATTTCTGGAATTTTTATTATTATATGCCTGGGTGTTGCTCTGTTTGGGTTGTAGGTAGCTGGGGTCCTGTATGCCTCATACATCTGAGTATCTTTACCTTTTGCTAAATTAGGAAAATTCTCCTGGATTATTTCTGTGAGTAGCTTTTGTAGTTCATTTGTTTGTGTCCCTACTTCTTCTTTTATGTTCTTAATCCTTAAGTTATGGATCCTCTTATCATCTTCTTGTCTTTGTATTATTGCTGTTTGTTTCTTTGTTATTTTTAAGAAGTTTTTCATTTCATTCTCCCATATTACAATTCTGCCCTCCAGTTCAGATAGTCTGTCCTTAGTTTCTTTCAAGCTGTTATGCCAGTCTTCGATAGACTTCTTAGTTTCTTGGTAGTCCCTTTGAACCTGCTTCACGTATTCTATGCTTTCCCTGTTTTCTCCATCAAACAATTCTCCCCTCTTTTTCTGTTCTTCCATTCCACCATCTGTTTTTTTCTTGGGTGGGGCTTAGCATTTCTCTAACTATTTTGCATACTTCTAGCTTCAGGTCATTGATAACTTCATTCCTGAATTGGTCTATGAGGCTCTCTATATGGTGCTTTATGTGTATTGGTGCGGTGTCCGTTATTGCCTGTTTCTCAGAATTGGGGGCCGAGGAGCCTTTCTTGTTGCTGCCTCTTCCCATATTCTCTGTTCCTTATATATGCAAGCTTATATGAGAGGCCCAGCTTCTCTCCCTGTCAGCCACAGCCTGATCAAATTGTGCCGGTTAGGTGTTCCCACTCACCGCTGCACACCAGGCAGCCTACGCAGGGGCCCGCCCCTCCCGGCCTCCGTCAGGCTCTGGGATCTGGGTTGGGCCAGCCTACGGGGTCCGCTGGCAGCGTCATGCAGGCCAGGCACTTTTCACCAATCCTGTCTGAGAGGGGAATGTGTGGCTGAAGTCGCCACCGCGCCCTGCTCCCACAGGACTGCTCAGGCCCAGAAAGTCCGCTGGAGTCAAACTGTGGTGGAGTGTCAGTTTCTCTCACTCACCTTGCCACAAGTCAGAACATGCCTCCCTGCCCGTCCTGTTTTCGACTCCGTTCGCAGACTCCCGTTCTCAGAGTTTCCGCGCGTCTCTCTCCTTGCCGAGCCGATGTAGAGGCAGCCAGCCACCGCGCGGCGGGAAACCCAAATTGCGGCTTCCAATGGCGCAGGGTCCAGCCTCAGCAGCGAGACTTTTCTGTTCCTGTTTTAGCACCAGGACTGCATTCCAAGTTGGTTTCTCTCAGCCGATTTCGTTCCTGAGTCAGCAGAGCATAACTCCACCTGCTTATGTCTCTTTAGTCCGCACCATACCTGGCTTCTGAGCCTAGTTTTTCAGAGAGCCTCCGGTAGTTGCTGTTATCTGTCCGCCATGTTCTCCCGGAAGTTGATCAATTTTCTATGTATTTTTTGAAGTGCATTTCTTAGTATAGTATTATTTTTATGGTATTATAATTTTTCTTTTTTGTTTTCTTAATTTATTTCTTTGATCACTCTTTTTGCTATTAAAATGTATGATTATTCTTCCTTACTTGCAGTTACATGAAATTGGTTATTCCATTTTTGTATGTACCAGTATTAGAGTACTGATCTTAGAGTATGAATGTAAGATGCCAATATTAGACTAAATTGATTTTGGTCTTTAAAAAATAGAAATTTTATATGATCAATCAAATAAGTAGCAACTATTGGGTATTTATTTTATTCTAGACAATGTGTTTGATATTTGAGCATTTATAGAATTGAGAGAATAAGTATCTGATATTATTTCCATTTTAGAAATTCTAATCTCTGAGATTCCAAGACTATAAAATTTCTGATAATTTGTCTGATAATACCTGATAATTTTATGTTTGGTATCCCAATTTATATATTGAAATTTGATCTGTGTGGAAGGATATTCATATTATCTACAATAATGAATTGTTGACAGCTAAAATTTATTTATAATCTTTTGCATCATGCAGTCTAGATTTAGCTTAGGATTTGAATATCTATCATGTCAACTGCTACTTGTTTGGATTTGAAGTGATTATTTAGCTTTTCTTCTGTAAAGTGGGACTACCAATTGTGTAGCCTCAGTTTACAAGGATTAACAGAACTGATTCTATTCATTACATAACTCCCAGTGAGAACACCTAGGCCACTTACAGCAATCAGGAACTGTAAATATTGTAAAGTACTACCAAAAAGAGCAAGGCATTTTTGTGATAACTGACCCATTTTGTTTTCATGACAAGCAGAATGTGCAATGAGGCATTGATTGACATTAAGCTTTGTGGTTTGTTTGTTTGTTTCTTTGTTTGTTTGTCTTAATAGGGAGTGGAACTCAGGGCCTAGCACTTGCCAGGCAGCACTGCTCTGTTAAGCTACATTCCCAAGTCCATTACAAAGCTTTTATACACAATTTCACTTCTTTCAAGAGGTGAGCAATAAACCAAAAGGGGTAGAAATCACATGATAAGTACAGAATTCAAATTCCTACCCTCTGCCTTGCAGTTTAAGACTGTCCTCAAAGGATTTGGAGTAGTGTACAATGCTTTGCATGGCTGAATAACTGAAACATTTAGAAATTAAAACAGTGGCCCAGAAAGGCAGGTGGAAAACAAATAGAATTATATGTATCATTCAATCAGTCAGTCAAATCATTCTGGCCACAATAATGTCACCCATCCTGAACACCATCTTGTAATGTTCCCTTGTTATTCTCTCATCAATAAAAGGATATTTTTCCTCTTTATTCAAAGCTAAGCTGATTCTAATAAGCTTGATTAATACAATTGTCAGAATTATAACCCTCAAGTGTAAATTTTAAGCTTCTACTTTTGTATATTAAAATATAACTGTGATGAAGAAGTGCAGGAGGCCACAGGCCGTCACCCAGGTTGGGGAAAACTCTTACCCTTGACTGAGAGCTGCAGGCCAGCACCAACTGCACATCATATGGGAAAGTATACACCTAAAACAATCCCAGCAGATACCAAGTGAGGCAGAATAATCCAGATGAGCTGAACCCCAAAATCTGACCTACCAACCATAATAGAGTATTATTTGATTCACCTAAAGAGAGGCATGCTATTTTTACTTTACACTAGGATAGCTATATTTTTGTTTTTCTATGTCCCTCAAGGAATAGCCAACAAAAGGCAATCACATTAACTGAATCTACCTCTTTGCATCTATCCATCTAATGTGATTTAGTGAGTGTTTATTTACTTTCAGGTACTGTGTTAAATATTATGTTTACAAAAATAAATAAGAAACCATATTCTCCTGTTATCATATGCTTATATTACTAAAAATAATTAGTAACTACAAGTAAGCTAAAATAGGGAACAGGAGTTCTCTTCTATCAGGGGCCACATGCTCGGTGGCCTAAGCAAGTGCCTACTTATATTTCACATACTAACATGGCTAATGAAAAGCTCCTCTCTCCCAGAAAAAAAAGCATGACATCAAAGAACAATTTTATTCTTATCAATTTTGTGGAAGAGAGCATAAAGAAAATATCTCTTCTCTATCTTATTTGAGGCATTTGCTGGCCACATTTATAAGACAAGATGACTTGACAGCTGGGGGCTAAAAACATGGAGACATCATCGCTTGCATATCTTTCATTTTATACTGATCGTTACTTGGGGCAAAGAATGAGCTCTCAGCCACAGCCCCTGCACAAGGCCTCTCTCATCTTCCCACGGGCTAGTTTAGGCTTTCTCACAGACTTGTGAATGGATGTCAAGTGTAAATATCTCAAGCAAGAAATAAGTAGAAACTAAAGACTATTCTTTGGATTTGCTTTAGATGTTACCTATGTGATTTTGTAGCATTGATGTGTACACACCTGTTTAAGGAGAGGTAACACAGAGATGTCACTCAGTCAAAAGGAAATG
Organism: Cavia porcellus; assembly: GCF_034190915.1. Taxonomy (NCBI): domain Eukaryota; kingdom Metazoa; phylum Chordata; class Mammalia; order Rodentia; family Caviidae; genus Cavia; species Cavia porcellus. The sequence continues at coordinate 172,074,646 of NW_026947484.1, read as the reverse complement.
AACACTGCATTATGAGAGCAATTTGTGCAATGTAAGAGGCTGTTACAATCAACTTTAAAATATACACTCTGTCTAACTATGGTAAAATAGTTAATTTTAAATATTCAAAAACAGAAAAATGCACTTAGTTTTTAGAATCTGAAAATTTAAAATTTAGGTGAATTTTAGTTTAACTTTAACTCAGGGAGCTGTAGCATCTTGAAGTTTTGAGATATTCTGTATCTTTTAGCTTCAGAGAATTTTAGGTACAAATTCCATGTTCAGTCATTAATAAAGCCCTTTGGGAAACATTATCAAAGACAAGAATATATGAAAATATAGATTCTGCAAATACTCATTAAGAAAACTAAAAATTTTATATGATCAAATGTTCCAAAGCAGTTAACGTAGATGCTAATTCCTCAATACATTTATTAAGTTGAGCTCCAAGAAAATAATCTACACCTGATTTGGATAACTGTCATCTACATTCCTTTCCAGTTTTGTAAGTATTTATCCCCATCACAGTATCTACTATTCCTGGTTGTTTACAGTATTTACTTTCTTTGTTAGGCTATAAGTTCTCTAGGTAGAGGTAGAACCTCAGTCTTATAGTGCATCCTCAACATCTATTGCTTCATTGTTTCAAACATAGTAGTGTTCAATAAGTATTTGATGACCAAAAGCATGAAATTTTCAACATTAAGCAACTGGAATAGGAACATTAATAATGATAATAATAACTGAAGTAATAATAACAGCCTAGATTATATCTTGTTAAACAATTTTAAGTAACTCTTTGGTCCAAATTTTACAACACAGTGGATGTTTTACCACGAGTATTGTCTAAGTCACATCAAAATTAGAAGGAAAATAATTGCTGATTCTAGACCAAGGTGAGGAAACGTGAGAAGCAGCTGTACACCCCGGAATGCAGAACATAACAAAGCTTTCAAACACCAAACAAATCCCACGGTGATGGGAAAATGGCAAAGGGATGGAGAAGTCAAGTGAAGGGCGTTCGGTGCTCAAAGCTAACACAGCATAAACAATGAAATAACCCAGTTGCATAATAATATAGTCAAAGCAGGAAATAAATGTCCATGCACAAATACTGATGCATATGAATGATTAAATAAATAGTAGGAGACATGGGATACAATAAAAATAAGATGAATTTTAATTTTTAAAACAAAGTTACTGGTGTAAGAAATACATGGCCATTAATTCCTTTCCAAGGACACCCCCTCACTTTGAATATGATTACCTCTTTTTAAAGTTTGGTTGGTTGTTTTGGTAACTTCCTGAAGTCCTTCTGGAAGTTCTGATTTCTGAATGTCTTTAGCTGCTCTGTCCTGGCTTCTTCAATGTCTTGAAAAAATTAAAAATATTTATCTTTTATAGTCATTTTGACTTTAGGGAGATCCAGAAATTGCAGTATTAGATCCAGTGAGAAAGGAGGATGAGGACACACTGCAGTGTTTTTAGGAGCCTTCCTTTCCTGCTGTGACACTGGGCAGTGCAGTCACCGTGTTGTTTATTACATTTCCCAAGGATACTCAGGAGAAGGATTTCCAGGGCTGCTTAAAAAATTGCAAGAACTATTGGACAAGTGTGCTCAAAGCAAGGGGAGTATTGTGAGGGAGATTAATGGCAATGTGTCTTCGGCTATAAAATTTTATTTAAATGTAAACAGTCATCATATATTTTTATCATACCTCATAAATCTGAAGAAGAATTTCAAGTCATTTATGGAGCTATTCTGCCCAAAAGAGATTGAACACAGTTCTCCTTTCTTAGTAGTGGATAGTAACTAGCGACTCCTTTCTAAAGAGTAGAATAAGAAAGTGGGAAGAAAAGAAGAACTGAATAACACTGAAGCTTGTCAAATTACACCCCAGCCAGCTGATCAAGATCAACCCCAGGAGTGTGACCATGTTGATAGTATATAATCTTGATTTAAGGTAATAAAAATGGTCTTTTTAATGTGATTATCCTCCCCAAAGTTACATATCCCCAATATAATTATGAAGGACTCCAGACGATCCAATTAAGATATATTCTACAAAATGCCTATCCACCACTTATCAAAATTGTCAAGGTCATCAAACTCAAAGAAAGTCTGACAAACTGTCACAGACAAGAAGAAATTAAAGAGACATGAAATACAAATACATTGCAGTATTCAGAACTGGTTTCTGACAGAAAAAAAGACACCAGACAATAACTAATAAAATAGGAATCAAATAGAAACATTAGTTACTAACAGAATATCAGTGTTGGTTTACTGGTACCTTATGTAAGATGTTATCAACAGGAGAAGCTGGGTGTATGGGACATGGGAAGACTGTGGTACTTTAAAAATATTTTTGTAAATTTAAAGCTGTTCTAAAATTAATAGTTTGTTTTTGAAATATTGCAAGGAAGTATTCTTTTAAAAAAACTGAATTTCCCAAATGAAAATAGAACTCATGAAAAACATCAACACAGAAACGCTTATTTTAATCTTTCAATATGATAAAGCACTAGCCATCTTTCTTATTCTTATCTTGAATAAATTTCAGACAAGGAATACAGGAGAAGGTGAGCACGAAATTGTCTAAAAACTTTTACCTTGAGGTCTGGTGCAAAAGATTGTCTGAATCTGGAACAAAACAGATTCAATCTATGTAAATATCAGGAAATTAAATTCCATATGTTGCACACCAGATGCTTTCAGCTGCCACAGCTGTGCACAGTGAGCAGACAGTCTGGATTTCTTAAGCAAGGGAAGTGTTGTTCTTTGTGAGGAAGAAGGCTCTAGCTGCCAGTTGGAGGGCAAAGGGTAACAAGTGTGAGAGACTTGATTCCAGCAATCTGACGATTTCAATAACAGGGAAGATGGGAAGACTTAAAGTTGGGGGAAGCTTCTAAGGGTGTCATAGTCTTTGAACCAGGAATTGTCTTTGAGACATGTTGTTTATTCTAGAAATTACATTAAAATGTATGGTAGGGTGAGAATAAAGAAGGGAAGCTTTCTATTGTAAGTAAAATGGTTATTATAGATAAAAAGACACCATCAAAATGTAAAAAGATTTTTAAAAATTTTATTTTGGAAAAAATGATTAATATAGCACCTTGCATGTTTCTAAACTTTCAACAGGTATTCCAACTGTCTCTGGTGCTTGCCTGCTCCATAAAAATATTGTTCAAGTCTGAAAATAGCACAGAACCTGGAAGCACTAAATGAAATGAGTGGTATAGTGTGAACTCTGACCACAATGTAAAGGGAAATAAGGCAGACTCAAGTTAAATATTGCATGATTTCTCTTGTATGAGAAACTCAAACCATAAATGAATAAAATAATAGAAAGATGGCAGGAAACAGAAAGGGATAAGGGAGGGAGGGGAAGGAGAGAGAAAAGGGACACAAAGTAACGTGGTTGAAAACCATCTAAAATTTGGTATATATTTTTCCAAAATGAATGTAAGTATAATGTATGAAAAACATACACTAATAAAAGATTAATGTTTGATAGGTAAAAATTTAAGAATAAGAAAAGATATGTGAAAGTTATGCATCTTATCATCTGTGAATACACAAATATAAGAAAGGACTGATTTTCATCACCAGGAATTGTCAGTTACTCTTTGAGGTCTTTCTTTAGACTTCTAGACAGATTATTTCTTTAGAGCATTAAACAGCTTAGATCTTGGCACTTATATTTCAGGGTTTAAATCCAGTTTTGCACTGTGTTAACTTTATGATTTAATGTATTACATGACAAGCAATTTCATATCTCAGTACTTCCATTTCCTCATCCCCAAAATGAGTCCCACACTTTTCTCAGTGAAGTACAGAAAATTCACTTAGCAAACATATTTAAAGAGCTTAACCCAGTGTTTAGTACTTCGTGAATAAATAACACCTGCTATTTTTCTCTGGGAATGAAAAGACATTCAAAGTGACCTTTACAGACTGGACTGCTAATCTGAAACCAACAAAGAAGGATTTTAAAAGAGTTAGTGAGATCCTGAATTTAATCTCAAACAAATCAATGGCATGAGATTGGAATGGTTTTGTGGATTTGAATATGGATTTGTAGAATGAGAAGCTTAAATCGGAGGCACATTTCTAAAGTCAGTGCCACCTTACTATCCTAATATAGTGCCCAATCATCTATGTAGTCAAAGCACATTCAGGGCATTTGGTTTTCAATTTTAACAGCTTATTTTATGGTACAATAATAACAACCTATAAGCACTAAAGACACTAAGAGTGTAAAGTTCCATAAGTCAAGTTACATAGAACAATTGCTGGAGATTTTAACCTTGGAGAACAAATAATCTATGAGGTACATGGTATCCCTCTCCAAATACTAGGAAAGTATATACGTAGACAACTATGAAAACCACTGACACTTTGAGCAAAAGGCTTGGAATACATACAAAAATTTCTCTGTAGCTGATATTTTTCTGTCTTCTGAAATTTCCAAAGCTTCTTCCATTCTCACATTTACTTACCCGGTGAATTACTTACTAATTACTGAGAAAATAGAACCAAACAGGAGATAATTTTCACCACCTTCCACATTCACCTCTATCGCCTCCCTATATATGAACCAATAATAGTCATAGAACGTTAGATCCTGAACTTTTATAGACTAAGCTCTCTTTTGGGCTTGGTTAAGACCGTGATTTCCACCAAGCCAGTGGTCTCTGTCTCTTTTCTCATCTCATCAAAGGTATTTATCAATAAATTCAATCTTCACCCCACCTCCATGGTCTTTCTTTCGAGCACGAAATATTATTATTTCTCCTGTCAACAACAAACACACAACCTTATTTTTTGTTCCACTGACTACTTATTTCTTTCTCTTAATGGAAAACTAGAAAGTTACTAATTCTCCTCCCATTCTCTTTCAAACCCATTTTTGTCAAACTGTTACCTATGCCATCTTACCAAAAACATTTTTATCAATGTTACCAATGATTACCATATTGCTAACTTGAATGGATTAGTATCCTTAGTCATCTGACATTTCTTATTAGCAGCATATAGTGCTAATTTGTGTTTCTTCTTTGCAATACTTCCTTCGCTGTCCTTTGGGACATGCCACTCATGCACTTTTCTTCTTTCCTCTCTGATCTTTAGGTTCCTTAGAGGTTTCTTCTTAATCTCTTCCATTTTGAAATATTGAATGCTTAGGACTCAAATTTGGGGTAGTTTCTTATTACCAGTACATAGTGACTAAGCTGATGTCTTTTCATGTTTTTAAAATATCTCTGGATGATTTCTATATTTTACCTTCAGCTTGACAACACTGTACCTGAAATCCACACTTTTATAACAACTGCCAAGACAGCACCTCCATCCTTAGATATTCCATCCATAGATGCTTCTTTTTGTATTTAAAATTAACCTTCCAGAAAGAACTAATGAGGTGCTATCTGTGTTTCTGATACGGCTCTACCGCCCCACCTTTCTCTTGGGTGAAGTCAGAGAGGAATTATCTATAGTAACGGTACAAAATTCTCCTTTGGAGAACTTTTTGGAGAATTACATGTAGTAAGGTATGTTTTCCCTGGTTTCTGTAATCTCCTTTATACTATATTATTTTTCAGTGCACTTTCTAAACTGAAGCTGGAAATTTTAATGCTCCTGAAATTGAATTTCCATTTAACAATTACATTGTTTTTAGAAGTAGAATAAGAAACAGTCTGTAATTTGCTGTTTGCCATAAGATAGAATCAAGATGAAAGGGAATTATTTTTGCTTTTGAAATCATCTAATGACTAGTACATATTGATCAGAAATCAGTAATCTATCCACACTTGTAATGGTGCGAAAAGGGGACTCCCTTGATTCTCTAAACCCCATCCTTGCTTTCTATGGAACACATATAGGGTTGGAGTAGAGGACCCTACATTAAATGATAGACGAGTCTATTTGTTTTTCTTAATTGATATCTATAATCCAGAAATCATAAACGTTTCAGTTTCTCCTCCACTTCTTCCTCTGGGGGTGGGGAGAATTGTCCTTTAACTTCCAAGATTTATTATTTCCTCAAATATCCAAGATCCCCAAGAATTTGAGAATAAGTGTTCCATAATTTGTCTGAATTTAAACCAGGCATTATGGCACACACCTGTAATCCCAGCACTCAGAAGTTTGAGGCAGTAAGGTCATCATCAGTTTGAGAACGGCCTGGATTACCAAGAAGTTCAAAGCCATTCTGAACTACATAGTGAGACTGTCTCAAAAACAACAACAAAACCTGATTTTGCTATTGATTTTATTTCTCTTTTAAATACTTTTATGTACTTTTCATGCATAATTTTGTGCAATTAAAATAATTTTTGTCTAGTGAAAAAATAAAATTTATCTTGCAGAACTGAACACACCAAAACATTTGCACTAAATTGGTCCATTGGTCCTATACATAATTATTCCACATTGTCTCTTATGCAAACCTCATCCTCTTCATTTTTAAAGACCAAAAAAATTTGTAAATTTGTATCATTGTGAACATTTTCTTTCTGTCTCTGTACCTCTCTTTCTCTCCATTTTCTCCCTCTGCCTTTCCCTATTTTGCCAATTCATCCATCCTCTTGCTTCTACTTTTAAAAAACATCTAAAATGATATCACTTCCTACCAGGTCCGCACTTAATTCCTTGGTAAATGTCACCAGATCCTCTCACTCAAGGGTTAATCATTTGTTCAAACTGCCTGTGCCTTCGTTCTCTTCAGCATGCTCTCAATATAGCAGCTCAAGTAAGTTATCTGTTTAAATTTTTGTTAAAAAATAACAGTTGTATACTTTTATCATATACTACATATTCTGAGATAGATAGATGATACATACATACATATATAGAGTAAAATGGTCAAAGGGAACTATTAATTGATATGTTTATGATTTAATATACATATGTTATATGTGTTTGGTTAGAACACAACATTTCACGTCAGCAATTTTCAAGAGTACAATATGTTTTTATAGTCACCATGTTGTCTAGTAGCTCTCTTGATTTATTTTTCCTATCTAATTGAACATCTGTGTGTTCTGACAAATAGATTACCAATTCCTCACTCATCCAGCCCTGGGTAATCATCAGTCTTCTCTATTTAAATGAGTTCAAGTTTTTTAGATTCAATAAATAAACAACATTGTGTGGTATTTGTCTTTTGTACATAGCTTATTTGAGGTGTTTTGTTTTTTTGTTTTTTTTTTTTTTTGTACTGGGGATAGAACTCATAACCTTATGCTTTCCAGGCAGATGCTTATGCCACTGAGCTAAATCCCTGGCCCAGCTTATTTGATTCTTATAAAAAGTGCAATCAATGTTCATCCATGGTTTAGCAAAGGAGGGAAATTTCTGGGGTTTTTTAAGGCTGAATAGTGTTCCTTTGTGTATTTATACAACATTTCTTCCCATCATTTACCCACTGATGACACCTGATGTAATTAATTTCATAGTTTGGCTGTTATAAATAAAGATGAAGTGAATATGAGACCAAGTCTTTGTAAATATGGGTCAAACCATGAAACTCCTTATTCAGAATCCTGTAAAGGTTACCTATCTCATATATTAAGCTCCACTTTCCAAGGCCTGAAAAGCCTACATGATTTCCTCTTGGAATTAACTCTTTTACCTTTTTATCTTAGTTGTCTTCTCTTATTCTCTCTTCCTCAACCTAGTCAGCCAGTATCACACATGAAAGACCTCTTGTGTCTTTGTATATATTCTTCTGCTTCTTTTGAAAACTCTGCTTCCAAATAATGATGTGGCCTAATTTCAGGTAATACAACATTAATACCATCTCAGCTTTACCCTCTATGACCACTAACAGCCGACAGCCTCCAGAAATTTCTCTCCACTCTTTCCGCTATATTTTTTTCTGCTTAATCTTTTTTAACATCTCAAATATTACATAATTTACTTAAGTTATTCACTATCTGGTTTTCCCATAGAATTAAAAAGCCAAGTTAACAGTATTTGTCTATTCTTCACTGATACATCCTCTACAATAAGAATAACTCCATGTGATATGGTATATCAACAATAAATAATTAATAAATAACTCAAAGAATGTGTAGACAAACTGACTCTGTTAAAGGAGGTAGAAGTTCATATCATCAAGCCAAACTTCAGAACTAATGATAGAATGTAAAAGACAGGCTCTTTTCAACTCTATGACTATATAAGCATGTGATTATTGGGCATTAGGAAGTAGCTATAGATTGCTGATGTTACTTTATTTATCTGTGTGTGTGTGTGTGTGTGTGTGTGTGTGTGTGTGTGCATCAGCAATGAGACAGAATAGGAAGTCACAAGTCTGTCTTCTTCCATCGCAGTTGGAAGACTTATATAGCAATTGTTCACACACAAAAATGTCTGTAGGAAATTCGGAAATCAGAGAGGACATTGTGACATTCTGATGAAACACAAGTCTGAGGAAAGCCACTTTAGAAGACAGACTCCTGAAAGACTGTCAAATGCAACCTGACAGTAGACCCATAATATTGTGCACATCTCACTTGATGATAGTGCTGGAAACAATCTTGTCTACTCAAACAACCAGGAAGAACTACTTGCCTTCTGAAGGTACTGTAAAATATGGAAAATATGACTGCGTAGCTGCCCCTTCAAATGCACAGTCACAATTTCAAGGCCACAAGAATAAAAGAGAACCAGGTAAACTCTCAAAGAAAACTAGTAGAGCTCTATTAAGCAACCTCAAAGCAGTGCAATTCCATAATTCATGTGACAAATATTTCAATATGATTATCTTAATGGAGAACATTGACCTATGGGGAAATACACTTAAATAAAATCAAGAAAACAATGCAACATAAATTATAAATTCTGTAACAAAATGGAAACCACACACACACACACACACACACACACACACACACACAGAGCCAAATCAAATAATGTTGCTGAGAAGTACAGTGACTGAACTTAAAAGTGTGACAGAACTTCAACAGCAGATCATAAAACTTGAATACAGATCATTCTATTCATCCAGTTGGATGAATAGCAAGAAAAACAATGAATCAGAATGAAGGAAACACACGAGTCTTCCATAATTGTACAATATATCTAACCAGATACTATTCAGTGAAGAAACACACTTATTATAGACCAAAAAAGTCAAAACCACCTGTTTGCAGTAACACAATCTTACTTGTAAATAAAACCCTACAGACTACACAAGAAAAACTTTTTGAACTAATGAGTGACTACAGTAAATCTGTACAAAATAAATTCAACCCACAAAGATCAGTGGCACTTATCTACAAGAAAAATTTCCTATCTCAAAAGGAAACTAAGAAAATAACTTCAACTCTAGAAGAAACATAAAGTATATAATACTTAAAAATAAATTTAACCAAAGAGATAAAAACATACACTAAAATTTTAGAATATTATCTATTCTAAATAAATAAATTTCAAAATAATAATTGTTAAGTCCACCTGTTTTGTTAATGGATTGATAGAAATAATATTATTGGAGTTGAATCCCAGCACATGGGGAAGATTTGGAACATCACTCTCACTCAGTAAGAACCGAGCCATCATTGAAATCACCATAGGACACACAAGAGGTCTCCATGGGCCTAACTGGGCCATGTTCAGCCACCTCCAAGTGGCTGGCAGGGGTCTGAATTCAGTCCGTGGAGCCAAACATGCGAAAGTTGAACCCCAGGGCAAGGGGAAGCTCTGGAACATTGCTCAAAACCTGGAAATATAGGAAAATGACAAAAAGAACTAGCAAAATGCAATTTGAAACTTCCAGCCCAACCCAAGCAAGTCTAGGAGACATGGACACAGAAGCCATACACCTGAAATTCCTGAAATAATAACAACTGAAATAAAGAAATAACTATGGGAAGCTATAAAAGTACTCAGATCAGAAATAATCTCCCAGGTTAAAAAAAAAAGAAATGATAAAAGTAATGAAAGCAATGCTGAACAAATCTAAAGAAGACATAGTTAAAAAATTAAATGAACAATGCCAAAAGATGGAAACCCTGAATAAACGATATAAGAAACAAACAGGATGCAAGAAGCAGATTCAAAGAGGCATACCTGAAATCAAAAATTCCATCAAATGCTGGCAAAATTGCCTCAACAAAAGTGAAGATAGAATTTCAGAGCTCAAAGACAAGATTGCAGCTAGTGAACAAGAAAGGAACAATCTTTTAAAAATAGTAAGGAATCAGGAAATAAAAATTCAACAGCTTCAGGATGATGCAATAAAAAGCAACAATAAGATATACTATGATGCTCATTATGGTTGACTATTATCATTTTTTGAAGTCCTGAAAGGTCTCCAGTGTAGGTTTTATTGGTCTTGTTCTGTACTGATTTGATCAATTCTATTATACCTGATGATATAGGCAACTCAATTTAAAAATAGCAACAGGCACAATGGTAACCACTTTTGATCACCTGGTATTCTATTTTTGCATCATGTACTATGCCTGTCCTTCTATTCTAACTGACTCTGTTTGGCTTAGTCACATTTGGTTTTATTCTCTTCAAAAAAAGTAATAAGAACTGTGAGAGTAATAAAACCCAAAAAGTGTAATTGTTATTGTAAAAAAGAGGGGAAAGGAAGGTGGACTAAGAGATATAACCACAGGTATGTTTGAATGTGTAGGATGGAAAACCATATTACTGAGCTTTTGCTGGATCATTGAATGCAACTGTCTCCAATATCACTGTATGAAAGTACACTTTATATGCTTTAATTTTATAATTTGGACAACTGTTTCTAAGAAGACAATATGTAACCTATTAACTTGTGATTTCTTACTGTATATTTTTTCTTGATATTCTGTATTGCTTGTACCCTCTTACTGCTTTGTTTTTTTTATGTCCTTTCTTTTTTCTCTTTAAATAAAAAAAAAAGATTGGTAGGAGTAAATGAAAAAGGTGATAATACACATGATATCAAGAGGCTATTTACAGAAGTAATAGCTGAAACTTTCCCAAACACGAGCATGGAAACTGACATACAGGTCAGTGAAGCATATAGAACTCCAAAGAAACCATAAGCAAAATAAAACTATACCCACACATATATTCCCAGAAATCCAACACAAGAAGAGAATATTAAAAGCTTTTAGAGAGAAAAGACATATTCACTATAAAGAAAAATCTATCAGAATCACAGCAGACTTCTCAACACAAACAATGAAGTCAAGAGAGCATGAGTAAAATATTTCAGAAAATTCAGAAGTATTTCCTAAAGGAAAACAACTTCCAATGCAGACTGTCCTTCGAAATGGATGGAGAAATAAGATACAAAGAATAGCCGAAGAACTTCATGACAACCAAATCAACCCTACAAAGACTACCAAAAAACATTCTAAATAGACGTAGGAAAAAAAGCATTAAGCAAGGCAAACAATTAACCAGAGTGGAAAGGTAAAGAATCGACAGCAGAAAGATAACATGTCAAAAGTAAACAAATATATATCAGTTATAACCATCAATGTAAGTGGCCTCAATTCACCAATTAAAAGAAACAGACTGGCAGAATGGATCAAGCAACAATATCCAACTGTATGCTGTATACAAGAAACCTATCTAACCCAAAAGGAAACTAATAGACTGAAAGTCAAAGAATGGTAAACAATACTCCATGCAATATGATCCCTCCAAAATCAGGCCTAGTTATTCTGTTTGTAGACAATGTGAACTTCAAAACAAGAATGATCCAAAGAGATAAAGAAGGTCACTACGTACTAGTAAAGGGAAAAATTCAAGAGGAAGAGATAACAATCTTAAATATATATGCACCAAATTTGGGAGCACCCAGCTATACAAAAAATAAATAAATAAATAAATAAATAAATAAATAACAGAAATGAAAAATCATATAAGCAATAACACAGTTTTAACAGGAGACCTTAAGACACTATTGACACAAAGAGACAAATCATCTACACATAAAATCAGCAAAGAAATAACAGAACTGAATTAATGAAATTTAAAATGTAATTAAATCCTTACCAACAAAGAAAAGCCCAGGTTCAGATGGATTCACTGCGGAATTCTTCAAGAATTTCAAAGAGGATTTAATGCCAATACTCCTCAAACTTTTCAATGAAATTGAAAGGTGAGCAATTCTCCCAAACTCACTCCTGAAAGCAAATATTACTTTAATACCAAAACCTGAGAAAGACTCAACCAAAAAAGTGAACTACAGGACAATTTACCTAGTGAACACAGATGCAAAAATTCTCAATCAAATATTGGCAAGCAGAATGTAGCAAGTATTCAAAAAGATTACACATCACAACCAAGTGGGATTCATTCCAGGAATGCAGGGATGGTTTAACATAAGTAAATCAATAAATGTAATCCACTGTATCAATAGAGCCAAAATAAGAATCACATGATAAATTCTACAGATGTAGAAAAAGCTTTTGATAAAGTCCAACACTTATTCATGATAAGGATCTTACATAAATTTGCAATAGATGGTCTTTACCTCAATATGATAAAAGCCATCTATGACAAACCAACAGCCAGTATCATATTAAAAGGCCAAAAACTGAAATCCTTTACCCTAAAATAATAAACAAGACAAAGATGTCCATTATCACCACTTCTATTCAATATAGTGCCAGAGCAATTAGACGAGAGAAATAAAAATAGTAAGAATAGGAAAAGAAGAAATTAAATTATCATTATTTGCAGATGACATGATACTCTATGTAGAAGACCCCCAAAACTTCATTGAAAGACTCCTAGGTATAATAAATAAATTCAGTAATGTAGTTGTATACAAAGCCAACACTCAAAAATCAATAGCATTTCTATAAACCAACAACAAAATCACTGATATAGACATAAGAGGTGCCACATCCTTCACAATAGCATCTAAAACAATGAAATAAGAATCAATCTAACAAAAGAAGTAAAAATCTATTCAGGGAAAATTATAATACCCTGAAAATGAAATCAAAGAGAGCCTCAGAAAATGAAAAGACATCCCTTGTTCATAGATAGGAAGAACAAAGATTGTGAAAATGGCCATTCTCCCAAATTTTCTACACAGATTTAGTGCAATCCCAATCAAAATACCACTAGCATACCTCACAGACCTAGAGACATCATTCCTAAAATTCATCTGGAACCAGACGAGACCTTTGAGCTTAGAATTGCTTTTGCAAAGGCAAGACAGCCCCATCATAATCCCTGACTCGAAGTTATACTACAAAGCTACTGTAATAAAATCAATATGGTACTGGAATAAAAACAGACCTGAAGATCAATGGAATTGATTAGAAGATACAACTATTACAACAAACACACTCAGCCACTTTATCTTTCATAAAGGGGCCAAATACATCCACTGGAAGAAAGATAGTCTCTTTAATAAATAGTGCTGGAAAAACTGACTCTCCATATGCAGAAAACTAAAAGTAGACCCATGCCTTCCACCCAGTACTAAACGAAAATCTAAATGAATCAAAGATCTAAATATTAAAACAGAAACACTAAATCTGCTGGAAAACAAATTAGGTAAAAATCTTAAAGACATATGGGTAGGTAGAGAATTAATGAATAAGAACCAAACTGCAAGCGAAGTACTTCACAGAATCAATAACTGGGATCACATTCTATTAAAGAGTTTTTGCATGTTGAAAGAAATCTCAAACATAGTAAAAAGAAAACACCAAAATTGGGGGAAAAAATCTTAGTGAACTGTCCCTCAGACAAAGGACTTCTGTCTAGAAGATAGAGTTTAAAAATGTCAGATACCCAAAATTCAAAGACTCATTCCAAAATGGGCATCTGAGATGAACACACAGCTCTCAGATGAAGAAATACAAATGATAAATAAATACATGAAAAAATGTTCAGAATCATTGGTCATTAGAGAAATGCACATTAAAACCACACTGAGATTCCATCTCACTCCAGAAAGATGGCCAGGATCAAGAAAACTAACAACAACAAATGCTGGAGAGGCTGTGAGGAAAAAGGAAGTCTTCTGCAGTTTTGGTGGGAGTGCAGACTGGTGAAACTACTGTGGAAGTCAGCCTGGAGGTTTTTCAAAAAGCTGGGATTGGAAGTTCCATTTGATCCAGCTATTCCACTTCTGGGCATAATCTCAGAAGAACTGAAAACATCATACCACAGTGACATATGTGCATCCATGTTTATAGTAGCACAATTTGTAATAGCCAGATCTCGGAAACCACCTAAATAAACTTCAACTGAGGAATAGATAAAAAACATATGATGTTTTTGTACAATGGAGCACTACCTAGCTATAAATAATGATCACATTGAGATATTTATAAGTAAATGCATGCCACTCGAGATCATACTCATAAGTGAAATAAATCAAACTCACATGTGTAAATACCGTAGTCTCCCTAGTGTAAGAAATGGCAAGAGTACATAAGATACAAAAAACTCAATAAACAGTGAAAGGACAATAATCTGTCCAAAGGGGAAAAACAATATCTAAGGGGAAATAAGGAAAAAGTAAAAAGAAGGGAAAAGAAAACATATCTAAAATTATATAAACACACTTAGGATAGTTAAGATGATTGTGCTACAAATTCTGTAAGTTCTTGGAACAAAACAGTTAACATTCAGGATTGGAACAATTGTGTGCATTATTGTATGGTGATCTGAGGAACTCCTGAAGATCATTATGAACATAACAACTCCTGTTATGCTCCTACCACCTTTTTTTGAAGATCTATATTGTCAGTTTTTTGGGCTCTTTGCTATTGTTATTTATTTATATTTTTGTTTAATGTTTTTCTAGGAATTTGTTTTGTCTGTTTTATTTTTTTCCCTCTAATACAGAAAGGATAGGTATACATGTAGAGACTACATGCATAGAACTTCTCCTAAATAGTTTATGAGAATCGATTATATAATGCATGATGAAATAAACAGCTAAGTTGAATAAAAAGAGACACTAAGGTATCTAGTGCTGATTCTATAGCGTCATGCTATAAAATCCAGCAATACTATTATTCTTTGTTCAGAGTTTTTTAGTCTGTTTTGTATTGTTTAATTTCAACATACATGAAGGTATGGACAGCTATTTGAAGAGAACGAGAGACATTATGGCAGCCAGTGTTGATTTCCCTATTGTCTGGTTGAAGTCCTATAATGCCTTCATCACTCTGTTCTAATCAGTTTAATACTATTTTATTGTGTATAAATTCATTGTGTGTAAAGATATGGACAACTATTTAGAAGAAAACAAGAGACTCTATGATAGCCAATGATGATCTCATGTTGTCTTGCTTTGATATCTGTGTCACTTACATTGTTTTTTTCTGATGTTTTGTTCTGTTTTTGTTTAGTTTTACTCTCTTTAAAATAAAAAAAATAGGGGCTGGGGATTTAGCTCAGCGGCATAAGTACCTGCCTTTGCAAGCAGGCAGTCGTGAGTTCAATCCCTGGAACCGATAAAAATGAAAAAGACAAATAAATAAATAAATAAATAAAATTTCCATACTTTTAAAAGTAATCTATAGGTGCAGTGCTTTTCCCATCAAAATCAAATTGATAATTGATTCACAGTATCACTAATCTTTAGGAAGTAAAATCTGAAACCACAAGATAACAACTCAGCTTTGTGAGTGCTTTAATCAAAAAAATTTTAAAAACAACAAGTCTTGGAAAAGATATGGAGAAAGAGAGCCATTCTAAACTGTAGGACTGAAATTGGTATAACATTGCAAAAAATAATGTAGACATCCTACAAAAAACGTTAAAATTGTTTTAACATTTGAGCCACCAGCCCCACTTTCCTTTGGAGATGGTGAATAAGTTTTTAGTATTGATAGTGACTATGACTTCTAGGTTGTTTACTTACCTATGAAGTATGGATTTGCATATATCAAATATCCACATTTTGTTTATCAACTATACTTCAATAAAACACTTAGGAAAGAAACATGATATAATATTTATGTCTTAAATAATCAAGAATACTAAGATAGGCATAGCCCATTTTATGTATGACTCACACTTGTACTTAAGGTTATAAGTAATCACTTTCGTGTCATACAGTTATTGAGTAACAGCAAAGGGAATCAATGGAAATATATCTTTCCAATAAACTCATTTCACAAATGTAGAAGTTTGAAATCAAGTAAAGTATTGAGAAAAATAATTACTTTGTCATCCATATTTGAAATTTAAGGAAAAGAAATCTAACTTTATATGACTTTTGAGGAAGTTTTTATATATATGGAAAATATGTATAAAATTGAGAACACTTTCACCAAAATATTTCCTTACAAAAAAGAAACATGGACCTTACTTTTTACTCGTTGCTGAAACAAAATACCTGAAACAAAATACTGAAGCGCAAGTTGGGAAAGGAAAGGATTATTTGTTACAGTTTTTGGAGGTTTCAGTCCACACTCAGTTGGCTCCAAGGCAGGTGGGCATGGCTGGGCTGCAGTTCATGGTGGCTGCAAACAACAAGCTGGAACCAGCAAAGAGCAAGACACACCTTCTTCCTGCCATTACATCACATCCTAGCTCCGCCCCTTTGTGGGTGGAGCACTGACATCATCAATCCAAGCAGTAGACAGTGAATGAATAACAAATGCACAATTCAAACTCGTGAGGCCTGTGGGCCACAGACATAAACCATGACAGACCTAAAAGTAATTCCATGCTTAGTTTTGCAGGTAGAAGTCCATATTCATAGCATTTGCAAAGCAGTCTGGCTTACTGCCATTGGCTGAGTGATAAATGCTAGATCCCATGCAGCTCTTTTTACCAAGAATCATCTACTTGATAACAAGGACATGAGCTAATAGGACCCAAAGTGCTTACGATTCAGTGTTTGAAAAGCAAACAGAATCTAAAACCTTTCAAACCAGAGACTAATGTACCCACTTTGTTCTGTGGTGATAAACAAGTGAGGTCTGGTTCCTAAACCCCTTCTTTGTCCCTCAGGACTGCATGAGGAGCACAGGCAGCCACGGTCTTTGGTTAGGTAAATCTTGGTGGGTCAGGAAAAACATCTCAGTTTTCATGTAGTTCTCTCTCCTCTTAGGCACACAGCATATTCTGTTTATGCTTTTAGGTGGAAAGAAGCCACATCTTCAGCTCCCGAAGTAATTCAGCATGAGGAATCTCAAGGATGTTTACATCTTAAATGTTACCTCTAGTTTTCAGAAGATACAGCCAAATCATCTGCCTCATACTCCAGTCTTCATGAATATTCTAGTGAACCATCTCAACCTATGCTGTTCCTACTGTCCCTAGGTGACCACATCTGACTAAGATCCCTTTTCTTTTCCTTTTTTTTTTTTTCATCCCAAATGGAAAACTGAATAAAAACTTGACGCCATGGGCTTCTGACATCATTATAAACAGTGTGTGCATCAGAGTGATGTGGGTTGTGTTACATTTGCTTACAGAAAGTTGGAAGGAACAAGGGGTGTGTGTGTGAATTACTCAACCCAAGGTGAAAATATTGGTGGAAAAATCCAGCCACCTGATGACTCCAAAGTATACTAAATATAGCATCTATGACCTGGGTTTCCAGGGAATTTAAAACAGTGGTTTCCATTGGCCACACAGTACAAATTACAAAATGTCACATACAAGGTTCTTTTATGGATTTGACAACAGAAGAGGAAGGCAGAAGAGTGACAAATATAGTTTAAAATGATAGGCAAACGTGTGTGTGTGTGTGTGCACGTAGAAACATGTTTTTAGTCTCCAGGGGAGTGTAAAACTTAAAGTTTGCCAAGGTACATGAATTTTTACGTCGTTGTACTAGGAAACTTCTCCACCTCCCTTAGCACTCAAGGCAGAAAGGGCTTACAACTCAAGATTTTCAACAGAACTGCCAACTCCACCTCACTCCTTTGAGGTCCTGATCAACACCACTTGTTGAAGCAACTTCCTACAACCACTTCTAATCACGTGGAAGTTGCTTTGGTAATACATTTAGATCACATTTTCCAAATGGTGTTTTTTGTTAGTGCTGGATGGGAAAAAGTAACACTGCAGAGGTAGATTCCTAAATTATTTTAGATTTTGTCCACGATAGTCAAATTTTGATATGCTGTGCAACACTGAAGTTGTACACAAGCTCCTCTCAGTCCCCTCTAATTCAACTTTCTTTTGCTAACAGTGGAGGCATATTTAGACTTACTTGTTTTTCTCTCCCTTTTTTGAGGAACATCCTATCCCTATTTACCATGTATATTTACCTTATATAATGTATTGGATTTATAAGAGCGTTGGCTTTCAGGTTCAATGTTTTCGGCCCCGTTTTTTTCTCCAATGAGAGTCTATGCTGTGTTTTATTTATATTTTAAGAACAATTGAGGTGGGTTGGGAGGTATGGCTGAACTCTCTGGAAGAAAACAACAACCCCACTCTCCTAATCAAAAGATCTTCTCCCTCTACCTTTTCTCTCTTTAGTTCTCTTTCAGAAAATTGATTTTATATCATATATATAATATATATATATACCCTAATCCTAAACATATGTATTTATTTTTATTATAGAAAAATTAATATATAATTTTTATTTATTTGTTGATTCATTGATGCTTGGTAGCCTGACTATAAATTTATATTTTTCCTCCAAATAGTCATTCTGCCTTGAACAATTTTGCTTCTCAAACTTACCATATTTAATAAAAATAATTTCCCCTGAAGATAAGTTGCACCGGTGCAATGAGTTAATATGATGCTAGTCTAGAATATTCTCATTTTATTTAGCCTTGATGATCTCAATATGCATGACTGCCTTACCTTATTAAGCTTTTCACAACAGTGGAAGTAGTTGGTAATTCCCATATAATCTATGAACACTGGTGTCCTGTACATCCAGACACAACTTCTTGTAATGCTCACATAGCCTGGTATGCAGCAAGGAAATTGTAGCCTTCTTAACACAAATTAAGTTCAATGTTTTGTCATGTATTTTTCAAGTTCCATAATTACATATTGAACTGTGTGTTAGGCAGGCCTAGCAAGGATTTCCACAAGTGTCTCTAATTCAGCATGTTTATCAGACTTGACCTCTATTCCCTATTCTAGTAGATGGCATGACCACCACAAACCTTTGAATCATAAGCCAGAAAGTTATTCTTGTTATCCCACATGCCTTCAGCTTGTGCCCTTTCTAAGGATTTTAGTGAATTTACCTCTTCAGCTCTCCTCACAACTGTACCTTCACCCTGGGTCAGGACTTAACTGCCTGGGTCAGGACTGCTCAAATCACTTGTAAGGATCCCTTAACTTGTCATTATATTTGTTATTATGTCCCTTCAGCTCCACATAGGAAGTCAGAGTGACATTTTGTTTTTATTTTAGTTTATTAATACATGCATGTAGCTTTCATGCCTTGTGGGAAGTTGGTGTATGCACATAGCACATCTCAATTCCCTTTTTGATCCTTTTCCCTTCCCTCTGTCCCCTGACACCCATGTCTTTATCCCCTTCTGTTTCCACACATATTTCTTAAACACTAATTTTCTCTGCCATGGTAAAGTTTAAAACCCCTCACTAGGAAATCACTAATTGTCCTTACCTGGATTTCACATTATTCTTTTTTATTAGATTCAGGCTCTTCTGCCTCTTTGACCTCAATGCTTGCCAAAATCACCCTTTGCTAGAAACCAACTAAACTACTTTTAATTATTTACAGCCGAAATATTGTCTCTTCCTGGGGTATAAACTACTTTGCTCTTGCCCTGGGAACTTCTCTAGTTGCAACAATGTGGCTGTTCCCTCCTTGTTCAGTGCACAATTAAATAATTATTGGGTTCCTCCTCCATTCAAGCACTGTACTAGGCACTTCAGGTAAAAGGATCACATAGCAACTTTTCACTCTAAGATTGCAGTGTACAAGAAGAGGGGCATAAACTACTTGAACTGATGCTCAAGTGGAGAAAAAAGGAGAAATATATAAATAAAAAAATATGATAGATAATGAAATTTAACTAGGTAAAACCAAAATACCCAGAGACAGCAACTAGAAGCCAAATGCTTTACAATTCTGAGTAAACGTTGCTTTTAGACTCCAGAATGTTACAGTAGCATTTAGATCCACAGTCACAATCTAAACAACTGCAATATCATCTATTGATAATGAGTGTCTTTCCTTTTACCTCAGAATAATAGAAGCAGATTAATTTTTGTAATGTAGTCAGTTTTGTGTTTCTATAACCTGATACTTGAGGCAAAGTACTTGCAAAGAAAGCTGTTTTACTCAGGTCAAATTTTAGAGTTTTAACATCCAAGATTCAGATGCTCACTGAAGTGTCTTCTGGTAAAATCTTAAATGTAGATGGCATCACATCTTTGCAGTGGATGAGCTGGGCACTACCTCTCAAAATAGGAAGTCAGATAGAGCAGTGCCAAGGTCAGGGTCAGGTGTTAAAGCACTGGGTGCCCCGAAAACTGACTCTCTGAGACCCCTACAGATTCACAATGAACAAGGATGTCACAATAGACCACAGCTCTGAAAGATGCACATCACCTGCCACTGCCACTGAGGAGCATGCTGCTAACATCTGAACTTTTGGAGGCCGAATTCAAACAACATACAAATCATAGTTTGGGATTAGATGAGAACTTGAAGTTTGTCTATTTTATTCCCCAGTGATGGACACAAAGCCCCTTTCATAAGGGATGAAGCCCTCATTTTATCCCTTCCAGTCTGTGCTGTAACATCTTACATGATGAGGACTACTCTCCAAGTGTGAAGAAACAGAATGTGGGACTTGGAAGCAAACAGTGTGTGTTCAAACCCTGCATCGGTCGTGTATCAAGTATCAAAATGTAGCCACTTGGATTTTCACTTCTTTCACTTTTCATTTACATATTAGAAATGAATATTAGAATACAGAGCTAAATTATATACAAACAAATTATGTGAAAATCAATCAGTTAGAGTCACATAAGTGATTTACACATGTTAGGTTCATATTAAACAGTAATTCCTGGAACTCCATAATATTCTTCCCTTTATAAAATAACTGACGTGACATTTTCATGATATATCCATTTTCATGTGTGACGCATAGCTATAATTTGTCATCTTTCTTGTTAAATCTAACACCCTCTATATAATCTAATGATTTTGGTATGTGAAATAAAATACAGTAAATGTTATTGCTATGATTATTCAACTGTGAAAAGATTTTACAGCAGCGCTAACATGATAGGTTATATAGGAAGCTCTGGGATGAATAAAGTAAAAATTTCAATCTTGTAATGGTTCATTTAACCTTATTCTTTAAGGTAAAAGAAGAAAACAATTATTGTCATACCTCTTGAAAACTGAATATTACACTATCATGACAAATTTTATATTCAGAAGCTCTGCAAGTCTTTTTGTTTAGATATGTAGCAATATATAACTATATGTAACTATAGATAACTATAACTATGTATATATATACATATATATGTATATGTATATGTATATGTATATGTATTTTTCCTGAATTTATCCATAGAGAAAGAGAAAGCAAAGCACTGAAATAATTTTATTTCCTTTTATAAGGCTTTCACACTTCTAGAATGTTATTTTTTAAAGATAGGACCTGTGAATGTATTTTCAACGTTCTTTGACCAGCAATATGAACAATTACTTGCCCAAAGTGTTTGCTTAAAAATTACTTAATAAAATACCACTTATGAAATTGGGTGATATTCTTACACATGGTAAATACTTCACCAAAAACATTCTTTATTCAAAGAATATTTTATGTGAGGTGAAAAATACAATGGAGAGAAAAAGGGGAGCACACAGGTTCACATTGTATCATATTGAAATAAATAAATAAGTAAACTGAGAAATGTCCAAAATAGGAGAGTTTGATAGCAGTCACAAAATTATGACAAATCATGACACAGATTCACTGATCCATTGTCATGAAAGATTATTAAAAGTTTTTGATTGAGGAAAAGTATTTCTGTTATGAGCTCACATGTTTATCTGAGACCCTGGAGTTTGCATATTATATATTTTTTTCTTTTGGTTATTTTATGTATATTGACATTTTTAAAAACCTTTGTATGGGATAATGATTAAAAACTTCTTTATTTCGGAAAAGAATGCCTTGTCTTTTCAACTTCTCATACCTATTTTTTCAGTTGGCACTGTCCTGCACCAATGCAACCTTCAAAATCATTTCACTGATGTATACTGCAGGTGTAATTTCTTAACTTCTCAATATTTTCCTGGTAAAAGTTTTCATAAGTGTGTATAATACAGTTCTCTATGAAAAACTCAGGGTGATTGCATGTTTGGGAATGGCCATGGACTGCTTGGGGAATAAAATTACAATTGTTTTTCTTTCCCTCTCTAATGAATCCCATTCATTAGAGAAGCAGGAAGCTAAAATCCCATAATATTCCTAAGGAAAATAAAGTCAGGAGAAGGAACTAGCTCTCCTCTGACAGAATAAAACAATGTACCATAAAGATTATCTTATACCCGTGTTTCTCATAATCTGAAGACACAATAAAATTACTTTCAGCAAAACGTTTTCTTTCATTGACATTTGTTGTTGATGACATTGATAAATAAACAAGCAAACAAACATTGAAGACTTGAATAGCTGGGGCTTATAGGGACAAACAGATGATCACTTGTTTTTTTGCCTGTCTGTTTGGAGGTTTTTGTTTGTTTTTTGTCTCTTAATTGTTTTGCTTTGAGATAGGTTTCACTACATAGTTCATGCTGATGTTCAAATCACTGTGCAGCCCAGGCTGGCCCCAACTCACTACCAACCTCCCTCCTCCACTTCCTGAGTCCCTGGGGATATAGGCATGCACTACCACATCTGGCTTATCACCTGTTTTTGACATACTTTCAGAGTACTCTGATGAAAACAATCTATTCACAAGTAATGTCATGCAATATAAAGTGAAAAGTCCAACAGCATAAATATGCAAAGAGATAGTCAGAGGAAGGTGGTATGCTATCAGCTATGAACAACCAAGATGACTTAAAGCAAAATGGCCCTGGGAATGAGCCCAAAAGGAGGAACCTGATTTAAAAATGCAAAGCCAATGAGGAATGCAAATTTGTAAATATGTGACTTATAAAATAATATGAGTGAAAGTGTGAGAGCAGACAAATGGAAAGGCATTTCAGTACACTAATACACAAAATTTCACTGGTAGCAGATGAGTGACTTCTAGAGATCTTCCACACAACAATGTATCTATTAGTTAACAACACAATACTGTACACTTCAAACTTTGTAGCCAGTAAATTTCATGCTAACAGTTCTTACCTCATCAAAGATAAAAAGAACCACCCCCCCCCAGCAAAAAAAGGCATAAGGAAACATTTAGAGGTGTTGTGTATTATTTTGTGTTGATTTTATCACTGGCATTTGCATTTATCTAAAATGCATTAATCTGTCTATTATACACAGGAAGCTCTTTCTACACTCATTCTACATTAATAAAGCTGCTTTAAAAGCAATACCTTGAGAAAATAGAGCATGTGAGGAAGAGAAGAAAGGGAAACAATATGAAATCAGCTGAAAGAATAGGTTTAGATTAGATTGTGGAAGCCTTGTGTTCTAGGGTAAGTCTGGGCTTAATTGTGTGGAGAGTAACGCATTTTGGAAGGAGTACCTAGCAGAGATATAGGAAGAAGGAAAGATAAGTGTCTCAAAGCCTTATAGGATGTTATTATTACAGTGCTTGCAGGGCTAATTAAAGCCCAGCCTGATGCACCTCAATGCAGTTGGACGGAAATGACAAGAGATTCAAATTGTGCAGAAATCTCAGGGAAGTCTCAAAGGAATCAATAGCGCAAAACCTGTGATCAATGTGTTGGGTAGTGTCCCTCCACAAAAATGAAGTGAGTACCTGCAGTACATTAGGTTATGACCTTAAAATAAAAATGGTTATAGATAAAATCAGGCTACAATGAGGTTATCAGAGTAGGCCCTTCATCTAATGACCAATGCACTTAAAAGAGAGAGACAAGCAGAAGAAACAAGACAGACAGGGAGGAGAAGGTGTCTTAATTACTTTTCTCGTTGCTGAGACAAATACTCAACACCCAAAATTAAAAGAGAAAGGTTTATTTCAGCTCAAATTTTGTAGAGATTTCTTTCCATAACTGGCTGGCTCCAAGACATAGTGGCATGACAGAGGGCTATCACAGAACGCAGGAGGCAGCAACAGAAAAAGCAATGAACAATAGCAGTGAGCAGAAGCATCCTGCCTCTTCTGTCCCTTCCAAGATACCTGTCTTTTAGGAGCTGCCATCCACTCCTGGGGTGGAGCACCCTAAATTTCAGCCTCAGACCCTTAATCCCAGCATTGCACCCTGAATCCCAGTATCACAACCCTACATTCAACTACCTCTGAAAAGCCCCACCTATGTCTTTGTGAAGTTTTGGAGGACATCTAGATACAAGCCACAATGGAAGATCATATAAAGACAGAAGCAAAGATTGGAGCTCCCACATGCAATATATGTGGAAGCCAAGGAATGCCAAGAATTGCAGGCAGCCACCAGAAACTATAGAGAGAAATATGGAATGAATTCTCCCTCAGCAACTTTAGACAGAATCAACTCTGCTGATACCTTGATTTTGAACTTCTAGATTCAGAGATTATGAAAGAGTGCATTTCTGATGTGTAAGCTACCTATTATACAGTATGGTAGTCCTGCTAAATTAATCTACCAAGAGTTGGGGATTTAGCCCAGCAGTGTAAGTGCCTGCTTGGCAAACACGACGTCATGAGTTCAACCCCTGGTATCAATAATAATAATAATAATAATAATAATAATGTGCCATACTATGGATTTTATTTAGCTTTATACTCTACCCTTTTTGTTTTACTCTTCCTTACTTGGGCTCAGAATATCCCTCCTCTCCTCATATGACAAAAAAGAAGGAAACAGAGAACTGCTTGTGTGTAGGTTCTCCAGTACCTTTTAATACTTGGAATCAAAACTCCAACTGACTGTTCATACAGCACAAGTTAGATTCAAGTCTTAAGTTTCTCTCTTACTGCACAAGGATTCTGAGGAACAGTCAGTGGACTCTGGATAAAGCCTGTAAAGGGGAATGGGGTTGACTATGTTGCCCAGATCCACTTTCAGAACTAAATGACTTGTTGTCATTTTCAGGGTCTGCTGAAAATGAACCTGCATATAGCATGCAAGATTACAAAAGGCCAGCTCCCACGGCAGCCTAGGACAACTCCTTGTGGAGTCAGCTAGGCTTCGTCTTGAATGCATCATTGCTTAAATTCTTGCTCAGCTCAAACTTGATTCCTTTCTTTCCCCAGCTGGTACTGATACCAAAAGCCTGTTTACTATATTCCATTGTGCTGGTCTTCATGTTAGAATCTGTTTGCTGAGGAGCCCACCTGCAACAGAATTCATGTTGGACGTGAAGTTTGAAGGCTTAGTACGTGATTGGAACAGTGTTCCGAAAGCATTGTCATTCTCAGAGGATTTTTGATCACCCACAGAAAATTAAAGGTTTCTCTCAGATTAATCTTCATAATCATTCTTTTAGTCCATACATGTTAATTAAGTGACTTTATATAGTTAGTTACTGTGAAGGTCTTGGAAATCTAAGCATGGCTAAGATGAGGTCTTTGCCTTTGCCTTACTTTTCCTGTTGATGAGATAAAATACCCAACACTCATACTCTAAATCCACATGAGGCATTCATATCCTACAGCCACTATTATTTTGCCAGATCATTTTATTTACCAAATATCTTAAAATATAGTTATAATTTTAAAACTTCATCTTGACATTCTTTATGCTTTTAGATATATCAGATGATATATCTGTGTATCAATTTATAAAGGTGCTGATAGTTTATCCAGAATATTTATGAAGTTAAACAAAGTGACGTAATTTTAGAAATTACATAGGACAGGGAGTTTCCTTTTTATTTTTCATTAGTGGTGACATTTCTCTATGCTCCCTATGGAATGCTCCTGACTCTCTCTCTCTCTCTCTCTCTCTCTCTCTCTCTCTCTCTCTCTCTCTCTCTGTCTCTCTCTCTCTCTGTCTCTGTCTCTCTCTCATACACACACACACACACACACACACATACACACAGTAAATTTCACATAGAATCCTCATACATATATGTGTGTGTGTGTGTGTGTGTGTGTGTGTGTGTGTGTGTGTGTAATAGAGGCAGCCTGCCACTAGTAAGTGCAGACTAAGAGAGAAGTATTAAAGTTATGGAGAAACTAGACATGCTGTGCTCTGTTTCCTTCTTCTTTTGGCATACGAGGTCAGGAGGGATATTCTGATCACAAGTGAGGAACCTGCTCCTAGTGAATGAGAGACTAAGCTTCCTTCAGCACCCATCTCTCTCCTGTAGTCATGTCCACAAAACCCCTCGAGCTCTTCCGAACACAGTTTGAAATGCATGAATATAATACCGTTCTTTGCTTTTTCCTAACAAAGATGCAAACTTCCCAATAAGAAATGATATCAGGATATATTAGTGCTAAAGCCCAGACTAGAATATGGTCCATTCATTCATAATTGAACCGTTTTTTCTTTTTTTCTTCCCTTTTTAGTATATTGACAATTAAACGTACAACCAAACATAAACAATTATGCCCTTTATATAGCTCAAAGATAAATTTGATTCAAATATAAAGCAATACTAAAATTAAAATATCAACTTACCCTTTAATAGCTATTGAAAATATATCTACATTTCTTATTTTTGCATACCGTATTATAAATCTGCCAGGGGAAAACTGTAGCACCAAAAGAGGAAAAGTCAAAAAAGAAAATCATCAAATGTTTTTACCTAAACAATAAAATAGAAAATGACTCTAGATCAATCTGAGAGGTGCCTGAAAGGATGATTGAAGTGAAAACCACCCTGGTATGAGCAAAAGGCTGTTTTCGCATTTAATTTATTCACTTACATTTTAACTGAGAGCAACAGATCTGTGGCACATGTAAGACCATCTGTGTAATCCAGAAAGTTGTAAAAAACTGAGCAAGTCCCATCTCCCTTCCATACATGTCCTATATATTTAAATGAAACACCCAGTTTTTCAAGTGAGCTGAGGTGGATTAGCTGTTTACCAAAAAATTCTCATACATGGGGTGAGAGATTTTTCTGAGGATGAAAACATATGTTGAATTTACTACTAGCGCAGTATTCACAATTGTTATGAAAAATCATTCTTTGTCAAGGAAGGGCTGCAAGTCAAGGAATATGAGAAGCAGAGGCAAAGATGTGAGCTCTGCAGTATAAACTTGAGGTCAATTCCTGATTGACAGCTGAATTGCCGTGGTCCTTTCCTTACCTTGCCTTTTTTTATTCTTTCCCCCTCTGCTTGTCAACTCCTTTGTATATGTATCCACTTGTACATCGGACATTTCCTCTGCACACAATAATTTTCAGGTGTGAACTGAAAGTGCCATTGTCAGTTTGTCCACACCAAGGGTGCAAGTTCTCATAGATAACGAAGGCAACCATCCATCCAAGCTGTTCAGACAGTTCCAGTTTCTCTGTTGCGCTGGTTTAATTAATAATAGTTCTTCCACTGTCGAGAGTGTCCCAGTTTGGATGATAAGTTATATTGTCACCCTATTTATAGGGTATATTGAAGAAGAGATTTATAGGTAATGAGGCAGGTAATGTTATTAAGCTAGAATTTCAGATGTAGTAGGGCAAGAAAGTGGAGCAAGTATGATCTTTGCAAGAAAAGCATTTAGAGCAAAGAGGAGATGGTAGCTCCTGGAAACTTTATACAGGAAATAGCATAAGTCAAACCACAGGATAGAGAAGGAAGATGTAGAAAGGACTTGCTAAGGGATAATAAGCGGGAAAGAAAGGAAGAAGGGCAGAAAGAAGAAATTCTTGTGAAGGGACACTAACTACTCTGTGATACGGAGATAAAAACTAACTGGGAAGTTTTGTTATTTTTCTTCCAGGAAATAATTTATCCTCTGTAAGTCCATCAACTCAGTTAAGACTAGTGACCAACATTTGTCTCAAAGTTTTGGATATAGAATGAATTTTCAGATTTCCCCTCAGCGATATCAGCCTTTTAGGAAAAGTACACCTCAGAAAGAGAACTGAACCAGGGGACAAGATAAAGTGAAAGGTTTTGTTTGGTATGGGAATCAATTGCCCATCAGGAAAGATGAGTCTAGCATTTCCATTGAGCAAAAACAGTCAACACTCTTAACCCCATATTCTCTGCCCTCTAAAATCCTGGCAAGCGAATCAGGTGATTCCTGGGAGACTTCGGCACAGTAAGAAAGTGCAAACAGGCCTAAAGTGGACAAAAGGGAAAGTCTGTCAATCAAATTCAGCAATAAATCTGTTTGCACAAAATAAGTAATTTTAAAATCCAGTGGATAAGAATAGCAGGTTTTGAGATGCAATTTTTCTGCTACTGTTTTGCTAATTTTAAGTATTTGTCTACCATACTTAAAGGAAAAATTTTAACACCATGCTATGTCACAGATTTTATTGAGTAACTTTAAAAAACATGCTTTTAGGGAGAGTTTAAATAATATATTGAAAACTTCACTATTATTGCCTTTCAATGGAAATACAAAATAAAATTTCATAATAAAAACGTAGAACACCAATAGTAAATACTCTGAGTATTGTTATATTCAAAGTAGTTATTCAGAGTATGAGATATAGGTATAAAAACTTCTCCAAATGAAATTAGCACAATCTTTTCAATTAAGCTAAGAGAAGCTAGTAGTATAACTAACTTGTATTTTTTTTCCTTTACCTTCCATTCTTCTAGTTCCTGTAAACTTTATTAAGATCACTTATGTTTAATCCATAAGGCATTAGCCATCCCTTTAGATGTAATTATCCCCTTCCTAAATTAGCAACCCACATTAGACTTCCTTTAGTTTTATTAAGGTATGATTATTTTAAAAAGAGGATGTTTACTACTCTTACCTTTGGCTGTTATAAAGTTATATTTGTGTGATAAAATTATTTTCACTAATTTTTTGTCTTAAAATGTTTAAAGTGCCTTGAATTTTAGCATATTACCCAAAGTCTTAATAAGAAAAATATCATCGATTTTGTGATTCTCCCCTATTCTTGTTTCTATCACTTTCAGATATGATGTCTTCTAATTCTACATTTTGGCAAGAATGTAAATTAAATCATTATCAAAAAAGATTTACATATTTTACATGTTTCACTTTGCAGAAGAAACTGACAAATTTCTAAGGATTCCTTTGGCAACGCAACTCAGTGTGTGTTTGGATTTCACCAAATCCTGCAAGCTAACAGTTTTAAGATGTTGTCTACTATATGCTAAAATGAAAATATTGATATTAAGGTGGGGTGATTCTTCCTTTAACGAGATCATAGCCAACAGGTCCTGATATATATATATATATATATATATATATATATATATATATATGCAAGGGCTGTGAAAAATATAAATACAAAATTTTATAAGTGTGACCTTAAAGCCTCTCCAAGAGCATTGCTATTACTATGATGAGGAAAAGCTGTATTACAAAGATCTAGGTCTTATAGAAAGAATTTAAACCTGTTCTCAAGTACTGCATTACAGATGGATTGCGTGTAACCTAATCACGGCCACAAGCATAGGATTAAACCAATAATGTTTCGGTCCTTTCTCTGTCCCTTACTACTAAGCACCTGGTTCTGGTATCAGCTTTTAGAGAACCTGCTGTTCCTTGAGTGGAATTGTCATCCTGCCAGTGCCTCCAAACAGATGCATCCATGCCGAGCAAATAACGTGTGGACAATACTCAGAATACTGATAGCCTTTACTTAACAGTGGTGAGGGGAACTCATGCTATATTACAATAAAAATAAAAACAATAAAAACAGAAAAATAAAAGAACCTTCTTAGATTTGATCTTGGTGAGTCATTAGTTTGGGGTGTGGCAGTTGAACTCCATGCTCCTACAGAATTATCTGAAAAATAGGAGTTGTGGTCTGACCAAGCCTTCTCAGGTCTGTCAATAACACTTTCTAAGAAGGAGGTATCTTTAAAACTACTCAGCAAGCTGTGAAATTTGAACACAGCAAGCTGTGAAATTTGAACACAGAGATAGTATGATTAGTACAGAACTGAGCTGTCTGCTTTGTTCAAAGAAAAGCAGTCTGTTTGGCTTGTGGGTAGAGTTAATTGCTGTTAATGAGGAGATGATGTTTTCAACAGTGAATTAAGTCAGTCACCAACCTCAAGAAGCCTGTGGTCATGCCCTATCTTATCACTGCTTTGATTTTCATTGTCACAATTTCCACTAGATGTTTCTTGTTTATCTTCTCACTGTGTTTATTTCCCTGCATTACACTCTGCTGGCCACGGAAATATGACCCTGTCTGTCATATTTATTGCTGTGTCCCCAGTTCTCCAGACAGTCATGGCCACACTTAGTGCCTTGTGTGTGACTATGGAATTAATAGAAACATGCATAAGCAGGCTTGAATGTTCAGGACCCTAAGAAGGTCTGCGGAAGAAGCTCTGTTTCCATTTTCTCAAGAATACTCAAAGAGTTTAAGTTTCTTACCCAGTTCATAAAAGAACTACTGTAACTCTGAATCCCATGCCATCCTTTTTAGTACTTTCTGTTAGTCAATGGGTCTCCTCTTAGTTGGTGTATTAGTTCCCTAGGGCTGCCTTGAAAAAGGACCACACTCAAGGTCACTTAAATGATAGAAATGTGTTTTCTCATACTTTTGAAAGTTAGAAATCTAGGCATAAAGTGTCAATGGGATTGAGTTCCTCTGAGACTGCTCACTTTCATTTGTAGATGGTCAATTTGTCTGTGTCTTCCTATGACCTTTCTTCTGTAATCAGTTAGCTGTGCCCAACTTTCCCTTAGGATTTAGAGCAATCCTAATGATTTGACTTAATAGCCACTTTGAGAACCCTATTTCCAAATATAGCCACCAAAAGGTTTAGGAATTCAATATGTGGATTTGGGAGAGGGGACACACTTCAGCTCACAGCCAGTGGCAATGATTTGAGGTACCTTAATCATTTCCTAGTACTGTTGATACACATGCTAATATCTAATCATCTTTCCAGATTTTCTGAAAGCGTTATTGCCCACGGTTGTCATACCTGCAATTTGTCTTGTCCTGGGACTATTCCCACTGAAAACAAAACAAAACAAAACAAAAAATTCTTCCAGGTTTAAAAATGCTAATTTAACTCCCATTTTATGCCAGTTACTAATCTAATTAAGGGTCTGGATGATATATACAAAGATGGAGACACTATACTCAAGGAATATCCAAACTAGCCTAAGAAACAACTGTCAACAGAGATGGATAATGTGGTGGTTTTGTAGCTTAGCAAAAAAGAAAGCAGTTCAACCTGTTGGAGACCAGAAGAAAGAAAAGCTGCTAACAAAGATTTATGGTGATCTGAACATTCCAAGGGGGATTCATGCCCAAAGAGACTTGAAATCCAAGTAGGAAGTAAGTAGGAAAAGGTAATAAAAAGAAGTTAGTATATTGGACTGGGACATGGCCCCTGAAAGAAGTATTTCCTACTGCCTCAGAATTTGGTCTTATTTAGAATTACTTTTCATGATTGGTTAGATTTATTCTAAATCTACTTATTTTAAATTATTTAATTATATGCACAATAAGGGAAAGGATCTGGAATGAACAGATCTGGATTAAGGGTGTTCCTTATACTTAGGACAAGTGTCATTAAAAGGTACAGCAAGGGAGAATCAAAATTATGCAGATACATGGATGCCCAAAGACAGAGACTAGAACCCTGGATCCAGAAGGCCAGACCGCTGAGGATTGGGACAACCACCAGAAGTAGGGTACAGTTTCTCCACGATGTTACAAGAAAGAACCGGACAGGCTCACATCGTGACTTCAGATTTGTGGACTTTTGATGAGGGACAGAATAACTGTTTTAAGGTACCATAAATCCTAAAATAGTCATTATTCAAGATGAGGAATAGCATTACGAAGTTTTAGTGGCAAGAATCTTGGTAAACGACAAGTAACCCAGTTAACAGGGCACAGTGAGGACCATGGTGATAAGAAGCAATGCCACTGACATAATTGGAGGATAGATTTTGAAGAGAAATTCTCTTGAAATGAATCACTAGATTTCTTTTTTAACAAGGGAAATCATTGGATTCAATATAAGAACTCTAGCTCAATATAAAAGTATTTCTACAACATCAGATAAGCAAAACAAGTAGAAAGACTATGTAGGAAAAGTCCAAAATAAAGAAACACTTTTGAGGCATCTAGCACTATATTTTGTCTCCCTCCACTTTTGCCCTGGTCTTCATTAGTATGATGGCTGCATTGTAGCAAGAATGAGGGCAGAAAGCTGTATGGGATCAAGCGCTACTGGAACCAACACCACGATCAGACTTTCATCTTGCAAAGGCTCCTGAGAGCCGTGTCAAGTTCTCTTGCTATCCCTAGTCCTCTGCTGAATCAGCAGCATAGTGAGACAAATAAATGTCTATCTCTGGCCAGAAGGAGCTTGGGGTCTAGGAGAAAAGATGAGCAGGGAAGAGATAAATGCAACAACAGGACATAAACATGGTCCTGTTTAGGAATAGAGAAAAGGAAGCTGTAATACAATAAACCTTCCAAATAGAGGTAACTCTAAGAATTGAGATCACATAGACAAACAAACAGAAGCTTGACGCAGCACGGTGAGCTTCAGCAGAATTGAGTTATTGAGGATGGGAGAATGTTGTTTATGTAGAGCAGTAGTTAAACAGAGAGGGGTGGGCTCCGCCTGCTTAGCTGGTTCAGAGAATTTGACATTTTCAATTGTCTAATAAATTCTTAGATTTCTGTAAGGCTTTTAAAATGTGTTTCCCTTGTTAGTTCCACTTACCATCCTATCTTTGTTCCTATAAAACTCACTGTGTCACAACAGACTCTCACAATTTCTTAGTCCTATCCCCTTATAGGATTAACAGGGACATTCTTTTGCCAGGGACTGAAAACTAACTTGAATTACCTTCTTCAAAAAGAGGGTTTTTGTTTTCACCTGATGTAATTGAGGACAGAAGGTAAATTGGGAAAACTGGAAAAACGTTTTCTCTATCAAACCTCTAGCAACTTGCAGCACAAATCTTCCCAGTTTTGTAATGAAGAAAAGAGGTATGAGAATTTTCTCCTCTCTCGGTGTTTTCAGGTACATGTGAATGGCATTTCCTCTGCTGTCGGAAGAGAGGCGGTAGTTGGAACAAGTAGTTGGAACAGTTTGATGGATGCTTGAAAATAGAGAAGAACAACAAACCTAGACACTGGCACAACTGTCATGAGCTAGGAATCCATCCTGACTTGGATCACCACATTGTCTCTTTCTATTACTTCCACGGTGATCTTAGATCTTATAGTGGAATCTGTTCCTTCACACCAAGAGAAATGTGAATAGTCATGAATATTCACTTGGAGAGTAATTCCAAGTACAAGTACTGTTATGGAAATCTGGGGGCGGGGGAGCATTTGGCGTATACACAGTGAACATCAGAAGCCCATGCACATTTTAGTGCCTTGAGACCTCAATTTCTAAGGATCCAGACACCTTAATGAAATCTCATCCTAATGGGCATGGATAGCTGATACCACAATGAAAGACAAATAGATAACTAGAACTGCGGGTGGAGATGCAGAAAAGATAATGCTTGGTGGTAGGCATGGACACTGAGAAAGAAAATGAATCTACCATAAAAACAGTATTTGAGCCCCTTAGCAAATAAATCTTGACCATTAAAGGGAAAGCCTCACATGGGTCCAGGTAACCTCTGTTCTCCATGCAGAACAGAACATCAGTTGTAACAAGCCTCTGGTTTGAGAAGGAACACTTGGGAAAGCTCTTTTATTGGCATATAGAATCGAGATACCCCAGTATACATGAGAAAAAACAGATGCCAAAGCCATCTTCCCTGGAGGGCAACACCAGTTCAGGCTCCTTAAGTTCAGCCCAGGTTTTTGGTGTCAGGTGAATGTGTGAAGATATTTTTAAGCTGTGAGACTCAGTGTCATCAAAAGAGCCAAACAGCAGAGGCTTTCTCCCAGTTTCCAGAAGACACGTCAGTATACATGTCTGAATGAGGAGTATGTTCCCTTGGCCACTAGCCCACAGCCCTCCATGGCTCTGCCAGAGGTGGGGTTGCGTGGGAAGACATAGCTCATTGTGGCAAACCTCAGGTACCCAGCATGTCTGGCTCCGGCAACCACCAAAGGTTAAAATAATTTTAATAAAGTCTTAATGAACAACTGAAAGCCTCAGAGTTATTCCTGGGTCAATGGTGCTTCAGGCGAAATTCTGGGATTATTCATTTTGCTAGAACCTTTTTCCATCATGGTTCATGCCAGCCACTCATTTGTGAAACTTTCAGAATACCAAAATTAATATTTGTAATAAGTATACTAGAGCTCATCATGTGCCAAGGACTTTGTCGAGGATTCTGCTGGCATGTCTCCTATAGCTCCTACCATTATTCCTATTTTATGGATGAGTAAACTGAGCCTTAGTATGTTAGGCAGATTTCCCACCATTACCAAATAAATAGCAGTCAATAGATTCCATCCATTTTGTGCAGCTGCTTTTATTGCTGTGTAAAGTGGAGTTCTTATACAGGAGTCAAGCCTCTCATTATGAAATAAAATCATATTTCCACTTGCAAGTGTTTCACAGTCTAATAAAACAGATAAACGCATACATGATTACAATGCAGTAGTTTGTGAACTATGTCACAAACAAATTTGAGAGGCCTTTAATATCCTGATCAAAAGGAACTAATTGAATCATGGGGAACAGAAAGTGATTCCAGACAGAGACAATGCTAAGTGGGGGCTTGAAGTATGTGTACACCTTCACTATTTGGACGAAACGAGAAATGTGTGACTACAGCATAAGGAATCACAAATTTGGTGTATTCAAAAGACTTCTGAATAGCGCAGTAAAGCTTGAATTATACAAAGAAATAGAGAAAGGCCAAAGGAGTTGATGCAAGGAGATAAGTTAACTGCATACTCAGCTGCTCATTCAGGCAGCACCTTGGCGCCTAGGTGGGCGCAGTGAGCTAAAGGCAGGGGCTTTCATGGGGGACCACCAGGCAGGTGCAGTCCATCTCATGCGGCCTCAGCGGGTACTGCATGTTGGAAAACGGATGCACCTGATCAGCTCATGGCCTAAAGTGCACCTGTTTTCCATTCGCTGCAGCATATCTTGGAGTTTCAAACCAATCGCCAGGAAGTTGTTGCAAAGCTATTCAGGAATAGATAGCAGGAAAAAAAAAAAGGTTTTTAATTTGGTTTTCTGTGGTCCCAGATGATGAAAATCACATTTGATAAAGTGTAAGGAGGAAAACATCCCGGTATTGAAGGCAGGGTGTCAGGGGGGACATGAACAATGAGGTGTCTTCCTTGGCATTATGATATCCAAGCCTGATCCAGAAACTGGCCTGCTGGAACTTTTCCTGGTACTGGGAACACAGGGAGTGATCATTGTGAGTTACAGAAGCCACTTTTCAACACCCCTCCCACTCTTAGGAACAGCTCACATTCTTGGTTCTTTCCAGAACCCTAGCTTTCTTCTCTCACAATTCTGAGTGTGTACAAGTCTTACATTCTGCTTTGCTTCCAATAGGAGAAGAAATACATAAACTCACTCTGTGGATGAAAAGGGGACGGCATGATTGATTTATAGGAAGAATGATTCAAAGGAGTGATGTAATGCCTAGTTGGACAAAAAATTTTAAAAATAAATGAAAATTTGAAGATTTTAAGAACAGCCCTTGGGAAATGTTGGGGAAGGCTGGAGACAAAATTCAAAGAAAAAGGAGAGATGCTATCAGGAGCTGCCTGATTGCAGATGTGGGATTCTACATGCACTTGTTTTCTGGTTCCTCACAAAGATATTGTGAGTTATTTATTATTAACCTTCTTTATGTGGAAGGAACACACTCTGAAGGGTTAAACTCCAAAGGCTGTAACTATTAAGTGGTACAGATGGGTTCTGAATTCAGGTCTTTTACACTCTAAAACTCTCATATGCTTACCACATTAGCAGATAAGCTGTGCTTTTGTATTTGGCTAATCAAATGTAACTCCTACAATTCAATAAATCTGATTTAATATCTTAACAGTATTCCAGTTGGGGAACCAGGATTTTAGTCCTTTCTCTGAAGATCAACCAAATAAAATAGAAATATCATTGGGAAATGAAGTAAACACAGAAATCAAATCATCCTTTCCAGAAACTCTTCACCCCATGACAATTAAAAGTGATCCAGACTCATTTTTTGAAAGAGAAAATATGATGCAGAGAAAAATGTCATATTGTCTTGATCTTAAGATGCATCTCTTCCATTTCCAAGCAAGTTACTCTTGATTATGTTGTGTACAACTTCAGCTCTGTTATTCCATCCATAAAATGGAGATAATACTTCCTATTTCACAAATTAATCATTAAAATTCAATGCAATAATTTTATTTAAAAAGTTAGAAAAAAACTTGGACTTGGCATACAGCAGGTATTTAATAAATCCCCAGCAACGTTTACTGTTGTTGACTAGATTAAATGATGATAATATCATTTCTATTACTATTATGACTATTTCCACTGCTACTGTTATGACTGCTTCTACAGTCTTTTGCTTGTGTTACAGAAATTCTGTTGATTGCTCCTAATAAAAATTGAATGTCTAACTCTTTGATTCTCTTCTCTCCCACATCCCTTTGGCAATTTTCCATGGAAGCAGAAGGAGACTGTCAGAGAAAAAATCATACACATTCGCACACACAAACACACATATGTACACATACACAAATGCTTGACAGCCAAAATGGTGAATTACATCTGCCAAAATTTACAGCCTTATACCAGGGGCAAACACGTGACTCTATTTTCCCTCACCAAGATGGACTTGTGCTGTCACAGCAAAAATTGATTTTCTGTTTGTGGGAAATTATACACAGTTTACTCTTGACTGTGGTAGGGGATATTCCAAATCCTTGCTTGCAAATTCTGGCAAATGCTTCCCACTTTATATCGGTCAGTTTTTCTCCCCACAGATACTTACTGAACACCTATTATGTGCCAAGTCTGGATCTAGTCGCGAGGAATATCACACTGAGTAGAAACATGCCTGAGCTTTTCTGCTATGGAGTCCAGACTGGAGGGAGAAAAGATGGACAGGAATCAAATAGTCATGTAGGGGTGAGACAAAAGCTGGGATGAGAAGGAAAGTGGGATTCAGATGCATGAAGATGGAAAAGACAATGTCTTGGTCCCTCAAAAATCATCTAACCTGTGTTCTAATAGTAAGTGCTGTATATTGTACAGCAGGGGTCCTTAACCCCTACCAGTGTCCATTTAGAACTGAACACTGAAGAATGTGAGCAAGGGCAGAGAAGGGAAAATTCATCTGTATTTATGGTGATTCCTCATACTGAAGCTACCTCATGAGCTCCATCTCCTATCACATCATCTGGGACATTAGATTCACCCTGCAGAGCAAAACTCTACTGTGAACTGCACATGCCAGGCATCTAGTTTGCTCACTCATTTGAAACCATCTCCTTTCTGTATCCCAGTCATCATCTACTAGCATCCCCCTCAACACCCTCATCCATGGAACAATTATATTCTTGAGGTCCCTGGTTCCCCAAAAGGTTGGAAACTGGCATCTTAGATAATCAAAGACTGATCCACCAAAAGGGGTAATTTGAATTAGAAAAAACAAGAGAGTTTGCCATCTAACTTGGAGTCCAATCCCAATGTTGCTGCTTACAGTTTGATGCAGTCTTTCTGATCTCTCAAAAGGGAATAGCGTGCTTGAGGTCCAACATAAATAACGCATGTAAATCTAGTCTTTTTGTCTACACAATTGTCCACGTATCTGCTGCCTCATTAACACTTATGCACCTGTAATTTTATTCAAAATGCCTCTTTTGGGGGAAATTTTTCTTTGACCTTTTTGTCTAGGCTTGATCCTCATGTTATATTACTCTGATAGTATCATGAACTTGCCCTTTCTGGTACTTCCTGCTTTTATAATACATTATTTTTCCTTCATTTACAAAACATTATTTTTATATTTAATGTGTTTATCTTCTTCATCCAACTTTATGAAAGCCAGAAACTCATTTATTTATCTCTGTATCTTTGGTTTCATGCACAAGGTCATGCTTCAATAAATTTGGGGATAGAAACACTGAGTAAAACCCCAAACTTCATGCCTGGTTGGAACAAGGATTCTTTTATTAAACAGAACTTCTTTTTGTACACTGCTTGATGCCAGTAGTGCAGAATAAGTTTGTATAATGAAATTTCCCCTGATAATAAAGACTAACCAGTTCTTAAGTTACTGATGATGGCTCTCTTTTCTCTTGAATTGAAAAACTCACCTTAGTCACCAAAAACTACCTGAACACACACCATTTTTATTATGTTATCCCATCTCTGGTCATTGGTTACCCTCACTCCATTTTTAGTAGATCCCAAATTCCTTTATGGCAGAAACTGTCATATTTTTCACAATACTCCAAATACCTGACTCATAAATTGTGAGAGGTAGTTTGAATTACTCAAACTCACCATCAACTATAAACTACTTTACTTGCACACTTGTGGGTTCTTTTATAACCTGAGAGCACTCAGATATATTGATAAAGGAACTGAGATCCACAGATGAAAATGGAATACCCATATTAAGTCTCATTGCATATGATTTAAACCAGGGTCATAAACCTAAATGTTCTTGAGGACCAGACATGTAACTTAATTGTTCTGCAAGGAGATTGGACCACTCCATTTAAGACGAGTGGTTCCCATCAATTGCTGGCAGGCAATATTGCCAGATACTCAATTTTTAAGAAAACAATGAGAAATCTGGATTTTTATATGAATGTCACCACTTTCCAATGTTGGCATTTGAAAGACATTCTTTTAAAGGATATTTTGGTCCAAACAAAACATAGCTATGGGTCAAATTCAGCCATGGACCACCAACTTATAAGCTATGGTTTAAATTTTAGAATCTTCAGAAATAATTTGTATTGTCCTTCCCAGAGTCTCCAAGAATCTCAAGAGTCAAGTACCCCTTCTAGGCCATGTAGGTGACTTTTAGATGCAATCTATTGAAAGTAAAATGGAATAGAGTATAGTGGACATTCTAGTGTTCGGACTTAGAAAGTGAAAAATATATTGTACTTTAATCCTTGATTTTCTTAAATGCCACTGGTTCATGAAATACAGAAGTCTGAAAATCAATAGTTTAGTACAACCCTTTCATTTTATGAAAGAAAAAACAAAGATCCAAGGATGTGAACTAGATGGTCTCAAACCTCAAATTCAAATATGCTTGCCTCCTGACTACAGCATCATCCTATTCAGAAGGTTCTGCTGTACAAGACTATTTACCTCTAGCCTATCATTCCTTAAGGGCAGGACTCTGCTACTCTCAGCTACATGTCATCACAGTGTGGAGATAAAGGTGCCTTTTCAGTACTTACAGCCTAGGCTCTTTCTCTCTTTCTCTCTGTTTGTCTCTTTGTCTCTCTCTCTCTCTCTCTCTCTCTCTCTCTCTCTCTCTCTCTGTCACTCTCTCCCTCATTCTCTCCCTCCCTCTCCCCTTACCCTCCCTCCTTCCCACTCTCTTCCCCTCTGTTTTCCTCCCTCTCTCCCCCTCTCCTTTTCTCTTTCTAGTACTCAAGTTGAAATCCAAGGCCATTCCAGTGAGCTATATCCCCAGCCCTTATTTAAATGTTGTTTTGAGATAGAGCCTTACCCAGTTGCTGAGTTGTCTAAGCAGAGTGTAAATTTGCAGTCTACCTGCTTCAACTACCCTGAGTGGTGGGCTTAAACGTGTGCAGTGCTCCACAATGGCCCCATGCCTTTTTAGTATGCAAGCTTAAACTGTGAAAATTTAAATTAAAATTCATGTCTTCTATGTGTTCTTCGAAAATTTTCTAAGATAAAATTGTGTGTTTGCTTTCCTCTGCTCCAACAAAGTAATTCAGTCTCTGTAACATAATCCCAGACTTAATGACACAATGCCCTTAGATTTATGTATTTCTACAGAGAGATTAGGAGAAGGTAGTGAGCAGAGTCCAGTGCTTACACTCTTGCATCCTTCCTAGTGAGAAGAGCTGAGCAACTTTTCTGAAAAAAGTATTGTAAAAATATCCACTAAAACACCATCTTCTTAATCCTAGGCATAAAACCAATATGGAGTACATGCTTAATAAAGACATCTTTATTATAATTCCCGAATATGGTAGGCACTCACTAGAATTATTCTAATGAATGAATGGCTGAAGAATCTGTCAGACTGAATACAGATCCCTGTATTTGAGAAATTCCAGGGAATTTCCAGACTACTTACAACCCCCTTCCAAATACCCCTATTGTGAGATGAGTGGGAATTTTGTGCCAGGTGATATCCAGATAGTTGTCTGAGGACTACAGTGAGCCACTTAGGAAGGGCTTCATCTCCAGAGTCATCCTGCAAAGAGAATGCCAGGTGGTCCAAAGTATGTCAGCTTTTCTGTCCTTGCTACTCCCAAGCCCAGCACTGCTGCTGGTCTTTCTCATCCTGCTGGGGTTGCCATAACATGATACCACAAATATGGTGCTTAAGCAACAGAAAGTATATTGTCATACAAATCTAGATCCAAGATTCACATCGTGAGTAGACTTGGTCTCTCCATTACCATTTGTGTGTCTCCTCGTGTGGTTTTAGGTTCTCTGGCTCTAAGTCACTCCTTAGAATACCCAACCAGACATATAGGATCAGAACGCATCTGTCTGACTTCATTTAATTTTCATTACCTCTTTAAAGACCACGTCTCCAAATGCAGACACATTCTGAAGGACTAGGGGTAAGGGAGAGGATAAGATTTCAGCATAGGAATTTGAAAGGGAGAGGTCAAAATTCAGCCCTTAAAGACCCCTCAAGCACCACAGCTGACAACTTGTTTAGCTGTCTTTGAAATGATTTCTGCCTTTAAGACATTGGCAATTGTAATAAAACCATTGACAGTGTCCATAAAACACCAGTTAAAATGGAGTTTTATTCGACTTAACAGTGCTTGCTCCCACCAGAGATAACAAAATCCTTCTTCCTGCCATGCATCTCTGCACCACGCCAGCACCTTCTCCTACATCATCTCCAATGGACAGCATCAGGCAAAGGAAATTTAATATGTTCTAGACATCCTTGGTTATGAAATATGGTTATTTGTGATGCAAACAGACAGGGAAAGAAGTAGAAAGGCCCAGAATCACTTATGTTGCCCATAAAAGACACTAACAGGCAGTACCTCAGTTTAAGTGCCCATAAATTCCTATGAAAATGATTTAAATTATAACAACTGAAGGATGACCAAACATTTAATTCACTGGTGGAGTTTGTCTGTGGATTCTGGCAGGTTGAAAGAGAGAGAGAATAAAACTATATATTTAGATCATCTTTAACTTGGATGACTTCTAACTATGCTTTTAAAAGATATTTTGTAGTGTAAGAACAGAGCTGGAAGCATTTTGAAGTCAGAGATTTATAGTTTTGTGTAGTTCAAAATACTTCAGAAACATATAAGCGTGCTTACTCAAGACATGCATTCATCCTGAAGGTGTCCAAAAATTCTTGGAACCTCTTCAGTTTTTCGAAGCATTGGGATTCTTGCCTCACCTGCTATGGGCCTGCTACTTTCTGGCAGGAAGATCACATTGGACTGGGATGATGGTCAAGATAGTTGAAGGGGGAAAGAATGTTGGAGAGCAAGAGACAGAGCTGGGTAGAGAAGGTTACAGAATAATGAAGCTTTCCAGGGCTTCACAAATAACCTGTTAGCAGAGCTAAGCATTGTGATAAGACCCTCATAAACTTTTGTTCTTAGAAGGCCCAAACCATAAAGTCTCTTTATTCTGCAAATATGTTTCTGTATTTTCTAAATCTTGAAACCGCTGTGCTCCATTTCTGAACAGTTTTCTAAAGTTACTTTCTGTTTCAGTAATTCTTTGTTCACTTGTGTCTAAACTATCACTTAAAACTGTCTGTCAACAAGGACACAGAAAACAACAAATACTGGTGAGGTTGTGGGGGGAAATCTACATTGTTGGTCAGAAAGTAAAATAGTACAACCATTATGGAAAACAGCATGGATATTTCTCAAAAAAATTAATTTAGAAATTTGATTTAACTCAGTTCTTGTCTTCTGAGTATCTTTCCATCAGAGCTAAAGTCACCTATCATGCCTATATGACCATGTTTACAGCAGCAAAATTCATAATAGTTAAATGATGGGCCTGGCCTTACATGCCATCAAGAAATGAACAGTTTAATAAAGTGTGGTGTGTATACACAGTGAGGTACTTCTTAGGCATACAAAGGTTAAGTCTGAGTCATTTGGAGGAAAATAGATGCAGCTTGAAACCATAAAACCAAGTGAAATAAATCGCCCACTGAAGGTTAAAAACCCCATGGTTTCTTTTGAGAGACCCAATACATAAATAATTTAAAGAATAAAATAAAGACAACACATTAGGAAACAGGGAGATAAACTTGATAGATAAGTAGGTAATCTGTGAAAAAAGAGAGAGAGAAACAAATAAGGAGAGTTTATGGGAGCAAAAATGACCAAGATACGACCAAGGGGTTGGGGATGTAGGTCAGCAGGATGGCGCCTTCCTGACAAGCATGAGGTCCTGAGTTCAATTACTGGTACCAAAGAATAAATAAATAAAACCAAAAAGGTATGATCATGATGCCCCTGTATTAATAATCCAAAGTTATGATTATAATGTATCATAAAGATAAGCTAATAAACCATTTTTATAAAAGATAACTACTGAAAGTGTCAAATCATAAATTTAATTTTCAGCTAGGTTTTCTTCTGAAAACTATTATGCAATTTTAATAATTATCTCCATCACTGCATCTCTGTCAACATATATATTTATATGTGTTATACATGCATGTATATATAAAATAGTTGTATTATTTTCATAATCAATTGCATATTACATAGTATAGTTTCTGCTATAAGTCAGAAATATTACATATATATGTATATGTATATGTGTGTATATATATATATATATATATATATATATATCCAACTATTTTATTGTCTTACAGAAAAAAAGAGTTGCTTCCCCTTTTGTTCAGTGTCCTGTATAGTGGATTATTTTCACATATCATTTTAATATTCTGATTGACTTTATCATGCAAGGAAATTTTGTTTTGTGTCTAGGGAAAAGAAGAATTATAACAGTG
The DNA here is from genome assembly GCF_034190915.1 of Cavia porcellus. Taxonomy (NCBI): domain Eukaryota; kingdom Metazoa; phylum Chordata; class Mammalia; order Rodentia; family Caviidae; genus Cavia; species Cavia porcellus. The sequence goes on along the minus strand of NW_026947484.1, from coordinate 172,031,411 downwards.
GAGCTCAGAACACAGGGATCCAGCCAGTCCTGCTCAAAATCCCCAGAAAAAAATTCAGAGGGAAATAATTCATAGTGTGTACCTGGCTGTGACATGGAAACTGGATAGGAAGTATAATTAAGTATAATTAACAAACTGGACAAGAGTCTGAATCTCAGAAGATCGAGCGGGTCAAGCTCAACAAGATATGGAAAAACAAGACCCTTTGCTTGTGAGGTGAAAGGCTGTAAGTTTACTGACCTTGCGAACTGCCTCTCTCCAATTGGTATTTCATGTGTACTTAACCTCCCCACCCAGTTCCTCACTCTAATTTAATTGCTACTAGACCTTCAGGTCTAGATCTCAGTGCTGTTTCAACTGAACATCCTTCTTTCTGTACCATCCACAAGACTGGAATGGATGTCTTTCTTCTGTGCCGTGGTATCCTATTGTTTGCTTCACTATGTAGTGTTCAGAAAACTCACTGATGCTTTCTCTCACATTCAGCAAATTTTTTAGAAAAATTTACAATGTTGTAAATAATGATTTAAAACAGTCCACAGTACTGAGCATTCACTGCAGAGAGCACCAATAAGCTTTTCCATGGATTTTATCTTTTTGACCCACAGCAAACGTATAATTTTAGGCATTTCTTTATCCACATTAAAGATGATGAAAGGCGACTGAAGAGTTCAAGAAAGTTTCCAGCATTGCTAGGAAGGTTGAAGATGGCTAATGCCTGTAGTAACAGAACTCTGGAAGACAAAGACAGGGGAACTGTAAGTTCAAGCCCAACCTGGACAACTGAGAGACTTAGCAAGACACTATTTCAAAACTAAAAAGAGAAATTGCCTGTAGATGTACCTCAGTGTGGAGAGCCTGAGTGCAATCTCCAGTACTGGAAAAAAAACAAAGATTCCTGTTATAAGTGGCAGGGCTAGATTCCAAATCAAGATCTAAAATGTATATCCTGAATGGTAAACTATGTGTTTGTCTATACCTATATCCTCTGTGCCTCTAACATAAATGTAAAATCCATTTTTAGTGAATAAATTTATGTAGACTCCTGGATGCTGAAATAACAAAACTTTCCAAATGAAAAAACACAGGGCAAATGCAATGTTCTGGTATAGTAATATATTGCCACATAAGAAACTTAAGTAATGACTCTTATTACATCTAACTAGAACTAACTATACCTAACTATAACTAATGTCTGTTTCCTGTTCTGGACTGATAGTTCCACAAGGGCAAGGAACAATGCTCTTTTACCTGACACTGCGTGTTCAGCATTCAGCAGAGAAATTGCCACACTTGGGACACTTAGCACATGTTGGGTGGATGGGAGAAGGATGTATGAATGGTATTTGTGTCCACTGGACTCGTCTGTGCTTCACTTCACACTTTGTCTACGTGCTTTGCATTTTCTATTCAGCCTTGAGCATCTGAAATTTACCAGCCTTGGCATATAAGGTGACTACAAGGAGAGGAAGAGTCAGTGATACGATTAGGCAGCCAAGAAGGCTAATGAGAATTCAAGATCTTATGAATGAGAAGGCTGAGTCCAGCACTGTCTGCTTCCCAGTGTTGTGGTGTCTGACTGGAAACCACCTCTGTTTCTGGACACAGCACTTCTAGAAAGTTAGTGACACAGTGCAAGCTATGCAGAGGTCACTATTCTGGTGGGCCTAGATATCATGGGGAGGTTAAAGAAACTGGGAATTTTTGTAAGAGAATAAAAGCCTTAAATTCTCATCAAAAATGTCTTTTAATCCTCTAGGTCTAGCCTCAAGCAGAAGAAGCATGCTTTTTATATGTGTACTCTGCAAAGCAAAAACTATGAGCAATGAATGAATCTTATATGAAAGGGAATATCTGCACAATAGAAAGAAAAGTCTAATCAGAAAGCTTCATCACTGGAAAAGATGGGAGTACTTGAACATCATAAGTAAAAAAGTGCAGCAGTACCTAAATACGCATGCTGAGTGCACAGCTAAACATAGGACCAGATTCCCTATACTGCCACAGGTCGTCTTCTAAGTGGAATTAGTTGAACTGGCGCTGGAGGACCAGTGTTCATTTGCATCTGCACCCCTTGGATTTGATATTGGGTGCAGGACTTTATCTCTCCAAGAAGATGCTTGTGAGAATTTAATAAAATAATTCATAGAATAACTAACATATTAAATGGGAACACTGCAAACTTCTAATAATGGTATTTTTAATTACTTTTGTGAATATTATTACATAAAATAAGAAGATGATTAATGTTTCCTTGACCCTTAAGGCAAATGAGAGAAGGACTGGGAAAGAGAGGAAAACCCATATGCATTTATACAAAGAAATTAAATCTGCGTGTGAGAAACTATGTCTATATATACAGAAAGTTTCTTTCATTTCTGTGTCTCTCTACCATCACTATGCATTTAACTATCCCTTTTAGAGTGAGGACACTAGGACTCAGTGAACAGAAATACTTCACACAAAGTCACACACCAATAAAATGGTGTGGAAAGTTATGCACTCAGATGCTGTTATACTCGCCCAATCTGGGGAAAGCCAGTAAAATGTTCTTTTATACTGATATTGCCATTGTTGCAAATATTATGCAAACACGTTGTTTTTTCCCCCCTTAGGTAGAAATCTGTATGGGAGAGGCACAGTGTGCATGTTTTGTTTATGTATTGTATTTCTAACTCTGTCCTTAAAAACATTGAGATTCTCCAAATTTCTCACATGTTGTAATTTATCAATAAATTTACTTCCAGAAAAGATGCTCTCTTACACTATGTATTTGTACCTGCTAGACATTAGGCACTGAAAGAATATTGTCCACAATCATAAGCAGTTTAATATTTTTTGGGTAGCTCTCAAATTGTATGTATAAATCAACCTCCTTCTAAATTTAAAACACAGATATTTAAAGGTAAGTTAAAGAGAAAGAGCTTGTCTGTTGTTAACTTAGAGATGTGTGCAAGTTACTTAGCAAATTTAAAGGTTCAGTTTTCCCATTTGTAAACTATTTATGATAAGCCTTGTCCCACAATTTTGGTGAAGATTAAATGAGGTAACATAAGAAACTGTCCAACAAAATACTGTTTTTTCCACCGAGATACATATGTAGTCTTTATTTTCCAATCTCCTTTACATAAGTGACAGTCTTAGTATCTACATCCAAATGAAAGAATGGGGTGCTTGCCATAAAAGCCACTTCTCTCCTGGACTCCAGAATCATCTATGGCCTAACTCTTCTTTTGTTGCCAGCTGGATGTAGAAATCATATGGAGATTCAGGTTCTGTGATGAAAGATGCTACCTCCAGAGAGAAAGTCTCCAGCCACACTGGCTTGTAATAAGAATGGTACTTCAATGCTAATGTACTCCTCCAACAACTGGAATCAATCCCCTGCCCTTAATTATACAGTTAACAAGTATACCTACCGTGGCATCTGCCACATCGTGAGCATTTCATAACTGCTTAATTTTTTTTCCTTCTCATTTACTTTATAATGCCAGATGCCAAAATGAGGACATTTTCAAACAGGACTACCCTTGCAATCCTGTGTAAATAATTTTTTTAAAATAAATACCTTATTCAAATATTTAAATTCCTTAAACTGGCAAATCTTATGTCTTCATTTAAAATTAAAGAGACTCAGAAAAATTAGGAAGAAACTATTCCTGTTGTGTGAGCATTGTCTATGGGCCTAATTGTTGTCTATAGGTAGTTGCACCATTAAACATCCCTAACAGAACACTCCCAGAAGGACTAAAGTTTGCATAACTGGAAAGTGATAATGGCAGCAATTCCACTTGAGCCAAGGTGTCTCCAAACCTACACTCCTTTGAACATACAGGCCACCGAGCAACACCAATGTCATAAAAACAGTGCTGCCTGTGTGCTCACAGAAGACTACAAACACACTGACTTTAAACTCAAGTCCTCACCCACTACCCTTCACTACTTCTCTCTAAAGACAAATGATCCGTGTTGTTATAAGCAGTCTCACAGCCATCCCAATATGACCATCTTTTCCCTTTGCATGTATCAATCACAACACTGTAGAAGTATTTTAGTGAATCAATAAGGTTTCAAGTATTTAGACTCTACAATATTGCTCCTTTATGAAATCAAATAAACCAACACTTGTGGTTCTGGACCTACCAAAAAATAAATACATCTCCACAAAAGGAAACTCTGGGTGCCATTTGCCTTGGAGTAACATAGCAACAGATGGAACTCAGCTTGAGGTACAAGGTATTTCCTGGTACGGATGTAATTTGAAAGAAGAAAGCAAAATCGTGAGACTGTTTTATAAGAATAAAAATAAACAACTTTACTCAAACATAACTAACCTTCCTCAAAATATTCTTCCTTCCTTGGTGTATCTGTTCTCACCAGTGTTTACGGATCTCTCCCCAGGTTTGAGTCACCAAATACCTATTTTGAATTTTTCAGTGTTTTATGTTTAGATACAGACTTGTCATTACCAACCAAGATCTTACTCATCATTTCTCAGGGTCACACCTGTGCCTCCACCCATGCCCCAGCCCAACTTTTCAGCCTCAGTTACCCTGACTCTCTGTGTTCACCTTCAAATGTAGCAATGCCCCTGCCACCCGACCCCTATACATGGCTTGTGCACCACGTCTTTGTATCAGTGCTTGTGACCCTTTGGCTTGCCTTCATTGCCTCCTAAGAAAATTCTCTCATTTTCTTTTTCTGGTTTTTCTTCAGAAAAAAAAAAAAAAAAACTATGTTTGTCTGAATGTTTAAGAAACTTGTACGTAGAATATTGGTGTGGATACTTACTTATATGAATGTTGTCAATTTTGTTAGTTTTTGACACTAGGGAAAAAAGTCATTTCTAAGAATTTTTGGATGTCAGGAGACCAAAATGTAAGAAACCAGCATCACTGAAGCACTTTCCCTGAGTTCGGTGCTTTACTAAGTCTGTGCAGACTTCCCCTTATTACCCAATCACAGAAACCCTCAGCAGCAGACTGGTATGCCTCCTTTCTATTTAATAATTTGGAAACACTGGGTTCAGAGGGTTTAGAGAATTCTCCAAAACTTACTGAGCCATGAAATAAGTGATGCAGTCTGGAATTTGGAGCACCGTCTTTTTTACTTTAAATTCCTTATTATTCTCAAGATACCATCAAAGTCAACTTCTTTAACTAAGTACATAAAAAGCAAGAAAACTGGTACAATTGTAACAGAAAAGACAAACATCCACATTTAACTCTAAGTTTCTATGAGCCTCACTATCTATCCTTGGTTTAATAGAAACTTGCATTCCATAATACATGCGTGGCACATCAGAGCCTGCTTCACAAGTCAGCTAATTCATCAGTTTCATAGATTTGAATCATGAAACTGAAGAGCCTGCTTAACGAGATGCCCCATAGGAGACCTTGAGTATCTATTCCTTCTGTCTATTTTTTTTGGAGTACATACTGGGTTAAACTCCAAGCAAATTTTCAACACTCTATATTCAAGATGAAAGAGAAAAATGGAAACCAATTAATCACTCTGATAACTGGTAAATAGAAATAATCAATCTTTTAGTCTTCCCTTTCTATAGCAATAATACCACTAGGTAACCAAATACCTGACAGTTGAAAATGTCTATAATATTACTATAGTTGATAAATGTAAAGTAAAGAGAATTAGAGTGTCACCCTCTTCTCCTTCTCAGTCCATTGATGGATCTATGCATTGATCATCCACAGCTCTATATGTCACAAGAAACACCAGCAGTCATGACATATTTACTGATGGAAAAAACTACTTGAAGTGTTACCAAAGGGACTTCACTGAGTCTGATCAAGCCTCAGAATCCAGCTGCGGGGAATAGAGAGACCTGTTGCTCTGTGCCATGAAGCATCAACAAACAAGATCCCGCTCATGGGTAGACTCCTCAAATTCTCTAGGTTTGCCTGTAGATGAGGAACCAGGAAAATCAAGAAGAGAAAATTTCTCTAGATTAAAAAGCTCATAATATTTTTAAATGGTAGATAAGACTAAAACAAGGTACACAAGACAAAATATAGGCTGAATTCTTACATTACAAATCCACAAAAATAGAAGAAAGTTATTGAAAGGAAATCAAATTAGTTGTCAGCTTTGTAGCTGATAGCTACAAAGTCAGGGATGTTTGGGGACAAGACACAAAATGTGACTTCTAGAAGAATGAGAAGTTTATATTTCTTCACCTGAATAGTAATCACAAAGATGTTTGGCTTTGAATAACTCATCAATCCACATGCTTGCTCTGTATGTAAGCTATATTTTACAATTGAAGGAATAAACTAACCATTTAAGCATGAGACTAATTATAACATTGAAATTTTAACTTTACTTACACTGAATTCAGCAATGAGAAGACTTCCTCAAATCTATGGAACATTGAGAGGAAAAAATGGCGGCTTGCTAGGGGATCGGGCAGAGAGTCTCTCTGGTGAAATCATATTAGAAGCTAGAATATGACAACATGAAGAGGGCCAGACGAATGGATAATGATTCTTATTAACCAAGACAGCGCAGCTGGAGGATTTAAAGTCGTGCTGAGACTGTGAAGGCTGATAACGGAGGCTGCAAATCCTGCGCCTTTAAATCAGCAAACTGACCCGTGGACCCAACAAGAAAAGCTGTGTTGGCTTTTGGTGACTGCTGGAAACTGAGACCTGGGACCCCGAGAAGCAGCCAGGACTGCCCCGCTGCACCAGAGGAGATTGTGAATGGCTCTGGAGCTCCGAAGCTGAATGCTGTGCAGTTTTCTGACCATTCCATGCTGTGCCAAGAGCGCAGGGAGGGCTAGTGGCGTGGTGTGCAGTAGACCCAAGAGGAGGACCTGCACCAAACCCTGGTGAGTACTGGGGACACCGCAGCTGCTGGGGTTGGCCAGAGAACATCTTGGAACTGGGCAGTGCCCGCCACTATGGGGACATCAATAACACTGAGAGTCTGGCGGCAGACATCTTAGAGTTGGGCAGAACCTACAGCTTGGTGACATCACCGAGTCCCCCTGTAGGGAGGTCTGGTGGAAGACATCTTGAAATTGGGCAGAGCCTGATGCTGTGCTGGCTTCAGCGTCATACAGAGAACTAGTGGAAGACATCTTGGATTTGGGCAGACCTGCTGTCCTGGTGCTCCTGTTACAGACAGGTCTGGAAGAGAACAGCTGAGATTTGGGCAGAAACCTGTGCCATACTGACATTAGTCAGCTGCTTCTGGTACAGAGAGAACTGGCAGGAGCTACTGGGGCTAAACCAAGCCTCTGCTTGGGGCCCAATAAGCAGATACAAAATAGTCACAACTCAGTAACATCCAGAAAGTACAGCCTAATTTAAGGATTGACTGGCACAGAGGCTGGAGACTAGCCTGTACTGCCCCTGCATCCCAGCCTACCCCAGATAACAGCAAATTGGGGAGGAGGGCAAAAACTCAAGTCAGCACACTTCTGAAAGGCCCTAAGCAATATGGAGAGGGCCAGGGACCCCCAGAACACTCCAGTCTGAAAGAAACCAGAAACATGACAAGAGATAAAAATAAAAAAAAACATCTCCAGCTGCCCAACATGAGAAAATAAGCCCAGAAGAAGTAAACACTGAAGAGAACAAGCACAATAACCATCCAATACTGGACACAGCATCAGCCGAAATTAAAAAATACTTTCATGACCTCATAGATGAATTTAAAGCTGTACTCCTGATCCAAGTGAGGCAAGATATAAAGAGATTAATTAAAGAAATGACAAGCCCGCCCAAGAGAACACAGATGGAAGAACTGAGGAAATCAGAAAAGAAAGAGAAACTTCTGAAGAAGAATTTAAACATAACTTAGAATACATGAAACAGATCCAAAGAGATTACCAGGAAACTAAAAACTCCATTGAACACTGGCAAAATGCCTTGACAGAAACTAAAGACAGCCTTCTGAAACTTGAAGAGAGATTTATGGCATATGATTGTGAAAGAAAAAGCCTCTTAAAAACAAGGAACCAGAAAGAAACAATTCAAAAACTAGAAGATGACAAAAAGATACATAACTTAAGAATAAAGAATGTAAGTGAGGAAGCAAGAACAACCAAAAATGAAATACAAAGAATATTCACAGATATATTAAAGCAAAATTTCCCATGTATAGCAAAAAGAAATGATATCCAGATAAAAGAGGCATACAGAACACCAGCTACCTACAACCAAAACAGATCTACACCTAGACATATAATAATCAAGATTCCAGAAATCCACCAAAAGAACAGAATATTAAAAGCAGCCAGAGAAAAGATGCAGATTACCTACAATGGGGAAATTATCAAAATAACAGCAGATTTATCAACACAAACTCTTAAGTCAAGAAGGGAGTGGGGAGAAATAGTCCAAAGTCCTGAAAGAAAATAATATGCACCCAAAATTCATATACCTGTCAAAACTCTCTCTCAAAATTAATGGAGAAATAAGATGCTTCCAAGACAAGGAGGAACTGTGGGAGTTCATGGCCATCAATCCAACCCTACAGAGAGTGCTGAAGGACATTACAGAGAAAGAGAGGAAGGGATACCAGGATTCCAGCAACAGTGGCAGAGAGGCCTCAATGAATGGGGCAGACAGTGGAATGAGGGAATAAGGTGGACAAATTATAGCAGAAAAGTGGAGTAGCAGACATGAGACAGAGACGGTAAGCTATAGTCTTTAGTATAGACAGCTCTGAAACACTATAAAAAAAGGCAGAGGTCATTGTTAATGGTGTATAAGGATTTAAAAGACACAGTAGTCTTATCGCCATATTTAGTTTGAATTTAATTTGTTCTGGTCTGTCCATTCATGTCAGATTTGAGGGCACAGACACCTTGACCCAAAAATAGCAGGTTATACCATGGTAACTATCCTTACTTTCCTATTAACTTAAACTGAAATCCTGTATTACTTACATTGTCTTACTATGACTGATTTTAACTGAATCTGAATCATAAGACTATGGGTTGGCCTTGGCTGATTTTATTTGAATTTGGTATGCTTGTTAGTATCAACCCTAAAAGTAGAGGCAACTACTCTTAGATGACAAGATGTAAAGGATATCCATACTGGTATTAACTATTAACAGCTCTCAAATCCTACAATGCTTTCAAAGTTAAGTTTTTATAAAAATAGGTAATACTATGTTTAACTATAATAAGCAGGTGTTGTGGACAAATCTATTGAAAATAACAAGAGAAAACATAGTAACTATGGAAGATCATCTATATTGTGGTCTTATATGTCTTATCCATGGCATGTTTTTCTAGGAAATTGTTTTGCTGCCTTGCTACGACTTGGTTTTCCCTATAATACAGAGAGGATACATATATATGTAGAAATTCATACATGAGTTTTTTTTTTAATTATTTACGGGAACAGATTATATAATACAAGATGTAATGAACAGATACTCTGAGGAAGAGACGCTAAGAAACCCGAGGCTAATATTGTAGCATTATGATATAAATTCTAGCAATACTATTGTTCGCTGATTAGAATGACATTGGACTGGTTTCTTGAGTTCAATTTCAGCATATGTAGAGATGGGGACAGCTATCACAAAGAGAATGAGAGATGCGATGGTGGTTATTATTGTCTTCCCTAATGTTAGATCTTGAAGACCTAAAAAGCCTTCATCATCCTGTAATGATTTGATTAGTTCTATAATATGCAATAAGTATATAAAGTGGGTGAAGATGGGGACAACTATTTGTAAGAAACTGGAGACAGTTAGATAGACAGTGAAGATCTCCAGTGGACTTGCTTTGAAATCTGTATTTCTTTAAATTGTTTTTTAACTATTTTGTTCTGTTTTGATATGTTTAATCTTAACCTCTTTGAGATGTAAAACAAATGTGTAGGACTGATAACCATATTACTGAGCCTTTGTTAGATCATTGAGCAGAACTGTTTGTAGTGTCACTTTTTGAATGTCATTCCAAATACTTTAATTCTGTAACCTGAGCAGCTATTTCTAAGATGACAATATGTAACTTATCAACCAGCAATTTCTTACCGTTTGTTTTTCTGTAATTTTGTATTATTTCTAACCTTTTTTATCTCCATGTATTTTTTTTGTTTCCTTTTCTTTAAATAAAAAAAAATCTATGGAACATTATGGGGAAGAAAAAGTAAGACAGTAAAACATATTTTACTATGAATTTTGAACTATTACATTGTTGGAGCCAAAGGATTTTTAGCCGTGTGATTTTAACCAGTTTCCTTATCCAAAACATTAATTGCCTCATGTTTAAACTAAGGATAAAATCTTCAAATCTTTGTCATGAGGACTAAATAAGACAATATTGTAAAAAATTTAATTAAGTTTAAAATGGTTGAGCCAGGAATAGTGGTGCATTTCTCTCTTCCCAGAGCTTGGGAAACTGAGTCCAGAGGAATGTGAGTTCAATTTGGGGCTATAACCCAAGACTTTGTGCTAAAAAAAAGAAAGAAAGGAAAAGCCTAAAATAAAAATAAATAAGCTTGAAACATAGTCCCTGTCAGGAAACCCTCAAATGGTGTCCATGCTTATTAGAGACACATTTAAAATAATTTCCCTTTTGACTATGAAACAATTTCAAAAAGAACAAGAATGTATGATTGTTATTAGGGTTCAACAGCAAAATTAAACACCAGAACATGGAGTAACTGAAACTACAGAGCCCAAGTGCAGCTTCACAGTCAACTGAATCCTCAAATTGTTATCATCAAATATAAAATAGGTGTTACATGAGAAACAGCTACTGAGTAAAAATGGTACAGGTCCTGTACAGAGAATTTAAATTTTTTTTTCTATCCCAGTGGTTTTCATTTCAACCTGGAAAAACACTTGGTATTAAAAGGAGCTTTCTAGCAAGGATTTGAATTTGAATTTGCCACTTTCAGAATTCATAAAATAATCAGTTAATATCTTATCAAAACTATTATTCAGAGAATTCTTGCACTGGCAAAGAGTCATTCCAGATGGTCTAAGGTTCTTTCAAACTCTAGTAGAAATAAGTGATATAGAGATGACAAGTATTATTTAATATCTACTCTATGCCAGGTATTGCCCTATCTGTTAAACATGCATCATCTATTTTAACATACACACATAATAATGTAGATCCTGATGTTATGATCCCCAGTTTAAAAATGAATAAAGAAAATCTAAGGATAAAAAAGTTTAGAATAATTGTCAAAGATCATAAAATATTAAACACCTTGCTGTTGTATTTGAAATTAGATATTTAACATGATGATCTCTAGCCATTTCTCTTTGTATAGGCTCAAATCAATCCAGAAAGTATAAATTACATAGTTATATAGTTAGATGAAAACTACATGTAGATAGTTTTAATACAAGCAATCTGATGGAAAAGACTACATATATATAATGTACATATCAATATAACTTAATAAATATATTCTATATGTGTTATATGTACACTATGTATGGTTATGTATTAATATATAGTTATCTATATAATATCCATATAGATAATATTTAGTTATATATAGTTGTAGATATTATACATAGTTATGCCATACTATATATAGTTATATACAGGTATATATATATATATATATATATATATATATATAGTCATAACTCCTATAAATAAAACATTATCTGGACCTCATTTTCCTTAAGAAATCTGAGAATCATGACTGCTGATAGGGTTCAGATTGTACATGAAGGAGGCAATAAATAAATTTACCAAGAAACAAGTAATGTAAGATAAAATGAGGGCTAGAGAAAAATAAAGCAGTATTAAGAACAGAAGACAATGCTTGATGAATTATTGAATAGATTGTTCCAAGTCACCGCATGGAGGAACTAATATTGTCAGGAACACTTGAGTCAAGTAATGTATTGGTCAGCTTTCCCATAGCTGGGACAAAATATCTGATACCTGCAACTGAAAGAATGCTGTGTTTTGGCTCACGGTTTCGGAGGTTTCAGTCCATGACTGACTAGTTCCAAGTCAGAAGGGCTGGAGAAGGAATGCTGCTCAATGTGTGGGATCCAAAGAACAGGAAGCAGGCAAAAAATGCAGCAGAGGAAGAGGCTGGGAACCAGGTAGAGTCTGCAAATCACTAACGTGAGTTACCCAGTCATAGAATTATATTTTACTGATCTCCCAGATGTTTCTCAAGACAGTTAATTTATAATCAAGATTAATCACCACAAGTAAGGGATGGAATATCTTTTTGCTCTTCTTCAGTGTCTTATCACACAGAGGCATTCACACACATAAAAATACATGTGTGCACACATATACCCATCTACCTGCATACACATACTCATCCTGACTTCTTCCTGGCTCTAGTCATCATTCTGGTACATAGCGCAGCTCTGCAGATCTCCCCGAACTGTTTCTTTTACAAAGTCATAAGAAAGTATGAATATCTAAAAAGCCCATTCAAATACAGGTCTCTGAAATGCAAACCCAAATACTCTAGATTGACTGTTCTGTCGTGAGGATCAAGTATTGAGGTTCAGCTATATTCCAGATGGCTCTCACACAGAATTAAGGGCCCAGTGACTCACTATTTGGTAATGTTCAATCCCTGATACCTCAGAAAGGAAGGATCCACTTTCAAGAATAGCAGGATGGATGACTTAAATTTCAAATCCTCAAGTTCACCTTCTGTTAGCCTACTTTATCTAGTCTATAAAATAGGGAAAATAATATGCATTTTATTAGGCTGCTGAAAAGATTGAGATAATATTTGTGAAGAATGAGAGAGAAAGCATCAGGGGTCCTCACTGAACAGTTTATAGTTTCTCTTTGTTCCTCTCGAAGTTAATGGGCTCCATCTCCACCTATTCAGAAACTCTGAGAAAGGCCTCTTATGTAAGTAGATTCTAACTAAACTCATTGAGTGAATGAATAATGGGGGACTTCCAAAGAAGCATAATTATTTTAGTTTGGAAAGATTGTCTGGAGCTGGTCATAAGAGAAGGACTGAGGAAACTTCCTGCCAGATCAATAGAGGGAGATGAAGATTGGGGGACTCAAAAGGAAGCATCTGAGTGAAAAAAGTCTTTACCACCTGGCAATCTTTAACAAGTTAATTCTTTCTGAAAATAAATTTCCATGAATATGCATGCATAGCACAAAGATTTTCACAGATTTTTATTCCTTGAGAAGCTAATGTAATGAACGGCATAGTCTAGAGCATAACTCTGAAATCATGATTGTTCAATTTTTTTTTTCTGATTCTACTTCTGCTTCACTGTGTGACTTTGGAAAGTCACTAAAGCTCTCTGAACCTTAGCTTTTTTCTCTATAAATTGAATGAAAGTGGCACTTAATGTAAAAGGTAGTAAGGAACTGAAAATGACAAATCCTATTAGAAACTTTTAACATTGTGCCTATGCTAGAGACAATGCTCTTCAAATATTACCTATAATATTATGTTGATTTTAATCCTTCCTGTTTTCAGAATTGTTCAGGGAAGTTCTGAATACCAAGTTTTATCTGTATAAAAGAACTGCAAGTGAAATATCCTCTAAGAAATCATTGATACATGGAATATTTCCATGCCATCCATAAGAATGAATTCAAGAGAACATCCAAACAGACCATGTCACCTTCCAATTCAGTCTTCGCCAGAGAGAATGTGTCCAGTACCTATGTTAGGTATACACACTCCTAACAATCAGGGAAACTTAACTTTTTTGGCACATGAAAATTTTACTTGATGTACAACATATCTGGGTTCAGTCCCCAACACTAAAAAGAAATCTGCCCCCAAACTTGCCCTTCAAAGGAGGAAGCACAGAGATGATTTACAGAATGCAATGAGTTTTGCTGCAGTAACATCAAGACTTTAAAACTCTTTCTTTTCCCCAGCCATAACTGTATGTTAAACACAACTGGTAGTCACCTTTTAACACTGCCTCTGGATACCTGCCTTTAGGTTTTCCTTGGCCCAATTAAGTTACCACTCACCTTCAGCTTGAAGCAACTATTTCATAACATCTCAGGGTCATTGTTAGTCTCAACAAACAAGATAAATCCCACTACTATCATAAATTTCCTTTATTTCTATACTTTCACTGTAAGAGTTCACGTTTTTTCACATCCATCCTGTATCAGTCAGGTTATGCTGCAGTAATAAACAACCTTAAGAGCTCAGTTATTTAAAATGTTAACATTGTATTTTTTACTCATGTGCTCCAATGGGACAAAAGTTGAGAGAGAACCCATCCATTTAATGCTATTGTTTTGTGTCAAAGGATGAAGAGAACTGAATTGTCTTACAGTGGTAATTAAATATTCAGTTCACAAAGGATGCTCACACTTTATTGGCCAGAAACAATTAATTGGGCCACCTACCACAAAAGATACCACAGTGCATTCTGTGCTGTTATCAAGAGGCACAGGAGGATCAATATTCAGAAAATGAAACTAATACTGCCCATTCTCCCAGAAGTACTCACTTATTCATTAAAAGAAAGCTCTCTACTGAGTTCCTATTATAGGTCAAGCATTGTGCCTGTCCTGGTGGAATTCCTAATGGAACAAGAAGACTGGTGACCCATACATATCACAAATAGAGAACCAGAGAGTGTAGCAGAAGGCCATAGGAATGAAACTGAGGATGTTATTCTGCTCAGAGTCATAATTAAACAGACTTTGAAGGATGAATTGAAGGTACCTAGAGAAAGGCCTAGAATATAATGTCCTCGGCAGAAGACTAGCACTGGTAGAGGGATGGTTAGATGGGTGAGCACAGGTTGTTTGCATAAATAAAGCAATTTTGTGAAATGTTGGATTTGAAAGGGAGAAGAGTGTGGGACTGTTGACAGTAGATAAGACTAGAGTGGTTAAAGGAAACACCTTCTGATGTGCCTGCTGCTAAGTCAGGACAAGAAATAATTTGTTCTAAAAGGAACAGAGTGTCATTCAAAAAATTTCAAGGAAGATATTGTTCTCATTTTAGGTATTTCCAGGATCTGTGGGTAGAATGGATTATTGCAAAGAATAAATGTTGTTAAGGGACACTTTCAATGGTACAGGTAACTGATGGATGACAAAAACCCAAAACAAGGCAACAAAGAAAGACCTGGATGAGGTCAGGATGAAGTAAGAAAATAGTATCATGGTTAAGTCTCAATCATTGTGGAACTTGATCAGCTATAATAGAATGACAGTTTCTTCACAGAGTTTGTACTTTCTACCCATAAGATTAACTCAAATTTGAGCAACATTACTTAAATGTTATTCATTGTGGTTACTAGGTCAAGAGCACTTTCACATGTTTATTGACGTTAGAAAGTATAGTTTATTTAATATTGAAGGCAACATAATATGATAATATTTTTAGCCCCATTTTTACAAAAACTCAGAAAGGTGAATCGATGAACAAGTTTACAGAATATGAAATGGAAGGTGAAAATCCACTAACTTTCTCTTCATTCTAAAGTCTATGTATTTTCTCTGAATACTGTACTTTCCAGGTCAGAATAAAGATCTTCATGATTCTCAGGTGATTCCAGGGGTCAGTCACCTAAAAAAAACAAACAAACAAACAAACAAAAAACATTATTGGAGTCTATCACAAATCACCAGTATTGGTGTTTGATGTAGGAATATATAGTGATGAACTAGATTAAATACATAACTTCAGAGAATCTTTAATTATGTATAAATATAGAAAATTGATGGTGGTTTAAAGTCTTATAAGAAGTATGGTAAAATATAAAAGGAAAATAGATTGAGTTACAGGAAGATCATGAATTTAAAATGCTCTATATTGAATTTCAAATTTCAAAATATCTTTATAGCTGGGAATATGCAGAAGACAATAGTTATATGCAGTACTTATAAATATGCCACATATACGTGGTTTTTGAAAGTTAATATATAGCTGGATTTGCCAGAGGTAGATTCTAAGGCAGTATATTCCAATTTGCTCCAGAGAGCTTATTGGGATTTCCTAACATGAGGAAAAAAAAACCTTTAAAAGATAACTTGTGAACTGTTGATCCAGAGAACTAATGTTAAGAAATTCTTATTTAGACCAAAACAGAGAACTCCTTAATCAGAAAATAAAGCAAAAGAAAAAGTGGGTTTTGCTCCAGTAACAAACAATCCAAAACTGTGAGTGGTTTAAAGTAACAAAGTTTGTAATATGCTTTCATTGCTAGTTTTTTTCAGGGAACCAGGTTAATTCTCTGGCATGGAAAACACACATATTACTTATCTTCATAGCTTTCTGATGGGGATTAGACACATGTCCCACCTAACCACAAGAAAGATGGTCCTGCTATCTTCACAGCAGAATTTTTCTGCCATGTGGTCAGAATTATTTGATGAGTAAGAGTAACACTGATCTTAAGGAGAAAACCTTGAGGAATGTCTCTACTTAATGGAGCAGAACAAAGGATCTTTATAGTACAAGACACAGTTTTTTTCTGGGCTCTGATAACTGAAACACTCTTTCCAAAACTGTCTTTCAAATAGCTTTTTCTTTGAAAGACTGGGCAACTAGCTATTGGAAATTCTGTGCTGGCTGAAGTTTTACCATAGCATTCCAATTTTAAACTATTTTTTTCCTCTTTCCCACTTAAGGTCACTTTTGGGCAGGGATGGAAGGTTGATTCACCAGGTCTTCATCCTTACCTATGTTGCTCTAATTTCTGTAGTCCCTCCTTTTTTCCTGGCCTGTTTTTGCCTGATGATTAATTTTTTCTTCTTCTCATTTTTTTAGGAGGTCATCCTACTTGACCTTTGTGGGTTTCACTCTTGGTGTTCTCTTGTTCAGACATTGGTGCATGCCTTCCTGGAATACAGACCCTGATGACTTGCTCTGTTCTCTCCACTTCTTTCAACCCTTCTCCCAAAGGAACCACCCTAGTCAACATATAATTATAGTGTGAAATACATAGGGCTTGGGGCCACAGAGATTAGTAAAACATTGTCTCTACCATTTCTAGTTCTTTGACCGTAGATGAATAACTTCTCACCTCACCCAGTCTTCTCCATCTATAAAATGGGATTGAGCCATGAAACTCTACTGGGCAGCTGTGATGATCTTGGTAGAAAACTGTACACAGGAACCAAATGTCTGTGAGTTCCTGTATCTGTTGTCCATGACTGCATACCAAATCACCCAAACACTTAGTATTTTGAAACAATAACAATTTCTCATTTCCTTCAAGTCTTCAAATCTGAAAGGAAGTTCTGATCTGTCTAGGTTGGGTGATCTTAGCTGAGCTCATGCCTATATTTGTGGACAACCAGTTATTCAGAGGGAAGTGGCTATTCCATCAGGGCCCTGTCATTGTTCAACAATGGGATGTCGGATTGGGCAATAAGGGTGTCTTTCATAATCTAGATAGCCTGGATTTGCCCTTGTGGAAGCAGGAAAATATCTAAGAAAGAATGCAAAAGTATGCAAAATCTTTGGAGTCCAGATTCAAAACTGGCCAAGGATCATTTCCCACATATATATTGGTGAAAAGACTCTGAAGACCAGATTGGACTTAAGAGTTGGAGGCATAATCTCCACCCCTTGATAGGCAAGTTGTCAAGCAGCTTTGGAAAGCATATAAATATAGTAATGCCGAGGATATTATACACATTTGTGCAAGTAGTTTGCCACAAATTCATTTGTTTTTTCTTCCCTTTTGATTCTTACTTGCCCTACTCTAGTCCTTAATCTAGACTGCTTGTAAGCCCCTTAAAACCAAAGACAATGTTTTACACATTTTATATGTCACAATTCCTGAGCATCCAGTGAACACTATCACAATCATCACTAACACTCATAAAATGCTGGCAATATTTGATACTCTGCTTGAAGGCCTTATCAAACTTTTAACAGCTTTGTTCTTGTGACTTTTCTTTGTAATCACTACTTGTGACTGCAGTCCATTCCTTTCCACTTAGTAGATGCTCAGTAAAACTATTTCAAATGAATCCTTTTTGTGGCCTCTAGCACTGCTTTGTGGTTCCAGGAGGTGGACCAGAAGTGAAATGATGAGTCAATCATTCCCATCTTTGACGTCTCCCCAAACCCACTTCTATGTCTCACCTGTCTCACCTCCAATTCACCCTACAAACTTGTCATGCTGGATTGAATTCAGTCTCCCACAAACTTTTGTAAGAGTTCTCATGGCCCCCAGTGCTCATATTACTCATTTTGCTCGCCCACACACCTCCTACTCCTCTCCATTCAACCCTTTCCCCATGATCCTCCCAGAACTTTGTTTATTTGATTTAATCTCTGTTGTTTTTCAGAGAGATACCCTAAACTCTTATCTCAGTCATAAATAGCAATGAAAATACCAATAACTTTCTATTGCCAAGTACTTGTCTTAACACCTCATCTGATTTTGGGAACCACCCTGCTAGATGCATAAGGCTGGTAAAATAGTCTCCATTCATAGGAAGCAAAATAAAGGCACAGAGCGGTTTTGTGGCTTGCCCAAAGTCATACAATATATTGGTATTCAAGGTGAGAAGAAAACAAGAGATTTAAAATGTATACACTAGCAATGGTTTTGCCTATTATCCAGTGTGATCTGTTCTCAATTTTCTTACATTTCTCTTGTCTTTTGTTGTTATTAACCAATGTTAACTTGACCCAACACAAATAAGGAATACCTAATGAGACTGTATGCTATATGCAAAATCTCAAAATGGAAGGCCTACGAAGTCTATCT
Source organism: Cavia porcellus (assembly GCF_034190915.1). Classification (NCBI taxonomy): domain Eukaryota; kingdom Metazoa; phylum Chordata; class Mammalia; order Rodentia; family Caviidae; genus Cavia; species Cavia porcellus. The sequence goes on along the minus strand of NW_026947484.1, from coordinate 172,012,745 downwards.
ACCTAAGAAGAAGGATTAATACATTGTATAAGAAAATACTTCACATAGGCAACCTTGGCTTCTAATTAATTCTCTCTCCCTTGCTCATTTTCAGATCTTGGGTAAATTGCACAACATGTTTGATCCTCAGTTTCTTCATTCCTTAACACTGGGAATTAACCTTCACACCATCATTTATTAGGGAGATTAAATGAGATGTTGCAAATAAAGCCTTGACACATTGGCCCCGTACTGCAGGGCGTTATTATTGTTGTTGTTAATAAATACAAGTGGGGTAAGAATGAATCATGCTAGGCAATTGCTCAACCCTTTCTGTCCAGCCTTCATCATGTTTATGTCCTTGTTATTCACTCCATGTTCATCTGCCAAAGATATAAACTTTTTTCCTTATGTGCCAAATTCCACAATAACTCTTTTAGCCCAGAGGGGTGTTTTGAACCATAAGAGACATACATGTTCCATTAAGTGTCATTTTCCCTCTTATGCCAAGGTTAATATGAGGTACAGGAAATGACAACCTAGGAAAACATTGATATCCAAAAAAAAAAAAAAAAAAATACTACGAAGACATGATATTGACTCCTTGGTCTCTGACTTTCTACAGCATAAAGTTTCTTAGTAGCAAAACTAGCATCCTGGGTTAAGAGGCTAAGGAAAATTACCTGCTTAAAAGATTATTAGCTAAAGTTGTTTGCAGTGAATTTTACATTTCTAAAAAATTTTCAGCTATACCCAAGCTCACAAAACTTGTAGACAAATGAAAAATGAAAAGTCTTTCTCTCCAGTGTCTCCACATTGCAACAGTAATTTACAGGCATTTAATGTGTGTGTGTGTGTGTGTGTGTGTGTGTGTGTGTGTGTGTGTGTGTGATTTACTTTGTTTAAAAAAGGAATTTATTTCTCTACTCTTAAAATTTGTGTGAGTTAAAGTGATATTATAGTCCAATTGTAGAATCGAAAGAGAAAGAGTGGGCTCAGGGAGTTAAAATGTCATGGTGGAAGTTTATACAATTACGAAAAGCAGCAGGAATTCAAATACACATTCCCCGACATACGGGCTTTACCAGCAATCCAAACACCTCTCTGCCCCAATGGCTTTGTTGTAATAAAACAAAGCAAAAACCAGTCTGCTCTTATCATGGGATTTTCATCTATAGTCAGCTCTGAAGGAGAACTTACAAGATACAGATTTCTTCTTGAAAGAAAGAAGATGAAAGTGTTGGAATGAACAGTATGGAACCATAGAAGGCAGCTCGGTCTGTGACAGAATAAGAAACGAACTTGAGTAGCTCAGTGAACTTTGATGGGCTTTTCAATATATATCAGCAAACTGTTCTCATTTCCAAACTAAATGGCCAAGTAAGTACTCTTTAGGGCTGATCTGTTTGGACAGCCTGGGGATCAGCTTTCTTCCTTGTGATCCATTTGGGTAGCCCGTGGACCAATGAAAATTTTTCTTACAAAGTAGAGTTTTCTCTCATCAGAGACAGTTCACCTTCAGAGAAACTAAATGCCAATGCCTGGAGCTGACTACATAGATGATGGTGGAGCTAAGTGAGGAAGTAAGAATCTCAAAGATGTCTTTGCTTTTAAACCCACTGTTTGCACCAGTGCAGCAAAGATGTACTAAATGGGTTTCCTGGCCTCTCTACAGAGAGCCCACATCTGCCACACATGATGCTAATTGCCATTCTGGATGTCAGCTTCCTACCAAAGGAGCTGCATTTCTGTCTTTGAGCATCCTTTCAGTACCAAATATTTATGGTTCTTAGTCACACAGCAAAGTAAACAGTTCTTGTGAGAATTCACTGGAGTGAGACAATCTTGCTCTATTATCCTCTTTGTTCAGATTAACCAAATGAAGCCTCAGTTTATTCTTCTGTAAAATGAGCAGGAAAAAGGGGACCCTTATTTCATCGATTGTTGAGAAGGACATATCAGCTCTTCCAAATCAAATTTTCTGTTGAGATGCTTTTAGAATACAGACCTCAAATTTAAGCTTCTGCTAGTATAATTATGAACATTGTTATTCTGAGTTTTATCCCTTTTCTGCTGCCCAATGACCATCCCAGGTCAATACAAAATGTAAAACGAAATAACATCCTTATGAAGTCCTTGGGCACTTTACATCCTCCAGGCTAACAATTAGCAACAATTTCTAAGGAAATCAACTACTCAGAAGATAAAGAAGTATTTAATTTCAAGCATAAGAAAAAAGAAGGAAGCAAGATTAGTCACAGCCCTAAAATGTTCAAACACCATCAGTATTATTATCTCAGCAGCCAGGTATCCAGTGCCTCCACAGCTATTTAGCATAATGGATGGTTGCTGACAAGCTCTCAGCAGAGCTCTCGCTTGCAGGTGTATAACCACAGTGTCAGCCGAGACTTTATTTGAACAACATGCTCTTCTCATGACTAAATTGAAGGGCTTTTACTTTCAGGGCACAACAGCTGCTTAATATAGAAATTCTGGGTTTTGGCTACCCTTAAGTTTCTGCTAAGAAATTACCCAAAAGAATTTAAACATCCCCCCTCCAAAAAAACATTGAAGTATAATGTTCTATCAGCTGGAACTAAGTCCTCTTGCAATTGGCCTTTCCTCTCATTTTGCACCTTTTATCCAAAACAGGCTGAATCTTTCATTAGACGCATATCTTTGTATTTGGAAGTGGAGATAGTGAACTGGGATTGTGACTTTCTTTTATTCAATTGGCTTAAAAACTCCTCTAGAAGCTCATGAAATGGAGAAGTATGTATTTAAAATTATAAAATTCTCTCACTCAAGCACCATGTACCACACTCACTATAGATTCTCAGCTTTTCCATTGATCATGACTCTTAGTGGTGAATGTGTGCTTCTCCATGCTTGTATCTATAAATTTGTAATTGTAATTAGATGCAAAAGGATGTTGAGTAGAATTTATTGCATAAAGTACTTTCATGTGGGTATAGGTATCAAATGATCTAAAAGACTCATGCTGGAAATAGAAGTAAAAGGATTGAATATTGCATCCAAAATTCACAAATTATATGCAAAAACAATTCTGGAAGCTTGCAGAAGTCATGGGGAGGGATTTTAAATAGTAAGTCTTGGAATGTACCTTTGGAAAACAGGGCCCCCAATATGCTGGCTATATATATATATATATATATATATATATATATATAGTAAATATATATACAGTATGTATATAGTATTTTTTACTATACTAATATAAATGAGCACATACATATGATATACACACATACTTGCAATATATATGCCTTCGTTTTCCAACTTCATTTCTTCCCTCAATATATTGTACTGCTGATGCAATTACTTCAAAAAGTTATTATCTTACATGAGCCAGATGCTATGCTATAACACTGGATTACAAATATGGATAATATTTTCATGTTAATATCACATGTCCATATCATTGTTCTTAATGATCATATTAAATTCTACAGTAGAAAATTCTTTGTTGTTTTTCAGTTTTGTTTTGCTAAGAAGTCCTAGTGAGAGACGTTTAGAGATTTTAAATATTTTGATACCATATACAATGGTTTAATGTATTTGTGTATTTATAAAATAAGTTCAAATATTTTGGGGGTGGCTTTCTTTAAAAGGATTGAAGGAGTCAGAACCTATGCATATTTTTGGATTGTGTTGATACTGCCAAATTTGCCACCAAAAACGTGCCTTGAAAATTGTATTCAATTCAATGTCAAATAATTCTAAAGACTATTTAAGAAGCAGAACTCCTCTCAGGTTTTATACAGGATGATGATGATAACGATGACGGTCATGATGATGATGATGATGATGATGATGATGATGATGATGATGATGATAGTTACTGTTTTCATAGCGTTATAACATCTATTGTATTATGCTTCATATGTTTCAAGTCTTGTGGGTATTATGAATGAGAAAAAGGAAACACAGGAAATAAAAGTAGCTCAAAAACTCATGGCCTGCAGACTGCAGAACATGATTTGGGCCCTCTTGTATCAAACTCTGAAGCCTATTCTACTGCTTCAACAGTACACAAATGCTTGCCATACACTAGTACAGTATGTTCCACTAGGAATACTGACACAGTAAATGAAAGGATTAGAGAGCAAATGAGTCCAGGAAACCGTTTTGTTGTTGTTGTTGTTGTTGTTTGTTTGTTTGTTTGTTTTGTTTTTTTATAGTCTTTAGCAGTTTGGATATTTGAATTACTCTTAACTAAATAAATGTTATAAAATGGTTTTAACCAAGAGAAATAAACTTTTCTCAAATTGATTTAATTATGAACGCTTACAGTAAAATATGCTTATTCTGAGTATCACACTTTGAGAAATGCTGTCCTGATGTTGCCATGCCTGTAAGACTCAGTCATAGAATCTCAGTAGTGATTGACATGGATAGGAGGCTTCTTTCCAGCCTTTGTGGGAATGTTTGTAGAAATGGAAGCTTAAGACTCCATAGACTAACTAATTGCATTTTAGGATTCCCTTACTGTGAGAACTGCATCTCATACCATCAAATCCATCTCTCTGTGAAATTTAGTCATTAGCTCTAATGCTGCTTATTTTAAGTTTGGTAGAATATCTTGTATCTGACTTTTTTCTGAGGACTTTTGAAGTTAGTAGTTAAAATTTAGTCCATCCTAATTATCATAACCTATATTTCATGGCCTAAGATTTTTTATCTACTTTTAATGGTCACCTTTCAGTTCCTGAAACAAAACATCTTACATTCACAGTTTCATGGATGAAAGAAAGGTTTATTTTACCTCGTGGTCAGATGTTTATATCCCATGGTCAGCTGATTCCAAAGCAGAAATATCATGGTAAAAGGACATGGCAGAGAAAGCTGCTCAACTCTTGTTATCCAGAAAATGGAGTTCGAGGGAAAGAACTAGAGAGAATGTACGCCCTTCAAAGCTGTACGCCCTAATAACCCACTTCTTCCAATCAAGATGTATCTTTCACTAGTTCATTTGGCTATGAATTGATTAACAGGTTAATTCACTCATGAGGTAAGCATGCTATAAATTTAATCAGCTCTCTAAGCACTTTTAATCCAATAGAGTTGGCATTCAAGTTTAACCAGTGATCTTCGTTTATTTTTTCCATCACTTCACTGCCAAGACATTTCTTTGGTATGCTACTCCTGGTATCTATAGCTATCAGAGTGAAGCCCAAAACTGGACATTCTATTCCAGATGTGACTTTCCCAGCACAGATGAACATTAAACTTTTCCTTGCTCTACACATTCTATTTCTGTTCCACAAACTCTGCTTTGGAACAGTTACGTATGCAGCCCTAAGCTCCAACTTCATAACAATTGAATGCTTTGAATCCTTATAAATTTTTCTGAGTACAGCTCTGACCCTAACTTATGTGCTATCATGGCTTAAATAGATATTTCTAAAGTATCAAACTGAGGAAAAGCTCATAACTTCCATTAATTGTCTGATAAATGAAAGCAGGGGAAAAATAGTAAAATCAATGATGAATTATTATAATTATTGTTCAAAAATTTGAAACGTAAACCTTAAAAGTATTGACTAGTGGAAAAGAATTAAAAATAAGAGTAAAACTATTATGACCTAATACTGTCTTGTATGTGTCCTCTCCTTTTTTTAAAATTTTATTTAAAAGGAAAAAGAGAAAAAACAAAAAAACACAAAGTGGTGTAAGGGTACAATAATACAGAACTACAAAAAAAAAAAAAAAAAAAAAAGAAAGAAAACAGTAAGAAATCACCAGTTAATAGATTACACATTATCATCTTAGAGATAGTTGCTCAAGTCACAGTATCAAAGCATACAAAGTGAACATTCAAACAGAGAGACTGCAAAAGTTGTGTTCAATGATCCAACAAAAACATTAATATGGTCAGCTATTTAACACCCCCAAACACACTTGAAGTTGTATCCCTTAGAGAACTTTCTTTTCCTCTCCTTTTTACAACAAAATTTACACATTTTGGGTTTTATTACTCCTTAGTTCTTATTACTTTTTTTTGGAAGAGAATAAAAAGTCAAATATGGCAAAACAAAGCTGTCAGTCAAAACCAAGGATAGACATAGTACATGATGTAAGAACAGAGTACAAGGTTATCAACAATGGTTACCTTAATGTCACTTGTTTCCTTAAAAAGAATTATCTATCTCATTAGGTAACATAAAGTTGAACAAAACAGTAGAGAACAAGACCAATAAAACTTAAACATTGTAAACATTACAGGACTTCCAAAGGAGACAATAGTCAAACCAGAATGGGCATCTTAGTGAACCTTATTGCCTTCAAAGTAGTTGCCTGTACCCCCAAACTTGATACTATCATGCAGAATGAAGCAGAGTCTAATCAGTCAAAACAAGATAGTGGGAGTATTACAGGACTTCAAAACAAGTTAATAGGAAATCAAAAAAAGTTACTATAATATATCCTGCTAATTTTTTAACTTTTCCCTTTAATTAAAAAAAACATAAAAAATAACTAAATAATTTTTTTAATGAATAAGGGAGAGATTGCGATAAAAGAGGACATAAGATAACAATACAGGTCAAAGCATGACTGTTTCAGCAACCTAGTGCTTCACCACCAAATAACCCGATTTAATAGTAGTTACCATTATGCCTGTCTTTTTCCTTGAAATATTTGAATATAACTTCATATACTACAGCTTCAAATATTTCCATATCAAGAAGCCCAAAATAAAGCCTTTCCAATTAATAAGTGAAAACGTTATAAGGCTTCAAGGCCACATAATGGGGAATCATGATTACATATGTGTCCTCTCTTAATGCTCCTAATAATAAGGGAGGATTTTATTCCTCAGTTTCAAGTGTAGAGACTGACTATTTAAAAAGTTTAATGATTTGTCCACATCTGCTAAGTTATGAAGTCAAGATTTCTGCCTAGTTGTATGTGGTCCAGAATTCCTAGAATTCTAGACTTTTACTTTAAAACCTCAAGATGACTCTAATGGTATTAGGATGAATTAGCAAAGTAGAATAAACTCCAATTTTGAGATGTGGCAAGGGAGAGAACTGGGGGAGCAGCAACTCTCAGAGCCCGAACAGTCATAGTAATTGCCCTGCAAATCAATCCGCCTCAAGCTCTGTAAAGAAGAAACACTCATGTCACTTCCATACACATTGATTCTGAAAACCAGAAGCCTTATAGACAACATGCTGGGGTCTTCACAGTAGGCAGCCTGAAACTCTAGTCTTTAGACCTCTCATCTCATCTCTTTTGAAAATTCACTTCTTGTTTGTGACTAAATACTCCTACTCCCCAAGATGCTCTTGAACTGATGGTGATGTCACCATGGCAAATAGTATTATTTTCCTGTATATAGGTTGAAATTTGTTAAGTGATTTGCCTATGGAACTGATATTGTCAACACTATTACTAGGTGCTATTATTGATTTATTATGTGCCCATGTATTATGTACCCAGAACTGGGTTATTTTTTGTGTGTGCAAGACACTTCATCTAGTCATTACAATCATGTTTTGAATTATTATTATTTCCACTCTATTGAGAAATTGTAAATTCAGATTCCCCAGTGTATAAGAAATGCAACCAATATTTGCATCCAAGTCTATCTGAAACCAGCTTCCAAGTTAATCCAATTTATACCCAAAATTTATCAAACTTCAGATGCATTGTAATCTCCCAATGTTTTACACACATATTTGATACAGATTCTGATTCCATTGTTCTGTGTTGGGTGAGCCTACAATTTTAATTTACATTTTTACAAGTACCACCAAATAATTCTGAGAATCATATTCACAGGATTCAAAGGATATTTTGTAAAAGTGTAAGATATTTTTCTCAGGTTGAACTTTCTTTTTCTCAGAATGTAAATATATGTATCCTCATAATCAGAAAATAGCTGGGAAGCTTCAAATCTGAACAAGAGGGAGGGAAGAGAGAAAGAAAAAGAGAGGGAAAGAGTGAAGGAGGGAAAGAAAGAATGAAGAAAAGATGGAAAGAAGGAAGAGAGGGAGGGAGGAAGCAAGGAAAAAGAAAAAGAAAGATGTCTGGAAAGAAAAAGGTTTAGATTTTGAAGGAGGATGAAATGATTCATCCTAAAATCTTGACATTTAGTGATTTCTAAAAATTTAACTTGCACAATGGGTTCTAATCAAGTAGCTTCCCTTGCTTTAACCCACAAGATCCCTGAGTCCAAAACAAAAAAAAAAATCTAGAAAATTAGGGAAGCTATACTAGACAGACCTTGGCATACAAACAAATCAGCAACACCTCTCCACCCACTTGTTTCCAAATTTCTGCCTCCAAAAAAAAAATAATAATAATAAATAGATCTGTGAACGAAAGTGGTCAGAGGATGAGCAGTTTCCTGTGGGATGTGAAATGTGTAACTTATGCATTGCCTGGAAGTGCCATAAGAAATTAATATTTGTTATAGAAACAGTGGGGTTGCATTAATATTTTAATGTTAATGAATATTTAATCCAAAACTCAGATGGAAAGCGGACAAGACAACTATGGCAGGAAAAGTTACACCACTGGGTTAGAGACGGTAATGATTCATTGGATTTGTAAGCAGTAATAATGCTACAGGGTGTATCCACCATGTAAGTTATTTTGAAATAATATTTTGAAATATTATAAAATATTAAGACACTCCTCAAACTCAAAATCAGGATGCATATTGCTTCTTCTTTGAGAGACAGAATGAAAACTGTATAGAGCATGTCTTAGAATCAGGAGAACCCGATTATGTCTATAATTTATTGACTGCAACTGTAAATAAACCCAGTCACCTCTTTGACCCTTATCTTCGAAAAGAAATAAGAATCTTCTTCAAAGCATTATTTGTAAGACACATTATTCACTCAGTGGTTCCTTTCATTCTCCTTATATACGCAATATGGAAACACAATAAAACTACAAGTAGTTGAGTCCAGGAATCCTTTGATCAAAGTCTCTGCTTTGGGCTCTCAGTTGTTGCATGGTCACCACTTGTAAAATTGCCCCAGTAACTCTGATCAGATTACATAATAATGACCTATGAAATATAAATGTAAAAGTGTAACAGTTGGGTCCATTTCTATTACCCAGTTGAGAAAATTAAACGTCAGATATCAAAAAACTCTAAGTTACTCACTAAGGGCAGAAATTGGTTCTCTTAAAAATGTCCCCAGTGTACTACACTTTTGTAATACACTTAGACATGTTCTTAAATGTGAGATTGCAGTCAGGAGTTTGCAACAACAGTGCCATATAATGTGTTGTTTGGGAATAATAAGCTTTGGTAATTGGAGTTTGTGGTATTTAATTACAATGTGGTAACATCTACTCTCATATGATCCAATTTGAAAATCAACACAGCGCGGGCAATGGGTCATTTACACTAGATAGCAAAATTCCCCCTTTACTATATTTTATTGTATTAATTAATTTAAAATCAGTTGTCTCTAATGTTATTAGTCTTTTTGTCATTTACTCCGAATAAAAATATTATAGAGAGGTTTTTTCCAATTTCAGTGAGCAGCTCTTTTTCTGCCACTGGAACTCAAAATCTGAACACTTTTACCTCATTGCTTAAAGGGTATATGCAACCATTTGGAGTGGCCTTGGGTCCTATTTAATCTTCTTTTCCCCCAAGTAATTTATTAACCAAGAACTTTAAACAAAGAAAAAATAATTTTCTGTGTAAAGCCCAATGATTTGCTAAAGAAATCACAGAAGTATAAAATGGGTTTAGCAAGCTGTACTCAAATTTAGCACAAAAGAAAAATCAATGATAATTCCATATCCAAGCAACAACTATTTAGAAGTCCAAGAGAAAAACAAAATACTTCTTACAATGTTTAAAAATAAAGGTTTATATATAAGTCTTACGTATAAAACTTAATATAATAAACCTAACAAGATAAGCACATGGTGTCAATTAAGAACTGACAAAAACATAAAACATATATGAAACAATTTTTAAGTACTTTAAGGGAGAAATGTGCTACATCCATAAATTGGAAAATTCAATGAAGCAAAAATGTGAATTGTTTTTATAATTAGTTTGTTGGAATTTCTATCAACACCCAAGGAAATGTTTACATAGAAAGCTGATTCTAACATGTATGTGATAATCCAAGGAGCTATAATAGCTTAAAAATAGAAATGTGATACATTTGAATAAATTACTATACCTAATTTTAAAATTTACTCGATATTTACAATACCTTAGATAACACAGTGCTGGTTTGGGGATATTCAGATCGACCAGTGAAATAGAACACAAAATTCAGCACCGGGTACACAAAAATATGTCCAACCTATTTTGGAGAAAAGTGCAAAGCATTACAATAAAGAAACTAGCCTCTTCAGCAAATTGTTTTAGCACAATTAGAAATACAAAGCCTGGCAAACACGCGGACTTGAGTTCAATTTTCAGCACCAAAAATAAATAAATAAGTGAAAAGAAATATAGAAAAATATGCCCTTTGAGATATACAAAAATAGACACTTTGAGATTTTTACACTTTACACAAAATTAACATCAATGAGAACTATAAATGAAAAACTGCAACTACGAAATTTTTAAAAGACTGCATAAGAGATCATCTAAGATTATCCAAGACTGGTATCTAAGATTCAGTAAAGAATTCATAGTGTCACACCAAAAACATAATAATAAAAAATCAAACAAGAATTAAGTATATTTTCTCTGTTAAGACAATAAAAAGACAAGCGAGAAATCTAGATAAAACACTTTCAAATCTGATGTCTGACGAAGTATTTTTCCGCAAGTATACAAACAACTTTCTAAACTGAACTCTTCGAAAAAGTAGAAAAATGTGTATGGTCACTTTACCCTACAGGATATATAATAAGGATATATTAAAAATATTCAACATCACCCATCATCAGGGAAGTGCTAATAAAGCCACAATGAGGTGCCAGTGCACACTTAATACAATGCCTAAAATTAAAATGTTGGCATCACCATGTGCTGATTCAAAACAAGTAGAAAGAAACATTGCTGTAGGGAATGTAAAATGTTATAGTCAGTCCGGGAAACAAGTTAATTTCCCATAAAGTTAAACCTATATTTACCATGTGACTCAAGAATGATACTTCTGGGTATTTGCCCCATAAAAATTTCACAATATGACACAAAACCCATAATTGAATCTTTATTTCCCCTTGTTACTTACTTGAATGTGTCCTCCCAAAACTCATGTTGAAATCTTAACCCTATATGTGATGGTAATAGGAGGTGGGTATTTTGGAGAGATGATTGAGTTGTGAGGATGGAGTTCCCATGGATAGAATTAGTGTGTTTATATGGAACTGGAGGCCTGTACACTGTCCTTTTGTTACATGAACGAACACTGAGAAGCCTGAAGCCTGTAACCTGAAACAGAGCCCTAATCGACACTCAAACATGCAGGCACCTTGATCAGGAACTTCCAGATCCAAAACTGTACAAAATAGATTTCTGTTTTTTCAGCCACCCTTCCTGTGACACTTTCTTATACCAACCTGAACTTACTGAGGTAGACTTTTATTTACAATTTCAAAACATTTAAAAGTGAGCTGGCATGGTTGCACATGCCTGTAATCCCAGATTTATAGGAGCCTGAATCAGGAAGATTGCAAGCTCAAGCCCAGCCTGAATAATTTAGCAATTTAGCAAGACCTTCTCTGAAAATAATAAGTCAACAATGTCTAGAGTCTAGCTCAATGCACTGAGTTCAATTCCCAGTACCTGAGCAAAAATTAGAAACAAACTAAATGCTCCACAGACTGGATTAACTATAGTGTATTCATATACTACAATATGGATTAACTAAAACTTAGATGATTCTCAAAAGCATTAGGCAGAGTTTAATTTTTATTCTTAAAAGTTATATAATATACAGTTCTATATATGTAACTTGTTCAGAGTGAAAAAGAGTATAGCAACAGACGACAGGTCAGTGTGGGCAGGGTCACTTTACCCCCTTAACTGTTGTTAAGGGGTAAGACAGCTCAGCGTGCTAACTGTAACAGTGGTTATATGATGGAAAATATATTAAAATTTCATAGACCTATGTACACTTTAAAATACGCATATAAGTGAGAAATAAATAGAGTGAATTGAAGAATATTGTGCTATTTCCTAATTTTTAAAAATGTACTGTGGTGAAGTAAGACATTAATGAAAGAAACAATGAATAATATAATTGTGTACTATTTTACAACTCTTAAAATACAAGAAAAAAAGAAACTACTCATTGTCATTTAACTCACTTGTTTCTGTGCTCCCATTAAAAAACATTCCAGTGTCCTCATGGTCTCAGCAATTCCCCACTGCCTTTGCTATTTTGAAGATAGTATTAACAAGAACAAAGTGTTACTGTTAATTAAAATTCTACAGTAGTACCTAGTGGTAAGAACATTGCCAGCAGTGGATATTTTGCTTTGATAAATGTTAGGTGAATGTCTCTTATATTCATGACATTTTCATAATGTAAAGATGAGAGTGGATGTAGGAATACTCAGATGAAGAACCAAGGAACGGGATAAGAGTGCAAATTAATGTGCCATAATCTACTATGCATATTTTGTATGGTAATCAAATGAAATCAGTGGTTCAGTTACTCATGTTCAGTTAGGACCTAAAACCATTAAGTGGAAAATTTCAGAACTATATCATAGAGATGGTTTGAAATGCATCTCATTCTGAGTAGCATGATGAAATATTACAACATCCTGTTCTGTCCCATTCTTTCATCTTTTGTCCAGTATGTCCAAGCTGTGTATTCTCTGTCGTTGTTAGTTACTTAATAGATATCTCAAATATCAAAACAACTGCTGTAACATCACAGTGCTTGTGATCAGGTAACACTCTGTTGACAGAAATAGAGAGTGACCCCATTTAAATAAATGTATTATAATACCTGATTATAATTATTACATTTTATTGTTAGCTATTATTGATGACATTTTACTGTGTCTAATTCATAAATTGCAAAGAATTGTAAGCAGTATTACAAGGAAAACATAGCATACATACATCTTTGTACTATTTACAGTTGAATGCATAGCCTGTGGATAAGAAGACTTCTGTGTTCCAAACAGAAAGACATTCTTGGCAATGAAAAATATATTAAGACACAAAAAAGTAATGGTTTTGTTTTTAATTCTTATATTGAGGTTCTATCTAGAATTTCCCTGGCAGAAGAGTAAGAAATTGGGGAGATAAAGGCCAAAAACTCCTATGATAGATGATGTTAATGAACTGAAACCAAACTGACAGCATTCATCATTCTGAAACTTCTTTGGGATAGCATTGAACTATGGAGCAAACATCGATGAAAGCTCACTATTTTGTTTTTCCTGGAAAAATATATGAAGTAGACATGCGTGTGGTACATGGCATGATGAAGGGATACAAGAGAGAGAAGAGTGAAGAGTCTGCATTCAGAAATAAGGGTCTGTAGTCACGTTAAAAGTTTATGCTCGATCAAGGATAGGGAAAGGAAACATACCATTCCAGACCAGTTCCTGTGCAAAATGCTTTACATATCCAATTTCACTTAATCCTCAGAGGAGTACTAGAAAGTGAGACGTATATGTGCAACAACAGAGTTCACTTAAAAAGCAGAATGCTGTTGGACAGTGGGTGCAAAGGCCTCTAGAATCCTCCAACCCAATGGATACAGTAACGTACATCACTCCATCCCAAACAAGGGCCCCGCCTTCCTGTTCTTTCATGCCTAAACCACTCAACATACAAGGTCCCAAGGTTAGAGCATGTATTCTTTCAGTTTAGGACATATAAAGGAATGCACTTTCCTACATTGACTTCCTACTGCCCTCTGAGACTCGAATCATTCCCCCGGACAGTTCCATCTTAGAGAATTGAAACTCCATATCCATTAAACATTGGCTGTCCATTTCCTTCCTTGGCAAACACCATTCTACTTTCGATATCTGCATTTAACTATTCGGTTGTATTGTGGAAGTGGCATTATACCGTGATTGTCTTTTTGCAACTGATTTCTCTTCCTTAGCATAACGTCCTTAAGATTCATACATGTTGTAGAATGTGTCAAATTTTCCTTCTTTGTAAAGGTTTAATAATATTCCATTATATGCATATATTACATCCCCCCCCTTTTTTTAAAGAAATCTTTTGTCCCTCTTGAATAATGAGGCTATGAGCATAAATATACAATGGTCTTTTTCATACCTTTCTTTAAATTTTTTGGTGCATATACCAGGAGGCAGACTTGTTTGACAATCTGATGATTCTTTTTTTCATTGCTTGAAGAACTAGCATGCAATATCCCAGAATAACTGCACCATTTTTATATTACCAACAGTGCACAATGGTTTCAATTTTTCTGCATGTTTTCCAAAACCTGCTATTTCTGGCTTTTGCATTTGTTTTCATAGTAGCCACCCTAATAAGTATGAGATAGAACCTGAAGCTCATAGGGTAATGTTTCATAGTTGTCCAATACTGGCTCCCAGAATTTCTCAGTTAAATAAATCTCCCCTAACTTAACAGTTGTGGCTTGCTTCATAAAATCTTTCTTTGATTTTCTCTTCATCTTACTTCTCCACCGGCATTGCTCTTTTTTCTTATTATTTCTTAGATAAATTACTTACAGTAGAACTGTTATTTCAAGGTATACTTCTGGAGAACTTGGCTGAAGATTCCTATTTAATATTCTTCTTTATCCCTGGTGGCATTTATTGGCAACAACTATATTCATTAATTTCATTAGTCAGAATTACATTTTAGCCTCAGGTTAAGAATAGTGTTAGCAGTATAGGGATAGTAGTTTACTAATAAACATACATTAAATTCATAAAGAAACACAGGATTCATTCAGTCAATTCCACAAATAAATCCTGCAAATTTTAGCATATTCCAATTTCTTAACTTTACAATTTGAGAGGTTAGTAATAGCTCACACATATCTACACCAGGTTTTCTAAGACTATTTTCCATGGATCCCTAATGTTTTAGAAACTTTGCATTTTTCATTTTCACAACATGAAAAATAAATTGACTGTGTAACAACCATTAAAGTATTTCAGGTGGGCTAACTTGGATTGCCAAGTTCATTGCTTTGTGGACAGACCTTGGTTCACAATTCCCTGATAATCTATGTTAATTCAAAATCATCCAGCATCTCTAGGGTAAGAATTTTTCTTAAATATTGTAACTTATGTCAACCAGGATTTTATCAATGCTATATCATTACATTCCTAGTTTTTATATTAATTGAGGCAATGAAAAACTTAAATTATTTCCTCCAAATATATCCAGTACTGTTTGATTAAACAAGTGACACATTTGCTGTATCCATAAAATTATAAGCCATAAATTTAGGTCAAACACTTATTCAATGTGTAAGGTCCTTCAGCATCTCAGTAGGAATTAAAGAATGTCCCTATGTCCTTAGGAAGTCTGTTTTATCTTAAGATATTTCTTATGCCAGAGAATGTTTCTACTTTTCCCTCCTATTGAACTGTAATCTACATCCCTGCAATTCCCACTTTCCTTTTTGCTCTTTCAAGGGATCCTCAGAACCTCTGGGGAGTTCCCAGTGTTGTTACACACTCAGGGAAGAAGCATTGTGAGCACTGGAACTCAGGTGATTTCAGAGCCCACCACGGAGAGGATTCCCTGCTTCTGCAAGCCTTGCCCCTCCAACCAATCTGTGACACACAGAAAAACAGCAACAAAGGTAGGGTTCAGAAAACCTAATGAGAACCATGAGTGAATCTATGGAATTAGGGGGGAAAAGGAGATTTAGGAGTACAGGTAAGGCGAAGGCATTTTTCCTGTCCTAAAATATATGGTAATAGTTTCATTCAAAATTTAAAATACTCATTTCATGCAGTGACTTTGACCCAAGAGGCATATGGGTCAATTTTAGTACTTGAATCCTAAATACAAATTTTCAAATCTCCTCCTTTACTGTTTTTCCTTCACCAATATTCCCCACACCCAATCTTAGTGCCTCCTCATTCTTTTAAATACTCCCAGTTCTCCTTGAAAGCTAGGGCAGTAGACTGGAATGTTTTGATTTACTGCAATCCCCCTGCTGAATCAATTAATTTCCACACATTCTGACAACTTAGGGGTTGGGGTAAGGGCTGAGGGGGAACAATGCTTGGGTGGTGAGAGGTTAGGGTACAGCAGGGGGTGAGGAGAGTGGGAGAATAGAGGTCCCTGGTGGGGCTGAGCCAGGGGATGATAAATTACCCCTGGGTTTGGTGTTGACAGAAAGGACTGAGGAAAATCATGGTATCCGAGATGAGCACACATGAACATCGGGGGAGGGGGCTGGCCCTCATGCAGTGGGTTGAAAAACAGGAAAAGAAAAAGGCAACCTTCTTCCAAGAAGAAGGGAAGTGGGGAATTAGGGAGCTCCCTCTTCTCTTTCCGCTACCTTGCCCCTAGGTTGCTTAGGGTTATAACTGTGTTTTGTTGCCTGTCCATTAACACCCACAGAAGTATCCCAATTTGAAGTGTGCAGCAGTGTTTCTTAGGGGAAAATACTCAAGAATTCTGGTGTAAAAGGCTGAAAGGGAGGGGCTTTTGTTTCCTATCCATCTCCCAGTCTTCCTTCATCCCTTCCCCACTCCTTCTTGTCCTTTTTACATTTTCTCTCAATTTTCTAAAGTGCACTAAACAACTATCAACTATTATATGTGAGACTCCATGTTACTTATCACAAGAAAAACCAGACATCGAAAATATAATACAATTTATTTCAAAAGATGTTGACTCACCCAGCTGATAGTGGAGATAGTGGAGATACTAGACCTACAACGAAATCCACAGCACTGGTTTTGCAAGAAACTTGTGCCTATGTAGGAGTAGAAAAACACGTCACTTCTTATTTGTTTATTAATTAAATAATTGGATGAGGTGCTGAGGCTATTGGCCATTTATTTAGTCTTCACAGGCAAATTTCTGGCTTCTAGTGGACATGCAATAAAGATTTGATGATGTAAGCAAGTAAAGATTAAACCAGAGTTCACTTATTACATTGATAGTCTCAGCACCTCATTCAGTTATTTAACATTTTTCAATTACTCCAAGATATTTTTGAAAAATATGTGAATGAAAATCAACTATTATTCATTAAATTTAGCTTGAAGCGTATTTTTCAAGACATGGACCTTTACAAATAAATACACAAATGTAGCTGGCATGTCCCCATGTCACATCCGTGGAAAGTCACCAGAGCAAGAACTCACAAAGTTAGCTATTCCCACCACTCATGCCTCCATGATTATAGGACCTCAGTCCTATCCAGTTAAAATTATTTTTTCAATTATTTTTAGTATCAGCATATATTTAATAGAATGTAACTTGTTTTTCTATGCTGATCTGTTTTGTGCTTGTATCCCTGCTGTACAAAGTTACTTGCAGGTAGTGATCACCATTAACATGGTGCTCAGGATCCTAAAGAAAATTCCATGCTCCTGACAATGATTCATCTAGCGTCACTGAAATACTCTTATTTATTCAAAAGCTTATTTATCACTTCTACTATTTGTCCAAGGACAAAAGAGAACCTGCTCAGAGAGTAACTTACTCACCCTAAGCCCCTCCATCACCTCATTAGTGAGTCAAAATCTGAATGCCCAAAGGCTGCTACTACCTCTATGGTACACATAGCACCTGAGACAAACTCTGTTCCAGGCAGAAAAGGGGACAGTGTTGAAATCTTCAAATATGTGTTACCCTTATGAGCTTGGATGAAAGAAAATTTGCTTATATGGAACAGATTGATATAATATCAAAATAATACACATTTCTGAAGTCATATTTATTTATAGAAAAGCCATTGACTCAGTCTAGGCCATGTAGCTAATTTGTCCAGTTAGATAATAACAAATGATGTAGACAGAGGCTTATAAAAGCACTTGCAACAACATGCTTAGATCAGACTGTTAAAGAAAGAAATGTATGAAGTGTAGGTCATTATCTTATGCAAGGCATTTTAGATTGATCTGTTACTCAGCTGATTACCTAAGCCCTAGGAAGACCAGAACTGATAATAAGACCAGCGCAATTCAGAAGAATAGTCTACTCAAATCATAACCTGGTAAAAAATAAATAAATAAATAACCTATACTTGTTTTAAAACATTATTTTTGGATGGCAGTTTGGTATACAGTTGTATCTAACTGTTATATTTTCAGTTCTCTTTCAAAGTATCTCATATAAAGAAACTGTCTAGTTTTTGCCCTCAATATTTCATTAGGAAATGTCATCTTTCCCTTTCTTTCTCCTTATATTACCCTTTCCATCATCTGCTCAAAAAATGAAATTGTGCTGCAATCATGAACCAAATGATCATGACCTACTTGATCACGTTTGTTCCCCATTCAACGTTTCTGCTCTGAACTACCCTAGCTTTCTTCATCTCTCACTTTCTACATCCACCAATATAGCAACCTCTTCACTACTCTTGCGATAAAAGAAAAACAATAAACGTGATTCTTGTGTGAGTTAATTCATGCATTATTCTTTCCTTTGTGTCTGCCAAATCTACTGCTTCATTCAGCACTAGAAAAGGCTAAACGCTTTTAGATTAAGGATACCACTACAGAAAAAAGAAATGTATGCAAATATAACTCATAGATACTAGTATATCATGCAAAAGAATACACACAAGCACAATATTTTGTGGTTTGTAGGAACTGCAAAGACATGTGATTGTCCACTAATAAATAAAAGTGATTCTGAGAAGTCATGTCATGTGGTGGTGGTAACAATGTATTGATCCATAACACTTATTGTTACATAACTACTTATTTTTGTCTCTACCAGATATAAGCATCATATATAGCTATTCTGAATCACAGTAGGTTCTAAAAAAGCAAGGCACAAGTTCAGACTATTATTTTTTATTTTATGGAAAAAAGACAAAACCAAAATTTCATAACAAAATAATAAGAGAATAGCAAAAGTTAATATGTTACGTGTATCTTTAAAGTAGTTTCTTGGACCTCAACTGCCAAGGAAAGACTCGCCCCCCACACACAACTAGACAACCTTAGTGATCCCTTCTGCCACCTGAAGTACCTTGGTGAGCTGGTGGCAGCCTCAGCAAATCCCCCCCCCCACACACACACACTCAGAGGAGCTCAGCAGACCAGCAAGAATATAGTGAGTTCCTCCCATGAGCAGAGGACTTCTGTGGATAGATGGGAGCCTCCCTTCAACTGGAGGACCTTGGCAGGCTGGCAAAAGTGCAGGTGAGCTCTTCTTTCATAAAGAGAATGCTGGGTAAACTGGTGAGAGTACCAGCCAGGACTCCTCTCAGCCAAAGGAACCCAGCTGGGAGGGACTATGAGACATCCAATGACACAGTAGGGTCTCAACTGGGGAACACACCTTGGACAGGTGAATCTGGAAACCTGCAGCAACAGCCCAGGCTAAGGATTGGTTCACTTCAATACTCCCAGGCTAGTCAGCCTAGGAAGGATATAAGACTCACCCAACTGACCCTATAGTAGAAATTTAGATGACTGAGCCCTCCCCAACACTGCAGGACCAAGCAACTGGGTGAACACAAGCCACAGTAGAACCCTAAGACACATACCACAGACAGCTGAGACTAATGGAAAAGACCTCAATATTAACTAAGACATGAAAATGACCCAAAAAATGTAAAATGCAATCTCAAACGCTCAGCCCATCTGGAACAAGAACAACAGACATCAAAATAGAAGACTCCAGAAGTTATGCACCTGAAATTTCTGAAAAGATAGCAAGTTAAGTAAAGAAATATATCCATGAGCTGATAGAGGAATTCATATCACAAGTAATCTCTCCAGTAAAGAAAAACATGACAACCTTAATAAAGAAGTTTCCCAGCAAAGCTAAAGACGATATTGATAACAAAGTACAGAAGCATAGGAAAATGATGTAAACCTTGAATGAGCAAATAGGAAAAAAACAATGCATGAAACACATTCAAAGAAATACCCAGGAAATTAAAATTCACATACAAAGCCGGGGAAACTGTTTGAACAAGACTGAACATAGACTTTTAGACTGTTAAGACAGGCTCATAGTTAGCAATCACAAAAGGAAAGAATTCTTAAAAATAACAAGGGACCATGAAATAATAATTCCACTGTTCCAAGACGATGCAAATAAAAACAGTATGACTGATAGGTGTCAACACATGTTCATAATAAGAACCCTATAGAAAATCTTAATAGATGGTCTTTATCTCAATCTGATAAAAGCCATCTATAAGAAACCAGTAGCCAACATCATAGTAAATGGACAAAAACTGAAATCTTTCACCCTAAACTCAGGGAAAGGACAAGGATGTCCACTGTCACCACTCCTATTCAATATTGTTCTAGAAATGTTAACCAGAGCAATCAGAAAAAAAGAGAGAAATAAAAGGAATACAGATAGGAAGCAGAAAAAGTTAAATTATCATTATTTTTATATTACATGAAACTCTACATAAAAGATACCAAAAACTCCACCAAAGGACTACTAGAGTTAATAAGTAAATTCAGCAGCATAGCTGTGTACAAAATCAACACTCAAAACTCCAATCACATTCTTGTACACAAAAAACAAGCTCACTGAAAGACAACTTAAGAAAATAACACCCTTCACAACAGCATCCAAAAATTGAAATATTTAAGAATCACTCTAACAAAGTAAATAAAGAATCTATATACTGAAAATTACAGTATTCTGTAATTCTGAAAAAGGAGATTGAAGAGGATATCACAAAAAAGACATCTCTCTCTCATTGATGGAGAGAAATAACATTGTGAAAATGGCCATTCTCCCAAAATTGTTACACAGTTTTAATGCAATCCCAATGAATACACCACTATCATACCAGAGAATAATATCCTAAAATTCATTTGGAACCAGAAGAGACCTAGAATAGCAAAAACAATCCTTGGCATCAAAGTCAACACAAGAGGCATCAAAATTTTGAACTTAAAATTCTACTATAAAGCTAGTATGACAATATTAGCATTATACTGGCAAAAAGACAGACTTGAGGACCAGTGTAACAGATTATAAGATGCAGACATAACTACAAAAAACACTTACCTACCTTATCTTTGACAAAGGGGCCAAACGTTCACTTGAAGAAAGATAGCCTCTTTAATAAATGGTGCTGGAAAATCTAGCCCTCTAAAGGCCAAATACAAAAACTCTACCAATATCTATCATCATGAACTAAACTAAAGTAAAAATGTATCAATGATTTAAATATTAAAATCAGAAACACTAAAAATACTGGAAGAGAAAGTAGATGGAAATCTTGAAAACACAGGTATAGGTAAGGAGTTCATGAACAAAGTCCAAACTATAGGAGATACTTCTAAGAATCAATAACTGGTATCACATCTTATTAGAATGCTTTTCCACATCAAAAATCACCAATAAAGCAAAAAAAGAATGCATAGAGTAGGAAAATGGCCAATTTTCCCTCAGACAAGGAACTTTTATTTAGAACATATAAAGAATTGAAAAAAATCAAACCTTCCCTAAAAGACCTAATTCAAAAATGGACATTTGTGATGAATGCACATACATCAGATGCAGAAATACAAATGGCAAAGAAGACCATGAAAAAAATGTTCAGTGTCACTGGTATTTGAGAAACGACACTGAGATTCTATTTCACCCTAAAAAATGGCTACCATCAAGAAATCAACCAGTAACAAATGCTGGATGGCTATGGGAAAAAAGGAACAATTCTGATCTTTATATGGGAGTGTAGACTGATACAACTACTGTGGAGTACTGTGTGGAGATTCCCCCAAAAGCTAGGATTATAGATTCCATTGAAACTAAGTGTATCCCTTCTGGGTATCTTCCCAGAAAAAGTAAAAACATTATGCCATAGCAACATATGTACACCAATATTTTTAGCAGCACTATTTTCCTGTTAGGGTTGCTTTCATTGTGGCTCACAAGTTCTGCTATGTTGTATCTGTATTTCTGTTGAAGTGTAGATATTGTTTAATTTCTTTTTTGATTTCATGTGGACCAATTGGTTTTTCAATTTTCATGTGTTTTTGGAGTTTTTCCAGTTCCTTTTATCATTAATTTCCAATTTCATTGAACTGTGGACAAATAAGACACATGGAATAATTTCATTTCATTTGAATTTATTTATCCATGTTCTGTGGGCTACTATATGTTCAATTTTAGAGAACATCCCATGCGCAGCTGAGAAGGATGTATATTCTGATGTTGTTGAGTGGAACACTCCATAAACATCTAGAGTCCATTTGTTCAAAGCTTTGGCTCAGTTCTGATATATCTTTGTTGATTTTTTATGTAGTTGTTCTATTTGTGACTGCATCTGAATGTCACCCATTGCAATTATGTTATTGCTCATTTAATTTTTCATGTCTATTAACACTTGTCTTGGGAATCCTGGGAAGATGGCAGATTGATAGGTAGCAGGGTACTTCTAGAGAGCAACTTCTCTGAGAAAAACAACTCAGATACTACAATTTAATACATGGAGAAAACCAGGCAGTAGGAGAGGGATTCTCATGACCTAGGAAGAAACTAAGGAAAAAGAAAAAGAAAAAAGAAAGGAAAACATGGATGAAAGGCTAGAGCCAGATGCACTCTCACTGGAGCTGATCCTGCACTATGCTGGATGTGCCTTGGAGTCAGGTGACTCATGGTCGTGCTGAAGTAGTGGTAGCACAGAAATTGGGGGTTGGTGAGCCCAAGGTCCTTGGCAGGAAGATGCAGCACAACATGGAGAACGGAACCAATGTGGAGAGCTGCACCAATCCATGGTGAATGCTAAGAATTTGGTCACATGGAGGGGATGACCGGCAGGATGACATATGGGAGTTGGGCAGGACAAGCCTGACCTGGAATCACAGTGGCATCAGTTGGCCACCCGTGGCCCAAAGCAGGCTGGTGGGATCTACTTGGGTTGGGTCATGCCCCTGTTTGGGACTCAATAGCCAGGAACAAAACTGTCCTAAACCTGTGATGTCTGCACAGCACAGACTAACAGGATGAAGGCACTCACTGGTTGACTGGCTCAGAGGAGAGGGGCCAGCCCACATCAGACCTGCATGCACCTTACAGAATAACAGAAGACGGAGAGGGCAGCAATCCCCTAGCCAGCATACTTCAGAAAAACCGTAAGCAATATGGGAAGGGCCTGAGACCTCCACCATACACTTGTCTGAAAGAAACCAGAAATATGACAAGAGAAAGAAACAAGAAAAAACCTCCAGCCACTGAACAGGGAAAAGAGTCCAGGAGACATGCAATATCAAACACAGCATCAGCGGACATAAATAAATAGCTTTGGGATCTCAGAGATGAACTTAAAACTGAAATTCTAATTCAAATGAAGCAAGATATAAAAGGATCAATAAAAGAAATGCTAAGCACCTCTCAAGAAGACACAGATATAAGAATGGAGGAACCTAGAAAATGGAGAGAAACCTTTGTGGAAGAATATAAACAAAATCTAGAATACATGAAACAGATCCAAACAGATTATCAGGAAATTAAAAACTCCATTGAAAGCTGGCAAAATTTATTGACAGAACCTAAAGTCAGACTTTCAAAACTTGAAGATAGATTTGCAATGTGTGATCATGAAAGGAAAGATATCTTAAGTAACAATTCAAAGGCTAGAAGATGACAAGAGGATCTATAACTTAAGAATAAAAAATATGAGCAAAGAATCAGGGATAAACACAAATGAAAAACAAAGGCTATTCACAGAAATAATTAAGGAAAACTTCCGAAGCATAAGAAAAGGAAATGATATTCAGATATATGAGGCATACAGAACTCCAGCCAGCTACAACCAAAACAGATCTACACCCAGAAATTCATCACAAGAACAGAAATCAAGAAATTCATCACAAGAACAGAATATTAAAAGTGGTCAGAGAAAAGAAACAGATCAGCTATAAAGGAAAACCCACCAAAATCATGACAGACTTCTCAACACAAACTAACAAATCAAGAAGAGCTTGGAGCGAAATATTTCAAGCTCTGAAAGAAAATAACCTCCAACCCAGAGTGATGTACCCTGAAAAACTACCTCTCAAAATTAAAGGAGAAACAAGATGTTTCCATGACAAAGAGGAACTGTGGGAATTCATCCAATCCTACAAAAAAATACTGGAGGGAATTCTAAAGAGACAGAAAAAATTAGGATTCCAACAACAGTGGCAGAGAGGCCTCAATGAAGAGGGCAGGCAGGAGAATGAAGGAGAAAAGTAGATAACCAAGAGCAGAAAAGTAGCATAGCAGAGATGAGGCAGAGAAGACTGGCTGTAATCTCTAACACGGGTGGCCTTGATACACTAACAAAAAGAAACACAGGCAGAGTAGATCAGGAGATAGGGTCCACGAAGATGCTCTGAATAGGAAATATAATCAACCTGAAAGAGGGTTTATGAACCAAAAGTCAAAGATGAGAAAACAATGCTCTATGTGACAGAGAACCAGAGAGAAATAGGGACAACTCATCCAGTAGCTGCAGATAGGTTGGAAAGTCATGACACTTTTGTGCAGTGGAGAACTACTCAGCTATAAGAAAGGGAAACCTTGAGGCTTTAGTAGGTAAAGGAATACAGCTCAAGATCAAGCTCAGAGGTAAGAAGGTTCAGAACCACTTAGGTAGATAAAGATTGCCCACCCAATCTAAAAACTAGAGGAGTTAATGGAACCCAAAATGTACAAAGCACCCTGAGAAAGGGAAAGGGAAAGTATTATCTAAAAAAGGAAGGCAGGGTACATTGTTAATGGTATATCAGGATTTAGAAGCCACATTAGTCTTATCACTCTGTTTAGTTTGATTTTATTCTGTTCCACTGTCTACTAGTACTAGATTTGAGGGCACAGACAGCTATCCCAAAAATAACAGGATATACTGTAGTAATTATCCTTAATTTCCTATTAACTTAACCTGAAGCCCTATATTACTTACACTGTCTTACTATGACTGATCTTATTCGAATCTTGTTTGTTAGACTGCTGTTTTGTCTTGACTGGTTTTATTCGAATTTGCTATGCTTGGTAGTATCAAGTCTAAGAGTAGATCTTCAACTACTCTGAAGATGTCAAGATGCAATAGGATACCCATTCTTGTTTGATTATTAACTGCTTTTGAGGTCCTATAATGTCTCCAATGTTTTGTTTTTTTCTTAATAGTGCTATATAGTGCTATGTTCAATTATTTTATGCCTCATGACATTGACATTTTTATTGAAAATAACAAGAAACATCATAGTAACTACTATAGATCACCTAGTACTGTGGTTTTATGTCTGTTTTGTTTCATGATTTTCTAGGAATTTCTTTTATTGTCTTGTTTTGATTTGTTTTTCCCTCTAATACAGAAAGGATAGGTACACATGTGGAGATTCACACATGTGTAGAACTTCTAAATAGTTTACGAGAATAGATTATATAATGCATGACGTAATGAATAGATACTCTGAAGAAAAAGAGACACTAAGATCCCTAGTGCTGATTCCATAGTGTCATGATATAAAATCTAGCAATACTATTATTCTCTGTCCAGAGTGATATTAGTCTGGTTTCATTTGTTTAATTTCAACATATGTAAAGATATGGACAGCTATTTTGAAGAGAATGAGAGACACTATGCAGCCATTGTTGACTTCCCTATTGTCTAGCCTTGAAGACCTAAAATGACTTCATCATCCTTTTCTGATCAGTTTTGTACTATTTTGTTCAGTATGAATTCACTCTCTGTGAAGATATGGACAACTATTTGGAAGAAAACAAGAGACAATATGATAGATAGTGAAGATCTCCAGTGACTTGCTTTAAAATCTGTGTTTCTTAAATTGTTTTCTTATGATCTGTTTTGCTCTATTTTGTTATGTTTAATTTTACCCTCTTTAAAATAAAGAAAAGTATTTGTGTTATATAGTTGAGTGCTCCTATATTTGGTGCATACATGTTTATTATTATCACTTCCTCTCAAAATTCAGAGTTTTTTTTCATTCCTTTATTATCCTTATAATTTTGCCAATGATACATGACAAGATATGACCTTCTGAGGGTCTATTATTTTACATGTTTGAGAATCAGTCCCAGTCTTGGTAGGCTATTCTCAAAGTTTCCAACTAAATGAGTTTGCCTCCACTGGTATGTTTCTAGTGAGTTTTTTCTCTTTATTCTCATCTCATTGGTAAATTACAGATAGATCATTTCCCCTTGATTCAAGCTCTTATCTTACCTTTAGCAACTTTACACATCAACAGTTGCTCACCTTCTTTCTATTAGCAAAAAAATACTGCTTTGTGAGCAGTACTCTACTGTAAAATATTTGACTAGAACCAACCCTGTACTTGTGGGTGCAACAAGAAGAGCAAATGTCATGAGGCACCACCTCTTGTCTTAGCTGTCTCCAACTTGCCTTAGAACTTGTACCAATTGCTCTAACATGCATTTTTGTCTTAATTTCATTTAAATAAATGCACAGCAATATTTAGTGTTCTTTAGGGCTGTAGATTCAAAAACTTTAAGTTGAGCAACTAAGATGTATCAAATATCTAAACATTAAAGCAGAGACAATCTTCTGGAAGATAGAATAAGCAAGACATTTGAAGACACAGGGGTAGCCAAACACTTTGTAAACAAAACCATGATTGCCTAGAAATATTATAAAGACAACGGATGGGATAGCAAGAAATTAAAAAGCTTTTCTAAAGCCAAAGAAACCACTACCAGAGTGAAGAGACAGGCCAGCTACTCTTCCATTTCCCATATTTAAAGACCCAATCCAGAAATGAGCACCTGAAATGCATAGATACTTCTCAGATGAAAATTACAAACAGCAAATAAACAAAAAAATATTTTGAATCACTGGTCACCCAAGAAATTAAAATTTTCAAAACACAAGTTGGTGTCCTTTCATGTTAAAATTTTTTGACAGATTACATATGGAAGACATGTATCTCAGCACACTAATAGTCTTCTATAACAAACCCAACGTTAATGTCCCATTTGATAGTGAAAATTTAGAAACTTTTTCTCTGCAGTCTCAAAATAAGAATGCTCATTCTTACCACTTCTGATTAACATGGAAGTAAAGATCCTATTCAGAGAAATTAGTCAACAGAAAGAAATAAAAGCTTCCAAATTAGAAAGAAATTATTTAAATTGTTCTTCTTTGCAGATGATACAATTATATATATATATATATATAATTCCTAAAAATCTACACAAAAATAAATATTGTAAATAATAAGTGAATTCAGTAAATTTGAAAGATATAAAATTAGCATATAGAATCTGTAATTTAGTAGTGTTTCTATATGAAATTTAGAAAAATGTATCATTCATAATAACCCTGCCTTCCAAAATGAAATACTTAGGAATAAAGATAACCTAGCAAGTAAACTACCTGTACAATGAAAACTATAAAACTTTGAATGAAAGTTGAAGAAGGCACAAGTAAATGTTCATAGACTAGAAGACTGATCTTGTTAAAATATTAATGCTACTTAAAGTACCATTTATTATAGTAGATTTACTATAACCCTATCAAAATGCAAATAACACTTTTAACAAAATTAAAGTATATTTGCATGTATAAAAACAATAGCAAGAGCAACATTGAACAAAAAGAACAAAGCATCAAAATACTGGACTTCAAAATATATTACAAATTTATAGTAATCAAAACACAGTAGTATGGCATAAAAACAGTAAATCAATGGAACAGAAAGATGGTTCCAGAAATAAATCCATGGATTTAGCATCAATTGGTTTCCACCAAAAGTGTTAAGGACACACAATGGGGAAAGAACAGTCTCTTTAACACATGCTATTAGAACAACTGGACACATACATGTGAACACTGCATAAAAAATTAGTTCACAATGGACTAAAGACTTACATATCTTGTCCTGACCAGCATTTCCATCTTTGGGACATGATACATACCTTATAGGAGGAAGATTTAAATTTGTCTCATGATTTAATTTTAATTTGTTTCATGATTTAGAATAAGACCTAGAGACCTATATAAAAATATAGTGACTATTGTTAGTGTATTGTATTGTTGAAAATCTCTAAGAGATTTTTAAATGTTTTTACAACCAAAAACTGCATATGAAGTAACATGTTCATTAATTACCTTGGTTTAGCCTCTTTACAGTATACACTTATTTCAAAATAATATGTTGTATACAATAAATATATATAATTTGTCATATATATATAATTAAATGAGTGAAGGAAAAGAAAAAATAAATTATTCTTGTTGTATGGAATTATGAGAGGTCCATGGGAAAGACTGTCTTAAAAGAATATATTACAGCTTTTCTGGAACTCTAATACTTTCTCCCATTTCTAAGTCAGACTCTGGCTTCCCTGTGTTCAAAGCCTGCTGTCCACATGCTGAAATAACACATAGGGATCCCTCTTTTCATCTGACTCTCCAACAGAAGTCCTTCAAACTTCAGCAATGTCGGAGATTATCTTTCCCTGGCACTGAATCTTGAAAAGGTGTTTGTTGCAATTGTTGCTTATTTATTCAATTACAGAACTTATCCACCCTTACCAAGATTAAATAACGTAATATAAAAACAAGTAAGACAAAATTCCCACCCTCTAGTAGCTCACAGAAAAATGATACAGGAAGGGTCAGCTCTAGTATACTGAGCATCAGTGCTGCAAAGAAGGGTTATCTAAGGTTGAGGAGAAGGAATGAAGTGCAGGAGCTGAGGCAATGCAGGTAAGATCTGCTTCGTGCTCAGGCTCGCTGTTTCACAGGGATCTTGGGGTCAGAGGGGTGAACTGTTATGGAATCACATGAGTCTGGGAAGGTTGACTGAGGCTCTTCAAGCCATTTAGAGAATTTATGTCTTATACTAAAATTAAAGTACATTGGAGGATATACTGCTTAGTAGAAGGGAAGGACATAGTGATACTTTATATTCAGGAAAAAATATTCTGGCACAATGGGAAAGATAAATTTTTCACAATTCCCTTAGCAACATTCATTTTTTTTTCTTTTGTTTTGAAATCAACTTCTTTTTTAAAGTGCATCCACTGGGCTTATAATTTTGCTTCATAATATTAGGTACTAATCCTCTCTAATCATGTATATGTGTAATTAAAAACAATTTTAGAAATTGTACACACATATTCAAAGCATAAATATTCACAATAGCAAAAGTAGAAAGCAATTCATGTGTTCACTAACAGAAAATTAGATGAATAAAATGTAATGCATGTCTTCAACAGAAAATTATCAAGACTCAAGAAAGTAGTTATAACACAGATGAAATGCAAGGTCTTCACATGAAGAGAATTAGATCATTCACAAGAAAGACCATTCACAAATACTGCACAACTCCACTTACATGAGGCAGTGAGAGTGACCAAAGTCACAGAGGTAGGAAGCAGAATGATAGTTGGCAAGGACTGAGGAGAGGGAAAGGACAGACAGTGTTTAAAGGACAGAGAGTTTCAGCTTTGTGAAATGAAAAAGTTTTGAGGATGGATGGCGGAGATGGTTACTCAACGGTAGAGAATACTTCATGGCACAGAACTGTCATTTGAAATTGTTAAAATTGCAAGTTCTCGGTTGTATATAGAATAATGATGATATATAATTTATAATGACTATATGTAATATAATATATGCATTTTTCGGATAAGAAACAATTTTAAAATCCAGTTCTGAGTACTGGACTAGCTCTCCACACTAGCCACATGTCAGTGATTATACAGCTTCTGCATCTTTCTTTCTTCCTCCAGATTCCTTTCCCAGCCGTGCTTTACCCCTTAAAATGTGATGAACTCACCCTGTGTAGCCCATACTAAACATAGGCCAGTCCCATTGCTCATCAAAATCAAAATCACAAGGCAACTTGTAAGGCCACTCCACATATTCCGCATCTTTATTTGAATCAAGAGACAAATCCGCTCAAGTCTTTCTTGTCCATTTTGTCCTGCTGACTCAGGGAAATTCCATCTCTCTTGCAGTGTGTGGTCACACGGATAAGTCCTCAGGTAAGGGACAAACTTCCTGACGTCTCTCTGTCTCTTGATTCTCCCGCTTATTTGGCATGAGACCAGGAGTCCAGATAGTTTCAAGGACAGGGAAAGGGAGGTCATGTGAACTGAGCTAACCCAGAGACCTGAGTTGACCACTCTCTGTCATAATTCAGAGAAAATGCTTGCTGTAGAACATAACTCCAGGAACTTGGCAATGGCTGAGGTGGCACCAAAAATAATCCACATGAAAACAAGAAGTGCTGTCAGAAATGACTGTGATGAAGGATTAGAGAAAGATAAAACATCCCAGTCCAACAGAAAGACTGCTAAGTTAGATCCCAGGGGTTCTGAGTTCAAGACATGCTCCATGAATCTGGGAAACTTTCAGAGTCACAGATGTATAATCAACAGGATGATAAAATATCAAGCGCATTATTTGCTATAGGTGACCACAGATACTAATTCCTCTTCTGTCTTAATATCAAGAAAAATCCATTTCATAATTACATGTTAGTCTTTCCTCAACATGAATCTATGTATCTCTCTTTCAAAAGATGCCACCACCCAGTTTACTCTGAGAATGTCACCAGTTTTTACATGTCTACTGTGTGCTAGAAGTCATGCACTGTATATCTTACATCACATGCTAACCCCTATTTTGTAATGCTTAAATTGCTTTGGGGACTTTCCTATGACTTATTCTTTCAGATCTATCTTGTTTTGCAGGTTGAAACCAAATCTGGGGCCTAGATTGTTGTTGGAGGCCTGACTCAGCATAGGTGACATGAAGTGATGTTTTCAGGTCTCCTAAAGCTCCACATTTTATCACTCATACCTGATCATACTGTACTTGAAATTTAGTTTTCATGCTATCCACTACTTTTAATTATCTGAGGAGAAGCCACATGAAGTCAGAAACAGTGAGGGCCTTATCACTGAGACAAAATAATAATTTCTTTATATGATTCCAACTCCACCATAAAGAATTTTTAAAGTGGTGATTTCACATAGCAATTCTTAAATGTACATTAAAAAAAACATTTATTCTATTGGGGAAAAGTCAATAGGTAACATTTGCTTTTTAATATGTTACATAACCAGGAACTTGCCTCCAAATATTCAAAATATGGAGAGAATCTCCAAGACCAGTTGATTCAGAGCTGGTATACTTCAGTGTCCACTAAGACTAAGAAGTAAGGGTGAGTAAGTGATACCACTCAGGAGAGGGGCCTGGAAATTGTGGGCTGCATCTAAAGGCAAAGTTTCTGCTGGAGCCTCAAGATCAACAATGCCTTCCATGATTACAGGAACGCATTCAGATTTTGATGCGCTGGTGATTCGTTTCTTTTTTTTTTTTTTTTTTAAATACATCAATCTTGTCACTAACCCAAGTGTTTTAAGGCTATTACTTAAGCCTAATATAACATCACAACCAATGGGCTGCAAGTTAATGATTTTGACTTTCTCTAAATCCCTCATTTTATAGGAATCCAAGAAAAAGAAATGCTCTGTTGAAAGTCACATCGAGCAGTTCTGGCAGAACCGGAATGACTATTCAAAGCTGAGGCTAATCCAGAGTCCTTCTACTTTGTAACCAATCGCATGGCCTTGAAGTTACCTTCATCCCACTTGAAAAAGAGATAAAAGAGATGGGTAAGAATGCACAGAGAATGAGAGAGCCCAAAAAAAGGGATCCATATGACAGAAAGTGTAATGTGTGTCTTAAGATTTCATCTACTTGAAATGTTTTTGTGAAAAATTATAATCTGCTAACACTAGGAATTTCATGAGGAGCAAACCAGAACAAGTCTTTGTCTTGGTGGGCACCAAAATGGAAGAAAGGTACGTGTTCAGAAGGTGTACGACAATGTGACCTGGGCCTGGAAGCCAAAGGATTTGTGACAGCAATGAAGCATTAGTTCGCCCTGGAGGGCACAGAAAAAGGCTTCCAACTCCTAAGAGGAAAGTTTTAAATAAAATTTATGGGCTTCTGGATGATAAAGAACTCCATACTCCATGGAGTGTGCACTTTAAACCATAGGGTCAGTGGGAAGAAAAAGGTGCCTTCCAGCCATCCCAAAAGGATGCATTTTAATAAAGATGTATTGATTTGAGTTCATAGCTGGGCTCTTGTAGCTTCAAACCATCAACACATAATACAGTAGAAGAAAAAGTTACAACAATCTTGATTTTCTCATTTCAAAGATGAATAATCTGAGATGACAATGAAAACCACACAGACCCTTCTGCCATGACCAGTTTTGGATCCCATGGCTGTTGGTTCACAGTCATATTTATGTAGTAGATTCCAGCTTCATGTCATAGTAAGAGGCACCCACCTCTTGTTTAATTCTAGTCTTCCAAAAGTCAAACATGTCAAAAAAAAAAAAATGGGAAGCCCATTTATTGTGAATGCTTTTAAAGGAACTCAAACTCCAAATGGCATTCTCCATAAAGGAACTCAAACTCCAAATGGCATTCTCCAAATGGTATTCATAACAAGGTCGTAGTTCACATTAGCTCAGTGAGGCAATCCCAAAATCTACCACTTACTAACTGTATGTTGTTGAGGAAGCTAGATCTCATTTCTGTGATTCAGTTTCCTGTCTAAGATGAAAATCATGAAGAAACTTCATTATACAATTATCATAAGGATTAAACTGGAAAAATCACTTGGGATAGGCCCTGGTACTTCAGATCTAGTACTTGCTATTACAACTATTAGGGAGGTTGAATTCATTGATATTTAAGACCTCTTTTAAATAATGAGATGACAAAGTTCTACAGGGAGATAGTTAAACCAGGAACTCATAGGGTACATATATTTACAAGTAGGCTAGAAGATGGAAAGCTACAATTCAAAGTCCAAAGCAAATCCATATCACTTGTTGGATATGTGAGAAGTGAAAGTGCTGCCATTTCTATGTCTAGAGACTATACAGTCCTTTCAAAAAATTTAGAATTGTTCGTATTATCAGGAAAAAAAGAGATATAAATAGGGAACCTATCATTTGAAATATCAGCACTAACTTTTTCATGTATTCAGCAGCCCTTTCCTGAGCTTCTCTTTGTCTCCTGGCATTGTTCTGGATGCTGAAACATATGAAGGATTGCAATGCAGTGAACATGGCAGTACATGGAGAATTGGGAAAGACCAATATGACATGGAGAACAGTCAGTGAATTCCACCTTGGATGTGTCCCAGCCTCTGTCACCTTTCATTTGCATTTCTGCAACAGCCTTATCCCCAAGGCTTCCATCTCACCCCTCCTAACCCAATCCTCTCGTTGCCAAACAGAAGCCTGTACTTAATTGACACAACCCCACTGAAGTGTATTAACGTGGCCACGAATCTTTCAACGTCTAGCCACAGTGCACTCCTGACTCACTTCTGCCTACTCCTCCCTCTTCTCCAAACTTCCTTCCATTTCTTGAACGTCACATTATCTCACCTCCAGACTTTCACAACCCTCTTCCTTGCTGGAAACAGGCTTCTCTGATACATTCTGGCCAAACTTTAGTCATTCTTCAAGCCTCTACTTATTATCTACTTCTTCCCAGAAGCCCACTGGAATATTAATCTGTTCTCTAAAAAGGGGGGCGGGGAGAGACAGAGACAGAGACAGAGACAGAGAGAGGATTAAACAAGCTGCCACTGAGATCCCTCCGTGCCCTGGTGCCCTGTGCTTTCTTACTGGAATAATTATCCTTAGAAATTTTAGCATCCTTTGCCTCCACTAAAATCTGACCTACTCAAGGACTCGTGTTTTGACTACTTTACACCACTTACTCCCAGGATGCCACAGCTCTCTAGCAGAGAGTTTGCACTCTAGATGTTTGAAATGGTGTCTGTTGTTCTAGAAATGACATCTCAAAACCACTTGAGCCTCTCAGTGTCCAGGTCCTTACTAATTTGGTGGCATCTTCAGAGCTTCCCGATTACCCTCCATTATAACTCATTCCTTCGTCCTAACCCTTCCTTCTCTGTCCCAGTCCTCCTTTTCTCCCCAGTGCTTTAGTTCAGGAATTAGTCTTTCTTTGTTAAGCTCAAATTCACTTTGAAGCCATAGCTACCCATGGCCACACAGACCTGGCATTTCAGCTGCCAAACACCAAGGTCCTTGGTGACCTTACAACAAACATCTGGGAAACTGACTCATCTTGGTTTGCTTTTCATCTACATGACTTGGCACAATTTAGGCACTGCCAGAAGGTCGGGCACTGAGGCCCCGATGCCGTGATAATTTTCCTCTGGCCTCTTGAGATCATCAAGAGCTTGTATACATGGGTAAGACTTTTTTAATCAGAGAACAGCTGGTTGTGGTAAGAGATCTATTTGTTGCACCCACTGTTAATTAGTAACATTTTAGAAAGCAGAGCAAGAAGAGGAAAGTTTATGACTGGGAGGGAGGATTGGAAGCCATATGTAAAAGCTGTGGGTGATGAATGTTGAATTAACATATCACAATTCAAGATTTCTTTGTTACAACTTAAGAAGATAATGCCATAATTAAAAATCTCAGGAAAGATTATTTTAGATTTTATGCTTTAATTGAAAAGAATCAAATTACAAGATATTTTTCGTTACTGTTTTTCAACAATATTGGTATATCCTTTACCACTACATGAACAAAGCAGGGGACGCCCAGCTACAAAATGCCTCCAGAAAGATTATATTGGCACTCACAGATAGACAGACAGACCGCTACAGGAACCAAAAAGTGAGTTTGACAACTAGTGCTATAAGCTACCTGGGATGTGGTCTGGAGCAAGCCTCTTAGTGTACTTAGTGGATTGGCAGTGAACCTAAATGGATTTAATACAAGCAGTCACATTTTGTATCAGTGTTCATGACCACCATTAAACTTTGTCAAATTCACACAGTATTATGCATTTTGTAAGTTAAGGAGCTTGTGGTTTGTGGAAGTTTGGGGACATTTGAAGGGAAATTTTTACACTGGGGAGAGACTTACAAATACTGAGATACAGTACCTTGCTTCCATTTTTTCCCATTTTTAGTACTTATTACATATATAGAACAGTGAAGGTTGTTTTAGCACATTAGTATATGTATGTTACATTCTTATATCATGTTCACACTCCATGACCCCTTTTCTCCTTCCCTCCCACCTCCCTGATCTCCATTCTCTTTTCTAGTAGATCCTTTTTATATTCGCACCATCTCTCTCTTTGGTTTTTTTTTTTTTTTGGTTTTTTTTTTTTTGTTTTTGTTTTTTTTTTTGGTTTGAAATGATTTTAGAGTTTACAAATGAGAGAAAACATGCAATATTTGGCTTTCTGAACTAAGACTAGTGAATCTGACTCTTCTAGAATAGAGAGTGAGTCAGGATGCTAACAAGCCATCTGGCTCTGAAGTATAATTCATCCTACTGATGGAATTGAAAGGGCCACCCATGACATTGTCCTGGTCATGGGTCCCCAGTGAAGGAACACATATTTCAGTGTGGAACACAAGGAAACATGAGAGGCAAGTCTACACTTTATTATACAGTTCCAGAATTTCTTAATTTTCAACACTGCCACCCTTTCATCTCCTCTCTCTGCTGTCACCAAGTGATGTTGATTCTACTGCCTAATATTTTTATGCATCTCTAAGTATCTTCTTTCTATAAACCTGACCATCTCATATGTGACCTCAAGTCCAAGTGTCCTTACCTTCAGAGTTCAGAAGTTTCTTTTTCAAACAATAATCAGAGAGGTCTTTAAAAATGAAACTCTCATAATAATAGTCTCCTAGATAAATCCATGTGTCATCTTTCTTTGATCTCAGGATTAAGTCCAAGCTTTTCGAGCAACTGGCATAGCATAGCCTGTCTAGTTAAACAGATAAACGTTTCACATTGTCTTTCTGGCTACTTCCACAGACCCTCTGTACATGCTGTTCCTTCTGGCTGAAGATGCCATTGGTCCTGTTGGACTGCAGTCCTGCTGCTTTTCCTCTTTGAAACCCTACCTAACCTTTGCCTCCCCACATCCCATCTGCATTAATCTGTCCCTTGGTATCCAACAGGTCTACATAAGCGCCTCTGTTATAGCACACTTCACCCTTTTCTATACTCACTGCCCTGAAACATTTTCATTCCCTCTCAGCTTTAGTGTTTGAGGGTGAAGACTGCATCCGAGTGGTGTGACATATAGTGTTTCTTAAATTAAGAAACTGAAACTGCCCAAGCACCCTCTAGTATTTAAAAAAAAAAAAAACCTGCAAATTCATACCTCCATTTTTAGACTCTTCCCCAGAAGTTCCAAACACTGAGCATTGAGCCAATGATAAAAATCAAACAATTTCCAATACTTGCCCCCCTTTCTTCAGATGGCTTACAGTCTCTGGACCCAGGGGCCTGCTAATTAGTCTGTATAATTAGTGTCATGACGGAGATCTGTGGAATAATCAAGTGAGGTGAGATGTTTCATTTTCCTCCACCATCTGGGGACGTGGAAAATACTGCTATAAGACATCACACCATGAACAAAATGTGTATCACAGCAAGAGGGTGCCCTGTTCATGTTTCTGTGGGTCCAGGCTAGGGGTGAGCAGCTGGTTCTTAACAAAATCTCAGCTACCTCCATCAGGATTCAGGGGTAGCTGTGGAGCAGGAGCCAGCACTTTCATTCTCCTCTGCAGAAGCTTCCAGCCAGCGGTGGTTTGTCCCACTGGGGACCTCGTCTCCATGAAGGAGAAGATCCAAGGCGTACACTCAGCCTTTGATGGGTCACCATCTGGAGCTCCTATTTCTTTCCCCCAGGCAATAAAGGTGTTGTTTGGAGTTTATTAATCTGGAAAACAACAACAACAACAGATGTATATAATTATAAAAACTTACCTGTGTCATGTAGGAGTGCAATATACATAGATAATTTCCTGAAGAATGTGACGATTCCCTGGGAAATGTGAAAGATGTGGACAATCACTCATCAAGGACAAACAGTGTCAATGATGATGACGATTTTTATGAAGACTTTTTAATCTCTGCAGCAATCTTTCTACTGCATCATGGAGAAGTGAAAATCTTTGGGTTAGAACCACCCAGAAAAGACAATATCATTTGTAAGAGTTATGACAATCATTTTCCTAGCTATGCTATTGTTCATATTCACAGGTAATGGAGACCATTCAATATTTTAATGAAATTTGTAGATCTTTAACATGTTGTTGTTACCATGTCTACCAAAAAATATTTAGTTTAACTAATGTTACTCGCAGGAATTGTGTTAGAGTACATTGGGCCTATGTATAGGACTCAGTAGGTCTGAAATATTGTCCCGGCAAAGCCACTTGTCAGATAATATCTTCCTCTGTTCTTCTATTTTCTCATCTTTAAAAATGCAGATGGCACCTATTTGATAAGTCTCTATTTCTGTATTCCTTGGTGCATATATGTATACAGGTATTGTTAGCTCAGCAGCATCTTTACTAAGAGTAACATTATAATGGTCTAGTGTGTGGAGAAATTTCACTAAAATATCAAAATTTTCATAATGGTTGCCATCAAGGATATACTACTCTGTGTGATGTGAGGCTTCTAACAAGTCCTTCTTGAGGGGGCATGGTGGCACATGCCTATAATACATGCCTATAATCTCAGCACTCAGGAGGCTAAGCCAGGAGGATCGTTGTGAGTTCAAGGTCAACATGGACTACATAGTGTACGTAGTGAGTTCAAGCCCAGCCTGAACTGCATAGCAAGATCCTGTCCAAAAATAAATAAATAAATAAATAAAAGAAAGAAAGAAAAAGAAAAAAGAAAAGAAGAAGAAAATCCCTCTAATCAAATTCAGTGAGATCTGAGATTCACCACAGTATTGGTATTTTTGGTAAAACATAATGACACCCATGTCAAGAAATTTAAATAAGATAATCATCACACAGCTTCTCTGAGTGCAAAGCATAAATCCAATCTGCTAATGGTCCCTAAGTGGAACAGTTACCTTTGAGGCTATATCAATCTTCAGATTTTTGGTATTCACAATAAATACTAATAATTCCTAACTAACTTTATATTATGTGCAAGAAATGCTTATTTTTATGTATGTTTTTGCTTTCGTTTTTCCTCAGTGAGTAAAGAGGAACCTATCAGAGCTGGGTGCTCATCTCACAGAAATTAGTTGTATGTGATGTTGAGGCAAGTGACAAGGAAGTTTGCAGCAAATGGAGTTGTAATTTTTATGAGACAGGGTGGGGACAGGCAGGTGTAGATATAGTTAGATCTGTGTCCTGAGAGGCTCATTTTACCAGATCTGTTTTAAAGCTTGGATCTCTTTTTTCCTGAGCTAATAATTTGTATCTGTGTTAGTATGCTGTATAAGACTTAAGAAAGAGGAGCAGGAGAGAAGGGGATGGAGAAGAAGAATCTTATAACACAGTAGCTCACCCATGGCCGATCTTATTGTCTGAGGTTCCATTCTTTGGCCCTGAATGTGAGCAACTATTGCAAAGATTCTATTGCCACTAACAAACTACTACTTAGTCCTGGGGTTAATGGGGTGGAGGTGGCCAATCTTTTTATAGGAATATATGAAGCCAATCCCCATGTTAATGCCTAGACAGGGCATTTGCCAGTCATGTCAATGGACAAATCAAGTACATATGTCGAGTCTCCACTCTAAGATGTTTCAGTTGCACTGCTGCTTGCAAGGCATGATACAGCACAGAGAATGACATTTAGAAATGAAAAACTGACTCATTTATTCACATGTGACTTTCCTTAGATTACCTTCCTTTGGCCCTAGAGAGTCCGCATTTTAAAATTAAAGAAGAAAGGAAAAAGAGAGGAAAGAGGGAGAGGAGAACTGAGGGGAGGGGAAAGAAAGGAAGGGAAGAGAAGGAAATGAGAGGAAGATAAAGGAAGGAAAGAGAAGAGAGGAGAAGGAAAGGAAGGGACAGGGTTTCAGTTAAAATAGAGAAAGTCATTTGTCTTTTTTCCTCGTGAAGTATGGACGGAGGATGAACGAGTCCTGCTGTAGGTCATGGAATCCCCTGGAACAGGTCTTTGAGCTTGAAATCAGCCCTATAAATTACCCCAAACCACTCCTGGGTTTGGAGTGCTGGCGGTGGCCTGGGTGCAGGGAGAGACAGAGACACCAACGCAGACAGCTACATCTCTAACATGTTCTCTGTGCCAGGCACGGCGCCAGGGGCTTTACTATCTCATTCATGCCTCACAACAATACTGCAAAGTAGGTAATTTTAAGCCTATTTGCAGATGAGGAAATGGAGACCAAGAGAGACCTGAGGTAATTTGCCCAGGGCTGTGTATCTTGAAAGTGACAGTGCCAGGATTTAAACCCACACTTGTTATGCCCCCAAGCCTGTTTCTAAGACAAAAAAAAACTTCCTCTCTGTGTTGTCACATCCTATTTGGCCAGAGAGGACATGTACATAAGGCTTGGAAACTAGGGAGCCATTTCTGTAGTGATTTTCCTTTATGCAGGCACTTCCACTACATTGGATTGTATCATTTTTATAACTGTTCTGTAGGAAGGGAAGGAGACATTGTCATTTCCATTTTGTAAATGGTGAAACAAGATTAAGAGGAGCATAAGGCTATGGGATATGCTTGCTGAGCAGATTGTGGATTAGATATGGAGAAGTTTCAGAACAAGGGAGACACTTTCCTATTGATAAAGAGCATGAGAGACGATTCTGGAAATACCCAGCCAAGGCTTTCTTCAGCTGGACTTTAAGAATTTGAAGGACTTAAATTAAGAGATCTGGGGGAAGCGTGGCATTTTTCTAGAAATCCCATAGGTAAGGCTTCCAAAAATCACAGATGTCATCAAATGTTCACTGGACATTTGGCATAAAACATATGATAAACTCTCTGGGGGATGGTAAAAGGCACAAGACTCGGGTCTCATCTTCAAGAAGCACAAAGTCTAGCACAGAAAGAAAGACAGACACAAAAAGAGGAATGAACAAGCTAAATAGTCTCTAGCAATGATTCACTGTAACAGTGCCAATGCCATGGAGTCAGTGACATTTATAATAGACTGAATAAAACCCCCTAAGAATAGACCTATTTTTGATGTATAACATGTAGATAGGTGATTTGGAGCAAACTTTTTAAACTTAGTTTCATCTTCTTTTCAAACAAAGAAAACTAACTTCATTGAGCTATAAGAATATGGGCTTGCTCCATGCACGGCACACAGAAGGTTCCAAGAAGTCATGATGTGCTGGACTGGCATAGCTTGAGTTCATCAGGGAGCAACGCTGGGTCAGTTTCCTGTGGCCAGGTCTCCAACGCACAATAATTAACTGCATGCCTCCGATCTCATTTATTATAAAAAGTGGCCAGTTGGGCAGTGATTCTGCAATTTCTGGAAAAAAGCAGAGTGGAAAGCATTGTCCATTATGTGACTCAAAGCCTCCTTTCAAAAAAACCACAAGACACATTCATCCTGGAATTAAGCTGAAGGTGTTATCAAACATTTGGTTTTCCAGTCAACAAAACAAGGCAATGCATACTAAATGAAGAGAATGCCTGCCCACCATTACCCATCTGATTTCCCACAAAAGTTCTTCCTCGGGAAGATTTTGGAAATGCGTTCTTGTATCCAATTTAAAACATTAGAAAGATTAAAGGTGGATTATAGGAAGGGCAGCCCAGTGGTCAACAATGTGGATTTTGGAGTGAGACAGAAGTAGGTTCAAATGTGTCATAGAATTGAACCAAGTTTGAAAAAAAAATTTATTATTTTGAACTTAATTTTTTTCATTTGTTTGCAAAATGGAAAGAATTAGAAAAACTAGAATATTGTTCTGAGTATTAAATAAAAACATACATAATCAACAAGTTAATGTGTTATGATAAACTGTAGTTAATTATTACAAATACAGTACAATTATAGAATAATGGAGTCCATAAAATGAGTGGTTTTCTAGAAACTGGAAGAACAAACATTCATTGAGAATCAGTAGTCTTCATATTTTAATAAAATGCTAAGCTTAAGAAATGTTGGTGTGAGTACGTGAGATAAACAACATGGGGTTCTTTGACATGAGTCAAGGTACTGGAGCTGGAATCTGGAAGTTTCTGTCTCAGTTTCCTAGTCATCAGCCTGCTGGAAGATTAAGAGAGGATACCAGTTCATTCTAGAACTATCTTCCTGACCACAAAAGATTAAAACATTATGGAAGAAAACACCATAAGCCTACCAGTTCTGCTTCCAGCAAAAGGGACCCTCACCTCAGTTTCCCTCCCCTCATCTCAGGTGCTCAGTCCTCTCTCTTTCTTTGTGACTTTTGATTCACAACAATTACGCATTTTTTCTAGCAGACTCATAGAAATGCTCAAAAGTACTCTGAATGAAGAATAAATTTATTGTTAAATATGACTTTAGAATAAAAGAAAGATAGAAAACTACTGAGAAATTCAGATAAATTGAATTTAAACCTACCACCTAATCTTAAGAACAGAAATACCAAACACATAGTAGAGTCTAACATGCAGGAGGCCCCTGACACTGGGGAGCCCCTTTCATTGCTGACATGATTATCACAGTCATGAACTACAGCATATATGTCACATTAACACAAACTCCCATTGAGGCGGGAGCAAAGAAGCCAGTGTGTACGCAACACTGACGTGTACTTGTCAAGTTTCAACATAATATTAATCATCTAATCTCCCAGATAACATTATGAACTCTGTGAAAATGAAAACTGAAACTCAGAGAGTTAAGTGATTTACTCCTAGCTACCAGAGCTAGTACACAAGAGTGCTAGATCTGAATTGACTGAGTTCTCCAATATTTATTTAATATCTTTGATTCAGGTTTTCTCTGCTACAAAATGGGATGATTATTAGACTTCCTCTGTAGCCTTATTATAAGGATTAGATGATTCTTTGCCAATAGAAAGCACTTGCACATTGTTTGAAACAGTATATTTTCAATAAATGTAAACAGTTATTAGAATTATTATTCAGCAGAAATAGTATTTGACTAATTTGTTGCACTTTGAAGTCCACATTTTGAGCAGTCTGAGAATTTTACTATGTCTGTTGGGATGTCCTTAGTTGTATTGTCTGAGATAGTTGAGACTGAGAAAATAAAAAAATTGAATTAATAATTTAAAAAGGCTAATATGGTTATAGTACCATGATGGCAATGTGGATGTATTTAAACTCAACAGTGGTACACACTTCTAGGTACAAAGTGTTGGTGTAAGCACTTATGGAAACCCAATTATAAATGCAACCATCTCTGTCCTAAATAGAAAGGGGATTGAGGAAGATATGTAACTGTGACAATTTGCCCTGGGAATGTGGTGATGGCAATTTAGAGAAAGTTTTATGAGATCCCAGAGGAGGGAGCCCTTCAGGCCGATGGGAAATTTTGCCATGAGTATAAGGTTCTCCACGCAGGTGACTGACTGGGCCCTTGAAGATCTTTGCCCTTGAAATGTTCTAATCTGGGAAGAAAGACATAAACAGGACACCAAGAAAATGCAAGTTCCTATCTCATTTAGTTCCAGCTTCTGCAAGACAGATAATGCCTGCCCTAGGAGTTCTGTCATGAGTTCTGTCATGAGAATGCCTGGCTTTGAGTCAGAACTAAGCAGGGCTCTGGCTCTAGGGGAAAGATGACCAAAAAAAAAATTACAAAGGTCATAAAATTTAGATCAATATAAGGTAAGGGGTGCCTATTTATTGATCACCCCCAAGTCATGCAGCATGGTAATTTAATCCTCATGACGACTCCACGATAAGGTCACTGAGACTCAGAAAAAATTAAGCAACTAGCTGAAAGTCATAGGAACCCAGGTCATGATGACTCTGAAACATGTACTTTGAACCATCTTCACCCATTCAAATCATTTCCAATCTGTAGGGCTCTGCTTTGCTGTTATTCTTCTGACATCTCGCAGAAACTTATGTTCTCCCTGCTTTTTGAGTAATTATCAAATAAAATGGACATTGAAAAAGCATATCCCAACAGTGAAGAAACAGTAAAAGAAGTCTTAGGACCAAAAATTAATTAACTAATTAGTTAATATTCCTGAAACTTAAAGGAGTCCTGAAGAATGCGGCTGTGGATGAGAAGTGACCAAATACAGGGAGACTGGCAGAGAACTGTGACTATAGTCTGATAATCAGGGGCTTCATTATAGTTCAGATCTGTACACGATGTTGAGAGTCTTGAGTTCTTTCATTTTTCATAAAAGCAAAGTAAGATTCACAAATCTCATATAGCTAAGGTTAGAGCCCCAGTCACCTGAGTTTCAAATGAAGAGATGGAGCGATGGAGTAAAAATGTATAGCAGCACATGGTCATTGTTTATCAGTACTAAGGAATGAATGCAGTACTTTTGTTCTGAGCCATATCTTCTAGCCCTTCCCCTTTATATTTTTTTTAGTTTTGAGAAAGGGTCTCAGCAAGTGGCTAAATTGTCCCAGTTGACCTCAAACTTGCAATCCTTTTGCCTCTATCTCCCAGAGCTCTGAAGATAAATTGTTACATACAAATAAGTGGAAAGTTAGTTCATTGATGATTTACAAGACAAC
Source organism: Cavia porcellus (assembly GCF_034190915.1). Lineage (NCBI taxonomy): Eukaryota > Metazoa > Chordata > Mammalia > Rodentia > Caviidae > Cavia > Cavia porcellus. The sequence continues at coordinate 171,969,200 of NW_026947484.1, read as the reverse complement.
GGTTACCATTCATCTAATTTTGTGCACTCCATTAAGAACAAATAAATACATATGCCTATGCATACATGCATTCATAAAGAGTGAGAGTGGCTTGCAAGGTAACTGGAGGTTCAGTGAAGTGATGCATTGAAGGCTTTGCCAACCATTCCCCATGTATTTGGAGACTGAAGTCAGCAGTTAAAGGACCTCTAGTAGATGGACTTCTTGGTTCCTTCCTTTCCCTGACTGCCACAGAGAAAAGAAACTCAGAAGAAAAAGAAAGAAAGAAAGAGAGAAAGAAATAAAGGAAGGAAGGAAGGAAGGAAGGAAGGAAGGAAGGAAGGAAAGAAAGAAAGAAGAAAGCAAACAAACAAACTCGGTCTCCTCAATTTTGTCCTTAATAGCAACTGTGGAATAAATAATATTTATATAGCAATTCTTCAGCCGAAGAACCCCTGGAAATCTCCTGAGAAATAAAATTGTGAAATAGGTATTCCCATTTTACAGATAGGAAGGGGGAAGAGAAGGAAAAAGAAAGGCAGGGTGCAGACAGGCATGGGAAGGAATGAGCAATGAAAGTTAAAACCACACATTTTCACTGTTAATGGGAGAGCTGATAAAATCCCAAATATCTAGATGTGTTCAAAGCTACTGCCTACAACGATTTAAACAACCCATGGGAGGCCACAGTTCCCAAATACGTGACTGCCACAGTGAAGTGTGCCATAAGTCAAGTTTCATCTTCTGCAAGCAAGGGGGGGAGATCTGAATGACCTAACTGATGCTGCTCAGCCCAGCTTTGTTTACTGAATGGCCACTTTATAATTTACATAGGTAACCTGCAGGTTTTGAAACTGAGAGATTTTTTGCTTAGACAAATTCCTTGTCCGTGGCATTGTGCACACAAAATCCTTGTCTTCCAGCCACTTTCTGAAAACACAGTTAGGATATAATGTGATTTTCATTTATAACTGAAGAAACTCAGTTCAGACATCCTCGGCCTAAGACTCTAAGGCAAGTTTTTCCCACGTGAGACAGATCTGGACCTGGGCTCTCCTGTTGTCATAATGAAGTCATAATCCCCACATACTACATTCCCGCTTTTATGGAGGGGATGTCTGAGTCATGTGCCCATCTGACACTTCTTTAGATTTTTACCAGCACACACTTTCCCCTAGTTTTCTTTCCCTCTGGAGCATAAAACCAGGATCCCAGCTAAGGAATTGCAGCAGCCCTGAGGACAAGAGCATCCTGGGGGAAGAAAGTCCCAAGTTAGTGGAGTTAACCTCACTTCCGGCTTCCAGGACTGTATCTACATGCAAACCTCGCTCAGCACGGTTTTATCACTCCATTTTTTGAATAGCCTGGTAACTAATAATTTGCAAACCACCCTTGCTGGCTCATTTTGACTTATTAAACAGTTGGAGGGGAAAAAAAAGAAGAAGAACTATTTTGCCATAAGGGGGAGCTTTTGAGTTCCATAAAGAGGGGGAAAAGAAAAAAAAAAAAAAAACATATATACCCCAGCTCAAAAACAGATCTTCCAAGCACCAAATGGTCAGACCCTTAGCTATGACTTGCACAGTGTCAGAATTGCATAGGTGAACTTAGGGAAATTAGTATTTTTTTCTCTTTTCTTATATTAAAATAATTTCTAACAATCAACAGAATATTTATAAGAATAGAGGGGGAAAATTGGGAGACCTAGTTTTGCTGGGTCCACAGCTCCTGAAAGGCAGATGTCCTAGCAAATGCTTTTCCTCTGCTGTCTACTGCTAATTCCAGGAGGATTCTGGAAACAGTATTTAGGTTAGCTGAAGCCTGATGCCGGGAGCCGGCCTCACGGGGGTCAAGAAAGAGGGGACCGTGCATCATTGCATAACTTTAAGGGGAAAGGAGAAAGAACGGGAAAGCAGGAGAGAAACGAGGAAAAAAAGAGGGAGAGCGATGCAGAGAAGGGAGGAAAAGGGAGGCAGACTGACAGAAAGAAGGAAAAAGAAGAGAAAAGAGAGGGGAGGGAGAGAAAGGAAGAAAGGAGAGGGGAGAGAGGGGAAAAGAGCGAGAGGGGGAGGCAAGGAGAGAATATTTTTCAAAATCTGAGACTCAAGTTTCAAGACTTTATGTGCCATGGAAAGAGATGAGGTTTACTAAGTGAAGTGCAAAGGGGATCCTGAGAGGAGAGAGATTTTTCTCCCGCCAGGAGAGAAAAAAATAATAATAAAATAAAGGAAGGGGTGCAGAAGGGGGGGAAAGCAAGCAAAACAAAACAAAAACAGGAATGTGTGTTTTGAGCAGACGTGAGGAGGGCTGGGAGGACCATAAGGGGGTGTGTGCAGAATTTCATTAAATTGTTACTTTAAGATTGTCTTCTTAAAAAAAAAAAAAAAACAGAGGGGGTGGAGAAGCAGGAGTGAGGAGCGGCTGGGTAACTCGGCCTCTCCAAACTGATTGATTAGTCATGATCCCCGCAGTTTTTAACAGGGACTCACTCAATCGGGAAGGTGGAGCGCTCGGGAGCAGATTAGCATACGCTTGTTTACTCATCTTCTGAGGGATTTTTTCCCCCTCTTTCCTTTCATTTTGTGAAGAAGGAGGGAGGGGAGGGGGGAGTGGGGGGGAGGGGGCTGTGGCTTGTGTTATAAAGGACGCAAAAAATAAATAAATTAGAGCATCTTTTGGGGGGAGGGAATTGAGCGGATCGGTGTCTTAGAGGAGCTTTTTTTAAAGAGCGAGAAATCATATAAAATAAAATGAAATAAAACAAGGAGGAAGGCAACCAGCTGTTGGGGGGGGGGGAATAAGGCAGATAAAGAAGCGGGAGAGAAATTAATTGCCAACCAGGAGGAGTTGGACTGTATTTTTCAAAGGTGGGGGGAGTGGAGCACACACCTTGAGGAAGAAAGCGAGAAAGAAAAGAAAAAAGCAAGTGGAAGGGGGGGCTCGCCCCAGAAGGTGAAGAAGCGAGAAACTCGCGCGGAGGCTCCCAAAGCTGGCAGCTCCGGGCGGCGGTGCAGGGGCGAAGGGGGGGCGGGGGGGACCGTCGGACATGCGGCTCTGGAGTTGGGTGCTGCGCCTGGGGCTGCTGAGCGCCGCGCTGGGCTGCGGGCTGGCCGAGCGCCCCCGCCGGGCCCGGAGAGACCCGCGGGCCGGCCGCCCCCCGCGCCCCGCCGCCGGCCCGGCCACCTGCGCCACCCGGGCGGCCCGCGGCCGCCGCGCCTCGCCGCCGCCGCCGCCGCCGCCGCCGCCGGGCGGTGCCTGGGAAGCCGTGCGCGTCCCCCGGCGGCGGCAGCAGCGGGAGGCGAGGGGCGCCGCGGAGGAGCCGAGCCCGCCGAGCCGGGCGCTCTATTTCAGCGGGCGCAGAGAGCAGCTGCGCCTCCGGGCCGACCTGGAGCTGCCCCGGGACGCGTTCACGCTGCAAGTGTGGCTGCGAGCCGAAGGGGGCCAGAAGTCTCCAGCCGTGATCACAGGTAGGCGAGGCACCCCAGTCGGGCGCTGCACTGTCCCCGCACCCTAGGGGCGCGTGAGTGCCAGGGCGGGATGGCGGGCGGGCCCGGGGCTCGCGAGTGTGTCCGTGCGGGGACGCTCGGGACACGCTGCGAGCCTCACTTTGCCCCATCCGCGGAATGGGCGGGCGCGGACAGTGGCGCTGCCTGGCTCCCTGACGCGACTTGGGGCGCGCTCTTGGCAGATCCAGCCCCTCATCTGAGAGAGCTGGTCCGCGGGGAACCCACTGAGCGCAGCCCGCGCTCAGGACTTGCAGATGCGCTGTCTGGGTTCAGGAGGGAGGGCAATGACCCAGTTGGGCTGCAAGTGAAGGCAGGCTAGAGGCCCGCTGGTCTCCTGACTTTCTGACGGAGGTAACCCTCTGCGTTTGTCCCCATTAGCCAGAAAACCAGCAGGGACAAGGATGTTGGGGTAACCAGACTTAGAAGTCCTCAAAGTGTCCCAAAGTTGCTCTGTGCTCTAGTCATGCCTCTGGGACCCCCCTCTCCATCGCGCGCGCGCACACACACACAAACACACTGGCACACGCACACGCACACAGGCATATACACACGCGCACGCCCCTCATCCACACACAGACACTGTCATCTCATGTCCTTCTTTTCAAACCTGTCGCCTGTCACTCGGGCTGGGGCGAGACCTTCCTAGCGCACAGCCCGCCAGCCTTTCTCAGAGTCCGCTGAGAAATGGGGCGCTTTTCTCTTTTGGGACCTTTATGAGCCGTAATGAATTTGAGTTCTCCCTCCTCAGCCTCGCTCTCCCCGTGCTCTAGGCCCTTCCACAGCAAAACCCGTAGTGAAACCGGACACAGCGAGGGTTGCAAACCTTAGAAATGTTCCAGCATCTCCCCCGCCCCCAAACGAATCTGTGGAAACGTCTTTAATAAAACGGGGGGCGGCGGCGTGGAGAAGGGGAAAGTTTTGCCTTGTGTCTTGGAGATTCCCTCCTGCACAAACAGTCTTGCCTTGTCCTGGGACGTTTCAAAGTGAGAATAGGGCTTCCCCCTTCGCCGCAGCCAGGAGATTTACCCCAGCGCTGCGCGATCCCACCCCCTTACACACACTTTCTTAGGAGGGAAAGCTCCGAGCTCCACTGGCAGTCAGGGCTCTGTCTTTCTTTGGCGTAGACTTTCTCTAACATTGCATGGACTATCTTATTTATATAAAGTCCATTTCGAGGGTTCGCAATCTATTGTTATACCAAGAAGATACCGTCTCAGAGCCCCCACTTTCTAAGTACCAAAGGAGAGCAAGAATGACTTACACGCGCGCGCGCACACACGCACACACACACACACACATACACACACGCCCCTGACGTCATCGCGTGCTATTTTCCTCTCTTTCCACGGGGAGGAGAGGGAAACCGAGCTCGTTCACATTTGGCTTCCAAACCCTGCTCAGCAGAGGGTATGACAGGGAGCAGTAAAGCCCGTATTCAGAGTAATGGTGATGATGCTGGTAATTCAGGATACGTGGTACGTGTCCTGCTCTTTCTAAGCATATGAAAAGCACAGTCTGCTGTGTGGAGGCTAAAAACAAAAATGAGTCCATCTGGCTTTTCCTAGTCCTCACCTGGCCTGTCAGCGATTTGGAAGGCGTGCCCTTCGCGAACGGGGTACAGGTATCATCAATGAAAAGGTTGTGGTGTATTTATGTCCTCGGTTCCACGGGAGACTGCTTTAGAAGTATCTGTAACTCAGACAAGGGTCTCTCTACACATCGTTCTCCTGAGCACTTATTCACTCGCACACAAAGATTGTTGCAGTAAAATACTTTAATTGGATGGGGGAACATTAGGTTATTATTGCTTGTGTAAAATGCCTGGTCCATTTTATGTGTGGAAATAACATTCCTCTCAAAAGGAAAAAAAAAAAAGAAAAGCACGGCTGTCGTGTAGCACCAGAAAGCCAGGAGCTTTTCTCCCGAGGATTCTGGTGGATTTTTTCCCCTCCCCTAGTTGAGTCCGAGCCAGATTTGGCGGTGTGTAAACACCTGGCCGCGTGCCAGAAAAGACTCATTCTGCAGTATCCTCCACACGGTGCAGACTGTTGGACTGAAAAGAACCTGCTTCTCCTTGAATTAAAAAGCAAACAGGGGTTCTTTGCAGAAGTACTTTTTCAGCTCCCTCCTGTACGGAAGTTAGGGCTGGAAGAGACAGGTCTGAAGTGGGCGCAGAGGAGCATCCTCTAGCTGTGACCTGGGGAGCCCAGGTGGCTGCCTGCCCTGCTGACTCTTACTAGCTGGGCACACAGGCACGCAGCCTTCTCAGGAATCCCTGGTCACCTATCTTGAGAGCTCAGCAGGGACCGCACTGCTATTTCAGGCAGAGGGCTGCTGCCTCTTGTCAGGCCAGGCTTCCTTACATCACTCTTTGCTGCAGGATTCAATTGGGTTTCATAAACGTCTAATTTTACGGTGCTGTTAACCGGGTCTGTCGTCTGGCAGAGGCAGGCCTTGATGCTCCTGGTAGGTGGATGCTCTCCCAGATCTGCCTGCCCGGGGTGCTACTTCTGCCCTGGTTCAAACTACACTGACAGAGGTTCACACAGGCATCCGGAGAGGTAGGGGGCGCGGGGGAAAGGAGCACTTTGCTTCTGGAGCTCAGAAAACAAGGCTGTTACTTTTCTGAAAGGGAAAGAGAAAATATCTGTATATTAATAAATAAAGAAGGCAAGGTTCATACAGACCAAAACAAAGCTGAAGCTAAAAGTGCATGCGGGATTCTTTTGAGAGCCCTGGGCAGCAATGAATACTTCTCTAGCCTTGAGGGATCCTTTAAGGCTACCGTAAGAAAGATCTACCAGGTTATGCATGTCAGTTATCCTTTTGACCAAGGGGGGAAAAGAAACACAGAGAGATGACAGTGCTCCTAGGTAGAAGGAAGTAGGACTTAGTCCCTGGCATCTCCACTTCCAGGCCTTGCCCCCTAATCCATGGGAGGACCGCTCATAAACGCCATCACCTCTCACCCCAAAGACCACCCCTGGGCCACAGCCCTCCCCTGTGGCAACATGAGCTCCCTTTCAAGTTGGGCTGGGGGAGCTACTTCAGACACATCCAGTTGCTTTTGTACCACACTAGGCCACATCCAAACCCCCTGCCCCTCATCCCCAACTGTGCCCCCTACACCCCTCCATCTGGAAGAAAGAGAAAGAAAACAATAGACTCAATTTTCTCCATGGAGCAGAGGCCCTGAGCAGCAGTTAATCTTGTTAAAGTTTCTCCTGACCTGTTAGATAAGTGAAGTGCGGACCCCACAAGTGTTGCCCTCCTCCCACCCCATCCCTACTCCCCTTCCTTCAGGGATTGGAATGCCTGCTCAGAAGGAGAAAGGGATTTACCTGAATCCTATCCAGCACCTCCCTTGCCAGCATTGTTTCTTTTGTTCTAAATGTTGGAATGGATTAAGTTTGCTGGTTACTCTCTAGAGTCTTTTTCCCCCCCTCCCTTCTCTAGCCCCTACTTCCTACTTCTCACTCAACCCCTCAAAAAGAGTGGGGATAGGTTTTAAAGAATCTGTGTATTAACATGGCTCTCTTCATTTACAGTCCCATATGGCACCTAAAATATTGCAGTTGTTAAGAGCTCAGTTCTAGTGGCCAGATTACCTAAGTATCAATCCACCTTTGCTCTTAACTAGCTGTGTGACCTGAAATAAGCTAGCAGATTCTTCTAGGCTGCAGCATCCACCAGATTGGCATGGACTCCTATTTCCTAGGGTGTTAGAAACTTAAGTGAGCTTATGTATATGGAAGTGCTTACAATAGGACTTGTTACAGAGTAAGTGCTAAGCAAAATTCACTCTGATTGTTGGACATGATTTTCCAAAGATCTCGGTCTAGGCTTTCTGGGCTGAAGAAGGTTAAAAACAGGAAATAAATGTGATCTTCCTGGGCACTTGTAAGATGCCAAATACTGAACCCAGAGCTTGCCTTATGGCTTTTATGCTTATGACCAGCTTAGGAATGGGCATCATATACCTACTTCACTGAACCAGTCTGCATCTCAGAGAGTTCAAGTTTGGACTTGGACCAAAGTCTTACAGGTTTTTGGGTTGGCACAGCCCATAGGGTCCTCGGGTCCTAAGTGCCCATTTCCTCTGCCATCAGTCCTTAGAGAGAGAGGAGTGACTTGTGTTCCTTTCCTCAATCTTGCTGCAGGACCTGCAGAATGTTTCTGTTTCTTTCATCATTTCTATGAGCTATTGTGTAGGTACAAGTTTAAAGAACGGTGAGAAGTAGGGACAGAGTCTTATCTCTAGAGATTTGCATTTGATCCAGCAGATTTGGTTTTCTTCTAGACTCAAAATGTCACTTGCCAGTTGATTACTGTGTCATCTGATTTGTCCTGCCCTTCTATTCTCAGTTTCCTCCTTTGTTAAGTGGGCACAGCGATTTCAGGGCCCTTCAGGGACATAAGCATGAAGAAAGTACCTTGCACAGTGCCAGCTTGTCAAGGGGACTCAGTCATGGGTAGCTGTGACTCGGAACAGCCACACTTCCAATTCCTATTTGTGAGCTTTGTCTTCTGAAAGGATCTGTTTGAGCCTTTTTTAAAAGGTGTTCTCTCCCAAGTTGCTGGGGAGTTTATCTAGTGTGGGTAGTTTCTGCTGGAGAACAACTGGACTTCAGATAATTTTTTTTTCACTGTGATCTCTTCTTGGACATACTGAGTGGCCCTTTGCCAGTAAGAGACAAACAGTCTAGAACCACTGAGACCTGCAAATAAGAAAACCTATTAGTGTGTCAGGGTAGCGTGCATCCCTAGAAGTGGAAGTCAGACAGTGACTCTAGATCTGTTGTTGTGTTTCCTGTTCCTTCCCCAGGTACCCTCCAAACCTCTTGGTCCACTCTACACAAGGAAGGAGGTCTTGAAGCCCAGAGTGGTAGGATGGCTATAACTAGTCCATGCCTAGATCAGCAGTCATTTGGCTCAAATAGCTCAATGTACAGTGGGGAAACTGAGGGTTGGGGTCGGATAACGTTATATTCATAGGCCTTTTCCTCTTAAAGGAGCCTGGGAAATCTTTTGGTCTAGTAGTTGCTATTCTAGGATGAACTGGTAATCACTAGCTTTTATAACATCCTTCAGCTCAGGCTGGACCCTAACGTGGGCCTGGCATTGGCCTGGGCATGGCGGTTTCTCAAAGACTTCTTAGACAATATTCACAGTCTAATAGGAGAGTCACCAAGCCAGTCCTCTTGTTCTACAAGTGGGAAAGGTGAGGCCCAAAGGAGAAGTATAGTCCCCTGCTCACTGACCTGGTTAGTGGCTAAGTCTTCAGAGAAATTCAGTTGTCCCAGCTCAGAGTTTCCAAGCACTGGAAAGGATCTCTGCTCCATCCTGGGTCCTACTTAATCCAAACTTCTGGGCATCAGGGCTGCTGATAATCCATCTTTCCCAGTGTGTGATGCCAAGCCCTCCTTCTGGTGCTTCTTTTAAGCTGTGAAACTGCTCCTCTTAGGTGGTCCTACAAGGAGCACCACGCAGTTGTTTTCAAGTGGCTTCCCCGGGGTGTTGGGAGGAAGCCTACCTGAATAGGAATAAAGGGTATAAAAAGGGAAGCTCAACTCAGAGATTTTAACAGTTGGACTAATCGTGTGGGCAGGTATGTGTTCCTACTTTTTCAAAAGCTGCTCACTTTTTGATGACTCTGAAACCAGCACTGGCTTCAAGTATCTCCCAGGAAGAAGACAAGGAGGCAAGTACCCCAAGCAGGACTCCCTGTTTGGGAGTTTAAAGGCCTGTTTAAAGTTCGTCTACCTAAGGCTAAAGGCTCATACATGCAGCTGGCATCTATTTTTCCCTTTCCAGCTTCTTTAGAATTTAGTTCTCTTTCCTTTAACATGCCCCTGTCTTCCTTGTGCTGCACCAAGAACCCTGCTTCTTCCTGCTCCAGTGACTGAAAATGTTCACCTGGGATTCTGACGCCAGTAACCAAGACTTAACTTGTAAGTTTCAACCCCTTAGTTGTGCGAAGACCTGAAACTGAGAACTAGGAGGTCAGGGTTAAACCTGAACTTGATGTCCTCTGAGCAGTGACACGTGGAGCCTCCAGGGAGAGGTTTTCAGATGTGAATACATTCAACATCTCCATCCCACTGATGTCATGGGGACTAGGTGAGATGCTGGCAGGGGAAGCTCTTGCCTGAGATCAGAACCCAATGTATATGTCAGCATGGTCAGGAGGAGCCAGAAGGTGAGATGTGCGAGGGATTTGTGCAGTCAAGGTCATTCCAGGCACAGTGCCTTTATTATCATCCTTTAGACTGTGGATGATAAATAGAGACTGAGTCAGCAGCCTTTTCATGCTTGTGATCTCAGTAGAGTTCTTTAATGTTGGGACTTCACGAATCTGCTGAACTCTGCCACTTCCTCCCATAAGACCCTGACAACTTTCTGCCTGCTAGGTCCTTACTGTTTCAGGATGGAAAGGAAAGGTCAGGATGGAATAAGAGCTTTTTGCACAGTGCCCAGCAATCTTAGGGAGTCTCTGGGCAGGTGCTGGAAGACAGACCTCTGCCTCCCCAACATGCTCCTCACCTGACTGTGTTTAATCATGGGAGCCTACAAACTTACCTTCGAAGGAGTACATTCCCACATTATAGGGTTTGAATGGACAGGGTTTGACTGGAACTAATCATTAATTTTTTTCAGGTATGATAATAGTAATGTTATCATTTTTTCTAACATATCCTAATGCATTAAAATGCATACTGAAATACTACGGATTAAATTATGTTATGTCTATTTTAGTTTATTTATCTAAAAAAATTTGGTGAAATGTGGGGAGAAGGAATTGAAGAAAGTAAAAGCTGATTAGCAAACTAATAAGTGTTGAAATCAGTTATAGAAACCTGAGGCTATGATTCGTTTTTTTCTTCTGAGGTTTTGAATGTGACTGAAGATTTGCATAATAAAACATTTTTAAAAATTAAACGGTCCTGAGGGGGGCGGGAAGAGGTGACAGCTCTGATCCTAGTTATGGTGTGAGCCGAGGAGTTTGCAGGTACAAAGGCCATGGGACCCAGAGCATCAGGGACTCTCCCACTGTCACACAAAGGTTACCTCAGAGTCGTGGTGTAGTCCAGGCTTCAGAAGCTAGGAGCCCTCTCTCCCCATCTCTGAACACCTGGAACCCCAGGTTAAAATGACCGTCTGGGGGCCAGTCAAGGGAATAAAACTAAAGGTAAACACCTTGTGGAAGGGGTCAGTGAAGACTTGCTGGGTATGATTATTGGGAGCGACAAAATTCTTTGCTAAAGAGGAGTTCTGTATTTATTGTAAAATGTTTATCATAATTATCTCATAAGATCTGCTAATGATTGTCAAAATCTGAAATATAACAGTACATCACATCCTCACATTTATACGCATCCCTAGTTATCATTTTTTTTTACTCCTATTTCTCTCCATCTCAAATCGCCCAATGAGCTTCCTAGTCTTCTAGAATCTTCATGGGCCCTGGGGGAATGACCTGAAAAAGTATGTGTTTACTGCGAAAATGTTTTGCAGTAGTTGATCATAGGACTTAAGAGTTTGATTTCTGACTCTTGCACCTGCTAGTTGCGTGATCTTGGGCAAGTTCCTAAAATGTTCAAGCTTTGTTTTTCTCATCTGAAAAGTGTGGGTAATACTGGTTCTTGCTTCATGGAATTGTTTTGAAGATTAACTGAGCCTCTGGGTGGAAAATGCTTAGTAATGGAATCTAGATCATGAGGTAACCAACAAACGTTAACTTACATTGGAATTGTGTGTCGGATCCTTGCCACTCACTATTCCTAATTCTCTAAATAACTCTGGAAGTTAGACAAGCCTATCCTGGCAAAGCCAGGAATCACTTTTTCCTCTTTTACCACTCGGGATAGGTTTATTCTTAACATCGCAACATTCAAACAGACAAACAAGCAACTGTACAAAAGTGAGAGCCAAACACAGTGAGCAGCTTATTATTTCATTTAAAAAGCCAATGTGCTCCCATTGTACAAAATCTGAGAAATTCCAATTAAAAAAAAGAGACAACACCAAATTTATCCATTCTTTGCCTACATTCTCTGTAGGGTTGCTTTTTTGTTTGTTCGCTTGCTTGTTTTCTGAGTTACTATGTCCAGACACCATTGTTTTAACTATGAAAATTATCTGTGCCCTTGGGGCGTTTGCATTCTGATCCTAAGATGTGTTTGGGGTATGGGGACATATTATAAACAAGTAAGCTTGCGTGTCATGTGCTGCCTGCTAAGTGTGTATGAAGAAAATGTCAATGCAGCCTGGGGACTGTGGCTGGAGAGGGAAGGGCAGGGATAAGTGAGATTTGAACAGGGAGCTCAGGTATGACTGTTCTGAATGGAGTCACTGGAGAAAAGACGAAAAGCAGCCCTGTAGCTGTCTAGCAAAGAAACAGCAGTGTCCTGGAAGACCGGACATATCAGCTCTGGACCAGGTCCATCGCTACCTGGCAGTGGGACTCTGAGAAAGTCATTTTCCCTCTCTGGACCAAATTTCCTTATCTGAGCCCTGTGACTGTTGTGGATTTATCAACCTTGGCTCTACATACCCTTCAAGCAGAGACCTTTCAGATTGTGTAACTCTAAGCAGGGCTGTCCTTAAACTAAGTTATGAAACTGGCAACAGTTCTGCTTTTTTTCATTTCCTTGCGTTTTCCTCCACTAGGTGGGGCCTGTGCCTGTCACCCTCAGGGGCAGAGTACCTACACACTTGCTGCCTCCTGCCCCCAGCAACACACATATCAGGAAAAAAAAAAAAAAATCTGATCCTCTTTCTGCTAAGGTGTCATTGACTGACAGAGTTTGCAATGTTACTCTTCAAACAATAGCTATATTTTAAGGACTACTCAAAAAGTTTTGATACAAAACAAAATACAAAGGATGAAATTTCACAGACTGACTGAAGACATTGTTTGGAGAACATTGGTACTTCCTAATACCTGGAAACCACCGCATTAATACCATGAATAATATAGCTGTCCCAAATATACAATGCACTCAGTGAGAGACTTCCAGTGATCATTTATGAGGATAACCATTGAAGTCCTTAAGTATCATCAATTTTTATAATATAAAAGCCATTTTAGGCAAAGTCCTGGACATCAGAGGAAGCCCCTGACCATTTACTCTAGCTTATACTTTGTGTCTGTGTGTGTGTGTGTGTGTGGTACTGGGGATCGAACACAGGACCTCGCACCTGTCGGACAAATGCTTATCCTGTCCTGAGTTAAATCCCTGGCTACTCTAGCTTATTCTAATCAGAACATTTTATGAGTTAAAATGCTTAAGTTCTAATACCCATAGTCACCTGCCGACCTCTTTTTCTGCAGGGACTGTCCCACTGTCGTGCCTGAAGTGTGTCTGCTGCCCTCTCACCTTCTCCTCTCCCTGTCCTTCTATTCTGAACACCCCTCACTTTTACTTTGGCCACTTAGATTTTTCTTGGAACAAGAGAAAGTAAATGTTTATTTTCTAGCATTATTAGCCACAAACCCAGCATCAAGGGTTCTAGGAGTCACCCTTTTTCAATGTGAAAAAACCTAGTGAAATTCCAGCCCATTTAGAGAACACAAGCAACCAAATCCAGGAGGAAGTAAGCCTCTCATTGGGATATTTATGCATGCATATAGAGGGATGGCATGACCAAAACTAGGGCCATGTTCCTGTCTTTTTCTTCAAGAAACTGGTGATCTCAGCTGTGCTTGTCACCTACATAGTCAAAGAAGTCACTGCTCTGTCTGCACCATAGTCATCTTTCCTTAATTCTTCCTGCTGCATGAATGGGAAAGTGAGGAGAATGTGACCAGATGTATTGCTGCAGTAAGGTTATAGATTCATCATCTACAGAGGCTGATGAGAAATCAGAGAAGGACATAGTAATAGGCAATCAGGAACCAAGCAGCTCTGCTCTAGGAGATGTGGAACTCACAGCTAGAAAACATGAGACATGTTCAGTCTTGTGAAGTCAAATCCATGAAGGTGAAGGAACCAAGGCATGCAAAAGCTACAAGGACCTCTGTAAGCCATTTATTTCTTGGATACATAAATGAGAGTCCGTGAGGAAAGTGGCTTGTCCATGTCAGTGATCACACTACAGAAAGCATTTTTCTAAGTTCTCAGGTCCACTTTAACCCCTCTTTGTATCATTTCTATTGGTTACCATCTCTTTGCTGATGACCATTGTTCATCTCCAAACCCTACTGAAATCCAAATTCGTAAGTCTAGCTGTCCACTAGAATGTGGACGTGTGCTACAAACTTATCCAAAGAGGAATCATCTTTGCTCCAAAACCTTTTGTGTTCTTATCTTGGTTCATGTTACCAACTCTAGATACATCAACCACTGTATACAGTCAGTCAATCAACCTCTGTCTACACTGCTTTCTTAGCATTTTCATAACCAGCCTTTTCCTTTCTTTGCTTAGTCTCTCTTCTTTTCCTACGTGACTCTCCCTGGTAATAAAATGCTCACTTCTCTGAGCCTCATTCGCTGTGCTCCTTCAACCTATCCTGCAACAAGGAACATCTCTCTTAAGTGCATATCTGATTTTATTAGTCCAAACTAGCAGCTCTTCATCAACATCTCAATTATTTGAAGTTTTCCCCAAATACATCAGTTTTTTTAAACATCATTTCCTTTGCATAACTTGTCTCCTGTATTTCTGTACACTTTTTCCAGAAGGCTTGCTGCCCACAGGGTCCTGCTCAAGGTTCTTTTTCGAAGTCCTCTCTGACTCATCCCAGTGTGTAACTTGTTCCCCTTCCCTATCCATCTCCAGCATACCTTCTACACCCTTATATTAAAACTCTCACCTGCATTTCTTGATCACATTTAATCGTGGCCATATTGGAGTCTATTTTAACTTCTCTGATGCCGAGCATAGAGCCTGGCGTATAAAGAAGCAGTATGTATTATTCTTCATGGAATGGATGAATAAATAAGGGAGCCCAATGTCAAATAAGTCTGGGAGAAAGAGCCTAGGAACCTCAGGCACATTGCATTACGTAACCAAAGCACATGACCTGTCCTGTGCGTCACAGTCAGAAACATTACACAGTGGTTAATTCCATTTACCCTTGAGCAAAGAAGTTAGAAGGGAAAAGAAATTTGGCCTTCCAAAACAAGGAGGAGGGAACAGTGTATTTAAGGGCCTCCTCAACTCACATTGTGGCCTCTGTAATCCAAGCCACATTTTGGCCTTGGTCTTTCCTTCTCAGCCCCTGGCCTGTTTGCAAAGCATTTGTTTTGTGTCTGCACTGTGGCACAGAATTCTCAACCGTGGTCCCTTCTCCTATTTTCCTCTCTCCCTTATCAAGGTCTTACTGGGCTTCAAGCATCCTGGCAGTTATATCTGTTGCTTGGATTTTCACTCGTTTCCCATCTTCCCAATAGGGGCTTTTCCATCTGCTTCCCTTGATCTTGTGAGACCTTGCAGTGACCTCAGAATCTGGAATTCTCTGTGTGTTGTTTATGTGCCCTTGGGGGAGAATACACATTCTCAGCAATAATGACAGTCATAAAGCAGCTAGTTTATAAGAGCACTTACTATGTGCTGGCACTGTGCTGAGTGCTACATGTTATGCCCTCCAAAACTGGGTTAGAAATGTGTGTGACTCACCAAAGATCTATAGCTAATGGGTGGTGAGACTGGAATTCCAACCCAGACTGTTTTAACTTTGTCTCTGTTTTAGTGTGTGAGCCTGCCGCATTGCTTGGAACACCCTAGCGATCCACTAACTGTTCCACAAGAGATGCACATACTCGAGGATATATGAATGAATGGATCCATGGGAGTGGTAGTGCCCCTAGTGGCTAAAGGAGACACTTAACAAATGTAGATTAAAAAGAAGAGAGAGGGGGAGAGAAAGGGAGGAAAAAATCTGAATGAACATTGTAAGATTTCAAAGAGCTTGGCTGAGAAATCTCTTTGATATGCAAAAGTATATTTTATTTGGAAGTGACTTTTGAACAGAAAGCCCATTTACATCCACCAGAGCATTTTATTTTTTTACCTTTAAGTGGTCTACTGGGAGAAACACAGTTATTTCAAAGACA
The DNA here is from genome assembly GCF_034190915.1 of Cavia porcellus. Classification (NCBI taxonomy): domain Eukaryota; kingdom Metazoa; phylum Chordata; class Mammalia; order Rodentia; family Caviidae; genus Cavia; species Cavia porcellus. Next base: position 171,953,656 of record NW_026947484.1, on the reverse strand, counting down.
TTGCTTTTGCCAAAAATGTTTCTTGATTCCTCTTTTGGGAATCATAGTCTGGGACATGTTCCCTCAAATATGCACAGTGGAGACACATTGTCATCCTCTGAGGAAGAGCCCTGACATGTTCTGAGCCAAATCCGGGAAGTATGTGGGGGACATGCTGTACGTACTGCAGGGTTCTGTGTAACACATTGACATTGAAGTGGCCAAGCTGATTTGTGGTATAGCTATCATTGGAGCCAGTTCAACCCTAACAGAGCCCCTATGAAGCTATCAGGGATGACTGTACTGAGTAGCTCCACTCATCCGATTAGGTATGGTTTATTACAAACACATTCAATGTGTTGTCCACCCCTTTCCCAGATTCTGGAACTGAAATGACAAAGAATCTGCTTCATCAAATCTACCCAGGTGAGCCATGGAAGAACTGAGGTCTAGGCAAAAGTTGACTTGTTGAAGTAAGTTAAGTTTAGTCAAATAAGGCTAAAGTAAACTGGCAACAAAATTGACTCCCAAATTAGTGCTCCTTCCACTGAATCACTTTGTTTTCCTTTATGGTTTGAGATGATTGTTTTAACTGTGGGCAGGTATTAGTGAGTGATATTAGAAAACCTCGTACTGCTGTTCAATGATTTTACTTCTTAGATGCCAAACCTCTGTCTTAGACATTCTGTAAGATTCACTAGGAGATGAAAGCTTATTAGAAGTAAAACATCTTTCTTTCCCTTGCTTCCCTCCTACCCTTCTTCTGTCTCTCTCTTTTTTTCTTCCTTCTATCCCTCCATTCCTCTCTCCCTACTTCTATTTCTACCCATCTGTCCATCCATCCATTCACATAATGGCCCATTTTTGAACAGTGTTCATAAATCACACCCTGAGCTAGGAAATGGAGATTTAAAGGAAGAATAAGGCACAGTTCGCATCCCTTGAGAGCTCCTAGTGGCGGAAGCAGACTGGTAAACAGATACATGACGTCATGGTAACTACTATAACTAAGCAATTAATAAAGTACTAGGAAAGCACAGAGGGAGAAACACCGTGTTGTGGAACACCTATGTTTATCATGGGGACTGAAAAATACTCTGAGCATAAAATCCTTCCATCTGAAAAGATCAAAGGATTTGTTCATGAAGTCGATGGCATGTGTGTGTATGCAGAATATATAGAACCATGCATGTCATTTCAAACATACATTCATAAATCAAATAATATTTGTGCTTCATCTGTGGACATTGACCCCGAATTGCTTTTCAGAGTTTAGTGTTAGGAAATTATTGTCAATTTCATTCATCATCATTCAAATAAAGTCTAATCATGCCATTGTGTTCCCCCCTCACAGAATTGACCACACTCTACTTTGTGTATATTGGTGTCTGTCTTTTTCTCCCATTTATCTCTGAGATCTATTTCTGTCTTCATCTATGTAACTCTAACCATTTAGCACATTACAAGCCACATTCATATGTGCCAAGTAAACTCTTAACTGGATAAATTGATTGACAAGGGTTTGAAATAAAGGAGAAAACTGGTGATTATAAGATGCTGATGCCATGGACAAGAGATTTAAGAATTCACAGCATAAACCTTAGGAAAGATCAAGCAGTGAAGGCAAACATATTGTGAATGGCATTGGCTGTTAGGTTCGGCCCTAGTTTCTCTGAGCTGATCTCACATACATATTTTTTTTTTCTTTTCCTTTTGCTGTCCCTGTGCTTCCCTTTCTTTTTGAGCCCATGGTACTACCCTTATTAGCTTTATCTAGCATAGTTTGGACCCTCCCATTATTATACTTCAGGATAAAGCTGCTGAAAGATGAAGTCTGGCTACATGGGAGATGACCCCGTTCTTGCCAGAACCCCCACCTGTTCTTCAGTGACCCCTCATCTGTGAGGAAGATTCAATGGAGAAGGAGTTCTAAGTGCCCAGGGCACCTTCCCGGTACTTGTACATTGCAGAATTCAACAAATATTTGTGCAATCACAGCTAGATTGATGAAAATGCAGACTTACAACAACTGTAGCACGGTCTCCTAAGCTCACAAATGGAGACTCTGATACCCAGAAAAGACAAAAAAGTCAGCACAAATTTGTCTGAAAGTTGGGCACAGAGAAGGTTCAAGGCCCAATTTTTATGACCTCTCCTTCTGTTCTGGTAAAATATCATAGAATTTGGACCCACAAGCTTAGACCTAAACACCTTAGATTACTGAATCCTATAGTTAGATAACACTATCTCTCTTTTTATACCGGGAAACTTTAAGTTCAAAAAGTGGAAGAAACTTATTCAGAGTTCCATAATAAAAAAGTGACAACATTGATATTAAAAAAAAAAGCCTCTATGTATCTGTGTAGATCAACTAATATGTAGTATATGCCCAGAACTGTGAGATGTAGTAGTGAACAAGACAGAGCAAGTTCCCTTCTGTTGTGTATTTGTATTTTTATGAAGATAAAAAACAATAACCCAGTAAACAATTATAAGATTTATATTCTGATTGTGAGACTTGCTATAAGAAAGTAAACGAAAATGGTACTGGGAATGACAGGAACAGAGGAACATGCATTTTTATCTTCAGGCCATATTAAAAACAACAAGTTATCCATATTAGGATGCTAGAGATGGCTGCTGGTGAACAGACCATAGGGAGGACACACTCAGTACAATAGAGAAGTCAGTATGCAAGCCCTGAAAGAGTTGTGTGTCTACCTGAAAACAGCCCAATCCACGGGACCTGAATTTTAATCCGAGTACACAAGGAAGTTCCCAGCATGATACAACAGAGTTTCGAGATCAAGCTGACCACTATAGAGAGGATGGATTGCATGAAACAAGGAGAGAAGTTTCAGTGACAAGCCTTGTCCTGCTGTGAATTGGTTGTTGATATTTTTTTGTCACGGCTTACCATTTTGACTAACATCATTAACATTTGTTTCCTAATACTAGCACAAACTAAAACACATAAATAGCACTCATATTTTAGATCAAATAGAAGAGAATGGGGTTTATACACTTGGCCTTAGAAGAACTTGAAGAGATTTATAAACCTCAAGACACTTTCTGTAAAAGTTTGAGGCTGTACACATTTTTTCTGGAATATGTTATCAGTTTCTTAAAGGAAACTGTGGCCCCCAAAGAATGACTTACATGCTGAAAAGCAGGGGTGCATATCAGGTCATTTCCTGAAGCCTGTTCCCAGCTCTAAAATCTGAACCCTTAAGGGAATTTGTGAAAATGAGAATGTTGAGGTTGAGTTGTCATACTGGACCGAGGAATTACACCTTCCTTCATCTATGCTCTCCTTGGAGTAAATACCATTTGGAGCTTTTTCCCCCCACTGAGGAGAAATTAGTTTATTCCTCAGAAACATAATCTACAACTTTGTTTATTCAAACTCTGGTCTCTGAGTTTCTCTGAGATTTTAAATCAGCCTTTACTTCTACCATGGCCTGAAATGGTCCTTCTGGTAATTATTCCCTGTGGACTTTATCCACTATTTCAGCCATCTATCCCTCTATCCATCTATCTCTTCATCAGTCTTTTTTTTCCTTCCTTACTTCTTTTCTTCTTTCCATATGTAATCTACTCACTAGTTCTTGTGATAGGACTGGAATAAAATTTTGGTGATTCCAATTCTAGGTCTTATGCTACCAGGAGTCCCTTTTTTAAAAATTCCACCAAATCCTGCATTTCCAAAGAGTACAGTTTGAAAACCACTCTCTTCAGAAGCTGAAAACTACTTTGAAGAAATTAAAGTGCTCTGTCTGCATAGTTACATTACTATACATATTTCTCATAGTGCTTGGAGTCTGGAACTGGACCATCAAAGACTCCTTTATCAATGCTGATATTTTAGATCAATAACTATTTCCATTGCTCAGGTCAGCAAATGAGGGAAAATCAAATACAGGTATGAGACAGAACCATGCCTTAGGAAGAGGACAGCCTTCACCGGTGGAGACAGAGTGGAGAGCTCGCCGTTACTTTGTTCCTGGACTCTTTTTGTCTCCATTCTCAAAACCCTTGCTTAGTGATGCTGAGGCTTCATGATGCTTGTGGGCCTCTGGGTGCAGAAAAGAGCAGGAAGCCCTCATGGCGTGGGGTTGTTTCAGTTTCTGAAGCATTTTCGACATGTACCTATCATATTCCCACTCTCCTCGTAAAACAAGCATTTTCCCTGAATACAGTGAGGTCTTTGTATTCTCAACAACAAACACATGGTCTAAGGCTTTTGGACACAACTTGCCTGTTTCTCCAACTTCTCACCCCTGCTCCCCACTCTGTCCACCAGTGCTAAGCCCAATGTCAGCAAAAATATCTCTTTACAAGCAAGGACTCCAAAAGACCAGCATCAGTAGCTTAAACAATCTTCTAAAGTGTGCCCTAGGTTCGTCCTTGGAATCCCTGTGCAGAGAGGGTATCACTGGCAGCAGCTTTCACGGAGCGCTTCCATCTTTCCATCTGTCCACATGTCCGGTTTCCTCTGTCTCCTTCCACTTATTCATTAAAACCATGAGGAGCCTGAACTCGAAAGCCATTCGGATGCTCACCTGGATGTTGAGCATATCTAGGAGACAAAGCCCAGACAGAGTACAAACTAAGAAAAACCCAAACACATACAGCCTGCAGTGCCATTTGAAGCAGAAGCTGGCTGCAAAAGAATTACTAATCTGGTGGGTACCATAGTTACATGAGGGCTGTCCAGCTCTAGAGCATTTTCTAGGCACTCTTAATGTTGAGTCTGTGATAGCTCCCTATTATGTGTACATAGTAATGATAGTAGCCAATATATTTGGTATGTAATATGGTTCGGGCACTATTCTAAGTATTTTGCATGCATTGTCTTTTAAATCCTCACAGTAATCCTCTAAAGTTAGTACTATTAATGTATCAGTTTCCCAGATGAGAGATGAAAAATATTATGAGTTTACTAAGGTCCTTAACAACTAAGGGGTAGAATCAGTGTCCAGAAGCCAAAGTCTTACCACTCCGCAAAAAAAACTCCTCGGTCCAGATAAATTAGCCCCACATTCAACTTGTTACCCAAACTTTCTTTCCTGCTTTAACTTTTCTTAGATCCTCACATGACCGTTTTCTAACCTCAGCAGCATGGGCATTTGGGGTGAATGATCCCTTCTTGTGGAGATTGCCCTGTGCATTGCAGTATGTTCAGAGGAATCCTGGCCTCCACCCACTGCAGGTAGTAACAACGCCTCACCCTGTCCTTAGCTGTGATGACCCAACATACGTGCAGATGTTTCCAGATTTCCTCTGAGGGGAAAAAAATCTCTACTGGTTGACGATTGCTGGTTTACCTGGATTCTTCAGATCAAATGAAATTATGTAATATTCCTAGAATGTATATTCCCACCTTCAAGCTCTTTTACTCTGGGTTCTACTTGAGCTTGAAGTGTCCCTGGCCTCTTCCCCACTGGTCTCCTCCACTCTATAGTGTCTCAGCTCTGCAACCTGTTTCACAGCCAGAGGGGAAATACTGCCTTGTCTGGGCTACTGATCTGCCTGTTTTTATGCTCTTTTTTTAAAAAATAGTTGCTACTTCCAAACTTTCTATTTAAAATCCTCTAAAGAGTCCACTGTTCCACGTATTCTGGAACTCAGTCTTTTCCACTCGTTCAACAGTGTTTAACTAGGTTTACCATGTGAAAGTCGTCAAGCTAAGCACTAAGAGTAGAAAGTCAAAGGATATAAAGTCCCTTTCCTTCAAGGATTTTGTGTGATAGACTTGTAGAGTTAAAAGGGGGCTTAGAGATTAAATTAGTATTTGCCAGTTGAGTATAGGGGGAAACCAGGGGCCAAACGGTAGGTGAAATTTAATCAAGATCAACTAGAGACCAGGATTGTTCTCTACTTAGTAGAATACAGTAAAATGCTGAAGTCCCAGTAAGCATTCAAACCCCATTTATCCTCCTAGAAGAGAGCCTTAAATGGGTTCTTTAGGGTTGAGTTACAGTTCAGGATTTTCTAGCAGACATCAAAACAACAGAAAATAAACATCTAGCTAAAAAAAAAAAAAAAAAAAAAGTTGATCAGCCCTCTCCAAAAGTTTGCTTATATTTCACTCTCTTCGTTAATAATTGAAATGACTTCAGAGTACCCAATGAGTACACAGGGTGTCCTGAGTCATTAGTCCTGACTCCACCTGCTCAGTCACTCTGAAAAGGATACCTGTCATCTTTAGCAAAAGATCCTCATCCCCCTCTGGATGCCCAGCTTCAAACCCCAGCAAGATCCCCTGTTGTCTATGGAAAAACTTCAGCATTCAACCTCAGGTGGTCCCTCTCCTTCCTTTCCTTCTCTTCCACTGTACACCCTGAACTCCACCAAATGCAGTCAATGTCTGCCTCTTTTCCAGGGTTACCTGCACGTGACTTCATAGCTCTCACCTTTGCTTATATTTTACCTTCTGCTAGACAGGCATTTCCGAACTTCTCCCTACCTAATCCTGTACCTATCATGGCTCAGCTTCTCTTGAGACTTTTCTAGGTATGTTCCTTTAGGTTTTTTTTTTTTTTTTTGTCAGAATCAAGTATTTCCTACACGGAGCTCTGTTAGTTTTTTTTAACTTTTATTATAGAACTTTTAAATTATATGTTATTTATTTATATTTTTAAAAGACCCTTTTTCTTCGTGAAGTTGGGTTTTCCCAAGCTAAGCAACATGATATAATGTTAAGAACTGTGAAACCCACCTCTGTCAATTGCCAAACAGCTACTCAACCTTGCAACACTTATGTGAGCCTTCTGAGTCTTGGTTTTTTCATCTGTAAAATGGAATGATCAGCTGAATATGGTGCTGTGTGTTTGTAATACCAGCACTTTTGAAGGCTTAGACAGGAGGATCATGTGTTCAAGCCAGTCAGAACTACTTAGAAACTGTTGTAGTCACAGGTTGTGAGGAGAACAATTAGAATCAGGATATAGAATTTATAGTATTATTTTATGATGGTCACCCAGGAAGTGCAGGAAATCTATCCACAACACTAAAGACTCAGAATATTCAGCCAGGGGCCTGGATCCCACAGCAATGTCCTGCAAGAGCCCAGATGAAAACCTAGAGCCCATGATAATGCTTCCCACGAGTCCAACTGGAGGTCTAGAGCCCACTAGAAGGACTCACACCAGTCTGTTTTATGGATCCATGCTGGGAAGGCCCAAAGTTCAGCGGTGGAAGCTAGCAGGATGAAAGAACTGTGCTGGTAGGTTGAGGGTTCTACACTGGAGCCCAGAAGTCATACTCTAAATAAGAACCAGGGCTGCCCTGAAAAGTACCACAGCCATCCTCAGTGACACAGAGGTCCCGAGCTCCTCCACTGATAAGAACAGTCAAGTATATGCCAGAAAACCAACATGACAAGTTTCTCCTAGAGATTAAACTGTACATGTCTTCTGCCTCAGAGCCAAGAAGTGATGCTCAATGTAAGGACCAAAGCTCCCCTAAAGGGAACCACAGCCACTCTCACCAACAGGATCCCAAACTCCTCTGATTACAGTGGTCAAACACACTGGGGAAGCTCTTCTTCTCCAGGTCTCTGTTTTGCTGGCAACTTCCCTCAGGTGGAACATCTATGCTCAGTACCATGATGACTTAATTCAGCTGGTGTTAAGTTAAGCCCCTGATTTAATCCATAGCAGAAACTAAGCAGAACTTTGTCTAAAAAATGAAAAATTCAAAATAATTGGGAATGTAACTGTGAGTTCAAACCCCAGTACTACAAAAAAAAAAAAAAAAGGAAAGGGAAGAGACAACCATAATATCTCTTGGATTGTGAGATTTTGCTTTGTTAATTCTTGTAAAGTGCTTAGAAGGTGCCTCACACACAACAAATATTCACTGAGCTTCAGCTATCATTACTCTGTCTGCCCAGGGAGTAATTTTAGATGCACTGTGAAATGGAACTTGCCTGTCCAGCCTTGTCCCTTCCTTATCTTCCTTTACCATCTCTCCTGGTAAGGCTCACACCTCTCTGTAGACCTAGATGAGGTGATGGCAGCTTCACCCAAGAGAGGAGCTTTTGTCTCTGGTGTTCAGCCCACACAGTCTGAGGTAGTTTTTACATACCCTGCTTTGGCCCTGCATCAGGCATGAAGTGGACATCACTTGGCTTGCCCATGATGAAAATGGATTTGACCAAGATCTTTAGTACATTAGTGGCAAATTAGGAAACAACTACATCTCTTGTTACACCCAATTCAGAAATATTCTGCATGCATTTTCAATAAACTTTACAAGCTATTTGACCAAACTTTTTTCCATTGCAGATGAGAAAGTAGACACAAATTTTTATTATATGTATGTGTTCAAGTCACCAAATAGAAGGCTCTGGGTGCAGAGTAGTAACAGACATCTGTTCTTTAGCCTCATGAACTTACAGTCTAGGAAAGGAGATAGCCATTGAAAGGATGAACTTCAGAAGAAAGCATAGTGTCATCCATGGTAATTGTCATGAAGGAGAAATTAGAGCAACAATCACATATCAGAAACTAGCATTAAGACACAAGAAAGAGAGCTAGCACCTACACTCTTGCATAACCACTTGTGGGAGTTAGGAGACAAACCTTCTGTCCTGGAGCAGGTGCAGAAGGATGGACGAGTCAAAGACTGACCACACCTGTGTCAGAGGATGGCCGCTGTCTGGTACTCACCACTACTGTTGCACTGGTGGTGCAGACTCATGACTTCAAAAGTAAGAGATAGCATTGGCATTGGTCTTCAAAATCAGAAAAGAGGGATTCTAGGGAGGCAAGCCCATCTGGAGGAAACAAGACGGAACAAAGAGAGAGACTTACCTGGAGCCTGTCTTCATTCTCCATGACAGGTGAAACCAATATCTAAGATACAAGGGTGTGGTTGGTCTTTACCCTGAGAGGCTCTTGTTTGTCCATTTGAGAGAATAATAAAAAGCAAAAAGTGAGGAAGATGAATCAGTGGTGCTTTGCAAATTGTGTCTGAAAGGGATAAAACTACTGGAACATGGGCCAATTAGGAGAGTTCCAGTAACAGTGATGAGAATATACCACACACCAAGTGTTTACTCCCCCATACCTGATAGCACTAAACATTTATGGTAGGCAGTAGTAGGCTCATTTTAGCAAATAGGAAAAGAAAACTCAGACAGGTGTTATGGCTTGCTTAAATCTCATGTTGTGTGGTTGCAAAGCTGAAATTTGAAACCAGAGCTCACACCTTCCCCCATCTTGGAGAAATAAGTGTCTGTATCTCCTGGGGGCTTGGGAACTCATGGCTAGAATGCTGTGATATCCACATGACTACATAAAGATCATTCATTAAATAAGAGTGTGTTGGGCTAAAGAATATATGGTGTATCCTTTCAAACTTTAAAGGAGCACACACACATACATTTATGCAGCAGAATTCATCGTATGAGGAAACCTTCCTTTTCTTCTGGAATGTGAATGACCATCTCTGCCATGATCTCTGGAATCTGGAAATACTGATATAGTTGGTGCTGAGATTAAATTGACAAGTCTTTGTGGTTTTACAGGGACATGTGAAGTATGCTTCTGAGCTTATTACTGACATCTATCTCTTCTCTCCAATTCTTTTTTGTGGTTTTCCAACATGGAGTTGTTCTTACTTGCTTTCACAATCATTCATAATAATGCACATTCCTTGAGTACTTATTTTATACTTTGCTAAGTGTCTTGAAAATGGTATCTTATATCCTCCAACAAAAGCTGCATTGATGTCATGTTGAAACTAGCACTTAACTGACCTGTATTTCTTTCCATATTGTGTTTTTAATCACTAGATTGTCCATTGTGCTTTCCTTCAAGAAAACATGCTTGCATGTATTCATTTGATTCCTTTGTTATGTATGTGCATATGTAAGCACTTTATCAATACTGATCAATGTTTCCTACTTGCTAGTCTACGTACTGGCTCTAGAAATTTCAAGAATGTTCCTTGATGCCTGGAACTCCCTTTTCCCATGATCATTTGCAATATGGATAATACTGTACTTGGACTGTGAAAGTAGGAACTCCCTTGTCTTTCTCAAGTGGGTTCCTAAAGGGACAGATGGAGTCTGTTGATTGTTTGCAATGGATTGCATACGCACCACTCTTCAACTTCAAACTCTCTTCCTTTAGATGAATATGAAAGCCACTGTGTAAACGTGACTAACAATGTGGTATAGATGGTGAGACTATCACTCTGGCATGAAACATGCATAGAGCAAGAGGTGCTGGCAAAGGATGTGAGTGGATGCTGGGTTGGGTTTTATGGCTGAGGTCCTGGGTCTACTTCTTACAAGTTGTGTGATACTGGTTATTTCACTGCCTCACTTAGAACCTCACTTTTCCTATTTGAGTAAACAAAATAATCATTTCTATTTTATTTACTGTAGAAAGTGTTGAAAAAAGCAGATGAAATAATTATGATGCTTTTCATTTTAAAATTTCAAAGAAATTTGAGATTCTCTGTGCTAGGGTAACCAACACTTACCCATTGTTCTCTTCACTTTCTGAAGCAGCTCTGGGCTCCCTCTCTTGTGAGGTGTTTTGTAGATGCCTTGATGTCCTGAATTAGTTCAAAACATTTACCTCTCATGGTCCTTTTATATTTGGGAAAGAGCCAGAAGTCTTACAGTGCGAGAGCTGGTGAAAAAGTGGCTAAGGACAAAGTGTAATGTTTTAATGAGTTTGCCTTTCTTTTGGATGGCACTTGGCAGTAGCATTTACCATATTTTTCTTATCACATCTCTTAAAGATACTCAGAAAAGAGAATTTGACAACTGCTTCAGAAATTGGCAAGAAGGATGGCCTACATAAGTTCAAAGCAAGGGGGATTGATGGCAGCATGTCTTCCACTGTAATATTTTGTTTAGTTTAAGCATTTACTATGTAGTTTGATCACACCTCATAAATTTTAAAGGAGATTAATACAAAGACCAGTAAGAGAACGTCCAACCTTGATTCTGCCTGATTCTATGAATGGTGAAGAGTAAAGGTTTAGGATGTGGAAGGGTGGGCTGGTCCTTGACAGTTTGTTCATAAGTGGAATCACTGTCTCTGCAGTGTGGATAAATGAGTGGGGAGAAGAAGTCATCAGAATGACCAAAGATGCAGTCTCTTCTACAGAGCCTCTCCGTCATCAGCACCTCTGGTCTACCAGGATCTGTTTGAGCTACTGTAGCTGTTCACTAAGGGCAAACAAAACCAAAATGTACTTCTCTCCATTCCCGCCCCTCTTTTTTGTCTTTTCCTTCCTCTCTTCTACCACACCCTTTTAAAAGTTGGTAAGCACCAATTTTGTTGGCAATGTGGAAAAAAACAAACAAACAAACAAAAAAAAAAACAGCAATGAGCGTATCTATCTTTCAGACAAGAGTGAAAGAAATGGAAGATTTTAACAGCACATGATGGCACACACCATGATCCCAGCTACTGGGGAGGCAGAGGCAGGAGGATGAACACTTTAGGGCCAGCCGGAAATACATAGCATTACTGTCTTGAAAATAAAGAAAGGAAAAAAAAAAGTACAGAAAATGCAGTGAGGGTGTCTCAATCTGAGGAAAAGGAACTGAAATGAATCATGACTATCAGTGCAAAGCATGATTGTAGTTATTATAGGCTATGTAAAGGAGCATTTGCCATCTCTTACAGAACATGTAAAATGGAGCTGTGTACTGAGTACTTGCTTTTTAGTTTACGTTTGAAGAAATGATCAAGAAGGTGCCAAGATTTTGCCCAAGGCTACACAGCTAATAAGGTACAGAGTTGGGACAAACATCTGTCTGACTCCAAACTACATGTGTTTCCACACGTGTTCCACTGCCAGTGGCTGTGTGCCAAATCCTGGAGCATGTACCTGCTCACTTGCTCCCTTTACAACCATCAAGAAAAGGTACACTCGCTCCATCTTACAGATGAGAAAATTAATACTAAAACAACTATCTTGACTTTCCAAATCACAGACCAAGGGGTGGCAGGGCCACTACTTGAGCTAAGAATTGTTAATATCTAAGAGCTTGCAGAATACTTATGTATGAGCAAAGTGGGCTGAAAATTTAAGGCATAGAGGCAAACACAGAGGCATTCTGAACCCTCAGGAGTAGCTTGCCATCAGAAGTGTACTGAAGAGTCTGTGCGTCAGTAGTTATGGATTTCAGGAACCTTTAGGCATATTATTCAAAAACTTGTCTCATTTTTGTACAGCTTTAAATAGTTTGTAAGCAATTCTGTGTCCATTTATCTGGTCTCTTTCTCAAAAGAGATCTGGGATTCATAGAGGGTAAAACTTTTCATCCCGAGAGACTGTGTGGAAGAACTGAAGCTGCAGAGGTGAGTTAACACAACCGAGGTTATATAGCTAGTGAAACAGGTAAACACACCCATGTATTCAGGGAGATCTCCAGTAATTGTTCCTAAGAAGGAAAAATAATCCAGTAGGAGAGAAGATAAGGGTTACATTGTGGATCCTGGTTCTACTGTCCCTTCAGTCCTAAGAAAGAAAAGTGCTCCTACTCATGCTCTTACACAGCCATCTTGTAGGAGACATCTAAGCCAATGGTGACTTTGTGAGTTGCCCTATCTGGTTACCATTAATATTCTCATCTCTCTGATACCAGGAGACAAGATGCCCAGAACTCATTGCAACTTGGCAGAATCCTCCAGCACTGACTCACCATTAGCCCCTTCCTTCCACTTAGTCTAAGGAGAGTCTTTTGAGCATGGGTGTTCTCACAAGGTTGAGCATGCCGAGAGGCATTCCCTCAGGTATGCTGCTTGGTAACATCCCGGCCTTCCTCTGAGAGCCCGGTGGTACCGAGTCCTTCGGGTCATTTTGGTGGGTCTCTCTCTTACTGAAGTTAGTGTGAGGACCATGGGTACACTTAACCTAAATCTGTCTCTTTTAATCACTCTCGTCTGGGCAGATAAAAGCTTTCCATAGGATTGCTCTCTCAAGCATTCCTTTGTGGCTTTGATATCAGCGATTAAATCATGGAAGGGAAAACAAAACAAAACAACAAAAGGACTGGCTTCAACCTTTAGCTTTTAATATTTTTAGCCTCCTGAAAGAAACCAGATTGTTGACCTAAATTCCCCCTTTCGTCCCCACATCCTCTCACCTCTGCTGGTATTCTCCAGGAAGATGTCCCAAAGCTAGTGGACATCCTTAAATGGGAGGGCCTGAAGCTGTCTTCCCCACTGTGCCTTTACTTCTCCCATGATGGGACCCCAAGCTGGGTGGTCTGAAGGAGCCAGGGTCTGACATGGAAAGGACCTCTCTGACCCTCCACCGGGCCCCACTGTCTCAGGAAGAGAAGTGAAACTCAGGGTGGGAACTCCTTGTCTAGTGACCACAGCACCATGGTAGCAGGGTTGAGTATAGGAGCATTGGCTATTCATGAAGGTTATTCCACTCTGAAGCAGCCTGGGTTCAAATTTTGGCTCTAGACTCAGACTATTGTAATCATGATTCTCCCAATTCCTACCTGGGATCCTTGGAGGGGAAAATCATTAGCTTCTTATTCTTCAAGGACCTGTTCTTTATATTAATAAAGCTCATTTCAAGGAACTTTCCATGTGATACCTATGCTGATCAGAGAACATGCTACATGAAAGTTTCCACAAACTGCTTGTTACTACTATTATTTATTTGAAAGTGCTACTTTTTCATAGGGAGGAATGCCCTGGGCAAGGCTTTGGTGTACAGTATCTTCTCTTCCTAGTGAGAAAAAACAAACAGCAATACAAACCAAATGTAAATTCTCATCTTTTGCTAATTCTCCTCCCTTCATAGTGATAAAAGGAAGTTAAATATTATAAAATCTGTTGAGTTAAATTATTATAGAAAAAGATTTTTGGAAAAGCCACAGGATGGAGACACCCACCACAGGGATACCACTTGGCTGTGGAGGACCTGAACTTGGTATTGGGATATGTGAATTTCAGTCCTTCCTATCACTGAGCACTGTGTGACTTGGGGACTCATTTCTCTGAGTCTCAAGTTTTCTTGTTGATACATAGCAGCAGTGGGACAAGGTGGCTCTGAGGACTGTGTCTTATCTTGAAAGCAGCTTCCTATATGCTCAGCACCCAACAGATATTTCATAAATGCTCATTTGCACGGGAACAGAGAAGCACCCCTTTCTTGAAAGGAATGTCCGTGTGTGTGTGTGTGTGTGTGTGTGTGTGTGTGTGTGTGTGTTGACAGCAGTTTTTGAATCCTCCTGATTGAGCTTTCTCTGCTCAAAATAGGAGGCTGGAAAACTGGTTCTCAGTATCATAGCAAGAGAATGATTTTGAACTAAGAACAATGCAGTGGAATAGAGGATGGTTTTCAGAGAAAGCCCACTGGAATTAGACCTCAGCAAGCTTGTTAAATAATGGTGTAATCATTTACTAGAAATACTCTAACAAAAGACCATAGCCTGGGGGGTTTAAACAACAGAAATTTCATTTTCTTACAATTCTGGAGACCAGAAGAGGCTTTATTTATTTATTTACTTGTTTATTTTTCCTAAACCTCTCTCCTTGATTAGCAGATGGCCTTCTTTTCCCTGGTCTTCACGTGGCCTTCCTTCTCTACACATCAGTGCTCAAATTATTATTTTCTTATAAGGACACCAGTCTTATTGGATGAGGAAATACCTCATACTATCACTGTAATAAAGACTGGAGGGACCCTATTTCCAAGTAGAGTTATATTCTGAGCAATAGGAGGTTATAACTCCATTGTATGTGTTTTTAGGAAAACACCACTGTTTAGTCCGTAAAAAATGGAAGGGAATATAGGAGGCTGCCAACACTGAGACAGCAATCTCAGGAGGAAAAAAAGTCAGTATAAACATGGGAAGTTGAAACAAAACAAGGTCAGGATCCGACAGACAAGGATGCTAGTGATGAGAATCCAGACACTGACAGAGAAGCTCAAGAAAGTATGCCATTACAGAAAGATCCAGCAGTAAAGTAAATCTTTGGTCCCAGTAAAATGGGGCAAGCCTAATAGAGCAAACTAATCACTGGTAGTAAACAATCAAAGATTTTGAGTCCATATTTTAGGTCCAGGCAAGCAAGTGCCATTGAAAGCAGCCTCCTGGCTTGTAGTTCCGTGTAGCTTGCTTGTGTTGGCGCTGCAGGACTTGCAAAAATATTTCTAGAGGGGGCTATGCCTTTAAACATCTTACAATAAAATGCTTGGCACTTGGCACTTACTGTGGTGACGCGATTGCAAGTCCAAGTCTGGGAATCCTGTAAGCCTGAGCCTTGGGCTGTGTTGCTTTGGAGGACATCTGTTCTTCCTGAGCCTCAGCTGAAGACTAGACAATGCTGATAGCTTTGTTGAGAAGATTCAACAAGAGAGCTAGTGCAAAACACACAGTAGTTAGGGATTTTTACATTTAAATACCATATCTAAAGAAGGAAAAAATAAGAAGGTACCCAGTCCCTTTTTTTGCCTTTATTTTACATTCAGTGACAAACTCTATGGAGCAACCACAACGTGCCAGGCTCTATTGGATGTAAAGCATTTATCAGTGAATAAGGAGTCACATATTTGGGTAGAAGGGACATATAATAAGTGGTAGGCTTAGTTCAGAGTACAATGAATATTTGAAAGGAGGACTTGGGGAGTCATGAGATGCTCAGACCATGCTTCCCTGTGGTAGTATCTTTGATATGATGCTTAGAAGGTGTTCCTAAATGCCGTCGTACTCCCCCAGGACAGCTCAAGCCAACATTTTGGGGAACTCCTAGCATGCCTTTTGCCTTTGGTCTTTCCTTTCTCATGCATGTAATTCCTCCCTGCGGTGAAGTCCAAAGGGGAAAAAATGAGAAGAAACAGAGGCAGTAAAAACAAGCAAACATCAAGCTTCTGTGAACACTGAAGCCCTTTGTACCTCAAGATTAGATGTAGGAAGGTAGAATCCTCTGTAAAAAAAAAAAAAAACAAAACAAAAAAACAGCTGACCAGGTGCCTTAACAGAAAACCTACTGCAAGCTCTTCTCATGATTTGGATCTTGACCCCTCTCAACACTTGCCATGTGAAGCTTATACCTCATTGGTCTGTGAAAGGGCTCTTGATATTCTCATCGTCTGGTTCCTCATAGGTATAGCACTGAGGCAGGTGTATGCTAATTATATGTAGATTGCATGCAAAATTGCATGTGGCCTTCCACCTTTTCCTGTGAGGATATGTCCCCTGGGATCACTCTGTAGTCGCACACAGATGGTGCTGACTTCAGAATGAGTTGCACCATTTAAAAAAAAAAAAAATTACATCTCTGTCTTGCTGAACAACTGTGGGGAAGAGCAGCATGGAGTGGTGTGGATAGTCTTGTGCCCTGCAAAGAATACTGCTCTGTGTCCTGTGTGGAGAGACACAGAGGAGAGGGAATCTGAGCATGCAAGTATTGGGGATGACATAAGGCATCCAATTCAAATCAACACATATTTTTGAACAGCGTCTGCATACAAGGAACCATTCTAAGAGTGAACAAAAGAGCTCTTAAATTCTAGCAGGCTATCATTTCACCCAGACCCTCCTTTTACAGAGAAGGGAAATAAAGCCCAGCAGTGTAAAGGAGGGTGTGACTTGTCCCAGGCAGTTACCTGGCATGCCAAGCCTCTGATGCCAAATCCCCGCTTTGGGGGTGAGTAGCATGGGGTGCTTCCCATCTAGTCCCCTGAAATGTGACTACTACTAAGTTATTTTTACAGAAAAAAACCCCATCACTATACTTCTCCATCTCTACTAAAGTTCAATGATATCCTTTTGCCGCTTTGACTGCAGGTAAATATCTCCCTCTGAACTTCTGAAACCACTACTTCAAGGTTCTCATTTCCCTTAATGTGTTTCCTCTTGGTTCCACTGAAAACCCTCTTGTTGCCCTTCCTCTCTGCCTCCCAGGGCTAAACCACCCCTCACTTCTTAGCTCTGTGTTATAGCAGATGGTCCCTCTCATTCCTTCCCTATTTTTCTCTCACCCACAAACAGAGGTAGCCTAAGCTGGGGTCCCAGCTTGAGGGAAGCTTCTGAACTGGGAGCACCCTACAGATGTGTAAACATTTTACCTTGCTAGCCAGGCTAGCCTCCTTCCAAAGGCAACAGGAAAACCGGGGACCAGGAGCCCCTGGCAAAATAAAGGCCTACAAGGAGGAAAAGGGAGAGGATACTATTTCATTTTTAATTTTCTCATTAGAAGACCCTTCATTTTCTTTTCAGGAGGAGAGAGGTTGGGCAGAGGAGGGGGAGAAGTTGAGCTAAGAGGTGGGGTAGACAAGAATGTGGCAGCTTTGGCTACTTCTGCTCACATGGATTCCCCCGGGGGCAGCAACAAGAATGATATGGGGAAACTTATTCCAAATCTGGAGTCAGATCTTTGTCTTTGGAGCGAGTCAGTGGGAGGTAGCTTTTAATATGCAGTGTCTTAATATCTCCTAAGCTGAGAAGGAATTAAAGTTTCTAAGTAGAGCTCGCCAGTGAGTATTTGAGTATAGCTTCTGCTTTTTCAAGCCTTCATCCTAGCTCTTAACACCTTGGGAAAGATGCCTTCAGGGTACTTTTTGTCTCTAGTCTTTCTGTATTTTGTTCCCAGTTATTTCCTACTTTTTTTGTCCTCGATATCACTCTCAGACCCTCTAACATCTTAAAAAATGAACTCCCATTTGGAAAGTTATTGTATGCCAAGGACACTATATCTACTATATCTTTCAGTATGACAACATATTTAAAGAGAAATACAGATGAGAGAAACAGATGAATTAAGGCCCTCAGAGATGAAGTAATTTTTGTCCCAGACATATGGCTAGTAATTGCTGTCATCAAGATTCAAAGCAGATTATCCCAAGTCCAAAGAATCTGCTCTTTCTCCCCTACCAGGAACACATTCTGTCCTCTGGTTCTCTCTGTCCTTTAGCCACAAAGACATAAATTAGTGCCTTCCATTCTGTTTGTCCTTAAAGTCCCTGCCTGTCTCTTCCTACTCTTTGCAGAGTCACTAGTGTCTCAGTAAGATGCTTACTGAGTCCCTGCTCTAGCTAGGCCTAGGGCAGGGTACTGGGATGACCTAGACATGGTCATCACTCTTGAGAATCAGTCAGTCTAGCAGAGAGGAGGTAACAGTGAGGACACAGACAACTCCAAAACCAGAAAGCCAGTGTCGAATTTCCTAAAGAGAAAACAAGTTCAGAGGAGAGAATGATCCTCACCCACGGGGCTTTCACAGCCTGCTTCTTTTAAGAAGCACTTGTATATTAGTCACTGGGAACCTGGAAGAAAGATATGAATAGGACTCGCTATATGACAGGGAGGAACTATCACAGAGTGCCAAGACCCTGAGGACCCACTTGGTGCTCTGCCAGGGTCACCAAGCTGCAGGAGCAGGAAGACTGTAAGGAGACTCTGGCCACTACCCAAAATGCTGTTACATGGGGAGTGGGAAAACTGGTATAATTGGGGTTACCCTGCACCAGCCAGACTGCTGATCATATCAGCAGCCAACAGCAAAATACATAAGCTCTAAAGTCATGGTACCCACAGAGGAGTAAAAGATTATAGGAGCCATCTCTATTGATTTTGCTGAACTCTCTCCCTGACCATTTGATGAGCTTTAATGGCAAATGCACAAAGTCATAGTAATGGAGACAATACTCCAGCTGAGAGAAGAGACTGTCCTAAAGGAGGGTCGTTTATTCACTGTCAACTATCCTTCCATCTCCTCTTGCCTGGCCTCATATGTCATGTGACACTTAAAATGCACTCATAATTAGAAAAACTTCTTCCCCGTGCAACAGTTTTGTTGATGCCAGTGACACTTCGTATATTCTAGAAAGACTGAGGAACAAGGGGTTGGTGAGTATCAAGATAGTTAGATCCAGAGAAAATCCACTGCCATTCCCAATGGCAGTCTAGGGATAGCTGGCTGGAACTTCCCCAAATATATAATATAACTTTTGAGTCATCTATGTATCTATTTTGACAAGGTGGTACCCAATCCCTGGTAATACTGCTGACCTGGGGTAGGATGTGTTCTGGGATTAGCACACAGGACAATGTGTTCTAGTGTCATATAGAGCTGGTATCTGCTTGCCAGCCAGTTGATCTTGAACCTATCTATTTATCTTTAATTGACACACCCATCTTCCTTTAAATGAGAAATATAGTATCATTGCTGTGGAGGATGTTATGTGTGTTAAGTGAGTTGTACATGTATAAATTTTAGTTTGATGGCTGGCGTGGCAAGGTTTGATTATCTTTACCATTATCCAAGCATCTCCATCTCCAGTATGCTTTTGTATAAAGGAAAAAAAGCTGAATTTGTCTCAAAAGATTTGTCAATAATTCTTTCGAACCCCCAAAAAATGCTTCCATCCCATGGATCAGGTCCTTCATTTGTCAGGTAAAAGAATTGGAGATGATAATCTTTAAAACATCTTTCCAGCTCAGCCATTTTGTGTTTACTTTTCTTTGGAGGTGAATGTCTCAGCTTGCAAAGACTCCTGTTAGAGGCAGGACCCTTGGTTCTTTAACCCTGGGCTTCACTTTTCTAGGCCAACTTTCCCCATACCTCAGCATTATGGGTGATTTATTGCCTGCAGAGAGCAGGTGCCTCTCAAAGCTCTGGTGACTCTCAAGCAAACTCCTCTTCTAAACGAGCACCACCTTCCAAAATCATCTCCCATTGTTTCTACACCTACCTTATATACAACTGTACAATTAAAATGCCATCCTAACTAGAAAGTCCTCTTCCCCACATAATCCTCCACAACTCCTATGATTTTTCAGACTTTTATTGCTTCTGTTGTTGCTCTCACATTTTCTTGAGACAAAGTGCTCTCCAAACAAAACCTTCTTACGTGCTCCATATGCAAAGCTAACAAAGGTGAAACTGTATGGGTTCAGATTGTAATCAGACAGCTCCAAACCAACGTGCTTGCCCTCTCAGATCCTCTAGCTCTCGCCTTGCTCTTGGGGTGGTCCCAGAGGCACCATTAGTAAGTTCCAGGGCCCCCCAAGGCATTTTAAATACCTCTTGTGTAGGATATCCTAATAGAAACCTTACCAGAGAAAAGAAACTTACTGCCTTCTCCTTCCACCTTTATTTATTCATCTTTCTCTTTTGGGGTCACATAGGGCTGTATGACAAATGTTCTTATACCTCGCGTGACCGAGGATGGGTCGTGGGCATTCACACCGTCAGTGATCAAGGCAACAGAGACCCACGCTACTTTTTCTCCTTGAAGACAGACCGGGCCCGGCAAGTGACCACCATCAATGCCCACCGCAGCTACCTCCCAGGCCAGTGGGTGTACCTAGCTGCCACTTACGATGGGCGTCTGATGAAGCTGTATGTGAATGGTGCCCAGGTGGCCACTTCTGGGGAGCAAGTAGGTGGCATATTCAGCCCGCTGACCCAGAAGTGTAAAGTTCTTATGTTGGGGGGCAGTGCTCTGAATCACAACTACCGGGGCTACATCGAGCACTTCCATCTGTGGAAGGTGGCCAGGACTCAGCGAGAGATTCTGTTGGACATGGAAACCCACGGCCTGCACACCCCCCTACCTCAGCTCCTCCTGCAGGAGAACTGGGACAATGTAAAGCGCATGTGGTCCCCCATGAAGGATGGCAACAGCCCCCAAGTGGAAATGAGCAATGCCCATGGCTTCCTGCTAGACACAAATCTGGAGCCCCCTCTGTGTGGCCAGACATTGTGCGATAACACAGAAGTCATTGCCAATTACAATGAGCTCCCCAGTTTCCGCCAACCGAAGGTTGTGCGCTACCGCGTGGTCAACCTCTACAACGATGACCATGAGAACCCGACTGTGAGCCAGCAGCAGGTGGACTTCCAGCACAGACAACTGGCCGAGGCCTTCAGGGACTACAACATCTCCTGGGAACTGGAGGTGCTGGAGGTGGACAACTCCTCCCTGCGCCACCGTCTCATTCTGGCCAACTGTGACATCAGTAAGATTGGGGATGAGAACTGTGATCCTGAGTGCAACCACACACTCACAGGCCATGACGGTGGTGACTGCCGCCATCTGCGATACCCCGCCTTCATGAAGAAGCAGCAAAATGGTGTGTGTGACATGGATTGCAATTACGAACGATTCAACTTTGATGGTGGAGAGTGCTGTGACCCTGAAATCACTGACGTCACTAAGACATGCTTTGATCCTGACTCTCCACACAGGTAAGACCCGCTGGGCTAAAGATGCCCAGCTGAAAGCTAAATGTGATACCCTGCTTTAGAGGAAAGATACCTGAGACCCATAGACATTAGGACAATTTTCTGGTTCATGCAGCACCTCTATGACCAAGGTGAGTCTATCACTCAGCTGATGAAGGGGACCATATACTAGCATAGTGGATGATAAATCTACTGATGGAATATTTACTATTGGCTATGAAGAAAGACTCAGAACCCTGTCTTTCAAAGATTGCAATGTTTAAATTGAGTAATATGCACTGCGTACAAATAGACAATAGTCATAACGTGCATAGCAGAGTGAGTTAGACCATACTGTTCAATTCAGTAGTCCCTTACCACATGTGAATATTTAAATTTAAATCAATAGAAAATAAGTAAAATTTAGAATCTAATTCCTGAGTTGCACTGGTCACATTTCAAATACTCATGTGCCACCTGGGGCTAGTGCTGCCATGCTGGACAGAGCAGTTTGGAATATTTCCATGTTGTCTGTTAGACAGTGCTGTAGGGTTGCAGGTACCTGGGATCAGCAACCTGGGTTCAGATATGAGCTTTTCTAATTTCTCACTTTCCAGACATTAGAAATCCATTTTTCTGTACAATGGGAATAATTATGATGTATGCATTGTCAAGCTGTGTGGAGGGCAGAGAGGAGTATAAACCACAATCGCTCCCCATGACTGGCTAGTATATAAGTCGCTGTCAGTAAAAAGGATTGTCATTTGCTGCCTAATGAAAGAGAGTGTGTGGTGTTCAGGAAGTGTTCTAGGAAATCAAGGTGGAAAAGTTGAATGCAGCTTGAGCATATCACATGGGGATTTCTTGGAGAGACGTGGTATCTCACCAAGGTCTTCAAGAACAGGTATAATTTGAGACAAGTCATAGATCTAAAATTACAGCACAAAGGCTGAGGTAATAAAATAGTGCTGTATCTGGGATTCATGCTAAATATGCAGATTATAGCTGATATTGCAATGAAGAAGGCTACTATGTGAAATGACAGATGTGTTTATTAGTTTTACCATGGTAAATTTTTCATGATTTATGTGTATTTCATAATTTCATCTTATAAGCTTTAAATCTACACAATACAATTTTTTTCTAAAAAGAATTAAATGTAACTTGGATAGCAGGTGTTGGGTTGGGGAAAGGGAAGGACATTGCAGGTAGGGGAAAGGTCTTCTCTTATAAAGCTGAGAAGAGGGAAAAGGAAGAGCCTTCTGTCCAGTGTCTCACTTAGCCTTTTCTGTGGCTGTCCAGTATACTAAGAAATCCCAGCTTGCAGCCCTAAAGTGACCTGTATTTGATGTGGGACCTGAAGGAACTAGTTTCAAGCCAGAGGAACAGTCAACATCCACTTTCCTGTTTTTCACAGATTCGTGCTGAACTTTTCCATTCTGTCCAACACACAGGACCCTGGACTTGCTGATGGCTAGAGAACATTTGCAGACCTCTGCAGGTTTTCTGCTGACGCTTCTCTTTATGTCTTTAAAGAGAGCAAGGGCCTCCCATGCACAGGCAGAGTACCTATGTGAAAAGGAATGACAATGCTGGCAGGAGAGTGTCGTGCCTGGCAGCAAGTCAGCAAGTACGTCAGCTCAGCCTCCTGGCACCAGGAGGGCCCCTGGACTCTCACCTTGGCGCCGAGACACACACAGCCCATGCTGTAAAGAAGCCTTGGTGTATGGCCAGTCCCTTCCAGGTTATGATGCACTGTCATCTCTGCTCTCATCGGGGCTTTGCCAGAACTTGACAAGGGCAACGAGACAGGAGTTAACACTTTCATTTGACTGATGAGAAACAGAGGAACCTTAGAGAGCAAAACGAGTTAGTAAGTTCACAGGTCAAGAAGGTCATTTTCAAAGTGGCAAATGTGAGTCTTCTGTGTTCAGTGTAGTGTGTTCGACTGGGCTAGACTTCCAGGATGTACCTGTGTGCCAAGCAGAGTGCACGTGAGGGAGGATGGGCATAGCTGAAAACCATTTACGTATCTGTACTTCCATTGTTTTCTCATTCCCTCACTCGTGCAACAATGTTTATTCATCTCTTGTCAAGTTCTGGGAATGTAGATATACTTAGTCATATTTTACTGAAGGAAATTCAGGATTCTGAAAGATGAGGGGCTTGTACTAAAGACATTTAGTAATGTATGGATAGCTTAGAGTCAGACCCAGGCTTAGTGACTGACTGATGGGGTTTAGTTTTAAATCCTAGGAACAATTAGAAGTAGAATTAATAGACAGGGTAACAGTAAAGAGTGGCTTTACTGATACCTTGGGAGAAAACTAATGAGTTGTGATTGGGTCAGAATCAATGGCATTGGCCTTTGTAGAGAACCATGCTGATGTGAGTGACCAAGGGACTCCAGATTCCAAATAAATCACAATCAGCAGGCAGCACTGGCAGATTGCAAAGACCCCTTCTTTTCTCAGTCACAGGACTGTGTATTTAGAATGTGTGTGAGCAACCATGTGTCAGCTATGTAACCACTCACACCAGGGCCCATTTGTTTTCTGGCTGGGAAAGCTATGTCCCCTGAGTGAGCCCCACCAGGCCTGTGTCATCTCCTGACCAGGCTGGGGTTACTGAGTTTTGGTCACATCAGCTCTCCGTGTACAGAGAGAAACCTGCAGAATGTTGTAGAGAAATATTCAGCTTGTGATTATAAACAAGACAGGAGAAGGAGGAAGAGAAAGAAGATCTCTCTCTCTTTCTCTCTCTCTGTACACACACACACACATATATATATATATATATAGTACATGTTTATATAGTATATAAATTTTATGCCTATCTCTACCTCTTTCTCCATCTCTTTCTACGGAAAGACAATATTTAAACCACTGCTTCTCAATTTATAACAAGGGGCCCAGTTTCTTCCTCTGTATGTCACAAAGTAACACCTTTGTATAGGACAACACAAATGAATTGATGTGAAAGAAATAACTCAGGAGCAGTGTGGCCATGGCAGAATTCTCTAAAACTTTCCAAACGTCAACTTATTAATACCATGCTTAGCAACCATGAACTGGTAGAAAACAGTGTGTGAACTCCTCACTTAGGGCAATACTGATTAAAATCCATCCTGACATTTTCTGTAGCAGTTCTTTTGAGAAAATAAGATCTATCAATAATGCAGTTGGGCAGACTAGCAGATTCCATCAGACAAGTACTACTTTGCAATGCATTGAAATGTTTAACTTTTGTTTTCAGTCCATTGTGCCTGTTTTCAGGAATGCCTCTATGCAGGAAAGCACAGTGTCCCAGCAGAGAGGCTAGAGAAAGCATTGCAGTGATGCCAGTTGTTTGACTTGAAAACATCTTCACAGGTTGTTGGATTCAGCCCTTTTTACTCTGTAAAAGGAAACCAAGTCCAGAGCTCACATAGTCTATTTGTGGTAAAGACTGGACAGAAGGGCTCCGGATTCCCAATCTTTAGTGGTCTGCTCAGCTCAGCACTGTTGTGATGCTCCTGTTAGCCACAGACTTTCCACCCTCATCATCTTCTTCAGTTCTCCCAATCGGGGCTATAAAATACTGACTGAAAGAGAGCTGGATGACAGCCTTGCATTTCCGTGATCCACTTTAGAACTCTTAGGGCTACACTGGCAGCAGGTGCCCTCAATAATAGGTAGTGATAAGGACAGCCCGCTGAGGTGCTGAGACAGACAACTGGGGAAATGAAGGGCTGGGAGCATGAGATCTAACCTGTCACAGCTGTTGATCTGGAGGAAAACCTTCTCCCAAGATCAGGACTTCAAGGTCATGACATACACACTGTGAGTCTGAACATTTGTGCTGTGGGCAAGGGGCTAGTGTTATTTTATATAATTTCCAAGCCATGACTGAAAGAAGAGTGCTGCAGTTACAAGAGACAGCTTTGAGCTGAGTAACAAACTATGTCATCTTCAGTCAGTACTTTCTGCGGGTGAGTGAACTCCTCATCCCCAGAGGCATGCAAGTCAGGCCTGATAAACACACATGGGAAGCTACTAAAGAATCAGCCAGTCTTTTGTGGAGTGAAGTTCAGTCCAACTTTTGCTGATATCTTATTCCATGTCATGTTACAAGCCCACGTAGTAACTGTTTCTCTTTCCTCTAAGAGGCATTTATGGGGCATGTCAACCTCTGCTAGCCTCTCTGATACTCCTGAGGGTACTTGTTGAGTCAGACACATTCCTCCCCTTTGGGAGCATTCCGTTTCCATTGAAAGGTCATATGCAAACATAACATCTAATCTGTGGATTTAGGACAGGAGATCTACAATGCAGAGGTGTATCCTCATTGGGGAAACTAGGCAGATCAGACGGAAGAGAGATGATCTGAATAGGCATCCAGGAACAAGAAGCCTGTTGAAAGGTAGAGTTGATGCACTGTCTATATAAGGGGCCTGGATGGGACATTCAAGTGGAATAATTAAGAAAGGTAGGAGGAAGAGGCATTTTGAGGAAAGAGCTATTCATAGCAATAGAAGCAGGGTTTAAGGAAACCATTGAGACTTAAAACTTTACTCTGGGCTAACAAACCCAGGGGGCCATTTCTACCCTTGGTCCATAGAAGCAAAAAGAGGGAGTGATTACAGGCCCCAAAGAATGATTGTATAAAGTGGGTTTCCTGGTAGCAACTGCAGATTTCAGTAGAGGAAAACAGTCAGATTGTCACCACTGATCAGAAGGGAGCTAGGGGAGTACATTCCATATTGCATTCCCTCCTGCTAGGATTTTCCATTGGGTAAACCGAACTGGAAGTCATGAGGGAAAAGGGCTTCTTAAGGAAGTCTGTGGAGGCCCGCGTTCCCAGGGCACAGAGCAGTGGGGCAGGGCTCTGCATGAGCAAAGAGAGTGCAGTTCAGGGAAGGGGAGCCCCTGTGGAGGACAGGGCAACACAAGGGCAGTGAGGAGAGTGAGCAGGGCAAAGAAGGACCTGCGAGTAAGGATGCCATTCATGGAGCTGGGAGCCAGTTTAAACCTCCAGAATCTTACATGTTAGGCCTCTTTTTTCCATTCCTCCTTCCTTTTTTCTCACCTCCTCTTCATCCTCTTCCTTCCTTCTGTTCTTCTCTTAATAAGTATTTAGTGCATACCCCCTAGTGCCAGCCCAGTCCCTGCTGTTTAATTCACCATCTAGTGGGCGAGGCAGACAAGTGAACTCCTCCTGTGGGCAGTCAGGGTTGTGTGTCACCTGATTGGCTTGGTGCTCTGCCCAGGAGATTGGAGGAGCACACTTTGGGTGTCTCCGGGTGAGTCCTGGATGCATGGCCCTGTGATATATGACTGGTCCCCCGTCCCTTTTCCTCTGGCTCTGATTCCCTGCTCACCTTCTGATGGCAGCAGCTTTGGTCCACCAGGCCCACCTGCCTCAATGTTTCTGGCTTGGACTCAGAGGAGCATGGACTAAATATAATCACATATGAGCCGAATTACACCTTCTTCCTTTAAGCTGTGAGTTTCAAGTATTGTGCCCAGCCATGGAAAATCTGAGCCCTATACCATCAGCTGGAAAGAGGGAAGGGTCCTGAGTTCTAGTCAGGAGGAGCAGATTGTGAGCAGTGGAAGGCTCTCAGTGCTACCAGCTAGTAAAAGGAAATGCTATGGGTAAACCTGGGCCTTTCTTTTCAGTGGTGACAGAATTTCACCTGTAGCTGAGAGAGGTGTTTGCAAACAAGTAGAATGCTCTTCAGTGCCCTTCTGTCAATGAAATGAAAAATCTGAATTTACTAGAAAGTCTCAGTGTCAGGAAATCCAAAGTCAGTGAACATGCTGGGCTATGACCACCGCAGCAGGAGAAGATATTGCAGTGAAACTGCTAATTTTCTATGTAGACCCTTCTAGATCACAAGCCCTGACACCATGGGATGGATGGACTATGCCTCTCTTCCCATGAATATTCGTTCACATGGGAAATTCCTCTACGTACTTGTCTTAATTGAGAAGCTGTCTTGTTTTGTGTTTTTTGTTTTATTTTGTTCTTTTTGTGTGTGACAAAGTCTCCCTACATAACCTAGGCTAGCGTTGAATATATAGTAATCTTCCTGCTTCAGCCTCGTGAGGGATGGGATTAGAGGCATGCACCACCACCAGCCAGCAGGAAATGGATTTTGTTTTTTGTCTTCTCTTTATGATGATGATGATGTGATGACTATTATCACATATAACAAGGACATTTCCCTGAGTCTATATTTATTTTACCTAGTGAACATTGCTGAAAGTCTTACAAAAATAATATGATAGGTCTTGCAAGCACCACCTTGACCCCTCTGCTGGCAGCTGTTGCCAGTCTCAGTTTCTTCCCCTGTTCCTTATCAGAACCTGTTATTTGACTTTTCTTATATTATGGGCTATGCTACTTGTTTTCAGAGATATTCTTATGGACCACACATGTATCTCCTCTCCAGGTGTTTTTATTTTATTTTATTTTTTTAATTTTTAACTTTTAAATTAAAAAAAAAATTTTTTTTGAAGCAAGGTCTCACTATGTAGTACAGACTGGCTTTGAGCTCTTTTATGTAACCCATGCTGGCCTCAAACTCACACTGATCCTCTTGCTTCAGCCTCCCAAGTGTTGGGATTACATGCCCTACTGTTATTTTTTTAAATTTTATTGGTGCATCTTAGATATACATAATGATCACATTCATCATAGGAAATTTGTACCCAAACATGACATATCTTACTTCTTTTTTCCCCCATTCTTCTTCCTTCCCTTATCCTTTCCTTATCCCAGCTGTTTTTAAATCTGAAAAAGTTGCAAAGATTCAGGAACTCTCAGAACTAGAGGAAGAAAGAAAGTGTCCAGTCTCCTCTTGCTGCTGCTGAGACCTCGCTTGCCAGGAAGGAAAGCACTGGTCCCAACTCTCACTGTGAGCTGAAACCAAAATCTAGTACTAATATCCTACTTTTGTGCCATGACAACCTGTTCCTAATTCCCTTGATATCCTAGAAACCAGCACTTTGAACTTTGGAAACATTGTATTTAGCATAGTCATGATTTCACCCATCATCCATATTTTATTAAAAAATCTTTAATATTTAGGACAGAATAATAAATGCAGTAAGGATCCAAGGTAAATTTTCATCCTAAAAGAGCTTGTATGATACGGTTTCCTGACCTTTTGTTACAGTCATTCAAAAGGTGGAAGAAAGCAGATGTTTAATTTTCAATTGCAATTAATATAGAACTATAAGGTTCTGAGAAAGTAAAGGATCATGGTGATTGGGGAAGTGAGAAAGGGTTCTTAGTGGAAAAGGGATACAAACAGGTTCAAAGCATGAACAGATGGCTTTGTAATAATGCAACAGAGTCAGATGGTGAAACCAGACAAGTAGTGAGCTGGTGAGAGAGAGGTGGAGGTGGGAAAGTGTTGCGGGATACAAGAAAGAGATGCGTCTAGTTGGAACACCATGAAGGTAGATGCCATGATTTGATCTTCGAGTTATAGACCCCAAAGAGCAGCTGATTTAAAGCAAAATTAGGAGTTCAAGGGAGACAGCTTGTATCTTTGGTAGAACAGTTTCTTAGTTATGCAATCTTGGGCAAGTCTGTCCTTCTCTCAGCTTTCACTTCCACATCTATAGAAAAATAATAATAATATCTGATGGCCTGGATCAAATATTATTTCATGTGGCCATGAGGGTCACATAAAATATTATACCAGAATGAGTTCTGGGAAGAGTTGACGAGAATGCAGATAAAAGGGGACATTGTGTTTTTGGCTTTTTTTTTTTTTTCAGTAACTTTGGTCATTCTTTTCCAGTAATCATGTAAGAGAAATTGCTTGGAATTTTATAATCAGAATATCAGGATTTATTTAACGTGACTAATATTCATTACAGTAATAACAGCAGTCAGGGCTGGTGTAGTGGAAAATTATGCTTGTTGGAGACTGAGCAGGGTTTGGATGTTGGCTCCACTCTGCACTAGCTGTCTGACCTTGGCACATTGCTCAATAAGAGAAGTGAGTCTCTTGTCTCTTAAAGTTGCATGGTAACAACTGTTCTGTAGCATGTCATGAAATATAAATGTGGGAGTCGGTTAGGTGAAACGTCAGCACATAGTAGGTGTTGGAGGTTTCCTCCCTTCTTGTGTGTACACAGAGACACCATATCCTGTGTGTCAGCTTGTTTATAGAGACTCCAGTGCTCATTAAAAAAAGATCTGGATGTAACTGTAAAATACAAATTGAGGACATTTTCCCAAGTTACTTTCATTCTTAAACTACTAACTTTTGGAGAGGATGGTTAACAGAGTTGGTATTTTTAAATAAAGACCACACCACTTATATCAGACTGAATGAGCTGTATGCTACTTTATTTTGAAAATGACCCAGATGTCTAACTGTGTTACAGGACATGTTTACTCACAGACCCTCCCCCGCAGTATTGGGACTAGTCGGGATGAGTCATGAATCAGTCTTGTTGAAGTTACTAGATATTTCAACCATTTCCAGCTCCCGTGCTTGCTTCTTGTAGATACACAAATATGCATGTCCAGGCTTATTGTTAGCATGGTCTGATTTTTTCTGAATTAATCTGGGTTTCCTTCTTCATTTTTCTCTTCTGAGCCAAGTCCAACTTAGTCCCGAGTTCTAACTTTGAACCTTGTGCACCTGTCACTTTTGTTTTTAAGAACAGAATTAGGGGTGACTGGAATTCATAGGAAAAACTATTCATGGTCCCTGTTAGGAAAGTTAATGAAGAACTCATAGGGTGACTTATGAGGAACAGGACCACTACAGTCTAGCAAATAAACAAAAATACAGAATATTTCAGCCAAGCCATTTAACAAAAAGTTCTGTAATCTTGCACGAGACTTAGCTGCCTCTCTATAAAATAAGGATGAAAGGTACTGAGCAGTTTAGAAGACTCAATGAAGTAGTATATTTCCCCCCTTTGAAAGAGCACTTGGCACATAGTAAGCACTGAAAACAGCATATGTTTGTGTTGCTGTGCTTTGGGTGTTTCACTTCCTTGGGAAATCTTCTCACCTCTTACGTGCATATCCCAAATCCCCAGCCCTCTCTCAATATGGAGATTTTGCACTAGAATCACAGGGCTGGTGTAGGAGGCAGAAGTGACCTAATTCATAACTCTCAGTGACCAAGCTCTCTCAAGTTCCAGGTTTTAAAAGTTTTGTTTTAATTCCAAAAGGTCTGCACATACTAAATGCTAATGTATTTCTTTTCCCAAGAGATAAGCAGCATGCCACACTGTGTTTATGCATTTACAACAAAAAGCAAAGTTGTGCCTGGGATCTCATGTCAGGGCTCATTGAATACTGAGGAAGGAAGGAACTGGAGGCCAATGGAGGAGCCCATAATGTGCTCAGACCACACCAAGCATGCTGTCTCCTGGTCTGGGACTCTTGCCTCAGCATATCCCATATCCTCAGGCTTTACAGGTGAGAGTTGATACCCTTTTGGGACAACATTCCTAAGGGGGTAGTTCTCCAACGTGCCCATGTCTGAGGGCTCCCTCTGTCACTCCTTTTCTAAATTTGTATTCCTATTTCCCATTTCATGGACAGATGGGAGCCTTGGATACTTGTAAGGCCTCATCAGGAGAATATTGGATTTATTGCACCCTAGTTTGACATGTCCAGCCCCATCATTCCCTTTTTCTGTCCTTGGATGATGTTGATCACTCTAGGAGCCTCAGCACTTGATCAAATGCCCCTATGAGTCAGGAAACAAAGCTGGTTAGGGTGTGAGTGAAGGTCTGACTGACAAGCAACCATTCATCTTGTTTTAATGAATGATGCTTCACTAAACGGATTGCATCTCAGCTTGTTCCTTCACAGGGATCACAGGGAAGTTTTCCTGCATTTGAGAGGGAACCCCACACCTCCACTGTCACTTCCAGAAGACATAAAACCAGTAAGGGCATGAACAGCAGTATCTTTTACCCACAGATTGGTTGGCCTAGGTAAAGCAGGCTTGCATTTCTCCTTTTTTGAAGGAATATTTTAAGTCTTTCTTCTTCCTCTTTTGCATCTCCTTCATTCTTTTTTCTCTATTTTAGGTTGCTGTAGTGGTCTGGTGGCAAAAAGGGCTGGGAGAACACAGTTATTCTATCAAACTTTTCATGTTTGTGATTCTCACCTTTTCTGAGTTCAGACAGCAAACTACGGCTCTTAGTCTTGAGCTTGACTTGTGACTACTGAATGATTTTTATGGCTGCAGAGGACAATGGTGACTGTAATTCCACAGAAGCATGAAATGTCTCAGAATTGTACACAGAGTGGAAGAGAGACATGAGGGAAAGCCCCTTTCCTCAGGATCCATGCAGAAAAACACAGTTTGCCTGTGGTTTGGCTACATATGAAGAAAGAGATGACTGGGTTCTTCCAGTAATTAGTGCCCAGCATGAAGTAATACACTTCCCTTCTCTTATTTTGAATTCTTCATCTATGAAATGGCACATTCTAAGGGCTGCCTTTGCTTAGAAATTCTCAAATCAGACAATGTAATCATGTTCTTGGTTAATGAAGACTACAGTATACATGGGTAGAGGTACAAATGCATTGATGCTGAGCTTACCTAGGGAAATAAGAGACAGTCTTACTTTTAGAGGATTGGTCAGCTCCTATGTCTAAGAGGGTACAATGTTTTCAGTGTATCGATAATTATGCCCTATGTTCAGTTGAAAAAGAATCCTGCTCGTATCACTCAGGTCCCAAGGGTGGACTAGTGATGGTCCCCCACAAATGGGTAGTCTGCATGTCTGCTATTTTATTTTCCCTCAGGTCTTGAATGTGGCATCCTCTTTCCAAAAATCAATTTGAATTTAATTCTACTTTTAACAGGCTGACATACAATGTCACTCCTTCCAGCAGCATTTCTCCATACTTGAACTCTTTGATTGTCACATGACTCTGGGAGAGGTATCATTGTGTTAGCCTCAGGATACACAAAGCTTGGAGAAGTTATTAGGCTTGTTAAAGGTCATCCAGAGAGATCTACCTCCACTGTCACCATTGTACTTACTGTAAATAAATTTGTTATTTGCCTAAGCTTAGGTGGTTTGTATGAGGCCATGTTCCAGACTAAATTCCAGACGTTGCTATATTGACACATATTGGTGATGATGTAATACTTGATTATCCTCGCCAACTTTAGTATTGTTTAGTTAGCATTTACATCAATTATGTGACCAACATAAAATCCGGCATCAAAGTCCAGTCTTCTAAAATACCTCCTGTGTCTGAAACATGGCTGTTATAACTTGTGAAATGCATGTGATTTGTCTTTAGTTAATTGTGTTTCAAGCATAAGACAAACCCCAATGCTGCTGGGAGCTGTGTGTTCTGCTCATTGTGGTCAGTTGTACTATTTATCATTTGTGACTTTCAAGAAAAAAAAAGAGAAAGCTGCAGGTCAGAGAAAGCTGCGGGTCCCAGAACACCATTGGTATATTGCGAAAGCAGTAGTAGGGCATGATTTGATCACATCACTGTTGAGGCAATTTTGAATGTCACGTTACACTTCCAAGTTACTGTACTTTCTTACCTAGCAGAAGAGTCTTCATGCCTCAGTGATAATTAGTAAACACTTGAGTTCCTGAGACTGTCAAAGCAAATGTGTAGAACTCCCAGATCTTAGGGAAAGGTTTGTTTGACTCTTTGTGTGTGTGTGTGTGTGTGTGTGTGTGTGTGTGTGTGTGAGAGAGAGAGAGAGAGAGAGAGAGAGAGAGAGAGAGAGAGAGAGAATGTGCCAGCTCAGTACCCAGTACTATGCAAAGTACTGGGTGTACTCCTTTGAATATTGCACTAG
This sequence comes from Cavia porcellus, assembly GCF_034190915.1. Taxonomy (NCBI): domain Eukaryota; kingdom Metazoa; phylum Chordata; class Mammalia; order Rodentia; family Caviidae; genus Cavia; species Cavia porcellus. The sequence goes on along the minus strand of NW_026947484.1, from coordinate 171,920,698 downwards.
AGATGAGTCTGCTGCCTTGGAATTTCCACAACATAAGGAATTAGCTAGTTAGGTAGGTGTCACTATAGAAAAGTCCAATGCTGAGGGAACACAGCGGGTGGCTGTGGGATCAGACAAAAGACATGGGAGTTTTTTTTAGGCTGACACCTAAAGGATGAATCATATTAACCAAATGAGTCTAGCCCAGTTTTTGAGAAAACAGGTGTGCTGATATTTACCTTCTGCCCCTAAAAGTCTCTAAACTCCAACTTCAAAAAGGTAAATGGGAAAAATAGCAACTGCATAGTTCTTGGTAAAATGTATCTCTTTAGAGGTAGAGTTCCTTATTCTAAAATTATTTTAGTCTTTGGTTTGGGGTACTACTCAGGTACTTTTCGTTTTGTGAAATGAGAAGCATCATAGTGCAGTGTTTTCTCTTTTAAATGCTTTATTTTTTTCATCAAGATTAAAAGTCTCTCACTTCCAACTCAATTTCTTTTAATAATCCAAAGGTCTGAGACTCTACTATAGCCACATCTCTGAATCAACCTCCCTCCCAATTCCAACTCTTAAGGATCCTCCACCCTACACACCACCTGATGTCATCATGTTTCTATCCCCAGAGCTGAAGACCTGAGATTTTCCTCAAGGTTGACCTCCTAGGAAACTCAGGGGAAGGCATGACCTCAAAAGACTCATTTCTTGCTGGGCTTAGGATTGTAGCACCAATAAGAGGGGCCGATATGTAGTACCTAAAACTGACAAAAGAAAACTTCTATAATGGAATACTTGAGAAACCAGACTCCGTATTCCAGTTTCTCTCTCTCCTGCTATACTCAGCATCAAATTTTTTCCCATGAATGAATGCCACTATTACTAAATGTTCTTATGTTTTTCTCCCTTTTCTGCAAGACATTGTCAATGCTTCCTTCTCCACTTACATCCCTCCTGTAGTCCTCCAAAAGCACTGTGGGAAACATAAGCCAGATAGCTCTGTTCTCTTCCATAAATCTATGTTCAGATCTTTCAGGACACTTCCCATTCTGCATAACCTGGTATTCATGACCCTTCCTGATGTAGCCACTGCTGACCCTGCCTCACCTTGGGAAGGCCCTACATGTTCCCAACTCTGCAACACTTGCAAGTAAGGACTACACTTTACACCTTCTTGTTCTCTTTCTGTATTCTGAGTTTTCTAGAGCTTGTGCTACATTCCCCACTTCCCACAACTTACCAACATCCAAGCAATGTTTACTGTTTATATGAAAAACTCACTAGTATCTTACCCATATGCAGCTGGGTAAATGAATGCTCCTATCACATTAAATGTACCCTCTATCATAACACAAATCTTAAAAAAAAAGAGAGACTAATGATTAAGGATATGATTTTGGAATACAAAAGACTAGACATCATATGTTACATGTAGCACTTATGAGTGAGGGGACCTTGGGAAAATGGGGTCACTTCACCTAGCCATAGATTTTTACCTATCAATTACGGATAAACATAATTAAATCTTAGATTTTTGTAAAGTTTCAAAGAGATAACATTTTTTAAAAGTACTTCAACATGCTACTATACAGTAGGTTACTCAAAGTTGTAAGACTTACTAGTATCTGTTTCTTTCACATCATTCAGGAAATTTCAGATTCTTTGATAATGAAATATACTTCTCTGTTATATTGGTGTGCCTGGTTTTGAGCTTAAAGCAAAATATGTGATAGAATCTCAATAAGGGTTGATGAATAAAACTGGGAACTAATGAATGATATACAGACAGGAAGGAAGTTAGGAAGGAAGGAGGGAAAGAATTGAGGCAGGCAAGGAGGGCAAGGAAAGCAAAAGGGGAATAATGAAAGAATGACAATAAAAGAATGAAAGAATGATCAACTCAAACATTGGTTGTCTTTTATTCTTGTAATTCATGCCGTTAGCTTTTTCTTACTTGTATGTCAAACTACCATACAAAAGCTATTACTCTAAAAACCAAACATTCAAGATTCCAAGAATTCAATAAAGGCCCAAACATTTTTTTCCTGTATATCCTTTTATAGAGAAGAAAAGTTAGATTTAGGCATTTTTGATGATGAAACTAAGCAAGACAATAACATCCAAATCATTAGGGATAAAGTACAAAATTCAGGCCTTAGAACTGGTTACAGCTTGGAGAAAGCTTGTTATTTGGAACAAGGATATGGATGCAATAAACATTCTGAGGTTTATCTTTCTTTAATGACTTGCCTTGAGTGGCTTTGATCTTTATATTTGATAATCATTTTCAAATGGTCTAGTGTGTTTTGAAAATGGAATGGAGGTTTCTGGATTTGTGAGGCTCCTTGAAAATGACAAGTTGCAAACAGAATTTGGAAATGGGCAATGTTGCAGAGCTTACTCTGTGAGTGGGAGAAGCAGGGCAACTCCTGAGAGGAAGACAAACACATTGATCAAGTATGAGAACCAGGGTTTGGTAATGAGATGGAAACCCAGCAGGCACTGAGAGCTGAGGCCATTTCCATCTACAAGCAGCATTCAAAGGGGGCATATTGTCTGTGAGTTGGTTATGCTTCTAGCCCTTTCTGTTTATTGCCACATTGAATTTTATATCCTCCTTTCTAGGTCAAATTTTATAATCCCCATTTTACAGATGAGGAAATTCAGATCCAAAGAGACTGAGTCACTTGTTTAAGGTCACTTGGAAGAAGAGGGATGATTCAAACCCAAGCCTATATCTCCCTAAAAGTAGCACTGTACTGACATTCTGTTTACCCTAAAAAACTGACCTTAACCTAGAATAGGTCCACTGTCAGCCATTGCTTAGTTCAGAGAAGCCCTCACAGTGTCAGAGCCGCTGTAGGTGACAAGCACCATCTCTGTGTCCAGCCTGCACTCATCAAAAGGCCAGAGAGCAGGACTTTAGCATGGCAGTTTCACCTGTGCAGTGGAAAAGTTAACTGAACAGTGACCTGCTTTGAACAGGAATAGAAATTGAGACTAACGAGTCTTGATCTTGGCTCACTGTGAGCTCTGCCTCTGACCAATCTTCTTTACAATGAGTGTGCTATGTTTCTAGGCTTGAAAAAGCTCAGGCCTTCCCGCACTTTTTCCCATGATTTCATTTAAGGGATTTGTTGTTGTTTTGCATTTTGAATGTGGTTCCCTTTTGCTTCCCTTTCAATAAAACAGGCCCTGACAGCCCTCCCATTCAGATTATTACAGAGTTGTACCATCTCAGTCCAGTGCATTTAGGAAATATGTTGTTGGCACTCACCAGCGAGTGAGATGCATAAAGGAAATATTCTAATGACAGTTGAGTTGAGAGAGCTTTGATCTCCCTCCAGAACTGCACTCATGGCTTTGAAATGCAGTTCTGGCAAAGGGGTAAAGTCTAGGCGCCTTGGCAATCAGGGCTGGGCCCCCTGAAACAGACATTCCAGGGGACCCACAACCTCCACTGTGGAATCCAGGTGCATGAGTTCTATACAGAAAAACAGACACTGCGACAGCAGTCTTAGGAGGCAACTTTGAAAAGAAGATGTGAATTAGGAGGAACATTCCAATACATCTCAGCATTGCCCAGATATGTTGGTTGTGCTTTTGTTTGTTTTTCTGGCAAAGTCGGGAATGCGGGCCTGGGATGGGAGGTTATGGTCAAATATGTTTGAGAACACTTTAGATACCTTTTATACCTGTTATGAATCTTGTATATTTAAGGCTCTGAGCATTTTTACAATAAAAATATATGTATTTAACTTTACTAAACAGAATATAACCTGAATCCATTGCTTTGAAAACTCTTTTCTTTAAATATGTATCTGTTTTTGTGTATTTAGCCCTCTTGTCAGCTGTGAACTGGACAGTCCTGATCTGGTTCACCAACGCACTGAACAGATGTGGATCCTGAGCCACAAAGCAGGCTGCAGTGGTCAGTGAGAAAAGGCCAGGTGAAGGTCTGAACAGAGGAGTCCAGCCGAGGAAGACAGTAGGGGCTGCACCCTTACCATGGTTGGCTGCCTCGGCATCAGGGAACCGTTAGGTTTTACTAACTGGTATAAAAGTGCTGAAAATATATAGGCGGCAGAGTAGAGCATAGAAGTCTATTGCCAGGCCCTCCTGTTCCCCATATTTGATCTGTGACCTTGAGTCACATCACTTTCCTGCGCAGACAGCACTATAATGAAAGTAACTGACTTTGATAAGCGAGTATCTTTCTTCCAGAAGTCTTGAAGCCAGGCACATTGTGTGCCTTGCAGTAGCCCTCTTAACATCCCTGAGATGTGGTTGCCCTCTTTTAATTTTTAAATGTGAAGGCGATCAGGAAAAGAAACATGGATTACTTCATCTATAAGCTAGGCTTTGTAAGCAGGGAGGCTGTTTCATTTTTTGTTGTTGTTGTTGTTTATTAGTTTGTTTTTTGTTTATTTGTTTGAGACAGGATCTTATTATGGAGCCCAGGCTGACCTCAAACTTGTTATCCTCTGACCTCTGCCTCCTGAATGGTGGGATTAGAGACACTCATCAGTATTCTTGGCATAAGTGGAAAAGATTTAAAGTGGTTAAAATTCAAGAAAAGAGGAAAACTAATGGTTATGGAATGACGGTAATAGAGAAAAGTTCTCGGGAAAATGAAAACCTGAGTGACTAAGGTTTTGGGAAGAGGAAGAAGGTTGGATACTAGGGAAGAGGGGAAAGAAACGTTGAAAGTACAGACTGGGAGAACAATGTGTGGGGGCCTTCCAGCTCAGTTCTATCCCAAGAAGAGGAAATAGGAAGTTAGGACACAGAGAGGACCTGACATTTCCTGGATGTGTGCGTCACTGGGCTGGGCTGTCTCATTTAATTCTGCTGATGTCCCCGTGAGCTAACAGACTCAGGGACTGAAAACAGCTTGCCTATGGTTATGGGGCTATCTGTCAATTGCTGACTAGTACTGGAACATGAAATACTTTCAATAGTATTTTGAATGTAGGTTGATTTTCATGGGGTGTGAGTAAGAATTTTCTACAATAAGTGTGACCAATGTTCAATAAGTACACAGGACCAGCCTTGCTACAGTTGCAGAATGGAAAATGAAGGAGCCCTGTGCAAATCATTTCTTTTCCTCATTATCAATATTATTAATTCTATTGTTTCTTCTACATTTCACATCTTGTGCTTTCTCTTCCTGTTGGCAAAAGGGGAAAAACCATCTTCAAGGTATAAAGAAAGAAAAATAAATACTCATTTGAATTCCTGCCCCTTGGTCTCTCCTGCTACCAATGCATTTGAGAGACACTCAAATCAGTAGGAAGCCCTTGATCGGCAGAAGGAAGACTTTTAGCCACAGAGGTGTTTTTCTTTTGAGTGGGCTCCCAAGAGAGAGAAAGGCCAGTGGGACGAGGGTCCTGGCTAGCTGCTATGGATTCTTTCCCCTTTGGGAAATGAGAAAACCCCATACACAAGCCAGGAATAGTCTCTAACTCTCACTTTTCTGCTTTGGGCTGGGATGATTATCATCCCTTGAAAAGATTGGCATTGCAATTATCACTGAATAAACAACCAGTTAAGCTGTCTCCCCTGCCCCTGCCCCACCCCGTGCACTGCACTCATGAAGCCTACACATCACAAAGCAATGGGGCAGAGGTGGCTTTCTCTAAAAACATTTGTGTTCTCTGCTGAGAACACTGGATGGAAGTGGACAAATCAATTAGGGGGGAAAAATGTGTGAAGGGCTGATCCAAGAAAATCTTGGTTCCTTTTTGTTTTCATTCTCCTCCCACATGTTTCCCTTTGCACCAAGGGCCTGGGTGAGCTTGAAGTGAGGTGGAGGCCAGAGTCGAGGACATCTAGGTTGACACTTGACCTTAACACTCTGTGTTCTCGGAACCCCTGTTTCTTAATCTTCAAGAGGGGGTAGATGATAGGAATAGCTAAATGCATACTGATGGTTTGCATATCAGGCTTTACTCTACACTCCTTACATTTCACTTATTAGCTTCCTTGATATACTGAACAACTCTGGATTGAATACTGTTATCACCCTTCTTATATCTAGAAAGAAACTAGAACACAGGAGCTGAAGTCATTTACATAGGGTGGCCCACACATCCAGTGCAAAGACTGGAGTCAGTCATAGTCTTATGGCTTTAAAACAAGTCACTTCTGCACCAGAGATGAGGCATCACAAATAGCAGACATGAGATAATGCATGTACACAGCGTGATCAGAAAATAAGGTCAGTTGTGAAGGGTGGGTTTTTTTTCCTTTTAATTTATTACAGTAAAAGACACATTGCCATTCATTCCCCTCATAATACTTCCCCCTCACTTTGAACTTATCTATTTCATCATTCTTTCCATTTTCTGAAGCAGTTCTGGAAGTCCTCTTTCAGGAGTGTCTTCTGGGAATAAAACTCACAACCTTACACTTGCTGGGCAGGCACTTATATGGCTGGGCTAAATCCCAGCCCCCTCAGTGTACTGAATTGATTCGTTTTGATTTTGGGAAAGAGCCAGAAGTTACACGGTGCCAGATCCAATGAATAAGACGGATGAGAACACATTGTCATGTTTCTACAAGCCTGTCTTTCCATTGGATGCCACTCAACAACAGCGTTCATCGCAACAGTGTTCATTTGTTTGTTTGTTTGGTTGGTTGGTTTTTAATCATATTTTGTAAAGATGCTTATGAGAGAGAACTTTGAGATCTGCTTCAGAAAGTGGGACAAGAAGGAGGAGATGTGTGTTTGAAGCAAGGGGGAGTATTTAAAGTGGATTAATGGCAATATGTCTTTCACCAACAATTTCTTTAATGTAAACATACACTATATTTTTTGATCAGGTGTATCTACTACAGGGATTGGCATATAGCAAGTGCTTCACAAATGGTGTTATTCTGCACCATTTCCTTCTCTGAAGACAGAGCCCACTGGTTAGAACCTCTCCTGAGGCCTCCAATCTAAGTAGCTAAACGTGGGTACTTTGTGAAGAGAACTCAGCAGAAAGACTTGTGATCAATATTAAGCTTGTGTGGTTGTCACTGGGGTTAGCTAGTTCAAGCCCCATCTTTATTTCCAAACCACATTAACTTTTTTATTGATAAATCATAGAAAATGTGGCCATATGGATGTTTGGTTTCGTGAGCATGGGGCTCTCTATGACATGAGTAGCTACAAAAATACCCCAGGTACTATACAGATCGTGTTTTGTTGTTTCTTTGCTTCTTTTGAGACTGTGTAGTGCAGGCTAGTCTTGAACTCACTTATGTAGCATAGGCTGGCCTCACAATTATGACAATTCCCCTGCCTCAGCATCCTGAGTGCTGGAATTACAGTTATGCACCACTATTTCTGGCTACATACCCTGTTTATATTAGCATAGAGGTGTAGGTTTGAAACCCACAGAAATGCCGTGTACAGCTTCAGACAGTAGTTGCTAGTCCTAATGTGCTGATAAAAAACAAAACAAAAACCAGAAACCTTGCAATCAGAAATGGCAGAAGACAGGAACGTTTTAGCTTTCTTTTCCTCGTGTAAATTTCATTTCATTAATGTTTACTGGATGCTTGCCAAGTGTCAAGCACTAAACAGAAAAGTGAGTATCCAGAGAGAAATAAAGTGGCTTCCTTGCTTCCAGGTATCCATAGAAGAAAGCAATCCCAGGACTATGGGAGACTGAGACAGTTCAGGAGAAGTAACAGAAAGATCTGAGGCTAAGGAAGCAGGGTCTTGCAGGCCATGCTGGTTAACATGAACTTTATTCTTCCATAGGCTTTTCTGTTACTCCAAGAAAGAAAGAGAAAAGAACCATTACTAATGTATGCTACTAGGCAAACTCTATGAGAGCTCCAGGGAAATATGGAGTTATGAAAAAGGAGATTGCCAGCAACTGGCTGCATTTCCTTAGCAAATTATGAAGGTCTTCTGAGTCTCTATGTCCTCTGAAAAATGAAGAGCAACACTACTTATGTCCTGGCTATTTAAAAGACTAAAACAAATAATCCATGTAAAGTTGGAACACATGGAAAGGCCCAAAGAATCCATGAGATATCATAATTCATTGATAGGTCGATTCCTTAGGCTGCTTGTTTTCTTATGTATATATGATTTTATTCTTTAATTCATGGATCCGTTTCCAACTTTACCCATAAATAATTGTATGACATTAGCATGACCCCTGATGTGTGATAACAGACAAAATGGGAACTGCGAGGAACATGAGCGAGCTAGGAGCATCTCACTATTTAGAAAATGAGCTATGGAGAAATATGACTGTGGCTGAGCCAGAGAATCAGGCACCACCCATGCAAAGCGTTTCTATCCTGACAAAAGGGCTCTATTTCCCTTCCACTTTAGGCGCCTGAAATATGCCAATGGCTTTGCAAAGTACCTCTCCAAACATATTTATGGCACATGGGATAATTCATGTGTAAGATATCACTCTATAATGACAACCCCCAAATGCAATCTCACTCTCCAGTCCATTTTACAGATGAAGAAATAGAGTTTTACTGAATGCAAAAGTGTCTGTGAGTGGTAGAGTGATGCCTCCATGAAAAGAGAAGAGGTTTTAAGGCCAGTATTAACCTTGAACCCCATTTCTGCACCTTTGGGTAATCTACTGAAAGCATTAGGGTCAGTGTTACTCATCTTGGAAACAGAATACTATTGCCACCTTCAAGGTGAATGTAGATCTTCAAAACAGCTCCCAGTGCATCTCCATGCCATGATTAGAATACATGATATCACATCCATAAACTGTGATCTTAAGCAATACTATTATGCGGCCCTGTTTTCAGTCAGTATAGCAATCTTTAACTATGGAAGTGTTAACTATAGATAAGTCTAGGTTCAAAAACAAATCCTGCTGTTTTTAAACTAAGCCACATTGGCAAGTCTCTTAGAATCAAGGATTTACTTTTTCTTAACTGTAAAATAGGGTCATCTTATAATGTTATTGGAGATGTTCAGTGAACTGTTGTTTACAAAGAGTTTAGTGGAGTGTCTGGCATATAATAGCTCTTAATGATTTGGGAGTACCTGTAATTTGAAGAGTACCTTTTATGAAAGGTGATGGCAGCCAAGGTTATTTTCTTTTTGTTACAGAGCCTACTTGGATGTTAATGAACTGAAGAACATTCTTAGACTGGATGGATCGACACACCTCAATATATTCTTTGCAAACTCCTCAGAAGAAGAGTTGGCAGGAGTAGCAACTTGGCCATGGGACAAGGAAGCCCTGATGCACTTAGGTGAGTCCTAGAAACTTCCACAGGCAGGATGTCCAGTAAGACAGTAACCAATTTAATACTGAGGATGAAAATCTCCAGGGCCCAGAGGTGCAGATTGTAATGGTCATGATGAAAAACCTACTTATTTATTAATTTACAAAACTCAGTAGCATTCCTTATCTCATTTAAACACCAAGAAATGCTGTGAGCAAAATAGCACAACACCATTCTTCATGTTCTGCTAATAGGAAAACTCAGACCCAAAGAGGTAATGGAGTTTTCCATGATTATACCCTCGACAGGGACAGAGCCACAACTAAAATGCAAGTTCCTGACTCTGAATATGGATTGCTTTCTCTTTATACCTCCTGCTTCTTAGTTTCCACAAATATCTCAGCCCAGGGACCACATTCCACTGGCACAGGAAATCTTGTGCTGGCTTGAAAGACACCACAAAGGCAAGAGAAAGGAATCTGTGAGAACTCATTGTTCCTCCATGCTTTGCCCACCAACACCACCGGGAGCTCTTCTTGTATTTAAATTATGCATACCTATACATAAGACATACGCTTATGCAAGCCAGTCACCACTAGTCCAAAATGACTATCGTTTCTGATTCAGGAATTGTAAGTAAACACACTAGTTCTATAATATTTTGTTTTCCATGCTCTTGGAATATATATGCTCTCATATATAGATGCCTTTTTTACTTGTGCATATTTGAAGACATAGAATATATGCAATTGTATGTTCTTTTCTCTTGCTATTTTTCTATCTGCACTTTTCTGTGTTGCAGATCTCTTAAAACTACTCCCTGCCTGACTTTTCCCCCCTGAATGTCACAAAAGAAAAATATCCTTTAGGTTATTTACACCTCACTAAAGGTATGAATAATCACATAATATTCTACAGAGGAAGGACGCTATAATTGAGTCAATTAACCACTTTCCCTTTGGTAGAATACTCATGTTCACAACAATGAATTCTGCATACATCTTTATCTGAGAAAGATAGGACTCAGCAGAGGGAGTGTAATGATGTATACTCAGGCCCTTCTGATGCCTCCTGCCACATACCCATAGTCCAGGAGCTGTTCTAAATCTGTTATCTTGGAGACAAGAGATTCTGCAACTTCAAATGAAAATGTTGTACTGTTTCAAACCATAGACTTAGCTCCTTCCAGTCTGCTCTTATATCTCAAACTTTGTAAGGAAATGAAACGTGTATGTGTGTGCACGCACCTGTGTGCTTGTTCATGTGTGTGTGTGTGTGTGTGTCTGTGTGTGTGTGTGCGTGTGTGTGTGTGTGTGTGTGTGTGTTATAAATACAGGAAAATGCAAAGGCAAATATCTATTTGATACCAACTGGAGTGATTTTTTTCTCCTACGAGACATTTGGCAATGTCTAGTGGCATTTTTGGAAGTTGTAAATGAGGTCACGCCACTAGGTAGAAGCTGGAAATCGTGCTACATATCCTATAATGTCCAAAGAAAATTACATTTAAAAAATGTCAATAATACTAAGATCGAGAAGCCTTGAGATAGATGATAGGTGGGATATTGACATCCACAGACAGAGAGGGACTGGGCAATTTAGGCAGTTAAAAGTGATCACCTCATACAACATGCCTGCTATGATGTTTAAGGATTATACAAGACCAAAGCAAAAACATACAATTATTCTTAGCTACGACTTAGCAGTGTGGGCTTTGTTAAGTCACTTTCTTTCCTCCAGTCACAGTTTCTTAAGATTTTAAATAGAGAGGTTAAAACAGATAGCATCTAAAGACCCTTCTCAGCTCTGAAATTCTGTGCTATTGGAAAAGAAACCAGAAAGTCTATGGTCACAGTCTGAGAAAGATTGAACAGCAGACTTCTAAAGTTAGAGAAAAATAGCCCTGATAATTCCATGAATGTTGAAGACTGGCTGAGAGCCAGGAATATGGGAGGCTATAAATCCATAGCATGTTATAGTATTTCAGGATGATGTCAGGCTGAAGCTATTTCACCTTTTAAGCGAAGCAGTGAAACAGGACTTGGGTGCAATGCTGTCACTCTGTGGGAAAGGATGTTGAGGTAGAACAAACAGAGCCAGCCTAGACATTAAGTCTCCTGTCTTTTCATCATTCCCAGGACTGTCCTGTCCTACTGTTCCCTCAATTCACAAGTTTCATGAAGAGACAGAGAACCATTAACACTATTGTGGATGTGTAGTTTAGAACTCACTAAAGATGCAAAGTCAAAGTCAGTTTCTCAAGATCTTAAGGACTTTATGAAGCAGAACAAGGATTCAGCATGTGTCAGGCTGGCTCCAGCCACCTCCCCATCCTGAAAGATGTTGATCATAAGCTGTTGCTATGCAGTAGCCCCAATCAAACTCAATATATGAGAACCATATTTTTTTACCCTTTTCCTGCTGTTATGCCATGATCCTTGGAAAAAGTTTTGGGTGGGAAGGGGATTATGTTTCATATTGTGATTGACAGAAAATAATTGAGACAGATTTCCTGTCTCCATTTCTCTTCCTCCCTGACTCTGCCTGCCCCTTACACCCCCCAAGCACATGCGCACACTTACCCACATGCTCTTTCATACAATTCTGTCTGTTAGAAGTTTCCCAGCAGTGTGGAATTAATAGACTCCATTAGCTCCATTCCTGAGCAAACTTGCTACCCCAGCAGTTTAGTCCAAGACAAAAGTCCTTCATGCTTATCCTGAGCTTTCCAGTTCAAATCAAGAAGGCCTGCCTCCTTTCCCTTCTTTCTTAAAATGCTGCTCTGTGGCTAAAGTTCCCGCTTGTGATAGTCTAAGACTGAATTTTAATCCTTTAATCCTGAAACATGTTTGGTTTTTAGAGTCTAAATATCTTCCTATATACCTGTATTCATTTTTCCCATGCCTAAAATAAATATAAGATCAAAACTATTCATTGATTCTGCTGAGTTCTGCTCTGCCTACTTCTGGATTTAAGGAGTGTTGTATCTTCTGGGATATTCTATGTAAAGCACTGCTTTTCAAGTAGAGTGTATGGACCAGTCATAAATGACTGATTAAGTGTAGATTGTGATGCTGTGGATCTGAAACAGGAATTGGAAGTCTGCATTTCTATCAAGTCCCCAGGTCACCTTTATACTGCTTGCTTTTACATTGGGTAGATGAGAAGTTGCACACATGATGTAGGTCAGGTGCTATTTTAGCTGCTAACAAATGATTAGTTATACCTCCCAACACTCTTTAAAACAAATATTCAACACACATTTAATGAGATACTATATTCCAGGCCCCGTGATAGACATTAGTAGCACAGCACTGATTAAGAGTTCTGGATTTGGTACTCAAGGATCCTGAGTTCAGATTTCAGTTCCACTCTTACTTTTGGTTATGGGTCAGTTACTTCACCTCTCTGTGAACCCATACTTCCTTTGTTGAGTTGTGAGATGACTAAATGTGATTATATTCATGAAATGTTCAGTGTAGCACGTGAGCATTGGCTTAGGTGAGCACTGTTAGAATGCTGAGTGTAGCTTGTGCTGTCCTTCATGAGTGTTCTCACCTTTAAAATTCAGAGATGGGGAGGTGCGATTCTCAAGTGTTGATTAACTTGCAGGATATCACAGAGTTAGTGAAGTCCAAACAACAACGAAACTAAAGTTTCTGAGCCCCAGCGAGGGTTTCATTAGGGAAAGCACATGTAGAATGTTTATGATGCAAGAGATGCCTTGCATTCTAAGAAAACATTTTCAGCCAAAAGATTTATCAACCTGGAAATCAGAATCCTTGAATTCTAATCATGCCTCTCCTTTTAAATACTTCGCAGTTACATAGGTAAATTGCTTCAAGTTTTCATTTGAAAAATAAAAAGTGGTTGTACAAAATGACTTTTGAGACTCCTGTCTTCCTACTCTGATAACCAGTGATTCATGTCACAGGTGGTAACAATACTCAGTAGAGAAACCTGTTGTTATTTTGGGCTTCATGTCTTTATCCTTGATTCTTGCACCAGGAAGCAGAGTGCCCACCTTGGCTAACACTCTGGTTTTCCCTTTGCAGGTGGCATTGTCTTGAACCCGTCTTTCTATGGCATTCCTGGGCACACCCACACCATGATCCATGAGATTGGACACAGCCTGGGCCTCTACCACATCTTCCGAGGCATCTCAGAAATCCAGTCCTGCAGTGACCCCTGCATGGAGACAGAGCCTTCTTTTGAGACTGGAGATCTCTGCAATGATACCAACCCAGCCCCTAAATACAAGTTTTGCAGCGACCCAGAACCAGGAAATGACACCTGTGGTTTTAATAGCTTCTTCGACACTCCTTACAACAACTTCATGAGCTATGCAGGTAGGGCCCTGCGCTATGGGTGGGTGGCATGGTCCCGTCCTGCATAGGACAGGATGTCAGATAAGGGCTTAAGCCCCTACTCAGGGTAACCTTGAACAAGCTGCTTACCTTGACTAAGACTAAAAGATTTCTTACCCTCAAGAAACATAAGGTTCCTTTCAAGAGCATCTGAGGGCGACAAGGTAGATGTTGCATTTCAAAGCTTCCCAGACCCAAAGCCTGGAAACAGGGGTAGAAAGGCTAGTGACACCAAATACCAGTGGATCATCCTTTCTCTGGGCCTCACTTTTCTCAAGAAAAGAAAACCTTTGAATTTGATCTCCAAGGTCCTTGCTAGTTTTGCATCTGTATTTTTCTCAACTGTTGGATTATTGAACCTTTTCTATTTAATCCAGGTTTCCCTTATATAAACATAAAATGCTCACACCCTTTTTTACTGATTTTTGCAAAGAAAAAAGAAAAAAAGCTTTTGGTTTTACAAATACAAGATTATTACATGAGATTAGAATTGTTTTCCAACTGTATCTTATCACAACCCATTTATAGACCATCAGTGGCAGTATTAAGGACTCATCCTCTAAGTTCTAGGATGCCTTGTTCTCCTTTTAGCACATGGTGCATCAAGGCCACTTTGAGCCCTCTTTGTACCTTTGGCAAGTAAGAACAAGACAGTCCTTTCTAAGGGCAGTCCCAGCTTTCACCACTGGCTCCTTCAGTCAAGTGTGCTTGTAAAAACCACACAGTGAATGTGGAGGCCAATACTGAACCCATCTCTTTCTCCACTGGAACAAGAAAATTCTGTGAAAAGAGAGATTGTATTTAGTATAATAACTGTATTCTCAGACCTAATGGAGTGTCTGGTACTTAGAAAATATTTGGTAGATAGTAAGGAAGAAAGGAGAAAGAATGAAAGAGGGAAGGAGGAAATGAAGGAGGAAAATATGAAAATTCTTATAATAGGTATATATAAATTGATTCTTATCAATAATAATATTTCCACCATATAAAAATTAACTGTCCAGGAAATATTTTCATATTCTCCAAATTATTTTATTCTTACAACAAATCTATAGGGTAGGAACCATCCTCATTTTATAGACAACAGTATTGACGATTACAGGAGTCATTCCCCCAGATCACAAGTGGGGAAATTAAGCAATCTGGATGGTTTTCACATATTGTCTTCCACAAAGCTAGGACAGGGGTCCCATGGGAAGATGGTGGGCCTGGAGATAACTTCGAACCATTTTGCATTTTTGTGGGAATTTACTAATTGCATTTGAAGATATTTGTCTGCTGAACCCCAAAAGATATGATGGCTCCTCTGTTTTATCCTGCTTTACCATTTAAGCGGATGACATCTGGGGACCTCTCCAGTCTAAGAGTCATACAGTCTAAATCTAACATCTCTTGAAAAGTCAGTAACTCACTCCTGCTACCATAGTCTCTTAAAAAGGCCAGGTTTCTGAGTATTTCCTCAAAAGCAAATTCCCACTGGGCTTCCCTTCCCGACCTCACAGACACTTCACATCCGGTGCCCTGTCCCCTCACACAGCAATGCTTACGTTCCATTTCTGTAGCACCTTTCCTTGGCCAGATCAACACACATGAAAAGTAAATAATAACATGAGTTTGGAAGTTTGCCTACCTCTTAGGGGCCTATGAGCTGCCCCTGCTACCAGACCCCCATAAACTAAATCTCTTTCTTGGTTGTTGTTGTTGTTCTCCCTTTTGTACAGATCCAAACGGTGATTGATTTACTGATGTTTTTCTAAAGGAACCCCTCAGCTCAGTGGCCCATTACCAGCAGAACTAATTCACTGAACTACGATAACAAACTTACACCCGCAAAAGCATATTGGAGGCGACTACGAGCTTTGAAATGTTTGTTTTCCTTAGGATCTCTGATAGATGAGGTGACAAAAGCAGCTGGAGGAAATTCAAAATTCAGGATGGAATTGGTTTCTCAGGGCTGAAGAAAGCACAGGGCTCCCTCCTTCAAGAAGAAAGGACAGAGACATTGTGGAGTCTCCTTCTTCCAGTTGCTTTTCCTTCCTGGGTGTTATTTCCTCATACCTGGTCACTAGCAGCCCTGTCCAACAGAACTTGCTACAAAGGTGACCATAATATATGCCTGGCTTTCTAATATGGTGGCCATTAACCATATATTGCAAGTGAGCACTTGAAATAAAACTAGTGCTACTGAAGACCTGTTATTTTAATTAATTTAAACTGAAAAAAAAAAAAAAACACAAGAACAGGTGTCTACCATATTGGTTTTGTAAGCCTATGATAATCCATGATATACTAGACATTGCATGTTAAATTCTCAGAATAAACCACAGAGGATTGTTACGTGCTATTATTATCATGCCTATTTTCTAGATGTAAAAAAATGGTTTAAGTAGCTTTGGTAGCTTATCCAGAGTCACACTTAAAAACTAAAGCAAAAGTTCAGCTTCACTTTTCAAGTCTTTGTCACTGCACTGTCTTTGTGCTTAGATAAAGTGAGCAACAACAGGTATTAGGGCAAGCCCAGATCAGCAGAAAGCACCAGGGGAGCTTAGGGTGAGTTGTTAGATAAGACCTTGGCAGACAAATGGTCCGCAATCCTGATTCCACTTCCTGAAGAAAATAGGGCATACTTAGATGGTGCTCAAAGTCAAGACCTCCTCAAAAATGCAAAATCAAACTCAAAGGCTAAAACAAAAGCAATAAGGTTTCCTCCAGCCTATAGGCTGTGTTGCTATTTTTCTACGTGCCAGAGCCTTTTAACATGCACACGTGCTTTAAACCAGAATCCCATCTCTGAGGAATATATCCGAAAAAAATAAATCAACTAATTGCTTAAAGATTTAGCTATAAGCATGCTCTTAGCAATGTGCATTTCCCAAATATTTATTAGGCATTTACTACATGCCAGACAAAGAAGAATAATGTTTTATATGCAAAAGATTTTAGAAATATCTTACAAGCCCAAAGATAATAGATTATTGAAACAAACCAGAAGATATCTATATGCTAGAACATCATGTAGCCAGTAAAGATGGTTGAGGGAGATGAACAGAAAAGTATAGTAGCATAGTAATTAAGAGTGTGATGGTTGGAGTGAAGAGACAGAACTTGAATCCTATATGTTCCAGAATTTGACACTGGGCAAATCACTTTTTTTTAGTCTATATTACTTCCTCAGTATCATAAAGGATAATTACATTTACCTTGTATATTAGGAGCTATAATCATGCAAATAAGAAATTTAGGGCTGTCTTTGATATCAATTAGTGCTTGATAAATGATAACTATTAGGATTATTTGACTATCAAATGTGAAAAATGTCATAGCCATATGTATAATGTAAGATACACACACACATGTGTGTATATATATATATATCATAAAGAATCACTGTAGACATTCCTATGTATACACACACACACACACACACACACACACACACACACACACATATATATATATATATATATATATATATATATATATATATATGACATTAACTATATTATTTCCAGGTAAGGGATTTAGGGTGATATTCATTTCTTGGTAACATTTTGACATACTCCAAATATTCTACAATAAAATATATATAGTAACATTTATTTACTATTAGGCCTGCTAATATTATCGCTGCTTTTAAGTAAGTTTTGTAATACGCATGCAGTCATCCGTGAGGTAGATATGCTTTAGATGCCCTCTTCAGCACTATGAGCCAGATGACACGGCTGATCCTTCCTTTTCAATGGGTGAAAAGGAGCTATAGCAGCATTCTGTCTGAGGGAATGGAGACCCCAATCTGTGCTCTAACCTCCCACATAAGGCATCTTTCTAGCTACAGGTAGGAATTTGTTCTTAAGAGAAAGGCTCGGTTGACAAGCCCAAGGCTGTAGCAACAGTATAGAAACTTGTGCACCATCCTACCTTGTTCCTGGAGCTGAAGTCTCCAGAGTCCTTTCTGCCTAGGGACAAGGTAAGCACAGAAGGGTCAGGTGAACTACCTAACCCTAACCCTACAAGCTGGTATGCAGTGGCCACAGATACCAGAAGGGAGAAATTTGGGGGGGCTGATTCAAGAAATTATCTAATTGAGACAAAGCATTTATAGTAAATGGAAACCCTTTGGGACCTAACCCAAGATTCAAATAGCAGGAAAGTCTCACCGTGTAGCACAGGCTGGCCTTCAATTTGCTATGTTGCCCAGGCTGTCCTCAAACTCACAGCAATCCTCCTATCTCAGCCTTCTGAGTGCTAGGATTAAAGATGTATGCCACCACATCAGGCCAAAAACAGACAACTTCTGACCCAAGCTTTAAGGTTCTTACTCCCTTACAAAATCCTATTACCTATTTTCAAACTGCAAAAATTTTAGATGATAAATGTCTTCCTGCACCAGCTCATCAAACCCTCACAAACACTCAGGTGATTTTTTTTTTATTTAAAGAGAAAAAAATGCAGTAAAAGGGTACAAGTAATACAGAATTTCAAGAAAAAAAATATACAGTAAGAAATCACTAGTTAATAGATTACATATTGTCATCTTAAAAACAGTTGTCCAAAGTACAAAATTAAAGTATACAAAGTGGACATTCATACAGTGAGATTGCAGACAGTTCTGTTCAATGATCCAACAAAAACTCAGTAATATGGTTTTCTGCCCTACACACTTAAATATACATGCAGTTATATCCTTTGGGCCACTTCATTTTCCTCTCTTTTTTACAATAACAGTTACATTTTTGGGGTTTTATTACTCTCACAGTTCTTATTTAAATGTCCCCAATACAGATTTGAGGAAACTGAATCATGCAGTTACTTCACTTTTCGGTAGTACTGATTAGTATTTTAAGCCATGACTGTGCCTTAAGTTACATAGTTAATCCCTATTATTAGACAGCTATATCAGCTCTGATAGTGTAATGATAACTGATGCTTCAAGAAACATCCCAACATACACACATTTTTCCCTGCGTTTATCCACGGGCATTTATCTACTGAATTTGTGAATGTGGTACTGCTAGCTCAAAGGAAATGCACATGTGCATATTTTACACGCTGAGTTTCTCTGTTTCTAGTTTTCTAACTTTCACCTACATAAACATACAAATCACACACACACACACACACACACACACACACACACACACACACACCAAACTTGAGACATTAAGTATTTGCTGAACATGTACCACAGACATTGTCTTTGCACTCGGCACTTTATCCACTGTCATTGTCTCCTTCTGCACGTGAGCAAATTGAGTCACTTTTGACATAAAATCACTTGACCATTTGACATCAGCTCCTGTGTGCACTTTTTTCTTTAGCCATCATGCCTCTTGTCCTTCTTTGAACCTATTCATCTACTTTTCCAAGGTTTTCCTGATGCAATGCACAGTCTGTAGAAGCAGAGAAATAACTATCTGATGATCTGGCTATTATCAGACTGAAGTATTTGTAATTCAGGCAGCGGAGAACCATAGACTGTGTGGTATTCAGCGAGTTCCTTGGTGCGCCTTGGTTTGAGATGATCAACCTAATTAGTCACATTCATACAGTGCTTACTGAGGGACTTTGGACGCTTTTTCTTTTTCCAAATGTGTTGACGCCCTCCCCAGGATACTGGAAAGGAGACTGTCAAAAATTACTAAGAGGATCTGAGGCAGCTTCTGTGTATAAACTCCCTCACATGCTTGGCCCTGCTCTCCAAGGTCATTTCCAACTGACCAGCACCTGCTCAGACTTATTTTCCATTTGTTTGATAAGAAAAGCTGAGTTTATGCTGTAGGGTACCCCATAGTGGGTTTATTTTAAAATGTGGTGAGCAGTGAACTCCTCTGTCTGGAGCCCAGCTGTGGAGACCCTGACCAGGCAGACACCTCTAGGGAGTGGTGTTTTTGGAAATCAAGCCAAAACAATGCCTTGCTCTGCTCCCAGGGCTGCTGAATAACACTGTTGGAAGGAGAGAAGGGAGGCAAGCTTCTTACTGGGGGCCAGGCCTTGAGTCACTGCTTTCAGTTCATACTGAAAGAAGGAGCAGAATTGAGGTCATTAGATCTAAAGACACCTGAGAGATTGCATTTCAGTCTCCCTCAGACTCAGAAGCAGCCTCAGTTCCCACTTATCAGCCACCTGCAGGAGACTATCCATGCAAGGTATTGTTCATGCCCAGAAAGTTCTTACATTGACTTGATAAAGTGTTTGAGTTGGGGGTGCCTATATTAAAATTCCAGATTTACGCCTAGCTCTGTGATCTTAGAAAAGTTGCTTAGCCTCTCTGAGGGTGACATCATCTTGTGCACATTGGGGAAAATAATAATATGCACAACAAAATAATGTGTGTTGGGGAGGCGGGCCTAGATATATATGCCATACTTGCTGCATACTTAGTGTCAGTACTGTGAGAGGTATTGCTTGTTTTGCATCCTGTGAATTGAATTGCAGCTGTGCCTGAATCTGTGTGACCCTGTCCTGTCTTGGGCTCTCATTTATGATGCTATGGCTATGTGAGTGTACAGCTCCCTCTTCTGCTGTCCTACAACTTTCTTCTCCATTCACAGCCATGTAATCTGATTGACCTCAAATAGCTCCTTCTTAAGAAGACTTTCTGGACCACCTTCTTTCCCCCAAGTGCTGTCTCCCTTCATTCACTGATGGTCAACATCACAGGCTTTGGTGGCCTTGTAGCAACTCTGACGCATTCATTGTCCTGGCTTTGATACGATAACTGGACAGGTTGCTATACGAGAGCAGGAACTTGTTAAGTTCCATTCTTCCCAACCCATAGCATAGAGTAGAGAATATGTGTTAGACATTCAGAAAGCTTGTTTGAAAGGCAACATCATGGGGTTAGTAAAGATTAGAATGAATGAATGCCAATCAATGAATGCATAGGCAAATGAAGGGGAAGGAAGAAGTCAGGGAACTAGTGAGGACATAAAGGAATGAATGAGTGAGTAGATAAAAAGTGAATGAATGAATGCACGAATGATAGTGAAAGAGGGAGGAAGGGATTCTTGGATTTGGAGCCCCTGGAAAGTAGCTTGTCTTGCCCTTGTCCTTAACCATGACCTCTTGGCTGCTCTCTCCCCAGTCCCAGGCATACTTTTCCAGTTCTGTCCACCCTCCCCTTCCTGTTGTTTCCTCTCACCTGTCTCCAGGAGTGATGACTGCACTAATTTGTTCACAGACCATTAACTCTTGAGCACTGGAGGAGGCCACCCTGAGCTGGCAAGGGAAAATGGGGGTGCTGGCTCTCTAGCCGCCAGGAGACGTCATCCTTCTCTCGCATGCCTGCTTGTGCAGCTTAGTGCTTATCTCTCCCTCTGCCTGCTTGCAGATGACGACTGTACGGACTCCTTCACGCCCAATCAAGTCGCCAGAATGCACTGTTACTTGGATCTGGTGTACCAAAGCTGGCAGCCCTCCAGGAAGCCGGGGCCTGTAGCACTTGCCCCCCAGGTTGTGGGCCACACAACGGACTCTGTGATGCTGGAGTGGTTCCCACCCATCGACGGTCACATCTTTGAAAGGTGAGTGTGTTCCGTGGAGTGCTAATTCTTCTCCCTCCCTCTTGCCAAAAAGAGGAAAATTTGAAAGGCATACTGCCTTGGAGAGGAGTTTGTGTTTCTTGCTCTCACTAAACAGGAGCCGTACCACTCAGTATAGTGACTTGTATCTATGGCATGTTGTAAGTTTGGGGCAGGAAATCAAAGAATGATTGCTACTGGAAATGAATAAGCAGTAATACATACTCTAAGTCTCAACTAATTGTTGAGATTTGCTTTATTTTTTATTTATATTTATTTACTTTAGACTTGCTTTATTATTAGAAACTTGGAAACTTTTCTTAGTAGAAGTCTCTAGGATGGAGGCATTGTTTTAGTCTCTTAGCTCAGGGGTCCAAATTTCCTCTGCTTAATGGGTAAAACCTTTCATATTATATTCTAGAAAGCTACATAACAAATGAAAGTATATATGTGTCCACATGTATGTATGTGCTCATTCATATATGTGAATATGCATGAATATGATATAATCATAATCTTTGTACTCAGTGTTTATTTGTGTGAACGTGGAGAGATTATTTTAGAGGATCAAAGAATAATAAATTGAAGTTCATGACACTTCAATTCTGTTCCCTTGTCTATCACAAGTCAGCTGTGTGACATCAGATATGTCATTTTCCTTGTCTGACTCTTATATTTCTGTCCTGAGAAATGAATCTGAAAATGCCACAGTTGCCAGAAGATAGAGACCTGAATAAATATTTTCTTGTAGCACCTATCAGCATGGAAGCTCCATGGCAAAATCAAACTTTGAGTGAGCCAGTTAAAAAGTTTGATGGGCTTGGGTCAGTGGTAGGGAACTTGCCTGGCTTGTGAAGTCCTGTGTGCAATCCTTAGAAATGGAAAAAAAAAAAGTTTATGGAAATGGACCACAGTATTTACTTCTATTTTAAAACTTTGCTTTAACCAAGAAAAAAAAAAAATAGGTATAGTACCAGATCCCAACTCTTCTTGGGATATATATAATTGATAATAATAAAAATAATAGCTATGATAATAATTAATTAGTATTTCTCCATTGGGGTTTTGTGGTATGTTAAATACTTTCTTTGTGATGGGCTTTTACTGAATGCTTTATATACAGAGGCTCATTTAATATTCCCAGTAATCCAATAAAGAAAAAAAAAAAGGAATTATCTTTCTTTTGTACCAGATAAGGAGAGATTTGTTGCTGAGTGAGGCTGAGAGATTTGACCAAGATCCCATAGAAAATGGTAGGGACTGGGTTCCAACTCACATTTTGCAATGTCTTGTCTATGACTCCCATGTGTTTTTATTAAATTGTTCCAAAACTAAAGTTATGCAGGAGGTGTTACACCACCTTCCAAAACAGCTGCAAAAAAGGTGTCAAAGAGCTCATATTTATAAATGTATGTGCTTGTATGTAGGTAAAAATATGTTAGGCAAAAACCTCCATAGACACCTCTCAAAAAATGACACACAAATAGCCAACCGTTATGTGAAAGAAAAGAGCTTAATACCACTAATTATCAGGGAAGTGCAAATCAAAACTACAATGAGATTTTACCTTGCACTGTTAGAATGGCTATTATAAAAAGGAGAAAATATTGACAACTGTTGGGAAGGTGTGGGGAAAAGAGAATCCTTGTGCACTGTTGATGGTAACATAATTTAAAACACTTTTTATGGAAAACAACATGTGGATTTCTGGAGAAATTAATTATAGAACTACCTTAAAATCCTGCTTTCTCACTTGTGTAGATATCCCTAAAGGACCTGTAATTGTTATGTAGAAGATACACAAACACATACGATTTTCACAATAGCCGAACTATGGGAGCAACAAAGAGTCTTTCATCAGATGACCACATGAAAAATGTGATGGATAGATAGATAGATAGATAGATAGATAGATAGATAGATAGATAGATAGTTGAAATATTATTCAGCCTTAAAAATGGGGACATCCTTTCAATTACAGAAACATGGATGAATCTGGAGAATGTTATGTTATTTGAAATAAAGCAATTGCAGAAAGACAAATCCCACCTGATTTCACTTATATGTGGAATTTTTAAAAGTCAAACTATGAATAAGGAAAAGAATTATGGCTACCAGAGGCTGAGGAGGAGGGTGGATGGTGAAAGGAAAGATGTTGATCAAAGGATACAAATTTTCAGGTAGACAAGAGAAAGAAGTTAATGTGATGCACAAGATGGTGATCCAGGTCAGCACTACTGCATTGTTTATTTCAGGATTGCTAAAAGGAGAAATTTCAAGTGGTTTTATCACCAAAAAAATGATAAATATGAGGAGTGACAAATTTGTTAATTTACCTGATTCAATCATTCAACATTGTGAACATATAGCAAAAATTCACATTATATATCACAAATATATAAAGTTATCATATAAGTTTATATTTTAAATTTTAAATTTAAGTTTAATTTTAAATTTAAGTTAAATTTTAAATTTTAAATTTAAGTTTAATTAAAACTTACTCAATCACAGCACCACAGGAAATATGTACTCTAATTTTCCACCTCACCATCAGTCCCTAAATCTAGAGACTTCCTGTGGCAGCGGGACGAGTGGGGAAGGAAATGTAATTCCTAGGCTTTCTGTAGAAACTCTCCTTCCCCTACCCCAGCCTCTGAGCTCACTGGGAGCTCAGAGCTGGGTTTGGGAAGCCTCATGTGACACTTCAGAGCAAGCTTTCCAGCAGCCGTAGATTTATTTATTTTTTCTGTGGCGATGAGAAGTATCAGACTTTTTGGTCAAGCCTTGGCCTCCATTCCACTTAAAAATGGAAGTTTTGTAAATGAAACTTCCTGTGTATGTATTCAATTTGTATTTCATAAAGCAGTTATTGTCTATTAAATAAATACCATCTGATTGTTGGAAACCTATTGGAAGGTTAATTGTTGAGTAATGAGATATGTCTCTATTACATAGTGCCCTCAGTTTCAATCAATATGTTTTTAATAACCTATAGTCAGTGGGTACTTGAGGCCCATACAATAGCTATTTTGTTCTGTCTAAAATTTCATAACACAGTTATCATATGTTAAATTAAAACTGACATTTTTGAAACATGTCTAATTAGAGTTAACAGCTATGTAGGCCATTGAGTACAGTGAAAGGAAGTCGGTCCACAAGTTCAATAAATTCTGTAAAGTACTGGAAGGACATTTTATGCGTATCCCTCACCCCTACACGTGGGATTTACACTTGGTTTAGTTTTTACAATGTGTACAAGCTTTGATGTCCAGTCATTTGTTTCCCCTTCACAGCTTCCTTAGTCCTAGTCGATGGAACCTTGAGCCAGCCATGTCACTCCTGTGAATCTTTGAGTCTTCATCCATAAAAGGTGGTAATGGTGCCCCCATCACCCGCCTTTTGTGAAGAATTCAACAAGGTGATCTCTATGACATGGCAAGCACACATGCTCTACACTCAGGAAATATTAGCTTCTATCTCATGCAATGTTTTCCAGAGCTGTTTAGCTACTTGAAAAATTCCCTTTCCCTGCAAAACCTCTGGTGTTTTCCACGTCATTCATCAATGCCAACATCTTGCCCCCGGCCATGCTCATGTCCTCCTGCTGTTCTCACATCTGTGGTCTAAACGAAAACAAGGGTTTCCCTTAAAAAAACATATTCAGATCCTCCCACAGCCTGTGTCCCCACACATGGGCAACTGAATAAATAATTCAAGGCCACCCCTGGTTTTTCTCTTTTATTTTTATCTGTCTTGCAAACATGTGTTGACTGGATGGTTTCAGTTATCTGAACAATTGGCCATGCTGTATTGGAAAGAGCACTGGGCTACAAATCAAGAGACCTGGGTCTGAAAGCTTTGCTGATTCATCCATTTTCCCTGTCTTTTCAATCTTCCATCTCTTATCTGTAAACCAAAGGAACCTAGCTCTAAAAAACAATTTAAATAACTATTTTCTCAGTGTTCTCAAAGGTGCTGTACAACTAGTATCATTCCACTTTCGAAGGCCAGAATTTATGTATATATATTTTATAGTGAGGCCCCCTAGAGAAGCACTGTCCAGTGCGACTTTATATACAGTAATGTTCAGTATTTGCCTTGCTAAGTTAGTGCCCACCATCCAGCTGTGGCTAGAAAGCATTCAAAATACTAGTGTGACTGAGGAAGAGAATTTTTAGTCATGATTAGTTTAAACTTGCCTAGCCTCATGTGACTGGTAGCTACAAAATTGGTAAGCACAGCTTTAGAGTTTTAAGCTTTGACTATTACAAAACCAGGTAAGAAAAATGACCTCTCTCAGCAGTCACATCCTATAGATAAATTATTTCAAAGTGTGTGTGTGTGTGTGTGTGTGTGTGTGTGTGTGTGTCTGGTTATATGCAGGTATCCATTATAATAAAATAAATGCCAAAGTTCGGGAGTACATATATTCCCTAGATATGTCTAGAACCACACATTATATTTTAAGAAACTGAAATATGTTAAGAGCTCAGTGAAGTTCAAGTGACTTGTGTGTCACCTAAAACAAAATCCCTAAAATAAATAAAAATGAAAAACTCAGTTGCCATCAAGGTCATTATGATTCCTTAATCCATCCCAGGACATTTGTAATGTCACTGTCATCGTAAAGCCAGTCATGTGACTCGGCTGCTATGTATGGGCTTATGGTAAGAGAACTCTTTCCTCACTAGCAGTGCTGAAGAAGTATCTCTTTATCTGTTAAGTCCCTGATTACTCATATATATGTACAAATATTGTTGCTGCTCATTCAGGAATAACTCAGAGGTGCCTATAGCATACAAAAATTTTAGAAAATCAAGAAGAGTAAAACTGGTGGTAAGGGAATCAACCTATGATCCACCATTCAGAAATCACTGTCAACAGTATTTTAATAGCATTGCAATGTGTTATAAATTCCACCTTAAATATGATTTTTCACTTAGTATTATGTCTTACACATTTTGCATGAAATAATATCTATAAATAATTTTATAACTGCTTGTTATTCCACTAACCATATTACCCTTGGGATTTTTAATTTATTCTGTTACTGAGGATTTGTATGCTTGCAAAATTTTAACCTGTGTATGGGTTTCATATTTACAATGATAGAGCTAAGAATGCAAAATATTTGTAATTTGAAAGTCTGCACTAGGTTAGCCATGAGTGTTAATAATATTTCTGAGTGACTGATGTTCACTCATCCATTCATTCATCCATTTACCCAAAGATCAATCCATCTACTCAACTATGTATACTAACCATCCTTAAGAAATAAGCTATGTATTACATACCCTGGGAGAAAAAGAGAACCATAAAATGTTGACCTTATTCTTAAAGACCTCGTGGAGAAATAGAATTCACTTATGTGGAAAAAAAAAAACAAAAAGAACTTCTTCATAGAGAGAATAATATCCAAGGTAAAGCTTGAAAATGAGAAACATCAGCCAGGTTTGAAAATCAAGGATGGAGGTATGGTATAACATAGAACCACACAGAAGTTCACCAGAGCTAATTGGTAGAAACAACGCTGGAAAGATGAGAATGGATCACTAGGGCATTGAAAGCTGCCACAGCCCAGAGGGACTGGGGTTGGAGTTACCAAAGATGATAAGTGGATGGCCCAGAGGGACTGGGGTTGGAGTTACCAAAGATGATAAGTGGAGGCTTGGCATCTTCAAACTGAGATTTGGTGATGATTGCCAGCAGCAATGTGTGGAACACTAGAAGATTGTGATGCCCACAAATGTGTCCTTTCCTATCATGTGAGCCCAGAGGCATAGCCTTTTTCAGGTGAGAGGAAAGCTAAAAGACTTGAAATTTGGCTCCTTCTGTGGAAGTTTTCTAGGAATGATGAAAGAAGAATCAGCAGGGGTTCTTGGATTTGAGAAAAACTGGATTGGGCTGGGATGCTTCTTGACATCTTAACAATCAAGATTGTTTCCAGTTTCTCTGAAAAGGTCACTCTGATTGGCAGAACTTGGACTCTATAATAATACAGGAGGAATGAACCTATCCTACTGCCTTCCCCATGTCTGCCTCTTAAACAGATGACAAATTTAGAGAACAAGTAGGATCCCAGTGGTTATTGTGGCCAAAGGGAGATTGAATCCAGATACATAAGACAGAAGAGGAAGCCACCTTCATATTCCCCTCTGGGGCTGGTTCTACTGAGGGATTGACTAGCCCCCTGGAAAGCTGCTAACATGAATTAGATGACATAGTAAAGAAACTGCTTTAGCCTATTAAATTAAGGAGTGATTCATCCATCCCCAGAACATCAAGGCTGGAAGATTCTGTAGGCATCATCAAATCCAGCCCACTCATTTTCAAATAAGGGAATTCTGCTTTCTTCATATTCCAGTCTGTGACACACAGTGGTATCTGGCACATAGTAGGTACAGTACATGAGACGTGAGATAAAAGGTATTTCTCACAATGCCACGGCAAATTCCACCGAAGCTCTTCATGGCAGATGAATCATAATGATTGAAGGAGGCAAGCATCTCCTCTGGTTCAGTGCTGCCTGGAATCAGTAGCACTGTAGTGTGTCATCAGAACAGACGGTGCTTTGATCAAAACGAGATCCTGGACAATGAGAAAAGTTTCTTAAAGATATTTTCTGAAAGTCTTCACAGGTGTAGGGAAAAAGTGGGTAGATAGACTTGTGTCCTTTGCTCTGTTGTCTTTAACCTCATCCCATTAGTTGTTCATTCAAATGTTTCTAAGTCGGTGCATTTTCCCTCTTTCCTTGGCCTCCTAGAGAATTGGGATCAGCATGTGACCTTTGTCTGGAAGGGAGAATCCTGGTGCAGTATGCTTTCAAAGCCTCCTCCCCAATGCCTTGTGGCCCATCCGGACACTGGAGCCCTCGGGAAGCAGAAGGTAAGGCAGCCTTCTGGATAAAAATTGAAAGAGTCACCTTGCATAAAGCAATGCATTCTATGCCCATGCAGTTTTATCACTTTTAATAGTCTTTCTCTTCTGTACACCATCTCATCTTACCATTAGATCGTGTTTGCAAGGCTAGCACTCATGCAATCATTGATTCAAAAAATATTTTTAAACTGTCTTAAGTATGAATTCTCATGTTACATATGAAGAATGAAAGGCACCAAGATATTAAATAAATGCCCCAAACCACACATCTGACAAATGCCTGGTGTGCAAGGTGCTTATATGTGCCCCAGTCCCTGACTACCTGTGGGTGCAATAAAGATCACACTATGTCAGTACACCTCTTTGGGGGCTTCAGTGCATCCATAATCTTCAATTTTTCAGTGATTTCTGAGACAGCAGAGGGCATTCTCACATGTGTCTCTACTGTTCCTTTTAGTTTCTTCCATGTACTTTCCTTTTGGGGTCCATTTACCTGCATGATACTTAAGAGGAGAAATTCCTGATTGTCTCTGTTCTGCGTGTCACTCATCAGGCCCTTCCTTGCTCAGGGAATATCTCTCTGGATTTCTAATAGGCCAGTGACTTTGCTTCCTTATACCATCATTATTATTAAAAAAAAAAAAAAAAAAAAAAAAAAAAAAAAACAGCTGTCCTGTGTTCTACAGAAACGAAGCTCACAAATGCTGGTTGTTGTCCTCTGTAACTTGGCCCTGAAGTCAGACTGGCAGAGACTTTCTGCCTTTCTCACCATCTCTCCTTCCTGGTGCTCAGAGACTCACACCCAGACCCTGGCCCTGCCCAGTCCCTCCTGCTCTCATGCAGGTCAGCGCATGCCAATAGAACTGGGTGGGAACACTGTCATACCAGTTCATCTGAGGAAACAGATCCTGTCTCCTCATGGAGCGTCAGGGAGAACTCCTCCAATAAACTCTGTAGTTGTAGCAAGAAAGTTGAAAGGAAAGAGCGAGAGATAGATTAAATCAAGGGAGTGGGACCAGATTGGAAAGTGAAGTTGAGAAATGACGGGGCTGTACTTTATTTTCTAAAGTAGCTCAAAATAAAAATGAGAGTTGAACTTGGGAACTCTAAACAAATCCATCTGGAATGTAAAGCAAGAGGGACGTCTGGGAGAAACCCTCAGCTCAGCCTCAGAAAATCACAGGCTGTCATACTTGGAAAGGACCCTGGGTCATCCGGCTCCAGGCCCCACCCAGAGCAGGAATCCCCTTTCTGCGCTTCCTCACTGAGGCTGCCTCACACTGTGTTCTAGCTCTACATCTTTACAAAGTACTTTCTGAAATCTGTAACCATAATTTTTTCATCCAAAAATTAATATGCTTTGAGACCTCACAGAAGAAACTGTGTCTCTGACACCTGACAGCGCTCTTTATCTTTTCTTACCTGTGAACACCACTTTGACTGTGTCCTGGGCCTGAGCTGACCATCTGTCATGGGTAACTTCCATTCTGTGTGAAGAGGCCTGTGCCAATGGAAGTAATGGCTGAGACTCACTTAGAGCTGGAGACTCAGATTTTCCATGAAATGTCAAGAAGTGCTTTCAAGAATGTGGAAGAAATTTGGCGAATTTAGAGTGGCAGTGCTTTTAAGAGTGGTCAAGAGACTTACAGGATGACCGCAAGGGTTTTCAGGGTGTTTTCGAAGTCAGAAGTATGTTTATGGTCCTAGTATTTGCCCTTTGCACTTTTCCTTCTTTTCCTTCTTTTCTGTGAGTACAGTTTTCCAAGGGACAACATAACATGATGTCATTAGTGCTCTGGTAATAGAACACACACTTATGTATTCTCAGGATTTAAAATTTCTTAATTGTAACCTAGAACTTAGTAACTACTAGTAGATATAACTTACATTTAAATGGATTTATAGCATCAAGGAAAAGGTGGGGTGGTAGAAATTAGGCAACTGAGTTAGAAAGTGAACGTGAGGGTAGTTTTGGATTAACACCACGTGCAGCAGGGAGACACCTTGTACCTTGGTTAGCGTAGCATACATGACAAGGTGTGAAGATACCAAGATTTCCCTGCTGCTCTGTAGATGAGATAAGGAAAATAAAGATCCTGGAGGAAAGGAAGCAGATAGTGGCTGTGGTCAGAATCCAGCTGAGGAGTGGTGTTGACCTAGTTGAGGTTCGTGGGATATATTGATGGAGCGCAGAGATATTTGGGATATGGAATCAGCAAGGGTCTTCCCTCAGACTTTTCTGGCTATAATCATTGTGGTTTGTTCTACCACTTGTTGGAGTGACATAATTTCCAGACATTTCCACACACCTCCATCCAAACCAGCTGGCAGTTGGTAAAGTCTGTTTCTGGTTTGTCCTGGACCTTTTAAAGTGTGACATGGAGTACAGAGTTCAACTGCAAGTGCTGAGACCCCTGGCTCCCTCAGCTGACTCAGGCCTCCAAGGAAACCCAAGCATCCTGGGTTTTCCTCCTATGTAAATTTAGTACACACAGGCCAGGAAAAGACTGTTCTTTTTTTAGAGCATCCTATTACAGGCTTTGTGATCCATTTGGCTCAGACCCTTTTAATATCCTTGAAGAAATAAACTTTTCCATGAGCCAAACTCTGCAATTTATTTCTCAACTCATTTTCATCCTATTTATCTTGGTGTGTTTAAGTTTGTGGACTTCCCAAACTAACAGAAAACTCCCAAATTCATGAGCAGTACCAGACATGTCTATGAAGCTTAGGCAAAGAGTACAGGGTGAGGAGTGTAGGGTAGGGAGAGTGGGACATTAGTCTCAGTCCTGTCATCAACATGCTGTATGCACTAGAGAGTCCCTGAGCTTCTTGGAATACAATGTCTTACCCACAAAAGGGACAGTTGAATTTTGGTGCCCTGTTCAGGAAATCACAATCCATGGAGTTATAGCCTTTTTTTAAACTCTAGATTAACAAGCTAGAATATTTTTAATTTAACATGTGTTTATTGGACTGGCCCTCTGGTGCACTAACTTCATTTCAAAGAAGGTAAATAAGTCACTGACCGTCTTCCTTCCTGCTTTGGTTCACAGAAAGTGGATATATCCTAAGTACTGAGCAAAAGCTGTATTTCACACATGAGTTTTTCCTCATACATCTACCATATTACACTTGCAGCCCAAGAATTAGATAGCTTGATCAAACCTACATAAATCCCTTATAAGATCACTTATGCATGTTGGATTTCCATGAGATTTGCATGAGAGATTAACATAGGGCACGTGTATTTATTTCTTTTTTTGTATAACTGTTTTCTTCATTGTTCTTCCTAGAAAGTTTCAGGCACACTCACTATTCATCTGGACAAAAGCTTGACATCAGGTTTTTACTGCCATATAGAAGCAGCAACTGCAGTATATGTACTTATAGACATATAATGGACTTCTGTGTAGATCTTCATAGATGTAATTTTAGATCCACACAAATGTACAAATATATCTCTATACACACACATCAACAGCTTGAATTCTAGTGGACAGCTTATATAAATGTAGAATTTTTCCACTTAGTCACCATATATACAACAGGATGTATTAATAATGAAATAATAGGAGCTTTACACTTCTTTCTTTGTCTTATTTTCTTTTCTCCCCCTCTCTACTTTCCATACCTGCATGCTTCCCTCCATCCCTTGATCCCTTCCTCCTTCCTTCTACTGTGTTTCTTTTTTTCAAGCCTTATTTTTTTCATACCCACACATCAGGCCAATTTCTTAATTTCTTCATTTTTCTTTCTTAGGAAATTTTCCTGGTCCCAGCTAGCAGTTGTATGCCATCTTTGTTAGTGCAGTAGTCCCTTAACTGTCCTCACTAGACTAGAAGGTCCATGAGGGCAGAAAGCAGGTGTAGAAACCTTTTTCCCCTAGGGACAAACCTAACATAGGACACAGGTTTGCCATTCAATAATTGCACTTTGTATCCATGGATGGATGGACAGACAGATGGATAGGTATATGAATCATATCTTTATTAATACGCAGTCATTTTACTAAAGTATAAATATATGTCATTCATCTGCTTAAATTTTTTAATAATTTTTCTTCTACCTAGATATAAAGTTTACTTTCCTTAATATGACATACAAACATTTGTTACTGTGAGTTCCACTTGGATTGTCAGCCTCTGGACTTGCTACTCTCCTGTTTTTTTCAAAACCATAGTCATTTTAGCTCAAGCTATCTCTCAACTGTTCTCTTTGCTTGGAATGCTCACCCAATCAATATTTTCTTTATTCACCCCTTATTTCTTTTCAGGAAATTGATCATATATCTGTAAGCATCTAGTGAAGATCTCATTCAATTTTTTTATAGCAACTTTGTGGGGTAGATAACATTGCAGTAGGTAACACAATGAAAAGCTTTGTACTTAACATTTTAACCCAATTTTCATTGCTTCAAAGCCTGGCATATTACCTGGACCAACAGAATCATTTCTACTGGGGAAATGCTTAACCATCTGAGTCTCAGTTTCCTCTTCTGTAAAGAGTTTCATAAGATCTGCGTCATACACTTACTGCCAGGATAAGAAGAGCTGAGGCATGTAATGTACTTGGCACAGGGCCTGCACATAGAGGGTGGTCAGTTCAAGTCTGGTATGATTGAAGCGATTGCCACCTTGGTAGTGGTTTGGATCTCATGACCGATCCAGCTCCTTTTCACATCTAAATCTGTCTATTAATGCCTCAACAAGCACAAGCTTTGCTGAGGTTTCTACTCCTGTTTACCTACTGGATCATAGTGGGCAGACTTACCTTCCTGTCCTTTTGAAAACATTTGGCTCCTCTGTTGATTAACAAGAACCCAGAGAGGAAAGATGAGCCAAGCACATTTGTCATCTTTGCTCTCCTGTGACTTCTTACCGTTGACAGTCATTTTCTTCAAGGAAGGGAGAAAAATCTTTTCATCTTCTTCCAATTCCAGGAGAAAGACCATGGAGTCAGGTGATATGTTCATGGGACAAGCACCATCAGGTAGCAGACTCTAACACCCCATGGGGTAACTTTTTCTCTAATTCTATGTAAATAAGAAAAAAGGTTCTTTGAACAAATATCGATTGAGCATTCAAGAGCAGCCTCTGTAGACCACATTTCTGTATTAAACAAAGGCTATGGGACTTTTAGTGAAATAGGTCTATCAAACAAGGAAATGTTGCCCAGTCCATAGGACTTTAAGGGCAACATGATTTAACTAATGCCTACAGAATATGCTGTATATGCTGTAAAATATTGCCCTCAATAGTATGCACTGAATGAATAAGTGAAACTTGTACTCACCAACCACAAAGTTGAAAATCAAAAATGTCATGGCTTGGAAATTAGACAGGGAAAGGCTTCAGGTAGTTGGAGATTCTTGTTTACACTTTTCACAAACAGAGTTTGCTTCAACGAGCATTACTATGAGTGCTAATGGACTCTAATCAAGGAGGTATAGAGGAACTTGCTAGGCCCATCGCTTCTCGTTCTGATGCACTATATCTAAAAGAACTTCGGGCATTTCTTTGCCCCTTTTTCTTCTCCTTCTTTTTTCTCTTCTCTATCTCCACTTAGTAACTTTTGTCTCTTGTCTTCTGGACAGAGACAAGTAGGTTGGAGGTAGTACAACCTTCATTGGAGTAACTTTTCCACACCAAATGGCAGTATTCATATTATAGTGATTCCTGCTACTCTGTCACATTACCACAAAGTGTTTTCAAGCAAAAATTATTTTTCCTTTAGAAATGTTCATCATCCTAACCCACGTCCATGACCAACCACTGATACTGAAGGAGTAGAAGAACAGAGATAACAGAACAGCTTGCAATCCCCCCCACACCTTGGCCTCTCCAGCTGATCTGTATCTTTCACTAGATTCCCAAATACATGTTAGAGCCAACTGCTACATTGAGTCATGATTGCTTTTCTCAGCAGCACAAGGGAGGGCTCTCTGAGGGTCTAGATGTGACTTCAGCAGAGAAAAATTCAGAAGTCACTGCAGTCTGAGATCAGTTGGGATGAGACATGGTCTCCCTAGGGAATGAGGAGAAGAATCTCTCCTTCCTCCTCCTCCCCTCCTTAGCCAGTCCTCCCCTTCCTGAGTCAGACTGGACATAGCTCAGAGAAGCTCGGTGGTATGGAATGACCTCATGGAGAGAAAGGGAGGAGGAGAGATAAGATGGCTCCAGAGCTGCCTTCCAGCTCCGTCACTCAGAGGGCAGTTTCCTGCCAGCTCCTCCATCCAAGGGATGAATGCTATCCTTGTTTCCCTCCTCTTTGCTGGCTATTTTCTGGTGGACTGTCAATCCAATCAGGTTATACCAAAAAGAATAGTATCCAAAGAATTGTAATTTATTGTACTGGCCCCTGCCTGCAATAAAAGAGGAACAAAGAGCAGAGATTTCAGAATGAGACAAAACTGGGTTCTCATTATGACCTTTGCACTTTAAGATATGTGACTGGACCCATTCACATTGTGTTTCTGAGCTTTACTTTCCTCTTGTCTAAAATTAATGCTTATGAAAAATAAGTTCATAGGACTTAAAGGGTATTTGGAAAATATTTATAACTTCTTCCTTTCTATCCTTGACAGCAAGGCCTTCAAATGGAAGACATATTTGGGCAGCCAGTTGATAGTAAGATGCTTACTTGAATGAATGTAGTTTTCTACAAGTATCTCATGAATCATATGAGATCTGTTTTGGGGATAGTTTGGGTGCTATGTATGCAATGCTATGTGTACTAAAATACTGACTCTCTTTCTCTCTGCTTATCAGATCATTCTCTTCTGGGGTCTTTAGGATACTCTGAGAACCAAAAATGAATGTTTTCCCTCAAAAATTCATGTCTCTTCTCCATAGGTCACCCAGATGTTGAACAACCCTGTAAGTCCAGTGTTCGCACCTGGAGCCCGAATTCAGCAGTCAATCCACACACGGTCCCCCCAGCCTGCCCTGAGCCACAAGGCTGCTATCTTGAGCTGGAATTCCACTACCCTTTGGTTCCTGAGTCTCTGACCATCTGGGTGACCTTTGTCTCCAGTGACTGGGACTCCAGTGGAGCTGTCAATGATATCAAACTCTTGACTCTCAGCGGAATGAACATTTCACTGGGACCTCAAAATATCTTCTGCGACATACCACTGACCATCAGACTTCGGGATGTGAATGAGGAGGTTTACGGCATCCAGATCTACACCCTGGACGAACACCTGGAAATTGATGCTGCCATGTTGACCTCCCTCGCAGACACCCCACTTTGCCTAGAGTGTAAACCTCTGAAGTATAAAGTGGTCCGAGACCCTCCTCTCCAAGAAGATGTAGCTTCCCTCCTGCACCGCAATAGAAGATTCATGGACAAGTGAGTACATTTTTTGGATTGGGAGCTGACAAATGAATGACCTCTGGACAAATGTGTAGATATTCATAAAGGTAGATGGAAGGAGAAGGTTCATCAGAGTCAGACTCATTTCTTGGGCTCAGTATTGGTGTAGAACTGTAATAATAAGGAAGAATTGATATAATAGGAAGGGTGAAACAGGAAAAGCCAGGCTTAGACTTGGTGACGTCTCTGATATGTGACCCTAAGCCTCTGTAATTTAATCTTCCCAGTAGTAGATGAAAGAGATTGCATGTGAATAACAATGAGAAAGTCACTTATTACTAATGAAAGTGGAAGAACTGAAGTTTGCCAGTGATTTCTGTTTTATGTTAAATTGAAGCAGATTTGTGCTTTCTGACTGCCTTTCTAATGGTTTGGAAAGGGGTGAAGTGATAGCAGATTGGCTAGGTATTGGGCACATCCTTTGATATTCGCATGAAAATTTTCCTGGATGCTGAACATCACCAGGCATGGTTTTTGTTTTGTCTCATTTATTCAGGTGGAAAATAAGTCCAAATTCTATGGGTCCTTAAGACTCTGCAACTGCGGGGCTCCATGATTTTTTTGGGGGGGGGCGGGGAATGCTCACTGCTTTTATGTGAAGCAGTGCTGGATTTGAATAGTCACTTGCCTGTTTCTCCATCACTTCTTCCAACACATGTTCAGGGGTTATATTTTATAAGGGTGGTCACCTTATGACAAAGTCATTAGTGATTTTTCTGCTTACCAGATAATGCACTAAGCTACCATCTTTGTGTTTCTTACTAATTTCATCCTCTTTGAAGCCAAACTTTATTATCATTTACAGAGAAGGAAGCTATTGCTTAGAGATGTGAAGTCACTTGTTTAAGGTCACATAGTTAAGAAGTGGTGAGGTTAAGATTAGAATTTAATTTAATTCATAAGCCAGAAAATTTAACTTGTGTTCAAAGATGTCACTCCAGTTTCTGCTTTAGTTAAAAAGAATAGTGATAAAGACTTAGTTGCCTAATTTGAGTACCAAAAGTCTAAGTAGTCAATCACTAAACGTTTGTGAATGCCCATTGCATGCAAGGAGCATAGATGGGAACTTGTTGAGTATTGGAAAGAATAATAATAGATTAGGAATCAGATGGTTTATGTCTAGTGTCAGTCAGGCCACTTACTAATGTTTGGTAAATCAATTTCTCTGAGTCTTAATTTTTCTTCTGTATAATGATAATAGTGAAGTCTGGGGTTTCTATGAGCCTTTTGTAGCTCTTTATTTGGTTCTAAGATGATATAAGACACAATCTCTGCTCTGTCTACTTGAAAATATTTATTAAGCCAATCATTAATGGAAACCAAGTTCTGGAAGGAAACTTTTAATCTTTTGAAGAGACAGAACCACTTTCAAACACTTTACCATCACTTCCTCTTACATGCCAAAAATTAATGTGCACATCTCAAGCAAACCTTGCCCATGCTTTGACTCAGAGATGAAGAACATCTGTTTAAGAACTCAGAAAGAGCACTTGGTTTGTGTTTGAGAATGTACTTAAAATTTAAAGGATCCTCTTGCCTTGAAAATATTCCATAACCCTGTCTCTTCCATCTCCTCACTTGTTCAGATTGGTAAAGTTCTATAAATATGCATCCACTTAAAATTTCTTTGTAAAACAATGGAGGAAAAAAATAATAGATGTCTTAAAACCTCACTTTAAACCCGGCTTTCATTTTTTGCCTTGATTTATGAGCCAGTGAGAGCTGACCTGGGTTGATAAGTGTGGAATGGTAGAAATTAAACAGATGTAAAAGAACCCAGAGTCCTAGTCTCAGCTAAGTCATTAACTTGCTGTACAATCTTAGGTGAGTCACTTACTCTTTCTGGTCTTTAAATAACTCAATTTGACAAGAAGGAGGTTTGTACTAGAGTAAGGGTTCTCAGATTTAGTTTCCAATTTTAAAATTGCTTCAGTTTCACCTGCATCCCAATCTCCACATTTTGTCCCATCCGCCCTCCTCTTAGAAGGTGTTAATTTAATTAAGAATAAGGCCCGATCATCAGGCCTTACGAAATCTCACTAAGATGATTATAGTGTGCAACCAAGTTTCAGAGCCACTGCTTTTTTAGTTCTCGAAGTGTGGCTCCAGACCGGGAGCATCACTTGAGAACTTAGAAAGGTCAGGTTCTCAGGACCCAGATGAGCCTACTGAATCAGAAATTCTATGTGCAGGGCCTCTCCAGGTAATCCCAATGCCC
Source organism: Cavia porcellus (assembly GCF_034190915.1). Taxonomy (NCBI): domain Eukaryota; kingdom Metazoa; phylum Chordata; class Mammalia; order Rodentia; family Caviidae; genus Cavia; species Cavia porcellus. The sequence continues at coordinate 171,883,157 of NW_026947484.1, read as the reverse complement.
ATTAAAGTTTAATAACTCCTGCTCTACATGATCTCTAAGCCTCAAGAATCTCCAAGGTCTCTTTCTCTACGCCTTCAATTTAAAAGCATGTATTGAGAACATTTTAAATGCTGGAGTCTATACTGGGAAACAGAATTTATAAGGTAAATTGTACCTCAGCGTGGCCCCTGTCCTGAATGCATTGCATAGTTATGCTGAGGACATTGTCTCCTTGAAAAAAAAAAAAACACTAATTCTTAAGTCAATATGCTTACAAAATCACACTTTTCAGGTCCATACTACTGTGCATCATTTGGTCTTTTGTTCACTTACCAAGTACTTTTTAAAATATAATCCCTAGAGTGGGACAGTCCCAAGAGATCGACTGAAGCATTGCTTGCCCTTCTTCCCCTTTCTTGAGTCCCAAAAATTTTATTTGAGATCATAACTAAGCAGGACTAAGCTTCTTAATATGAATGTTCCCTCTGACCATCTTAAAAAAAAAAAAAGGAGAACATATCACTCCAAGTCAACCTATCATCTTAGTTTCTTTATCTCATTGTAATTTGAGTTATGAATCCTACCACAAATACCTCCTGCGTGTGTGTGTGTGTGTGTGTGTGTGTGTGTGTGTGTGTGTGTTTGCTGCTTCCACATTTTTTCCATATCAAAGAAATTGGCTTCTGTACAAGTTCTATATAAAGACTGTTTTGGAGAAACTTTCTTTTTCTTCTCTGACTCAACCCATTACACGATTCCCTTTGACCTTTGCCTTCATTTTTTTCTCTCAACAAAAATATTTATTCTTTCTGTTATCTACACCAAAGATAGTTTTCCAAGGTATGACAGTGATGAAGGGAGAACTTTCTGTGCTTACTCCATGGAAGCTTCTAGTAAACTGATTATTTTTGTCTAAGACAAGGAAGAAATGTGGAATTTCTCCATCCCCCTTAAGTCGAAATCCTTTCACTGAACCAGAACTAAGGCTATCACTACAGAAGTGGGCTAGTGCCAGCTCTGCTGTTAACCCACCCTGTGATGTCAGGATCTACCATATAACCTGTTTGGGTCTCTGTCTCCATATCTACACATTGAGAGATCAACACATTAAGCTCTTCTCTGTGGATAGACACAGAAGTGATGTCCTCTGTGATAGGTGATTGTACAACTTTTTGTAGTAAAAAGGATCCACCTGGAATTTTCTAAGAGATCTAGTACCCAGGAAACTCTTACAGGCTCTTGGAGCCTACTGAAATATGTGGTCTACTGACTGGACAATAGCAATAAAAATGACAACAATTTCCTGAGTGCCTGTACTGCTGTAAATGCCTTATGTGGCAGATGAGAAAGTTGAAGCTCAAAATGATTAATTCAGTAAACTCACATAACTAGTAATTGCATAGCCAGATTTATAATTCCACATTTCACCTCCCTGACCACTACACAGTACTACTCCCTACTGCCAAAACATGAAGGAAGAATTTTAGAGCTGAGAAATGCACCCAATCTGACCAAAGTTCTAGATAAAGCAAGTGGAAAACAGGTCAAGTCAGAAACCACTAACCCCAAGACAGCAACTGAGAAGCACCCTTGGGTTTCAGTAACACAAGTTACATACCAGCTTTTTTTGCCCCTGGCTGGGAAAAATAATCAGGGAAGTTTCTGTTTCCCAACTTTGCTGTCAAAGAGCTTTCAATACAGTGTTCCTTGGCCTGCATGGAATTTTCATTTTTTCAACTGAAGATGCTGGACAAAACTAAGGTATAGATAGAAAAAACAGGCAGCAAGAGGAAGATGAAGTATTAATCAAACCAGGGACAGTGAACAGCAACTTACACCCATTATTCTTGTCTCTCTCATCCATGTATCAGTTCATGCAATCCATTTATTGGATATCATGCACTGTGTGAAGAAATGGTGATCCAGTGGTACCAATATATTGTGCTGCTCACTGTCTGTAGGAAGAAATTGATAGTCCAATAGTGTCACTGTGGTAGTTTAAGCTTTGAGGGAAAATATATCTTCTGACTCAGACTTGGGAGAATTCTAGTCTAAGGTTACAACTACATATAAACTCCTTGATGACTAGATTTCCAGCCTGTGTGCTGATGCATTCCAAGCTCCCTGGAACAATTTTAGACACATAATAGGTACTAAGCAAATATTTTTAGTGGAAATGGAATAGAGGATGAGAAGTAGTTTCGCCTTGAAGTGAAATAGAGAAACTAAAATTCATCAAGCTAGTGTCAAGCGCTTATTTAGGACTTTACATAGATAATCTCATTTAATTTAATCATTGTAACACCTTATAAGATAGGTGGATTTTTTCCCCCAGATTATAGAAGGGGACCTAGAACTCAGAAGGAATGTGGATGGCAAACTTTATACATCTATTAAGCAACAAAGCAAGGGTCTGTGCATACATCTATGCACTCCAAAGCTAGTGCTCTCAATTGTGAATTCTGTGGTTAAACAAATTTGCTTGAATTATATACTTTGCTCCTGTCGCCGTCTTCTTGGTCTCCTCTATTTAAAGCTTAAAAGATTATTAAAAGTCATTCCCTTCAACTAATTTGTGTGTCCCAATGTGTTAGTTAGTTAGTGTGTCTGTTAGTTGTCTGACATTCTGACCTGTGAAGATGCAAAGTAAGATCTCTAGTTTACTTCATCTTCTTGGCTTTCTGTATGTAATTTGGGGGAAAATGAGTAAGTATAAGCAAAGGATCCATTCATGTGATTTAAGTGGGTATTCTGACTGAGGCCAAATTTACAAAGCAGATCCGTATCTCTTCTTCAGGTTCCAAATGTTCAAACACCCATCAATCAAAAACTTTAGTTTATTTGCTCAGAAAACATTAGTTGATTCCTACTGAACCCCACTACTTGAGAGCCACAGGGGAAGCAATAATGATAGAATAGGAAAATGTCCTAGCTTTAGTTGATTCATATAGTACAGTTAAGGTAAACAAAAAAAGAAACATGCAAATGCTCAATATTCTGGTTGCCCAGAATTGATCGGTGAACTCCATACTAAGCCTTATAGTATTTGTTAGTGTAAGTCAGGATCATCTGAGACATAGTTGGCTCCTATCTGCTGTTTCTGTGATTTTCAAACTGAATCATAACATCATTTTTTCTAAACCCCTTTTCTTTTCATAGCGCTTTCTGTTTACCATGCAGTCATTCCTTCATTGTTCTTGTAGGTTCCTGAATGTTTGTTCACTCATTCATCTATCAACCTAGTCTTGGAATTCTCATGTATTGTATTCAGTACAGTGTTTTATTTAACAAACACTGTTTTGTATGAAGCATCTTTTCTATGCTAGGCATTGACCTCTGATTAAGGTAGAAATGTTCTTTAGCTTTATGAGCACGGTTGAAATGGGTGAAATAGATAAAGAATCAGATGATTATACTGATACATGAAAAATACTGTGGTTTGAGATGAATGGCCAACTACAGGTGGCATTGGAGAGGAGTTTAATCCAACTTGATGAGTAAGGAAACCTTCCTGGAGAAAGTGATGCCCAACAGACATGAATCACAGTTAATAGTTGATCACTAAAGAAATTTGTCGCAATGTCAGTGGTTGAAATCAAGTGGATGTTCAGCAAACACTGAGAAATGAATAAATGAATGAGTGAACAAAGATACTTTAATCCAGGCAGACACACACAATCACAGATGGAAATGCAAGAATCTGTGTTCTCTCTGTACCTCCAGACTTACATCTACTTCTTAATTACTGCATACTATTCCATAGGCTGAATAAGTTTAAAGTTATTTCATCATATCCCCAATGATGGACATTTACTTTATTTCACTTATTTTTACAATAAATACGAATAAATATTTCCTATAAGGTTTCTAGTTTTTATTCTGTTTCTAGCAGACACACTACAATGAACATTCTTATACAAATGTCCAAAGGAGGTTATCCAAGCATGCATCTCTTTAGGGACAGTCCGGAGACATGAAATTCCTGGGTAATGGAGCTGTGACCCTTTTGTAGCTTAGTGGGCACAGACTATAACATTCTGAGAGAGTAAACTACATCCACCCCACCACCTGTTTGTAGCAAGACCAACCATCCCACATTGTCATAGCTTACTATTTGACACATTGGGAGTGCTTTGTTTTTGCATATTAGGTGGGGAAAGCATGATTTCTCATTGACATTCTTGTAATGTGACCTTGAGTGAGCGTCTTTTTAAATATTTTCTAAATATTTATATTTCTTGTTTTGTGACTCATCTCTTCATAACCTTGGCATCATTCTGGTCTTTAATCTCTTCACACCTCAATTTTCTCATCTGGTAAATTGAGATTTCAATGGCAGTCTGTCCTTCCCCACATGCCCAGCAATGTTATTGGGGTTTAGGGTGAGAAAGGAGTCAAGAGAGAATGAATATTTGTGTAAAGTTGTTCTGAGTCAGCATTTGTGTATTGATGTATTTATCACATACTACTCCAGTGCACTCCCTGTCCTGGGAACCAGGCCATGTTTTGAAGATTAAACAGGTAATAAAATACAACATACTTTCTGCCCCCTGTAGACAGAACCTAAATTTAGTCATTGTGTTTATCACTCTCACATACATTATTATTCACTATAGATATGCTATTTGTGGTGTGAATATCAATGAAACTAATAATTATCATGTAGTGGGCACATTATATATGGCCAATATTTTTTATGTGACTACCAAGGAAACATAGGTATCAACATGTCTAAGTTTCAAATGGAAACTGAGACTCAAACAAGTAAATTATTCAGGTGCAAAGTTTAATAGACATGCGAGCCAAATTTTTACATCTGTTTGCCAATCCCTAAGCTATCCCCACCTTCCATCTCCACTAATCTCAGAGCAAAAGGTTTGCTCGGCAAACTACAGAGCATAGGTGTTGCTATGATGCGTGGCAAAGGACACATGGTGGTATCTTGATGGCTGGAGAAAGTGGATGTTAAAACTAGTTCTTCTTGTTGTCCAAAGCACCAAGATAAACACACACACAAAAGAAGAGAGAGCAAATTTTTTCAGTTGTTTTGTACATTTAAGCAGAGGAAGAGGAAGAAAAGGAGGAGGAGGAGAAGGAGGAGGAGGAGGAGGAGAGAAGGAGAAGGAGGAGGAGGAGGAGACTTCAGGAAGTGTGGACATTGTCAGACCAGCATAGTTTTCAATAACCTGTTGCAGAAATGCAGCATTCAGGCTGAATTCTCCTCCTGAGCAAAGCGTTCTCCACCCCTGTCCTAAATTATTCGTCTGTGTTCTGAGGTCCTGTCCACCAAGGCAAAGAGCAGTGTCCTTGGTGAGAGCTGCTTCTTCAAGCTCAGAATGAATACCACTGCTTTTAGCTCTGCGCCACAGGGAAGGCAGGATCCCACTCTATTTCTAGAAGCTGGGCATCATTCACCTCTGACTCCCTCACATCAACCTCAGGCCAAGTATCTCTCAGAATGAAATACGCGTTCTGGAATATTAGGATAAGCAAGAGTTTAACAAAATAGACAAATCTCCAGGATCAGCAGCAACCATAAAAGTGCTGACTGTCTCCAGGTGCCTTCGTGATTTGGAAAATGTGAAGGGCCCTTGCTTGATGCTAACAGCAAAATCATTTAATTCAATTTCTGTGGATCAGGTTGATGCACAACTAGACTTTAAAGAGATTGCATCAGGACAGCTTCTCTTTTACAGCTACGGAAACAGAGGCCTACAAAAGTGAGGTGATGTTGGTATATGTGTTCATTATTTATTCATTAATCTATCCACTCGCTCCTGTAATAAGGAGTGATTAATGCATGTCAGTCTTTAAAATGGCATTGTAATTCTAAATTTTATAATCTAGTAAAAGAGCCAGTCTGAATAATGTCACACATAAAAAGATAATAACAAGGTGAGGAAACTATATACAGTAGTACATACACTCACAAAGACTATATACTGTAGTACACATACGATACATAGCCCATATAGTCTCACAAAGGTTTTAGTTTTTCAGAACTGTGAGTTGTAGATTGGAAAGATAATGAATCTTGGGGGAAAAAAGTACTGAGTCTCACAAAAAAAGTACGAGTCTCACCTAGCGGCTGAATCATGTTGCTGGAGCAGAAGTATCTATACTTGTTAGCAGGGAAAAAAAAATAAAAGTAATTGTGCCATGTCCTAATATTTCTATGGATCTCTACATGAGTCAACAGCTTCATGGCATTTTGTTAGTGGCTCTGAGAAGGACAAAGAGGTTTGTGGTTTTGTGTGGAATGCTATTTTTAAGGCTGTTATTAGGTCTTCTTCTGTAAAACGTCACAGAACGTGCAGTCATTTGCTGTAAGTTTCCTAGAGGTTATGAAAAACTTTACACAGTCTTTCCTGTCATGAACGTGAAAGTGGAACCCTCTCTTCTTGTAGCATTTCGTAGGATTGGCTTTCCTGAGGAAGCTCTGGAAGTTGAGAGAAATAAGGTGGTAAAAGAGTATTTTGGTATTGCATACTCCTTTGTTAGTGTCTGTTTACCCTGGAGGTTGGCAGGACAGACTGGATTTGGTTGTGCTGCTTCCTTTCGTGATATTTTTTTTTAAGAAAACAAATAAATGAAGAGGAAAGAGAAGGAAAATAACAGCCATTAGAGCAATTGCAGATGTATAAAGAATGGAAGAATTTATCACACACTGGGCACTGGTACAGGAGTGGAGGCTTGCTCTTCAGTCTGTGCTTGGGGACACTGAAGGTCATCAGGGCGAGGCTTGGTGGATTTGTATTGTGTCTGTTGAAACACGAACTCAGACATCACTTTCAAGATGCTGCATTTGTAATCAAGAGACAAGACTCACACATCAGAATGAGACTGCCTGGCAGTGTGACTCTATCTAGTCCTCTTCTGCTGTTTGACTCTAAGTATCCTTCCCTGGACAGAGTGGGTATAATATCTATCCATAGGAGAACTCATGAGATAACAGACTTGTAGGAATATGATGCAAAATAAAGAATCATTTAGATGTAAGTGTTTGGTTTTGGAGATTGCATGTGAGAGGCACAGACTAACATGCACAGACATGCAAATCAATTTCCCATACACTAGCCAGACTTACCTCAGGATTGGATCCTTAGCTTAGGATTGGGTAAGAATGATAAATTATGTTGCCCTTTGATATCTGTAACCCAGTGACAGAGAGACACTACCATGTACTAGCCTTGGGTCAGGTGGCTGGGAGTCTAAGACTAGTTTCCTATAACTTTGCTGTTTTTTGATGATTTTTAATTTTTTTTTTTAATTTTGAGACAAGAATTTGCTATGTAGCCTAGACTCGCCTTAAACTCACAGCGATCATTCTACCTCATCCCCACCTAGTGCTAGGGTTACAGGCATGCACCACCATATCCACTTGTCCCTTGAGCACTGATTCTCCATCTGGGGCCCAAGTCCCCCCTCTATGTATGGAGAAGTAGGTAGATGGCCCTTAAGCAGAGTATCTAGCTCTGACATCATCTTCAGACCATCATTTAGCTTACTCCTGCACTGAGTGCAGTTAGTTTGATAAGGATGAAAGCAAGAGGTCATTTCTTCAGGAAGTCTGGATTCTGACTAGGACACGACCAAGTCTAAAGAAAGACTTCCAGATGCAGTGGAAGTGCCACCTAGGCCTATCACCTTTCTGTCTCCCTTTGACATACTTTCTCCCTTTGAGTTCTCCCTTTGAGATACTTTCAGAATATTTCAGTGCACTTTTTAAAGGGACATTTTGAGAGTGCGATACTACAGGCAAGGGTAGCTGATATTTGCCTTTAGTCCGTCTCCTCAGCTTCATGTACAAAGCCATCCAGCAGATGGTCAATAAAAATGGGTAAATAAATACATGCAGGCAGGAAAAATGAGTAAACCTTATAGTAAGTGGCACTTGGACAAGTCATCAGAATTCGTACTGGTGGCACACACCTGTGTTCCTGACGCTCTGGGAGGCTAAGGTCGGAAGATCACAAATTTAAGTTTAACCTGCGAAATTTAGTGAATTCCTGAGACCTCAAATGAAAATTAAAAAAAAAAAAATCAAAAGATCTGGAGTTGTAGCTCGGTGCAGAAGCTCTGGGTTCAATTTCTAGAACCAAATAAAAGAAAAAAAGGGAGGGAGGGAGAAAAAACACATCAATAATGCAGGTGTTGTCTGGTATGTTAGAGACCTTTCTTTAAACTTCTAATGAATTACTTACTAGAGGATAAAAGACAAATGAAAATTTTACAACATGGTTACTTCCCTTAGAACCTCAGTCCTCTTATCCTTAAATTAAATGGGTTGGACTAGTCATTGAAATTCAGTATTTCATTCATTCAACAACCATTTATTTAAAGATCTTTTGTAACAGGCCCTGTTTGCGGCAGTGGTAAGAAATCATCAGCCTTCTAGGAGGCTAGTCTAGTTAATGAGAAACTTATACAGATAAACACGTGGCAATAAAAGAACAAGAGGTGTTATTTAAGGGAAGAACACCAGTAGGAACTCTTCAGGTGGTTTAAAAGTCAATGAGAACCCTCTGGCGCAGGTGGTATCTGAGTAAATTCAGCCAGAGAAGGGAGGCAAGGGTTCATAGTGGTGAAATTTGGATGGGAGAGTTTTAAGAAAAGAACAGAAAAGTTGAGAGGGAGGCAGACATGCTGGTCATAGAGTGCCACCTTAAAGAGCCTGCCTGACCTGTGTCCTGAGAGGAGCCATTCAACGTCCTTAGGTAAAAGAAAATCTTGATTCTGCCTGGTTTTAGGACACCTCCTTGGCTATTTATCCAAATAGAGGCGAGGGTGAAGGAATAGAGCCTGAATGGTAAAGGAGGTGAGACAATGGAGCGACACTGAAGTAGGTGATGATGACCCTAGCCCGGCGTCAGGATGCAGTATTAAGAACTGGTGTGAGCACTCTTAATCGGATAAAGTCCTTGATGACCAATCAAGGCAGTGACTGAGTCACAGAAGATGTCCATGTCACTGGCATTGCTTAAACAGAGAAAGAGTCAGAAATAGAGATATAATAGTGTTGAATAAGAAAAAAAAATAAAAAGGTGTTCAAACATGCTTTCAGTTTCTAGTCCACGGATTGGAGGCAGGTAAACAGCTACAGTCCACTTTGAACATTTATTTCCTTTGTAGAAATATAGAAGCATTTGCACATGGTCATTTTCTGTACATGTATGTGTGTGTATACATTATGTGTGTGTGTGCGTGCATGCATGTGTGTGTGTTGACAGTGGGCATACAGAACCTTTGAGACCACCAGTTTTCATCATTCACTGATTCTCAAAGTGCAGTCCAATGCTCTAAAAGGGTCCCATGGGGGCACAGGGTTAATCTTCCGTGGCACTAATACCTATAATGTTACAAGGCACAGGCTTTGTTTTCCATCCTGGATTAATCATTCACTCATGGGCTTTAATACAAGCCAGACACCACCTCACTGTGCCTCATGCAAGGCCATGCCAACTTCCCTTCCACTCTGATGTCTGTGTTCACATTCTTGTCAGAGTGGGAAGTAGATTTCCCCCCAAGCTTCAATACCCTATGAAAAGTTTGGTATATTAAATCCAAGCTTGCTAGTCAGAAGTGCCAGGAAGGCTGACTGTACAATTAACTTGCTGTATGACTTAAGGCAACTTATTCATATTCTCTGAGCTCTAGTATCTATCCCACAAATTTTTCAAATGAAAAATTTGAAATAAGTAATTCCCAAGTGCATCTAACTCTGATTTCTACATGCTACATGCTAAGTTACTCGCACACAAACTCAGTCTCCTGACTCTAAGCACAGGCAATTCTGAGATGCTCAGATCTCCTGTTGTCTATAAATTAGCCTAAAAAACTCTCAGACCTAGAATTAGCTTTGAAAACCTTTTGGTCAGCACTGCCACTTTATCCATGAAAGAACTGAGCACAACTTGGGAAGGTCATTTCTTCAGTGTCAACAGCCATTTGATAGCATAACAGATAACAGAAGGAATATGGGGATCCTAATTACCAACTCAGGTGTGACTTTCCCTATGTACCAGAGTGTTGGAATCTGACTAGGCTTTGGGACTCAAATTGGGAGGTTGGCCCTCTCTGATAATTCAACGGGGGAGGTTCCCCCCATTTTTCGGAATAAAATCCCAGAGAGCTGACATAGTAACATCATGAGAGCTGGAGTGGGTGAGGACGGTGGTATAGGAGGTGAGAAAACACATTTGGCCAAGCTCAGAGTCCATGTGACCCATCCAGAGCACTCATTCCAAAACAAATTCAACCTTACAGGTTCTCCCTCTCGTCAGAAATGTAACTTCCTGCTTCTAAGAAGCAAGGCTTGCAAAAGGGCTCAGAAGACTTCATGGACATCAAATGGCTCTTACAAAACAGTGTTTTGATGAGTTAAGTGTGAATGAATCAGAAACATAAGGATTACATTTCCCCCAGGTGCACATGGGTTTCCAACTTGAGAGGAAATGCAGTCTGCTAACTACACACCGGCTTTCACCAAACCCAAAGAATTTGTAGGGAGTGTGGGGGCAAAGAAGAAAGAGAAGCCCAGCCCCAAAGGGTTTTAGATGTGGTGCCAAATCCGAAAATGCTGTTGGTCTCCCCCTTTGCCAGTAATAAAATCGCTGGCCACCCAGAGAGGCCACAGGGAGGAGAAAGGAGATTGCTTTCCCCCACTGGCCCCTGGTCCTCAACAACTGTGTTCAGTTAGTGCTGCTCAATCACAGGCTGTCACTGGTCCCTGCATTCAACTCACTGGCCCCAACTTGGCCTCGATTTTCACACTGTGCAGCGTGTCTTGTTTACCTCCAGCCATATTTGGTGTTTTGGCTCCCAGAGACCTTGGCAACTGGTCAGCTTGTCACAAGCCCCTGCTCTGTAATCAAGTGACCTGTCCATCACCAGAAGAATGTTTGGGGAAGCTGTCACACATCTCCCTTGGTTGTATTCAGGGAAAACAAGAGTTCCTTGTAGATGTTTTCCTCTCCCCCTTCTTTAATGCTATCCAGGTGTGGAGTTTCCCCCAAACTGGTAAATATGTCTTCCCTTCAAATCTCAGCCTGACACAAATAAGCAGTAAAATCTCAGGGCGGCTGTTACCTTATCCTGAGATTTGAAGCCCTGGATCTTTTATAATTTCCACATTGTCCTTTCATTTTTTCCCTTGTATTTTGCTTCATTGCACCAAGAAAGTAGAAAAATCATTTCAATTGGTGGTAAAAGATGATTAAAACAAAATAACAAAGGGCTTGGCTGCAAACTGTTAGTTTTATTGAATTTGCTACTGTGTTTTAAATTGGTACCAGGGTAAATCTTTGGACAATTATATCAAAGGCTGCTGGAGTTAATCAGTGGCATGCATACATTTGTTCCTTTCTGAACCTTATAAGTGAAGGCAGCATTGTCAACATGGAAAGAATAGGTTTTGTGCATTACCTGGGTGAAAGCAGCAGATCCTAGTGTTCACTGGAAAGAGATTAAAATGCCCAATGGATTCTCAGATTGCTCACCAGGGAGAAGAAGGTTGTGTATATTGCAAGACAAAATGCTGTTTTCCCAACGGTTCTTTCTTGGTACTTCAACATCAGTTTTGCTCTATGAAGGGGGCACCTTCAGTGGAAAGACTTGCAGTCAACTGCGGTCTTGGACCAAAAAGACAGAAAATGAGAAATGGTGGGCCCTGGGCAGCACAAAGACCAGATATTTTTTCAGCATCTCAACTATTGCTAGTTTGCATAAATTCTGACTTGTATAGCTACAGTTTGGGAGGACATAGTATCAAGCCCCTGGTTTTCTGAGTGTTCCCCCATCACTTGGTAACTTATGCTTCAGTGTCTCAGCTTCTACCATCTATTTTACTCTCTTACTTGATCATTGTAGTAAAAACGTTATTACTTCCTGTGGTTTACCCTAAAATTTAGTCTAAATGAGCCATCTTTATCTATAAAGATTTACCTATGCACTAAGTCATGCTGCTCAGAATGCCATATACATCACTAATGTCTTTTGACATTTTCCCCATCTGTACTCTTCCGAAATATTAATTCCTGAAACAGATTCTGCTGGGAATCCATTAAGTGCCAGGCACTGTGCTAGGAACACAGTTATGGTAATGAAAGATTGCCGTGTTCTGTGGCTTTAATTTATGCTAGGGTAGACAGTCATTCAATATGTCAGATAGCCAGAAAAATCCACATAGCTGTAATATAAAGGGTGGAATGCTGAAGAAACTTGTAAAAGGAAATAAGTCTACTTCAGGAACCAAAAGAAATCCCTTTAAGCCTTCCAAACTTTTGGTACACCTTTGTGTTAGTGATTTTCAGTTTCTACCTAGTATTTCAATCATGTTGTACTTGGCAGCTTATCCTCTTTTTCGTCTTTTGGGCTACCCGGGATTACTGATAGTATCTTTGTGCTTGGGTTCTTAACTTTTCTGAAACTTCATATTGTGCTGCATTGAGTGAGGAAGGTGAGATAGAAGGATTGATTCTCTAAAATCTCAGCAAAATTATTTGAGGAACCGTAGCTATTTTTCTTGACACATGATCTAGGGTTAGTGTATCACATTGCCTTACAAGACATCCCTTTCCAAAGGCATGAAATGTGTTCTCACCCAAACCCTTAGTATCCGACACATCACCACTATCACTGGCTACCATCATAATAAAAAGTACAGCTAAAATATTGCCCATCCCAAAACAAAAGTAAAGGCTTCCCTTAAGACTATAGGATGTACTAGAGAGACAATATGATATTTATGAGTCTGATGTCTGATGTGATATTTATAAGTCTGATGTCTGATGAGTATGAGTCTGATGTGAGTCTGATTCACTTTGCGTCTCAAGTTTCCTCCATTTTGTGACCTGAGCAACTACTTCTAAGATAACAATATGTAATTTATCAAGTAGTGATTTCTTACCTTTTTTTGAAGGTTTGTATTATTTCTATCCTTTTTTTTTTCTTTTTTTCTTTTTTTCTCTAACTTAAAAAAAAAGAATATAGGATGCAAAAAGAATTTTTAAAGGATACAGGATGTAAACAAAAGAATCCTGAGTAATGCTCATATGACATTGAAATTAAAGCATGTAACAATCTACAGGAGAAACCTGAGTGTATGAAATTTTACTGTATGCATATTAAGAAGAATGTTCTTTCAAGCAAACTAATAACAATATCTGAGATCATTCAAGAAAGAAGTATATGATATTGTAAGTTCTAGTTCTTTTTAGACAAAATAGCATATAAAACCATTTGGTACAGTAGCAAAACTAGCTGGGTAGATTTATTCCTAGATCGTCCATACCATAGGAAATGTTTGACCTCTCTGCCATCAGGTACTGCCTTTCTACATTTTTCCCCAATTCAGTTATTTATATTGCTTCCCCAAATCAAGTATCATTATAGCATTTACCTCTAAAGATGATTCTGTCCTTCTATTGACTGCTATTTACCTTTCTCCAGTCAAGCCAATTTGCTTCTTTGGAAAACTTTTTCAGATTCTTTTCTCATCAGCCAAGGTACTATACCAATCTTCTGTGATTCCATTGCCTTCTACACTTTTTATATTGAATAAAATCAGTAATTTTAATATCTTCTGTTGCAACCTATGAGCATCATACGGGCAAGATCATATTTTTTTCAACTTTGCATCCCAGAAACTTAGGATAAACTTAAATAATTTAGTCAATGGTATTTGGATGGATAGGAAGACAAAAAAAAATGCAAAGATTGAAAATACATTTATTAGAATTTGAAAAAAATGTTCAAATAATAAATACGATCAGCTAGCATAAAGCTAGCTGTATTGACTTCTCCTGTACTTTTTTTCATAAACACTAAAGGTGAAGTGATATTAAAAACTTATGATCTTATATATGTACAAGAAGTGTGTGTTTTTATATATACAAAAATATATGAAATGGTCCTGATCAGAGTATTCCTGGCAGTGTCTTAGAGTGTCGATATTTGAAATGTAAATTATTTAGTATAAAACTAATTTATTATGGTAAACATGTTAATCTTTATGGTTAGGAAAATAAAGCAATTGTGATAATATACTATCACTTCCCAATATAAGGAAAATATTAGTTTCTGCTCTAAAGATATGTCTGAAGGCAAAAGTTGAAGCTTAGGAGAGAGAACGTGTTTCGCATATGTGAAACCTTTGGTTCAATCCCAGCATCAAAAACAAGAAAGATGTCTTAGAGCTGCCCCTATTTTTCTTCTACATTTCTACTAAAAAAAAAAAGTGTGTGTGTGTGTGTGTATACTTTAGTCTGAGTTGCAGCTCTCAAAGACTTTAGCACTATGTAGAAGAGCTTCATTTAGCTGTACATAAGTTTAGCATTCCATATTTGATAGGATATTAATGCATGGCTCATAAATGAGTGCTTATTCATGTCCTTGGATAATCAAGAATTCTAGAAACCAACAGTACTGTTTAATTCTTGCCCTAAAATTATAATCTCTCTGACATTGGACACACCAGTGACAACACTCAACTGAAAGTGGAAATCATTTCTTTCAGGTTTATTTTAGTAACAATATGTGAAAATTTGGTTAACTAACTTAAAATACTGTCATAGAGATATGATAAATAATACAGATATCTACTGATAAGATGACCAAAAGTTGACCATTAAAATGTAACCCGCAGCCAATCCATGCATGTACTGAAACTGTATATGGCAAAGATGATATCACAACTCAGTAGATAAAAGATTAACTGTTATAATCCTTCATCCATTATTTTGGCCATAGGCAACAATCCTAACTTTGCTTGAATTCCAAAACTATATTGTAAATTATTGAAATACTACATAAAAAATCCTAAGTCTTAAAGCTTCCTGTTAAAAATATGAGAAAATACCTACAACCTTGGACTAAAGAAACATTTATTCCACAATACATCAAAACCAAGTCTTGAAGTAATCAATTAAAAATCTTTTTTCCACAAAGCAGCATAAACAGAATAATGGGAGTAGCAGTCTTGGAAATTGTATTTGCAACATCATTGGTTATAGACAATTAGTATCCAGCATGTGTAAACATACTACATATTGATATAGAAAAGCATAACTAACCCAATTTAAAATAAAATGATGAATTGGCAATCCACATGGCTAGAAAAGTATGGGGTCAACAAATATATGTAAAGATATCCAGAACTGTTAGTAATCAAGAAAGGTCAAAGTAATACAATAATTAAATATAACTGAATTACTTTCAGATCAGCAAAATAAATAAACAAGTAAACATTTGGCAAAGCCTAGTACTAGCAAGGACCTGCGGCAAAGGGCTGTCTGTTGGTAGGTGTGTTAATTGTTGCAGCCACTTGGGAGAATAATTTGGTATATGTATTATAGTTGAGGATGCAGTTATTATCAACCTGACAGTATCACTTTGCTATCTTTCTTTCCAAAGTCTTGGTTTATTTCCATGAAGCACAAACACTGGTGAAAAAAGCAAACATGAGGTTTAGCAGTGGTAATAAACAATCAACCTAGGTAGTTGTCAAAAAAAGAAAAAGAATGACCAACTAAAATGCAACACATTCACATGGTAAAATGCTTGTGTAAGTGCCAGTAAGTAATCTGGATCCATTTGTATCAATATGCGTAATCTCAAAACAATGTTGAGGGAAATAAGCCAGCTTTATAATGATAAGCATGGTGTTAAAAGACTTAGGAAATTTAAAAACATGCAAAACATATATACACATATACAAAAATGAAGAAAATAGAGCCATGGCTGGACACACAGGTGGCTTCAGACTCTATCAGTGTTTTATTTTTTAATTCCTATTTAACCAAAAATAAAAGAGTACAAAGAAAATGTGGCCTAATGTTAATTTGACAAAGTTGAAGGGTCAGTCTACGAATATTTGTTATGAATTTCTCTGTCCTTTTCTATATCATTGAAGTGTTCTCTAATTAATTCAGTTATGTTAGTTTGTATAGAGTCGCTGGCACACCGTCAGGCTCAGAAAGTGATTGTTTCCTTCCTTCTTTGTTGCTGGCTGCCAGCTGCTCTACAGAGTGAGTGCCCAGGTATTACCCTCCGATTCTTAGCCCAAGGGTGGACTGGAACACTTTGGCTCTTCCTGAGCCAAAGGCATCCTAGGTGGTCTCACCATTTTGTCTTCAAGCTTAGACAATGTGGGTGGTAAGTTCTGACTCACCCTCATTCTGAGTGCAGAATTTTCGCTACTCTGGCAGTTTCTAGCCTGTAGATAAGTCCAAAATAGAAAGATACAAGACCTCATTCCTCACTGAATTAGGACTATGGTGTCATAACTGAGCACACCTTTCTGGAATTCTTACTCCAGTAAACGAAGAGATGGAAGGTCAGACAGGTTCAGAAATACAAACCTAAGACAGATATGTGACCAAAATGATCACCTCTTAGAAGAAGTGCTAAAGTTGTAATTCCACACAGAACGAATTGGAAATTTCTCCTTAGAAGTGAGCTCCAGGGGCAGAAGGAGAAGAAGTGCACTCCAGTCACTGAAGGATGAACACATTCTGAGCTAAAATCAACTTTGAATGGAAGAAGCAGGACTGAGAGATGGAGGTGTTACAGGCAGGAAGTAATGATAGACTACTTTAGTGATCAACTTGGAGATGCTGCTGGTAGCAGAAACAAAGGAGTGATTGTGATCAGAAAACTTTGGATGAGGAGAATTTAGGTCATTTTAGATGTGGAAGATGTGGAAAGGGAAGGACTTTGATAACACTGTAGGACTTTCCAGATGCTTTTAGAAACAATTGGAAGAAACAAATTGACACGAACATCCTACTTTTGTATCAACCATGACATGGACTCTAACCTTCAGTGAGGTCTTCAAAGGCCACCAGTTGTCCTTCTGAGAAAATTCTGTTGTAACTAGATCCTTGATGAAATGCTTTGTAGCCATTAACCTTAGCTTTACCTTCGAGAAGATGTGTTTTTTCAGTGGAAAACTATAATCTTTCTAGTAATGGTTGCACCTGTTCCTCTCTCTCACATTTTTACTGAGTGAAATGGGCTCCTTTTTTTCCTATCTAAAAAGTTAGGATAACAACAACCCTTTCCTCTTATAGCTGCTGCCAGGCTTCAGTGAGGTCATGAGCCATGAGCTATATGCACACAGTTGAAAGAAGGATCTCTAAGGTTTCCCTATCATTGTGATGTTCTCTGTCTGCAAAGAGTAAGGAGCACAGTGGATGGAAATTACTGAGAGACATACTGTACCCCGGAATGAAGACAAAATTAAGATCGAGAATTTTTAGAAATTGAGGGTGGGACATGTAGAAGAAGCACAAACTGTCTGACACTGATGGATTTCCAGCCAAATGTATGTGATAGAAGAAGATTTTCCATCGAGCTATGGACACATGACAATAGCAGCCCCATATGCATGAGAGGATGTCATCTAGCTGAAAAGTCAGGTACTCAGTACACTAGCACATCTGCTTACATGTAATTTGGCAAAATTGAGCAAAAGGGAAGGAAAAGGAGGAGAAAGAGGAGTGGGGAGGGAAAGAAAATGTAGGGAGGAGAAGCAAAACACTCACAAAAATTAGTCTAATGCTGTAAATATGCTCAGCCAAAAACCATTTGTGACACATGCCATAAGTGTAAAACAGTGTAGAGATATAATTTTCACACTGGCATGCTTTTCTACAGAAGTGCCCATAGACAGGGACTGCGAGCCAGGAGTGGCCTGAGATGCAGCCTGGAGCAAATTTCTTACTTTGTTTTGTAGCATGGCTATATTCTTTTATTAAAAAGCATGCCTCCAATTTTGAAACAAAGTGAATGTATGATACAATATATGTCATACTTATCTTGCATCTACATATATCCCCTAGGGATATAAGTTTTTGTGCCATCCTGCTCTAGTTTTAGAAGAATCATAAACAAAATTATATAATTATTCTAAAGGTGAATAAAATAAACAAAAAATGTAAAACTGTAATCTTATCAATAAATTGGCATTCCAGAGTTTCACAACACAACTGTAGTTTACAAAAATAGTATCTGAAGATTTATTCATTATCCACCTACTTGGTCTTGTCAAAAGAACACAAACAGAACCACCTGAGACTTCTGGTCTACCCTCAATTAGTAGCTGCTCCCATGTTGCTAAAACAACTTCTTTGGGGGAGTAATATGTCTAACATTCTCAGCAAGGGTATGTTCTTCACTAGAATTCTTCATTACTCATAAACTCGAACTCCTTGTTGCACTGGAAAACGAGAGAGCATCTCTGTTCACTGCTCCTACACCTCTTAACTTGCTTGCCATGTCCAAACAGCCTCAGCCCTAATGGCAGCTGAGACAAGAAATGATCAGGAACACTTGACATTCTTTCACTGACATGGTCTCTTGTTTATAAACTCTACTTCCTCAACTCTGCAATCTGATAGGAAGTTTTTTCATTATCATTTTGTATCTTTTCTCAAGGAACTTTTTTATTATTAAAAAGTATATAATTCTTGGAAAAGGAGATGGAATTGAAGAATATGTCCTCTTGAAATGATCCAAAGGGAAATAGGGATGTGAATTTGGTAATTTAAAATTGATATCAATATATATTATTTGCCTTAGATGATAATTGATAATGTCCACGTTTACTTAGTTTTTTCTTAAAGAAGTTAAGGTTAGGGTTAGGGTTAGGGTTAGGGTTAGGGTTAGGGTTAGGGTTAGGGCTAGGGTTAGGGTTAGGGTTAAGGTTAGGGTTGTAGTTAGAAATAGAGACAAGTACCAGGCAGTCTTGAGATCAGGAGAGATGTAGTGTAGGCATGCTGTAAATTCGGCAGGTACCAACCCATGGAACTGCAATTACAAGTCAAGACTTTTTTGACAAGGGTTAAAATTATTAAAATGGTAGAATATAGATTGCTACCCAATAGCATGTGATTTTGAGCAAGTTGCTAAACCTCTGTATGCCTCAGATTTATCAATTATAAAATAAAAATGAAAATACTAGCACTCATGTATGGATTTTTGATTGTTAATTGAGAAAAAGTATAATCGGTATTGTGCCTAGGGCTATTAGTCAATTACAAGATGATATTTTTATTTCAATTAAGAATAAGAAACATAAGGGGAACAGGTGAATTGCTGTACTGTGCATACATCATTCAATCTTGCTCTTACATCTCGGGCTTTCTGCATAGGTCTTAAAATTAGCAAAAATAAATAACACCTAGAAAATCTGACTTGGATTTTCTCACCTCTGTGCTTATGCTTATTCTGTTTGTTGTTCCTCAGTGGCTTTCTCTCATATACTTACTTTCATTATGAATCTCATGCTGTCTGATACTTTCCCACCAGAGTGATCCAAGTTAAAAATTAAAAGCATCTAGTATTATACATGGTTGTCAGTCAGTTGATGCTAGTTGTTATTGGTTTACACCTTAGTGTAGTCCATTATACTTAGCAGATTACATAAACCACTGTGTGGACCATAACAATTGCTGGATAACTCTCCCTTTGATTTTAAAAAATAAGCAAGACTGATAGAATGTATTTAGAGGAATCAAGATCTCATTCTATCATGTCTACCCTCAGCATTGTGTTTTATGGCTAATAATTTTCTTCACATTTTGCAGGGATCTAAAACTTGGCAGTGTGTACCAGTATCAGGTTATTACCATTTCGGGAACTGAAGAAAGTGAACCATCACCTGCTACCATATACATCCATGGCAGTGGATACTGTGGTGATGGTATTATCCAGAGGTAAGTAGAACAAACTAAGGGGAAGGGAGACACATTGCTAATTGGGCCAAGAAATGGTTAGGGTGCTTAAATAGAAGAGTTTATGAAGTATTTGGTGTGAAATCTGAAGTATCAGTGATCCCCAACAGCCTATCAATTGGTCTTCAAACAATTTGCTGGCCTTGGAAGAAAATAAATAGCCCTTCTTTTGAACACATACATTTTTTCAGTATGGCATGTAGTAATTAATGTGGGCAGAACTTCCACTGTACACTTATCATTTGCCCTTGTTCTTATTTATTTTATATGCACAACAAATAGTGTATAGTTTTTGTTTTGCTTTATTTTGTTTTGTTTCTGACATAGCCCTCATTCACTTGGAGAAATGGGTAACTTAGCTGGTCACCATTTACATTTGTTAAACTGCAATTTCAAAAATAGGTTAAAGGCCCATGAAAATAGCAAAGTGTTTTATTCCAATGCCAGGGCCTCCCCTCATGTTAAGCAAGTGCTTCACCACTGTGCTGCATCCCCAGACTTGCTTCAAAGTTTGTTGTGAGACTGAGTCTCACCAATTTCTCTACCACCTGAGTTTCACCTCAAATCTCTGGCCCTATTACCTCAGCCTCCCAAGTGGCTGACATTTCAGGAATGCATTCCCACATCTGACAGTAACAGAGTATTCTAAAATACAATAATGTCGAAAAAGTGACTGGTAAGCAGTGCTCTGCAGCGCTTATTGAGTCTGAGGATGTTTACACTGAGGGAAATGAATCAGTGAGTGTAAAGCTTCCAACTTCTATTTTGACTGGCAAATATAAATATAAAGGTACTTGCCTATGAAACGCGTTTTAAGGATTGTTAGCCCTTTCATCTCTTTCGTTCTTCTTTTGGGCAAAATATTATGCAAGTAGTCATCAACCCCTTTGCATTGTTTATAAAAGTCAACATAGAAACCTTTGAGTTCTTTCAGAATAAGCACAAAATTTTTTTTCTGGCACAAAATTAAGAGTTTTGTCCGTAGAGGTGGAGAGCAGACCAACAGTCATTCAAAATTAACTTTCTTATTGCTAAAATTATGTTCCTTGTTGTTAGCGTAATTTTTTGCACGTCACACTGTCACTAAGAGATTTTTAAAGCTATTGACAGATTTAATGGTAAACATTATGTGTGGGGATGACAAAACAAGCTATTGGCAAAATTCCCTCATTAAATGGCACTGTTGGGTGTCACATAATATCTGTGCACTATCGAATTGCAATTACTGTTTCAGTGAGGGGAGGGGCAGTGTGAAGAGCATTTGCTTCACAGTTGGATGGAATCATTCATCTGCAGAGGGTGAATCAGCTCATAGGTGTTGCCCATATCTGAAGGAGAAGTACAAGATAACTGCTCATTCTGTTTATTCTAGCACTAATGCTGGAGAGAAAGAGCAATTCGATTTGTTACTGATGATTTGTGGTATATGATGTTAACTTGGAACCTCTGTTATTGGATGAAAGTGACAAGTAGGAGTAGAGGAAAATTGTTCCATTTCTGCACATAGAAGGTTTACACATGAATGCCTGCCCACATCGTTGTAGTCATCAGTACGTGTCTGAATGTAATTAGACATTGAGAGAAATAGTGGATGTTCCATATACGATCGTACGAGAACCACTACATTTTCTCCTTTTCAAGTCACTGTACAGAGAGGTAATAATGCGTACAAGAAGTGTGTCAGCTATAAATAGAAAGGTACTAATTCTCATTTTTAAATGAGTTCTATATTTTTATTTGTTGACATATTTCATAGAAAACTGAAGGCAGTTTATTGGTGTTCCCTAAGGGATGCTTCCTAGGGGGAGAGGGGGAGAAAGGGAAGGTTGGGGGAGGGGACATGGCGTGTTGGGGGAAAAGGACATCATCTGAGCTATAGATAATGTAATTTACAAAAAACAATGAACAAACTCAGCACTCAATGGACCCCTAATAGATAAGCGCTCTATTGTAAGTGACTCACAGCAGCTGATTCTCTTGATTTCATACATAGTGTAAAGATACAGGGCTGGAAATTTAGCTCAGCAGCATAAGCACCTTCCTTGCAAGTGTGCGGTCATGAGTTCGATCCCTGGTACTGGTAAAAACGAAAAAGACCAAAAAAAAAAAAAAAAAAAAACCATAGTGTAAAGATAAAAACACTAAATGAATATCATGACAATAATAATTTTTTTGTACCGGGATCAAACTCATGACCTTGCACTTGCCAAGCAGGCACTATCATGCTAAGCTAATTTCACAGCCTAAAATATTTGCAAATATTTATTGAGCCTGTACTGTGGCACAAACCACTGTGGTACATTATTTTCTCATTGAGTCTTCTATTAGCCATATGAGGTAGGATTCATTATCATATCTTACAGAAAATACAGCTAATACACAAGAAGTTACATAGGCTTTTTCAAACTTACATGCTCAGTAAAGCCAGTCTCTGAGGGCTGGGGATTTAGCTCAGCGGCATAAGCACCTGCCTTGCAAGCAGGCAGTCGTGAGTTCGATCCCCGGTACGGATAAAAAGGAAAAAGATTAAAAAAAAAAAAAATGCCAGTCTATGAAGGGACGTTCCATGTTTTCATTGGATTCATCATTGCATTGCTGTGCAACATGACAACCCCACAGAGTCAATACGTAAAGGAGTGGCTGCCTGCAGTCTGCTGTATCCCAGCCACTGTGTCAGCCACTGGAATGCCAGGAGTATGAAGCCTGTCATTCCCTTTGATGTCTCACAAAATAGTATTTGAGTCCCCCCAGTAACACTCAAGTTGGTGAGTTTGGCAGTCACTGCGATAGAAGGAGCTAGATATCTGGGAGCACAGAAAATGACAGTCACTTACCCAATCCCCAGCCATCATAGAAGACTTCCCCTGACCTCTCCATCTAATGATAAATCTGTCATGCTTAGAGGATATTTGTGATCTCTTAATGTTTTGCTTAAACTAATAGAGGATACTGTTTGGGTAATGATAGAAAGCAGGTTGAGGTATAGTACTACCCTAGGTTTAAAAAAAAAATCTCCCCAGATAACCCATAAAATAGCTAAGAAGCAGAACATTAACAAAAGTTTCCAGCTTGCAAGATTCACTGACAGAAGGTGCTGGAACAGTCCAGGGATATGAATGTGTTTGCTCTTGGTTCACAGACAGGAAGGAGCTTGGGTGGCTCCATGAAGATCAGTGCAACCTAGGCCATCTGAAGGATTGATCACGGGGCACTGTCCTGCTACTCTGACACCTCCTAAAAACAACAAACATTGCCTGGTGTTAATCGCCTGGGTAAAAAGAAAAGGCTGATACCTCTTCCATGCTATGACAGGTCCCAGCTGGTCTCTGGGGAGGGAGCCACAGTTGCCACACATTCTGCAGAGACCTCCCAAGGCAAAGTGGGAATGAGAACTGGCATTCCCTAAGTACCTACTACGTGCCACACACTATGCCAGTCACTTTCAGCTATATTCCAAGTTTGCATTTAACTCTAAGTGCTAGGCCTAACTATCTGCATTTTAATACAGGAGAAAACTGAGACTCAGCTTCTACAGTCGTCCAGTGGATTTTTCTGTAATGATAGAAATGTGGTCTGTGCTGACCAATGAAGTAGCCTCTAGTGACAGGTCGTTACTGAGTACTTGATATATGGCTATCATGTTTGAGAAGTGGAATTTTAACTGTATTCGCAGTATTCTTATTAGTATAAATCTGCAGTGCATCCAGTTTGCAGTTATCTTAAAGAATAGGTACTGTTACATATTATAGCTTGATTCTTTTTTAAATCTCCTTCCCTTTCCTTCAGTACTCCTCTAAACCCCTTTTTCCCTTTTCATCTTTGTTGATATTATTAATCTTATCTCCTATCTATGACATACAATGGTTACATTCATTTAGGTTATTAGGTTCCTGTACATTACTTTTTTTCTATGTTT
Source organism: Cavia porcellus (assembly GCF_034190915.1). NCBI lineage: Eukaryota > Metazoa > Chordata > Mammalia > Rodentia > Caviidae > Cavia > Cavia porcellus. Next base: position 171,859,529 of record NW_026947484.1, on the reverse strand, counting down.
TTTAAGTTTTTAAAAAAATTTTTTTAAACTGAGAATTGAACTCACACCCTCTCACTTCCTAGGCAAGTGTTTATGCCACTGAGCTAAATCCCTGGACTTGTACCTTACTTTTGATTCATTTAAATTTAAATGTCACAGGCGAACTGACTTACACAAGATTACTGACCAGTTAGTTTGGAGCATGAGGTTCTGAATGCAAGTTTTGCGTTTCTGAAAGGAGCGCTCCAGAAAGCAGCAGTCCATTCATGCTTTCAGGCTTTGCTTCTTCTTTTGCTCATGCAAGCCCAGTTGGGAAAATGAGTATTGCTCATTCTCTATCCAGCTCAGTCTCCACAAAATTACCCATAAGTGATAGAAATAATTCCAAGAAAAATAAGGCAGAACATTTTTTTAAGGCATAACCCCACAGGCTGAACAGTTCTTGACACCATGAAATAATACACCCCAAGGAGAAAGTAAAGCTTTCCAATGAATGGATGACTAACTCTGAGTGTATGAATGAAAAAATCTTTACCTTTAGGCGTACTGAGGGAGAAGGGAAGATGTCAAGGCAGTTAGTGAAGGAAATCTATTTTGTTGTAGGACCTTCAGATTTTTCTTCACATCCACTATTTTGGAATCAAAAACAAACCCAGCAGTGGGAGCAAGATGTGTTCATTTATTTTTTTTTTTTCATTTATTCATCCATACCTTACTCCCAACTGACTTGTTAACTTGATTGACTTGAGATTTCAAAGGATGACTTTGAAACCAGATTCTACTTTTTCATCAGAAACACAAAATGAAGCAATTGCAATAGTTAGTTTATAAATCTATAGCATTTATGAATCTCATTTTGAAGATGAAGAAACAGACTCGGCTTAAGAGGAAGGATTTGTGTGAGGTCTCAGGCAAGGTCCATGAGACTTTCGCCTGCCCAGCCTCAATCATGAAACTGATCTGGAAAATTTCTCTTCCATATCCACTGTGCAGAGGCCAAGGGGAGGAATGTGATGACATGAATAAGATCAATGGTGATGGCTGCTCCCTTTTCTGCCAACAAGAAGTTTCCTTCAACTGCATTGGTAAGTCTCTGCCATGCGGCTCGGCTGACTGATGGATGGTAACAACGATGGTTATGAATAAATGAGCCTTCATTCCTGTCCATTTCATGTCCAGTGCTTTTTACCTGTAAGACACTGTTATAGTCAACAAGAAATACACCGTTTAAAAAACAATGCAAAAGGAAAGTGTTATTCTCATACATGATGACAGTGACAGGAAGCTTTTTTTTTGTTTTTCCTTTTTCCTTTTTTCTTTTTTTCCCCATCTAGGTCCCGGGGATCAAACTCACAACCTTGTACTTGCCAGGTAGGCAGGCATTTGTGGCACTGAGCTAAACTCCCAACCCAGAGAGCTTTTTTTTTTTTTTTTTTTTTTCTTTAAATCGAGTAGTACATAGAGATATCCTTGCTTTTCTCCAGACTAACTGTTCAAAATGACTGTTGCTTTAACTATACAAGGTTTTTATTCTTAAGAGATAAGACAAATCAGAAGCCAGGAAGATCATGAGACTTGTCCAGAGCTTACAGGTCAGAAGTGATTGAAGACAGAAATGGGACTTGAACCTGGTTTTGTCTGGTTCTCAAGTTTGTGCTCAGTCCATTGTGCTGCACAATCTCTACTCTGGATCCAGCGACTGCCATGATCCTCTGTGCAGACTCAAAACTAGAGGCAGTCTCTCTGATCTGAGAAAAGAAAAATAACAGAGCAGGCTGTGTTTAGAAAGCAAACGTCCTTTTCCCACCTTTACCGAGTCAAATGGGAAATGTGTTTTCCTCTGCCTTCTCTGCACAGTCTGGCCGATCTTGTTATTTCAGTCCCACTTGGGAGGCCTTGGCCAGCCCCGGGCTGGTAAACAGACAGGGGTTGGGGGCAGGGATGGAATTTTGAGCTGGCCCAGATGAGATCATACTTCCTTTAAGATGCAAATCGATACCTGAAGATCAAAGGTCCCCCAGCTAATCCCCTGGGCTGGAGGTGAAAACTAATCACAATTCATTTGCAAGTACAAAAGACAGAGGTGCTCTATCTGAAAAGGGAAGGGGCAGCTACAGAGGGGATGAAAACCTCGGTGGGAAGATTTCTCACTGAAAGGCAGTTTTCTAGGAGGACTAAGGGGGAGGAGATGTCAACGCATCCTTGCATCTGCAGTGCATTACGGTGATGTGTACAGATATTCTTTCTGCCAGTACGCTGGGCTCCAGGAGGGCAAAGCCTAAGCATCACCTACCTTATATTCCACTCCTGACACTCATTTATTGAGCACTTACTATCTCGTGACATCAAGTGGGCACTGAGCCTCACATTAGAGGTAGTCTACAAATGTTTGTGGTTGGAAAAAGAAAACAAACAAAAAAAGGAAGATGTTAAAGGAGGAAGGGCCCAGAAGTTTCTATGCAAGGCTTTGGATTTTTAAACTGCAGAAAATTGTTTTTCTGTCCTCTCTTGACTTGAATGTGGCTCATAGTAAAAAAAAAAAAAAAATGATGCTAGCATAGTGGTTCAGCAGAAAGAACCTTGAGTTAATTTCAGACAATCTGGGTCTGGCCAGAGTTGTGCTGACAACCTGGATACAGCCAACCAAATCATTCTGCTAGTCTGGGCCTCAATTTACCTGCTGTAAAGGGCAATGATTGAGTTCTGATGTCTCTACTTATTTATACTTCTGTTGTGTGTGATTTCCAATGTGTGTGACAGAGTTCATCATAATTGTGAACTCTACTTAATCCCTAAATTTTACCAATATCCTCATGGCAACTAACATTGCTACTAACAGTACAGTCTACTGAAAAATATCTGTCTGTTCCACTTACACTAGCATTACTTGTAACTCTAGTATTTTCGGGAAGAAAGTAGCATGTGCTAAAGCTAGAACATGGCATCTTAAAAGAGATACTTGAGCCCTGACATTTGCATACTATTGTTTTAGGACTGCACAACAACACACAGAAATAATGTTGTTACAAGAAGAAGCTTATAGTGCATGGAAGAAGTTGTATATCATGGTCCACAGACCAGAACTAATCTACAGCCTATATTTATAACTAAAGTTTTATTGAAACACAGATATACTTGTTCATTATAAACAGCCTACAGCTGCTGTCATGCTATAACACAGTCAAATGGCTTCAGTAGAGACTTGATGGCCCAAAGAACCTAAAATACTCCATTTCTGGTCTTTTATCTACTAATTGTGTCAGCTTCTGGTCTATGGATTTGGTGCATTTGATGCTCTTGGTGTTTTGAGTCGAGTATAGAATATAGGAAAACTATGACATTGTTCACCATTTCTTAGAAAAAGAACTAGGGTCAGGGATTTAGCTCAATGGTGTAAGCTCCTTTGTGGTAAGTGTGAGGTCATGAGTTCAATCCCGGATACAAAAAAAAATAAGGTACACCTGAATTTGAAGTGTACAGTAGTGGGCAGGAGGAGAATTTGCTGGACATGACACCAGACGATGGACCTAGTCCCACATTGCCTCACTAAACATGCTTCCCTCTCCACAGTTTGGCTAAAATGATTGTTTTGATGAGATTAAAAGTTCTCAAAGTCTGTTAAGTTTATAAGGAAAAGGTGAAGACCAGGGAGTTACCAAGATAAAGAGACTTGGAACCCATTTGTCCATATTACAGACTTTTTCTCTACAAGGCTCTAAGTGTTCTGTTGCTGATGGTAGTATTCACTGAACATCCGCCACGTTCTCGTGGCAGCTCTCTTATGCACTGTGTTTATCAAACAGGAAGTGGCATGATGATCCAAAGATGTAGAGTTATGTGGTAGAGCCAATTGAAACCCAGACTCCAGAGTTTGCTGTGATAAGCTACTTATAAAAAAGCCGCTGGTCTTGCAGAGCTTTAAGAGTGTGTGAGGAACATCTCATTACAAAGTAATTTATATAGCAATTTAACGAAAGAGAATACAAAGCTATTAGATGTATGGATTGTTTCCAAGAAGGATCTTTCTTATTCCTGCACTGAGTAGTATTTTTATTAGAGGGATGACCTCAAATGTGCCCTTCACTGGCCATTTAGAGTCCCATTGTAGATCCTCAGAGTGACACAGGCGTTCCAGACAGAATGAAACAACCAGGGTCCATTCCCAAGATAAACTTGTGTGAGTTCAAAAATCTCTGTCCTTCAGAAACAAACAGTTGAACAATAGATAATGAATATTTAGCTCTCGAAAGACTTAGTTTTTCTCTTAATATTGGGGACCAAACTCAGGACCTTTATCCTCAGCTACAGCTCTAGCCCTTTTTCAAAAAATTTTGACACAGGATCTCGTTAAATTATTGAGTTGCATAGCCAGGACTTGAACTTGTGGTCCTCCTACCTCAACCTTATAGAGTACTGGGATTGCAGATGCATACAGCATTCCTACCTAAGACTTAGCTTTAATGAATCTGAGAAGTGGGAATCGAGTGTGGGAGGCTTTGCCAAGAGGACATTGCTTTTATCATTATATATGCTAAGGAAGTTGCTCTAGACAGTGGGGAAAACAACAAGCTTGATGAGAGTAGCATTGATTCATAACATGATGTGTTAGCTTTCCATTGCTATGACAAAATACCTGAGAAAAACAATTTAAAAGGAAGAAAGACTTACATTGGCTCATGGTTTCACAGACCTCAGTCCATGGGCTCTTGGCCCCATTTGTTCTAGGATTGTGGAAGGACAGAACATCACGACAGGGAACCTGTGATGACATAGCATTTAAAGACATACCCTCCAAGGCCTACTTCCTCTTTTCAGATCCTCTTCCTAAGATTTTACTGCCTTCCAAACATCTCATTAAATTGTGACTCTAAGAATGAATTAATCCATTGATTTGGTTAGAGACCTCATGATCCAAACATCTCCCCAAGTCTATCCTTCTTTCCTTCTTTGCTCCTTTATTCCTTCCTTCTTTTCTTCCTCCTTTTTTCACCTTCTTCCTCCTCCTTTTTCTTCCTTCCTTTTCTCCTTTCCTTCCTCTTTCCTCTACTTGTGTTTCTTTTCTCCTTTTCCTTCCCTTCCTCTTCCTCTTCCTTCTTCTCCTACTCTGTCTCACTCTTTCTCCTTCTTCCCTGACCGTGTTCTCACCGCTGACCAGTTAGAAGAGCTGTTTTCCCTGGGTCAGTAACACCAGTGTGCAGATGGGTGACAGATTTATGGGGACATTCTCATTCACTTTTCAGAAACCCACACATCCGGAAGTATTCCCAAGGTGCCAGTGTGTTGTTATGTAACACCCAGGGGATGCCCTTTCCCACTTTCCCATACCTAGCGCCCCCATTCCCCAGCACATAATAAGTTGCTTATTAAAACAAACACCACCCACAAGACCTCTTGGGCAATCCAGGCTACATCCCCTGGCTTGTGAAAATTATCTTGTCCCTTTTCCCTCTTTTAAAAACATAACATACACCAGGCCTGGGGTTTCAGTTAAAACGTGCTATCAGTGCAGTGATAATTCCCCCCTCACCCTCCTGCAGGCACTGGCCACAGGCATTGTTCAGCAGCACTGGGAATTCTGCTCTAAAGCATTGAGTCATAAACTACAGACAGGCTGCTGATAAAAGCTGAAGGAGGGAAGGTAATGGTCAAATTAGTCAGACAAAATGTGAAGGATCCCCAAAAGGAGTTGGATTTAGTCATATATCTTGAGCTGGAACTGAAAACACACTATCTCTGAAGGTGACATTTAAGCCATTATGAGAGATGCAATTTTGGAAAAATCCTGTAGTGTTCTGATTTACCGCCCTGCATGCATCAGGGTAGTTGGGGCCAGGTCTCAATTAGACACAGAAGCCTTCTGTGCGGGACAGCTTCTCGGGGCCTCAGTTTCTATCTTTGTAAAATAAATGGTCAGACTGAATGCTGCAAGTCTTCTTTCTGCATGGGATGCTGAGGAATCCCAGGTTGGTCAAACAGCTATTTAAAGGCTTGGGGGTTTCAAATCCTGTTGATGCTGATATATAGTTATGAAAACAGAGCCAGAGGAACCCCCACATTGCATCTCTCAGCCACAGGCTCAAAGGCATGCCCAACCTTTTCTCACTCCCTCCTGGCTCCTCTCCTCTCCCCACAGCTGTGCTCAGCATCACTTAGTCTCTGATCCCTGACACTACATCCCCAGCCCTGTCTTACAGTCAGGGCCAGTAACTCAATTAGCACTCCCTGCAGCCCAGCGCTGTCCCCTCTGCAGGGATCAATCTGCCTCCCCACCAGTTGCTGGGAGGGGTAGGGGGTCACTGAGCCTGTGGCCCCTCTGTCAGGCTGCCCTGGCCTGAGCTGAGCCAAGGCGAGAAAGGAAAACAAGAAGATGAATCGCAGTGTCTTCTCAGTGGAGGTTCCATGAGACTTTAGAACAACAAGGACTGAAAAGGAAAACAACGTGGGCTGGAGGGGAAGGTGAGGGAAGAAGGGGCTCTGCTGGGAGCTGCATGTATTGTTATTTTTCTTTCTAACAATGCCAAATCATAATAGACAATCCACCTCTCACCTTATGAAAAATTAAAATTTAAAGAAATAAAATAGAACTTCTAACTCTATACATTCATTCAGATCTCCCTTTGAAGTAAGTGTAGTGATTTGCCCCAAAGAAACTCTTTTCTGAAATAAAGCTTCCTCAGTTGAAAATGAGACCTCAAAAGGCAGAGAGCAACACATGGGGTAGTCTTAGGGGTAAAGACAAAGAAGGTTAGATGGAGGCCTGTAAGTGAGCATGCTTATCAATAGTGTTGTAGTGATATAGGCCATATTGCCTAAGAATGTCCATTCTGGTTTAACACCTTTGTTAACACATTTTAAACTTTACCTCAGTCTTCTGATCAATCAAATGGGTTAGTAATATTTGCTCATTATTAGAGTTTTAAGGAAGCAATTAGCTTGTTGGGTTGGAAGTGTAGCTCAGTGAGCACTTGTCTAGCACACACAAGGCCCTAAGTTGTAATCCTAGCACCACAAACAAAAACGCCACTGAATGTACACACAAAGAGCTTATTTATATTGGCATTAAGACAGTGACACGTGCTGAACATTATGCCTGTGTTAATTACTGCTGCTATTATTGTCATTATGGATATTATTCACCCTGAAGTTGTGTCACTCTTCCCAGCAACATTTTGAGAATGATGACATCATCTCAATTTAGTACAAGTGGTTCAAAGAGATCAAATAACCCACCTGAGGCCACTGAGATAGAGGTGACATTTGTGAAACCAGGGCAGAGTCTGTGTCCACTTCATTGTAAAGCAATTCCACTTATCAATTGTTCCAGGTTCTGTGCTAAGCAGTGTTTTCAAAAATACCACCCTCCCAGCTACTTTGTAGGGCCAGAATAAGTGAACCCATTTTACTGATCAGGAAATTAGGCAGTAAGACTTTAAAAGAATTGCCACCTATCCCCAGGTACATCTGAAAAGAAGACTTCAAACTTTATTTCCTTGCCTAAATACCTTGTGTAAGATCCAGACAAACTCAGAAACATAAGAAAAGGTTTATTTTTGTCACTCTTTCTGTTTGGTGCTACTGAGTCACAGCAGGAAGCAAAATGAACACATATGTCTTCTTGTGTCTTTTTCATGAGTCATGAAAACAACAATTTTCAGTTATTATCACCCTATAAATATTCCACTGCAAAAAAGTTCATGCCCTTGGTGTAGGGTCATTCCATGTTTTGACTGTTTATTGATTTTGAGCTGATTGCCCTCACTGGCAGTGGCTACCTTGTTTTTAGTATAGGATGCCCAGCTGGTTCCCAATTTCCTGCAATGTGTTGGTTGCAAGAGACTGGGTTCAACAGCCTATGGTTTGTTGCTATTACCTGGGTCATCTTGGGCACTGTCTTCCATCTCCTCTCTGAGTCTGACTTTCCTTTTCGGGAAAACAGATGTAATTATGACACCTACAGCTCTGCTTGTTCTTCCCAGGCGTATTCAGCACAGTGCGGAGCAGGTAGTGGATGGTTCAGAATGTGAGCTAACTTGGGCTCTTCTTCTGTTTCTGCACTTTCCATCTCAGTAGTGGATGATGCAAAGGAAGCTGATCCCTCTGTGGCAAAAGTGGTCCTGAACCGGACCCTATGACTGAGTTACTGTGGTGCCTTATGCAAAGTGGAAGAGCCTTCTTGTTCTTGGTTTCCCAGTATAAAGCAATGAGCATGGGTTCCAATGTGTGTGTGTCGGGGGAGGCTCTAACTGGTAGATTTTAAATCCAAGATTGTTATTGTTTTAAAACTGTGCATTTTAAAAGAAATGAAGGCTTGGAAAGGAGAAAGGAATTCCTTTCACCCAGAGGGTCAAAGGGGGTCACTGAGAGGACAAAAGAGCAGGAAAAGGAGGCGATGGGGCGGAAGGCTGACGTGCAGGCAGGACCAAAGATCTGAAGTCCTTGACAAGGAGGTCTGAGGGATGCATTCAAACATCCCAGAGTCAGCACCGCTTAGGATCAAACTTGCCATCCTGCCTCAGACCAAGGCTTACCACCTCCTTTGCAAACCCGGGAGGCCTATCCCACAGAGAGGCAGGGCTGGAATGAAAAGAAACTGGAAGGCCTCTGACGCCAGCAGGGAGGAATTCTAGCCCTCAGCACAGGTCAGCTTCCTGAAGCTCAGGAAAGGGTCAGGCTCAGGGAACCTGCTTGGAGCTTGCTTGAATGTAAGGAATCAAGACCAAACTTTGATGTGTGCCTTTGAAAGCTGGCCATGGGCCAAAGCAGGTGAATCTGGGTACCCAAGAACAAGAACTTCTTTATGGCATCTAAAGTGACCAGAAATGTATCCATACACACATGTGCCTTGATTGCAGTTGTAACTGAGGTCTGGTGGGAGAGGGAAGAGGCCTTTTCCCAGCTCCTGGCTCTGTGCTGTTGCTTGGAGTCCATGTTGGGCTGGAAGAGACATTGAATATTCATGAGCTGTGATCTCCACTTGAAGGGAGTGCCCTGGGGGAAATTGAAATATTAAGCAAGTGAGGGATATAGACCTAATTGTATCCTCCTTTTCTTTTTGGACAGAGAAATAATGTGCTTAAATAAAATGATGGATGGGCAGTCAGGATTTGTGAGAAAACCTCAATGTGTGAGCCTGCAGAAAAAGTTCACTGCTCGCTCCAACATGTGCAGTCAGACTCAGGCTGGAGGTGAGGCAAACTGGCTGCAAGATTGTCATTTGTGCCATCGATGCACACTTATTGTGCCTGCTGGGTACCAAGCTGTATGCTAGTGTTAAGGAAGTAGCAGTGAGCAAGGAAGGTCAGAGAGGTCTGCAAAGTGACATTGATCATTCATTCCTTAACTGTCCTCCTTGAAAATGGCAAACAGTGGAAATTCTCAGAGGTGTAGAAATAAAGGGCCTTCTATGCACTAAGGAACAGCAAAACTTTCTTGAAGATGTAAAGTGAAGCTGAGGCTTTGAGGTTGGATAGGACGTGAGCACAGGTGAGAGATGTGTAGGAGCACAACAGGGTGAGGATTACAAGGAGCTCAGACTTTTCAATCCTCCAGGCAGGACAAAGAGAGTCAGCACCACTGGACTGTGATGAATGGGGAGAGATGAAGACGCAGACTAACAAACTGACCCTTTAGCGTTCGAGACTTACGGTGAGGCTGTCACTTAGGGCATGATAGAGGAAGGTGACTTGTGTATGTGCCTTCTAGTTTCTGAACCTGCGCTGGACATGGTAGGTTTATGCATTCTTGCATAGACCAGGGATCAGCAATCTATCTCTTCTTTTCAAATCCAACCTGCTGCCTATTTTGGCTGGTCAAGTTTTACTGCAGTGCAGCTGTATTCTTTCTTTAGCATTTTGCCACTATATAGGAGGGGCTGAGTAGCAGTGACAGAGCCAAAATAGTTACTATTTGGCTCACTGTAGCAGATAGAAGGTTAGCTAACTGTATAGGCGGGTAAAAGCATAGAAGCTTAGGCAGATTTGAGATGAAGAGAGGAAACATAAAAGAGGAGTGCTGGGTGGGGGGAAGGATATATCACTCTATAACCACCTCATCCTGAGGCTGACACCAGCATGGCTGTGTTATTGACTCCCCAGGTTTTCCTTTGTGTATCTGTGTCTTTCTCATTTTTAGGGAAGAGGTCACTCTGTCCTGTGCTATGCCCCCAGAATTCCACTCAAGCCTTTCATTGGCTGAGCACCAAGGCACATGACATTTTGAGGCTACAAACAGTGACCAGAGGTGTCCACACAGCTTATCTTTCAAAGGGCTCAGCAGCAACCGGAACCTTCCTTGACCCCAGAGGGGTGTGCATTTGTGTATATGAGAATGCACAAGGTGACTCATTTCAGACCCATAGCACACCTGGCAGCAGGCGTTATTACCACCACTTCCCACACGACACAGCCCAGTCTCCAAATGTGTAAGAGACTTTTGGAAAAATGGCCTACACTCAGTAAGTATTTACTGAGCTAAGAGACCAGCACCACAGGAGAAGAGCCTTCTCTGGTGCCCCAACCTGCTAGGCTAACTGCCACACTTACCACCTAAGCCTTCTTCCCATTGTATGCAAGGGGAAACACAGGTTCAAGAGATGCAATGGCATGTTTGAAGAAAGGATTAAGTGAAGGGGTTGATATCTGAACCCAAATCTGTCCCACCCCAAAATGGGAGTCACCAGATATCCTTTTCCAAAAACACCAGATCTTCACAGCAAGTAGAAGTTGTGACATGCATGTTTATCGCCAGCCTTCTCTGAGATCATCCCAGAGCAGTCATAACAATGCAAATAACTCATTATTAATTAGCTTGAAATAATTCAATGGTTTTTCTTTATTAATGCATTTGATTAATCATATGTATCTATCATAGGGGGGCAGTTTTAACATTATACAGGCTTTTCACATAAGAAAATGAAGGCACCCAAGATGTTAAGTAATTTTCCCAAGGTCCCTATTTTCTAGGAATTGTAGCCCTAGGAGTCTGGCTCCTAAAGCCCTCAGGCTTATCTACTAATTTATGCTAGTCTCCATGATTAGAGTTATCTAATAAAATGTGTACTCTCCAGAGCTAAACAGCCTAGCTGCAAATGGATAAGAAGGGAAACAATACCCATAGCAAAGAGAATCTTCACATAACAAAAGAATCCCTGGGTCTCTTTAAGAAACACTGTCTGAAGTGTTTGTTTACAGACCATTAAATACTTAACAGAGGGAGAAACTGAAAGCCTGCTTTCTCTTATCTGCTACTAAGGACCAAAGAAAATTAACATTGCAAATTTGAAATTATAATAATTCAGAGGGACTGCCTTCTCCATTTTAATTTGCTAGACAGAAGATAAAGTACCCTACTCCAGGGTCTGCAACTCTGAACTCATGTTCCACCCATGGCTGCCATCTCAATCTTCCAGGCAGCAGCCACAGGGATCCTCTTGCGGAGACAGGACATAAGGATCTGTCTGTATTGTGTGCTTGCTGCATACAAAGGTCTGCCCTTTGTAGGAACCAAATAAGGACCTTCCTTGGAGGTTTTTAGAAGATATTGGTTGCTGAAGATGGGGTGTTGTTGCAGGAGTGTATAGCTTAGCCCTACAGAGAGAGTTGTCTGATTTTCTAGTGGCTCCTGGTTTCTGGGAAGAAGCCTCAGATGCTGGAAGCAGTATTTTAAGAAGATCAGCCTCCCCTGAGTGGGATGCTCTTCAAGGGCCAGCAAAGTACTCTTGGCAAACTGACCTGAAGAGAAATCAGAGTGATTTTAGCTTTCATCACCAGTCATAAACTAGGCCCAAATTATCCATAAGTTTAAATTAAACTATCAACCACCATTGGCAGGGCTATGAAGGTCCTGGCTGGAACCTGTTTCTCTGTTTCAGCAGTCCAAAACCACGTGCATAACTTGAGTTCAGCCTCATTACCAAGGAAAGTGCTGCTCGAGTGTCTTAAATCTCTCCACATTTCCATTTGTTTTTGTGCTTTTTGCCAAGAGAACTCTTGAACAAGGTGGAAGGAAAAGCCAACTGCTCTAACCCTGAATCACAGGGGCCTTTGTTTGCTGCAAGCTTGTGCCCCTAAATAGCTTCTTCCATCCGAGAAATGACAGCAGTATTTCTTATCTCTTAGGGTTCCTGTGATATATTCTTTTCCTTTTGAGTTTATTCAGTATGTTTATTCATCACTGGAGCATACCATGTGTGCAGCGTGTAGGACAGCCTCTGTCCTTCAGAGACTGATTAATCAATAGTAAGCAGAGCTGTTAAAATGAAACCTCTAATTCTTATTTACAAGTAAGGAGTACCCTGTCACTGGAACAGATCAAGCAAAGCATGAGAATCACTATTCAAGAGGATACTGAAGGAGATTTTTTTAAAATAGCATGATATACATACTAACATATTTTTCTACGTGGATTTTTCTGGCTCTTTCGGAACTCCCAGTACCTCTGAAATGAGCCTCCTTACAGCTTTCCTAACTTCTTGATCATTCCTGCATACTACCTCTTCTTCTGCCCAAACTTCCTGTGCCAGTGTGCATCAAAGTTCCACAATGAGTGCCCCGTCATCCTGTGCATTCTCCAGAGCCCATCGCTCAATACCAGAGTCAACATCTCTGTTGTCTACCTGGCCTTTCTCTTAACTTTCAGTGTGTCTAGTGTTTCTAGCTGGATGTCCCACAGACATCCTGGCTGCTAACCCTCTTTCTACCCACATCTGCTGTAACTATTTGTCTTATTCTCTTCTTGTGGAGTCATGAATCAACCAGCATGTGAATTGAAGGCACAGGAAATATCTGTAAGGTTTCTTCTCTGTCATCCAAACAATTTTTCTAATTTTTTAAAAAAACTTAACTTTTTCCCCAAATCAACCTCTCTGTTCCATCTTCACTGCCATTACCCCAAGGCCCCTTTGAACACCTGCCTGGGCAATTGCAAGGGAGTTCAAACAGGTACCTGGTTCTCCATCTTCCATTGCTCTAATCTTCTATTAATCTTTAATTGTATAATTAAAGTAAGTTTCCTAAAATGCAAACACCACTTGTCAATCTCCATTAGAAAGTGTCAAGTAGCTTCCTCTTGCATTTGAGATAATTTAAATTCTCTCCTTGGCCTTCAAGTCTGTATACTTTGTTTTCTAGTGTCTTTTTATTTGCTCACAGGGTTCCCTGCCTGGAGTGTGTTCCTCACCAATGATTGCTTCTCTAACAGATACAATCTAGTAGAATTTCCAAAGGGAAACCTCTAGCTGGGCTAAGACTGGGTCTAGGAATCCTTTTCCTGCATTAGTACACTATCTGGCTCCTCAGCAAAATACTGTGCAGTGATATTTTACATATTTTCCTCTCACTAGAATCTGAGTCTTGGGATGCTGAGACCCACAATAATCATCTGATTTCTCAGACTTAGTCCAAGACTTGACACATAATTTGTGGCTCAGTAAGTAGAGAACAAACGAGTGAAGGAAGAACATACTTCTCATAAGACAGTTTTATTTTTCAGGTAAAAAGTATAGTACACTTTTACTGTTTTTTAAAGTGAAATGAACCTTTGTTCAAATGGAGACTTTAGCCTTCTGGCTGTCATCTCCGCAGGGTACTCTGTTTCAGATAATTTAGGATGGTGTGACTACCAGCTCGGGATCTTAGAGCTCAGTTCCTAGTGCTTCCAGTAAAAGGTGGGAGCTTTTAATTTCCTTATCTATGTGAAAGCAGTGTTGCTATCTTGATACATCACTGAGCTAGGAAGTATTATAGAAATGTTTGCAATTGTTTGACTCTTTTTTGACTTCTGTGTGTAGTAGAAATCAGTTTAAAAGATACTTCTTTTTCTCTGGCTCTGCCCTAACGCAGGCCCAAACATATTAGGGCTTTAGAAAAAGGACTGGGTAGAATCATGCATTTTGGTTGCTACAGTATTTAGATCCCTTTGTAGAACTCTCTGATAACCCCAAATCGGGCTGCTTTTGAATTCCATGTACAGTCAGAGACTAGCTTCCTTTTGGGGAGGACGCCTAATTAACTAGTAGCTAGAAAGAACTGCAGGCATGCCACCCCCCAGGCAGAGAATTCAAAAGGAAGTGGATAACTGTGTAAATAACACTGCTTTAAGGGGCATTTAAGCCAATGTTCTTTGTTAAGGAAATTGATGGCTTTGTAAGGAGGGCCTCTGAAGGGAGTACATGAGCTGAAGGTCCCCATCTCGCCTCGTAAATTCCCTAATGGACTGTAGGCCTGGAGGCTGGGCTCAGCATGTTAAGTCACTTGCCAACAAAAACTCAGATCCCTCTTCAAAAAAATTAAAAATGTTTAACTGAAACATAAGTTATTGATCCCACGCAAGTGTAACGGTGGCACAAAGGTAACAGGTAGATTATTTGCTTCAGAGAAGGAGCAATTTCTTATCTTTTACACTATTTTGCTTTTAATGCCAGATGGAAAGCTGTGTATTTTCTGTAAAGCCTTTCATTTTATCTTCCTAATATCTGGGTAGATAGTCATTATTTCACCAATTTCCTGAAAAGATGGCTGGGACTTAGGCTTGAAGTGTACTGGTCCCTGAGTTAAGCAATGGGGAGTTGGGATGTGACCCTAGCTTGGTAAAATCCCTGAGCCCACAGGTAGAGCAAAATCACAGGGCATCTCAGACAGCAATAGGTCAGCTCTTCTTATGAGACATCTGCCTCAATATCTGCATCCACGGAAGACAGAAATTGGGCAGAATGAGTGAACTGACAAATGTGGATTTTTGGAATCAAATAGTATGGGTTTCATTCTTAATTCTACAATTTAAACAATGATTCAACCTTTTTAAATTTCAACTTTTTTCTATAAAATGGAGACAATGATAGCACCAGATACAATTAAATGCTAGAATGCATTTGAAACACTTAGTGGGGTGCTTAGCCTGTAGTAAGTCATCCCCCCCTATTATTTTGTTTTGAAATTCTATATCATCATTTTTATTCTTTTTCTTTTCAGTTATTCATTTACAAAATAAATATACTAAACACACTTGTAATTTGAGAAGTAGATGACTCTATATGAAGACGTGGAGAGGTAACTAGCCTTTCTTAGGCTGAAGTGCAAGAGGGACTAGTTAAAAACTAAAAATACAGTACACATGGAGACTAGTTTTAGAAAAAAAGCAGCTGGAAATTTTGAAGAACTCTCTGCAAAGACGTGGATATGAGGCAGAACCCCAAACTTTAAGAAGACAGCCACAGTGTCAGTCTGCCTAGATCTTAGACTGGGGTGCTTTAGAGAAGACACACGCCAATAGAAGGAGGAAAAGAGATCATTCCTTGTGATTTGTTATTAAGCTTCAGTCCAAAACCTTGAATGAATAATTCTGGATATGCTGAGGTTGCTGATTGCATTTTTAGACCAGCTCTTTTTACTAGAAGAGCTTTGGATTGTGTCTCCTTGGAGCCTTCTCTATTTTGGGTTAAGCATCTTTATACCTGTAGGAGCACTGCTTAGTGAGAGAATACTTACTCAGAGTCCCATTCTCTGAACATATTCTCTCAATGGTCCAGAATGGTCTGTTCAAGCCATAGTTTGTCTAAGACCAGAGAGGACTTCTCTGGTTTCTGTTCTGGAATCAACAGCCAGTAATACAATCTGTGTGCTCTTATGGTTTTGGGAGGCCAAACACCTCTTTTAAATGGTGGAAACTGAACTCACGGCTCCCTGGGACACTTTTTAATATGAAGAGTCATGATGATGCTTGTGATCTTATTCAAATAGAATAATGCTTTTCGATTTGTATTTCCAAATGTTCCAGGTTAACTCTTAATATTTAAAACTTATTATTCTCCTCCCTTCTCCTTTCTCTTCCACTTTTTTTAATTGGAAGGCATAAAGACATCCACTTACAACAATGAAACATTGGTAATGTAAATCAAATTCAAATTAACACAAAGTCTGATTCCAAATGCTAAACAGTACCCTATTGCATAAGAGAAAGGAAACTTACCTTCTCAAGTGTCCTGCTGCCCGACCGGCCTCCTGGTCTTCATAGAACTGTAATATATCTCACCAAGTTGGAGATAGAGCACACTGTGACCTCAGTGCTTTGTCTTTTTGTACTTATCTGGACCACAGAGCAGGAGGATGGTCTTCCAGGTAGGGTCCCAGGGGAAGGGATCCATTTTGACACTTGTTTCTACATGAACATCTCACCAAGAACCCAGAACCCTGTGCTCTCCTTAATCACAAGCAGCACTGCCACACTGGGGTAACTGGTTCAGTTTTCATGTGTTGTTACCCTGATTCATCCTTCAGTTCTTGGGCCACTGGTAGGCATAGCATCCATTTGTCTAAGCTTTCTTAGCCTGAATCTTCAGGATGCCTTAACAGAATGATGGGCTACTTGTTTTACTGGATTGGAAAATAAATGCAAATATGCATCTACACTTAGTTACATTTGCACACATTATTAATTTTCTTTATGCTTACAAGAATGCATTTCTCATAGACCTATTTCTTCTCCTCTCGACATTGCATACTTTCAATATTTGTATAATGAACTTTCATTAGCCAGTTAGATTTACTGGCCTCCCGTAATTAATTTGGTTGTACCAAGTGAGTTAATTAACCTTTCTGAAGCTCAGTTGCTACATTTGCAAAAGAAGGCATGTGGATAAGATAGATAATTTCTAAGGACTTTTGTGGCACTATTCCTTCATTCATTCATGGAGCAAATACTTGCCAATATTGTTTTTGTGTACTAGAGTCTGAATGCATCAGTGAACAAAACAGTCTATATTTCTGCTGCCATGGAGCTGCCATTCTGTTTTAGAGAAAATTTACTATTCAAGTAAACATTTGAAAAAACAAGATAAAGCTGTGAAGGGAATACAATACATTAATGGTATCCAGTGAAATGAGTGGAAGTGGGAACTATATTTTGATTGCATGGTTAGAAAAGTCCTCCTTGGGAAGGCAATGGTTGAATTGCAACCTAATGAATTGGAAAATATATTTGATGCCTTGGGAAATGAGTTCTAGTTTATATCTGCAGTGAGAAAATGAGAAAACAATACTCCTTATGGGTTTTTTTTTATATGTTTGAGCTTATTCTCAAATCAAACATATCAAATCATTCTGAGATGTGTATACCAGATCCTTGTGGCCACTTTTCCAAAAGAGATTAAAAATATTTTTGCTTTTTTTAAGGCATAAAAAGTGATTCCAATTCCATCAGTTTGTCATTGTAATCTCATGTGTCTTTTAGAAGGGGCTCCATATCTTTACCCTTCTTGGGCCCCAGTCTGTTGATGGAGCCTTTGATCAACTGGATAAACTGTTAAAAGGAAGAAAATCAAGGGCTAAATAAATATATTTTAGAGTGACAAAATTGATGGGGTCCATAAGGCTGCTTGACAGACTTCCTTTATTCTCCAATATGAGAAAGGGAATTGTGCAAAGAGCTTGGTAGAATAGTGAGCAGCTGTCTGTCTCAAGTGCCCTCCACTCCTTGTTCTGTACTTGGTTATGAATTTTGAGAAAATGATCCATCTTTCCTTTTCATGTTTGTTTCTTTCTTTGTCTCTTCTCCTTTCTACTTTCTCTTTTTTCCTTTTTTCTATGTATGAGATCACTTCTAAAAACACTGATAACACATTTATAGTGGGATATCTTTTACTACCTGTTTTCTGGCCATTGTTACATTTGTACACACTCAACATTTTGGATTTTTTCCCACTTATGACTTTATATCATCCAAATTTCATTTTCTTGTAGCTTGTTTAATGTTTTAAATGTCTTTGAGTCCTTCATATCACTTTGTGCTTAGAAATTCCATCTGTTCCAGGCCACTATGTACTGATGGTGAATACAGCTTTCTTTTCCATATCATGAGATGTCATTTAGACCCAGCTGAAAATCCTTTCGGATTTTGAATATTCCGGTCAATTTAAAGTACTATTATTTATTAAAGTTGCTATCTTTGCTTTTAATCTTTTCTGGCCATTCAAATACTTAAACAAAAATTCAAGGTGATATAAATGAATCTTCATCTTTTAATATATGACTGTCAAAAGTCTTTATTAAATTTCAGTCTAGTGTGTACCCCATTTTCTATGCAGATATTTCACTTCTTTCCAAATTCAGTTAAGACAGAAAATGAAACAATGTTTAGGACAGATGGTGAGGCACAATATCTCACAGGCAAAAATATGAAGTTGCTTATATAGAATTAAATTTTTCTTAACGTGTTCTAGGATTTGTCCTATAACCTCATGTTTATTATTATGTTCATACAAGCCTTTAGATAGTATAATCTGCTAAAACACATTTACATAAGTTTTGAGACATCTTTAATGCAATTAAAGATTTTAACAACTGAAGGAAAACTGATGTAGTAGCAAATGCCTATAATGCGAGCAGTCCGGGAGCTTGAGACAAGAGGACTGCAAGTTCAAGCACACAGTGGGTAACTTTGCAAGACACTGTCTCCAAAAAAATATTTAAAATCAACTTGGGATGTAGCTCAGTGCAAAGATCCTGGGTAAATACATAAATCTCCAAAAGAATTTTATTAGTCTTTTCCTGAATTCCTACTATCCTAAGTGTAAGGGGTGTAAATATAAGTAAGCATGGATCCAGCCCAGAAATATCTTAGAATCCAAGAGCTGTAGATAATTAGCTCTCCATTTATTTTAAAGTATAAATCATATAATATGGCCAGGCAGTTTTATTGGTCCTAACAGAGCAGAAGAACTTTGAAACATGATATTCGGAAATTTATACCATATAGCAACAGGAAACAATAAGGCCTAAAAATTTATTTTTAGTTTAGTTTAGTGGTTTTTTTTCAAGGGTTAGGATCCAATCTAGTAATCTATCATAGAGCTCTACCCCCAGCCCTAAAAGTTTATTTTTTAGGGTGAATAAAACTATGATGAATATAAAACAACATGGGAGAATGAATAGAGTGTAAGCTTATTGTGGGTAGACAGGATTGTTATTTGAGGAAGTAATGTTTGAATTGACCCCTGAATATGAGGAAGTCATGAGAAAATTAAATTTTGAAGAAGTATTACAGGGAACCTGAACATCCAGTTCAGATTCCTGGGGCAAACCAACTTGGGATAGATAATTCCGAATAGATATCAGCCTGGTTGAATGGACAGGTAACTGAATGGAAGATAGTGTGCAAGGGGAATGTTGTTAGTATGAGATAACCAGATGAAGCAGGGACATGTAGGTCGTTATACAGACTCAATATGTTGTTACACATGAAATGGGAACCCATTTTCCAATCTGGGGTATGGGAAGCATTGTGTAGTTTAACTTTCAAAAAACATAGTATAGCTGTGTTCCAGAGAAGGGATGGTTGGGAAACAGACACAGGAGAAGCAGAGAGACTTGTTAAATGAGGTTGCAGTAGACATGAAGGCTTAGATTTATATAGCAGTGATGGAACCCAGTAAGTCTTTTTGTAATATCTTGGCAAAAGATCCTGTAGGATGTGCTGATGGCCTTTATTTGGTGTTGAGGGATGGGGAGGAAAAAAATAGGAGAGGTGACTGGGAAGGTTTTGGTCTGGCATTTGTTAATGGATGGTGTTGTCATTCACTAAGGTGAAAAACAGTGATCGTAGAAAGTAATTGATACTTTGCTTGATTCTATGAGATTTCTTTAAACAGATGCTTAGTAGTGATATCTCTGTAGGCATTTGGTGCTCTGGAAAAAGATCTGCGATAAAACCATGTGTGTCACTTATATTGGTTGGCACCCAGATGGGTTTAAAAGGGTTATTTAAAGATGGATATAGATGAGAGAAGGTAAGTAGATACAGAGAAAAAAAAAAAAAAAAGAGGACCTGAGATGCCAAATAGCCTAGGGAGGTATGCTGTATGTAAGAAAGAGAGATAAAGACAGAAAGAGAGAATTTCATGACATTGTGGTGATTTTGGTGGAGTGGTAAGTGTCTGAGCTGGACAACCCAAGACATTTTATTGTACCTCAAAAAGGAAAACACAAAGTAGAGGAAATAGTATTCAGAAGATGAAAGGACATTTTACTTTTTAAATTTAAAATTTGTATTTTTAAAAACGTTAGTTTTTAAAGTGTTTCGCTGACCTGGAAGGAGAAAATAATGATCCTGGGAATAGAAGAGACTTGATTCTGCTGAACATGTAGGAATACAAGACAGCAGTACTACCAAACTGAAGATAATGCTGAATTATAGCTGGATGATGACAGGCTCACAAATGGGATCAGCCTTTTAGACTAGAGAAGTAAGGACAGATGCTCTGAGGTGCGAGTTCTGGAAAAGAAGTACATTTATTTAAGGTTTAAAATGCACTTGGAACTGTGGATAAGCAGAAACAACAAAACTAAAAATATGAAAAGACATGAAAGCTAGTCAATAATGCTCAATTCTGTAGAAGTCAAGTATTTCAGGCATAAAATTTATATTTTAATCGTGGGTAGACAGATGTTGAAGAAAGGACGGAAATAAAAAAGAAGCAAGGGCCAGCTGTGAGAGTGTTATAAAGCCCCAGTAGAGAGAGGATGTATCTGTGCTATGGTCTAAGAGGGTTAGACTGGTAAGGCCAGACACCATCTAGAAACTCCTCTTTTCTACTGCTTTTTGTGTGTTAGTTGTTTCCAGGTCACCACTGTGAAACAGGGAGGAATTTCTGGTTCATGTTGATATGTGGCCAAACCTTAAAGGAACCAGAAATCAATTTAAGCTTCTCAGATTCAGCAGACCTAATCGGCATCTGAAGCTTGTTAGCAGATTCATGGTTCTTCAGGAGCCCTGCACCACCCTGCCTTTGGTACTCTGGGTAGGCTGATCTCATTGAAGAGTTTAAAGAACAAACTCTGGTTTGAATAGAATTAAATGAGGTTAGCAATGTGGGTTTGACATGAAGCCTTTGAAAGAAAGACAATATGAAGTCAAGATATTTCTGCTCCAGAGGAAATGGATGCCAGCATAGCTTCTACTCAACTTCCCTTTTGTAAATCATCCTGGATTAAGGCACTACCATTCCTCTGTTCCAACAGACTATTATTTGGATACAAAGATTGTGCATTTTTGGGTCTTTTTTGTTGTTGTTTGGATGACTTATTATGTGGCACGAAGCTTGTTGTGGTTGGACCCATACCTAAACAAACAGCTGAACTCAAAAATACTAAATTTTTTATGACCTTTAACAAAGAAAAAAAAGGAAAAAGAAAATAGTACTCATTGGACTGAAAGAAAATGTCCTCAGTTAGAAATAGATACAGATTTCTCAAAAGCTGACCCCATCTTTATGAACAAAAAGTTTAGGAACACAAATAATCTTTTATCCACTGGAAGACAGCCCATTTCAAGAATTCACATTGAAATCATTTGTCTTTTCCTTGAGCCCTAAATCAAGTTCATCTTCTATGAATGAAAGTTCTCACATCCCTGTGGATTATTTGTTTGTTTTGCTTGATGACCACGAAGCTTGGTAACTCCAATAGCTTTTCCGACTCTTTAGCTCATATCCATAGACAGTATGAAAAATGAAATCAGAAAATCCCAAATATAATATTGAGACTTGATTAAGTAATAAATTATTTTTTTCTAGAAATAAATGCTAAAACAGGGGCAGGGTATCATTAAAAAGGCATTGTATTCAAATTCAAAAATCAACTTTCTACTCTTAATTGTAATACAAACATTTTTCTAAAGACTACAGCAAATGACTTCAACATTATAATCATCAGCTTTCCTGTAGGTAAAATGAAATAATTACTTCAGTTCTAAGGTCATCATCATAGAGCATTTATTGGCCACCAATTACATATCAAGTATTTACATTCATTTACAACCAGTAAGCTCCATGGAGGGAAAAAAAATCATTCATGTTTTATTTACTACTTGATGCCCATGATTTATCACAGTATCTGACAAACAAAAATAACTAAGAAAATATTTTTGATTGTTATATAATTGCTTCTATTATTCAGAAATTGCAGGATTATTAAATATTCTTCAACATTATTGAGATGAGGAGGCCAAGTCTTAGAAATTCTACAGAATTTCCCCAAACTCAAATAAACAGGAAATGGTGCAACTGCAAAGGAATATCAAGTATTTTACCTTACTGCCTCTGAAAGTAAGAAAAATCATGGTTACAACTTGGCTTTCATGCTTCAAATCTTGCCACTTCTAAGGAATAGCATTCAAATTTTTAAAAATAATATTGAAATCCTTCTTTAATCTGGCTTCAAGTCAGCTTTTCAATTTATCAGTTCCAAGATTCATACTCCCTCACTCAAATATTGGTAAAGGCTCATCTTTCATTCAGACTCTTCCTTCAACATGTTATAATTATTGTTGTCCTTGAATACGTTTTAATTAAGGCATTTCTCACTGAACGGTTCCCAGTTTTACCAAGCAGTGTTGATTCTCCCTGTAGAGGAAGGGGCCAAAAGTGCTTTCATGAATGCATTCCCAACAGTATTACAGATAACACATAGGTGTTCATATACATTCTTCAAATGTACTTCTCATCTTCTTCAGTTCTTTTCTAAGGGGTAGAAGCTATTTTAGCTGGGGAAAATAACAGTGCTCACTCCTAACATCTTCAGAATGCTTTGGTAACTCTTATCTGTTTCTCATTCATTGCTGAGATGATTGCAAATAAATTACTAGGTTCTTAATCCCAGCTGAGCGTCATGGAAATGTTTAAGAGGCCATCTCCTGGGACTTGTTTTAGAACAACTGCAGTCCTAATGTTCAAAGAAATTCTAAAGTGAAGGTAGTTTATCTTTAGGCAGAGTATTTTGTTTCCTTTAAGCAAAGTATTTCCTCTGCTTAATGTCTACTTTTTGATAAAATCTAATTTGAAGTACTATTAAAGTATGGCCAGTAATTGCATTACCAGAAGGTGTATGAGCAGTTGGTTTATTTAAACCATGTGTAATCAGATAAGTGAAATTAAATGTAAATATTTTAATCTTTTATGTCACTCACCAATTCATGTATTCCTTGGCTATTTAATTGGTCCCTTCATTCTAGACACTATTAGTTGAAAGTACAGAATTGAAAGACTCAAAAATTTTGTATCTGTTATGTGAGACTGACCCGTAAGTAGATAGAAAGATGGATAAAGTAGATGGAAGCAATATGGAGAGTGTTGGAATACAGAGAAGATGCATTTAACCCAAGTAAGGTGGGAATCCAGGAAAGGGGTTTAAATAGAGACTTGCCAAGGGAGATGCTAACTGAAGCTTGAAGAACTAATGGGAATTAGGAAAGTGAAAAAATGGAAAATACATTTCTAACAGAGGGAGACAACGCTTGAGAGACAGTATAGATAAATAAAATGGAACTGGGTGTTTTGGGAAAGCGAATGAAGAAGGAAATTTGTGAAAAGCCTTGTATGTCAAACTAACAAAAATCATCTTTTCCAATTAAGTGGTCAGGATCTATCAAGAGGTTACATATAATGAAAGGGGATGATAATATTTTAGGGTTAGAAAATTTCAGCCAAAATATCCTAAATTAGCCAACTATCATGAAGTAGTCACATTATCTCAGGTCTCATTTGAAGAATGCATTGGCTTATGTTAGTTTTTCAGTGACCAATAACTTGTCACTATATAGTTCAGGTCCTTTAAACTGATGGGACCTTAAATTGATAGGAGTCAATATGAAGGCAAGTTTATTTGTGTAAACCATAAATGCAAATATTTTAATATTTTATGTCACTCACCAATTCATGTATTCCTTGGCTATTTAATGATACCTTCACTCTAGGCACTATATTATTAGTTAAAAGTACAGATTTGAAAGACTCAAAAATTTTTATCTGTTATGTGAGACTGACCCATAAGTAGATAAAAAGAGCTTAATTTAAAATTAACTTAAGTTCCACCTCTCTTTTCTAGCTATGAACTGTTCAGCTGTTTCTCCCATCTAAAGTATCCTAGGGACATCAAGAATTACCAAAGTTTGTTTTTTTTTTTTTTTTTTAATTACCAAAGTTTTGCATCAAGCTAAGTTAATTAGTATCTGCATATTGCAATGGAATTGTTTTAGTATAAATATAATCTTCTTTTTTGGTTATTGCTTTCCCTCCACTTCTCTGTTCATTTGCTTGCCATTTATATTGAAAATAGCCCATGTACCTTCTTTGATCTTTTGTATCCTCTGAGTCTCTGAGTAAGAAGACTCCTGCAGCCCCTGTTTCATCTCAACCTCCTCATTGTTAAGGATAGATCTTGTGTCTTTCAGACCAGTTTTATTTTTGTGTCTCTTGGATTATTATACTATTTGATGATACCCAGTACTTCACCGAGAAAGTCTAAAAGATAACTTTATTCACATTTCATATATGGTCAAACTGAGGTACAGCAAGATAAACTATGATATTTAAGATTAGCCATTGAGGAAAACAAGATCAATGCTTGAATTATTTGTCTGTTTGTTTGTTTAAGGTTAAGAAGTCTTTTTAACCTTAGTGCAAACTCCAACCTTTGCTATTCTTTAAGGAAACTTGTCCCCATGTCCTTGGATCTGGCCATCCAAGCTTTCTAAGGTAGACAACTGTGTCTAACTACCACAAATAGTGTCCTTTTTATGTACCTTTAAAGTGCAGGGACATGGCATTGCATATGCATGCTCCTGACAGATAAAAATTGAAAATTAAGTCAATGAGGGCTGCATTAGCTATGTCTGTCCACTTACAGCAAACCTCTCTATTCTGGACTCCTTGGATGAGCTCTTTTCTTCCTTAAGAAAAGAAACTTTCTCACATGAGAAAACACAACAAATGGAGATGGACTTTGTTAGTCATGCCTGGTCTACCTTCATCAAGTGTGCTAGCTGGATAGGACAGCTTTCTGAATGTGTCGCCACATGCAAAATGTTAATCTTAAATGTGGAATTGCCTTTTGCTAAGAGAAGATGAGGTGAGATTTAGAGATTGGAGTGCCCAGAGCAAGTCCATTGTGAGGCAGTCCCTATTGGTATCTCATCTCCTTTTATTCCACCAAACCATAATTTAAAGGAAGTTTTCAAGGGATGCAGAATGGAAACCATGTTTGTATAGAAGTGTGTAAACCAGGGATTCTGAAGTTTATCCCTCACTCACCAGCTAGGTTTTGAAACTTTGTTAGGATTTTCAGATGTGTGTGTGTGTGTGTGTGTGTGTGTGTGTGTGTGTGTGTGCCTATAGTCTGCACAATGTTGCTCTCAGTGTATATTATCATCAAAGCCAACTAACACTATAAGGAAGCCAGGGTGCCAGGCTGATCATTTGACCTTGGGGTTGACTTCAGATTCTTTATTACAACCTGCTCAGCACCTGACATAAAGCATTCAAGGAGCATCAAGTAAATTAATGTAATGGAAACAAGGCCAGTTTTGTTTTATTGTTGCTGTCTTTGTTTTTCCTGGCTGCACATTTGTATTCCATTCCTTACTCTGTTCTGTTCAGTGCTTGGGGCAGAGGGAGTAGAGAAGGGATAGCGAATTCCCTAGACAAAGACTGGCAGATGGAGCCGAAGGGCTCCTGGGACACTAGTAGCAAGAGAAGCTGAATAGCAGAGTCGAAGGATGTTATTTTTAAAAGAGATGCACAATAGCTTTGTCAGCAGAATCTAGAAAAAACCAGACATACATATTGTTATTCTCTCTCTCTCTCTCTCTCTCTCTCTCTCTCTCTCTCTCTCTCTCTCTCTCTTTCTCTCTCTCACTCTCCCCCTCTCTTTCTGTTCCCACCCTGCTCTGCTCTTCACTGTCTTTTCCTATCTATGTAGTCACTTATGCATCTGTTTTTCTACCTATGTCTGACTCTCTCCATTCTTAGGTTCTGCTGATTCCAAGCAGTTAGATTTGTTGCAATCTTAAACACAATCAAGAGGAAATTAGCCTTCTTGAGAATTCATTTCTAGTTCTGTTTTTTCTTTTCTTTTCTTTCTTCTCTTTTTTTTCCTACTGTGGGAGGTATCTTTGCTGAAGAAATTAATTAAGACACATTAGAGAATAGGGGATAGATTTTATATAATCTTACTATAATCCCACCCTATTTGTCTTTGTATTGGAGGAGGAAAATGTGGCAACTTGATTATCTTATCCTTAATGATAATGCAGGGAGGGACTCACACAAGTATAAAAAGGATCTGTTCTGCTAGTTGCGAAAAGTCAGGCTCAGACTTCTAGCTTTGGTTCCAACTTTCTCTGTATGACCTGGAGGCAGATACTCTACCTCCTCTAGCTCTCAGTTTTCTAGTAGATGGAATGAGTGAAGGGGCTGGCATTGTCCGGGGCATGTCACAAAATCACCGTGACGACACTGAGTAAATATGACTGCTTCCATTTTTTGTGGGTTAGGGCAGTTCAGAGTGATTAGCTTATTTCAGCCCTACAGTGTTTATGTGTGGTAGAGATGGGGATTGGCCTTACCTTTGCTATATGTCAGAATCCTTACTCTGCAGTCCCCTTTACTGAATTTTAGAGAGCAAGTTTAGATTAACAGCTGATCACTATTGGATTGTGTTTTATTATATCTAGTTTGGCCACAATCATCGAGGGGTGGGAGCTTCTGAGAAGCTCTGAACCTGTATTTTTTTCCCTGCCTGAACTGCCCTGCACGCTACTGGTCACTGGAGTCCTCAGCTGGCTCAAACCCATCTTTAAATAATTGAATTATAATGGATTGATTTATTCTGGCTCTTTTGGTAGTATTTCACTATGTAAACTGTTTGCAGAAATAAACAAGGGATTTTAGAGCTTGGAAGGGGCTCAACATTTTGCTGTCCCTGAATTCAATAACTCCTTTTTCAAATAGTCAGCATCAAAGAAATTCAAGTCTTATTTCTCCTTGACCTGGGCTATTTCTAGTTGGGAAAATGTTGCTTGATAGTGTTTCAAGTGAGTACTGATTTCACAACTTGATTTAACTCAATTACTTGGGAATAAATCAACTCCTTAGAAGAAGAATATTTTTTTTTTAAAAAATTGACAATTATTTTAGAATGTACAAAGCATGTTTATGTTCATTTCCGATGAGAGTTCTGTGGTTACCCTGAGAAACTGTCCAGGCTGGAACTGTCTTGTCCATGTTACAGGTGAAGATCTAGTGGCTGAGAAACAAGGTTAGTTTTTAGTGTTACAGAGAGTACAAAGAACAGAAATCAAACCAAGTCTTTGGTCTTACAATCAATATCTTCTCCAGAGTGCCACTCTACTATTCTATAGCAAGTTTGAGAAGGGTGACCTAAATCAAGCGATATCTGTGCAGTGATTTACCGGAGACACTGAGATTTTCCCCGGTTATACAACTATTACCTGGATATAATTTTTATAGCACTGCCATCATTTTCAAAGTACTCTCCGATTTGGATGACAAATTATATGATAATCCTAGGATAATCCTTGAATAGGTACTACCTTTCAAGGAATCCTGAATCCTTCCAGACAGCTGCAGCTCTAATAACAGTATCGTATGGTAAGTGTTAAGGTGGTGATCGTAGTGAAATAGGCACTCACATACAGTGGGGAGTAGTTAGCTTTGCATAGAAGAGTTGATAAAATAGTTTAGAAGAGCTGCTATTAAAGTTACAGAAAGAATACAGAGTAATCTTTTTCAGGTGACCATATGTAGGTTTCTGCATGTGTTGCTCTATGTCAGTATTCTAATCCCTTTCTCTGATCTGAAGACTGGGTCCAGAGACAGAAAAAGACTTGTCTACCATGATCAATGAAATTTCAGAACTAGGGCCAAGGATTTAGCTCAGTTGCGTAAGGGCCTGCTTGGCAAACATGAGGTCATGAGTTCAATTCCTGGTTTTAAAAAAAGGGAATTTCAGAATTGGTACTGAATCCAGTTCATTTTTTTTTTATGCAAAACTGGCATTATCTTTGGAGTTGTATGAGCCCAGGTTTACAGCTACAAAGTTCTGTGATGTTCGTAATGTACTCATTGTTGGAAAGTGAAGGTCTGAACTCTGATCCCAGGTCTGACATAAATATACTGTGCGACCTTCTCAAGTTATTACAACTGTGTGGCGTCTCAAGTGGAGATTAAAATAGTAATTAAAGTAATGATGATACCTTCCTCTTGAGAAGGTTTTGAGGCTCACTTGGGGGTAATGAAGATGGATATGTTTGTGAACTTTTGTGTATGTATGTGGCAAAAAAATTCTTAACATATTTTAAGTTTATAGTATAATGTAGTTAATTATAAGCATAATGTTGTATAGCAGTTATTTAGAGCTTTTTCTTTGTGTATAATTACAACTATTGAACAGTTAATGCTCATTTTCCCTCCCTTCAGAGTCTGGGAAACTTCACTTTACTTTCATGATCTGTGAGTTTCATAACTTTAGATACATTGCCTAAGTGGAACCATGCAGGATTTGTTCTTCTGTAACTGGCTTATTTTTATTTGTATGATGTCTACCCATGTCATTCCATATGACATGGTTTCCCTTTTTTAAAAAAAGGCTAATGAATATTCCGTTGTGACTAATGAGGATGAGTTTGACAAGGCTGGTGGATTTGGTGATCAAATCTCATAGCTGCTAATGATGCTGAAGGCCAAGAAACAAGTATTCATCAACTCTCTGTCTCTCTCTCTGTCTCTCTCTGTCTCTCTCTTTCTCTGTTCCTCTCTTGTAGATGAACCCAGCCGTTGCTATTTTCATGATGGAGATGGAGTATGCGAAGAATTTGAACAACAGACTAGTATTAAAGACTGTGGTGTCTACACACCCCAAGGATTCCTGGATCAGTGGGCATCCAATGCTTCAGTGTCCCATCAAGACCAGCAATGCCCAGGCTGGGTCATCATCGGGCAGCCGGCAGCATCCCAGGTAAGGTTCTGGCTTTGTGCAACACTTCTTGCTGATGTTCTGATCTTTGCTGTGCCCCTTAAGTTCCTCAGTTCACTTGCAATGCCATAGGATGTGGCCACTTGAACACATCTTTAACCAAATGCAGTGTCAGTGTTTATAAAGGGTTACACAGGCAACGGCCTAGTGGAGGAGCCATTAGCATCACAGGGGTGATATCTGTCTTCCCATTTCCCTACCTGGTAATTCATATGTAGGAAAGGATTCCATTTCGGCTGTATCACTAGAATTCAATAGAGGTGAGAACAAATTAATCTAGGAAGTCTTCCTTTTTTTTTTTTATATTGAGGATGCCCAGTTGTATGCTTCATGCATTCATGACAATTCTATTGTGAATCCACTGCATGGTTTTGGAGTAGTCCTCCCACCTATTTGGGCCCCATCTTCCCATCTTTAAAATAATAACTAGTTGAGGGTGGTGATCTCCAAGGACTTTCTCAGTTTTAAGAAGCTATGAGTCATTCCTCAGTCCCCTTATGCTCTATTTATGTGCCATGTTTCTCTCCCAGGAGACTCACAACCTAGTTGAGGCAGTGAGAGTTTCGGGGCCACTAGAGCTTGTATGATTCTAGGCATGGCTTTGCTGTCCCCAGAGCCGCCGTTCCAATTATCCTGCAGAGTAAGCACCTGTCTTCTTCCGAGACTTCTATTTCCCAGAGTTGTGACTCAGTGCTTCTGACTGCCCAACCTAGTGGTCATTTCTAAGGCCAACCTGCCTTCTTGCCTTGCAGAGGAACTGTGTTTGCTGGACAGTCCTCTCTTAATATTGCTCCCTCAATTCAGGTGCAGTAGAGTAGGCCTGGTTTCTAGATGAAGAAAAATCTAATTGTCTGCTCGGACTCAGTGAATAATCACTGGGTACAGTATAGGGAAGGATGACTTCATTTATTAGAACGCTCATAAATTTCATCAGAGCTTCATTTCCGAACTCCCTGCAGAATGTGTAAAGAAATGGAAACATCATGTTTCCTGGTGCCTCTCTTGTTTACCACCACCTGAATGAATGAATGAATGAATGAATGAATGATACTTGCAAGAATAAGAGAACAGAATTCATCTTCTTCCCCTACCATCTCCAGACTTTGTGAACTCATCCTCATGCTTACCTGTCACATTAAACTCTAAACATTTGTTTGTCCACCTGGCTCCCCCACTAGGCCATTAGTTTTTTGAGAATATATTCAAGTTTCATTCCTCTTTGTCCCTTCATCTTTAAGGACAGGATCTAAATAAGATCAGATACTTAGGATATGTCAGGATCCTGAACTGAAGATACACATGAGCGTGCACACACACGCGTGCATACACACACACATATTTCTACATGCACAGACATGGCTTCTCTGTTACACAGAATGTACAACAGTTTCAAATTCAACACCAACATTCAGTAATGTTTAAAAAACATTGCTCAAATTAGAGTATTAAGAATATACACAGCACCTCACATGACTGAAAGTGAAGGGAGTAACTGTGCTTAAACATCATCCAAAGTTTATTGCTACTGTTGTGAATAAAAAGGAGAATTTTCTAGTTTTTGCATTTGAAAAAAGGCTTCATAGAGCAGTTTTTCCAATCCTGTAAGGAGAGGGCTGTCAGGAATTATGGGTGATTATCTCTTCCTAAACAAAAATCCAATTTTAAAAAATCATTATAAATACTAGCTGTTCAATCTACAAAGAGGAGATGAGGAAACAAAATCATCCTATTGAATTATTCATTGTAACCAATTTTATTTTAATGAAATCGACTAGGTTCCATTACTCTGGGCTTGGACATAATCTTTGTTACAAGGAGACTTCAGCTGTAACTAAATTTACCATAATGAGATCAGCTCACTGGAGAATACAGGGTCAAGGGTGGGATATGTGCGGAGCCTAGGTCCAGGGAGCAAGGGAGGGACCACAGAGGGCAGCCTGGAGGGCACAACCAAAGTCTCCTGGATTCCTTGCAGGGAAGCAAATGTCTTGAATTTATTTCCTTACCATCATGCACATGCATGAACACACACATGTGCATTAACTCATACATATGTACAAACACCCACTCACATGCATACACTCTCACACACACAGTCACATGCATGCAGATGCTGTCAGACATTTTCACACACACACACACACACACACACACACACACACACACACACGTCGTGCAGCCTGTGCAGATCCAGGTAAAGGCAATATCTGAAGTAGAAATTTAGCTCCATTCTGACAGCAGAGAGGAAGAATAAAGCATGATTCTGGCCATCATTGCCTGCAAAGTGATTAGAAGAGACTGGTAGTTAATTTTCACCCTTCAGGGTGAGAGTGTTAGCAGCATGAAAGAAGCAACTGAAGGAACTGGGAGGTCCTCAGAAATCTGGTTTAAGAGTAACATGACAATGAACACAATGTGCCCATGATTTTCTCCAGTAAAATTCTCTTTCTTACTATCTCTTTGTGTCTGTCTGTGTCTTCTGTATCTCTTCTCTCTCTTTCTAACACACACACACACACACACACACACACACACACACACACACATATTCATACATGAGTGGGCCACAGAGGATGTCAATTCCAAAGAGTGACTGAAGCAGATAAAGCCCACCAGCCACTTTCACACACCTTACAGCCAAGGTGAGAGCCAAGGTGTTATCTTCCTTGGAGAATATGAGGACCACCATGCTTCTGGCCTAGGCTAAGAGTTATGAAAAAGCGGGAAGTAGCTTCATGTCTGAAACTTTACTTGAAACTTTACTTTTCAAATGCAAAGCAAATGAGAGTCCCACATGGACAGAGAGTTCTGGAGGTCATGATGAGGCAAACCTAAGGTGCTGCCATCTTCCTGGAAAAGATTCATAATCACTACTGGCATTTTTCATTCTGGGCTGCCCTGTCACACTGATTCTACCCAATGGTCCCTTTGTTTAACTGGGACACTTCTTTAATTTTCAGAATGGTAAAGTGACAACAGTGGCTCCCATTTTTTCTGTTTTCCATTTGACCCCGCTCTATTTTTCTTACTTGAAAAATGATAAATGCAAGTATTTATTGCAGATTTGTGGCTAAATTTGTGCTAGAGCTTAGAAAATAAACCAATGAAGTATAAAACCTAGACCTTACCTCAGTCACTATGCAAGATGGAGGCATGACAATTCTATCTAGATGTGCAGCCTTTTTACAGTAAATTTTCATCCTCAGTGCCTAACAGGTAGCACTTTGTGCCATAGAAGCCCAGAATGCTGATTCAAATTTATTTTTATTTTGCGAAAGTCTACTACCTCCTGTGGTTTCAGTCCTTCTTACCCATTCTTATCAAACAGGATTCCCAAGATTGGTTAGAGTAAAGCTAATCCTAAACATTGGGTCTCATATGCAAACAGTATCAGGAATATCAAAACTTTCTAGTTTTGTAAGTTGGACTGAACATCCTATAACAAGAGACATTCTTTGGATATTTTGGCCATTTACCTTCCTGGTCCAGCTGGAATGAGGAGTTCCTGAGATAGAACAAAAATGGAAATAAATTGAAACAATCAAGTTATCTATCTTCTGGGAACCTCAAAAATAGTTTAAGGGCTTGCAAAGATCTTGTCTTGTTCTTATTTTGTTTCCATATTTTGCATTTCTCTAATACTTTACACCAAAGGCTGCCAAAGAGGGATGCAGCTATCTCTCCTCCTTCTCTCACCACTAACATTTCCAACAAAGCACATTTTCTCCTTCTCAGACTGGCACCTTCCCTTTTATGCAATGACCTGAAGAAGAGATAGAGATACTAAAACTATCTGAAATTTACAGTACCCTTTTAGGGATTACAGACCTTCAGTCAACTAGCCAGTTTACTCAGTTAATCTTTTGAAGGTAAAATTTAGACTAACCATTTCCAGGGCAGTCGTTTGAAGGTCAAAA
The DNA here is from genome assembly GCF_034190915.1 of Cavia porcellus. NCBI lineage: Eukaryota > Metazoa > Chordata > Mammalia > Rodentia > Caviidae > Cavia > Cavia porcellus. The sequence continues at coordinate 171,826,816 of NW_026947484.1, read as the reverse complement.
TAAAGAAAGCCTTTCTAAGGATATGACATATCGGAATGGAATGGAGCAGTGGGCTCCCCATCACTATTCAGGCTGTGCTGCTGACCCTATGGAAGGTTCCTATGTTAGAAGGCAGGTGAGATTCAGAAACTGCCTCTCTTTGAAATTCATTCTCTGACTTTATATTCTCTTAACCCACTGTTGGGTTTATCAGTCCTTTGCCACTCTTCTTTGAGTCACTATTATTTATTCCTTGAAGTGTCCATAATTCCTTGTGTCTATTAAAATACATGCCATAAATTGTCTTCTGTTACAATAGTCTATGGATTAATTAATCCACTCATTTGATTAAATGTAATTATATTTCAGTTGTGTACTGAGGGATATTTGTGAGAGAGCATGGGCTACATCAGGAAGACCTGGCCTTGCTTTCTTAATTCCTATTCTTTTGGGGGGAGCATTGAGTTATTAATCCCTTTGGAGATCTTCACACCCACCTTTGGAAAGTGGGAATGATAACATCTCCCCAGTGGAGATTAAGGATGTAGAGAAAACAATTCATGCTGGGTATTTGCATTTATTGGATGTTATAAATAGCATTTCCCTGCCTCATTCATTTTAGCCTCCTTTGTTACCTTTGATCCAGGGGTAACCGCAGTGACCAACACAATAATCTCTCAACATTCTATTGAGTTAAACATAGTTGCATCAACAAATATTTGCCACGTATTCAGACTGGTACTTTGGAAAACAGAATTTTCCTTTTGCTGCCGTCAAATAGCTTTCTATTTCATTAGAAGGGTGCATCCAACTAAAAACAGTAGCCAAAGACCTAGGAGTGTGAGATCCAGAGGGAGTTTCCCTAAAGAAGAAAACACACAGATATCAACCCAGCTTACTCAGCCAACAGGGATGAGAGCCAGGGTATTGGATGGAAAAAAAATATTTTGCCCACTTTCAGAAGATCCCGGACAAATTATAAAAATAACATTTACCAAGTTCCTCTGGGCTATGCACCAAATTCCTTGAATCTTACTAAAGCTACTACAGAAATAGGAACCAATGTTCTCGTTTTACAGATTAGGCCACTAGGACTCAGAAAGAGTGGAGGGACTTACTATGAGTTTCAGCCCTGGAGGGGCAGAAGCAGATGCAGGCCACTGTGTTTCTAATAGGAGTGTACATACAGGAGGACTAGGTAACTCATACCTGCTTCAGCAACTGACACATGATGACAGCCGAAGAGCTGGAGATTTTTGTGGGGATATTTTGTATGGTGCACACATTGCAGGAATACCATGGAGAAAGTGGAAGTTCCCTGTCTTGATTATCCAGATAGTATTCTATGGTTTCCACCTGGCTGCTGAGATAGCCGACCTTTTTTCCTCATTTTTTCAGGCTGAGCATTTCCCTCCAGACACTCTTCTCAAATGAGTACAGTATATGGAAATATAGAAGGAACACAAAAAGTACTTTCAATCTTAAGCTGTAACTCTACATGTAAAACAGATTCCTTAGATTTTGGAATGTATGCCTAATTACTGTAGAAACATGAAAGGAAAAAAAAAAAGAAAAGCACAAATAGGATAATTGTAGATTGAAGAATAAACTGTGTTCAATTTATGGTTTTGTCACAAGCCATGAACTATACACAGAAAACCTTGAAGTGCTAGTTAGAGAGAATCACAAGATGTATGCATTCCTTGATGGTCACTGAGTCTGAGCCAGAAGAGCTGTGGTCATCTGTGTCGCCTTAACCCTTGCCCCAGAGCAAGGAGCTAGATACCACCATGCTTTCTGGACACGAGGTTAGGAAGCTTTTCTGTGTGTACTTATTATACATTGTAAGAAGTGTCTTAGTGGAGGAACACAGAAAAGGGCATGAGAAGATGTCCTACAGAAGTGACTGCTAAGCTGGGAATAGAAGGATATTATGAGCTATAGGATGGGATAGATAGTAAGAACACACTAGAGATAGAGAAGAGAGAGAGAGAGAGAGAGAGAGAGAGAGAGAGAGAGAGAGAGAGAATCTACTAAGAAATAAAGTCAAAAAAGATGAGCCAGAAAAGGTGATCAGGGACACCCTGCCAAGTTATGGAATTTAGACACTATTATGAGGGACAGTGGGAGGTCTTCTGAGGTTTTAAGTAGGAGTTAATGTGGTCAGATATTCTTGGAAAAAAAGACAAGTGACACCTGCTGAGTACCTACTTACATGCCAGACCATGTGATAAGGAATTTGAAGCACATTATTTTCCATATACTTCACAACAATACACCTGAAAAGTCTTACTTCTCTCTCAACTTGAAGAAATACTTAAAGATATGAATTGCCTTTCCTATGACACTTTCTCTTACCTTTCTTATGCAGTACCTGCCTATTGGCACTGCATTAAAATAATGTAACTTGAAAATTTTGCATTGACAGACAATTCCCCAATGTTAATTAAAAAACCATCAATTTCAAAGTGCAGGGAAAAATCTTAGACACAACAGCCAGTACTGAGGTCACTATCCTAAGGGCTATCTGTTCCTTCCCACCTGCCTGTCTTGCCTTTACTAAAGCAGTTAACTCTTCTGATTAGCAAAATGGGACAACCTCACCAATGGTAGGGAAAGAAGGGAGGCAAAAGGAACACACTGAAATGTAGGAGCAGATTCCAAGTTGTTTTCTCAAATACTCAAGGGATCTGCTTTCTCCTGGTGGTTTCTGAATAATTTTTCAATAGCACATGTGCAAGTCATCTAAGGAAACAGAACAGAAAGTACCACGGTCTGTTACAGCCTGTCCCATTTGTTCAGGATACCCCCCCCCCGAAAAATATCCTTCCAGGAGAGTTGAAAACAGAGCCCACTGAGCTGGTCACTTTAAATACCCCTAAAGCTTGTCTTGGAAACTTTGAGCCTTGAAGGAATTTACATCTACTGAACCTTACAGGGTCCAACAGACTGCCCTGATCCTTCTCTCATTGTTTCACTCATTTTTTCTTGTAACATCTACACAAGTCTGTAACTATCTAGACACCGGAATTCTAGCTGAATAATTTTTAATAGAATGAGTTTTTAAGAAAAATAATGATGACTTGGTAACAGATCAGCTTGATTTTCAACTGGAGGGCCCATCATTTCTTTCTGTGTGATGTGGGTAAGATCTGCCCTGAGAGGGAAAGGTAGTAACATCTACATGGCAGGTACTTGTCAAGGATGAGATAGCTGATTCAGATTTGAGGTTTTCCTTCTGGCTAAAACTGAAAGATAGTTTTACAGACATAATTCTACCTCCCTGTGGAGTTTTGGCAAGTGAGGAACAAATCCAATTAGAGACATGTGGATTTTTTTTAAAGAGTAGTCTTTTGGACACAGAAACAAAATGATGTGGGCAGAGAGATTTAAGTTAGTTTCTTAATCTTACTTTACTTAAAATTTCACTTTGATTAAACAAATTCTCTGAACCTCTCAGTTCCCCAACTGTTACAAAATGATTCTGACATTGAGACCAAAATCAGTAAAGTCTTATTGTGAAACCATTTTGTCCAAAACATCATTAGACATTGGGGTAAACAACATCACTACTGTCCTTCAGGCAGAATGCACTAACTCTTGGAACGAGGGGACACTGAACCTAGTTCTTACAAGCCACGACTGATATTGGCAAGGCTATTGGCAAAGCCCTGTGATAACTGCAGAAAACTTTAAAGGGATGTACTTTGACAGAAAGGGTGAGCCTGATAAGGAGGTGATCTATGGAATTGCTTTGATTTTCAGTGGATATTTGGGAAAACAAAAAAAAAACTGTGGTGTGACCATACTGTTGTGTAGAAGAAACATAAACTATCCACCTGATTTGAGTACTATTCCTTATCAACCAACTGTGTGACACTTGGCAAATGACTGAGTTTTGTGCATCAGTGCAATAGGTCTGCTATCACTGTGTGGAATGGTCATGAGAATCTCATGACCTAACATATGTCAAGTATAGAGTACAAGGGGGCTGATTCATGCCAGTTCATATGCCAGCAGAAGTAAGTTATCTGTGAATTCACTGAAGCTGGAGGAAGAGTAAGGCTTTGTAAGAGAAGACAGCAATGGAGAGGTGGTTCTTGCCTTTGTATACATTCGCTAAAATGCATACTGATTGGTCAGAGAAGGTGCCATGTGGGCACGGAAGGCATGACTTAGAGAATGAGCTCATTTCTCACTTGCCAGTGGACTTTTGACTTGAAGCCCAAGAATAAGCAGGATTTTGTGGCTTGGGGCCATGTCCACTGGCCACATCCACTAGTTCTCTGCAGAAAGCTGGCATGCCCTACCAAACATTTCCTGGACCATCTTGGAAGCTGCCTTTGTTTTCCTATTCTCTTGAGCCTGGCTTATGCCCACCTCAGTGGCTTTGTTCTCTATGTGCACCTCTCTTAATCTTAGCTTCAGGACCAGATATTTCCTTTCACCCTGTTATTGGTTCATGCATCCTTAAGACTCTTTTGCACATTTTTCTTTCTTTTTATTCTCCCTCTCTTTCTTCCTTTCCCTCTCTCTCTCTCTCTCTCTCTCTCTCTCTCTCTCTCTCTCTCTCTCGTCTCTCTGGCTACGTTCGCTCTATTGCATTGTTTTAAGTGGGGTCACCGGCTTGTAGCCAGTGTACCCTTTGCTGTGTAATTTAGTTTCATGTCCTGTACCCAAGAAACATGTAAAAAATGTAAACAGTGATCACTCTCTGGGGTTGTAATGCACTTAGGAAGCAAGAGCCAGTCAAGCTTGCTGAGCCCGCTGCTTTGACTGTATTGAATTTGGTCCCCCAAGCCACATGTTCATTTCACTAGTCTGAAAGTAAACTTTCTCAAGCCAGGCCCAAAGGGTGGGGGGTGAGCAGAATTTGGGTTTGGCTGTACACAGAGGATTTTGTTTTTGTTTGTGTTCACTTGTTTGTGTTTGTTTTTTTTAGTCCTTCTACTTCCTGCCTTCTATCCTTGCCCTGTCTTTTAAAATTAGCCTGGATGTAGAACCAGATTATACAGGGGCTTCTGCCTCTCCTTCCATCCCATGCATGAATTTCTTAAAATTGTCTACTTCTTCAGTCGGGCCTAAGGACCAACAAACCCTGTATACATTTGTTCCCGCTCATTTTCCAAGAAAAAATGGACTCAAAGAGGCCTATGAGAGGTACCTCTGCTCATCAGCACACATCTGCATTTAGCAATTCAATAAAGACTTCACTGGGCCTCCTGCTTGCCCTGGGACCTTTCCCCAAACTGGACCTTGATATGCAGTAGGTGGAAGGAGACACTTGACTGATGTCTGCCCTTCCCTCTCTTCTGAGAAAGAGGCCTCTGGAAAAGGTATACAATTGGAAGAAATCTGATTTGCCAGCCAGTACTGCTTTTGGGAATATGGATACCATCTGGGTAAAGCCCATGTCTGCAGTACAGCCATATGGCAGCATGAGGTCCAGGAAGGAAACAGCAGTGCAAGGTGACAAAATGACACCGCAAAATGACATGCGCCAGGGAGCTATGATCAGGGGTTGTGTTCTAAAGATGATTAACTGAGATTGGGAGGATCCCATAATATTACCCATATAAAGTACTTAGGACATTACTAGCACAAAGGGAATGCTCCTTGAATTAACCCATCAAATTGAATCCTTATAAATCCTATTAATTTCTTGAAATATAGTTTGCTAATATTTTACTTTGTTAATTATAATGGCTTTGTATTACTTTTGATCTATCAAAGGACATGTTCTTCCTTATTGCTGTCCCCCTCCAAAAATATGCTCAATATATTTGCACATTTATAATATTCATGTCATGTATTTTAGAACCCATCTGTCGTTATCTGTTGAAATTTCTTGGGCAGTATAATACTAAATGTTTATTAGCAACCTATGGCAACTGTGTGCCTGTATCATAGATAAGGAGGCAAAGACCACAAAGCATCCTACGATAGGTGGTAGAGTAGGAGTACCTCCAGTTCCCTCTGGGACCTAAACTCATGTATTTTTTACTATTCTTTTTTTTTTTTTTTTGTCAGTACCAGGGATTGAACTCACGACCATGCACTTACAAGGCAGGTGCTTATGCCACTGAGCTAAATCCTCAGTCCCTATTTTTTACTATTCTGCCTCATCTTTCCCAAAATGGCACTCCTCTTTCCAAGAATGAGGTGTGGTACACTCATTTTTTTGTGATGCAGTGTCTTACATCTTTAAAATCTGTATGAATGCTCATTGGAAGGTTTTTGCCCTTGGAATACATTCTCTGTCATCCACAAGAAATAATGGTCTCGCTATTTGCTCACCCCTGAAGCTTTAAGTATAGTGCTCCATTACCTATAAAATCTCATAGCCTTAGCTGCGCAGATCAGTGCCCAGGAGGAGCTTTTGTTTGCAGCCCATTGCCTAGGGAGTAGGTTCCAGGCAAAATTGCTGACTTGGGATCCCCATACATGCCTTGAGGTTTTTCCTACCTCCCGCCTGGAAACAGCGTAATCACTCTCCCACCTTTTTATCCTTTTCCCGCCTCCAGGATCCAGATCAAAGGGCTTCTCTTCCATACTTCCCAGCCTGCACAGATTTCACTCTTCAGATGTCTCCTAACATTTCTGCTGCTATCTGACCATGCAGGGCAAAAGCTGCTGGCTAGCCCTCTAGTTTGCATTCCTGTTGTCTTTAGATTTCTATGCAAAATGAAAAGTGAACAACTGAACTTTGGGACTCCATATTCTACCTTTAGGGATTTTCAGTGCCTCGCACAGGATTTATTACCTGAAGAGTACTCAGTTCTGATTTGTTGAATGATGCTTTCAGGAATAATATCTGCTGAGTGATATCTCCTTTATAATTAGATTACATATACAAATAATATTGATAAATGTTGTCATATTTTCTGATAACAATTTCCTGTTAATATCATGGGTGACCAGAGTAGTAGGGTCTTTCTTATTTGCAGGACTAATCCATTGTATGAAAATGGGGTAATTGACCCTGCCTGAATCAGAAGAAGAAGAAACCCTCAAAAGCCATCATGAATTATGGCTTCATGCTCTTTTTGCTGCTATCGTGGCTTTGAGATTCTGCCTTCACCTTCAGAATATTAACTGCCCATGCTACAGGTTTCCTTTGTCACTATTGTAATGTCCTTCTTGCAGTGTCTTCCAACATTGGGTACATAGTAGGCCTGTGATAAATACACAAACATAAATCTTCCCTTTGCAAAGAAAGAAGGAACTAGGTTTTAGGAGGCTGTGTCCTCCAATAATGACCCTTTTACTACTTATTATTGTGGGAAAAAAACAGTGTGCCTGTAATTAACTTCCTACAGGAATGAATGGAAATATTTGAGCTGCCTTTTTTAGCCCTCAGAAAGTCTGGCAGCTAGGACCCTAGCACAACAGAGCACAAGGGATACGAGAAAAGAGGAGAAAGGACAAGTAGAGGAGAAAAGGAAGAACAGATATAGATGTAAAATGGAAGGGGGAAGCATAACCACACAATGGTAAAATTGACAACAAGAGTAACAGTAGTAATAAGAACTATTGATGGCCATGGGAGCACTGTGAGTGGCTTTCAGGTGATGGATCTATGTGAAGATCCACATTGCTTTTACACATGTAGAACTGACCACCACTGGACAAGTAGCTACTGAAATTTTCACTGCTTCTCAAAAGAAAAAGCTGAGACCGACAAGGTTAATTCTACAGTTGACCCAGGCATGTGGCAGGGCAGTTTTGAATTTGAACTCTAGACTGTCACCTTATAAAGAAGAAAGACAGAAGAATGAAAGAAGCAGCTGTGAAAGCTGTGATTCTAGTGGATAGCTGCATCTCCATGCTCCTGTGTGCAAGGACCTTGGGAGCTCTTGACTCAGCCTTCCAGAGTAGGAAGTGGAGAAACAGATGTGGCAACAGGTTCAAGGTCATGTAGTCTGTGGACACCATAAGCTGAGGTCCCCACTCATGTTTTTTGAACTGGAAAAGTGTGTGATTTCCACTGCTCAGTGGAAGGGTACGGAAAGTGATGGGTGGGTGTGGGGTGGTTGTGGAGGTCACACCGTGAGTCCCACAATATCCTGTTGTAGTTCTCAGGGACCTCACACAGCTGCTTGAACCCCCTGCCTTGCACATTTGTGTGCTCCCTGACCGAAGTTGCCACTGGAAAGAGACCTACTTCTCTGAGGATTGTGCTGCTTTGGTGGACACTTGTTATGCACAAGCCTCCAAATTGTGTGTTACAGTCACCATCTCTACCTCGGAAATTTGGACCATCAGGCCAAAGAAAAATGTCAACTTTTCCTAAAGCATGAAAGTCCTTGTTCAAACCAGAAGAACTGTAGGAGTCTGTGAACCATATAAGCAACTCTGCCTCTTGTTTCTTGCTTAAGAGAAACCACGCTAGCACAACCCAGCAAAGCCTTCTTCTCACAGAAGAGAACCAGTATTGCAGTGCTTGCAGCCTTACTTACCAGGCATACAGAGAATTAGAAAGTCCTGAGGTCTGCAGTGAAGAGGAAGACCCAGGAGCAAATGCACTGTGCGTCACCATCTTGGCACCTAATGGGATTCCCCATAAGTAATGTGGCTTGTACTTCATCTTCAGCCCAGGTTGCAACACACAGATCTTAATTTGGAAAACTGGAGAAGTGGAGAAACAGGGAGTGGGGAAGAAACAAATAACCTGGAAACTCCTTCTTTTATGAACTTGAGAAAGCCGTGTTCTTTCATGACACAAATGTTCTCAAGTGAAGAATCACCCCTCTGACCTTTCTTGAATACGTCAGTGTGGTCCAGACTGCCATTAGCACTGCTCATTTAATGACCAGGATGTGATTATGTTTTTCCTGATTAACCCCTGAACTTTTAGGGAATCCCAGAAAAAGACCAAGAAGAGGCAGAAGGCTTCCTAAGAACCTCCTGTAATCTGAAAGGCTTTGAGATGAGCAGTGGAGAGGTCCTGTTTGAGGGCTTACCTCTTGAGTTGATTGTGCTTCCCCAGCCCCATTCTAGAACCACATTAGAGCTAACTTGGTTTTTCTTCTCAGCTATCAGTGTCTAAATCTCAGACCAGCAGTTTTGGTGAGTGCAGACACAGAGGAGATAACATAACCTGATCCTGTAGTACAATGATGGCGTCTTGGTATTCTGGTCTAGAACTGGAATCATTTCAGTTTTCAACATGCTGGTCTAGAATGGGCAGTTTCTCTAGGGTGTGAAATACAATTTACTGCATTTCCAGATTCTTATCTAGAGCTGGGAGTGCCTCAGAAATTCCATCTACTGTAGACAGGAGTGCTGTGTTTCTAATGAGAGTTGAAGGTATATTCTGGGTAAAGCTAATTGTGTACTGCTGATCTGATCCTACCTACAGTGTTTCTGTATCCTGATCTAGAACTACTGGCTTCAATAATTGTTTTCAGTATAGAAAGAGAGATCTGAAAACATAGGAGGTTAGCAAATATATTTTTTTTAACTACTGTGCTAAGATCTGTGTTTACAGAAGGATTTGGCACCTCAACCTTCTTCTTTTCTAAAAGGGACATCAATTGTCCGAGTTCAGCTGTGGCCCAGTTTTTCTTCTTCTTTGGCCTTCATTTTCATTTTTTCCTCTCCAGAGCCCATTTGACATGAAAATTGTGAGTTTTAGGCCTGGCCTTCAGGCATTGATTGCTTCACCAACTAGCTCGCCCAGCACCCTCCGCTCTCTACAGGAACCTCAAACATAGATCCTACATTTTTCTACGAGTGTTTGCTTGCTTACTTCTCCGCCCTCCTGCCCCAGTGGATCTTGGAGCTATTTAAGAAAAGCGTACTTCTTTTTTTCCTCAAGAGATTCACCTTTTTGCTATAGTAAAAAACCTGCAACATCATTGAGGGTGGTGTTACACACTTGTAATCTCAGCAGTCTGGGAGGCTGAGGCAGAAGTATGCATGTTGCAGCCTAAGTTAGGCAGTTTAGTAACTTAATAAGACTTTATTTCCCAAAACAAAACAAAGTAAAACAAAAAAGGAGCTGCTGGGGATATAGCTCATTCAAAGTCTCTGGGTTCAACCCTCAGTAATAAATACACACTTATACACAAAGACACATACACAGAGAACCTAGCACATAAAAAGTGCTAAATAAATGTTTGCTGACTGAACAAATGAGGAAATGGATGAGGGATGAGTATAAGAAAAAGGTTTGGGATTCACCTGAGAAATACAAATGAGACCTGGATTCTTCCAAAAGAAACATAGGCCCTCTGGAAGCCCCCCACCCCTTGCCTCTCTGCCCGGGACCCTAGGGAAGGCCCTACATCCTACTCGCGCAACCCCGTCAGCATCTTACTCTTTGGAGGCGGCACATGTGCTGTGAAGTCACCAGCCCGACCATCTGGCCAGAGATCCCGTGTTCCTCCTCTGCTGCAGGAGATTACGTAAGCTGGACAGCAGCCTCCAGATGTTAGCAGTTTCTGCTCATTTTTTCCTCCCTTTTCAACAACAATAATAATAATTAAAACAAACACATGCCGCATCCTCCACCCACACCCCTGAAATTGCAAACAGGTGGCCCCAGATGCCCTTGCCCTTCCCTCTGAGGGCCTCATCCTGGGCCAGCCACCAGCCCTCTGCAAGGCCTGCCCTGTGCTGAGCCATACCACAGCACTAGCCGCCCTGTGGCCTGGCCTCTGAGCTCCAGAGAGAGACAGTCATGCCACAAGAAGTCCCAGAGCTGGGCTTTCCCTCTCCTCACCTCCCACCCCCAAAGCTGTGGCCTCCACCTTAAATGGATGTATTTTGGAGGACTAGGTGGCTTAAGAGATTAGTAATGAGATCCCAAGTCTTTCACTGCTGGGTCAGGAGTTCAGAGGCGGGCCTGGGTGACTGGTGAATGGCATAATTAGGGGACTGGGGAGCAGGCCTGGGGGGGGGCCCTGTGAAATGAGCCTGGACAGGCCTTTCATGGCAGCAGTTGTCAGCAGCACAAAAGCCCACCGCCACATCCGACACTAATCACTCTCTCTTGTTAGAGGATTTACTAGCTGGAGGAGCCTGAGCCCCTCCCGTCACCTCCCAAAACCAGTGTCTGGGGATGGGCTCAGACCAATGCCCTGCTATGCCCAGCTGTCCTGTCTGTAAAATGGGGAGATAGTGCCAACCCCGGGGCTGGAGATACCAGGACTAACATTTCCTGTAATATAAATTGAAGACAAGTAGCATTTTAATTATTACTGTCCCGGCTTTTGTGACTATTTGCTTTCTGCATCTGAAACTGGACCACGTCTTCCCTTCAGGATGGAAGAGTGGAGTTAATGGAGATGGAAGCATCTAGTTGTTTATCGTTACCAACATCCTCGTCTTTATGCTCATCATCTAGGCTGGGTGGCCTTCAGTGTGCCCATCTGTAGATAGAACTGGGAATAGGAGGTGGCTTTGGAGTCCCACACATGGGACACAGGCCCACTTCACCACACACCTTCTCCTGACAGGTGTGACACACAGTGTGGCTGGGCACACTGTGTCTTCTTCTGACCCCTGGCTCTGCATCCCAAGGGAGGTGAAGAGGAAGAGAGGAATGCAGATTTTCTGGGATATAAGGATTTTGTACTTGGAGCACAGATGCTGACCCACAAATGAGGGCAAAAGAAAACACTTTGGTTTTGCCACTTTTGTGGCTTCTACTATGAAGTGCTTCTTTAGCAGATGTTGAGATTCCCAGCTTGTCCCAAGATCAAATATCCTGAGCCTCTATCTGCAGAATTAAACAAATATACTGCCCAAGAATCAGTTCAGAACCGTTTTTTCTATAGGAAATTCAATAAACCTGTAAAAATGATAGTATTCAAAGAGCAGTGATATCTTACATGATTTCTGTGTTCCTTTCCCATTGGAAATCTAATTTTTCCTCTATGTTCATTTAGCCAGGCCACAACATGGGGCTTACACCCCAAATTCCAGCATTTCAGATTTTCAGGGAAGTACATCCAATGTCTAAGGAGTGGGCAATGTGTTAGGGGTAGGTCCTGGGGGGAAGTGAGGTGCTAATCAGCTCAGAACTCAGCTCCAAGGCTGGAGGGCATCCAATGCCAAGTTCTCTTATCTGAAAATGTCTCCTGGGTGAAAGCCTTGAGATCTGCTGCTATTTCCAAAACTCAGGAGGGAGGAAAGGAGGGAGGAGGCATCGCACTGTTCCTCACACCCACCCGGCACACAGGAAATGCTTCCTTGCTTGATTGTCTGTTCATGCCAAATAATAAATCCTGAAATTGAAAGAAAGACAATTCCTCCCTCCCCCTCCACTCTATCTCTTTAAGGCAGGCATCAAAGGGGAAGGCTGCTCTGGAAGCCTGGGGAAAGTGATAATTGTTTCTAATGGTTGGTAAAAGAAAGCCTAGCTCCCCCTCCTTCCTCTTTTTCCCCATTGTTATTAAGTGTGTAAAAAGGAGATCGGAGGAGGGGATTGCAGGTGTGTGTGTGTGTGTGTGTGCACACGCATGCTCAAGGACTGTGTTGTGTTTCTGTTAACCCTTGGTTACTTTTAAAGTTTGGTGGGTCAGTTTGGAGTAACAAGTAGAAGAGATAAGCAGGAAGAGGCATAACAATGAGCAAAAAAGCCAGGTAAAAGAGGTTTAGAGTACTCTGCAGACAGGGACAGAAGCCCAGTGCCTGGAGCTGAGAGTCATTATATGCATTCAAAGATATAAGGTATGTAAAGTATTATTACCAGATTGTTGTTTTATCCAACTAGTATTTGTTCGGTGCTTCCTTGCTGTTGATACTAAAGGTGGAACAGCAAACACCTGAGGCTGGGCTGCAGTGCCCTAACAGCCAAGTTCAAGCACTGCAAATAGCATTTATCTCCCAGGCCAGTTTGGTCCATGGACCACAGCTCCTGCAGTGCTTTGCTAAGATGGAGTCAGAGTCTAAGGTGAAGTGGGGAAGCATGTAGTGTTTAGTTATTGATGTCTGTCCTGGCAAAGGGACATGGTAGTGCTAGTGCCCCAGCTTTGCCTCACCTGAGCCAGTGGGCTTCACAGGCCATTGCAATTCCTGCCAGCTAGTGTTTTGTTTTGGGGTTTTTTGTTTGTTTGTTTGTTTGTTTTACTGGGAATAAGAATAATACTAATATCTTTCTCACAGGCTAGTTTTAAGGATATAATAAAACTGGCTCTGCGGCCCATTGTACTCACTATAGAATCATTATGGATACCAATTTTTATTGTTAAATTTATTGCACACCAATGGCATGTGCACCTGAGATGGTGGACTGTCCTGGGGCAGGGCTTTCCAGAGGCCAAGGATGAATACTGGGCCTTTCCTGATCCATGTGATTATTGTCATCATCTCTGCACATTGTTGTAGGACCATGGAGACCTGGGCTTCTAGGGTTCCTTGCATTAGCACATACAGCCTTGGAAAAACCACATCAGTTACATATTGCATTAGACTGAGAGAGAGAGAGAGAGAGAGAGAGAGAGAGAGAGAGAGAGAGAGAGAGAGAAATCAGCCACAGCCACTGCCCTTGCAGGGACAGACCTGAAACCACAATGTGAATGTCTTATGCAATGAGTTGGACCAAGCGTGTTTCAAAGGGCAAGCAATGGGGTGAGAAGACAGCAGGCTTTGAGTCAGGTCAGCTTAAATTTAACTCCTAAGCCTTGGTGGACTGACCAGTGCCTCACCAAACTCAAAGTCCTTGTTTTCTTGTTCATCAGATTTATCATGTAGGTGAAGTGAAATTGAAGCAGGCAACACTGGTACTGTGAGACTGGCTTTCAATGTGGATGCTTGTCACCTGTTCCAGGAGCGCACTGAGGAGGGAGCAAAGCTAGGTTTATTTCACAGAGGCAACTCTATGTCCCAGTGCCTTACAGTAATAGTTCGATCGACCACCTCCGAGCTTTTCCTCCCACCTCTGAGCTTTTTCTCCTTCAGTCTTTTGTATTCTGAGAGTTTGGTGGTTTATACCAAGTAACCAAGTTCTTCTGCTCAGCTGGCAGTCTTGCAATACTCAAGGAAGGACTTTGGCCCTGAACTGCAAGGCTGAGGTTAAGATGTGGCAAAAAGAGAAATATTGGGAAACATTCCCTGGCCTTGTGTACATGTATGTTCCCACTGCTCAGATGGGTGATATTGTCGGTGTGCAACCCTACTCTCATGCCTCTGTAACATTTCCTCTTATTCTGTGAGGCTCACTGCAAGACCCTCAGTGAGGAAAGAGGAAATTGGAGCAGATGGGTTAGAGGCTTGAGGAACACTTCTTCCCTTCCCTGATTGACAAAAGAGCATATGTATCTGTAAAACTGAAATTCAATAGAAACCTCATGGCATGCCTGTATGTGGGAAAATACCAGAACCCCCACACCCCCTGCTCTCCCTCCATCTTCCCCTTTTGTGTACATCGTGTGTGGGTGGAAGATAAACTGGATTTTAAAAACCCTTTGAAAGCAAGACATTGTTAACTACTCTAATTGAAAGCAGTCTTCTGCAAAGGAGAGGGATTTTGAGTCAGTGCTAGATGTAGTGAGTGGCAGTGCATGGAGTGGCCAGGAGTCCCCGCAGAGCTCTCTGCTTCTACAGACTGGACACCCAGGCACCCACAGCCATTTGGGGCCATTGCGGAACCCCGTAGATGACCGAATCTCCAGACAGCCTCTCACCTCTCCAGTGAGCTCTATTTCCCTACCCATCAAACATGAAGGCTGGAATCAGGATTTCCAAGCACCTTCCCAACTTCAACAACCAATGATCTCAAAACTATGGGTGAGGAACTTCCTTGCCTCTTTGGTAACACACAATTGCAGGTATACAAAATAAAAAAGAAAGTAAAAAAATGCATTTCTGGAATGACTATAATAAAATTTGATGTAACTTTTCTGGATGTCTTTGCCAGACAATTGAGAAATTGCCCTTCAGTTTCCAAATATCAGAGTCATGGGGCCCATGGGACTCAGAGTTCCACAGGATATTCACCTCCCAGACAGAAGTGGCTTATTTATTTATTTATTATTGCTTGCTGTGCTACCCTCATTTCATAGTCAGCATCCTCTTCTGTGGCATTCACTTGAAAGAGGCTGCTAAATCAAAACCTGGCAGAATGTCAAAAATGTGGAGCCCTCTGGAAATAAACTCAGTTCATTCTTTCTGCGAATGAGGAGGGTAAGGGTCAGAGAAATGAGCAGTCACATCAGGCTCACCTGGCTGCCCAAAACTCTTTCCACAATCCTGTGAAGACTTATTAAGGCCTGCTCTGCTCTGCTGAAACAGCTTCTGTTTTCAGGAGGCCCAGCAAAAAGAAATTCTGGGGGCTGGGGATTTAGCTCAGTGGCATAAGCGCCTGTCTTGCGAAGCAGACAGTCATGAGTTCAATCCCTGGTACCGATAAAAACGAAAAAGACCAAAAAAAAAAAAAAAAAAAAAAAAAAAAAAAAAAAAAAGAAAGAAAAAGAAATTCTGGGTCCCTCTTCTGTGTGCGCAGCATTTAACACTCATCCAGCACAATGCATGCATTGTCTTATTGGAGCCTCCCTGAAAGTGATGTGAGGAAGGCTCCTTCCACACTGGTAGTTAAGAGTGTGAGTTTGTGCTTGGACTTGAATCTCTATTCTACCACAAGCCAGGGACATGATTTTAGGCAAGTTGCTGGGCTTCAACTTCCTTATCTATAAAATGGGCATAACAGTACTTACTTCACAGGGTTGTTTCAAAATAGTATTCAGCATAGAATAACAACTGAATATGTGATGGTGCTGAGTTTTCCACTGAGCACCTTATTATTTCCTATGTGCTGGGAATTTTGCTGAGATTTATTTGAGGATAATAAAACTTACCTGGGAAGTCTTTAGATTTTGAGGGTTAGGAGTGGGCTCTAAACAAGTGTAACCTAACTTGACAAGTGCCGTAACCATGGTATATACACAGAGCTATATGGACACATAAGAAGGAACAATTAATTGTGGCTGGGGTTGAGTAAATGCTTTCAGAGAAGAGGTGATATTTGAGCCTTGCTTTGAAGTGTGTGTAGTATTTCACAGTGCAGGCACAAGACAGTGTGTCTCTGGGCCCAGGATCATGGATGTCCAGGGAGAAGGACATGCAAAGCCTGTCTGGTAGAAGGGAAGGGCGAGCAGCCGTGGTGAAACTGGTGAAAGAGAGCTCTCAAACGTCTTTGTGAGTTACGTCTAGGAAACTTGCTCTGCTGTGGACACAGGTAGTTGTGGGTGAGGAGTAACAGGGCAATGAAATGATTCTTTTTCACTTGGCAGATGGGAGTAAATGTGAAGAGATTGGAGGCAAAGAGGGTGGGAACCAATACCCTCTTCTCGATCCAAGGAAGCCACAGATTCAGCCAAACCTGGGGCACAATAGTGATGCTTTGTGATTGAGACACATGTGGAAGCAGAGAAAGGGACCAAGAAAGTGCCTCATCTCCTCAGCAGAAATAGGGAACTTAAAACGTACAGTGTAATTGTGAGGATTTGGTGATCCTGTGACTGTGAGCCCTGGGACGGACATTATTATTGTGGGTGTGTCTAAACTCCTGAGGTCCTTGGTAATCATTCAGTAAAGGACCACATTTCACATGTTGGAATCTGAGGTCAGAGAAATTATTTAATAAGTGAGACAAGCAGAATTAATCCAGGTCTTCAATTCCCATGGTTTTACTTGAAATAAGTACAAATGTCACTTAGAATGATGGAAGCCTAAAAGGATTCTTCAAAGTCAAGGAGGAAGGCATTCACTTGTCCCTTAGTTCTTACAGATGCTGGGGTAAGGGTGAGAAGAGGAAGGAGATTTGAGAGATGTGCAGATTAGGACGGAAAGGAGGTTGGGAGAGACAGCAGTCTCTGGAATGAGTTACATTAGAGACATCAGAGGAGTAGAGAGGAAAAAAGGAGAAAAAGAGGAGTTCAGGGTGATAGCAAGGAGAGCATGAGAGCACATTAAGGTGCCATGTGACTCTCCTGTGCCCTTCCCCACAACATATATAGTACAGTATTTATGGCTCAATAATGCTTTGCAGAGTTGGATTTTTCCCTTTTTTGGAAGGTACAAAAAAGTGAGTATATAAAAAGAAAGCATCCCTATAGAATCAGTCACCATGGGGTCACACCTGTACCTCAATAATCAACCTTGTGGCTTCAGAGGCTCTTGTTTTCCCAGGACTTTGGAGCCTGGCATGTCACAGCCCCACAATAAATGGCTTTTGAATGAGTAGATTTATGCACTGCCTGTAGTAGCAGGAGGCTGGTGAGCATTTCTCCCCACCACCCTGTCTTCCTTCACCTCCCCAGGAACACAGGTGACATTAAGATCTGCTAGGGCTTTGGGCAAAGGTTCAGATGCATTTGTTCATTCTTCTCTGATCTGCTTTGACTGTCCCGGGTCAGAATTGCAGGCAGCCTGAAATAAACACACAACCAAATTGAAAAACAGAAGAATAAAACAACAGCAGCATGTTCCTTTAAAGCTCTGTCTAGTGCTGATAGAGTCGACTAGATAAGAGGCAATCGTATTTAAGCAATAAGAAGGCTTTGTTCATGTTGGCGAATTCTCTGACCATGAATGCTTTCGATGCAGAGATAAGACCCCCAGCCTGCGCTCAGAGATGTACTCCGCCATGGTCTGCTGGGAGACCAGCAGCTAAGAACACAAGAGGAAAGCATTCCAAAATGATACATGTCGAATTGCTGGCCTGGATTTCAAATGCCATAGATAGTTTATGCAAAGTCTAGCACTGTTGTAAAGTGTAACAGAATCCACTGGCAGCTCTGCCAAAGCCCAGTCCCAGTTGTTTTTTAGAAAAATAAATAAACTTGAAAACGTCTTCCAATCCATTAAAGCGGCTGTGTTTTTATCCTCAGCCTCCTCAGTATTAGGCTTCTAGTGAGTTGAACGACTGAATCTGCGCCCAATTCCTGGACAATGGGATAGCTGATTCTTGGCATCTTTAATGCTCTTTAATAAATAGCCTCTGCTATAATATTGCATCCCCAGGATCTACCATTTCCCACAATCAGCATGAGGACAACTTTGAAATTAATGAGTTTTACTTTTGACTTAGCAAAGGAGCTCTAATCTAAAATGAAGTACTATAAGGAAGCTCAATAAATAAATGGAGGAGTAGAGATGTTCTGATTGAAACAGTGGAGTGGAAACTACAGATACTGTTTCACATCCTCAACCAACATCTCCATGGACCCTATGACCTGTGGAAGATACCTTGACAATCTCCGACAAATAGAACATTCAAACATGCATGATGAATTGAGATCCAACTTATTCATAATTACGCTTCAAAGTCACAGAAGCCAGAACCATTTCTGCTTAATCCAAGGCTTCTCACTACTACAGAACTCTCTCTAGGAACATTTGGTCATGTTCCACAATTGGCTAAGCAGTTTATCTTCCTCTCTTGGAGGTATCAAAAATGAGTTGATGAACATGTTTAAAATGAAGGGAAATTGGGTGAAGGGTAAATGGGGCTTTCTGTATTTTCCCTCAGCTTTGCAATAAATATAAAATTACTCCAAAAATAGTTTATTGAAAAATGGAAGCACTGGTGCTTGCAATTGTAGTACATGAGGAAGCAATGTTTTAGATGGACGTTAAATAGTACCACACAGTTGTAAAGAAAATTGTCACTTGGTGTCATCTGAGAGTACTGAGGAGCCAGAATCCTGCCAGGAAGGGATACAGAGAGGAGTGAATGTAAAGAATGTATACTCAGCATGTTGGTGATCCCAAAAGCAAAATCGTACGGCTGTTACAGAAGGTTCAGACCTAGTCCAATTCCTTGCAGCCTACTGTACAGGAAAAAGCATTTTTAGGGGAACCGATGATTTTACATATATACTTAATGAATGTATAAGCCAATAATTTACACTTGGGATTTGTTTCTTTGAAGAGATTAGTCTTACTGTATTACCCAAGTTGGCTTCAAACACTTAGGTTCATGTGGTCCTCCTGCCTTATTCTTCCAGTGCCTGTGACTAATACATATGCAACATCAGGCCTGAGTTGGAGAAAAAAAATTTTTTACATTCATAAAATTACATAAAGTAATGTTAACTAAAGCATATATGTTTATAAAGTATATGTATTATATAACAAATCCACTCATTATCATCACTTGGCAAACAAGGCAAATTTTATTAAATTATATCTAGACTTTTTTTGTAAAACACAAATGCAGCAGATAAACTGAAATCTCAATTGTTCCCAGTGTCTAGTACCATTCCCCTTCCTTGATATGCAGTGGCAACTGCCACCATGAATGTGATATGCATCCTTCTAAGGTATTCCACATGAATCCCTGGGCAATATATAGTTTTCCTTTGTGCAGTTTTTGCAAATTACATTACTATGAACTTTTCCACTTATTCTTTATTTCTTTTTTCACTCAATTCCAAATCTTTGCCATATCTCTACATTGATGTCTTTGAATAAACAGTAGGTCTCCCAACTTGACTAGCTGAAGCTCATGCTATCCCAGGGTTCCATGCTGTAGTATCATTTTTATATATAAATCAGTTAAGTGATCTTAACATTCTTTTGTCCTTGTAATTCTTTTTATTTTATTTTTATTTTTTTATTATTTAAAGAGAAAAAAAAGAAAAGAAATTTAAAAAAACAAAGCAGTAAAAGGGTACAAATAATACAGAATTTCAAGAAAAAAAATACAGTAAGATATCACTAGTTAATAGGGTACATATTGTCATCTTTGAGTTAGTTGTTCAAATTATAAAATTAAAGCATGTAAAGTGAACATTCATACAATGAGATTGCACACAATGCTGATCAATGATCCAATAAAAGTTCAGTAATATGGATTTCCATCCTACATATTCAAACATACATGCAGTTATATCCCTTAGACCATCTTCCTTTCCTCTCTTTTTAATAACAATTACACTTATTGGGTTTTTTTACTCCCACAATTCTTATTATTTTTTGGAGAGAATAAAACCTAACATGGCTAAACAAAACAGAGTTGGTTAGAACAAAAGGATGGGCATAGTACATGATGTAAAAATAGGATATCAGGTGATCTAAAGTGGTTACCATTGTGCCTCTTGCTATTTTTTTTAAAAGTTGCCTATATCATCAGGTATAATAGAATTGATCAAAACAGTACAGAACAAGACCAATAAAACCTACACTGGAGACCTTACAGGACTTCAAAAAAAGATAATAGTCAAACCATAATTGCCCTTGTAATTCTATCAGTTGAATATCTCACTTACACATTGCTTCTCCAATACTTTGGTATCATTTCTGTATGTGAATCTACTTAGGTCCTCTAGTATTGGTTTGCCCTATTTAATTCTCTAGGTCACAATCTATTTGCCTAAAAGGTCAAGTGGACCTAGAGAATCCTAGGATCTCATAATCTATGAAAAACTCACTGAGACAATCTATTTCCAAACAAACTAACCAAATACTCAAATATCCAAAGCAAACAAAAGCAAGAAAAGAAAGTTAAAGAGAAAAAATTTATTTCTAAAGATCAAGAATGTTCATTCTCAAGTCTACATCTGTGTCTAGATAGATAGACATATCAGAAGTAATCTCTGTGTGTGTGTGTGTGTGTGTGTGTGTGTGTGTGTGTGTGTGTGTTTAGTAAAAGAATTAATTTTCTTTGGTGATGGGGAGGCAAATGATCATACTCTTCAGTTCTCATCATTAGTATAGCTCTGAGTAGAATTTAAATATTTGTTCCAAAATGGTCTTCTTGGTGTTCAAGACATGAGATCAAATCCCTCAACTTTCCCACCCCCCAACATTATCTAAGCTCTATCAGTACCATACAATTCATCAGAACTAAACGCTTTGGGGATTTGACTTCCCCTCAGCCTTTGCTTCTCTTTGTTAGTCTACAATGCCTTAAATGCCCAGTTCAAAACCATCCCCTCCAGGATTTGTTGCTCTAGGCATGTCTTTGTCGTGTCTACTGCCAGAATGTGATCGATTCCTTCCTTAACAGCATTGAGTATCACTTCCACATTAGAATGTGAGCTACCAAAGCAGAGTCTTGTCTACTTATCCTTGCTTTCTCTTGTGGTATGAAGAACAAAGCAAATGGATAGTAAAGGTTTGCTAAAATGAATTGAGTTTTCAACACCCTCATAACATTATTCTATTTTTTCTGTATCTTTTTCTAGGTGTGTCGAACCAAGGTGATTGATCTCAGTGAAGGCATTTCCCAGCATGCCTGGTACCCTTGCACCATCAGCTACCCATACTCCCAGCTGGCTCAGACCACTTTCTGGCTCCAGGTAAGCCCAAGTGGGACTTCAGTACTGGGCTCCAGGAATCACTGACTGCCATGATGATCTCATCTCAAGATGGTTTGTCCATGTCCTAAGCCTGTTAGCTGTAAGGATAAGGAACAAAACAGTATGTGAAGTGCTTCTTGAAATAGAATTCCTTAACTGCTCAATACTTTTACTGGCAAAGAATTTGGCTAGCTTTTTTCTGCCTGAAGCTTTTATTGTTATTTAGTCCCTTAAAAATTCTTTTCCTCCATGAAGTCTTCACTGATCTCCATGAGATCAGTAAATTGACTGTGTACTTCTTTCCAGCCCTATACATGTCGGGCCACTTGTTGTACGACACCTGTCACATGATATTCCAAAGCTGGTGTGAAATCTTCATAGCTTGTATTGATTTTGATTTATATGTCACTGACCTACTTTGAAGCCCATAGTTTACGGAAGTGACAGGGCCATGTCTTATTCAGCTTCACCTTTTCAGTTACTAGTGCAGATGTTGGTGTGGAAAAGTAATTTATAATAAATACCATGCAGGTTGAATGTATACCAGTTCCTCTTCTTGACATTTTATTCCCATTGTCTTGCTGGAACCTCATAATAACCCTGCCAAAAATTTTTTTTTTCCTTTAATCCAATATTAGAAATGAGGAAAGTTAGGTCCAGAGTAGCCTGGCCATGCTCCCAGTGTCATGCAGTCAGGTAGGAGCACAGCTAAGCCTGGAGCAACATTTTTAACTTCTAGGGCTGCATCCCTCACTGTTAGATTTCAGCCCTTTTCTGTCCAAGTTTCAGAAATAGAGAAGATTCTCCTCACATCTTCCACAGCATAGCTGCTTCCCTGTCACATGACTGAGTAACCGAATGACTCTCCATGTCTTCTCCATTTCAGGCATTTTTCTCTCAGCCAGTGGTTGCTACAGCTGTCATTGTCCACCTAGTGACTGATGGGACGTATTATGGGGACCAAAAGCAAGAGACTATCAGTGTGCAGCTGCTGGACACCAAAGAACAGAGCCACGACCTAGGCAAGCATGTTCTTTTGTCTTGGCTTATTCGTGGTACCTGCTTCCACGCTTCTGCAGTGGGTGGTTGTGAGCATCAGTTTAGAATGTCTTCTTCCTTTCCCTTCTGTCTCTCTTGTTTCTTTACCCTTTGAAATTCTGTTTTTTCTCATTAAACATATGGTTATATATCCAGACGGAACCTGAGTAGCCAGGTTTCAGAATCATAACCCTCTAGCCAGAGGTGTCTGGCCAGTGTGGTGACCGTATACCCAGCACAGCTTCCAGAGAATCTTTGTGGAAGAAGAAAAAGAAAGTTTTGTACTGGGCTCAGGAGTGGGGAAGCAGGTGAAGAATCATGTTCTCCCTGCTGAGACACAGCCTCATCACAGAGCTGAATGAGAGAGCAAGGGACAGAATTGTCACTGGTACCACCCCTTGCATACCCACTTATGGCATGGTATTAGGAATAACCCAGCCCCAGAGTTGACTGCCAAAGTTTGAATTTCATATCTATCACTCCTCCACCTTTTGAGGAGTTTTCTCAACTTCTCAGTGTCTTGCTGTCTTCCTATGCACAACAAGAACAGTGATGCCCAACTTACCATCAGAGCTAGAGGTCCCTTGACACTGTGACTCACACTTGTGACCACATCCAGTGTGAGTCCTGGCATGAACTACAAAATCCCTGTTACACTCTTCCTTCTCCAGTCTGCCCTGGAGAGCTCTGGGTAGCCCTTCTGAGTGCTTGGAATTCCGGGCCAGCCTTAGAGCCTGGACTTCAAAGCTGTGCCCACACCATTCCCCAGAGAGCTCATTTCAAAAACCCGTAAGAAGCAAGCAGACGAGGGGTCATGGTGGGGTCAGATTGAAGCCAGGGGAGCAAGAAGGATTTTTGTTTTGTTTTGTCTTTATGTTTATTTATTTAGTCAGTTTTAAAGGCAAGGGGGAACATATTAATAAGGAAGCGAAAGAAAGCCTCTCTAGAGTTTTCTGGATTCCTGGGAAATTTCCCTAAGTGAGAAATAAATATTTTCTTAGTTATCCCAGCATTGCAGAGGGCTCTGAGGAAAGGCTTCTCAAGGAATGAGGAGAAGTCTAAGTGCACAGGAGCTCCCTGGATCCTACTCCTAACATCTGAGGCTTCTGCCCCTCCTTGTTCCTCCCCACCACGCTTTCCTGCCTCAGCGTCCCAGCATTCCCAGGAATAGAGAAAGGCCCGTGCTGGGCCTGTGGCTTCCCACATCTACAAAGGAGAATTCTCATACCATAGCAAGGCTGTCAGACTTCTTACTGAGATCATACCATTTTTTAGATGTGGAGTTGGAATTTTAGCCAGTTTTCTAGAGCTTTGGTCAATAGGAAGATGCTAACCCAGCATTTGCACCAAATCCACCAAAGGCAACTTCTGTTTGGCCAACCCCATCCAATCTTCTCATTCCCTTTTCTCTTCCCCTTTCTGTATTATTTTTTCCCTGACCGGCTGTCATTCTCCTTGCTAAGCAAGACTTGAGAACTCTCTTTCTTTCTTCTTCTTCTTCTTCTTTTTTTTTTTTTTTTTTTTTTTTTGGTACTGGTGATTGAACTCATGACCTTGTGCTTGCCATGCAGGCACTGGGCTGCTGCTGAACTATATCCCCAGTCTGATTTGTGGACTCTTAAGTGAGGCAGGTTTGGTCTGGGTGCCTATTTTGTGCTGTGATCCTCTGGAGCTCCTGTGTCTGTCCTCTGCTCTGTGTATGGGTTGTACAGGTTCTTACCCCTCAGTCCTGCTCCAAGTTTTCAGATTACCAATAGCAAGGTTTTTTTTGTTTTGTTTTGTTCATACCCTGAATGGGGCCTGTTGCTTTGAATTGATTCCATCACCTTTGTGACCATCCAGGCAGGCAGCCTGAAAACTAGTAGCTCAGACCATCTTGCCCTCTGGCGATGTGGGAGGGAGCTAAGGGCTAAGGATGCTTGCCTGAGGGGTGGCCTGGAGAGAGGGAAATGGGCTGTGGGCACTAGGTGAGGGGAAATCTTAGGGGGCAGGGAGGCAGCAGGATTGCAAAGATTTGGAACCAAGGAAAAACAGGAGACAAAGAAACTTTCAATCAAACTCAAAATCCCCACTGGTCGCCCAATGGTGCTTTTGTGCAGTGACATGAAAGGGTCTGGGGGCTTCAGGAAGGGCCCATTGGGGAGGGCGTGACTGGCCTTGAGTAATGAGCCTGGCCCCTCGGCCCTCTGTCTCCCCTGACAGGCCTCCATGTCCTGAGCTGCAGGAACAATCCCCTGATTATCCCTGTGGTCCATGACCTCAGCCAGCCCTTCTACCACAGCCAGGCGGTACGTGTGAGCTTCAGTTCGCCGCTGGTTGCCATCTCGGGGGTGGCCCTCCGCTCCTTCGACAACTTTGACCCTGTCACCCTGAGCAGCTGCCAGAGAGGAGAGACCTACAGCCCTGCAGAACAGAGGTAAGGCATCCTAGGCTTGCTCACCCGGTCCATTTATAATCATGGAAACACTGAGGTTCGGAGTTTGAGTAGCAACTTGTGTGCTGTAAAATGTCTGCATATTTCTCTCTTCTCCATCTTCTGACATTTGGCCAGCTCAGCCTTTGGGCTGCAGAAATCCATGAGTCTCTGAATTCCTGGGGGGAGTGAGGGATGCATGGTGGAAAGACACCCTCTTTCCCTAGCCTCACCACAGAGTTGGTAATAGGATACAGGATGACCTGGAAAAGGCAGTGTTTTTTTCTGGGCTCAGGATTGCTATCTGAACAAAAAGTTGACAGGAAGATTTGCTCTTTCAGCACTGAAGTGCTGGAATATTCAGCCTTATAGGTGGTACATGCAGGAGGCATACTTCTCTTAAATCGAGGAGGATGGTGATAGTGGTACTTGGTTCATCACAGTTCACCGTGCATTTATGAGATAGATGGATGCTCCCTGGCTTCTACAGACCTAGCCCCAGAAGGCTCCTGTGGCTGGGGAACTTATCTTTTAACTGCATACCATCACTCCAGAAAGCACTTGGCATTTATGAATGTACCCCATTTTGAAGTAGGAAATGATACTTTCTGGAGAGAATATGAAATTTGGTATTCAACTTTCCAAAGTATCACTTCTCCCATGTGTGCCCTTGGACACATCATCTTACTTTCATTTTAAACCATTAATTTTCTGCTTTGGAGGAATTCTCACAGGGTAGTTGTGAGAATTAATTACTTCACCATAGATGACAGTGCACAGTGCCTAACAGTTTGCAAGAGCATTGTCATCTATGACATCAATAAAGAGTATTTACAGCTACTTTGCAGTGATGGTGGTAGTGCTTCTCTTAAAATCAGAGCTCTAAGAAGTCTAAGAGGTGAGCTAGTCCTAGCTCTAATGTGTCCAAACCTTGGCATTGCCATCCAGGACTCCAGATACAGTCAGGAGAACAATGAGCCCAGAGTTTTCCAGCATCTCTCAAGTCTGCTTAATGGTATCCAGAAAAGGGAAAAAAATAAGTTGTTGCGGGGGTGGGATTTGCAGAGTGAGACCCTCCACAAGGTGATTTAGTCCTTCCCTGCATACCTGGGGCCATGGAGGAGAAAATGGAGAGGGAAGGGAAACCCCAGCCTTTCCCATGCCCCTGCTCCCACAGAGGACATCAAAGGTGGTTGCAAAATCCACATTGTTTTGCATCCACTGTCCCCAGTTCTGTTGTGCAAAGTCTGTCGCAATCATTCCAAGGCAAGAGTTCCTTAAAATATCACTCATTGTCATATTTGAATCTAAGAGGGCTTTTTTTCTCCCCAGTTCTCCAGACTCTATAAAAATAAGTTAATTCTCAGAATGCAGGGAAGCAATGTTGATGGAAAATGCAAGTCCATCAGACTTTTTCTACAGTGTGTTCTCATTCTTAGCTGGTCATCCAGGTCATCCACAAGTTGACTGAAGACAGCATCAAGTTCTTTGAATTCTTAGCCAACTGTGCCCTAAGTTAGCACTATGAAGTATCTCACCTCTGAAGCCAATTGATCAGTATGTTTGTGGAGTTCTTTGGTGTAGGAGTGGGAACAGTGAACTGGGTCAAAGGGTTGCCCTGTATCTGGATGGCTGTGGCCAAAGTTTCCTCTCTCTGGGGCTCATTTCTGAGTGTATAAATGGATGGTGATATTTTGTATGTTCTCTGTGGTTCTTTCCAGTTGTAACTATCTTTGATTCTTAATAGTAAGGAGGGGTGAGAGAAGAAAAGAGGAAACAAATATTTGTCAAGTCTTGATCAGATTATTATCTTATTTCATTTTCACACCTCTGGGATATCTCTGAGAAACATGAGAGAGGGACATCCAAACAGGAAGATGTAAAATCATTCTTTACCTGCTCTTAGAGTTATATCCTGTCCTTTACGTCAGGTATACAGAGGGAGAAAGAGGAATTTACAGGGCTGGTCACATGTGAGCGTGTGCTCAGTGCAACCGTGAGTCAAGGGTTGGGGATGCGTCCTGAGAGTCTTGACTGGTTTGTCTGGGAGCTGGGGAGAGATAGCTGAGCCTGCAGGGCTGGGGCACTTCTTCCTGAATGTCCCAGTAAGGAAGGGACAGTAGCTGTTCATGGGAAGCTGCAGAGGCATTTACCAAAACAGGCAAGGCTCTGCAAATGTGCATATGCTTTAACAGAAACAAAGAGAGAAGAAAGAAAGAAAGAAAGAAAGAAAGAAAGAAAGAAAGAAAGAAAGAAAGAAAGAAAGAAAGAAAGAAAGTAAACAGCCATGGCACAAAGCTTTGGGATGTTTTGCTTTATAGTTAAAATCACCAAAGGAAATAGCATCACTTTGATAGCACAGCTTTCAGCTGGTTGCAGTGAGAATGTCTCGCCTGTCTCTTCACCATTGCCCGGGTCCTGAAAGACGCTGCGTCCTCTTGTCTCTTGCCACCTCTCACCTATACCTTTTCCTTGTCTCCCTCCTGCACCTCTTCCCTCCTGCTTCACTCTGTCCATTCTCTTTCTTGCCTTCTCTTGTCCTTCCTCTCCTCTCTCCGTTCTGTCTCCTTCTGTCTCCTTCCCTTCCTTGCCCACCCTCTTCTCCTCATTTTCCTTCTCTTCTGAGAGCAGTGTGGCATTCTCTGGGCTGCCACGGGAGAAGCATTGCTATTGCAAAATCAATGCAGGCTGTGCGTTCTGACCTAGATTCAAGGGTCTCCAGTCCCTGTGCAGTACTTAGTGTAAATTTTGAGGTCCAAAAAAGCAGGATCAGATTTCAAATGAGAGAGCCAGTTCTGGAATTCTAGTCAAATCCGACTCCACACCTACTGGGGAAGGAGGAATTGGGGGAAACAGAGAGATGGAGGTCAGAAAAGTAAGAGGATTTTTCCATCAAAAAAATGTTAGTCATAATGGTGAGCACACCGCCAGTATATTTATCACACACATACACACACACACACACACACACACACACACACACACACACACACCCCACATCCTTGCATCCAACCTTGAGATTCTAAACATAAATTGAAGTGTATTGTTAAATTCCGTGGGCCCTATATTTAGATAATTAACTTCCTTCTTTCACTCCTTCTCTCCCATTCTCCTTCTATCCTTAGTTTCTTTCTTTCCTTGTATTTCTTTTTATTTTTTGCATTCTCTTTCTTCTTCTGCCTGAAACTCTTTCACCCTTTCTATATACTAACACTTTCAGACAGAAGGAATGCTGACTAATAGAAAGCTAATTTTAGGAAGAACCTTTTGGCTAAATGTAGTGGTACACACCTATAATCCCAGCATTTGTGAGGCTGAGGGAAGAGGATCATGAAGAGTTTGAATCCAGCCTGGCTGAGAGTGAGTTCAAGGCCAGCCTGAACTGCCTGAGACCTTACCTCAAAACAAAACAAATAAAATTAAGTAAAATTTAAAAAAGGGAAGGTCACCTTTGGAAACCAGCATGGCATTGACTGTGGTTTGTGGGGGACCCACAAAATTACCCAAGTTTTCCTGAGTCTGTGTACTGCTGCTAGGACCCAGGTGTGGAATACTTTGTTGGGTGGCTATATAGGAATTCACATAGGGAATTCCAAACACAGAATAATTGACAATTATGGCCAAAGACCACACACTTCACTATCCTGCCCACCTCATCCAGCTTCCCCAACTCACAAAGGAATCAGTGTCTCTTACACCCTAGGTTGAAAATCATTGTCCCAGGATATTCTTCAAAAGAAAGTGCTATCTCTGATCATGTGTGTCTTTAGGGATTGAACTCACGACCTCACACTTGCCAGGCAGGCGCTTGTGCCATTGAACTAAATCCCCAGCCCTGAATCCAGTTCTTAGGAATCATTTAGCCTTTCTCTTCACCAAGGGTTTCAAGACTGCAGTCCAAAAACAAACAAACAAACAAAAATGTATATTAGTTTGTTTCTCACTAGTTATGTTCTCTAATTGATTGCTAACATTTACCTATTAAGGGAATTAGTATTAAAAACCAGAATTCTTCAGGGAATTCTTTAAAGAAATCAGAGCTTTGAAAGGTTTGAAGCTACTAGGCCTCGTTGGTCTGAGCAGTACTGCAGCTGCCAGGGACACCCCACTCATCCCAGCTTCCCTTACCTTTCAAGCTTTCCAGGCCACCTTGTCTGTCTGAACCCCCCAGCTCACTGAGTTTGCATCTCCTGCTCTTCAAAACTTTGGCTACCTACCACTGCAGGTTACTGGCTCTTAGAAATCCACTGAGGAAGTGTCAGCTACAGTCACCTGCTCCAGCAGCGTCTTTTTTTTTTTTTTTTTTTTTTTTTTTCTGAAAACATGAGGTCCTATGATGCTAGCTCTTCCTCAGTCTCACTTCCCAAATGATACTGCAAACATGATCTTCAGAGCAGCGTTCCTTTTATTTTCCAGTGTTGGACATGCTTGTGGTTTTTTTTGCCTCCATCTGAGCAACCCAGGATGACTTAGAAACCCCCCACCTGTCATTAGCTTCATTTCCCCATAGTGTAATTGCAGGAGGCCACAGCAGGTTAAACCATGAGCCAAAGGACAATACTAGAAGAAGAGCCTTCATCAGCCCCTTAACTGTGACTTTATCTTGGTTCTGCACAACGTGTCTTCTGCTTCCATTTCATTTAACAGCAGGGATAACATTTGAGGGGTTGGTTGGCAGCTTACAGTTCTCTATGAAACCTGCATCTGTAAAGAAATATGTGGAAGAAGATGACTGAAGTCTTTTTCCTAGCTCTGCATCGGGTTTCCACCCTGACCCAGGTGTAGGAATTCGATGGATACAGTTATTTGTATCTCTTCCACTATGCATCCAATCAGCCACTTTCCTTCTAGAGCATTTTATTTTTCCTTGTTATTCTTATTAAATGTTCATCATTCCTTCCCCGATTAAGAAAAAAAAAAGTCAGAGCCTTTTCTTTCGTCTTGTTGTTCTTGTTTTTGTTTTTGTGTTTCAGAAATGACAGGGTTGTTGCAGGAAGTTATGTGGGAGGACCAGTCAGGGTAATGTTTATCATTTTTAGACATTGTGTTCACACAACCTTTGTCAACCAACAGAATAGCAAGGGAAGGAGCAGGGAGTTAGGGAATACGCTGGCAGATCTCCACCCAGATTCTGTCCAGGCTGAGTGCCCTTGGGCAAGCCATTTAAAACTCATAGTGCAAATGAGAATAATATCATTGCCTCAAGGAGTTACTGTGTGTTTGCAAACAAGGTGATGGAGATAAAATGCAGTGGCCAATGCGTGACGCACATTACCTCCTTCCTCCTTCCTGTTTGCAAGCCTTCAAGCCACGTGCAGACAGATATACTTAAAAAAACAGTAATGCCTCATTCTGCAAAGTATGTTCTGGAAGATGCTAGTTCTAAGAAATACTCCTTGAAAAAGGACTTGGGGAATAAATTTCACCTTTGCTCCTTCTGGACATCTTAATGTGAGTTAGCATTTTGAACTTTCAGAAAGACTTGCAGTGTAGAAGTTGATTGGCCTCATTAATCCAGTGTTGCCTGTGCTCAGCCAACTGAGGGACCTTTTGGTCAGGTAATTCATGTGATCAGGGTAGTTTTTCCCTTCTCTTGCAAAAAGAGTCAGACTAGAGAGATAAACTTTTCATGGGACTTCACAGTTTCAAAAGCATTTGTCCCACACTACCCTTTCTATTCCATTAACACACACACACTCCATTCTGTTCTGGATCTTTCTACCTGCACTTTAGTCTACCAGAAACTGTCTCCACCTCCGAGTTTTGTAAAACCGATTCCTGCATTTCATCCAGATCTTAATCGTCCACTGATTGCAGATCCTTCTATATAACGTGCCCTGCCCCCTCCTCAAAACAATCACTGTCTACAGTTTTACTTCATTGTAATGTCATTACTGCATACATCACTGTCTGAGATGGCTGACTTTTCCTTGCCACACATCCTTCCTTCTTAGATACCCAGGATGCCACATATCTTCCAGCAGAATTTAGTGAGAGCCTCTCAATGAAAAAGGGGGTGGCAGCTCATCCTGCTGACAGCTCCAAGAGAAAAATCACTTTATTACTTCCACTTCTTCCACTTCACAGATGAGGAAACTGAGCCTTAGCATATTATATTCATTTCAAAGTTTGCATGACTGATAAATGGCAGACTTGGAACCTGAACTTAGATATCCTTGATTAAATGAGAACTGTATGTTTTTCATTCAGGGAAATGTCGTGTTGCAGCTGTTCATTTTTCTATGAAGTAGAACTTTAACATGCATGGAACAAGGGGAAAAGGTACCATTTTCACCTTAATGGTTCCAGGGCCCAGAAAAGAAAGTCCCCTTTCCTCCTGTCACAGGACAGGAGCTCTGGAGCCTTCTGGCAATATGAAGCAAGAAAGAGTGTCTGAACTGGAGTGTCAGATCAGAAAGAGTCTGAGAGCTAGTAGTAGCTTATGGTATAAGTCCATTTAAATTGGAACCATGTGGCTTCTTCCCCAGCATTCATAAAAATGCATTGTTTGGTGTCAAAGGCCTTGTGTGGACACCGCAGTCACAGTCTCCTCAAGATAGCTATGTGCCACAGCACTGAAGGCTTAGGAGCAGGGAGCAGGGTGAGAAGGAGGAGTATGAGAAGAGCCCAAGAGTGTCACTTGATGCCATTCGTCCTGTGTATGGGGAGGGTGTATGGGAAGGCTGCAAAGCCCCATTGGTAAGAGTCTGAAATCAAAATAAAATGCTCATGCTTCTTTGAGTACTTAAGAAAGTGAATTTGCCTGTGATATGCTTTGGAGGCTTTGAGAGCCTCTGTCTGTCCCACTTTGTTTCTCACTGTACTTTGAGCAGTAGGCAGAGTGTGCAGGGTGAGCAAGCATGTCCCAGGGAAGACTTTAGTGTGAAATTGTGAAACAGGCGCCTAGAATACATCAGACAGTTCTCCCAAAGAAGGATTTAATCTATCCTAGGTTAAAACAGAAAAATAATAGATGGATGCAAATGTAGCCATCTATGCACACTAGGTATAGGTGTGGACACAGACACCATCAGAGAGGCGAGAGTCAGAGAAACGTATCTGTGAGAAGCTTTCTGTCTTAGAAATCAACACCTCAACCTCAGTGCAGTACTTAGGAGCCTTGATTTATTTCTTGTCATTTGGCAATGTCTGTCATGTAAGGCATTTTTTATTCACAATGTAATGTTCATGAGGTGAAAGAGACATCTCTGCCCTGAAGAATGCCGTTGTCTGGGACTGCGGGTCAATGTTAACAGCAAGGACTTTCAGGTTACACATGTGGGTGAGAAATTATACAAGTAACTTAATCTTACTGGGTCCTCCATTTTTCCAACTGTAAAATGACTAACACTTAGCTCAGAGGGTTATTGTGAGGCTGGAGTGAGCTCATGTATATAAGCAATAAGTGAGTAGTAACTAAGATTATTGAATGTCTGTATAATTGCAATGCAAGAGGAAAGGACCAGACAAGGGAAATGCATATGGTTTCTGTTTGCACTGTTAAGGATTAGCACCCATTCCAGAACCTGGTGGGCACTTAGGAACTGTGTTTTCTTTGCAACCAGCATAAGGCAACTGTGTGAGAGAGAGGAAGTCAGAGTGCTTGTGAGGGCGTTCACCTGAGGACACAAGGGAAAACACTGTATAGACGTTTACATAGAGCTTAGGGGTGAAGAAGGGGGAAAATTCAGCCTAAAAGAAAAGCAGACAATGGCAGCTGCAAGAGACAAGGCTTGATCTCTGTGCAATGTCACTTTTGTAGTTTATGTAAGACTTCTACCTCCCTCACTTCAGCTGAGTCTAATAGCTCTATGAAGTTAGCTACATTTAAGGGTGTGCTGAGCTCAGAAAGGCCCAAAGTTACACAGCTTCTAGGTAATGGGGGACGGGGGACATGTATATATATAACATTAGTTACCAATCCCTGAGTGTTTAGTAAGCACAAGGAATTATCCACGTGTATTTCCTGAATTAACTGAATTAATTCTGCCATGACCCTTAGAAATGAATTTTTTTTTTTGGTACCAGGAATTGAACTTGGGACTTTGCACCTGGAACTGTGCCACTGAGCTCTATCATTGGCTCAGAATATTCTTATAAAATATACAGAGGTTTCAACCCAGTGCCTGGCACTACATATTTGCTGTAATCCTAATGATTTTCATTTCATAAATTGGAAAACTGAGGTTCTAGCAGGTTGAAAACTGGGTAACATAAAAACCTTTCAAGTGGCAGGATATGAATCCTTATCATCTATCCTAGTAATCTGTACTTTTAGCAGTAAAACCTTAACTATGGCTTCCAGTCTTCTTTAACCTAAGCAACATCCCTTCCTTTCCTCAGGCCTAGCTTTCTGAAATTTTGGAGAGTTCAGTCTTTGTCCTACCTTTGCAGTGAAATTGTCCTGTGAGCAAACACCCCCTTACCTCTCATTTTTTTCCTTCTCAGCTGTGTGCACTTTGCCTGCGAGGCCTCCGACTGCCCAGCGCTGGCCGTGGAAAATGCATTTCTCAATTGTTCCAGCAGCGACAGCTACCATGGTGCCCAGTGCACAGTCAGCTGCCAGAAAGGCTACGTGCTCCAGATACAGCGGGATGATGAGCTGATCAAAAGCAAGGTGTGTGCAGGTGCTGAGCACAGAGCCCTCTTCCAGCCTTGGGGAAGGATGGTGGGTGCAAAACATGTTCTCTGCACAACCTCCAGCACTGAAAATAATGCTATGAAAATAGTGCTGCCACATAACACACATAGTAGATTCCTCTTACTCTCTCTGTCTCTGTCTCTGTCTCTTTCTCTGTCTCTGTCTCTCTATTTCCCAACCCCTCACTCACCTACACACACACACACACACACACACGAATCAAGTAACCAAAAAACCAGTCTAGACTCTTCAGAGAAGCATTCCTGTGCAGCATATTCCACATGCTGTGCACATCAGTGTTTTTGTGTAAGTTGCAGATCTGCAAGAGGATGAGCTGAGCATGTAAAACAAAGCATTTACAGTTAGGCCTCTGCCATAATTGAATGGGGTGTTTTAGGTTGAGGTAAGTCTTCTGTCTATAAGGTAACCATTCATTGCAAAGCATTTTCATTACCAATCAGATGCTATTAGGTCCTAGAGCAAAAGACATGATTAAGTAGTCCTAGTCCCTGTTCGCAATGTGTTAGGTTTTTTTGTTTGTTTGTTGTTTTTTTACCAGTACCAGGGATCGAACTCACGACCACGCACTTGCAAGGCAGGCACTTATGCTGCTGAGCTAAATCCCCAACCCCAATGTGTTAGTTTCTTGTGGGGAGAAGAGATGGACACTTCATAAGCAGTGACCTTACAGAGTGACACATAATATATAGAGGAGTATAGGGTGTTGTGGAAGCACAGTGGGATTCAAGGGAAGTGTCCTAGAAGGAACATGAAAGCTGAGAAGGACATAGGCAGGCGAAGAGTAGAAAGCAGGGATGATATTCTAGCATTGGCAGGGAAAGTATATGGAACTCCCTTGCCGAGAAGGAGCATGCCACTGGTGCAAGTTTTAAGTTCTGTAAAGTCACCCAAGTCCTGAGGCTAGAGCCTCAAACCAGGTCAACCTATGCAGGGGTTGCCAGCTTGGTCAGAAAGTTTGGGGCTCATCCTTAGGGCAACAAGGAATTATTGAAGGGCACACTGTAGTCAGATCATTTCAACAAAGATACTTCTGGCTGCCCATGTGGCTTGGGGTCCAGCAGGAAGGGGGACAGCAGAAACCCTCCAGAAAATCATCACAGGGGTGTGTGGAAGATGGGACGAGTCTAGTGTGCAATGACTACTAAAAAATGGGTTTGGGTGATGTAGCAGGATGTTGCTTTAGCCAGATGCTGCTTTGGTGTCTCAAGTGCGGAATGGGGGAATGGGCAAGTTGGCAGTAAAAGGTCCTTCTCGCCCTGGGATTTGAGGATTTCAGAGCCCTATTGCTGGAAGCAGCTTTTCCAGGGCTCTGCCCGTTGATTTTGCTTCTGCACTCCAAGTACACAGGCACATCCTTATTACTGGCTTTGCCTGTTGGTACAGAGCTTCTGGGCTTGCTGGTCTAAGACACTTACTTCCTTCTGTGTGTCAGACATGGCAGGTCTGAACTCCTATGGAAACAATTAAGCTGCTTTGGCAGTGAAAGACCTTTATTCCCTTTGATGTGTGTTTAATAGAGGAAAATGTCCTTTACTTTTAAAATCCTAGATCAACATTTGGCATCCTCAGTACTCTGGGATTTGGCAGCTTTCTCTTTGAATGGAAGCCTATGGGCTGCCAGTAAGTCTTTCCCTTGGCTCTGCAGCATGGCCTCACCCTTCTACCTACACAGCCCCACCATCTTCTAGTTTAGTTCATGTCTCTGCCAATGCTTTCATTTTCCCTAGACTTGTTTCTTCTTCATATCTTTTTGTCTTGACTATTGAGCCACAAAGCTCAGAATAGTGAATGGTTGATAGAGCAATTCTCACATTCAGTCAGTTCATTTTATCAATATGAGAAATCAAGAAATGGATTTGCATGTGGTTTGATAACATAAAAGACAAATACTCTGGTCTACTGTATCCCACATCAGTACCTACTGTGTACCAGTGACTCCATTATGCTCCAATAAAAGGTAGCCAAGAGCAACCCCCAAGGTTCCTCCCCTTTAACCAGGCCTCATGTGTTTTTTGGTAAAGAAGTCGCCATACTTAGGAAGGTCCCTGGATTTTCAAACTCTCGTCCAAAAAGTAGAAATAGTGATCTTGGAGACTCTATAAAGAATAAATAAGAGCTAATCTTGGGTTTGTGTCCCACATACACTTAACCAGGCATTTATTGTACAATCTCCGTAAGCTTCAGATTTCACACCTTTAAATGGGGACTGAAATTTATGATTCACACAGCTGTTGAAATTATTTAAGATGAGCTCATGTCAAGCACAAAGCATTGGTTACCTGGTGTCTAGGCAAGACTGAGATGTCACAAGTGGAAGAAGTGTATTTTTCCACATCTTGGGCCTAGTCTGCCCTCCCTTACTGTGCCTATCTCTGCTTTTTAGACTGGACCCAGTGTCACAGTGACCTGCACAGAGGGCAAGTGGAACAAGCAGGTGGCTTGTGAGCCAGTGGACTGCGGTGTCCCCGACCACCATCACGTCTATGCCGCCTCCTTCTCCTGTCTGGAGGGCACCACCTTTGGCAGCAAGTGTTCCTTTCAGTGCCGTCACCCTGCACAGTTGAAAGGTATCATCAGTCTTTGCTTCATCTCGGCCTTCCTTTGTCTGTGGGAAACCTAGAGACTACTTCCAGGCCCTCCTTCTGGGTCTCAAACACTGAGGGCTGGACCAGGTTACATCTGTGTTCTTCATTTCTTTCTACCTATTGTATTTTGATAAACTGCCCCATTGTGCAGCTAGGGATAACTATGTGGATAAAAATGTCAGTGAAATACATTTCCAGACTGAAAATCTTGTTGGGTGTGTGATGCGGAGGATGAAGAGGATAGAGAAACCTATAATTGATATGGATGCAACAAGATCAGTCTGCATCATTAAGGCCCAGTATGCTATAGGAGGTAAAGGAACATTCATACTTTCATTTAATAAAGGAGAAAACTGAGCCTCAAAACTTAAAGAATCTGCCCAAGGTTGCTGTATTTGTGGGAGAAGGACATGTTTTAGCAGAGTCATCATGTACAATGCCAAGTGTTACTCTAAAAGAAGGGGAAGAGTTACAGGTATGAACAAGGGCTGAATGGCATCCTGTTTGGATTGGGCACTCAGGATGCAGAGGAGAGTGAGAAAGTTTGACAGTACTGACTAAAGGACCACATTTTGGAAACTACAGGGAGACTGACCTATAGGTTCTAGAATGCCAGAACTAGGAGAGCTCTTGGAGCTCATCAAGAATGCTGGAAATATTGAGAATCCAGAATCTAGTTGGAGAAGTGGAAGGAGCTTGTACAAAAACCACACAACAAGTTAGGAGCACTATCAGGATGAGTACTTTTGGCTACGGCATGACCTCATAAAGGATTTTCACATTATACCTGATTCTGGAGGTATTAGAACTCCCCCTTTCATGTGATTCACCAAAAGAAACATCACTTCCATACCAGACACCTATGATGATACTCATCAGAGTATAGGGTCATACTTCTGGGTCTATCAAGATTTGGAATGTGCATGAGTGGGGCACAGTGGGATGTGGGGAATTAAGAAAAGTCTATGAATTTGTCTATACTGAGATGTACTGTTATGTGTGTGGAATGTTCAGGCATTGTGATGCTTAGAGGGCACTAATGGTTTAATCATATTTTCAAGAAAACATTTGAGTCCAAAATATTAGGAAGCTCCAACGATATGAGGCTCCTGAGTACAGTGGCACTTCTAATGACTTTCTATATTGCTATGGATGAGCCCAGGACCTGGCATACTGTAAGATCAATGAAATGTATTGGCTGATGGCTGCATATATTGATGAAATAAATACCACAGGCATGTTTCTGTTAAGAAATTAAGCAAAGACCCATCAGTCTTACTAAATTGCCCCAAAAGAAAGGAAGGAAGTACATCTGGGACATACTCCATAACTCCTCTCCTTTTCAACCCAACAAGATTTGAATAAAAATGTTATATAGATATTTCATTTGAGCTATTATGAAGATTTAGGTCAGAGAGAGGTGAGGAAAGCCATGAAAATTGGAAAACCTCCAACTTTCAAGCCATCCAAGCTAACTGCTTGGCCCCGTTTTCCAATAGGATACAGTATGTATTAATAACTTCAGACTAGGCAATCACACTTCTCTCAATCAGGGGCCCGTGGGGAAAAGAAGTGTGTAAATTAGCATTGATTATTATAGCTTTTATTGTGGCCCATAATAATTCCTAAAGCGATGCAGGACCTTGTTGCCATTGCTTCTTTGCTGACTATGATGGGGGGAAGGGGACTGTACTCTGGAAATGAAGCCTCAGGAGGACCATCATTTTGAGAGTTCTTCATGAATTGAGAATACTGAGAAGCATTTCTTTCATTGACACACTGACCCTCTAGGCCAACTACCATTTATGAAGCTTGCTGATCTGCATTCTCAGTATACAAACTCCTATTCTGAAGCTTTTGACTGGGTCTTTTGTGCAGCATGGACTAGGCATGGATCCTGCCACTGCTACCTTGAGCTTGTTACTTTCACCTGACTGGCCTCCTTTGTCAAGGCTGGGAGTATATAGGTGATCAAAGTAGCTTCTTTCCCATTACTTGGGATGCTTCTTTTTCTTCCTCCCACCTCTTTTTTCTTCCTGTCTTTGCAGCATGAATTAAGCAGAGGGAGCAATAGCTTTCAAATTAGCCCAAGTTTCTAATCTTGGCTCTATCCCTTTTCAGAGTTTCAGATTTATATAAGTAATTACAGAGACCTATGAGGCTTCATATCCTCACTTTTAAAATGTGATTATGGGTGCTTATGCTGAAGGTTCAGTTGAGGTTTTAAAAAGATGGTATATGTTGGATCTAAGTGAAAGTGAGAGAAAGTGCTTAGTACAAACTCATTTCTTCAACAAGCACCTCATTGAAAGACCTGACAGTATCTGATCTCCCAGCCACTGATCTGTTTGTCCTGAGGAGTCCTTGACTCTGAAATTACGAAGACACGGTCTATCTTCCATGTTTTCCCCAGGATACAAGGTTGATGAGTTCGAAAGAACAACTACCATGCGGGATGAACTAATGAGTGTAGTCCCTAGGAAGATAGTTTTACACAAGCAACAAAAAAAAATCTCACTCTTACATTCCAGATAAACTTTTTTCAACTGTACTGTAATACAATTTTAATTCCAACCTGTGTTCAAGATTTAGGCAAAGTATCCTGAGAATTCACCATTTTGAAGTTAGTTCTGCCAGGATTCCTTATCAAATGAACACAAAGAGAACTGACAAAACTACATGAGGTGCACAGTCATCTCAAACTCAAAAAAGAAAACTTGAAAATCAGAATCATAAATGTTTAATCAACTGTCTAAAAATACAACATTACTTACATCATCTAATTAACCCCAACTCAGTTTAACCATGTTGTGTACATTTAGTATTTACAGGGAGTGCATCTTCTAAAGTAAACACACCTGGATTCTACAGAGATCTTTCTAAGAGGTTGTTGCTGTTGCTACCTCAGCTTTGTCCTTGGATTTAAAACTTCTTCTGTTTGTGACTTTTCATACTACATCCATTTAATCCTGAGTCTTTTCTGTTTTACTAAATTTTATTGAAGAAGAGTGGAGAGCTGGATGGATGTGGAGAATGTTCACATTCTAAAGTGCTTAGTATTTAACCCTGCTGAAATAGTGTAACTTGTGTTTTACACTTGCATTTGTCCATCCCTGCCTGCATAGAAGTCTCCAAGGTACCACACTCTTTTCACTTTTCTTAGGAAGGTTTCCTCATCATGATCCCTAAAAATGACTGCTTCTTAGAACATTCTCTTTGCTTTGTGTCTGGCTTTTGGAAAAATAAACGAGGGACCCCTGGCAAAGAAATTTGGAAATGAGGGACATCATTCTGGACAGAGGGCAGAAGATGAGGAAGGTGAAATACTATTGTGTGCATAGCCCCTGATTTGATGATCCTCTGATGGTCTAAATTCCTGGTTCCATAACACTTTCTATAAATTATGGTTCTGGCTTCACCATCCTCAGTGCTAGAAGCCAGAGAACAGACTGAAAAGCTCAATTAATGAATCAGATAGACCTGAACTGAACTTCAACTCTAGTTTGATGAACCATTAGTTTAGCCCTCTAGAATCTTAGTTTTCTATCTTAAAAAATGGGATTAATCACAAATTGCAGTTATGTTAATTTAATAAAAGAATCAAGAAGATGATATAAGTGATTCTTCCTCTTGGTCAATTCCAGGGACTCAAATTATAGGCAGACCTTGATAGAATTCTGTGCAGACATGTGCCAGGGTGTGGGAGTTAAGCAAAGTGCAATTGGATTGATTATGGAGCAAACGATATACTTTCTGAGGATGTCAATACAATTCATATGAGCGGTTTAACTCCTTGTGATCCCTGGGCCCTAGAAATGTGCTTTCAGAACTCAAATCAGCCACATTTATAAAACCAGGCAGAGCAAGATTTATTATCCCAGCTTCAAAAGATGAGCAAGTGAAGAGACAGGGACCCAAAAGCTCATAGGATCCTAATTTCCATTATCACCAATCTTAGCTTCTGCTAGGAGCTCCAGGATTATACATGCTTTTGTTTTGTTATCCGAGTCACCTTTTCCAGGAAATGCAAGTAAGGGATGAGGACAGGGTATGAGAATTAACAAAGATCGACAAGGATCTCTTCTAAAATTAGTTACCATTGTGCATTACAAGAACTCAGACCTCTGGAGACTCTGAGGTACAGTGTAAAGCATGCTCTACAGCTGGCATGTAAACCTACTTGGCTCATCGCTGGTTTAGTTCTGCTTACCAACTTCTTGGTACTTTGAGCTTGCCTGTTTTATGGACAAGTGTGTGTTCATGACCAGAACCAAAAGTCTCAGTGTGTGTGGTAAGCATTCTTCAACACACTGAGGTCAATGCCAAGGGCGTGAGGAAAAGGCACAGTTCTGCGTCTACCATACTTGCTTTCTTCAAAGCCTTTAGTGAATTTAAGTAGCAGCTATAGCTGGGGTATGGAAATTTTGATTCTGTACAGTTCATTGTCTGCATTTTTTGAATTGTTGTGGAGGTAGGGGACATATCCATGGTCCTGAACCACCAATTCCTCCTTTTCTTTTGCTCTTTTTCTTGACACTGTCAAGAGATGCTTTTTCTTTTGACACTGTCAAGTCCTAATTATAGTGGTTTCCTCCAGAATATGTTTGTGGTTTGCATCATCTCTTGATTAGCATTAGACAATTTTTTATGTTATCTTGTCATTTGAGAACTATCATTTGCACTCCACAAGTCATAATTTTAATAAATGATACAGTGTACTTTTAATGATCCCCAACACTTGTTTACATTTTATCCATCATGAGTAATTTAAAGAAGGTTCAGTCTCTGTATCTTTTATAGCTGCCTTTCCTATTAAGTTTAAATTGTGATTGAGATCTCAAAACAATGACCATCCCAATTCCCAAAGCAAATTAGACCAGAAGTTTGTAATCCCTGGGTTCTGGATGCCTCTCTGCTTCTGTGAGAGCCAAATGAGTTGTCGCTCCACACTCTTTACTTGTTTAACATGATGTTAAAATGTCTGTAGCTGGCAGTATTACACTTTATCAATGTAATATTTTCTTTGAGGTTTACAGACACTAAAATGCCTTGTGCTACCCAGATGAATCACTCCGCCAGGGGAGGAAATAGAGAAAATGACTGGGGTAGAAAAGCAGCACAGCCTATATGAAATTGCAAAGCAATCACTTCTTTTTTTTTTTTCTTTTTGGCTTGCTTTATTTTTGCATATAATACTTGCCACCTACTAGCAGGGTAAACACAATAATTTACTTTAAGGATAATTCATTGTGTTTTTATTTATACAGATAGATTGTAAGCATCAAGAGGGCAGGGTTATTCTTGTTTCATTTTGTTTTGTTTGATGCTTTTCCCCCAACATATAAAAGCTATGTTAATAGGAGAAGAGAGAGGGAATAAGGGAACAAATTAAGCAAACAATGACACTGACAGTCCTTTTATGGGCCCTTTGTGTAAATGTTATTGCATTTAATCTTCTCAACATATGAAAGTCAAGAGCAATTGTTTTCTTTCCGAGAATAGGAAAGTTGAGGTTGGCTCTTCCAGAAAATAAGAGATCTTCTGGGCATATATAGCCAACTTTCCATTAAAAACAACCATCTCTGTGGTTAGACAAAATTGGTTTCAAAGTGAGGTTTTTTTCTTGCTATAAGACAAGCTATAAGAGCTTGATAAAGTCTTCTCATTCCAAGTCCCTGTTTCTAAATGAGTATTGTCATGTGAATCACACTGTTTAATGTAGAACAAATGAGACTGTAGACAGGAGGCACTCAGAGCATAGTACCTGCTCAGTAAATGTTGGTTTCCTCCCTAACCCCACATTCCTCCAAGTTTCAAGTCCTAGAGCTCTGGCTGTCAGCATCACTCACTTCTAACCAGGGAAGAAACTATTTCAGTATTTACTCATTGTAGGTCCTGCTCTGTCTTGGGGAGCTTTGAGCAGGCTGTGCCTTGATAATATATGAACTGGCAGAGGAAAACCTTACTGCTGTGTTTTATTTTTATTTTCAACATTCCCCATTAGGCCAGTACCCCGGTAGCCATCAGTGATCTGTCCGAGCTGGCGTGAGCTGCGAGGTAGCGCCACTCTCTTGGCTTATTTAGCAGTGCTTTTCTGAGCACTGGGACCTCAGCAGAAAACCTCAACTCCTGATAACATGATGTGTCACTTCCAGGTATGGGTAGGACCAGGATAGATGCACGGATCCAGTTAGGTTGGTTAAGCTCGCAGAGCACATGGATTTCAGAATTGGAATGGTTTCTGATAAGAGCGACTTATGCTAGCTGTCAGAAGGCAAGTTCCTTCATCTCTGGGCAAACAGGATGGAAGGAAGGGTAGCAAAGGTCTCTTTTCTTGGCAGCATGAGAAGTTTAGAAGCTGTGTTAAGCAGATTCCTATTTTTGCAACAAAATACCTGACATAAACAATTTAAAGCAGGAACGACTTATTTGAGTTCATAATTTCAGAGGTTTAAGTCTCTGGTGGGCTGGCCCCATAGATTTTGGTACCTTAGTAAAGCAGAAATGTGTCTGATGAGAGTCAGAGTGAGAAAAGTTGCTCATCTGGCAGCCAGAAAGCAGAGAGAAAGGGAAAGAATCAGAAAGGAAGGGACTGGGACCCACTCCCTTCAAGAAGGCCCCCACCTCCTGTCTCCTGTCTCCTGTCTCTTGTCTCCATCACTCTCAAATAATGTCTTCAAGAGTAATGTTATCAAGAGGTAATCCACAGAGAAGCCAGAGCATTCATGATCCAAACATTTACCCCAAGCCCATCAGCCACTGAATCTTCATAATGAGGAGACTGGCCATTTTGGATTTTAACCATTATATAAGCATTGGGTTTTATATCACTGTAAGAATCGGTACAGTTCACTCCATTTTTTGTGTGTCTCCTCTTCTTTGTGGCAGCTTTCTGGAGCTCCTTAGGATCCTCAGGTATAGAAGTGGAAGAAACTGGAGGTCCACCTGAGAGATTCTCTTTGTGGTCAAGTCAGCTAAAACCTGGACAACTTATGTGTTAGGTCAGTTATCCAGGGCTCCCTTGTCTGACAACCCTGCCATTTGTGTCTCCCAGGCAACAACAGCTTCCTGACTTGTATGGAAGATGGGCTGTGGTCCTTCCCAGAGGCCCTGTGTGAGCTCATGTGTCTCGCCCCAGCCCCAGTGCCAAACGCTGACCTCCAGACAGCCCGGTGCCGGGAGAATAAGCACAAGGTGGGATCCTTCTGCAAGTACAAGTGCAAGCCTGGATACCACGTGCCTGGCTCCTCTCGGAAGTCAAAGAAGTAAGTGAGGCCTGAAACAAGTCCACAAGCTATGGGAAGGAACAGAGTCAGATTTGACTGCCCCTTTGGAAGGAAATACACATTGCTCTGATGACCATTCAGCCATCCCATTCTGTTTTGTAGAAGCACACATAGCTCCAGATTTGGGGCCAACAGAACTAACTTTAAGGGCTGGGGATATAGCTGAACAGCACAGCACCTACCTAGCAAGTACAAGGTTGTGAGTTCAAATATATATATACAAAAAAAAAAAAAAAAAAAAAAACATTTTTAAGTTCTATCTTGGCTGAAAACTGGCTGTGTGATCTCAGGCAAGGGATTTCAGTTCTCTGGCATTTCTCAGCAGCCAAATGAAGATGATACGAACCCATCAGGTTTTTATGAAGAATCAATGAAGATATGTGTGCAAAGTGGTTATAAACATGCCATTTACAAGCCAGCCTTTTGGCACATTCTGGGAGGCTGAATCTGTGAAGGACCACAGATTCCAGCCTAGCTTGGGCAACTGGGCAATTTGGCAAGGCCTTGTCTCAAAGTAAAAGTTAAAGAGGATGGTGAATGTGTTCAGTGTGAAGACCCTGGGTTCAACCCCCAGCACTGGAAAAAAAAAAAAAGAGCCTTGAGCTTAGTAGTTGTGGAGTACTCATACCCATAGTTGTGGGTATTCATAGCATCATTGTGCCAGCACCCCTCAGAACACTCCAGATGGAAGGGGGAGGTTGAAAAGTTAGTAGGTTAATATGTGGGTTCATCCTAACCCACATACAACTGAGAGAGTCAGACTTCCTATCTGCTGCTGGAGAAAGAGATCTGTGAATTCTTTTCCCTTAATCACTACACATCCCTCCCCAACCTGATGAGACAGGAAAGGGAATCAAGAATAGGAAGACAACAGTGAGGCCACTCGATAGTATGTTGCGATGGTGAGGCTCCGACGTTTTGGTCCTGAGCTGTCTCTTCTCTCCTATCTTTTTTGAAGACGGGCCTTCAAGACTCAGTGCACCCAGGATGGCAGCTGGCAGGAGGTTGCTTGTGTTCCCGTGACCTGTGACCCACCACCACCCAAATTCCATGGGCTTTATCAGTGCACTAATGGCTTCCAGTTCAACAGCGAGTGTAGGATCAAGTGTGAGGACAGCGACACCTCCCAGGTAAACCTTCTCGAGCCTGAGATGCATATCCTGGTGCCTTTTCTCTCTGCTCACCAAAGACCAGATTATACCACAACAGCCACTTTCTCCAGCCTGTTGTCTACCTCGGCCTGGATTGTACAGTGGCAACATTACTAATTAGCTTCCTTTGCAATGTCTCTGAGCTTCATTTCTCTCCCTTCAACATCATGCCTTAGTCGTTCAAAGCTCTTTGACTTTGAGCATGTTTTAGCGTTGGAACCTTACACAGGAAATATACGTGGATTCCCAGTATGTGAAATTAATCATTGAAGTTACTCTTATCAGGGAATATTTTCCAGCTTTCTCAGTTTTCTATCACTATCACCACCCACATTGGTCCTTGAAATATTTAAG
Source organism: Cavia porcellus (assembly GCF_034190915.1). NCBI lineage: Eukaryota > Metazoa > Chordata > Mammalia > Rodentia > Caviidae > Cavia > Cavia porcellus. The sequence continues at coordinate 171,782,097 of NW_026947484.1, read as the reverse complement.
GTCACAAAACTACCACTATCTTTAGACATCAGTGGGCTCCTGACAGAAAGGGCCCAAATTTAGCTGAGAAGTACAATTTTGGGTACACAGTGGAAGAAAGGGAGGTCAGGAGGTGCTTGGAGGGTTTGAATTTTATCTCTAACTATGTGTCACTTAGAGAAAGCTCTGCCTGCTTCTACTGAGGAGTTCTGTCAGTGAATTTTTCTAAATCCCCACATCTAGCATTCACCACCCAGTAGGATGGTTAAAGAATCAAGAATTGGAAAGGAAAATGAAAGACAGGAGGAGCCATCATTTAAAGTTCATAACCCAACCCCCACACTCACAGATGTGCAAAGATCATCATCTCGATGAGGCTAAGCTCCACCACAGATCCCGTCTTCCTCCAACCTGCACTGTCTTTATTATTTAGTGTGTGCCTCCAAAAGCCAGGTGCCTTAACTCACCATCTTCAACTCGTTCTTCTCCCTTTTCTCACATCTAAGCCATTTGGAATTCTTAGCCTTTTTCCCTTCAAAACATTTAAAGCTTTCCCTTTCTGTCCCAGTGCCACTACCCTAACCCTGATCACCATCATCTTTTTTCTGAGAGATCATAAAGCTTCCTGGTTGTTTCTCTTCTGATCGTGACAATGTCCTTGCTTAGCCCTTTAGGCTGCAGAGTCCCTCTTCCTCCTTGGGCAGCATTCCAGACCCCTGGCCGTCCCCAGGAAGGCTGAGCCCTCCCTTCTGCATCTTCTGTCTTACCTAGTCCTCTCCCTTCTTGCAGTTGCCTGGCTTTCCATCTGCTGCACACCTCAGCCCTCAGGGTCCCCTTCCTCTGATCTTTTATCAGCCTTCCTTCTGCACTCCTCCTCAGGATCCCCACTTCTCGCATTGGCCACATGACCTGCCCATGGTCTGAGTGTTTTGTGGCCTCATAGCACTTCACTTAACTTTTAATCAGTTGGGTGCTATCAGGACTCAGGACAGTGCCTGGCACTTAGTAGGTCTTCAGGAAGTGGCAGTTGGATTAAGGGCAAAAGGAAGGGCCTCAGTGGACATCAAAGCAAATTTTCTCACTTCTTGGGTAAGAAAACCAAGACTCACAGAAGTCTCTCCATCCCAGTCAGCACCCAGATGCCCCCACAGAGCACAGACTGAACCCAGTAGGCTGGGTCTGAAAATCCTTGGCCATGAACCTCCAGGCTCCTGGGGACACCCATGGGTGCTTGTGCATACTCCTGGTAACTTTCAGGGTACAGGAGCCTGTGTTGGAACAATCATAGGCCAGAGAGGACCATGATCTTTTCCAGGTTGATCAGCTTCTCTCTCCCTCCCTTACATAAAACTGTTGCTAACAGTTATACAAACTGCTGAGCCAAATAATCTTCTGGCTGTGGCTGTGCTATCAAACTGAAACCCAGTCTGCCTGGGGCCTGCCAGGGAACTTTCATGGCCAGTTTGTATTTAAAGGATAGGAAAATGTAAATTTATCAGACGACTCAAGCAGCTCTGTTTGGCAAGGGGTGGCGAGGCTGGACCCGAAGAAGCTTGTCGACTGAAAGAATGAGGGGGAGCGTGCCAAGCAGGCTCCTAACACAATTGACATTTCTAGTTTGTACCAAAAATGAATTTCCTCTACCCTCAGACCAGGGGCCCGAGAGCCAAAGCTAGTATTCACCTCAGATCCCCTCTCCTGCCTGTAAACACGGCAGAACCGTAGGGCCCAGAGCATCTAGAGTCAAACAGCTTGTAAGGAGCAGGAATTCTTTGTTTTCCAAACAAGTTTCAGATCCTGGCAGGAAAGAGAGTCGGGAAGTGTCATACATTTCCCTCGACTGCCGCTAAAAGCTAATGAATAGATTAAACCTGCACTTCCCCCATTTCATGGGAGGCAGTATAATGTTAGATCTGGAGCCTGGATTCAAATTCTGGCTTCACCACTTAGTAGCTGGAGGACAAGTTATTTAACACTCTAAGCTTTAGTTTCCTTGTGTATAAAATGGAGGGGGGTAATACTACTTTCCTCCTAGTTTATTTGTGAGCCTTAAACGAGGCAATGAAAATAAGGTATGGCCAAGGGTACTCCCGAGATTGGGTAGATGCAACCTACGCCACCAAATGTGGCAGCCTGGGAAAATCATAAATGAGGTACTGCTTTTATAGCCACTCCAGTGCAGAGTTCCTGATGCCCCCGGTGGGCTCTCAAAGAGCAGAGAGACAAAGGCCACAAAGTAAAAGCTAGCCCTCTGCTGGCAAGCTGCAAAAAGTCAGAGAAGGCACATTTGCCGGACACAAGGGCAGTGAATGGTGATACCTGGTCTCTTGTTCTCTCTAGTTTCTCTAGACCAATACTCCCTGGCGCCCAGTGCTCTGCGGCAAGCATTTCATGCCACTGCGGCAGGTGGCCAGTGAATACTAGAAACATGGTTATGGTGACCCAGTGACTAAATAGTAAATAGTATGTAATTCATTGAGTTCCAACTTCAGTGTAGAGAGCAAATTTATACTTAGCATACTTGGCAGTTCATTCTAGCATTATAGTGTCCTTATCCTTTTAAATCAAGATGGAGACTTGTAATAACCACCCCTCCTCCCCTTTTGAGTGCTTTTGTGGGCAGCAAGCTGGTATTGCTCACTTTCTTTCATTTTCACAACTCATAATAAATGTTTGAAAGTGAAACAATATCTCTGAGCCCAGAGAAGGCTAAGAACTGGCCCACAAGTGGGTTTCAAGTTGGTAGGCAGTGCTCTGGCTTTACAGTGCTCCCTTTCCGACTGCTTCTAAACATTTTCAGGGCAGGGACTCCACGGGCAGGCAGCCCAGAGGTGCTAATTGTCTCAGGGTTTAATCCAGCTCAGACACTCCTGAGCCATTTGAGGTGATAACTCAGGCCCAGCCCCCAGTGAGAAGCACCATGGGGGGTTTGCAGATGATTAGGGGAGCAGAGAGTTCAGGGGTGGGGACAGGGCCTGCAGAGCTGTCTGCAGCAGGAAAGGACCAAGGCTGCCCGTGCTTCATGAGCCAAGAAGAGCACCCAATACTAGGCTTCAGCAACTTAGAGTGGCTGAAAGGGAGAGTGGGTGAAGAAGCAGCAAAGACTCACAGTGTGAGTCATAGCGGGTGGCTGTGAAAAGCCTTCCTGTCACCAGTGGTGTGGAGCTGGCCCCTGCCTGGAAGGCCTTTGCTGTGGATGTGGCATAGCTATCATGGCTACGGTGCCTGCACAAGAAGGCACAGCACCTCATTTCAGGCTCAATAAATGTGTACTGTGCACCTAGAACTTCCTAGCAGAAGGCAGAAAAATCATAGAGCAAGTGACCTCAGAGACCCCTGCTGCAATTCAGTCAAGGCTGCTGAAGCTCCGAAAGGACAGGAACTTACTCTGGGTCCCATGAGTTGTATATGGGCAGAGTCAGGTCATAAACCAAGTCTCAGCACAAGCCACGATTTGTGCCCATTCTTAGTGCTGAGGCTACATTGTTTCAAGGAAGCAAATAAAGACACTAACCCAGAAGATTTTTCAAATTCATAAAACAAACATTATTTCTGTTAGGACAGATTGTTAAAATGATTTTCAGGACACTGAGTATTTAATAAGTATTTGACAATGTGGATCTCTAAGAATCTCTGTGACTAGAGAGGTAGAGAAATTAGAGAGTACATGGTTTTTGACAGATTTAAGGGCACAGAGAGGCAAACTTTTGCCAAAGGATGTTCAGTCCTTTTTGTGAGAAATTTTACCTTACCCTGTAATATTGTGTTTCAAACCAAATGCAGCAACCTGTTTCAGTTTCCCAAGAACACCCACAGAGCTGGTCTCTATTCTTCCCAGATCAGAGCCTCACAACCATGGGATCTTCTGTGGCCAAACTAGACTCAGTTGCCGTTAGCAAGGCTGATTGCCCTCTGCACCAGATTGGAGCAAATGCTGAGAGCAGCAAGGTAGAGCTCGGAAGGAGGTTCTGAACTTCTAGAGGCTCCAAAGTCTGGTGTGTGGAACACACGCCACAGACAAAGGTGAAAAAGTGTGCAAGAAAGAGAGGCACGCTGTGGCGACAGGTGGTTCCCCTGGAGGAAGAGCCAATGAGATCCGGAGCTGGGGCTAGAAATTCTGGGTTCCATCATGGGAAACCACAAGTCCTGACCCACTGCAGGCTGAGGATTCTAGGCAGTGGGTACCCTATTTTTGTAAAGGTAGGTTTAGAAGCAGAAGAAGGCCAGATGAGCTGGGTGGGAGAGAAGGAGGCAGCAAGACCAGTACCTTATGCTCCCACCTTCTGTGACGAGGCCTCCCCCATTTGAAACTCCCTGAGCAGATTCCAGTGAGCTCAAATACATTCTCTGCTGCAAACCCAGCTCTCCAGCCAGCTCTGGCCCACGTAGTGCTGAGGTCTGCAGCCCTTCAGGGGCTGGAGGCCAAATGCATCATCAGCCCAGGCCAAAGCTCCAGGAAATTGGGGTCAATTTCCTACTCCCCCGAGGGCCCAGCAGAATCATGGGGCCTAGAGCCTGGGGCTCCAACAGGGAGAGTCTGGGTTCTCTAAAGCTACATGAAGCTCCATAAATTTGCCAGAAGCCCACACAGAACTGCTGAGTGTGACTCTGTAAGTCACCCACAGCTGCATGCTCCGTGTGGGCCACCTTCTCCTGTGGCCAGGGAGGCTTCTCCTTGCAGTCACACCTCCTGCCGCTGGCCTGGGAGAGACCCCAAGAGGGGCCCCTTTTTCTTCTGAATCTTGTCTTCTTGCAGCTGTTTTCCCAGACAGGGCAGCTCTAGCCTGCATCAGCCCTTTGAAAGAGTTTATTCATTTCTTCATGAGCACATTCATCACTTATTTCTTTTTTGTTCATTTCTTCATTTACTTATGCATGGGCTTCCTTGAGTATGCATTCATTGTTTTTCTTATTCATTAAAAATTAATTCCATCACTCTCCACCTACTCATCTTGCCTTTGCTTAAACAACTAGTACTTGAATGAACAGACTGGAATGATGACTGAACAGAGTGAATTGGCTGGCATTATTGAAGGTCCTGAGGACCCAGAGGTGAATAGAGGGCTGATGTGGGCTCAGCAGAGTTCATGACTACTAGGGAATGATGGTAAAAAAGACGCAGTGCCAAAGATGGCTGCAATGTGAAGAATCAGGACAGGAAGGGTCATGCTTTCAAAACTACAAGTAGTAGAAATCAAGGCTCAGGGTTGGCGGCATTGTGGAAAGTAATGAGCAGAAAAGCAAGGCAGAGGAAAGCTGGGGTGGGGTGGCTACAGTCAGAGGGAGCCACTACAAAGAGTTTCTTGCTGTAGGAGCACAGTCAGCGCCTCTGGGTGAATGTTGAGTTTCCTTACTCTAAGCCTCAAAGAGGGATTGCAGGTTCAACTTGCTTTAAAGATGGACCCCTGCTCAGAGACCATCCAAGCTCTCAGCTTCCTTTGGTGTACATTCTAGACTCCTTAGCGTGGCACATAAGACCCCACACCTCATCTGATTTGTCATCTGCTTTCCTTTTTCCCTTAAGCTCTAGAAGCAGAACCACCTCAGACTGTCTGCTCCTCACTCTTCTATTTGCACACACCCTTCCATCTTCCAGGAATGTTCTTCTATTCCTTTCATGCCTGTGAGTCTCCAAACTCTTGAAAACTATTTTTGCAAATATCAATTCCTCTAAGAGGCCTTCGAGTTTGAACCTTCACAACCATTAATCCTTCCCAAGGACTCACAGCACTGGCCTGGTGTTACTGAGCACAGGCATGTGATGGTGGGGGGTGGCTGGGGCCATGCCTGCCCTGCCACCTGACTGGGCCAAATACTTGCTCCTTGTGCCCCCATGGAGCTGGACACAGATGGGGCACTAAGAAAGAGTTCTTCAATTCAGTGGTACTTTTCAAACAGTTACAGAGGGAGACCTCCCTTTGGGATCTTGGAGATTAGAAAGGCCTGGTAAAAGGGATAGATCTTCAAGATGCATTTGTGTAATACTTTGCAGAAGACTGATAAATAATACATAATGTATGTTAAAGAGTTGGGGGCACACAGAAAGAAAACCCCCATACCACCCTCTTGTTGCAATTACTGGAGGAAGAAAAAGGAAGGGAAGGGAAGGGTAGCGGAGGGGAGGGGAGGAAGAAGGGAAGCCCTTGGAAGAGAAAGCTTCTCAGCTCAGCTCAGGTTACCTAGTTAATGCAAGGCACAGCCCTGACACAAGATGCTTTCTTATTAGTTAAGAGGAGACAAGCTATGGTGTATGCCTGTGTCTTTATTAATTGCCCCCAGGACACACAGTTTTACTAGGTGTGTAGGTGGTCAACTGTATTGCTGATGGGTAACAACAATAATAAACACATTTTCTGAGAGATCACTGAGCTAGGATTTAGGAAACCTGAGAGATAGCCTGTATAAAAGCCTGTAACACTTTTTTTTCCTATTCTGAGTCCTTAGTTTTTCCATCTATAAAATGGAGATACTAACAACCTCTGTCTCAGGATGACTGTTAGCCTTTGGTAAGAAATCATCTTGGAACCCCTTTCTGACCTGTGGAGACATGAAGAATTGATCCTTCTTCATTCTGAGAGGCTTGTCCTGTGGGTAGCCTTGGTCCTCACTGTGTTTCTGTGGTGTTCAGGGTCACGGAAGCAACATTATCCTCTGCCGGAAAGATGGCACCTGGAGTGGCTCCTTCCACGTCTGCCAGGAGATGCAAGGCCAGTGCTCAGTCCCAAACCAGCTCAACAGCAACCTTAAACTACAGTGCCCAGACGGCTACGCCATAGGTAGGAGGGGCCTTGTGGGGAGCAATGGGAAGCTCTTGTCATCCCTGGAATTCAAGGCTGCTGCTCAGGGGGGCATTGAGTGCCTGTCATGTGAGGTGCTGCATAGGTAGGAGGGAAACAGAGAAAGGAGGCTATATCCTGTCTTCCCAGAGAGGGAGTCGGACGTGAGGCACTGGCAAAACTGTGAGGAAAAGCTGCCAGAGGCTGAGGGGACATGGGGGGCTCTCAGAGGAAGGGACATTTACCCAGTGACTTTGAAAAGCTTGTCAGCTAGAAATTCCATGTCAGAAAAAGAAGCCACGTGGCTAAGGAAGAGGAGATGTGAAAGGGAACCTTCTGTTTAGGGAAACTAAAGATCCAGTCTAGCTGGTCTTATTATTAATTGTAAAATTTGCATCAAACTCAGCATTCATGAGGACCTCCTATGAGTCAGATCTGCAACAAACACTTGAAGGATATTACTTCCTCCCTTCTCAATAATCTTTAACACATGAGGCAGTTCAAACTCAAAGGAGTCATGGAATATGCAGCAGCCCCATCATAAGACCTGTCCCATTCCACTCCTCTTCATGACCTCTCAGCTCCCTCCAGAGGAGAACAAATTGCATTTTCCAAATCCTGTTGGTGCAGCGATAGGCCTGTGTAAGAAATGCAGACAGTGAGGAGTGACAACCTGGGATCTGATGCCAGGTACTTGTCTGGTTTAAATGAGGCATCTGGAAAGGGATGTATTAGTCATCAGCTGCACGGCTTTCTGGGGAACTTGGAGTGCATGGGGCCTGACCTCATTTAAGGGTAGTGATGCTGACCTCTTGAGCTGATTCTCTAATTGACCATGATGAAAAGCCCAAGGAATCGAACATCCTTTCTCATGCCCAGTGTGATTTATGGGTAATTGCTAGGGCTGTCTGGTGCAGGTTATGTGTGCACACAGGGCCAACATGTTCTTACTTTACATACCAAGTGCTGCCACTACAGGTCCAGCAGAAAAGCCTGAGGTGGGAGAGTGGAGGGGAATGACCACCTCTGTTGGAAGATGGAGCTCTATATAAACTTTAGTAGCATGAGACCTTCACCCAGACTTGGAGTAGAAATCAAGACTCCTGCATTAAGTCTGAGGTTTGTGCTCTTGCAAAATTCTGAGAACACCAAAGCACACAAGTTGTCTCTCTTGTGATCAAAATGAGCTTTGAGATCTAACAGAGCCACCAACTCAAGTAAACCCAATGAGGAGGGCTATAGAGAGGCAAAAGAGAAATGAATAGAGATATTCCAGAAGTTTGGGGCAACAGGTATCGCCATGGTAACAATGGTGGCTCCATCCCAAAGCCACGATTTTCTTATCAACATCATTCATGGCTGGCTCTGATCACATATGTCTGTGATGGGGTTCCTATTTCCAACTCAATCAGAAGACACAAGATTCAGGCACACTTACAAGTGGCATTGAACAGCCCTGTGAGAAAAATTCTGATTAAGTTATATATATATATATATATATATATATATATATATATATACACACACACACTATAGAAACAAATTTACTGTCTGTTCATACTGACACAAATACATTCACATATGTGTAAGCAAATATATATCTCATGCAGAAATGCTTCATTATCCCAGAAAACATCAAACACATATATCACACAGTAAGCTTATGCTTAAACCCTACATGTCAAATTCTTGCCACACAACTGCATCACCCCCTACATACACATACTCACATAGGTAGCATAGAAACCTACATGTGACACAAGGATACACACACCATAAGTACACATAGCTCAGGAACACAAACACCTGCCCCAAAATACATCAGACACACAGAGGATACTCAGAGGTAGACCAAGCATCTGCACACATTTCTACAGATGCATCTCATGGCCATTTCCTGCATCTGTTGCATTCACCTGTCACAGCACATACACAGGAACACCAATGCCCAGCTCTTTACTTCAGAATAGCCTAGAGATAGTGGAACGGGTGTGCATAAGGGTCGAATTCCTTTACTTGCTGAGTTTTTCCAAGGTCAAAGCAGAAAAGTAAGGAAATCTGCATCATATTGGAATCTGAGTCTCCCTCTGTTCCCCACAATCTCATGCTCCCAGGGTAACCTGGATAGCCCATGTGGTAATCCGTGGTGGGTGATGGAGATTTATGTGGGAACAGCAGAGTGAGAAAAAAGGAACACAGAGGGACTGAGGGTGATAGAGAAATAAAGAGGGAATGCAGATTTCACACACACACACACACACACACACGCACGCACGCACGCACGCACGCACACATATACACACACTTTTTGGCTCACTCCAAAGACCCTGGTGGGCTGCAAGGCTGAGCTTTTCCCTGCGGAGACTGCTTCGCCTTGGAGAGGTGTGTGACCTGAGGCTTTGTAACTGGGGAAGGTGTGTGCAGGGGAGGGGGATGCTGGGGCTGGAAGCTGGAGGGCTCCTCTCTCTGGTGCCTCCACAAGCAGTCTGGGAAAGCTTGTGTGGCAGTTGTGAGCCCGCAAAAGGTCGGTCGCAGTTGTTGCCACTGGCTGACACCCTCCCGGTGCCTCTGGGGAAGGAGAGGCAGGGGCCTGGTGAGATCACCACTCTGTAATGATGCCAATTATGGCTCATATATCACAACACAGCAGCCTAGTCCTGAGGCCCAAGAGCTCAGGTGTGGGGGAGGGGAGTCCAGAGAGAGAGGGGAGAGAGAGGGAGAGAACCAACTGCTGCAGAGGACAGACAGCCAGTGCCTCCTGCCTGGACCAGTTTTCCTTTTTAACCCTTGCACTCAGCATAGAGAATCCTTGTCTATTACTCAGAAACTACATCATATATTTTCAAAAAAAAAAAAAAATTATCTTCACTTGTCTTACCTTTGCAGCCTAAAATCTCCTTTAGAACTGATCTTGTCAGTTGACAAAACCAGAGATAACATTGTTTCTATGTTTTACCTTTTTTTTTTTTTTTTTTTTTTGTCTTTTTCCTTTTTATCGGTACCAGGGATCAAACTCACAACTGCCTGCTTACAAGGCAGGCACTTATGCCGCTGAGCTAAATCCTCAGCCCCTCCATTTCTTTTTCACTGCTGCCTCCTGTCTCCTCTGTCTGTGTGACCAACCTTGTCCCTTGCTGGGCCTGATGTCAGGAGATGAGCTGTGGGTGTTAAGTCATACCTCTTTGTTCCCTGTTTTTATCACCTTGACCTCTGGGTCCTTTGGCTGCATGGCCTGTGAAATGGATGCAGTGATACCTGCCTCACAGGGCTAGATTTGCAGGGACCTGAAGTGACCTAGGGAAATCACCCAGCAAGGCCAGAGGTAGTCTCTATTTTGGCCCCTCTGTTCCTGGATGTCAAGTGCAGGTGTTCTAAACATTGTGCTGGACTGGTCACCCCACTTTCAGTGCCCCCCCCCCCCGCCTTAGAACTTATGCATCTCTTAGACTGAGGAAGAGGTCAGCATGACAACCAAAATGTCTGAATAGACTGCACACACATGTAGGCTCATATGCCTGTGTGTGAAGAAAGACTTCTAGAAGAGTAGCAAGAACAATGGGATATGTGTTCAAAGGGTGAGGAAGCATGTTGTAGAGGATCAATGGCAATGCATTTTTTACTGTATTTAACTTGTGAAAATCTGAATATTAAGTGACTATTTAGATCCCTCCTTACATATGCTATGTGATGCACACGTGTGTGTGTGCATATGTTCACACGTTAGAGATGTATCTGGAGGGGGTATTTAGAATGGCTAAGATATAAGCTATTTTTAAAAAGAATTGCTTTAAAAAGAGGTGCCCAGCAGATAAGGGGAGGCACTGTTCAGAGGTAGTTTGCTCTGTGCAGAGGAATGACCTCCTCAGGGCCTAGCCAGAATCTCACAGGGAGGTTTCCTATCCACATGAATGAGTCCCTCTTTGGAGTTGAGGGGACATCCCATAGAATGGGTTTTGTTTCTAGGACAGCCCAGAATGGGTGGAGTCAGGATGGAGAATGAATGAGCCAGGTTGCTGAACCCCAAAGCATACAGCCTGAGAGTCGGCTGCCTTCTCCCAGGTTCCTGAGCCTTCAGTGTGCAAACTCACCCCTATTAATCACCCACCCTTCCTTCACTCATCACCTGATGCATTTTCACTCCTTTCTCCATTGCATCCATCCTCCTCTGCTTATTTGAGCAGCCATTTGCACACTCACTCCTTCATAAGAGGTCTAAATGCCTGTTTGTCATCCACCCATCCATTCATTCTCTCACTTCCTCAGACATTGAGGCACTCATTTGTGCATTGTCTCTTTTCACCAGTTTCACCTTTGGAATGCCTCCTGTGCAGAGCATTAGGGCTTGGAAGGAGGAGCAAGACAGTGCTCACCTCACACATTGCAGTCCAGCAAGGAAGACTTCCATGGGTCTAGTACTCATTCAACAAATGGGAATTGACAAAGTGACGGTGGCTTTGATGGGTACCTGTGAGGGGCTGGTCTTTTCTGAGCAAGTGACAGATGGACTGAGGCATGGAGGGTGCTTAGCAATATGCTAGTTAAAGGAAGGTCTGGAAGGCACAGGAGAGGACAGGGATAAAAGCTCAAAGGAAAGAGAAGCATGGAGATGTAGAAGAAAGAAGCTGGTGTTATGTTTATGCTGACATCAATCACTGGGCTGAGCTTTCCCTGGGCGTCAGGCTCTGGGCTAGGCTCACATGGTTATGAACATTCACACTCTTCTAGCACAACACTAACTGTGTAGAGGAGGCAGGAGGTGGGAAGGCACCACTGAAACTCCTCGGTGCCCAGCAGATAAGGGGAGGCACATCCAGTGCAACAGGCTTTCATGGGAGGGAGAGCTCCCAGCCAGATGCTGACATCTGGGCCAAGGTCTCTGCGCAGTTGCAGCAGGTCTTGAAGGAGTGATCAGATTTAGTCTTGGGAAGGCAGGTGGATGTTTCCAGAGACCAAGTGAACAGATGCAGAAGCACAGAGGTGGGGGAGCGTAGGACTCATAGACATCCAGGTGGAGTTTATCCACATCTTACCCTTGGCTGTGGAGATGGTGAGTGGAGAGGAGGTTGACCACCTAAGGAAAGTCAAAGAAAGTGGATTGATCATGGATATGTGGAGTGTTGAGGACATTTTTAAATGAACAGAAACATGAACAAACCAGAATCAGGGCCAGTGATGGTGGTGGCAGCTGCCAGCTCTACTGGAGACAGGGGAGTGGAGTCAGGGAGACCAGGGATGGCTTTTCCAAGTGAGCTCACCCTTTTCTACTTCCTGAGGATAGGATAAACAAGTTCACTGGGGACCAGGGGACAGCAGCAGATCAGCTTGTGGGCATCAGAGAGGGCCCAAGCCACCAACTTGCTCTTTGCTTCCCTCAGGGGCAGAGTGCGCCACCTCGTGCCTGGACCACAACAGTGAGTCCATCATCCTGCCAACAAACATGACCGTGCGTGACATCCCTCACTGGCTGAACCCGACACGAGTGCAGGTGAGTGGCCAGGGCTATGCCCTGTGGCTTAGGGAGAGGGAAATGCCATTGCTGAGCCCGAGTTCATCCCTGTGCCCACATTGTTGCATTTCATAGTGAATATGATGAATACCTTCTTTAATGCTTCTCCTCAGGCCCCACACTAAGCGCATCCCATTTATTGTACTCTGGAGTGCTGATGTTGGCCTGGTAAAAAGGGTCCCCAGGTCTTTGGTTTACAGGAAGGGAAATGAGGCACCAAGAGCACTTAGGTAGAGAGCGAAGAATGAGATTGCATCCTAGTAGCTGCCTGTCAAAACCATAGTCATAAGGACAGTGCTCTTTAGTTTCTCTGGTGCTTCAGTCTAGATGTGTATGTACACTACAGTCATCTCCATCTCTGGTTTCATTCTTGTACTTTACCTGTCTTGGTGGAAAGCAATGAGGATGTGATGTTCAGGACACAATCACACCTGTTGTTTACAGAGTACGTCATGTGTTCATATGGCTGGCACTTTGCATACAAATGATATTTAAAACTCAAGCAGGGGTGGGAAAGAGGAGTCATGGTTGGCCCACATAGACCCTGCATTTGCAGAAGTGTGATGGGCCTAGAGAAAGGGCTCAGAGCTACACTGAGGTGTGGCCTCATGACAATGGACCTTCCACCAAATTTTTCACATATTCAGTTTGACTCTGAGGTTGATCATTCCCACTTACCCTTGTGTGGCCTAATCAGCTGGACAACCCTGATTGGATATGGCTCCCTGAGTTGTCCTCCAGGGCAGCACATTCTCAAGTCTCCCAGTGAGCTGGGTATTGGCACCTCACTCTGGAGATGCAGGGAAGGTGGTGGCAGCACAGGGGACAGGCACTGTCCAGCTGGGTCTCCACCAACCTTTCTGCCTGGCTGCTGGGAGCTGCTATCTGCCAGCCTGCTGTAGATTGAGTTCCGGATAGCTGGACAGAACCTGATAGGGGGTATACAGTTTCCTCAGATGAGCTGAGGGCATGGGTTTGAGGGCTTACTCAGCATTCTTAGCATGTGGACCTGACCAGACCCCACCCCTTCCAGCATACCCCAGCTTTTGAGTCCCCTCCATTCTTTCTCCTTTTCCTCTTCTTCTGCTGCTCTCTCCTTCCAGTCTCTGTCTTTGTCTCTCCAGCCTCATTTACTTTTATTTTGCCTCTACTTTGTCAGTTTCTCTCTCTTGCCTATCGTATCTTATTCACCTGGTTCTGCTTCTTCCCCTGCAAGCTCTTCTCCCTCCATCTCCATTCCGTGTCTCTTTTTCTCTCTGTCGACATCTCTTTCTCTCTCTGCACAAACACAGGACAGCCCTTTTCCTTAGCCTCAGGCCCTTTTATCTGTTTCCTCCACCTCAGAGTGTCTTTCCCCATTTCTAAGCCAGAATCCCCACATGGATACCCGAGAGCATCCTGATATGCACAGGCGTGCTTAAACACCCAGGAGCGTGCCCAGATTACGTGTGTCAGACTCACAAGGCTCCTGGAGATCACAAAGTCCAGGCCCCTAGCTGCACAGATTGAGAAACAGAATCACAGGGGAAGGACAGCTAGACCTGCTGACCACCTACTAGCCAGGACTCAGGATCAATGGCCCCGGCCACCCCTCTGCATCCATTCTACCTCCTTTTATCCCAAAGCATGAGACCCTCCTTTCACCTCAGAGTCAAGGTCTTCCTGGCCTGGCTGAGCTCCCATTTGAGGCCTTTCCTACCTCCTGAGTAAATTTCAGCCCTCCCCTCAGTGAATCCTGGCACTAAAGCATTCAGTTATTCACTGTGAAGTAAATCCAAGGATATGAAAGCCTGCAAGCCCTCCCCCCCACAGTCGCCTACCCGCTGCCTGCCTACCCCAGCCCCCACCCAGCTCCCTGGTCTGCCGGCCTTTATTGATGCCGGCCTACCTAGAGAGCCATAACGAGGTTCAGACCTCCACCAGTCTCTGGAGGCCTCATTATCCAGGAGGAAAAAAATGTAGAAAAAGGGAGGAGGGCGAAGGGCATAGATTGATGATTTCCAGGAAGAAGGCAGAGAAACTGGTCCGGGCTGCACCCTTGCCCTCGGCACTGAGCTGCACAAATAGAGCTGCAGTACTGGCATTTCCGGCCCCAGGGAGGCCAAGACTAACTGCTGGGCCTCTTGAGGGACAGCCCCACACAACAGTGAGAGAGGGATGGTATGCAAGAGGCTCTGCTCCAACTCCCAACCTCTTGGCCCCAGGGTAAGAGAGTGACAGGCCAGAACTGACCAAGGACACACCTGCTGGGATTAGCCCCAGGGCCAGGGAGTAGATTTACCCCATGCACCCCACCACACACACACAAAGGCACCTGCACATGCACACATAATCGCACATTCACCCCCCCACACACACACTGCTATGAACTAGATGGGCATTAGGCTTCTTGTGTTTCTAGTAGAGGAAATAAAACTTTCAGAGATGGGAGTCCCATGGCTGAAGAGGAGCTGAAGAAGGACTTGGATCTGCCCAATGACTCAATTTACTTCAGTCTTGCAAATCCTGTGGGTTTAGAATAATAATCACAACAGCAAGGTATTTACAGATTGTTTACCAACTTTGTACTGGCAAGTGTTTTAAAATTATCTCTTCACACACACACACACACACACACACACACACTTCTCTAATTTGTAGCATTTGCCAATTGCTGCAGTGTAAATATTCCCACCATATCAAAAGTCAAGGCACTGCCTAGTGCCCATTGCTGAACAGAAAGTTGGGGAGATACAGGTTCTAATGGCATCTTGAGCCTGTGGAAGCTGGCTGCAGATCATCACTTCCATTTATACGTGGCAGACTTTTTTGAGCCCTTGAATGTACTACCATATACAGTGTCACACAGATGAATAACTCTCAATACATAGATGAATGACGCTCCTTATTATTGTACAAGGACAGCAAGGTTTGCGGGCAGGACCGTGGTCATAATTTAATATCCTGAGGAGACTCCCTCAGTGCCCAGTATACAATAGTTGCTGAATAAATATTTATACCTGCTGGGTCAGGAGACTAAAGTTTTGGTCCTTCATGCTGGGTGTCCTGGAGCAAATTCCCACCACTTCTCTAGGCCATTTTTTCCATGAGAGCTGGATCTAGGTCAGAGGTCACTGTGTGAGACACCTGCAGAACCAGGAGGGTGGGCTGGCTGAGGTTAACTCATCCAGTATAGTACTCTACACTTCTGAATATTTAGGCATATTATTAATGTTAACAATCATGTTGTTCACTATCAGCATTTCTGAAAGTCACAAAAAACTGTCAAAAATATAATGAACACTCACATACATACTACCTAGTTTTAGAACGAAAACTTTGTAGATATAGAAGTTCTGCTCTTTTCCTTGAGATCCAAATCACATGCCCCTGTAAAGCATAAGACTTGATGAATTCTTATGGTTGGGTACATCCATGAAACTACTACCTGTGTCAGGATTTGACACTTTCCACCTGACCATAGAATCGTCCCCTTTTGCTCTCAAGCAATACCTCCACCACCAAGGGAACAGGGATTTTGCTCTCTACCTCTATAAATAGGTCTGGTTTACTTTTGAACTTCATAAAATGAGAATCACAAAGTATATGTTTCATGAACCTGTTTCAAAAGCATGTTTTTAACTTCTATAAAGAAAAAAATTAACTCTTAGTTCTTTTTCTAAAATCATCACCTTCTTAAACCTCCTCCCCAGCCTTGTACTTTGAAAGAGATGCAAAGACAGAAAACTCTTCCTCCAACTGAATAAACAAAAAGCTGTGTATTCCATGATAAACACAAATGCCTTTTTACCTTAGTGCTGGAGAGACGAGAGGGAATAGTGGAGACTGGGGAACCATGAAAACATCTTTGTTTTACTGGCTTTTTCCACAGTGGGAAGATACAGCCATGGGAAACTCTGTGAAAATGTGGGTCTAGTATAACCATGTTTTCCATTTGTTTCTTAAGTACAATAAATCTGGAGCTTTAAAAATTGGATTCTCTTTTAATTTGGTAACAATTTTTGACCTTTTCAAGCACTTATATGCCAAAGCAAATACTTCTGTGGATTGTATATCTGAGAACTCCTGGATTGCAACCTTTGGATGAGATAGGCTCTACCAGCTTGGCTGTTTGGCATTTTCTGGGGTGTTAGGGAGTCCTCCCTCATCAGCTCCTAGGGAGTGATTCCAATCTATTCCTGCGTGGCCCTTTATTCAGGGATGTCAGGAGAGTTTAACAAGATAAGATACAGGTGTCATGCTCAGAAGCATATGATTTCTTTAGGTAGCTGAATCCTTAGCTTTTATAATGCCTCTGGAAAAAGAATGGGAGGAGCAAAGAGACGGAGAGAGAAACAAAACAGAGGAGAAGGACGAGGTTAAGAAGGGAAAGAGAGATTTCTATTTACTGTTAAGATAAAGGCCATGTTTGCTGGGCCACTTCCACATATGTCACCTCATTTTGCCTCTGTCACACTCACTGAAGTGAGCACTATCATCCTTTTACAGATGGAACTAAGGCTTAGCGAGATTGTAACTGTCCAACGCAAGTAATTTGGTTAAATTTTTTAATTCTCTAACTCCATCCTGTAAGGAAAATATCTTGCACACTTTGGGAAATAAACCTATGTAATATGTGAAGACAAGGTCCAGACTTTATGCATTGAATAGAAAGCAGCATAGTAGGAAACTGCTCACAGACTGGAGAAGAGAGGTGGAATGGCTCTAGTGACTCTGGTGACTAATAAGTCAGTGTCTCTGATATAGTAAATGGAGATACCTTGTGTCCTGCAGAGGATATCCACAGAAGAGAGGTGGTCACAGTGTACTGATTTCTCATCCCCTCATTCATTCACTCATCTGATCATAGGCTTGGCTTTTCTTTTATACATTAAATAAACATTGATTATGATTTCCAAATAGAAGTCATTCTTTAAACACTAAAAAGACAGGACGAAAGTGTTGAGGCTTTTAAGAAATTCAAAAGAAAGTTAGAAACTGATAACAAAAAGCATAAATAATGATACTAAGTAATACAATTCACTCCTGGTGGGTCCTATAAATCAGGGGAAAAGTAGAGCTTCTCTGAGGAGATATTCAGGAGGAGGTCAGATGTAGTCCTCAGGTTGAGGAGGTCATCTTAAGATGGCTTGCCACACATCCTTGGCACTGAGAGAAGCATGTTTTCTCTGGATCTCATCTTTTAGATACTCTGCCTCTCCTACATTTGTCTCAGCGTCTTTCTGAACTTTGGCCTTCTCTCTGATCAGAAGAGGAAGTTACTTTGTAATTACAGCTTTAGAGGCTATGGGACTTTGAAGGAGAATGTGGTGTTCAAAGCATAGACTTTGAAACCACAGAGCTATAGGATTAATTGCCAACTTCACGGCCTGTGTGTGAAGGTTAACATCTCAGTCCTCAGTTTCCTCTCGTGCAATCCGGAGTCTAAAATAATATCTGTCCTATAGTTACAGTAAGTCATTAATGTGGGGAAACTTCTGAGCATAATAGTCATCTAGTGCAGGATTCCTGGTGGTGACTTTGAAGATCATGATGACGGTGTTGGTGTTGGTGTTGATGGAAGTAATGACAGTCTTATGCTTTGGTGACGATGATTGTGATGATCCTGGTGGTGGTGGTGATGGTGATGATGTGACGATATTATGAGGATGAAGATACAGGAGGAAGAGGTAGTAGTGGTGATGTTAGTATCTCTGGTGGTATAGGCGGTATCGATATAAGTGGTACCAACGATAGTGGTGCTGATGATGTTGCAAAAATGGCATTTGCAGCCAGGAAGAAAAGACAGTTCATTCTTCATAAGGACTGGGGCAGGAAATGAAAAAGTCTTACAAAACCTACTCTGGAGGGCTTTGCTTGAGCTATGGGTCTCACTGGCATTAGGAAGAACAAGGCTGGCATTTGAGGTGCCCCATCAGAGATCTCTCAACTTGTGGTCCAAACAGCCTAGCCTTTCCTTCAGTTCCCACAGCCTGTCCCCTTTCTGAATTTCTCTAGCACACAGAGGGGCCCTGTAGTAAGACAGGTGGGGCATGTAGACCTGAGAAATAGTGGAAAATCCAAAAGCCCTGGAAAGATAAATAGGCTTATGCAGATAGTATAAAAGTCCTTTTTCTGAATTCACGTCAGGTAAACCTCAACTGACAGAAACTCATGCAACTACACCAAGACCCTCCAGCAGATGGATTAAATTAACTCTCAAATAAACATGGGGAGGGATGGGCATTGAGTCTCTGGTGAATCCTACCCCTGCTGTTTCTACTTCTTGAAACTTTACCAAATGCTCTCCAACATTTCTGAATGTGGTTTGAGAACAGACAGAAAAGAGATCTGGTTTAAGTTTTTCAGAGGATTAAAGCAGGTGATCGTGTCCTTGCTGGCCCCATGGCTGGACAGTGGAAAAGCAGGAATATTGAGGAACTCACCTTCCTTCCTATGCATTTATTCACTGTGTTTCATGTGCAACCCTGGAGAAACACAAAGAAGGCTTAAACCCAGTATCTATCCTCAAGAAACTTAAGAAATAGCTCCAAAAATGTTTCCAGATCCATTTATCTCAATGCATCCTCTTAATAAGGATGTGACATTTTCAGTGCCACTTCATAAGCATCATAGTTGATATTTAGAAAGGAATTTCAAATTAGCATTGTAACCACATCTGTCCTGCCTCAAATCCTATGGCCTTTCACATAGATCACCTGTGCGTATATTGGGAGAGGGTAGACAGTTTCAATATAGACAGTGGGGGACTAGACAGTAAGTGTCACATTGTGAGGTAGATTGATAGATCTGCAAGGTAAGCTGTTGGCCCAAGATCTTTAATTGAGTTCAGTCTGCACCATGGTGACCCTCTAAACTAGACACTATTCCTGGCATTGTAAGCACTTCTGCCACTCTATTAGGGAGAAGACAAGCAAAGAAACATCTTTACTTGTTGGTAAGAATCACTCTACTTTGGTAGAATGATCTCTATGCTGATATGGGCCCATTCCTTTGTAAAACAATATGTATTATGCCCCTCTGTGTATCAGGCACCATTCCAGCATGGAAGACCCAACATATGAAGCAGAGTTGATGTGGAGCAGAAGGAAATGCACCCAGCTCCATCCTGGCCTGGTGTCATGTGATTTTCTTTGACAAGTCTTCCCAAGAAACTTAATTACACTTTGAATTCCACATTATAACTCTGCCCTCAGGGAGAAAATGAGCTGGTCAGAGAGTTCCCACATTCTTGCCCATATGACAGTTCATTTCTTAATTAAAATTAATTGGCAGGCACTCATCCGGGAGAGCAGTCCCTGACCATATAGATTTCCACGGCTTGTCTCCACACTGTTATCTTTCACTGAACATTCAAGTTTGTGATATTTTATTTCACTTTCTAAGAAAAAAATTGCAGTCCATTATGAAAGATAAGGCATCTATGGTGAATAGGAAAGGGGACTCCCATGATTTTTATGGTAGCTTCATTCCTGATGGTTTATCTTTCAAGTTTTGTTGACCTTCCTTCTTTCTCCAACTTAAAAATGTGCTGTCATGTAGAATTTTACATTATGAGCTATCTTAGATCTTTTCTAGAACAATCACTTGTTTCAAACCCTGGCTCCTCTACTTAATGGCCATGGAGCTTGAGGAATCTATTCCTTTCTGACACAATATTAATGTCCACCTCACAGTATGTGGCAAGAAATAAATAAGATAATGCATAAAGTAATTAGTACCATGAACACATTCACTATATTTTACTTCACCATCATATTAATAGTTATTATTAAGAAAGCTATAAATGAGTATATATATGTAAGTATATATATATATATATATATATATATATATATTACTTGTGAGCTCTGTCTGAGCAAGTTAAGAACAACAACACAGAAAAAATAAGTCTTGAACAAGAATTTAAGAGGTAAACAGGAATTCTTCAAGATATAAGAAGTATTTCAGTAAAAAGAAAGAGTAAGAACAAATTCTCTGAAATTTGTTATGAAAATGTGAGCAACCTCAAGGAATTGTGTAATTTCCACAAGAATGCCCCGGATCCCTAAGCCACCTCAGGGAATTGTCAGGAGCTCCCTGTGGCAGTGACAGAAGGTGATAGCAGGAAGGGTTTCCTGCCTTTTTGGTGTTCCAAACCAAAGGTTAGTCCATCCATCTTCCAGCCTACCTGCTCTCAAGCTATGTGTGCATCAGAATCAACTAAAAGTCTAGCTTCCTTTTAATTTATTGTTTCATTGATTTTAAAATTTTTATTGGTGTATATTTGCAGTACATGAAATTTATACTTGGTGAGAGGGTACACGTACACAACACATCTTGGTTTTTTGTAGTTGTTGTTTAGCACTTCCTCTTCCCTCTCCCTCCCTTTTTTTCTCTAATTGCTCTTCCCCATTTTCATTCTTACTGACATTACTAATCTTACATTCAATGAGATTATCAGGTACCTTTATATAGTATATCCTTCTTCTCCTTATTTCCACTTCCCCTCTATTTCCTCGCTTGCCCTTGGTCTAGCTTTTAAAATACAGAGTGCTAGGCCCTGACCTCAGTGAGTCAAATCCATTACATCTGAAAAATCTGCTCCTTTATGTTTGTTCAGGAATTTTGATGAAGCTTTAGCTTCTGCTTGGAAAAATCCTACACCACACCCTCATGTTCCAGCTGCAGCCATACAATTAAGTATGCTCATGGATGTACCCCCTGCCACACATACACACAATCTTTCTTCCCCCCAAGCTTATCCCCAGTACCAATGGGTCCAAGACCAGCCAAGAATTTTCTGATATTTTTTTCTCATTCTGTTTCCATCTCCCAATTCTGCTCCTCCTCAACCCTTGATCCGGCCAGAGAAATATAGAATCATGACACCTAGTTTGAATACAAATATTATTTTGATTGTATGGTTCTTGTTAGTGCAAGTACTTGGGCAAGCTGTCCATGTAAATACCAGGGTGAAGTTGGTACTTGAAATTTCTAAGAAGAGGTGGGATAGTTGGATGTGGTGCCAACAAAGAAGTGGCTCATTCCCTACTGCGAACCCATCTGACCTTTTCTCCATCTCTTTGCAGAGAGTTGTCTGCACTGCTGGTCTCAAGTGGTACCCTCTTCCTGCTCTGATTCACTGTGTCAAAGGCTGTGAGGTGAGTTACAGGAAACACTCCTCAGCTTTAAGTCATTCTAATGCTGTTATTTTTCAGTGATGGAAGTGAAGCAAAGAAGAAAAGAAAAAAATTTTAAATGTACTCATTAGGTAACAGAATTGGGATTCCAAACTAATCTTTCCTGTCTCTAAAACTGGTGGCCTGTATAATATTGGATCTGTAAGAAAGGAAAAGAAAGAGGCCACATTGATTTAGCAAGCATGATATGGCAAGAATTTAACCATCATTATCTTAAACAACAGAGCCATCTGAGACTTTTTTTAAAATTTCCATTTTACCCATGATCGTGGTTTGCACATCGGCTTTTTCTGACCCATATCTAAGTTACTCATTTATTCTTCAACCCTGGAAGTAATATGGATGTCTTAAACTCAACCACTGAGCCAAAGGGGAAGCTCCTTTCTGGCCCCAGATCTCCAATTTTACAGTTGAGACATTCTTTGGACTCAGAATCCTGGTGATCTGGTTCTGTGTATCATTAATAAGGTGTTAAGGGTGGTGCAGGTTCTCAAGACACAGCTGAGTTCTCAGGGGAGGCTGTTACTTAGAACTCAGGCCTTTCTGTGTACCACTATGGCTCAGTGGCTTTTAGGTAGTGAAAAGGAAGCTCAAAAATTCTTTTCAGATGGATGTCAACTCTTTGTAATTTCTCTCCCACTCTCAACAAAGCCTATTGAGGAAAATGAAGGTAAAAGGGACCAAATCAGACCCTAAAAAATGATGTATACTGGATGAAACTTTAGGATATTAGAGCCACAAGGGCTCCTTTAGATCATCTAAGCCTAATCTTTTATTTTGAAGATGGGAGACAGCCATCCAGACAATCCAGTTCTAGAACTGGATAGAATGCCAAAGCTGGGAAAGATTTTAATATGCTGTAGTTCTATTTGATTGCTGTGGAGATTGGAAAATGAGGGCCAGAGAAGAGCTGGTCTAAATTTGTGAAGCAGGATGCCTACAGGATGGAACCATAGGCCCAGGTCTCCTGACTTCTAGTCTGCTGCTTTTTGCTCCTGTGCTAGTTTATCTCCTGCCTAGGTGCTATCCCCTGACTTGTACCACACAGTCTCTGAGCCAATTTTTTTTTTTTTTTTTTTTATGTGCATTGGTTAGGGATCCCGTGTGGCATCTTCTCAGGGAATATTTCAGTCTAGGAACTTGCATTCTTCTAAGCTTCAACCAATAGTGACAAGGCTAAGGCCTTGTGGTTGTTGCTTTCTTCCACTGCCTTTGATCAATCTAGCATTTTGGGGAAAGGCAGCTTGAGTTACCTGGGCCCTCATTCTGCTGAATTGGCAGTCTGGGCAACCTGGGTGACAGCAGAATTTGATCTTTCCTTTGACTCAGCAGTGAGGCCAAAAGACCCTCACCTGTCATGCTGCAAGCCCTGACAGTGATACTTATCATCTCTGCCCTTGGAGGGATCCCTCATCTTCTCCTTCCTCCTTTAGCTTAGAGCTGAAAGTTTGCATCTTATTTAGAGCTGAAAGTGTGCTTAGAATAAGAACAAATTCTAAGACCAGAGAGGATCCAGTCATTGCTCAAGAACCTAGATGTGTGGGGAGCTCCCTCTGTTATAAATTTTGTCCAAAGTGACTGTTTGCTAACTTATTCATCAAAGCTTCACTGAGTTGCTATTAAACGCCAGTCACTATTCTAAGTTCTGAGAATTCATTTGTTTTATTAAGGTGAAATAATAACTGTGCTCTTTTGGAGTCATTGAGTCATCTGTGATTTTTTTTTATTGTTGTTCTTCAGTCCTTCCTTCACCCATTCATTCTTTTCTGCCCATCTTTTCACTGAGTAAATATTGACTGCATATGTAAAGCTTTGCTCAAATTGCCAGAGGTTTTCCTAGAAAATCTAGGATAGATTGGCACATGGATGGCACATGTTCCCTGTCTAAGAAATGTAAAGTATCATAAAGAAGTAATTTAAAAAAGAAGTATAAATTAGTGTACCGGCACTATAACCAAAGCATTGTACAAAAAGCTGTAGAAGCACTGAGCATCTTTGGACTCTTATAGAAGGTATTTTAAAGAGGCAATCTTTGAGCTAAATCTCAAAGGGTGAATTGCTCATCTTTTCAATATAACTAGCAACAGAGAAATACCAGACAGGAGAGAAATTTCTAAACAGCAGAGCTGTATTTGTGCTGCTTCCCATCTCCGGAAGTACCCCCTACTAATGAACTGCTATTCATCTTTATGATCTCATCTGAAATGTCATGTCCTCAGGGACCCTTCGTCAGAGCTCCCTGACTGGATCAAATGCTGTCCTCTAACAGCATCATGTATTCTCTGTCCTTGCTCTTATCAGAGCAGAAACTGGCCAATTAGATGTGTGACTGTTTGCTTAAGGACTTTTTATTTTCTTAACATAGTGAAACACATAGTAGGCCATCAATGAATAGGATAGAGATGGATATGTAGATGGATGGACCATTATGGCTACAGAAAAAGGCATTAGTCAGAGTGGCTAGTAAGTGAGACTAGAGATTTTTTTCACAAGCAAAAAACAAAAAAAAAAAAAAAGAAGAAAATGAAAAGAACTCATTTTTTCTCTTCTTCCCTTTCTTCTTCAGCTGCTCCTTTGCCATGCTAGTTGCATTTGGTCCAAGGAAGAGACAATTGGTCTACTTCATCAGTTTGTTCACATACTACCATATGAGGAAGAGTACAAAGAAGTTAGCCCCCAGTCAACCTCCTCAGGAAAAGAGTAAAGGGACAGGCTTATCCTTTGTGTATGGCTTGTGCCCACTGTTTCAGTTTGAGTACAGTAGTATGTTCATCGTGGTAGTCACAGGGAAGAGTCACTCATCAACTCACAGACCTGTGCATGCACGCACACACGGCTGAACCCAGGACTTACCTATCCTGCAAAGATCAGTTTTAGATGCTAAAAATACAGTGATAAAATGGACCCTGGCTTGTTGAGTTGGGGCACAAAGACCAGGAAGGAGAAATTAGAGCAGAGATGCAATAGCCAGGGATGCTACATGGAGCTGAACTTCTTGTGAGCCAGGGAAAGATAAGTAATTGAACCGCAGGGAATCTGCTGGGATGCAATAGTCCCAGACAAATGATGGTATCTCCTTTCCCAAGAGTTACATCCAGGACATTAGAAATCTCAACTACACTCTAATCAGAAACATTGATAGGTGATTGGAAGACAAAGTAGGTAACTTGGAGACAAGAGTGAACACAGTACTGCTCATATTCTTAGGACCCCAGTCTTGCATCTGCTTTGAAGACATAAACATCACAGAATATGTTGTGCCCAATGCTGGGATGAGACACATATGTGGTAGGGGAGTCAAAGAAACTTGAAATTTCCTCTGAGACATGTCTTTGCTCAGATCTGTAATAATTCCCTCTATTATTTTTTCTTCATCTCTGAGCATTACAAAGTTGCAGGAACACAGAAGAAAAAAATCATTATAAACTGGAATATCCTACAACAGTGATGTGCGAGTGGAAAAAAATCCCATAAGCCCAAATTATTCTACATCAGTATTCTTTGTTTGCCAATGTGATTTTGACCAAGCCTGCCTCTTACTCTGAGTCTCAGAGTTTTCATCTGTAAAGTGAGAATATTAATGCCTATCTCCAGTATTGTTTGGAGAAAAAGTAAACAAACATGTAATTCATGTGACCATGAATCCATCTGCATTCTTCTGTTAGAGAAGCCACTGTTATTATTCACAGATTATTGAGCCTAATTCTAAAAAAATTCTCATATTTTATGTTAGGCAGTTTACATTTCACTTCCATATTTATTTGTCTATATTTTGTTATTAATTATGTGTTTTAATTACTCATTGCCAGACAAAGTGAAGGAAGTGGGCTCAAATTTCCTAATCATTTCTACAAGTAAAGCAAACCTTCCATTTCAGGAAGATGCAAGTGGTCTCTCCTACGGCTTTGCACCCTTCAGCATCCAAGAGTATTTTTCTGAGCACAGCAATACCCCAATTGGGAACAATGTGGCTGATAAAAGTGTTTAATAGTAAAATAGTAAAATCATAACTGACCCAAAAGTGTCTGGGATTTGAAGCCAGATGGTTGACTGTAGAGGTCTGGAAGCTGATGAGGCTGCTACAGAACCATGAAAGCCTTGATGAAGCATGGAGGACAGGTTCCATTCACTCTAGAATGTGATGCAATCTTATTTCCTTTCTCCTTTACAGCCCTTTATGGGAGACAATTACTGTGATGCCATCAACAATCGAGCCTTCTGCAACTATGATGGTGGGGATTGCTGCACTTCCACGGTGAAAACCAAAAAGGTAGGCCAGTGTGAGCCGCTTGTAGGTGCCTCTGCCCGCCTCTTAGGTGTGCTGGAGCCATGGTCACTCCCGCATGCTGGACAACCTATTGTCCTGGTTGTGTTAGTGCTGCCTACAAGCTTTGTTTCGTATTATGTTTCAATCCTTTATTTGCTAGTTGAGCTAATATCATGGGCTGGGTCCTGGGATGTCCTTGTTGATGTGGTCACTAAAGCTTCCAAATATGGAAGCAGATTAAAAAGAGGTGCATGGGGAGAAAGCACTTTTAAAAGGGAGAACCTAGTGCTGTGAGGGTCCGGGTAAGGCATCAGAGAAGGACTTAAGAGCCACTGGCAATGAAAAATTAAGGGATTGGGGGAAGAGGCAATGAAGCAGCCAGGAAAAAAAGTGTTTGGGGCAGAATACTAGCATGTAAAGTCATAGAACATGCATTTAGGGAATATGGCTGAGGTATAGGAGGAGAGAGAAAGTAGGGCATTTCCAGCCAAAACACCACCTATGGCCTTTGGGCATTTTTTCTTCTATTTTATTTTTCCATCTGTAGGATTGGAAGCACAGGGAGAAGGGGTTAGTTGTGATTTTCTTGCTTTGGCCTTAGGATGCACAAAAGAGTGACTTAGCTGTTTGTAGTAAATCCAGAACACTGGAGTGGGGTGCTTGTCAATCATTCATAGGGGAAAAAGGCCACCTCCATTTTCCTCCTCAGTGGGGCTAGGAACTAAATCTGGGGCACACGTCAAGTGCTGAGAAAGTGGTGGAAAATCCAAGTTGAGAAGAGTTTTGTGATAGAGTTAATCAGAAGCTTTTTCTATGTTTATATTTACCTGCTATAACTAAGATGATTTGTTCTAATATCTCATATTCAAGAATGAGGAACTGCATTTGTGAGATAAGAAAAGAAAAGACATAGTCATGGCCAAGGAACTCTCTGTGATGATCTGACCATTCTGCTCATTTTATTCATGGGACGTGGAATCTCCTAGCGGGGAGTCACTTGTGCTAGTGGCACAGTGGCGAATGCAGAGCATGGTTTTTGGTCTAGTTCAAGTCCCTTGATCTTGGATAGCCTAAACAGAGTTGGTTCAAGAAAGATGTTCTGCCCCTGGAGTGCAGGGACAAATAGTGACACACTCAAGCTGGACAACTGTTACTGGTCCACACTCAAGTGCAGACGCCCAGGCTCTCTGCAGTCAGTCAGTCCTCTGTAGATGATACTTTCAAGCACCCCCTCCTCTTTTTCAGTTTTGGTTTTCAAGGATTATTTTTTTGTAAAATGTTTAAGGCATACATTTTCCTGCTGAAGCATAAGATAATAAAATTCATATTGTATTAATAAATTGTTCTTTTTTTCTAATTATGAAACAACGTATATTATATTCTTAGAAAATTCCAAAGAGAGGAGACCAAAATAGTTCACTGTTCTATTAGAGTCCAAAGATAAATTCTGCTTTTTTGCGGGGGGGGGGGATATTTTTTTCTGCATATTTTGCTTAGTGTGAAGACATAGATCTTGTCTGGGATCTTTATCTCTTTGGTTTTGTTTACTTAGCACAAGAAATATTATATGTAAGAACTATATAATATTATGGCAAAATTCTCAGCTGTATTTTTGCTGTATTTCTATTTATTAAATGATTGCAATATGTAATAATGTTGGTATCCATTTGCTTTTTTGTTTTAACTTTTGAGTTATTTCAGTTTCTTAAATTATACCTAATGGTGCTCATGAAATTTTGGCACATAAATCTTTTACAGCCATAATTATTCCTGTATAATTGATTCTTAAAACTGAAATGACCTAAGTGGCATAAACATTTTAGGGTTCTTAATGCCTGTTTCCAATGAATATATCATATAATAATGTCAATTTCACTTCATTGGAGTAGGCTGTTTTGAAAATAAATGGAAAGTAAAGTTTGTGTTTTAAATAGAAGTTTCTGTAGAATTATGAGCTTGTCTTATACCACCAGTTGGACAAAGTACAGCTCTGATTAACATAATTTTCCTGCCTACAGTAACTTATGTAATAAAAGCTGTAAGCACTTGAGGAGGACGGTGTTGTCCTTAAATGTGTCACTCTTTTTACAGAGTGCATGGCAGGGAAATGAAGTCATAAGGCCAAGGCTCAGGTGCAGATCTTAGATTATTATAGAAACTGGTTCCATTGCATATAGAACACCAATCATCATTTTGACCCTGGTCCTGAATGGGGCTCAGTTGTATTACTTACAGACTCCAATGCCAGAGTTAAGTCCTACCCGACCCCCATGACTGCTTCTTTGCTTTCTGATTGTGTTTCTTTTCTCTCTTTTTTTCTTGTCCACTCATATTATCAATGAAGTTTGAGTTTGTTATATAGAAGGTTATTATCTTCCACTTCCTGTCATTGTTCTTCGTGTTAGCTATGGTACCAGAATGCAGATGACTAGATGTCCTTCCTTTGGTGAGATGAATGTCCCCTGGGCATCTCTGTTTTCCCAGTGCTGGGCCAAGCTGTACATGTGTGGTGAGCTCAGACAGCTACAGCTCCTGCTGTGTGAGATTTGTCATCTGTTAGGGATCCTGATGTTCGTGGTGAGCTTTGCAACTATCCATTCAGTCACCTTTGCAGGAAAGGTGGTGAAGAGATCCAGGACTTTGGGGAACAGTGTACTGATCAGAGGAAGTGCCCCTATCCAGAGGGAGTGACATGAACACTGAGACCTGAAGGAGCAGGCAATTCCCTGTTAAAGATACACATGGTTGGGGCAGAAGTAGGCAGCATGTGAAGTCAGGATTGGACAGACTTACAGACTCTCCGTGCCAGGGATGATTTTGGCATAGTTGCTTCTGTTACCCACAGGTGTTTGTATATTTTCAAATTTGAATTCCTGGAAGTCTAACTGTTGGAGAAAAGAGATGTCTCAAATGAAAACCACACTCCATACAATTTAAATTTCCCAGCGCAACTTCTAAGTAAACTGCAAACCGTAAAATCTTTGCTCTAGGTACTCATTGCAGCAGACTGGTTTATAGCAAAAGACAGGCAGGGAAAAGTGAACTAACACCTGTGCAGGCTCTCTTTCAGACACCAGGCCTCTTCTATCTCCTTGAATCCCCATGTCAACTCTGACAGGTTAATATTCTCTCATGTTGCCAATGAACGATTGTGGGCTAAGAGCACTTTCAAGACTTGCTCAAGGTCATGTGGGTACTGAATAGTAAAACCAATTTGAATCTAGATATGTCAGACCTATAAGTCCTGCTAAGTCTTGCCCTATGCAGGGCTGAGTCTCAGAAGAGGAAAAATACCTATGAATAGGGCTTTGTCCTTGGTATAGCCCTCCAGAGTTA
Organism: Cavia porcellus; assembly: GCF_034190915.1. Classification (NCBI taxonomy): domain Eukaryota; kingdom Metazoa; phylum Chordata; class Mammalia; order Rodentia; family Caviidae; genus Cavia; species Cavia porcellus. The sequence goes on along the minus strand of NW_026947484.1, from coordinate 171,753,051 downwards.
CCTGGAGAAATTTCATTGTGAGCCCAACCTGGAAAGTTGGATGTGGAATTCTCTGCCTCTTGATTCTCATGGCAAAGAGAAGACCAGCTTTTCGGGTAGCAAAGATTTAGTAATGATAAAGGAGACTCCAACCTTGCCAGTCGCCCCTGATTTCCTAAGAAGCCCACACAAGAGATACCCACATTGGTCACAGTACAAAAGAAAGTTCTAGTTTCAGTGTCCAGTTTCCACAGTAAGAAGCCTGTTAGGAGAATTTTCCCCTGAGAGAAGTTTTCTTTTTCTCAGTCCCCTGACCATAACTGTTGGACCTATTAATTCCCATTTTTTCCTTTGCCTCAGTTCCATCTCATTGGAAATTCTCTACCTCTGAGCCTGGCACTCAGAAACACATCCAAAAGGGAGATAAGCTTCAATCACACTACTGCACTCTAAGAAGTCCATTAATTGACTACTTACCATGAGGCTATGGAATCTCTGTGTGTACTGTCTCATTTAGACTTCAGTAAAATCTAATGAGCTAGAAAATTGAGGTTCAGAGAGGTGAAATCATTTGTATAAAGTGATAGCTGTGGGTATGGGTTAGGATTTCCTAACACCAAGCAATCATAATAGCTGTGTTTATTGAGAACTTACACTTTGCCAAGCATAGTGTTAACTGCTTTTACATATCATTTTATCTCATCAGCACAATAGCTCTGTTGTAGGGAATGGCTTTTTATCTGTATTTTACAGATGATAAAACTCGCTAAGGGTTAAGTCCACTCAGCTAGTACACAGTGGAGCTGAGATGCAAATCTAGAGAATTAAGCCACAAAGCATTAGCCTCCAACCTCTTTGAAAGTCTTGTTGTAATAGGGTTATGTCTTGCCCAAAAATCTTGCCCTTCTAGGAGATGAGCTTCTTGCTTCGTAGACCTCCTGGAATTGAGTTATTGGTATGAACTGCAGGCCAAGGTTAAGCTCTCAGCACCTTTTCCCAGACTTGCTTCTTGCCAGCTCTCCGCCTAAGCCTATTCCTGGTCCCCAGGGCGGGGACCTCCCAGTTCCTTGGCCCAGCACAATGTCTGTCTGCTGCCTCTATTCTTCCTTCACTGTTCATCTTTACAGACACCAGCTGTTCCCCACATCTACTTGCAGAGTGACCTGGACCTAGCTGGCAGACAGGAGGAAGACAGTCAGGAAATTCTGTCTGCCAAGGTTGTCTAACTTTCTACTCAGACACCTGCCTATAGCGTGAAACAGACAGGAAGGGGCACGACTCAAGGTTTGTAGGATGTCAATTTATTATTTCCTTGTTGGAGCCTTAAGCAGTCTCAAATTCAGAGCAGATTTACAGGATGGTTATTCCAGTGATTTTTTTGCATAGCAACAACAACAAAAAAAATCAATGTGTTATAGGACTCATTCTAAGTAATTATGTGTCAGAGTTGTGAGGGAGGAAGAGCAAATGTCTCCATGTTCAACATACCATAGGCTTCTAAGGTGTGGTGATTTGGCACAGTGTTTATGGTCATATTTCAGGTGGCTTCTGTAAGACTGATTCTAGAAGATGCCCAAGGGTTGGGGTATAGTCCTGGGTCTGTGACTGTGGACAGACCAAACTTCTATCTCTTGACATATGGATTAAATTCATGTTTTAAGGACATGGCTTCTTGAGTAAAGTGGTCAATGAGAAGGAACTTGAAAGCCAATTAGGACTGAAATTTTGGAGACAGGAGATAATTCAACAAAGAAGACCAGAACAGAATAGCTGATCCAGTTCATGACACTAAGTGTAGAGCTGTCACATTTACTTGGAAATGTTTCCTACATGAGAACATAACTTATGAAGGAGGGTATCATACCCAGTATGTAGTTCATTGTTCTAAGGAGACTGGTGATTCTATCAGATATGGAAAGATAACCAAAACCATTGGGTGGAGAAAAGCTTTCACAGCCAAGTAGGACACAGGTCACACTGATAAAGGACTAGAGTTGGAGCCCTACATTGCTGAGTATTGTTGAACTAGGAGCCAGAATAATTTTTCTAAATCCTTCTAAACTGAGGTCATGTTAGGTACAGAACCACGTAGTGTTTCTCCACTCTACCCAGAGAGAAAAAACAATGGCCTGCCATTCCTTACTCTACTACCCATGACCTTTCTGTCTTCATCCCCATCACCTGTGGTATCCTTTGCCCAACTCCAACCCTGGACTCCTTCTTCTATTTGATCTGGGAGGCATCCTTCCATGTTACCATCATTGGCTAACCCTTGGGCTGAGAATAGTCTTCCCCATTCATCTTCATGATTCCTCCCTCATCTCTTCCAAGTATTCACCCAAGGGTCATGCTCTTGATGAGCACAGCCCAGTCCATGTGTGTCATATCACTGCTCACTCACACTCAATCATCATGGCTTACACTTTTTGTCTTCCTTCCATAACACATATCACAGTGAATGATATAGTGATAGTGTTGATTTAGAGATAATGTTGATGATCATAACTTTTAAGATAGAAAAGTTTGCTTCTTTCATAGGACAGACATAAAGTCTATTTACTTGTTATTATTAGACAACTTCCACCCTTTCTTTATGTCAGGATGAAAATTTCATGAAGGAAGAAAATATACCTCTTTGTTCATTGATGTCTTCCAAGTTCCAATATACTTCACTATTTTCTCTTCCCATAGCCAGTGTTCAATACCTACTCAAATCTTTGTTGATAAGAAGTGAAGATAGTTCCTGATAAATGATCCATCCTATGAAAGGCTGTGAGCAAGGTGGACTGGCCCCAGCCATGCTGAATTCATGACTTGTGGAAGAGTGGCTAGACATGTTGAGTGCAGAATTAATGGAGATACAGCACATGAGCTTCCTAGTGAGGGCTACATCACAGCAGAGATACAACATGTTATTAAGGTCTTAACCTGGGTTAACAGCAGGGGAGGAGTAAAGAAAGACGTGAGAAGAAGAGCATCTCTGGGAGAAAGGTTTGTTTCTGCCAGGGGCCAACTATCCGGGAGAGTATTAAGGAAATTATAATTTCCTGAGAAAGGCAAGAGTAGAGTACACAGAAATAAGTAAGAGACAAGCCAAGATGGGCAAGCAAAGCAATTATAGGTTATGCCAGGCAGTTTGAACCTTTGCCGAAAGTCAGTGTGTATATTCAGATATGCTTCTCAGCAGTGACCAATGTAGGGAATTCTTGAAGTCTTCCCAGCAGAGGGAGTAAATATGTTTAACTTGGAGATTTAGTAAGAGACAACAGGCAGATGGCTAAGCAGACTGCTCTAACTCTTCCATGACCACTATCATCAGAATTGTTATGACTCTTTTCTATTTAGAGTGTTGCTGTAGCATTTTTCATTTAAATAAAGGTAACATTAATTTTTAGCTTGGTCATATGAAGGAACTCAGCCCATCTGCCCCCCAAAGTTTTCACATTGTCATCATATTGTCAGTATCATTATTTCCATTAAGTGCTCATCACCAACAATTCCATCACCATAACTTCAGGGCCTCTGCAACCACCACCACCATCATCATCATCACTTACTGATCAGCTATTTTATAGCACATATTGTGATAAGTGCTATTCTTAAATTCTATACTTTATCAAAATAATTCTACATGACAGGATTGCTATTATCTCCGCTTTACAGATAAACTGAAGCACACTGGTGTGAGAATATATACTAAGTCAACAACAGGGAAGAAACTCCAACCCAAATCTCTTCATGTAATACAGAGCTTCTCTCCACTTTTCCCACGTGTTCCCATGTGTATCCTCCATTTATCCACACTATTACTTTGCTCACCTTTAAACATGCCACTGTATTTATTAATTGTGCTGTGTTCTATGGAGGCACTATATTCCTAACTCCATAAAGCTTACAAAGGATTCTTAATACTTCACACCAGGCCTTTATCTACCTGACCTCATTGCTCCTCTCCATGTACACTATGGAACTGTTGAGACTCAAGCAGATAAAGAAATTCACCCAAGGTACCATAGCTAGAAGGTGGCAGAACCAAAGCTTTCTGACTATCAGCATAGGATGCTCTATTTTTCCACCATGTACAATCTGTTCTCTGCCTGTTACCTTGCAGGTGAGTTTGAGTCAGAATCCAGGCTCTGCCTGTCTCCTACCCCTGTATGAGACCTACAGCCAGAGCCTTGTTTTGCATTTGGCTAAGCTGCATTCCTGAGCCATTCACATACAGATGTTGGCCTGGGAAATTCATGCAGAGGAAGAAACCCCTGTGCCTTAGGACCATCTCTAGCCCAGAGAACAAAGCAAGACAGAATGCTGGTCTTGAGTCATTGAGTTAGGCTGGTTAATAAAGGATGCATTGGGTGTCCAAGCCATTTATGTGACAACTCTGCCACTTCGTGCTGGAAATTTCCAAATAAAACATGGTAGTTGAGAAGTTCAAGCTGAGGGAGGCAGATTTTCACGGGCAGTCACCTGTAGGAAAAATGGGAAGCTGCTTATAGTGTCAGGGCTCTGATTTTATCAGCATATAATTCTTCTCCCTATACTTCAGTTTCTTCCTCTGTGAAGAGAGGACCCTGACTGTTGCTCTTCCTGATTGCTGGGTAAGGGTACTAAGGCATAGTCACAAACATGGATGTAGATGTCAGGCCACCTGCCAGCCAGCGATTTACCTCTTTGCAACTTAGTTTCCTCTAAGATGTAAGTAGGGATAATAAAAATAGCTGCCTTACTAGGGTTTCTGTGGAAGACTGAATGAGATAAATCAATGAGTTTACCTCAATGCCAGGCACTTCATAAGACTGCTGGCTATTAAGAAGAAAGAAACAGCAGGCAGCCCTTCCAGATTTGAAGAAAATGCCTTCTTTTTTATGCTGTCTTACTTGCTGAAAGTTCTCAGTGTTGGGAATGGAGTTTAGTATTCTGTGCCATCAACTTACTACTGGCACTGATGTTTGTGGCAAATCAGTTTTGTTTTAAACTTCCTGAAGCCTCATTTTTCTTATCTGTAAGGTGGGTAGCAGTTAATAATAGCTTCCCAGAGTTGAACAGACTCAATGAGCTAGCATGTGCAAATCATCGGGCACCTGGCAGGTCTTTGAGAATTGCTAGTGTATATGATAGGATTCACTGCTTGAGGCTACATAAACAGGCTTCCCCCAGGTTCTCCCAGGTCAAAGTTCAGGATGGCTGGGACTCTCCACTGGCTTCTCCTATCTTTAAACACTTGATCCACAAGGAATCTTGTGACACAAGTAGGCAAGCTCCAAAAGCCAGGTCATAAACAGAGAAGGGAACAAAGCCCTGTGCATCTCCTTTACATTGGATACTCTGAGAACTGGTTTGGAGGTTAGATAATTTCATTGACTGCACACCAGAGGACTGTGAGGGTCTTTGAGAGACCTCTGACTTGTAGGTAGAGACACTTAGGTCTGTAGGTTGCCAGGAACTTGCTGATCATATAGTTCTTGAGCCAAGCCTACAGCTGAATTCCAAACTCATAGCAAGCTGCATTTACAAGTTTATAGTAGAGAAAAGGAGAGTCTGGCTAAACCTCTTTAGACCAAACCTTCTAGACTTCATCATGTATACTTTGGTTTTCTTCTTTTAGTTTCCATACTGTCTTTCTGTTAAATTTTAAAACTTCCTGAGTTGACTTTGAAAAGGATGTGAATGGCTACAATAGAATGCTCAAATGAGCCTGACAAACTAATAATGTCTAAGATCCTGCTGGCCAGTGATTTTGGGAGAGGCTAATACAACCAGGAGGACAGAAAGAGAAACACAGAAAACAGAGCTGTGGGGGAATGACTGTATTTCTAGTTGCTTCCTGGCCAGACTTTTGCTTTCTCAGAGTGAGAAAAGATTTTCAGCCAGACAGAAAATTAGGAACTATGAAGATGAATTCTTATTATACTTACAGGGGAATAGAAGCCTAGATAGGGAAATAGCTTGTACCCAGCAAGTTATTGCAACAGAGGCTCTCTGACTTGGACAGCACTCTTTCTGCATGTTTATGCATTGATTTGTCCATCCATTGGTGGATTCACTGACTGCTATTACATAGTAAATATAGGACTTCAATGCCTCAGCCTAGTCTGAGCTGGCCTACAAGTGAAGAAGTAATACAGTACAAGAAGTATAAAAATAGGTGGTGATGTAGCATGAAGTTGATGGTGCCATCTTTAGCCAGGTCAATTAAGGAGGAGGTGATTTTTGAGATAAGATCTGAGGAATGAGATTTTTGAGATATCTGAAGAATTGAGAGAGAGCAGTCAAGGCCAAAGAAACATGCATGGCTAAATATTTAAAGGTAAGAAAACATTTGGAGTACTTTCAAAACCTACAAATAAATAAGCCACTGAAGGAAAAATAGAAACAGGTGAGGTCTGAGGATGGTGCAATGCCTTGAATCTGTAGTAGAGACTTTGACTCTTTTTCTAAGTGAAAGAATTCATTCAGTATCTACCTGTGTGATATGCCAATGTCAAATTGTCCCTAATGAGTCTTGGACTCAATGGGAAAGTATCAGACAGTTATAGAAAAAGCATTGAGAGGTAACTGTACCATTCTAATAAGAGAATGTGAGCAAGGGCAGAAGAAGAATGTGGACAATGGAATGGGTGGCTTGAGGGTAAAGAGGGATCCATGTGTGGGAGGCAGGAGAGAGAGGACAATAGGCAAGGAAGGTGGTGAAATGTGAGTCAGCAAGGAATTTGATTCAGCACATACATATTCAGTATTGGGCATCTCCTATATGTAGGCAAGTTTCTTCTTGTTAGATCTTCACAACCATGAAGCATGATATTTTTTTAAAAAATCTTCCTGTTATGGGTATAAAAAACTAAGGGCCATCATAGTGAAGGAATTTTTCCAAAATTTTTCAAGTGAATCCCAGTGGTTGCTTTTCAGCTGCCAAGATGGTACTATGCACAGGCTAGCACCATTGTTAAATTTGGCTCTGCCCTCAGTTTCCTTACTTGAACCTAGAGGGTTATCTCTGTTTGTCTTTTTCAACTCTAATATTCTACTTCTCTTGAAAATGAAAAGGTTGTGAAAAAGTATTTCTAGCTGTTGTAAAATGAATACTGTAGATCAGTGATGAATCAATGGCATATCTGTCTCAGCTTGCTGTTATCATCATAAGCTCTAAAAGGTTTTCCATCACCACTTTAGATTCCAGATGAAATAGTCTAGATTTATTTCACAAAACTGCAGAGTATGGGAAGTAAGTGTTCTGAGTGGGAAACAAAGAGAAAGGCCAAGGACCTGTAAGCAAAAAGAGGAGTATTTCATGGAAAAAGATGCAGAATTGGATTAGCACAGTATCAAGCACCTCTTAATTTAAACTGCAAAAAGAAACAAAAAGATGTCTTTGTTAGCTAAGTAGCAAGAAATGGGGAGGGGGAGAGCTTCAAATTTACACTCATTCTATAGCTTAGGCTTTCAAAAACAAGACTGAATAACACTGACCTAGCCCTGTCCTCTTAGCCACAGAACTGGTAGAAGGATAGATGAGATTGAGAGGGAAGAGGGTTGTGTGTATAGCACTTAGTTTAAGTCAAGCACAGCACTACGTGTTTTTCATGAGCGTTTTTACTCAGCCCTCATCTTGGCATTAGGGGGTACTGGGATATTCTTTCATTATTCCTGTTTAATAAATGAGTTCCCTGAAGCTCAGAGAATTGGCTCGTGGCACCAGTTATACCTCAAGGAGGTGAGAGAATTAGGGTTTATACATAAATCTCCCTGATGTTTGGTCCCGCATTTTAAAATGTTATAAAATTTTAGGGTGGAGAAAGAGGTTGGAAGCTGGACTGCAGAAAAGTGTAGCAGAGAAGCAGCAGAGGAGAAAGGCAGAGGGACAAAGAAATAGAGGAAAAATAACTAGATACAGCAAAGGAGTCCGCAAGTCCATGAGAGCAAGGGAACCAAGATGCTCTTGGAGCTGTGAGAGCACTTGGAGACCCTGCCCAGGCAGGAGGCAAATGAGGTCATTAGATCCATCTGCGCAGATGGGGACCCTCTGGGGAAAGTTATAAGCAAATGTCATGATGCAATGAGGTGAAATCGACTTGCGTTGGTTCAGGCTGGGACTCCAGCAGGGACTGTTCTGCGCTCTTTGGAAAGATGGATCATGCGCTGAATAGGGAAGACACTCATTCTGCTGGGCTCTTCTATCAGTTTGTAGACCAGCCCAAGGTCACAGAGCACAGGAAGGTATGCACTGGGGACTCAAAACAGTATCAAGACATAAGATCTCTCACTTTTTCTCATGTTAGTCTGCTTCTGAGGTTCTTCAAACAAATTTTGGTTGAAAACTTGCATGTGAGATAGTCTTTACTCAGGATTTCTAATTTCACAGAAGGTGGTCTAAGATTCCTTGAGTCATACTTTTTTTTACCATTTCCTCCTCAAACCCATGCCACCAATAAATGCTGTTATGACTTCTTAAAATACACTTTCACATCTTTTATTTTACTTGATCATCACAGTAGTCCTAAATGTTAAATATTCCATGCACAGTTAGCCAGTTTGAGTTTATAATTTTTGAAGTTATAATTACTCACTATGACTCTACATAGGCTTTATGGTTTATAGTGTAAGGTGGGCCTTACTATACTAGTTCTACACATGGGAACCTGAGGCTCAGGAAGAAGTAGCTTGTCTTACTTTAAGTATCAGATATGATACTTACTACTTTGGACAAATGCCCTCTGTCCCTTTCTCAGCCATCAACAAAAGACATTCCTGTAGAACTCTTCTTACTGAGTTGTAAAAAAAGACTTTTCTTGCCTAAAAGTGTTCAGCATACTGCCTGACATATAGCAATTTCACAATTGCACTGCAGTTCTATTGACAAAAGTTATCACAGTACTAGAAAGAACCATGAGTTGAACTTGGATCTTCTGCACCTCAAAATTGTGTGATTGTTCCTGCATTGCCTCTCTAACAATCATTGCTTTCAACTAAAACAAAGGTTCACTCCTTTTATTTTTCCTTCTTCAGGTCACCCCTTTCCCTATGTCTTGTGACCTACAAGGTGACTGTGCTTGTCGGGACCCTGAGGCCCAAGAACACAGCCAGAAAGACCTCCGGGGATACAGCCATGGATAAGGAAGGACAAGGAGTTGTCAAAGAATTCCCAACACCAGGACCTGCATCCCTTTGGTATTGATTTCACAGTCTGCTGCTCAATGGAATGGCCTCTCCACACCAGGGATCCTTAGCACCCAACCGGTCTGCCTTTAATTTCACCCAGGAAGGACTCACCGTAGGGAGAATGAACCAAATCTCATCATGCTGGATGATGGAATGGAATCCCATCCCAAAGTCTAAGATGGATTGCATAGACAGCATGTAGTCCTGGAGCCTCCTAAAATTCTAAAATTTGTTACACAACCACAGCAAAAACATGTTCTTCAGAGTATGCACATTTGTCGTTAGTACACATGCATGCATACACTTCCATACAGAAACATCTGTGTGAGGGCAGTTCTGGAGAAATAGTAGAGAGCGACTGGAACAAACTCAGTCCTTTCCCAAGTGCATACATAGCTAACACTATTCTAGGGAGGAATAGAGTTATAGAAACTGCTAACGCCAAATATTGAGATACCAAGATTGTTCATACCCTGAGGCTCAGAACATGTAGACCGTGCACAATTGTGTAGTCCTTTGGAGCTGGAAGTGAAATGGTCTGTGGTCACCAACCTTTAAGGGGACCAAGACCCAGGAAGAGGTAAAGATTCCAAGGTATGCAAAGTTTCCCAGTTCTGCTGCCACAGAGAATTTACCCCAACCCCAGGGTTCGAGGTCAAGCTGAAAATGACTTAGGACTGCAAAGTTAAGGTATTATACCAGCCCCCTGCTTGAGGCCTGAGGTCATAATATTCCTCTAGATCCCACCCATTCCCCAGATCTTGCCTTGGGACCACATTTGCTGCTACTTTTCCTGCTGCTCTGTCTTACACATTAAGTACCACAAGATGTCAGAACTAGGTTAGGAGAAACCCCACACAACCAAACAGTCTGCCTTAAAAGTGACCCACATTTTCCCACAGTTCCTCACTTCTGAAACCTTCTGCAAGAAAAAAACCCTCATGAGCCCACATGATGGGAAATAAAGTCTCCCATGAGTGGACTTCTCATCCTGGAAGGGAAGGAAGGGACCTCAAGTGCTGGAACCCTTTCTGAGAGTCTAGAGTGTCTAAGCCAGTGTTATTTCATAATCAGGTGGAACAGTGTTAAACTTCTGGGATGTTGGAGTCATCCAGAGACTGTTGGAACTGTCTGGACTCTTGGGTTATTATCCTTATTTTAGTCTTCTTAGTCCTCCAGGCCAGGGGAGGCTTTGGTTCTAAGAACCTCACTGTTGCTGTGCATAGATACAGTTCTGGAGTCATCTGGAGAATCATGTTGAATGTTATTAATGTGGATTGCATTCTCAAGGGCCATTGGAGGGATGCCTAAGATTTCACAGACCTGGTATCCAACATGAGCATCACATTTTCCAAATCATTTTTCTACCACAAGTACTCCTTGTACACCTGTGGCGGACAGCTCCTCCCTACTGGCCATGTTGAGCTTTCAACAGTTAAGAGGAATTTAATCAATTGCCCATGGAAGCTCTCATCTCTTTTAGGGCCTCATTTGCCTATTTCCAGTCAGAAACCTCCCCACTGCCTTTGGGTTCATATGGAAAGAGATTAATGCAGGGTGTGGTGGAGACAGTGGTTAAATTTGACATAGTTTCTGAAACCTAGATTTAGAAGTTAAGGACATGGGAGACTCTAAACTATGTCATTTAAAGATTACTGTAAGTCAAGTGTTCTCAAGTCCAGTGAAGACAACCAACAAAAGCAAAGTCTAGAATAGAAATGGAAAGTGCCAGGCATGTGTGTAGCTCCTCTTAATTCCTTATCTAAAGCAGGCATTGTTAATCCATCATGGCTTTTTCCTACTGGGACCAAAAATAACTTCAGAAGCTCTCTGATTTCATCACTCCCAACAGTAATTACCTGCTGATCAAGAGCATTTGAAAAGGCATCTACTGGCCATTTGTGGTCTGTTGTATTAAAAATACATCAAGGTGCTTTTTGCACAGGTGCCCACCTATAAGAACACAGTGCTTAGTGCTTAGTTTACATGGCTTTCCCCATCACAGCCTCTGAGAACGGAGATGGAGATTCCAGAATGGAGAGGCTGCCCATTGTGAAGGCTAGGTTCATACCCTGTATGATTCCTCTTATAAAATGAAATCACATTTATATGCAGAGCATTTATTTCTGTAATCACCTGAGTCAATCCTTAGCCAAAAAAAAAAAAAATAGGACTATTATGAGAAGGACTGAACGTATTTTGTGCCCATCTCTAGTGTCTTAGAGCTCTTGTCAACTCTTAAGGTCCAGCTCTTGCCATAGCAGAGCTTTTGGCCTTGTAGTGTCAGTTCAGAAGGTAACAAGCAGAGAAAGGAAACAGGATCAGCCCTCCAAATGACTCAGTTACATCCGTATGAAATATAAAGAGCTCAGGAGGCGGAAAGATGACATTACTGATGTCAGGATTGCAGAAACCACAGAATACCCTCACCAGCTCCCTTTAAACCAATCTTTAGCTAGTTTCTACTCTCACTACCACTGTTAACTATCCCTATGCTTTTCAGATGCACAAAAATTCCCAGAGGCTGACTTCCATTTTTATATGCCCAGTTTGAATTGAGCCCTTCTAAGTAAAGATCCTCCAGTCTTCTCCTTTGTATCATCCAAACTTGTCACTGACAAATTAATATTTGCCAAGAATATTACTTAAGTAAAACAGGCCACTTAATTGGGGGCCAGCCTTCATGGAAAAAGGTCAGCTCTATTCATGCAAAGCACTGATTCCCAGTTTCATATCCCTTGAGTCATCTGTTTAGGACAATGGAGTACTCACAGGGAGGCGGCTGTGAAGTACTCTGTGATGGCAGCTCAGGTGGCCTAAAACATTCGGGAGTTCTATGTCAGAAGAAACGCTACCCCATCAGCTCCATGAAAGAAAAGATGAAATGGACATATCTCTAAGCTCCATCCCAGGAAGCCTTTCCAAGGCTCGACTTTTACTGCCTGCTTAGAGTACTTGCATTGCACCCAGATTCTGTGCCAAAAACTTTTAAGGGAATACTGTACTTTAGAAATCAGTTTGAGTAGGTGAATTGGGGTGTAAAGGAAGGGAGAGAGTAATGGTCATCAACAGCAGGCCTTTGGAGACAGAGGGTATCAGCTGCTACTCTTGGCTTCAGCACATTGGGTCATTGCCTAGACAGTTCTCTTGGTCTTATTCCCACCTTGGCTGATGCTTAAGTGCTATTTGTTGAAAATAATTATTTGAGACAGTTTTCAGCTACCTCCCTTCCAGGTTTGATTTAACTTGGTTGTAACTGTCAATTTGTTATAGGTCTTACCTGTGTTTAAAAAAAAATAAAAGAGAAAAGAAAAAGAAAAAGAAAGAAAGAAAGAAAGAAAGAAAGAAAGAAAGAAAGAAAGAAAGAAAGAGAAAAAAAGAAAAGGAAAGGAAAGAAAAGGAAATCATAAGATCAAGTGAATCATTTAGAAGTTTTGTGTGGCTTTTTTTTTTTCCTCTGTTTTTCTGCAGCTACTTCAAATGAGAAAATAAATAGAAGACATTAATGGTGACAACGCTGTACAGATAGAAAATAATAGGAGACAATAAGATAAAAGGAAATTAAAATGCATGGCAAAAACTAAGACTATAAACCCATTTTTATGTTTCCTAAAGGAAATTGTTTATTCCACAGACTGAGTAGGTAGATACAGCATAAATATTTCCCTAGAAGACATAGAGTGGGATAATAATGCGGTCTGTTATTTTCTGTACATTGTGGTAGGTCCAGGAAATACGACATCTCCCCTCTTCCCATATGTTGTTGCTGCAGGGAGTGCATTTTGTTTATTTGTTTGGTGGCATTAGGGAGTAGGGAGGGCTCAATAATTGGTTTTACCAAGTGTTAAGGGGACATATTGTGTCGTTGTGCTTTTTAAGTTACCAGATGTTTATATTTGCCAGTATAGTACTTGGCTTTATAAAGAATGCACTCAGACCACACTGCACAGTCCAATTTTCCTAAAAAGCTGCTACATCACCAGACAGGTAATTCCGGTGTGTTCTGAGAAACAAAGCTAATCAACAACTATATATATATATATATATATATATATATATATATATATATATATAAAACCTAGACAGCAAATGAGTAAAATGCCTGTTTTCAGGTTTTGCCAAATTCATACCCAATGTTTTTCCTTTTTAAGAGACATGTATACTCAATAAGAGAAGAATTAGTCTTAGCACAAAGAACCTAGAAATTCTTGACTCCGGGCTGCAGTTTAGTCAGTGATTTTGAACAGGTCATCAAATTGCCTCTACATTTGCCTCAGTTTCTCTAGTTGCAAAGTGGGGATCCAACTACTTACCTACCTCACAGTGGGAGGGCAGAGGATTGTGAGGTCTGAGGATTTAAATGGCTATGGCAATCTGTGAGAGTCAAGGCTTACCAGAAGCCCGCAGGCTGCTTTCCAGGGACACACAGGCCTTGGGCGGAACATAGTGCCTGTCTGCTGTTCCAAGGCATCAAGCTGGAACTCCTGGATCACAGCCCACCTTAAGAGTGTGTGTTGGGTGATACTGAACTTTTTGGGTAAATTTTAATTTCTTCTCTTATCCTGACCTTTACCATTTCAATGATTTGATTAAAAGCCAATTACTTCCGACAGTATAAAAATCAGTTTCCTGTTGTTTATTCAAGACTTCCAGGCCATTTCCAATTTTCAGAGGGAAGGGATCTCTAATGTCTCTTCTTCATTGGACCCCTCCCTCTTCAGACTCATGCATCCACACTGAGTGTTCCATTCAAGGAAGATACGGCATTCTGTATAGAAATATCTCGGGGCTTCTTAAACTACACACCAGCAGTCAGTGAGGAGAATTTTGAACAATTACTGAGTTGCTTTCTTGGGTCTCTATAATCAATAACCTGTCTGCAGATATCTATCTATATAAAGATATTATATATAAATATAAATTTACATATATATGCACATGTATATATAGTTGTACATATATGTGTGTATATATATACTTAAATGTAATATTTACAAAATAAAACTGTGATCTCATCTAGAGAAAATGTATTCATATTACAAACTGCTCTTCCATATTTATGTATCATATTATACCTTTTTATTATTGTTATAATTATTATGGGTATTTCTAATTATTATGATATTGAAATCTGTTTGGCACCTTCTGGAACTTACCAAAAAAAAAAAAAAAAAAGCCTCTCTATTGAAGTGCTTAAAATCTATTCTCATGAGAATTCTACTGGCCTACTGTAAAAAAGAAAAAAAAAAAAAGAAAAAAAAAGGAAAATAAAAGACAGAAAGAAAACAATCTAAGCACCAAAAACTAAACACAATTCCAATCTTTTTTCTGTACCTCACGCGCATAAATTTGCTGCTCCTATTTTGGGTTTTATTTTTCCTGTTTATGTGTTTTTATGGATCTAAGTTAAATCTTTCAGCAATATATAAAATGTAAATAGTAAACTTTATTTATTAAGAATGTCATCTTTTTTAATTTATATTTACACAATTGTTCATCTAATTTATTTTTTCTATACGGTTTTAAATACTCAGACATATTTTTCTGTTCATGATATTTTTTATCCTGTTCTTATAGATTTGTTTTTCCATACTGTTTTCTCTGGTCTCAATTACAGGTTGGATCTCACACAAAAAAATAATGTCAAAGACAGAAATATTTTGCCACTGTTGATTACTATACCTTAAAGTTCTATATTATGAAAATATATAATAGCTTGTCTGCTTCCATGTGTTGTCGTGTGGTTTTTGTCTTTGGGGGGATTATAAACATGGATGAAAACCCCAGGGTCTAAAATTGGAAAATCAGTTGTAGTACAACATTAAATCCAATGTGTATTCAGTCTTCCACATGATTCATGAAAATTATCTACATCTTGCATATGAAAAAACATAAACATTCTTACAAGTACACGTGTACTGAAGCAGCACACTGTAGCTTACAAATGTGTATAATGATTGTGTATCTAAATCAAGATTTAAAAAGAAAAGGAAAAAGGTTGTTTCAATGTGTCTAAGCAAGCTGGTTTTGTTGATCCATGAGAGATTTAAGTTAGTTACGTAAACTATTAGATTGAACCATGTGAAACTGCTGTGTTTGTAGGTGAAAAAATATATTATCAACGTATAGTGACAGTTTCCCATCATTCGGCCTTACCTAGCACAGTAAGTTCTCAATAAACTACTAGCAATAAGTGTAAAAATAGAAGGAAAGAGGGTAGAAAGAAATAAAGAGAAAAGAAAAAAATATTCTGCTTTGGAGTCCTAAGAATATTATTTCTAGTTATGTCTTACCTTTGTACTCTTTCTTCAACAGTACATAATATTGTTTATTTTCACTTATTTATTATCATCAAATCAGCTTCTGTCTAAAATTGAAACGTTGCTCTATTTATCTGTCTAGTATCTCATAACTTATATTATTACCACTTAGTAGCTCTGTGATCTTTGGAAGTTAATTACCAAATTACTTTAATATTGTGTTTTACTATCTGCGAAATGGAGATGACTGTATCTGCCTCTTAAGGCTTCTACCAGTATTAAAAAGATACACACTCAGAGTGACAAGAAGAGTGCTTGGCACAGATTGAACTAGTTCTCATTGAGAATATTGTGAGACCAAAGCTGATTAAGGTAGTCACTGACAATAAACTAACTTTATGGACATTTTTTATAGAATAGAATGACGAGGCACTAAATTGCTCAAGTACTTACATAGTCATTTTTATACAGTAAGTTACAGACATTGTGCACAGTGCTGCTGACATACAGTTGCTCCTAAAAATATTCCAAAATATCTTGTTTTTATGAGATGATGCTTGAAATTTTTAATTCTGTGCAAAACAGCAGTTTAGGGGCATCAATGTGATTTATAAAGGGAAGATTTGGGAAGTAAAAAATTTTCCACATCAAGTTTTTCAATCTTCAAAACTATGATCCATTAAAAGATGAAAAAGCTACAAAAATACACACACACACACACACACACACACACACACACACACACACACACTAATGGACAGTTAACAAAGCTTAGATCCTTAGTCTGTCTGATATCAAAAGATTCCTTTCTCATTTCAAAGCAGGCAAAAATGATCGCCATTTAGATTTGTAGTTATCATCCAAGACTTAGAGTTTTTTTGACCCAAGAAAACCATATTAACTTAAAGATCTTAGAGCGAGGAGCACGCTATTATGGGATACCAGCATTGCTGAGTTTCTCCAGTTCTTAGCTTCCAGTGCCGACAAGGCGAATCTAAAAGAACAGCATCTTCAACCTTCAACCCATGGAGTTTTGCTTTTTTGAGTAAATGTTTAAAACTATAAAAGAACAAACAAGAAAGAAAAGATGACAGTGCTGTTCAGAGGCACAAATTAGCATTTGGAAGGAAACACGTTCAAGTATCATTTTCGCTGTGACCTTGAACAGGTCACTTATTTTTGTTAAGATAGAGTGGACAATGAGGAAAACTAGGTGATACGTTTAAGTGATGGGATTAGAAGGTGCATCATCCTACATAACAAAATAAAACAGCACTCTCAAAGAACTGAAAAAAAGGCTAACGGGCTTAGATAGTCGAGAAGTTAACAATGGTCAAAGTAGAAGATGGAAGGTTGACCAAAACCTTGAGAAGAATTTTGAGTTTTATGTTAACAGCAAAGCAGAGCCAAAGAATGGTGCTTAGAGATTTACATGACCCGCCCCTCCAGACACATTATAAAAGAGAATATGGGAGGCAGTAAGAGCAGACATATATATATATATGGAAATAAGAAATCATCTTGACGATCCTTGGTGGTTTCAAAATATTAAGATCTTGAATCAGACCCACAAGTTTAAATAGCACATTTTTTGTCTTGTATGAGAAACCCAAAGGAAAAATAAGGAGCAAAATGGAGACTAGATATTGACAAGAAGGAAGAACATGTTCAAATAGGAGGAGCACAAGGAAAGCAGAGGGAGGAGGGAAGGAAGGGGAAAAGAAGTTTTAAAAAAGAATCAAAGGGAAAATGGAAACAAAACTTTTGTAAACAGGGAGAGGAACAAGGGTAGAAGGGATGGAAGTGATTGAGGAAAAAGGAAGAATTAAGGTATGTTATGTGTAGATACAAATTCACTATGAAAATATGATCATTAAGCAATCTTTAGGTCTAGATGTGGGAGGAAATCTTTGGTGAAGAGGTCAGTATATCATGGGGGATCTGGGATCACAGTAATTTACACAGGGCATCAGTTTTTGGCCCTTTTGAATTTCAATAGTTTTGTCTACAGAAAAAGATTCAATATTTGAATCTGAAAGGGGCTTTTCTAGGGAAAGCATATCATAATTTAAACACGGTACCCAACAGGAGGCTGCAGGATAGTAGGTACCCCGTAGATACATTATATCTTTGCCCTTCCCTGCTTCTCCACCCTGGTCATTAACTCTCCTAGGAGGTTGGAATTGGCAGGAGGAATGAAGTGGTAGGGAGAGGAAAGCCCACCAGCTCAGCTGCCTGTATTCCCATGGAGATAATGTCATCAGTTTTATATCTCCAAAAAAGGGCTCTGCGGCCCACTAAAGTTCTTTCTGTCTCTGTAAAACTGGATAAATCTTGGTCAAATGCCCAATATACTGAATGGATTCAGAGTGAAAATAATTAAGAAGAATGAAAATGATTGCAACTTTAATCTCAAACTTGAGCTTCAAAGAAGGTAAAATCTATAGCCGGCAGGAGGAAGTATACATTTATTTAAGACATGGACGTGAGTGTGTTTTAGCTTTCACAAAACACCTTGGTGCAGAGGTCATGAGTGCCATCATTAGAGGAGAGAAACCAAGTTTCAGAGTTGTCATTTTTCATAGTGAATGGCCCCACTCTCAAATCTCAGTATCTTGGTGATTTATATACTACATCACAATGATTTTCTGTTGTTGTGACTGGTTTGACTCTGCTTAAGCCAAAAGCACCATTATTTAATTACTGTAAGGATAAAAACTGCTTAACTTGATATCAGCACAGATTGACTGACAGTGATTGTAGTATTGGGTTGAGAAGAAATTTTATGATGCATCCAGGATACATAGGAAAAGGTAATGTGACCTTGGAGAAAGTAATGTAACCTCCAAATTTCAGTGTTCTCAGCCATAATCCTCTGCAAACTATTTTTAAAAAAAGCATTTGGTCTCTATCCCAAGTTTCTGACCCAGAGCTTCTAAATCCCTTAGAAACGTCTAGGGGCTTGGAGCATCTTTCTTTCTAATACTGCTCTTCATGCTGGTCTCCTGCAAAGGGCTGATCTTCTGAATGACCAAGCTGTGATTAGAAGCTTGGAGCTTGGAGATTTCACCCTCCATACTCCATCATCAGAGGTAGACAGAGAAATGAGACTGACTTAGTGGTTGAGATGAAGCCTCCATGAGATTCCCCTGAAGGCAGTTTTAGTAAACACTTCTGTGTGCCATGAGGGTGGTATGCTTCAACTCTACAGAGAGAGAACTTCGGGACTTGCTACTCCTGCAGATATTGTCTCTATATGTCTTTATTTGACTATATCACTGTGTCCTATTAATCAGTCTTCACCTAAACTGGAAATAGTTTTAAGTTGTTTTTCTGGATTCTGTTCACCACTCTAGAAAATTATGGAACTCAAGGAGGCAATAATGAGAATCTCTAGTTTTTAAACAAATTGGATGGTATGTAAGTCTGGGGCCTGAAGTAGGGGACAGGGTGTGGCACTAGACCTGAAATCTGTGGTGTCTGTGTTAATTTCAGTTAATGTTAGAATTAAATTGATTGGGGGTGATCCAGCTAGTGATGGAGCTTTGGACAGTCGGGGGAGAACTCCCATACAGAGAGTTACACACTTGTTGAGTGCAGCAATTGAAAGAAATTTTTTCATATATTTTGAAAATGGAGACTGTTGTAATGTTACGTTTGGTTTTCTGTATTTACTATCATTTCTTTATTTGTTAAATGGGAAGTTGAAGTTTGGTTTAGGAGGAGAGTGCTCAGAGATATATTATATGAACCACAAACCCTTGGTTCTTCCTCCCTGTCCAGTCTTTACTCTCATGGACCAGAATGACTCAGTCTTTACTTAGTTAACACTGTCCTGCTCCCTTTGATCAAATAACTCACTTACATTACCACTGGTCCTTAGTAAGCATTACTGTCCTAAGTTGTCTTCCATGACTAGCAGGACCGTGGTTCTTGGAATGGCACTGATCTTGTCCAAGATCTAAGAGAAGAACATATTCAGAGGTGTCAATGAATTCTTAGACATGACATGAAAAGAATGAGCCAGAAAAGAAAAATTAACCTGGACTTCATCTGAATTAACAGACCATTATAAAGATGGAGAAATATTTATAAGTCATATATCTTCTAAGTTTTTAGAATGCAAAATAACTAAAAACTATTACAGAAAGACACAAAATACAGTTGAAAAATGGACAAAGAATTTAGGCATTATCTAAAGTTTAAGTCAAGGGATGGATGTTCATTATTTTTTTTTTAAATGGAAAGTATCCTTTAGGGCATTTTCTTTCCCTTTCATTATTACAATATCTATAATATATCTGTTTTGTTTCTTTCTCTAAATAAAAAATGGAAAGTATCATGTGTTGGTGAAAAAGTGGAGAAATTAGAACCTTCATACAGTGCTAGAGGCCATGTAAAATGGTTCAGTTACTGGAGGAAACAGTTATTCCTCAAAAACTTCAAAACAAAATTACTATATGTTACAATTTCACGGCAATAAATATACCCAGAAAAGATATTAAAATACACACATACATATATATAAATTCATAGCAGCATTGTTCATAATAGCTCAAAGTTGAAATGGCCTGAATGTCCATTAACTGAAAGATGGATAAACAAATTATGGTATGTGAGAAGTGCGATAGAAACACATGGTGAGTGTTTAAATTTTTACAAAATTATTACTGTAAAAGACACATTGCAACTGATCCTGTCAAAATGCTTTCCTTCTATTTGAAAATACTTATCCCATTATCCTTGCCACTTTCTGAAGCAGTTCTGGGAGTCCATTTTCACGTGTGTCCTTATTTGCATGCCATGATTGCCTTGGTATTCTGATTCAATTCAAAACACCTGACTTCTTTTGGCATTTTGACCTTTGAAGAAGACCCAGAAGTCACATGGTACCTGATCCAGTGGGTAAGGTGATTGAAGACACATTGCTATGTTTTTGACATAAACTGCTGTAAACACTGAATCAAATCAGGACATTGGACTAATGGCAGTGTAAAAATTTAAAAACATTCATTGAAATATTTTGCTTAAATAATCACTGTGTAATGTTTGAAACATACCTCGAGTGTGCCTGCACTACTCAGCAATAAAATATGACATATTCCTGTGTTCTACAAGTAGATGAATCTCCAGAACATTATAGAAACAGCACAAAGATTGATTGTTGTCATGAGCTAACTGGGGGCGATGAGAAGAATTCCTGTTTAACGAGTCTTTATTTTGGAGCAATAGAAATGTCTTTATTTTGGAGCAATAGAAATGTTTTGCAACTAGATAATGACAAGCTTGTTAATATATTAAAATATATTAATTGTCATTGAATTGTTCACTTCAAAGATTATGTGAATTTCATCTTAATAATTTGCTGATTTTTGAAAGAATTGGGAAAACTCAAATATGGGTGTCATCTTACTCTGTTTTCTGCTTCTGCAATGGAATACTTGAAACTAGGGATTTATAAAGAAATAGAATTTAATTAGCTCATGGTTCTGGAGTCTAGAAGTCTAAGATTGTACATCCACATTGTACATCTGGTGATGCTGCATATTAACATAGCAGAAAAAGGCAAGGGTTCCTGGGCCTCTTTGGAAGAGGCAAAACATGAGAAGCAGCCTTACTTTATAGTGCCCTGGTCTCACAAAAGCGAATCCAGACCCTTAATATCTCCTAATGACCTGATCACCACTTAAAGGATTATTTCCCAACAATGCCACAATAGAAGTCAAATTTCAACAAAAATCTTGGAGAAGACAAACCATTCAAACCACATCATATAGCATAAGAAAAATTAATAATAACAATAAGAAAAACTTGTATGTCATCAGAAGTCAGTATACAAGTTATGCTTCAGAGGATTGATAAGGAGAAACCAGTATAAGGAGAAAGAAAACTTCTGGAGGACTGATAATATCCTGTTTCCTTATTTAGGTTCTACTAACACAAGTCCATTTAGCCAATGAAAATTCATGGAGCACATGTCAGTTTACATATGTTTCTATATATGTAGACATGTAAACATGAAGGGTTACTGAAAGTTAATTGGCAAAAATTCCCTATAGGAAGATTTTTTTTCAATCAAGAGGACTAAGACAAAATTTATGTTTAGTCACAAAAATTACTCCCTTCCATTTTCCAAGTTCACAATGGTAGTTTAAAATATGGCAAAGCCTGACAATACAAAGGATAAGGAGGGAAAGAAATGTGTGCTGGTGTTGTAGAAATTCTAACAGCTAGCGGTCTTAGTTTTCAGTTCTGTTCTGCTTTATACTGGAATGATTATGGATAAATCACATAATCTTTAAACCTCAAGAGTCCCCAAGTGAGCAGTGGAGTTAAAATGACTACCAGGATGAAAATGGAATGGACTGGTCTGGACTGATCTATTGCTATCAAACTAGGTACTCGGATGGTATCCTAAGAATTTCCATGGACAATAAGGTAAACAAGCTCCTCAAAGCATGAGGCTCTTATCACAGGGAGCCACACCCTACCGTACACTGAGATAGAATCATTTTGACTTGGTTTATTGAAGGATTCCACAGGGGATTGTAATACCCATGATACTTTTATTCCCATTGGATTTCTGTCCTTTCTTTCCTGGGCTTCCTACCTCTGAGAGAGTGGCTCAGAAGCAAGCAAATTAGTAAGATTCTTAGACTTATTTGCTATGTAATGCATTCTTCAAGTATAATTTTTATATAAAATGTGATCAGATACAAAAAAAGACCCTCTAACCAAACATGGGTTAGAGTCTGTTTTAATCTACTTTTAATTTATCTAACTAGCCCAGGACTTCCCCAGAAATGACTTCCAAAAGTTTCAGGATTCCAAGTAAAATGATGGAAAAGCAACAAATCTAATCTACTATGTCGTACAGATTGTCAGAAGGAAATTGGTAGAAATTTATTCAGAAATTGAACTTGTGACTTTCTTATGGCTCCTGGATAGAGAACAGGACATCATTGACTTACCTTTCCTGTGGCTATCTGTCCCTGGGTTTTTATCACTTGGGTCTCCATGGAAAGCAGAGATTGTGGGTCTTCATATGATGCAGAGATCATAAGGTCTTAGATGCCTGGGGTTGAAGGCAGCCAGAGACCACATTATTTGAGGCCCTTTATTTTCTTTCTCCTTGAAAAGTAATCCAGCCATAGCCCATCCCTGAAGGTGAGGAGTTTGTTACCCTTCTTGGAGGCTATGCTGCTCACAGGCATAGCCACATTTTTAGCTGAATTGTTTGATTTCCTTCTTTAATTCATGGTACTAGAAACATAATTCTTTCCAGAGACTTTTGATATGATGCCCAAGTCCCTAGGTCAACAGCTGAGTATCTAGTTATTGAAATATTACTAAAACAGCTCCTTCTGTACACATACTGCTATGTATTTAACAAAATACATATATTAACTTCTAAAGGTACTCATCTACTCAACAACATATTGAATGATTATTTGCTGAGCATTACTCACCAATTACTTGTGTAGTGTGTTGAATAACATGGTAAGAGTGATGGCTATGAGACAAACAGTCACTGCTTTCACAGAGTTTACCATCCAAATTTAGAGAAACACATGTAGCACATGGACACGGAGTATGTGAGTGTGGTAAATGGGGGAAACCATTGCAGAGGGCAAATAGTAAATGCTGTAGGCAGTGAGAACAATGGCTAAACCTAAAAGAGTGAAATAGGGCTTAGCCTTGAGGGATGTGCCACTGGGCTCTGCCCCCTGGGATCTGGATCCAGAAGAAAGGGAACTGAAGAACTACACTGGGGAAGAAAGGTGCCAAGTGACATCAGATGGTTGTGCAGAGACCAAATTACCAAGTGCCTATCTTAGTTTGGGCATCTTCTGAGGCAATGGTTCAAGAAGGACTAGATTATCTGGATGTGATCCCACTACCTGCCAGTAAATGAGATGTCACAGGAAACAGGGATGGACACGTTCTTGAACATAATCAAAGAGGATGGTACTTCATTGACCATATTTTCTGCAGTGAACACTGCACTTTAATCCTCCTAGTAAGCCATGTAAGCCAGTACAGAACACACAGCTCAGTTATCACACTGAGAACTGGGGGAGCTGGGGACAAATTCGAAACCTCTTTCCAAGAAGCCAAAGACAGAATTTGAGCTTCCAGACATTTAGTATGCCATCTATGAGCCTAAACACAAACCTTAATGCTAGGCTGTAACTAAACCATTAGGAGAAAATAAAAGTTTAAGCATTCTAGAAATCGCTGTCAACACAAAATCTATATACTAACCACCAATTTCTTCTCACTTGTTAATTTAAGAAGTGGTACCCTGAAGACTAATAATTGTAAAGGCTTCCTGAGATGAGTTTGGATAAGAGTCCAGTATGGAGTAGGTTTGGTTGATGGATCAGAGGGTAATATTTAAATTACTTTTAAATATATATTTAAATTACTTTAAATATAGTGGCATGTAGGGAATTATAACCAAAAGAGGGACACTTCAACACTTGAGGAGGGGTAGGTACAAGCAAGACTACCACTCCCAACCAGGAAGTCTGGTGTTTGCTTAGGAAAAGGGTTTCCATCCTCACTGACTAAGGTACCAATTCTCCACCTCCTAACACTGAGAAGGGAACCATGTTGTTTTGTCAAAAAAATCTATAAAACTAAGGTACCAATTCTCCACCTCCTAACACCTCCTAACACTGATCTTGTAGATCAGAACTTGTACCTAGAAACAGGGAAAATAAAATGGCTTCATGTGCTGATTTGCATTGTTTGACACCTTGAGGGTTGGAATGGGATGGATGCTAGTTTCCACACAGCTGACAGAGCTGATGATTAGTACAGCTCTCTGCTTGTACTGCATTGTGTAGCCAAGGTCACCAAGTTATCTGACCTCTTGAATGTCACCTGTCTAGATCAGTGAGCATTTTGGTTTTGTTATTTTCAGTTTTATAGATTTTTTGACAAAACAACATGGTTCCCTTCTCTTTTTCCATCCAAAAGTGGTCATTGTCTCTTTTAGTTTCTATGCTCTTTGTTTTGCTTGAGTTTCCTATCTTGATGCACTTACACAAAGGAAAACTATAAACTTAAAGATAATACATTAATCTGCTAACAAACTGATATGTAAAATCCCCATAACTACTGCTAAAACCCAGACTGCAGCAGCCTACGTGTCCCTGAATGATACAACTGGCCACTGTCCAGCCCATAATCACTGACCACATGTGACTAGTGAACACTTAAAAAGTGGTTAATCTAAATTTACCTATGCTACCAGTGGCAAATGCAAAATGCATTTTGAGGAATTCATACAAACACATATAATCTTCTTAAAATTGTGTCTATCTCTCATATATTGAGTATTTTGGATAATATAAGTTAAAGGAGATATATTACTTTTTCAACTGCTTCTTTTTAATTTAGCCTCTAGCTGATTTAAACTTACACATGTAGCACACATTTTATTTCTAGAGGGCAGCGATGATCTAAATGATATTTAATGTTCGTCTTCCACTCCTGCCACTCTTTGTTTCAAATCTAAGCTGTGATCTTACTACATTTATTTTAGTAAGTTAGTTTAGCTCGAGTCTTGAAATTCCTTTATCACTATCCAGCTTTTATATATCTGGATGTTTTTCCATTTAATCTTATCTTTCACATCCTTCAGGGAAAAACTTAGATGTTACTTGCTTAGAGTAGCAGAGTGTGCATTTAGGCTTCCAAGTCCCTTCCTGTGACCTCACAACTACCGATATTTGTATCCATCACAGCACTTGCCAGGCTGCTATACTTGTTTTGGTGATCGTAAAAAATAAACAAAAATAAACTTATTCCTACTGTACATGGTACATAATAAGTATTGAATAAATACCTAAAGAATGAAGGAAGGAAATAATCTAATCATAGTACATCTGTGGCAGCTGGAACCCTACAACAGTCATTGGGAAACTGTAGCCTGCAGGTCAGATCTGGCTCTTTTTTATTTTTGTAAATAATTTTTTACCTACTACTTTTGGTTGCTCTTGTGATTCAGAAGAAAGTAGTTGTGAAAGAAACCATGCTCTCATGAAGCCCAAAGGTTTACTGTACAGCCTGTTAAACATTTGCAGTACAAAATAATGCACAACTTTTTAGGATATGTCTCTGATTACCTTCCAGAATACCTGAGTAGTGCTCTTTCTAAGACACATCTCCATTATGGGTGTCCTGAGACATTGCCAATGCCAGAAAATCTTCTGCACTCTTGTGTTTATCCATCTAATCTCCAGACTGTAGTTTTCAACATGTCATACATTCATGGTTATTACATATAAAATAGAACAAAATACATGTATACCCACTTATAAGTCTTTATCTTCTATGCCATGAATTATGCAAGAGGAAGGACAACACATGCATTCAATAGGTATTTATTAATTGTTCAAAACATGTAATGAAGTTACAGAAATTAAAGATAAAATGGTCACCAGGCTTATGGTACAAATTGCAAAGTGAAGGAGAGTCATAGGACCATTCTACAATTCTGTGTCCTGCTGACCAATCCAGTGCCCAGGATGTTGTAGGTACCCAGTACACATTTGAATTAGTTACTAAATGTCTTCTATCAGAGCCACTTTGGTCTTTGCATAATTCTAAACAGTAAGTGAACATATGAATCACCTTGGTTCTATTCCCATCTATAACAGGCTAGAATACAGGCAGGAAATAAAGGTTAAGACATGTATTCTGGGGGTCTTAGTATGTGAAAGTCTCTTGATTCAATTTCCAACATCAAAACAAAACAAAACACAAACAAACGAAATACAGATTTTGGAAACAAGTTTTCTGAGTTTAAAGTCCAGATTTACCAATAGCTCTGTGATGGTGAACAAATTACTATATCCTTGTGAAACACATTCTGTTCATTTGTAAAGTGAACACAAATATTTCCATTTTCAAGAAATGTCATATAGGTCAAATGACCTTATTCTATAAAGTTCTTAGACCAGTGTCTGGCCTACAGTGAGGGCTGTATCAGTGTTAGCTGTCAGTATTTTTATTTCCATTCATATTGTTATCAGTGACTAACCCAGACCTTGTAGCAATTCTAGGAAACTCATTGACAATTATACCTGTTGTGGTTTGGGAATCTGATTAGGAATGTCAGTGAGACAACTGCACTACCAGTACACTGTTCTCCAGATGTGGCTCATGGTAGTGATATCTCCCAGATGTATGGGGCAAACCACTCCTGACCATCTGTGAAGAGAAAACATCTGGGAGCCTGGCATGCCATCATCTAAGCCTCTGTTGCCCTTTTTCCTCACAGCCCCTTTTCCCACCCAGGGGCAGCTGGCCAGCTCTAAGTTTGCAGTGAGAAGAATAACATTCTTCTGTTTTCTGTCCAGTGTGGAAATTCTATCTCTTGGCAGTTTCCATCATCTCTGAGTTGTACTGAGGGTCCATTAAGGTTTCTTATGGAAAGGAAGGAGGGTGTGGAAGGAGAGAAGAAATGGGAATCCCTTTTACTGGGATTTTTACTAGCACTTTTAGATGAAATCTTTCCACCCAGTCACCAAAGGGCTTACTGGGTCATGGCTACTGCTGGAAAGTGATTTTTTAAAAATAGAACAACAGTGAAAGAATGCCTCATTGAAGCAAAGTACACATCCATTGCAATTTTTTTCAGACTATTTTATCCTATTTGCTTTCCCAAAATCAACAGTGTCTGGGTTAGTTCTCAAAGCAGTTTTGGATTTAAAGCTTATACTGCATCGTAGGGAGTCCCCAGAAGTAAGTCAATTCAGTTCAACACAGATTTATTTAGCATTCTATTTGTGTCATGGCCATGTTGGTACTAGAGGGGGTAAATGGAGCATTGCACTGTCACTGGAGGTTGTACAGACTCTGAAGGACAAAAAGCTTTCCAATATACTGTGGTAGAATCTATATGGAAGTGATTTCTGATAATGAGAATTGTGAGTGGTGAAGCGTGTAGCCTGACCCTAGAAAATAATCAGGCACGTAGTAGGTCTCCATATGAATATCATAAATGAGTAGTAAGCCCTATCTCTGGGAGCAACTGAAAGCTTTTTCAAGATCAACCCGGGATCATGCCTGATATTACGTTTCAGGGTCTATAGATGACAAGAGACACCAACAGAAATTTAATGCAAGCACTTGAGGATGGGGATCACAGAGTGCAACCTGCAGGGAGGAAATTGAAGAATAAGTCTTGAATGAATTAAAAAATCAGACTCATCTAGGATCTCCATAGTCTAAAGAGTAAAAATCTCATTCAAATTCTATAGCCCCTTATTTGTCTCTTTTCTGTGTCACTCTGCTCAAAATTCAGAGTATTGAGAGTAAGATTTCAATGGGCCATATCCAAATCAGCTGGCTGGGTAATAAGAAGACTCATCTGGAGTGGGAGATTAAATGTTACATTCCACCAAGACTATATTCAGAGTGGGGCAAAAATGGCTCTCCACTTTCACCCTCCAAAAAATCAGAGTGCTGTGGGGGAGTAGTTATTGCTGTATAGCCAACATGAGAAATTTATACTGTCCACTGTGAAAAGAGCTGGTAAGGAAAAAGGAAGCATAGTATGCATCCTTGTGGAAACAGGATGTGTGATAGTGTAGAGGACTGAAAAAAATAAAGAGTAAGCAGAGAATTTTAAGCAGCTTTGGCATTATCTGGGCAAAAGATCTTAAAAACAGATTATGGATGGGAGAGAGCACTGTAATGCCTGAACACGATTCTGCACCCTGGTGTAATTGTGATGATGAAGGTGATGGAATGCATTCTCATCATCATCTAGGAATATTGGGCTCTTTTTGCTCAGCGTAAAGGGCTGCAGTGCATTCTGTGACTATTACATTCCACGAACATTGGGATAAATAGATTAAACAAGTCTAAATACCATTGACCCAATTACAAATGGGCTGAGTGAGTTTTGTGCTTGGTCTGTGCCCAACTGGAAGTTTCATGTGAAGTTTTAAAAAAGAACAAGGGCACAAAACCCAATATGTTGCCCATGCTCCGTACCCTCAGCCAACCAAGTAAACCCTTTCTATCCCAAATTATCTTTTATTCTGTTTATGCTTGTTGATTTTATTTTGGTATAAGCTCTGGTATCTTACATAATAGAACATGATTTGGCAAGAAGCTTTTTATCTCTGAAGTTAAATTTTGTGGGAATTAATTTTAATGTCAAGGGAATAGACAAGAGAATCCTAAAGAAAAGGCAAACCTTGAGAATTGACTGAACATTTACTGGGTACCAGGTTATGTGTCATAGTCTTTATTATTTATTTGTAATGTCTTCCTAGTATCACAGCAAAGTAGATGAATCTGGTGGTTCTCACACTTCTAGGGAGTAAATTGAGCTAGCGCTCTAAATTCCCCATGTTTCAGAAAGCTGGGATTTGAGCCCAAGTTTGTCTAACTCTAAGATTAATTAATAATGATCCCTCAGTATTACTCTATCTCTCAACATTTCTTTATGTAGGTATTTTGTTCATTGTGATATGTACTTTATCTCTACCTCTACCTTTCTAGTGATGGAAAAATCATCATAATCTTCTTTACCTCCCACTCCAACAAGCAAACCTTATTTATCCTAACTCTACTGTCTTCAACCCCAGCTGCATTCCTACTACAGCAATATCTCCTGATGGGACTGAACTTTCATGTACTTGCCAGGTAAACCGATAGGTAGTGTGCTCTGATCAGTCTCACAGAAAACATCTATATGTGTGGTTCTCAACCATAGAATGTGTCAAAACAACCCTGAGATACCTGTAAAAATACAGATTCCCAGGTCTATGCCCATGATGTAACCTAACTGAAATCTCAGTGACTTGGGCCCAGGAATCTTTTTTGTTTTCCCCAAACCTCTCAGGTCACTTGAACATTTCAACCCAGTTCTCTAGAATACATTACACAGAAGATCCAATAAGGTGATGAAATTTTCCCAAAGTTACACAGCAAATTATCTATTTTTATTTATTTTTTCTGATAAAGCAAAGCTTGTCCTGTTGATCCCCGCAGACAGCCCCTCTCAATATTAGCTTCTTGTTCTATGCCAGGAAGACTGTTTGTTGACTGTGGAGTTGAATAGCTTGCAAGTGAGTGAAGAATCTACGTCATCTCAGATCGTAAAACCTAGTGAACCGCAAGCAAGCTGGTATTTGTGTTACAAAACCACCTGGGAGGCTGGCCACACTTGGCACTTGCTTTGATTCCTAAGAAGAGGTAAGGCTTTCTCTCTGCCCTTTCCTACCTGCCCAGCGTTTAAAAACAAAGACGGGTCCAGGGTTACTGTGGGGTCAGGAATGCACTGGAGATAAAAATCAGAGGATAGTCCACTCACCCTTGGTTCTACCACTTACATGACCTTGGTTAGGGACATTTTCCTTTCTGACTCTCAGTTCCCACGTTTATAGAATGGGAGCACGGGCCTTTAAAAGGGTTACGGGACTAGACCTGTAGAGTTACTAGGTCTTAAGTTAGAACTGCATCCTGGCCCCTTATTAACAGCCTGACTCCAGACAAATCACTTCTATGAGCTTGAAAACCGTTTCTGTAAAATAAGGGGTGTTGACAGCTGCCATATGGAGTGTATATGAAAACTAAATGATATGCTGCAGCTAACATGCTTGGCACAGACTCTGGTCATGGAAAGTGCTCAACAAGTAGCAGTCGTTGCTCTTGAAGTTTCATATTCTAATATGAATCGGAGGCCAGCTTCTCTGACGGAAGAGGAGACTGCCAGGCCTTATGGTTGAATATACTTCCCAGTTCCTGTACACTGCCTGGTTCTTCAAGTGGCCCCTGAGCAACTTCACAGATGTGCAGACTCTGAATCCCTTCAGAGTCTGGGATTCAGGCAAAATCTCACATGACTGTTCTTTATCAGAGACATTGTATGAACACAAATCCATATCTAAGGCTCCATATTCTCACTTACAAAATGCAGATTCTGGGTTTGACTTATTAGATGCAAATAAGAATGGGTTAGAGACTGCACGTTGCAGTATCCGCACACATTTTTCTGAGCACCTACCATACAAGTGCTATAAGTTAAATGTCAGGCTTCTAGGTAGAAATAATCATAACCACACTATGCTTTTGTGTTACGTATGTTGTATTGAGGAGAGTGGTACTGATTAATTAAGCCTCAGTGATATAAAACATAGTCCTACCCAGAAGTTCAAATAATTGGGGAAAATGGATATCTTAGGGGAACATTAGAACCAAAGGGCTAAGTAGAAACATAACAGAAATAGGGAGATTGGGAGAACCAATGCTCAGAGCTGCTTTCCTGGAATAAGTAACTCTTCTACAAGAATTTGCTTTGTAAATATTAATGTCCTGTACAAATATATAGGATTGTTTATTCCCTCCTTTTCTGATTCCAAGCCACGTGAGTTTGAAGATTCTGGAAGTGTGAAATACTACCCAAAGAATTCCACAAACCTGTTTATGAAGAGACACTGGAGGCAGTCACTTCTAGGAACAAATTGATTCTGGGGAGAAGTTAGCCTGCTAGTGTCAGAGCTGCAGTCATAATCTGAATTTTAACTGCTCATATTGTTACCTGAGCTGACAACTTCTGCAGCCTCCTTGTCAGTCTTAAACACACACACACACACACACACACACACACACACACACACATTGAAGCACACATGTCTGCTTGTCCTGCAGGGCACACCTGTGGCCCCTTACATCCCCCCGCTGCCAACTCTTATAAAACAGGAAAACAGAACAGCTTGGCTTTAGCTATAACATGTACAAACACATGGAGCAAAGTTTCCAAAAGGAGACAGACAGTGAATGCCTTTCAGGGTCTGGCAGTTTTATGGGCAGAGGCCAATTAAAAAGCACACCCCACACAACGCCTGTGGGTTTTGTTTGGCTGTGTCCTTCTCTCCAGGTCCCTTGTAGGCTGCAATGATAGTGCAAATTGGAAGGCACACCATCCTCAAAGAATCCTGGGCATTCATGATGCTTCCAGCCAATCTTCCCAGAGGGGACTCCCATTCTAGGCATCAAGTTCAATTTTACTAGATCTAGCTATAGAGAAATACAGTGAAAGACTGTAGGTTGAAGAGAAAACACTATCCAGATCATGCCTTTGTGCTCATTTCTAGGGGAAAATGACAATGAGTAAGAAATATAGTAAAGCAAAGAGAGCGAGTTATGACTGTGAGAATTTAGAGGAAAGACTTAACAACTCCTCATGAAAAAGGCAAAAGGTATTAGGGTGCCAGTGAATCTCATTCAAGCTAGATCTGAGCACATGAGAGGAATGTTCTCAGCACAAGTGCAGCATATGCAGAAGCTGACAGGGGATGAGTGACGGGGCATTTTTTGAAACTCGTGACCATGATTCTCAACACTTCACTGTTTGTCACACACTTTGTACTTTTCTGAATATCTAACACATTGATCCACTTAATCCTCTCAAAACTTATGAGCATAATATTTCTACCAATTGGCAAAGGAGAAATCTGAGGCAGAGAGAAATTGTCATTTTTCCCAAGGCTATTGGATAGTGAGCAATCAGTGGTTCATATGACCATCACAAAAACCGGGATTGTCTCTAGGGTAGCAGAGCTGGTGGTGTATGTAGTATTATGGAAGAAGCTAAATCACGGAACCCCAGTTTTTCTGCACCCTCACTGAGATCTTAATCTTCTCTACACTGGCCAGAGATAATGATTTTGCTGTTTTCAATCTCAAAGGGATTTAGAGAACACAAAAGAGGAAAAGAAGTTAAAAATCTAATTTGTACACAAGATATAATGTAATTTCTCCATATTCATGACACATACATCTTCCTCAGTGTGGTGGGACAATATATAGAACTCAAAGCCCATAGAGGTTGTGTGGTTTGCTCCAACTTACATCTACTGTAATATGGAGGCAAGATTAGAACTCAGAGTTTTCAGAGCACAGTATACAGAGTGTGGTAGTAAAATTGCTAAGGTCAGATGAGATCTACAGTGGAATTTTGTCGTATAATATACTAGCTTCTTGACACTAAGAAATGTCTTAAGTTCTCTAAAGTTCATTTCTTCCATGTATAAGATGAAGATGGTAACTTACATATAAGAGTTTCGAGAAGTACATGAAATACCATACATGCATATGCAGAGACTTTGAAAACTGGTAAACAGCCAATCAAATAAGTGTATTGACAAAAGTGAATAAAGATGATGAACATGAAATAGGTGATGGTAATGGTGGTGGTATAAAAAGGAAGACAAGAGTAAAGAATCAGGGGGAGATTTTTAATAAGTCCAGGGCCTCACTTTTCAACAAAACATGCTATGTACAAAGCCATGAAACATTTATGCATAGTTACACACATGTGCATGCATGGCTTCTACACAAAGCTAAACAATATTCTTGATGCTCTGATGCCCCAGTTACTATACCTGTGTGTTGAAAATTAAGCCTTATCCATACATTGTCATTGGTCCTAGGTGACTCATCATCCAATTTAAGCCCCCCATGTTACTTCCTAGTCTAACACTCAAACAACAATGAAAAAGAGAAGCCCTATGTCACCAGGCCTGTTAGGTAGCAAGTCTTATTGACTCAGCTTCCTTAAGATCTCTCAGGTCTGGCTTCATTTTCCAACAGCTTTAGCTCAGTCTTTCCCATTCTCTCTTCTAAATCATACCTACAGTCTCTTATCTAGTTTCCATGGCCAAAGCTCTGTCTTGTCTGTTTCTCTACTATACAGCTAAGAATGATATTTTAAAAATACTCACCTGTCACCATGTGACATCTCCATTTTCAATTCAGCACATTCCAATGGCTACGTGGTTTGGCTCTGACAACCTTTCTAAACACAAACTCTATCTTGCTACCCATCTCAAACACAGTACACACAGTCATATGCTGGTCCCTCTAACAATGAAGTCCTTTCTCTATTTCTCTACTTACTAAATTCTCATACACTCTTCTACTCTCAAAGTTTTTCTGATGACAGCTTTTATTCCAGTGGTAGAACGCATTCCATCTACTTTTTCTTGAGTAAAGAATTCACTGTCATAACTTCATTTGAAATCTACTGAAAAGTTTTCGTTGGTAAGCACCAAATGTTTTTATATACTTGTACATTATCCAGTTCGGTCTTCCCAGCATTCTTTGGAAGGAGTGTATTTATGGTTCCAGAGAAGAGAAAAGTAGGCTTATGATTAGGTTGATGTCTACTAATTTGATCCTCTTAGTTAGAAAGATTTATAGAATTTGCCTTTCAAATTTCTCTCCAAGTCAAGTCTCTTACCACTGTAAACTGCACAACCAATATTTAAATTCAGATTGGCTTGACTGCAGAGTGTCTGATTTTGTCAAATTTTCTTTCATTACCTAAATTCAAGGACAAGGATTGGGTTCTCTTTATTTTAGTACCCAAACCATAAAATCAGTACAGTACTCAGGCATTGATTGGAAGCTAGAATTTGCTTTTAACTTAAGAAGAAGGAAGAAGTCATTGCATTCATTCACCCTATAAAGTAGGAAGCACCAGTGCTCACCAGTTGGAATTGCTTTGACCAAGTTTAGATCTCAGCATCTCAGCATTATCACTTAGATGCTATAGAATTTGGAACAGGGTATTTAGTTTTCCTAAATAACATTTGTTAAAAATTTAAATCAGAATAACACATGGGCATTTTACACATGGTCAAATGAGATAAACATGGAAAGTCACTGTATGATGGGGATTCGTTGTATCATTGTTATTAGTATTTGTCTGTGCAAAGCACTCTATGATGCAGTCAGCATAGGGAAGTCAGTTCTTCGCCACACAGAAAGAAGGGATCATTTAAGGGTGATTTTCTATACATGCCTAACACTTCTGCATGTTCAAAACTTGTTTTTCAGTGGTGATCACATAAAAGTGTCACCCTTCCCAGAGTACTGGAACAAAACTCCCTTGGCTTCTTCTGTGGTAGCATATGAATCAGTCTGGCCATGTAGAGGCCAGGATACTAGACCTACCAGCCTCATTTGCACTTCAAGAATTTTCTTTTTTCTTTTCCATTGAAACATCTTATCAAATATTGGTCTAACTTCCTTTTCTACCATGGCAAGACACACACACACACACACACACACACACACACACACACACACACACCTCCCTTATCAGGCTTCTGATTTCCTATTCTTGAAAGCCTTATGATTGCTGAGAAGGGCAACAGACTCCACAGTGCCAGAAAAAAGAAGCTGAAATCAGAGAGGGAAAGGTGGGGATGGGAGAATGATTCAGGGACAGGCTGATGGCAGATATTTTTAGGAATTGCCACTGTCTGTGAGAACCTCAGAGAAAACCACATAGTTCTTGAGAATATTGCAAATACATTGTTTCAATATTATGACCATTTTTCTTTGAGTTAGTTTTGATACTATTTTTGCTATGTGATATATCTCACAGAGCATTAATCATTATTTCTTTCTTTTTATCAGAATTGTCTAGATTTTTCCCAATCAAATTTTCATAGTCATCACCCTACAATTCATAATGTTATGTACGTTGAATTTATAAGGAGGAAGAGGGGGAAATACATGCTATAAATGATATGTTCTAGCTGCTGTTTCACTTGAGTTATGTAACAGTTCAGTAAGATGGCACTATCAATGACCCCATTTTGTTGAGGAACTGGAGGTCACACCACTCACCTAAAAACAATAGTAGTAGAAACAAATTCAGAATTATCAGACTCAGATTACTGCCACACCAAAGCAGGCATCTAATGTTCTTCAACTATGGAGATACATTTTTTCCTCATGTTAAACAAGAAAATGGAAAACTATAGCAATGAGTTTCTCACAAAAAGCCTGGGACTAAAGGTTCAAGAAAAGGTATTCATAAGAATTATTTAGAATAAGGGCCAGGGATTTACCTCAGAGGCACAAGCACCTTCCTGGCAAGCACGAAGTTGTAAGTGCGATCCCTGATACCAAAAAAAAAAAAAAAAAAATCAGTTGTATGGTCTTTGCTGGGTATTTAGCTTAGCAGCATAGGCACCTGCCTTACAAACATGAAGTTGTGAGTTCCATCCCCAGTATGTGTGTGTGTGTGTGTATATATATATATATATATATATACACATACTTATGCCTGGTAGGAAAAGACAGATTAACACTATGGAGGCTATTTGTTCATCTAAAACCACCTATACACTCATAGAAATATAAACTAAATAACTAAATAACTAAACCTTATATAACTAACCTATCATCTAACACCATCTATACACTCACAGAAATATAAACTAAATAACTAAATAACTAAAAACAACTTCTCATTCCCTCTGATGACACAGCTTGTCTGAGCTACTCCTAGAAATTATGTAATGCTTCCAGGTATTCTTTACCCTCCCAGGGAACACTTTGAGGATGGTACAACTATCATTTAAAAGAAAACTTCAAACATGCTTCCATAATGTGACCAAAAATAAATAAAAGGAGATTCCAATGTTGGAGTGATTCCACTCAGCCATAGACCCATACTTCTTGCCTAGAAAATGATAATGGCCATTTTCTCTTTAGGACTTTCTTTGATCCATCTTTAACTCTACAATTGGAATGATTTTTCTTAGTGAACAAGTTGATAATTTTACTCCTTCATCAAACTTGTGTAGTAGTTCCTGGTTACTTAAAGATAACATCTAACTTCTTGTCTAAGACTTCAATTATTCTGTCAGTTTCAAGATCCCTTATTGAAATCTTTTCCCAGTATTAAATATTGTTCTCATCCATGAGACATAATATCCAACTCTGGTAGCTAAAGGATGAGAGGTTTAACTTGCTCATGGTTTTTGTCCATGTGAGGTTCACATCAGCCAGAGATATTATGGTGAAAAGGAACAAAACTGCTCAGTTTATAGTGATCAGGAAGCCAAGCAGGGAAAACATGAGAGAGAAATGGAACAGGGACTCTATACTGAAGCCAGGGTCACATCTCCATGATCCACACAGACACACCCAAAAGTGTGCTTTATTAATCCACTAGGTGATTCTTAAGCCAGTGAAATTGACATATCAGGGTTAATCATCACAATATACTCCTTGTCAACTTCACTCCCAAGTACACTTCCTTAAACTATACTCATCTCTAAATAAAGCCAACCATAAATTCATAATTTCATCTAATATAACACAACTATCTCCTGTTCAACTGGAAGTGCAATAATCTCTTGCTCAAAGTTTCAGCAGTTCTGGTATTTTTTTCAAAAGACCAAATCCAACTCTCTTCTAAGACTCAAGGCGTACTCTTCGCTGTGAAACTCTATAAAGATAAAAAAAATTACATAAATTAAATAGTCCCAAGGAATAATGGCACAGGGTAAAAAATCCCCATTTGAAAAGAAAGAAATGGGAGAAATGAGGCAACATTAAAACAATACCAAATACCAGCACAACAAACATTAACTGTGTAGACCTATGTCCATTTTCCAGAATGCATTATGGTAAAATGAAAGTTTCAAAGGACATAGATGGTCTGACCCCTACAGCCTCACCAATTGCAGATCACAATGCATCCTTCTTGGGTGCACCTCCACTCATGGTTTGAAACTTTCCTTGACTGAAGCCACATTCCAGGTGGCTTCAACTTCCTGTGTTCTCCATTATACCTTCTGCTTTATTTCTGCAGCATCATGCAATAACCTTTCAGGGGCTCCTTCCCTGGTATCCCAAGCCTGTTTCCTGCATTTGCATGTTAATGAGACCAGCATCATTGGATGATGCCAATGCATGTTGTCAGCTAGGGACTAGGCCCCTTTGGACCATGGCTGCAGCCACCTATGAATGACTGGATAGCTGAGCATGGTGAAATGAATAGCTCGAAACCAATCCCCTAGGAGGCCTTTTTAAGTCGGGATTCCAAAGCTTGTGTTCTCAAATGAAATACTGGCACATTTATATGCTTGAACTTACCATTGGTGGATCTTTCTGCTTCCTCAGATTCCCTCAAGGCACCTATCTTCTTGTCTTTGTACAAAGTACAAGTTTCTTTTTAATACTGTTATTCTTTTTCTTTTTAAAATATTGCCATACCATAAATATTAACAGCCATACCTCTTTTGGTCCGAAGTTTATACATGATTCTTTCTGTGCCAAAAATTCAAAATTTTCAATATTTTTGCTTTGCCTCTTGTTCCTAAGTTTCATTATAATCTGACTCAAAAGCAACCAAAAGTACCCATGCAACAGCCTAAGTATTAGTTTGTCTTGAAATTCCCTCCCCCAGATTAACCTACTACTCTTAAACTCAGTCTCCTGCAAGACATGGGCAAAGTGTATACTTTTTCTTCCTCAGAGTATAACACACTGGTGTTAAGTTTAGCAATGGAGTCCTTGCTCCAAGCAAAAACCTCCTGAGCCTGACCTTTATTCTCATTTCTATCAGGATTCTGACCTTTTAAGCTCCAACTAAAATTACCCATGAAACTCTATTTACACCATTGAAGATTTTCTCTAGAATTCTTCTCCAAACCTTACTAATCTTCTCTCATAAACCAGTCCCAAAGGCTTCTAAACCTCATGGTCAGATACAAATAGAAGCCACTACTCACATACCAATTTTCTGTATTGCTCAAATTTCTCATCATTAAGGCTCAATACTCAACACTCACAAATTAAAGAACAGGTTTAATTTGCTCACAATTCCTTTCATGACTGATTGGCTTCAAGGTAGAGGCATAATGATGAAAGGGCATGGTTATATAAAGCTGCTGAGGTCAAGGTGACCAGGAAGGAGAGCAGAGGAAGACTTCTAGAGAGGAATGGGCCAAAGACCATATATATTTTCTAAGGTCATGTCTTAGTGACCCATTCACACACTTCTTGGAGCATGCTTTTCTGATGTTCTAAATGTTTCTTAAGCCAATAAAATTGACACATCAGAATTAGGGGTCACAATCCCTATTCTTAAAAAAGAGTGCTTTCAAATTTTGAATGACTTACATTCTCTGTGCTTCTGATCCTGGTTTTTACTCTGGCTAGAGAAAATCTCATCCTTCTCACATGTGTCTGGCATTTCACTCCTCACATTATGAGTTTAAGTACCATTTTTCAAAGGAAACATTTCAGGATACCCTCCTGTGTATCTCAGGACTCAACACAAGTTCACAGAACCTACACTCTTCCCTCAGCATAGCCTGAAACCACCAAGACTGTTTCCCTCTAGTAACTATTAGATCCTAAATTCCCTGAAGGCAGAGACTTCTGTGCCTTTAGTTGCATTCCTGTATCTATTCGATATTTGTTCGATGAATAAACAAACACACTCCACTGGTAAGAAACACTACTAAAGCAGGAAGAGAGACAATAGGAATTTTTAATGCACAGAAAGTCCTGCAGGGACTTTGGGTACGCCCACAGGTAGCAGGAAAAAGCAGAGGACCTGCAAACTTAAGAAAGGGAAGGAGGAAAGAAGGGAGGGAGAAAGGGAGGGAGAGGGAGGGGAAGGAGAGAGAGAAAGAAATAGAGAGAGAGAGAGAGAGAGAGAGAGAGAGAGAGATCCCTCAAAGACCCAAGCTTCCTCACTTCAACAATCCTTGTGGCTTCCTTTAAGATGCTGCTGAAGAGGTCAAATTGTCTCTTCACAGGTCTCCTCCAAGATCCACAAGAGGAAGAAAGTAGAGTATGGCAGAAAGGAGGGAGAAGAGGAAAGGTTGCTTGGTCTTCACCTGAAAACTTTTGCCTCCCCATTGACTGTCATCCATATGAAAGGTTTAAAAAGGAGAGACATCTGATAGAGTCAAATAATATTTTAGAAAAAATAAAAGCGAAAATGAGTAATTCCATTGGTTAAAAAGTTCTCTGTCCACTATCCACAGGAGAAATAGTTTGCTTTGGCCTTGCTGGTAACTTCATCTGCTAGGCTCATCATCAGAGGTCCCCCAGCCCACCCAAGGTCCCAGGATCCTTGGGAGTACTGCTCCTCCTAGGAGAATCTCTGTGCTCATGGAGGGCAGTAGCTTCCCTCACCGTCCCTTGGACTCCCCATACATATTTCGGGGCATGGACACCATCTTCTCCTCGCAAGTAATTTTGGTGTCCTTGAGGATGCTGTACCACACCATGCCTGCAGGCCGGACCTCTTCGCTGCGGCAGAAAAGGTAGGGCACGGTGTCCACACGGTTCTGGATATAGGCGCTTCGCAAGAGACTGGAGCAATGGCTGCTTACCCTCTCCAGCCGCCGCAGGATCAGGTGGGCCTTCCTGAAAGGTATGAGAGGCAGCAATGTTCAAGAAAAAATTCCAGATCAAGGGTTAGGCCTTTGGAGGTAGCAAATTAAAGTCAAAAGACACCTGAAGACATCCACCCCAATGATTTCCTGTGCATTTCTAATTTAAGTGTGGTATTTCAAACACCTGTCCTTTTCAGTTGTGCAAGTGTAAAGAAACAAAAGAGGCATACCCTTTCATTTAATCTTCATCCAAATGAGATCCCTTGGAGTTAAAAGATCACTATTCTTGGGATTCCGATCAACAGAAATTAGAGTAATGATTTTTTTCAAAACTCACAATATCAACAACTAAAACTTGATATGTAATAGGCACTAGTTGTGTACTTCATATACAAAGTAAAATCTGTATGTAATCGTCACATCAGTCCTCAATATCTTGTTCTTCACTCACATTTAACAGATGGGAACCCAAGCAAGGTTCAGAGAAACTATCTTACTTGACTGAGGTTAGATATCATTGACCCCTGCAGATGGGCACTGAAATCTGGGCCTGAAACCCCACAAGGTCCCTTTCCAGCAGTTTGCTTTCTTATTCCCTCATATGCTTCTCCCAGCCATGGAATTTAGAAAACTTGCCCTCTATGCCTCTCTTTGATCAAAACCTAAAAATAAATGTCCCCAAATTAGAACCTTCCTGTGTCCCATTTTTCCCCATCACTAAAATAGTGATGACAGCCTTATTCTCATAGGTGGGTTATGTGAGATTATGTATGAGAAATGCCCAATGGCTGACACCAAACAAGCATCCAATAAATGATAACCATGATTATAACGATTATTATAATGATATTTCAGTATCAAGCTTAAAATGAACACTATGCTTAGCAAGAACCATTCTGTGTTCTGGTGATCATAATTAGGAATTTATTTAGAACCTTTCATCTAGCAATAGAGAGAGGCCTTATGTGAGATCTGAAAGCTATACAAAGGTAGCAAGAATCTTCCAGATCAACTGGAACAGGGTTTCCCAACAGTGGTATACCAGTACTTCTCAGTTTACGAGGAACTATATAGGATGTTTACAAGTACCCTCAGGCCTTAACCTTGGATGACAAGGGCAGCCCCACGCTCATCAGAAAAAGAATATTAGCTTCAATTATTGGGAGAGGGAGCTAAATGATCCCTGTTGAGAAACACTAATCTAATCTGAAATAGCCTCATTAAAAATGTGGAAAATTAGAAGTAGAGAGAGAGAACAAAAAGAAGAAAGACTTTTTCCCAAACCACACAAGTCCGTTTCGTTGTCAAGCTGACTGTCTCACCTTTCTTTACACCCAGCTTCTTCAAGATGCCTACGGGTCCTGTGAAGCTAAACCAGAACTCTCGCCTTCTCCATGTCCTCTCCATGCCCTTCTCAGATCCTACCAGAAAAGTTTTATGACAACAGACCCCACAAATGGCAGACTGTGTTAGGCACCTGCATGGGGGCTGAAAAAAGGACTGAGTTTATACATTATGTTTTGTGGGCACAATTTATGAGGTGCCTTACAAAAAGTCCTCTTTGTATTGTTCACCACTTGGGTGGAATATTTCCTGAGTTGCCAAGAATTCATCTCTTCATAATTATATTCGACTCACAGTCCTCCCTCCTCTATAGCAAGTGCACCCCCAAGAGGAGTTTGAAGAGTTTATGTCTCATTCTTCTTTGAGTTCTTGCTCTGTTCTTTAATTGCTCTGTATCCTTGGGAAATTTACTTGACATCTCTAAACCTGTCTCTCTGAAAATGGGCTACTGTGAAGTTGAAGGAAGTAATGTAATAAAGCTGAGCACAGTGTTCCTTTCAGTAGGACTTAGTGGGAAAGACAAATTAAGATTATAATACAAGAGACAAGAGAGAAGATTGAAAAAATAGCAACAGAACCTGTAAGAAGAAGACAGAGGAAAGTTCCTAATAAGATTCCCCAATCCAAGATAGCCTCAGAATGGAAAGGGAATTTGTGTTGAGGTTTGCAAATGAATACCAGCTAGATAAAGAGGAGGTCAAAGGCATAGAAGATGCCATAGGCAAAGTCACAGAGATGAGAGACTCCTTATAGTTTCTGAGAATCTATGACTGGGATACAGTGTACAAATGGTAATCAGTGGAAAATTGAGAGAGGTTGCAGCTGGCATGTCACCAAGGTCCTGGCATGGGCTCTAATGTGTGACATAATGGTACACACACAAGTTCTGGATCATTGGCTGGTCAGAATCAATACCAGTGGAGCCACTTGACACTTGTGTGCTTTATCTGCT
Source organism: Cavia porcellus (assembly GCF_034190915.1). Taxonomy (NCBI): domain Eukaryota; kingdom Metazoa; phylum Chordata; class Mammalia; order Rodentia; family Caviidae; genus Cavia; species Cavia porcellus. The sequence continues at coordinate 171,711,169 of NW_026947484.1, read as the reverse complement.
TCATCAATCTGCTTTATCACTTGTGTCTCGGTTTCCTTGCTTTTCCTATAAAATAGGAATGGTAACTATATAGGCCACAAAGTATTGTCTCAAATATATAAAAGGAAATAATGAATCTAGAATAAACCCTTAATAGAGATAAAATTGTTAAACAATAAGTAAAACAATAAAATAATAACAACAATGATGAATGAATAAAAGTAAAAGTATTACCTCAAGGATAAGTAAGTATTGGAGTTACTAAAAGAGCTTAAAGAAACAAAGTAAGGCCATGGTCATGCCAGGGAGAGAACAAGTCAGCACCTCTCAAGAATCAGCCATGCTGGAACTTGGGGGACTGACCAAGAAAGCAGTGAACCATCCCTCCTGGTGAGTGGTGCCAGCAAGCCATGAGTGTGCCAGGGAGAAAACAAGTCAGCATCTCTGAAAATCAGCCATGCTGGAACTTGGAGAAGAAAGCACTTCCTGGTAAGTGGCATGAGAGAGCCACGGGAGTGCCAGGGAGAGAATCAGTCAGTGACTCCTGTGTGCCTGGCATAGCGTGGGCTGAGAATTAAACATCAAACATCCTGTGCCCACACCCTCCTCACCATTAGCAACTAGATGGTTTCAAGGTCAGTGGGGAGTTGATAGCAGGTAAGGTACATAAAGCAACTAAATGCTAGCATTGTTTGGTTGATTATGCTGACCTGGGGCCAGAGGTTTGAGCATCTCTTGGGAGGATGACCGTATGCAATACAGCAATTATGGGGGATTGCCTTCTATCTTGTCTTTGAAGGCCAGTGTTTTTCCTCTGTTCTGCTTTGTTCTGATTAATTGTTTTTCTCTATTCAATATTCTGCTTTGATTGGTTTTATAGTGTTCTGTTTTTGGTTTGATTTCACTATATCTAATTGAATGGACAACTATTATGAAGATAACAAGTTATGCTATGGTATCTTTTATTGTTATTCTGGTATCCTGCCCTTAAGTTCTATACCAATTTCACTGCATTGTCTTAATTAGCTTTGTTCTGTATTGTTTTGTTGTATTTTACTATCTTTAAAATAAAAAATAAAGAAACTTTTATTAAAGAAACATAAGAGGTTTGGAGCTGGATGTTTGAAAGTATTTTTGATTGCTTTGAGAATTGAACAGGAGAAGGGCAAATCTGGCAGCAAGAAATCACATAGAGGGTACATCCAGGTGTCGTTACCCTCATTGTGCCTAGAATTATGGATCTGATTTTTCTCTTTGCACTGATACAAACTCTTCACTGTTTTATAATCTATGAAAAAGGAATACCATATTTCTCATCTCATAGACATATTGTGGGAGTTAAACAAGTTAAAACATGTATAATTCTTCAAAATTGTCACATAGAAAAGCTCTCATGGTGCCCAGTAAGAAGGAAGGAAGTATCATCAACATAACACTGCCACTATCAAACTTGTATTATTGGGTATCCTTTGCATGTCAGGCACTGGGGATACATAAGAACTGGTTTGTGCCTCAAATGTTTTCATAAGACATTGGCAGCTGGAAGACAGAGACATTAAAGGGAAAGATGCTGCATTGGAAAAGGCAGAAGGGATTGTGGGAGAACAGATGAACAGCAAGTCAATAATTTAGGACTCAGAGAAATCTTCCCAAAGGATGTCGCAGCTGAGCCAGGTCTTCAATAATAAAGCAAATGTTAGGCATAGGAAATAGGCTATTCCAAATGAGACCAGAGGTAATGCAAACCAGCAGTCACTTACAATGACTGGTTACAGCTAATGAATGTGAGACCAATGAACTCAACAAAGATTGGACCGTCTGGACTCTTCTATGCCATGCTGTAGGATTTGTATTTTATTCTTTGGGTAACAGAGGCCAAATAGAGGCTGATTCAGGCAAACACAAAAATAAATAGTAAATACAAAATAAGGTAGGAAAGCACAAATATTCCAACAGATTTAAATGATTTGTTTTCAAAGGCACAGCCATTTTTCAGGGAGAATCTTGGCATTCAGCTGAACAAAACATTCTTTTGTATAGATGGAAAAACTGCGGGTTGAAATGACAAAATTATTTGTCTTAATTAAGTGTTTTAAGTTAATAACTGAAAATGTAAAACAAGGTTCCTGACTACATAGGCAGAGATGGCCAACCTCCGGCAAACACAGCAGGCTCTTATTGTATCACTGAAACCTCTAAAAGGTTCATCATCACTGCATACAGTCAAGTGAACTTCATCTCTGAAATCCCTGATTCAAGTCCTGACTTTAATTTAACAACTATATAGATAATGAGCAGGTTCTTTAAAGCCATTTATTCTTAGTCACATCAGTAAAGCAGAAATAATGGTGCTGCTGGCAAGATAAGACACTGTGGGTAATGTTCTTAACTCTAAGGAAATCCTAGCAGTGGCTCAAAGTAGCATTTATGTTAGGAGGGACATGGACTTTAGTGTCCACCAGGGCAAGCTGTTTGACCTTACTGATCCTGTCTTTTCAGTTGTAAAATGAGAACAGAGATACTTACTGGGTAGGGCGGTTATTGAGCTAAAATGAAATGAATAACAGAGGCATAAAAGCACCAAAATTAGTATACACCAGGCACTAAACCAGCATTTACAAAGACAGCAAAGGCAAAGGAATTTGGAAGGCAAAACCACAGAAAAAAGGACTAAAGGAGGGAAAACTGGAAAAGAAAAAGGGATGTGAGACAGAGTATAGGTGAGAATGTTGGGTAATAAACTGGAGGCAAAGAAGACTCATAAATCAAAGGCTAGGCACGCTTTCTCTGGAGGGGAAATCAGGACAGCGTGACTATTTTTCTCAAATACCAGGAATGTAATCTTTCTCATCAGAAAGCAAGAGGTATAAAAGGGACACTATATATGAATTTATTGTATATTAACAGGTATGAAGGAGAGGGACGACTTGTGAAGGAGTAAGGGGTTGGCCCTGACTGCCATTTCTCTGGGAATAGTAGAACCTTCGACCAATCATTCTATTCCCATAATACTTACCCAATCAACTGTGGACATAGTTATCAGACAGAGTCTTCTAAAGGAGACTTGCAGTGGAGAAAAAGAAAAGAATTGAGTTTAAATGCCTTAGTGTTACCTGACTCTGCACTTAATGAGAGGCAGGGGCATGGCATGGATGCAAAAGACTGGAACACAACTTCTTGAAGAGAATAGGCAGATTAAAGAAAGTGATGACCTCATTCATGCAGCCCTAGTAAGGCCACTTCTGGAAAATCTTGGTCACTTCTGGTAAGAAGGATCATCACACCAGAGAGTGCCTTAAACACAGTTCCGCTGAACTGAAAACAGGAATAGAGAGGAAGATGAGATGTAGACAAATGATTATTTTCTATCAATTGAAGACAGTGAGCAAAAACCTTGAGGGTCGGGGTGGTAATGACTAGGTGACTTCTTCTATGCCACAAACAGTGCGTATGCATCCATGGGAAGACATTTGTCTGGGAAATGAAATTTAACCTGCATTGCAAATCGTTATACTTCATTCTCAGTCTATAGATGGTCAAAGTGAACCTGTGACCAGTCCTGTGACAAACACTAGAACAGAATCTCAAATCTCTGTTGTAAGGCACTGAAGTATTATTCATGAAACCCCTCCAAAATTAAAAAGGAAACTTTGGTTCAATGTGATAATATTAATGAAACTGTAAAACTATGTTCTTTGAAAACAGTAGTGTGCTCCCTATCACTGAAGGTGATAAAATAAACTATGTTTTAAAAAGAATTCTGCTGGTAGTGTATGTTGGAGGGGGTGCTTGTTGGTATGGTATTTTGGTGTATTTTTAGTGTAAAATGAATTCAGGTGCTGATTCATAGTGAAAATATCATCTGACTTAACATCTCATGTGCAATAAACAAAGAACCTGCCATGACACAACTGTCAAAGCGCTGGGTTCCTGAGGTAAAAGGACCACATTCATTCAGGTTCTAATCACAATTGAAAAGTCACACTGAAATTTCATATTCAGGGTGTCTTCCAAACCTTCCCCAATGTCATAAGCCACATTTTCCCCTAGGTTGCTGCAGAATTTTATTTCTCTACTGAGGCCTATAACATCGTCTCTCTTAATTATGTATATGTCTTGTGATGCAATATACTACATTGAAAAAGATGCTAGTTTGACCTCAGAAAACAATATTTTGAATTTGGGCTCTGAGTGCTGTTACCTGTATAACCTTGCACAATTTGTGCAACCCCACTGTGTTGCTCAATCTTCAAAATCTGTTACGCAAGAGTTGAAATGAAATGTAAATGACTGGGCCCACAAGAGGCACTCAGCTAATATTTCCCAGATGCTTCTTCGACAATATATGATTTGTTTAGTGTTGAGCTCCTAGCCATGCAAGATGAGGGATTATTAAATGTGAATTGACTTGAACTTAGGACATTTTAGTCCTACACTTCAAAATACGGTAATTCTCTAGCAGCACTTAATAAAAGGAATGAAACAGCACACGAGCATCCTTTGAGCTATGGAAATGATTATGAGTGGTCCAAAGGCTTACACAAATTCATCTGTAATAACAAAGAAATTGAAATAAATTTAGTTGGTGTTTAGCAAAAAATAGAATAATCATTAGACAATGTATTTATCAAAAGGACAATATATTGATATGTGTTTCCATTGGAAAAAAAACATGGTACACATTATATATTCATTCACTGTAAAATACCTGTCCGATATGCTGTTTAGTGGAAACAGGTAGATAATAGATCACAGTGTGCATATATTTGCTAAACATAATGGAGATTATGGAGATGGAGATGTGGTTGTAGATACAGATATACCCTTAAGTTTTGGTTTTCCTTCTCCCATAAATATCTATACCCATATCCATATCTATACATGGAAATATATGCAAGCACTATTAACAATTTGTGCTGAGGTAGGGCTGGAATTATAGGATTAAAGAGTACAAAATTTTCACTGCTTTCTATGCTTCTACATCATTTGTATGCTATAGAATGAGCAAGAATTATTTTGGAAAAAAACAAACAAAGGTATTTCTATTTTGAAAACACAAACATGCACACATATTTTAAAGTTATTATGATAAATTTAGTTATTGCTGCCATGAATTTATAGTTTCCCAGCTAACTAGGATTATTTCAGAATAAACTTACATTAAAATTTTAGTCTCAGATCACCCTTCTCCAAAAACCAGGAGTCAGACACTCAGGTACCATCTGTGGATAAATGTCACTAACATCAGGTTTGAAATGTGATGTGTAAAGTAGCCAAAGAAAATGTGTTCTTTCTTCCTCCTCCCTCATAATAAACTATGAGAACTTTTTAATAATATATTTCTTGACTGATGGCAAGAGTGACTAACCCAAAGCATTTCCAGCTGGAGTTGAGAGATTTTAAGATGGTAACCAGTAGGTGAGGAAACAAAGCCAGAAAAGACTTGTTCAAAATCATGGTGTGCCTGGTTAGTATTTCTCCATTCTAAGCTCTGATATAAGAGATGTGATTTAGTAACAGCCTTTCAGAAAGGATACCATCTTCATTTCAGAAATGTCCACCTATGCATGAAAAATGAAAGTGTATCTGAGATTATAGGAATATAGCTTCAGACCTGAATCTGTTCTTTTTCCCAATATCTTTAAAAATTCCAAGGGAGTTAGCTCAAGATACCAAGGAAGTTAAGAAAGATATTAATAGACCTTAACCAAGGAAGAAGCTGATACAATAAGGGTAAATGTATAACAGAATTCCAGGTTTGCTTATTTTTCACTAAGGGTGCAGCAATGGATATGTTAATTTCAAGGAGGAAAGGTGCCTTGTCTCATTATGTTGAGAAAGATCTCAGGTTGAACTAAGCCTGTGATCATTTCTGGGATCTATTAGCAATGTCTGCCATGGAAACAAAAGTGACTGACAATAAGTGCAGCATTCCTCTTCTGGATAGATTGACTTCACTCAAACAGAATCTCTTCAAACACTTGCTCTCTTCTATCAATTTGATCAAACATGAATGAAAGGTTATAGAAGCACAAGAGTGGCCAAGGATGCTCTGCCCTGAGCAAATTCTGGTCTTTAGCCACCTATGAACTCAGTTTTTCAAATCTCCTAATAGGATCCTTATGGCTGGGACAGCTGGGTGTCAGCAGGTCTCTTTTGAGCAGCTGTTTGCAGTAACCTATAGCTGTCATGAAAACCAGGCTCTGGGGAACACTAGCCTGATAGATTCATTAGACAGTGGTAAGATATACCCTTTGTCACTCACTTATATGGGAATGTGGGACCATCCACAGATCCAAGGAAGAATTGAAAACATTTTATAGTTTGGTCATTATAGGCTAAGAGAATCCTAGTAAAGCTCATCCCATAATATCAGCCCTCAGTTTGCTTCTGGAAAATTGCTAGTCAACCTAAGTCCCTGAGAAACATCAATGTGTGGGGGCTGGAGGTAAAATGACACTCATGATATGTCTGCTCTCTGGTATCTATGACCTTCAGGTTCTCTGGTTCCTTGGTTCCCCAGCTGGAAGGGACTTTGGAATTAAGATCTTTTATGTTACAAATGAGTCCAGAATAAGGATGGAATTTGTCCACAATAAGTTGGAGAAAAGCTGGCATATACCCACCCCACTAGAAGTTTCTTGCTGTCTTTCCTTTACACTTTCATAAGCTGCACACTTGCTAACCCTTCAGAGGCAGAGCAAATTTTTCAAAGTTCTCTTTTTTAAAAAAGAAAAAAAAAAAAAACCTTTACATGGCTTCTAGGAAAGAAGTAGCACAAACCCCTTAACAAGACTTACAAAAGTCACCATGATTTGACCCTTGCTATATTCCATTATAAGTGTAACCAGCAGTGCAACATAGAACTTTAAATATTAGGATTTTTTTTCTATTTTAGAGACAAGTGGCAAGGGATGACAACAAGTTATGTACATGTACCAATTCCCCATAAGTGATATAATAATTGTGTATGACAAACATGTACTAATAAAAAGTGAGTAGAACGTAATGAATCACTGGTCATGTATAACCTGCATTGAAGTGGGAAGAAAAGCAATGCCTAAATATTTCTGTAAGCCATGGGCATTAAAACTGTGAGTTCAGTGCAGATTTAAAATATGAGGGTGCAATGAGTAAGTCAGTAGACATTTTAGAGAATTTTCTGACAAGGTAGATCTGTATATAAGCCTTTAACTTCTATGTAAGATATATTTAAGGAAAAATAATTCCACTGATAAAACACAATCAGCTGTATTAGGTCATCTAGATCATCTTATAGATAAGACTGAGGTCCAGATAGGGTAAGCACATATTTGTACAGTGAGTTTATAGCAAGGGCAAGATGGATTAGGATGCTACTTATTTTATTCTTACTAACATGACAATGTGAGATGTTGGAGCAATTTCAGATCCCTTCGTGAGGGGCAAGACAAGGAAAGAAGGAAACTGGGTGACATGGCTCAGGATTGGTAGACAGGGACTGGGTGCTGACTGATGGAAGGTTAGTAGGTTATCACAATCCATTACTGGATTGGTTGCCCTGAGTCTTTGGGCAACCAGGAGGCATCTCTCAAAGATTTATGCCTGGGAGGGTCATAAAGGATCCTAGCAGGTTGTAAAGACAAAGTCAGGAATGGAGCTCTGGTTTAACTTGCACCCAAACTCCCTGAACCCTGTGGGAAAGCCCAATAAAGTGGAATGCCTTTCTTGGTTCACAGGCAAGATGGCAACCAAGATGACTAACATAGTATCTTTCATCTGGGGCTCTGCTCTTCTGCCTGCCAGTCCACTTCTTTCAGCTTTTATCTTAAAGAACCTGCCTTTCAAGTGAAAGGTAAAGAATTAAAGTCCAGGACCCAACAGGACTGATAAGGCCTGCTCCAGGGGGAGATCCCTTTTATCATTTTAACTAAGCTCTCATTTCATCTCATCTCATCCCTTGATGGCCCCAAATGCTTAGAAGGTCATTCCAAGTGTTACAAGGTTTCAGTGTGAGAGTTCAAGGTAGAACCAACTTCTGTGCCAAACTGAGCATCTCAGAGCAGTAACCCCATGGGACCACCACTTTCCATTACCCACAATATAGGTCAAGTATCCTATAGCTTCATATGAAAGTGTTAAGGTACATAGAGCCATCCACTATTTTCGGAAGCCATGCAATGCTCTCCAGTACCACTAATGATACCCCAGCTGGGAACATTATATTGCATCCCTGCGCCCATCATAGCAGCATTCAGGGCTTCACTGCCTCTCTCTTGTTTTAACTCCCCTTCCCCCTGCTTCCAAATGCAGTCAGAGGGATCTTTCTATCTTGAAGATCTGACAATATCACCTATGTGCCACCCCACCAATGAAAAAGCACTTGAAAAGCTGACCCTGGAGAGATAATCCAAACTCCTTAACCCTACTTAAAGGGAATTCAGGATTTGGCCCTGCCGACCTCTGCTTTCTTATCTCTTACCTCTCTTGATTGTCAAACAGCACAACTGCACGGAAATTCTTGAGTTCCTCTAAGCACAATGCTTAGTGAAAGGTTAGAGTCCTCTTGGGTAGAGGAAAGGATTTTAGCTGACACTCAAGATAACTGCAAATCCAATATTAAAAAAAAATCAAATATGCAAAAGTGGTTAGGTCACCTCCATCATTCTCTTCCTCTCTTCATATTACTTTCAAAAAACATTTTGGTTTGGGAAGGGACTGATCTCCCTTTTACAGGGAACAGCCTCAGGTTCTGCTAGGATTGACCATTTTTATTTCCTTCAGTTTTTGTTTTTACCAGTGATTAGGTTAATTTTCTGTTGTGGGTAGAGGGTACGGGTTTTTTCCTTCATAAAATGGTAGTGTTTTTCATTCAAATATATTTCCAGTAAGAAGTAAACCAATTTCCCATGTTTAGACCTGACATAACTCTACTGATCACTACCCTTATTTATTTGACAAAGTTCAGTGTCAGCTGACAAGGAAAAGATCACCTAAAACAACTGGAAGAAGAAGAATCTGCCCCCTAACTCACAACCATAATCCCATACCTGGGCCCCAGCTCATCCTCGCTCCGCCAGACAAAGTCACCAAACTTCTCATAGTGAGAGTTGTAGTGGTGTTGAACTCGGAACAGCATTGAGGCTGAGACTTCCATCAATGTGTTATAGGCAGTCTGCTGCTCCTTGCCGCTTGTGTACCCATTGTACAGATTGTATATCTTGTCGGCTATCTCTGAGAGGGAAGAAGTACAGGAACAGATCACTGAATAGTCAGAAAAAGTGAAGAGAAAAGCAGAGATGTCATGAGGAAGGCCTGGTTGTCTGGGAGTTTCCTTGCACGGCCTTTGGGAATAGACAAATCTTAACTGCATCCTGAATATGTCATTGACTGGCTGTGTGCAGTTTCTTATCTACCAGCCAAACACAACACAGTCTACTCTAGAGGTGCTTTGGAAAACCAAATTGAAGAGTGGCTGCAAAGCATTCAGTACAAGGTGTGCTACAAAACTACTCATAGTCACATGCTACATTATTGTTATTACTGTGCTCATGATGTAACAGGAGGCTCCAAAAAATGCCTGGGTTTAAATTAATTGAATTGGCTGATCTCTACCTCTTCCTTCAATTTCAGTGTAATATTTCTAACATGTTTCCATAATCAATTCTGAGGAGTCACTGTTCAAAAACCTTTTAAAGGAAATCCAGACTTTCATTCCTGTCATTCAGAGCCATTTCTACTCCTTCAGTCACTCTTACTAATCAGGATGGCCTAAATTCATCTTGAATGGAAGGCACATTCCTTCAGCCTTGGAGGCACTGGTAAATATCTACGTGTATTCACTAATGATGATTGCTCAGAGGCGAATCCAGCATCTTAAGGGTCACGATGGATGGGAAAAGTTCTTACTTTGAACTAGTTTGCGCTCTGGTCTTTTATTTGTTTTTAGTTTGTAACCATATGTATGTATTACTTTAAAGTAATCATGATAAAAATAAGAAAATATCAGAAATTCTTCCCTCTTTTAGGGTCAATAGCTCTGTCTCTTCTTGTCTGGCATCACATAAACATTTCCAAGCTACTGATTGAACTCTTTGTGGACATGTCTGTCTCTCCATCCAGAGTGTGCAGTTTTAAAAGATATAGACCTGTTTTTACTGCATGGGCTGGACAGGGACTCCATGGAAGTATTTACTCAATTTAGGCCCGGCCCAGGAGAGCACTCATTCACCACATCAGTCACAACTATTTACTCAATTTAAAGTAGATAGCCAGGGTTTATTGTTATATCAATGTTAGATTCTGTCAATTTAGGTATAGAAACTGTATCTATATATTGCCTAAGTATATAATAGTATTTTTTTCAGTTATTTTTTTCTCACTAATGTTTACAACCTCCTGGGCCGGGGAGGAAAAAGACTTAATATTGCATGCAAATTTTGGCTGATAGTTACTTATAGTGCACTACGCTGAGGATTATAAGGCCATTACTTGGCTGGATGGGACAGTGTCCTTTGATCAGTTAATCATGTCTGCCATGGTGCAAAAAAAGGATATGGTCTTCCAGGAACCATTTGCTAGCTCTAGCACAGATTTAAGTGCAGGAAAGTAATTGGTCTCTAAGAACATTTTATGTTAAGGATCTCAGGCTCTCTACCATTCCTACATAGACAGAATATGATTAAACTATAAAAGAAGAGCAAATCATACACCTGGCAAAGCACTGTTAGTCAAACTCCATTATTTTCATTATAGCTTTGATTAATGTAGCCCCATGTTCCTCCTGCTGCCTTAGCTCCTGTGCTCCCTTCTCTCTGTACTTGCTGGTGTGTGCTTGCTAATTAGTGACTATTGCATGTAGGATTTAAGAAAGAGAAACGTGAGACTTAACCTGGGAAGTGAAAATGAAGTCACCAACCTTCTGCCTTATTGTCATCCACCAGTGGACAGGCTGTTCTCAGGGTCACTGTGCTGAGCTCTGAGTGCCTCCCCCGTGTATCCACAGCATACAGAGTGAACCTGCAGCAAAGCAAGCAAACAGAGCACTGGGCTGAGACTTCACAGAAGGCCCTGGGAATTAGTCGGAGAAATACAAATTACTACACAGGAGCACTGGTCAAAAGCTCAGGAATGTTCAAGCTGCAAAATATTTTTTTTTTAAAGCATGGCAATTATAAAGCATTTATTGAGCACTGAATGCCTACTGGGCACTTCACCTTAATTACCTAATTTACAGTTTAGTGAGACTAAAAGGCAGAGACTTATTAAGCACAACTTTCTGTGTTCTCATAGTTACTGAAAGATAGAATACAGGTTTGAACTCAAGCAATCTAAGCCAAGGCCTAAGAATTAAGCCTCAGTGCTATCATATCATCTGGATACAATTGTTTGTATGTTCTTTCATTCATTCATTCATTCATTTAAAAAATACTTATTGAGGGCTAACTATGTGCCTTGAGTTATTTTAATGTTAAGTTTCTAAACTTCAACCAGAAAGTCAAGTTCCCGCTGGCATAATTTTAACTGAAAACAAATAATGAACATGGTGACATAGGTTTAGGTGCAATGAGGATGATGAAAAAAATACTACCACATAATGTGAGAAATATAAATATGGTTGTGGGGGATGTATGTGCTCTAGACAGGCTAGTTGATGAAAGTCATCTTGAAGAGGAAAATTTTGAGCTGATACCTGAATAAAGGGAAAGAAGCAGCAATGAGAGAGAGACCTGGAGGAAGAACATTCTAGGCAAGAAGGTCAATGAGTGCAAAGGCTCTGAGGAGAGAAGGAACATGGACTGTTGGAAGAACAGAGAGCTAGTGTGGCCAGTGTAAAAGGAGATGAGACAGAAGGCTGTGGCCAGGAGTCTCAGAGTCATTTTAGCTATAGGGCATGTCCCCACCTCCCTATGATGTCATCTATAGCTCAGTACTGTACTGGCAGGAATAGACATAGGTTCTCTGGTTTCAGAAAGAGAAAGGTGGTCATGTAGTGAATTGAGGTCTAATCTAGAGAAGCAAATTCATTCTAGAGCAGCCTCTGTCTGCCTGGGGGAGGCTCTGTGCCTATTTGTAGCTCCAGATTTCTGAGTTCCATAGTTTCTACAAAGTCTAAGGAGGGAGCTGAGAAAAATTTCCAGAAGGGGTAAATGGCCTAGAATAAATACTTCTTGTGTATCTGAATGGCCTGTTGTATATACCCTCCTTTCCCATCTGCTTTTAAGGGCAAAGACAATGGTATGGGGTGAGAGGAGGTTTTCCTGTGTTAAGTGGAAGAGTGGGACCTGGAGCCCTGTGTTCTTTCCTACTTCCTAAGCTCTTCATCTTAATGTGTGTCATAAATGGATGAGAAACTATGGTTGCCGAGTTTCAGAGCTGCAAGCCCTGATGGACCAGACATATTAGACACTAGGTAAATGAGTTGCACGTATAAATTAATATATTCTGATGTCTTAATATGTATCAAGCACTGAGCTAAGCGGTTTTACTCACAGCAGTCTAAAAGGTAGACAGCTTTACTCCAGTTTCTACCTGAATCACATAAGCAATTACTGGATGGTAATGTAAGCCTGGGTTGTCCAGCTCCAGTGCCCACGCACTAATCACTACTGTCCTCTGTTCACAGGCATGTGGATCCCACCTTGGTACACACAAAACTCCTTCAGCCCCACCTGCTAAACACCAACTGTGTTGAGGCAATTCTACCTCGAATATTTTCCTACTCTTAAGAAAACATGGTAAAATAACATTCTATCCGCCTTTTAGAAAACAAAATTAAATGCATAAAAAAAACCTATCCAGAGTCACAGATTCAGAAATTGAAAGAGTGCAACTTCTAGTCTATGTTACCCTAAAACCTGTACTTTTTGCTTTCAGTTGCCATTCCTGCTCCAGCTGCACCAATCACTGGCTTAGAGGATGGTATGAGTTTTATGACCTCATGCCTCAAAATTATCTTCAAAAAGGTTTATATGCATCAAAACGTCTTAACACAAAAGAAAGAGAGAGAGACAGAGAAAGGATCTTGGTCTTGCAGATGTTCAGACTCTTATATTGTAGCTATATTCCCTTACTCTGTGAACCTGGGCAAATCCCTTCACCTCTCTGAGCTGACTTCTTTCTCTGTAGCAGGCATTTGTGTCAGACAGACTAACACCCACCTCACTGCTTTCTGTGCAAGTGGATATGAATTCTAAATACTTTCATGTAAGTTATCATTGGAAGGCCACACGGAAGAGTCGGGAACAAGTTCACATACACCCATACACACAAAAGCAAAAACACGTCTGGAATGTCGGAGCAAGTAAAAGAACAAGAACAATTTTCACTAACATTGAGCAAGTACTTAATATCTACCCACCAATTTACCTAGAAACTAGCAGTGGCAGTACCTAGATCCTAGCCTTCCATGTCCAGAGAGTCCACAGCTTATGCACTGCTGCTCAGGTGCCAACACTGCACGAGGTATGACAGGCAGTCAATAAATATTTGTGTAAATGAATGAACCTGACTGCATTTCTCCACTTTTGTTTCTTCATCAGTAAAGTGGGGATAATTTTACAGAGAGCACATGGCTATCTCATAGAATACATGTATGAGGGTATGGCTGACTGCTGCAGATTTTCATAAAGAACGTATGGACAGCACTTTTTTGTGAAGATACAGGTTTATACAACTGCTTTTTTGGGATTTAAAGAGGAGATACATTGCACCTGAAGGATCCATGGAAGAATAGCAGTGAGTGTAAAATTTAATGGAGCCTCAAAGCACATGGACTTGGAATACTGTTTAACAGCTCTTCCCATTGACAAACTTAGGCTTCTGTGGTACGTCCATAATACATTTCCTCAACCAAGCATGACAAACAACATCATGCTCATGCTAGGGAAAAAGTCATCCTGGGATTTTAATTTATAAAATCATTTCTCCAATATCAGGCTGAGAATTCCTTTTGAAATCATTTAGCCTTCTGTACACCTATGTCTTCTCACTTGTAAAATAAGGTGGAATTACCTATCCCTCACAAATTGAGGATCAAGAGTCCATGTTATAGCCACTGATGTTCAGTCTTCACTCCTTAAAGTGTTGCTTCTATTTTTGTTATCACAGCAACCAAACACGTGACTGGAAGCCTCAGAATGCAGGAGGCCACAGGCCACCCTGCCTGGGGTGGGGGTGGAGGAGAAAGAGGAAGATGTCAACCTCACAGGCCTGGGTCAAAAGTCACAAGGCCATGCGCTTTCTGCCTGTCTCAGCTGTAATTGTAGAACTGTTCCAGAGACACATCTGAAAGCTGTTAGGGGATCAGGCTGGGATGGAGGGGCTCGTTGTGAGGAGGGGGGAGTATAGTGATCCTTGATATAGAGAAGGGGAGTGCAGACAGATTGAGAGAGACAGAGACAGATAGACAGAGGTATATACCACATGCGAACCCATTCTGGAGAGGGAGGGAGAGAAGGGGAGAGAGAGGAAGGAACAGAAATAGTCAGACCTGTCTTTCTCAGAAGATAAGTGTCAGAGGCTCTCTGCTTGGTTCTGCCATCCTCTCTCTGAAGCGAACTGAGGTCCAACAAAGATGTGAACTTACACTCTTGAGTCATCCTCTAACTTTGAATCTTCATTATGGGTGGCCTATAAAGAAAGGAAGTCCCAGAGGGAAACGGGACTTGCATAAGGACCCACCACCAATAAATTCAGAGTGAAGACAATGGCCTTCCTGATTCCTCCTCCAGTGCTCTGTGTGCACACCACCCTGCCTCTTGTACAGCTGGCTGACCTAGCTCCATGTCTATTTATAGGAAGCTTTTATTATAAATGAGGTGGCTTTAAGGGTAAAGTTGGATGGACTTTCTAGGAACCTGAAGCTCCAGGCTCAAATCATTGCTATTTCTTCCCCTGACCTTGTTTCATGGAAAAAACTTTGCTCAAGGTGGTTGGAAACCTGAGTTTGATTCACAGCCAGCATTTCTATGGACTGTGCAATATGAGCATTAAGTACTTACAGTAATCTGCTCTCAGTGCATTGAGAAATTAAAGTTTTAAAACCTGCGTGTGGAAATGCCTTGTGATGACTACTGAAACACGAGGAATATTCAGATATTTCTTCATCATCCTCACGATACCATTAGCCCATTAGTTTCACCACCCTCAGGACAAAGCCTCTCACTCTCCGGACAAACTCCCCACCTTGAACTCCCAGTACTGCTCCTTGATGATGATTCATTCAAATGTACCCTTATCGCTGAGTCCCAAATAAGCTGTGGTGAAAGACCCAGGCTTGTTGGTCAATCTTCGCTTCCTACGCTATTTCATAGTCCAGGTGGTCCAGCTACTAGTGGTTCCAGAACTCTGTGCCTCCTCTTTGGCTCTGGACTTGCTTCACCCACTGTCTGAGTCAGCCTGCTCCTTCTTCCATTGAGCCCCCCATCTTGTTCTTAAAGCATGCTTCAAACCTCATCTCCTGCCCTTTGAAGAACAGTGTAGCCCTTCTCTTTCACAATGTCCATGTCACATGGCTAGTTTAGTGCCCACCCATGTCTCTTACCGCCATGAATCTGTGCCTTTACAACCAGAATATAACCCTGCTCATTTCTAAACACCTACACTTGGTGCACCAAGACGTAACAAATACTGCCCAGAACAAGTGGCAGACTGAATACATGACTCAATTGTTTTCTCTGGGCCCTTTCATTCCCTACAAACCAGTTTTTTTCTCTTTAAAATGAACAAAAGATGGTTAGACTTAAGGGTTAAAAGAGGATATAGAAAAAAGCAAAAGAACTCAGCAAATGACTCTGAAATCAGCTGATTTTGTTTACAGTTCTGGTTCTCCATTTCTTGGTTGCATAAAACTTTGTCTTAATTTACTCACCTGTAAAATGGGGTCACAATGTTAAGGAGGGTAGTTTTGGAATAAAATATGATATTCAAAGTGCCCAGGATAATGTGCTAAGCAACCACTGAGCAATTGATATTGATATTATCATTAATATTCCTATTATACCACAGCTCAGGGATCTGACTTCACCCCCACCTGGAGTAAGAGAACCTAGTGGAGTTTTTTGAGGGAGAGGGTGGTAAGGGAGCCATTCAAGACCCCTAGACCTCCTCGCAGCAGGGGTGAGCAAATGAAACTGAGAAGTTAATTGGCGGTGAGAGCTTCTCACGGATCTGACAGGGGGTAAGAACAGGGATGGAGCCTGAGAGGCCCACATCAGGCCTGGGTCCCTGAGAGTACAGGAGAATGTGTTTGAAGTCTCCAGGCCAACGCCTGCTCTTCCCCAGTTGCTGCATGATTTAGGCATTCTGGGGAGGCAAAAGTCTCCTTGCTGATTTGAAGGGAAACAGATGTTTCCAGGCCAGAGGCCCTGGTCTTATAAAATGCTCCTTCCCCCCACTCAGCTTTGGCAAACAACTTCCCATTAGCTCAGGTCCACCGTCTTGTCTTCCTCCACCAGCATCACTCTTCTCTACCTTCCTAGCACAGTGTGCAGTCAGGAGTGTTGAGAAAACACCCAGTTCCAGGACCAGCTCTGAGCCAGAGTCTCTGGGTATTTCAGGACGCCTAACTGCTTTTCTGTGAATCTTTCTGCAGGACAGAACTAGATCAAGATCACCTCTGAGAGATCTGAAAGCTGACGGACAGGGAAATTGTTTTTCTCTGATAGAGGTATATTATCAGTTCCAGCCTTTTCTGCATTAACCTATGGCATATATCATAGGCTTACAAATCAGACTGCTCTGGATTTCAATGCGGACAGCACCAACTACTGGGAAAGCAGCAATTTAAACACTAAGCCATACTTCTGCATCTAAAAAATGTGAATAAAAGTTCCATCTCATTGAGCTGTAAGATTTAAATCACAACTCATATTTTAGGTTTCTTGAGAACAAAATTGAATATCATAGCTTTTCCCTGTACTCCCCAAAGTGCCAAGACTGGTCCCAGAGTCAGTGGGCAATGTTTATAACTGGCAGTTGGGGAGACACTGCTAGTTCCTCTGCAGTTCAAGGACACAGATTCTTAATCCAGTTCTACTCCTGTCCTAGAGGAGAGCATTCTCAACGTCCTGATCAAAAGGAGGCAGAAAGTGCAAGGTTAGAATAGACTCTAGAGCCTCACTGCCCAGGTTCAAATGTTGGTTTTGCAACTTACTGTCTTTGTAACTTTAGGAAAGTGATTCTTTGTTTTTATCTTTTAAGTGTGTACAGTATTACCATTCAGAGGGGTATGGGAAGAACAGTGCACTTAGACGAGTGCCTGGCACATAAGTGTTAAATGTTGCTGTTTGTGAAAGATTAAATTACTAATTCCATCTATAATAGATTTAAAGAAAGCCCTCTTCCAATTCTTCAATATTTTGTCCTGACTGTGAATGTGTTTGAGGGCTTTGAATAACAGGGCACAGTGGAAGCGATTCTGTGAGTTCTAAATCCCGGACATACAAAGCAATGGGACTTCCATCTTGTTCACTGAAACATTCTTGCTTGGAACCCAGCCTCCAGTGAGAAATTAGACTGTTCTGAGGCCACTGTGGTTGAGGAAGCCAAGGTGCACGGAGATTCATGTGTGGAGCCTATGGCAGGCCTGGGGCCTCAGCTCCTGACAGATGAGCAAAGAAAGCTTTGGATAATTTCAACCAAAAGAGTTGAATCACCCCAGGTTTGGTCCTTGAAGTTGAGTTCCTACACTTCATGAAGCAAAGACAGAGAGGCCTACTGTGTCCAGTGTAAATGTTTGAACCACTGAAGTTCTTACTAGAATAAAATGGTTGTTTCATGCCAGTAAATTTTGGAGTCATTTGTTATATCATTGATAGTAACTCTGACAACTTACAAGCATTAAGAATAGGGTCAGCAAACTGTAGCCCATGAGCTGAACACGGAACTGCTGTGTTTCTATTAAAAAAGCTGTAAGGGAAAACAGCTTCACTCGTGTGTGTGTGTGTGTGTGTGTGTGTGTGTGTGTGTGTGTGTGTGTGTTTGTGTGTGTGTGTGTGTGTGTGTAATGTATTTTCTATGACTGTTTCATACGGCAGTGGCTGATAGGAGTGACTGGACTTTAGAGACCATCAGGCCCATAATGCCTAAAATATTTACTCTCTGATCTTGTAGAACAAAGTGTGCAAACCTTGATGTAGAGCATTAGCAATATTTAAGGAAATAGCTTTTGCTTACATTATTTCATTTGATTCCAGGATTAGAAATCTTCCTCACTGTACAGATAGGCTCAGAGAATTCAAGTAACTAGTCCAAGGTCACAGGTCTTCCAACTCCTGGTCTGATGTCAAACTGCCCAGTGAAGTACCAGACTCCAGAACTAGACACTGAATGAGCAGTGTGTCTTCGACAAGTCCCACTATTTCACAGCCTGGCATTTCAGAACATTAGACAAGGCTGCCTGCGGTGGCTGCCAGAATTTAAACGCCTAGCTGGGTGCTGGTGATGAGGCAAAATTTCTTCTGCTCCCCTTTGGTTTACGAGTATCAAAGTAGAATAAGGAAATAAGTAGGCAAAGGATACTATGAATTCCTTCTCTGGTCCACATGTAGCTTTCTGAATCCCTAGCACCAGAAGCAGACCTTCCACTTCCCACTCCTGGCTAACAACCGAAATTTTTTCTATCAACATACATACTTAATTCTAGTGCTGAGCACAGAGACACCATCATGATAGTAAGAACTCTGGGATGAAGGTATGTGGCTGGACTTTAAATACCAGCTCCTCTTGATGGTCCTCCCATCAGCACTTCTACGTGAATTAACAGGTGAAGAAGAAGAGTGGGAATTTTACAGAGAGTGCTCTGGGCTAAGGTCAGCTCTGGAGACTAACACTAGCACTAAGACAAACTAGAGCTGACAGCAACCTAGAATCACTTTGAAGAACAATGCTCTGCCTAGTAAAGCCCCAAAATTAAGTGGTATGCACATATTCCTCCAAAATTCACAGTGCCACAAACATTAGAAGTAAATGGTTACAGTATTCTTTCACAAAAATTAAGTAAATATAAATTAAGCTATGATGAAAGCACGTGGAGTATTATCTCCAATAACTGCCAAAGGGTAAGTAATGTCACAGCACCTCCACTCTGTGTGCCTTGCAACAGTGAAACACCTACTAGGTACCAGACAATCTGTTAAGCATGGAACATCACCCATACAAAAGGAAAAGGAGACTTCTTGTTTTCACCAAACAGCAAGAAGATGTTAAGTTGAACAAAATATGGAATACAGCCCCACCAGCCCTTCAGTAGCCTTGTGTTTGCTTCAGGATTTTCCTTCTTCTTTCTCTCAAAATAGTAGATTAAGCCTTATATGTGAATCCAGTAACTACCTTGAACTAGCTCCTCTCTTCTCCGCAAAGTGAGGTCATCAACCACCTGCAAGACTCATATTTTCTCCTATGAAAAAGTGGTATCAATTCTTGTTCTTTCTGGAAATCCTTTGACAAGTGTAAGGCAGTTGATTTAGATATGCAAGTATTTTGCAAATGTTCTATGTGAGTTCATTCATTCACTCACCAAATAACCCGATCTCTCAAAAGAAAAATCCAGATTGGCAGTTGGTTTGGCTTTTGCAACAGTTATTAACCTTGTTTTCTTTTTTTTTTTTAACTTCTTTTCTTCCTTTTTCTCCTCCTCCTTTTTTCTCCAGTGGGTTTACTAAACAATAGTACATAATTGAACTGACCAACTAGCTGGAAGAAGTTCATTATTTAATAGGTTGCTTTAAAGTCAAGCAGACACAGACTAACTTTATGGTCCTTCGGCAAGGGATGAATTAAGCCTGGAATCCCCAGTTATTCTACTCTAGCCTGTAGAATCCAATCTGAAAACCGGACACAATTTTTTTTTTAAAAAATAACTTCAGGAGCTGGGGATTTAGCTCAGCAGCTCAAGTGCTTCCCTAGAAGGTGTGAGGTTGTGAGTTTGACCCCCAGTACCAAATAAAATAAAGTAAAATAATTTCAGGTTTGGAAATGATTTTGTAGAAAGACATACCTTAAAAGTATGCAAAATTAAGAAATAGAGAACACAATTTCAGGTTTTGCTTTGGCGTTAAATACCTGTGTGACTTTGGTCAGATTGTTTGACCTCTGGATACTCAGTTACCTATTGATAACCCCAAAGAGATGCTGCAAGAACCGAATAGTAATTATGAATGTGAAAGTGCATTAGAGATTCTACACATACTTCCTGGGCATCTACTCTGTGCAGACACAGTGCTGGGAGCATTTTACACCGTTGTTTTCACAACTGCCTAAGGGATGCATATGAACAAATCTATTTCACAGGGAAGCAAGTCAGCCGTGGAAATTTAAATTGACTTTTACAGGGCTACAGAGATACAGTATTAATAGTTCTGCAGAGCATAGTATAGGCCTACTCACTCAAAATTTGATGTTATCTTCAAACAGATTTCTTAGGCATTCATTGGTTCCAGTTAGATCTTCAGGCACAGTTAGCAGGTTGCAGTGTATTCAGAGTATAAGTTTCATGTTCCCAATTTTTAACAAGAGATCTTATCATAGAAAGACCATCCTCCAATGCTCCCTTGCAATTCTGATATTTCTCTTCTCCCATGGTTGATTCTAAAGCCTTTCTTCCATAGTGACTTTGAACATCTAAATTTGCCAAAGTTTCACCTAGAGACGGATGGGCCAAGCATAGACCACTGATGTGGATTACCATTGGTCATTAAGGTGAGGAACTCTGAGACAGGATTGTTGGTTACTCTGAGTGAAGTTCAGTCCTCATTTCTATATGTGAGCTGTTTTCCATGGGTGGAGCGGGTTAAGAAGAGGGAGAATGAATGCATTAAAAAAAAAGAAGAAGAAATAAAGAAATAAACTGGAAGACTGTAACAAGGCTTCTTCTATTTCTTGTTTCTCTCATCTCAGAGAGTCTTGTTTTGCCTATCTACAGAATAGAATCAGCAATAGTTGTTTCAAAAGATTGTAGTAAGGATGAAGTAACATGGGAAACACTTCAAACAGAGGTTGCTACAATAATCTCGTGGTTTTTGTGCTTACTTACTGCTGCTCAAGTGAGAGAAAGTTTGGACAGTACTTCTTGAAAGTGAAATCACGTCAAACTAATGCAAGAGCAGTGGTTCTGGAGGGTGTTGTAAGCAACAAAACCATCATTTTGAAAACACAATTTGGTTAGAGGGCAGTTCGGCCACTGCATGTATAGACAAGTCACACCATGTCCCCAAGCCTCAGGGCCCTCATCGATTACACAGAAACAGGTTTACCTTCTCTCAGTGATAGTTAAGAGAATATGAGATAACACAGTGAGTCATTAGCTGATCTAGTCTCTGAACCCAGGATGCCTCACTAGAAAGCCCTGAACTTATTGTCACTGTGACTTCAGAAAAAATCCTTCCCCATTGCCCCAGTGGATTAGCAGATGACTTCACTGGTAAATTACACGAAAGATCAGCACCAGTCCTCCACAGACTCTTCCAAACACTGCCAACTAATTCAACGAGGCCAAAATTACTATGAAACAAAAAGCAGGTAAATACATTGCAAGATAAGACAACTGCTGGCTAGTACTTCTAGAAATAAAGATTCAACAGTTGCAACTGAATTGGACAATCATAAGAGGGACTATGAATCCACAAAAAGGTGGGATTTATACCATGAAAGTAAGGTGTGTACTGCATATGAAAATCATTCCATATACTATCATATCAATCAAAGGACAAAGATGACTGGATCATCTCAGTAAATGCATTAAAAGCTTTTACAAACCTAAACACCCTCACATGACAGAAATGTTCACCCATCTATGAATAGTAGGCAACATCCTTAATATGAAAAGCAGCATCTATGGAAAACTCACAGCTAAAATCATATTTAATAGTAAAAGACTAGAAGTTTCTACCTACATCAGATTGGTAAAAAGACTAAGATTGCAATGTTCACCATTTCTACTTCATATGATAGAAGGTTCTGGATGTGGTAATTAAGCAAGAAAAGAAACAAAAGACTTACAGCTAGGGAAGAATAATGTAAAAAAAGGTTATGTGAAAATACATAAAATATGTAAATATACATAAAAATGAAAAGAGAATATTTCAATATTTATTATTTAATAAATATTTTAAAACAAGTTCAGTGAAATTATAAAAAGTAATGTACAAAACTAAACTGTACAAGATGTGAGGAACACAGGAAGTTTTCAAATGCTCATTCTGGTACAGAGATTAGGTGAATGGGTTTGAAGGTGAGCAAATTCTGTGAGTACTCTGTCTTTTGAAGACTGTGTGACACTGGCTGCGTACTTTGCCACCTTCATGCTTAGTCTCCTTGCCAATAAAATAAACAAAGTTCCATCTGATTTTCAGAGTTCTGTGGGAGATTCCCTGGAGTAGATTAATTACACTTCTCTCAATTCTTGACAAATGATAACTGCTTGATACACAGTTAGAATTACTATTCTTAATAATCCTCATCTACATTTCCTAGCTCTTTGCTAGACAGAAACACATAACTATTTTCTATCTAGTCAGGCTTCACCTTGAACTTTGGAATGCTTCCAACAGCCTGTACTAGTTCCTTTCTCTGCCAGGAATGTTCTGTCTCTGGTTCCTTCCCTTCCCTTCAAATCTTTGTGGGAAATGCCTCCTCTGAGGTTCCCTTTTCAAATTTCAATTACATCAGAAATGCCACACTTCTATTACCATTTACTCAGCTCTGTTTTTTTTTTTTTCTTTTTCTTCAAAACATCAGATTTTCAATAATCAGTTTTATTACTTTCTATACTTACTGAACTCGTCCCCCTCCCACTTGAACATAAGAACTCTAAGAATAAAGAGTTAGTCTGTTTTAGGCATTGTTATATTTCCAGTGCCCCAAGCTGTGCCATATCACATGGTAAGCCCTTAACAAACATTTGTGGAAAACACACATACATAGAAATTATATCTACAGAAAATCTTGTGAATTTTTCTATAAATATATGTGTACAAATAGATAGTATATGACATGGTAGAATAGAGTTCCCTGTCAACCTGAACTGAATACATTAACAAGTGAGAATTAAGTCTTTATTATGGTACTTGCTAGTATTCTGGTGTTGTAATTCAGCATATTTTGGCCTATCCTGACTTAAATAGACCATAGTCACAGACTGAAGACAATAGGGAAAAGTTACCTCAAGAACTATAGATCACGTGTATTTTTCATGCATATTCACTTAGGTATCTGCTAGGAACTTTATATGAATTGCTTCTGGTCTTCTCTTTGTCCTGATACAGACAGTGGTAATTATCACCATTTTACAATTGAAGAAACTAAAGCTACAGTTTGCTTTAATTTACCCAAGCTCACCCAAACAATAATTGTCAAGCTAGGATCTGACTTCAAGTCTATATGGTTCTAAAGACTGCTTTCTTTTTGATAAAATATGATGTCCTTATGGGACATTGTGAGTACAACACTGCAGAGGCCCCTGCACACATAAAATGCTAGAAGTCCCATCTTTTTGCTAGAAGTCCCTGTGTTTTTTTTTTTAATGGTTGTTTTTGTTTTTTTCTTTGTTTTTGTACAGGGATCAAATTCACCATCTTGTGCTTGCCAGGCATGCACTTGTGCCACTGAGCTAAATCCCCAGCCAAATTTTAACATAGACTCCTAATGTAGGTTTTAACATTGTCCTCTTTTTCCAGAAGGAGAAATGGGAAGACAGAGAAGTTAAGTAGCTTGTCCCTTGTATCCTATCTAGAAAACATAGAACTAGGATTGAAATCTAGGCTGCCAGAGATCCTAATCCTTGCCTATGCCACACCACAATGCTTTGAGGATACTTGTTTTAATTTTTACTGTTTGATAATAATTCCACATCCCTCTGAAAAAGGTCAGAGAAAGGGTAATTTCTTGCCTTTGATGGGCAGGCATTGGTAAATGGTCAAACTTATTCTTAAGTATAAGGAATGACTAGAATGAAAGTTCTGTATTTTGCTCTAAATTCACTATTGACTCCATGACATTGAGCCAATTACGTAGTTTCTTTTAAGAGGTCAGTAGATTTGTCTGTAATGTAAAGACAGCAGATAATGTTATTCTTTTGGATCACAGGGAAGTTTTGGGTTTTCTATCCCAACAGGTTTTTTCCTCTTAGGATTTTTTCTTTAAGAGTGTTGGGCAAAACTGTGTGTGAGTGTGTGTGTGTGTGTGTGTGTGTGTGTGTGTGTGTGTGTGTGTGTGTCTAAATATATGTAAAATTTTAACTTGGCACTGTCAAGCAAACTTTTAAGCAGTGTAATCCACTAGCTACATTTGGACATTCACAGGTAAATCAAATCCTGCCTTCATCTGGACTTCTCCCTGTCCCCCAGACCATCCATCTTCCTATCTTCCTGCCCCTACTACAGGGCAATGGTATCATTCAGTTACTTAGCCATGTTCTAGATATCTCTGCAGACATATCCCACTGCCTTTCTCAACAGTCTGTTTCTGTGTGTTCTTCAGTAGACGCTCTCATTATTTCTCAAATTTACTGACATTTTTTCCTTCATTGTAACTGTTCAGGATGCAACCTGGATAATTACTACCTGGATAACTATTACAGCCATTTTCCAAACAATTTCTCAGGCTTCCCTCTTTCCATTAGATCACCATCCTGGCCTATTCTTCACCTTTCTCCAGGGATATCTTCCTAATATTGATATTCAGTAATACCATGCCTTGTTGATTTCCTCTCAGCATTTATGACAAAATTTGTTTAGCTGTTTGACAAAGGTTTTTGACCTTCTTTAAATTATTTCCTCCAACAAGATGTAAAAGAAAATAGCACTGTTTTCAAATTTTTCCCATAATAAATTACTATGTATTCTAACCATTATGACAGGAATACAGGTAAGTCCTCAATGTCAGAATTTAATTTTTCCCTGGTGCCTAAGTATAGATGGCTCATTACCTTTTTTTATAGTTTTATTTTTAAGTTTTATTGGTACTTTTAAATACACATAATGATGTATTCATTGTAGGACATTTGTATCTTTGCTGATTCTTTTTCTCCCGTTCCTTCAATCCTTCTTCTGCTCCTCATTTACAAACATTTGTTTCAATTTTTCCCCTTCTATTCTATTTTTTTGTACCTTCCATCTTTTTCCCTTTCCCTCATCCTAGTTTCTTTCCAGTTGAATATTTTCTTCTCAAGTCCCAATATCTACAGTGCCTTTCAGACTTTACTTATATTTTCCATTTCCCACACCAGAGAAACAACTTAAATATTTGTGTCAGATTTATTTCATTTAAGAGTATGGTCTCAAGTAAAATTTAGGTAGAAATGTCTCCAGTTTATCCTTCCTTTTTTCCAGAGTAGTACTCCATTGCACCAAAACATTTTTTTTCTTTATCCGTTCATTGGCTGATGGATATGCAAACCAGTTCCAAGATTTAGCTATTAGAAACTGTGCTGCTATAATTGTGACTGTGCATAGATCACTGTGGTGTGCTGCTTGTAATTCTGTCAGAAAGATACCAAGAAGGGCACTAAATATATCAAATGAAGCCTCTAAATTTAGTTTTATGAGGAATTTCCACACTGATTTCCACAGTGGTTGCACTAGTTTGCATTCTCATCAACAGAGGAAAAAGGTTCCTTTTTCCTCACAGCATCACTAGCATTTGTTGTTGGTTAATTATTTTATTTAAAGAAAAAAAAACAAATAATACAGAATTAGAAATAATACAGAATTTCAGAAAAATAAACAGTAAGAACCAGTCGGTAAGTTACATACCATCATCTTAGAAATAGTTGCTCATTACAAAATTAAAGCATACAAAGTGATAATCAAACAATGACACTGCAAACAGTTCTGCTCAACGATCCAATAAGAACTTAGTAATATGGTTATCAGTCCTACACACTTGTTTTTTATCCTAAAGAGAGTAAGATTAAACATAACAAAACAGTTTAAAAGGGAACAATTTAAAGGAACATAGATTTCCAAGCAAGTTCACTGGAGATCTTCACTGTCTATCTTATTGTCTCTAGTTTTCTTCCAAATAGTTGTCCCCATCTTCACACACATTGAATATGTACTGAACATTATAGAACTAATCAGATCATTACAGGATGATGAAGGCTTTTTAGGTCTTCAAGACCTGATTTTGGGGAAGTCAATAATGTCTACCATAATGTTTCTCAGGCTCTTCATAGTAGCTGTCTTTATCTTTACATATGCTGAAACTGAACATAAGAGACTAGACTAAAATCACTCTGAACAGTGATAGTATTGATAGATTTCAGATCATAATGCTACAGAATTAGCACTGGGTTTCTTAGTGTCTCTTCTTCTTCAGAGCATCCGTTCATTATATTGTGTATTATATAATCTGTTCTCCTACATAGTTTAGAAATTTTACCCATGTATGAATCTCTACATGTATATCTATCCTTTCTGTATTATAGTGAAAAACAGATCAAAACAAGACAACAAAAATAAATTGCTAGAAAAATATGAAATGAAAAAGACACATAGGACCACAATATTAGGTGATCTACAGTAGTTACTATGATTTCTCTTATTATTTTCAATAGAATTGTCCACATCATCAGGCATAATATAATTGAACATAACATTACATAGCTATTTTAATAAAAACACCACTTTGAAGATATTGTAGGACTTGAAAGCTGTTAATAATCAAAACCAGAATGGATATCTTTTACATCTTGCCATCTTCACAGTAGTTGTCTCCATTCCCAGACTTGATACTATCAAGCATATCAAATTCGAATGAAATCAGTCAAGACTTAGCAGCAGTCTAACAAACCAGCTTCAAATCAGTCATAGTAAGACAATGTTAGTAATACAGGGTTTCAGTGTAAGTTAATAGGAAATTAAGGATAGTTACCATGGTATAATCTGCTATTTTGAGTTAGCTGTCTGTGCCCTCAAATCTAATATAAGTAAACAGACGGGAATAATATATAATCAAACTAAACAGAGTGATAAGACTACTGTGACTTTTAAATCCTGATACACTATTAACAATGTCCTCTGCCTTCCTTTTTTAGACAATTCCTTCCTTTTCCCTTTCTCAGGGTGCTTTGTATATTTTGGGTCCCACTAGCTCTTTTAGTTTCTAGATTAGGGGGCCAACATGTTATCTATCTGAGTGTTGCTAAACCTTTTTACTCCTGAGCTTGATCTTGAGCTGTACTCCTTTACTTACTAAAGTCACAAGGTTGTCCTTCATTCCAGCTGGGTAGTTCTACCTGCCCAAAAATGTCGTAACTTTCCAGTCTATTTGTGGCTGCTGGACTAGTTGTTCCTATATCTCTCTGGTTTCCTGTCACATATAGCATTGTTGTCTCATCTTTGACTCTGTTTATTAACCCTCTTTCAGGTTGAATGTATCTCCTATTCAGAGCATTTCGATGGATCCTGCCTCCTAATCTACTCTGCTTATGTTTCTTTTTTTTTTTGTTAGTATATCAGGGCTATCTATATTAAAGATTATAGTTTACCATCTCTGCCTCATTTCTGCTATTTTATTCTTCTGTCATTATTTGTCCACTTTACTCCTTTATTCCACTGTCTGCCCTGTTCATTGAGGCCTCTCTGTCATTGTTGCTGGAATCCTGGTATTTTTTCCTCTCTCTCTCTGGAATGTCCTTCAGTATTTTTTGTAGGGTTGGGTTGGTGGCCATGAACTCCCACAGTTCCTCCTTGTCTTGGAAATACCTTGTTTCTCCCTTAATTTTGAGGGAGAGTTTTTCCGGGTACACTAGTCTTGATTGGAGGTTATTTTCTTTGAGGGATTGGACTGTTTCCCCCCCAGGCTCTTCTCAATGTGAGAGTGTGTGTTGATAAGTCTGTCATTATTTTGATAATTTTTTCATTGTAGGTAATCTGCCTCTTTTCTCTGGCTGCTTTTAATGTTCTGTTCTTGTGGCGGATTTCTGGAATCTTGATTATTATGTGTCTGGGTGTAGATCGGTTTTGGTTGTAGGTGGCTGGATTTCTGTATGATTCTTTTATCTGGATATCATTTCTTTTTCCTATGCTTGGGAAGTTTTCCTTAATTATATCTGTGAATATTCTTTGTAGTTCATTTGTAGTTACTCCTGCTTCTTCGCTCACATTTTTTATTCTTAAGTTATAAATTCTCTTGTCATCTTATAGCCTTTGTATTATTTCTTCCTGGTTCCTTGTTATTTTTAAGAGATCTTTTCTTTCATGATCACACACCATAAATCTCTCTTCAAGTTTCAGAAAGCTAACTTTAGTTTCTGTCAAAGCATTTTGCCAGCTTTCAATGGAGTTTTTAGTTTTGTGGTAATCTCTTTGGATCTGTTTCATGTGTTCTAGATTTTGTTTATATTCTTCACCAAAGGTTTCTCTTCCTTTTCTGAGTTCCTCCATTCTTCCATCTGTGTTCTCTTGGGAGGGGCTTATCATTTCTTTAATTAATCTTTTTATATCTTGCCTCACCTGGATCAGAAGTACAGTTTTAAATTCATCTATGAGGTCATGAAGGTATTTCTTTATGTCCGCTGATGCTGATTGCATGGTTATTGCACTATTTCTCTTCTGTATTTATTTCTCCCAGGCTTATTTTTCCAGGGTCAGTGGCTGGACTTTTTTTTTTTTTTATTTCTATCTCTTGTCATGTTTCTGGTTTCTTTCAGACAGGTGTGTCCAGGGGGGTCTCTGGCCCTCTCCGTATTGCTTAGAGACTTTCCGAAGCGTGCTGACTGGGGTTTTGCTGCCCTCCCCAATTTGCTGTTATCTGAAGTATCTTAAACTCCCTCCCAGGGGCTCAGGACAGTGGGGGGACATTCACCCCAGGCTGCCCAGTGTTCAGGGTGCACACAGGCAGGCCCAGTTCCCCGAAGCTGGTTGATCATGGCAGGAAACTGTAAAGTTCTGGTTCTGTATTTTTGATTATTGTCTGAAGAGGTGTTTTCAGCAGCTTCTCTGGGCTCTTCACGGCAGTGGCTCCATGGGGCTGTAGTCATGCGGGCCTGGCAGCAGTGAAGAAACACTTGCCCGCCTGGAGATCTCCGGGGCATTCTGGCAGCGGGCGCCCCCTCAGTACTGGCTCTCTATGTGGGCTTGGGTCCTCGCACGAGTGGAGGGGAGAGTGTGAAGCCAGCAATGTGTCCCAGTAGGTCCAGTCCCACACCCATGACGCTGCAATGCTCACTCCTCCTCGCGCCCTCCAGGATGCGGCCCAGATCTGGGGAGGCTGTGGAAGTGGTAGTGGCCGTGGTGCCAGCAGCTCCATGGGGCTCTGGTGGCACAGGCCTGGTGGCAGCAAAGACACACTCACCTACCTGGGGACCTCGGGGGCATTCCGGCAGCAGGGCCCCTTTCAGCGCTGATGCCACGGGCTCTGGTCCTGGCATGAGCGGCAAGTGCAAAGGCAGTGATGCATCCTAGCAGGTCTGGTCTTGCACCCGCAATGCCGTAATGTGCCCTCTAGGATGCGGCCTGGATCTGGGGAGGTGGCGGAGGTGGCGGAGGTGGTGGAGGTGGAGGCGGTGGGGGCAGAGGTGGTGGTGGCAGGGATGGGGGCAGCCAGTGGGTGCCAAGTCGCTCCACTCCCCAGCCTCTGGCAGGTCCGCGGCACCAGAGTCAGAGGCTGTGGTTGGGTGCAAGGGCGCGGGGATGGCCTGTCTTGCCAGTGGCCCGGAGATGCGCTGCACCGTGGTGCAGCCAGCTGGAAGTGTATGTTTGATTGGTTTTTCTCACCTTAGTTTCTTGTTGGGACAAGAGAATTCCTATCCCTCTGTTTGGGGCTCCCCATGTTGTTTATGTTGCGTTCTAAATTGACTATCTCAGGCAGCCTCTGTAGACAGCTGTTATTTATCTGCCATCTTAGCTCCACCCCTAAATCAGTTAATTTCTTGACAATAGCCATTTTTCTGGAGTAGAAATGGAATCCTGATGTTGCTTTAATTTGTATCTGTTCAGTGACATTGAACACTTTTTCATATATTTATTTGCCATTTATACCTCTTCATCTGAGGAGTGTTTATTCATGTCCAATGTCCATATTTGAACTGGATCTAAATTTTAGAGGTTTGATTTTTTTATTCTTTATATATTCTAGATACTAGTCCTTTGTCTGGGGAACAGCTGGGAACAATTTTTCCCACTGTGTGATTGTCTCTTCAGTCTGTTGGTGGTTTCTTTGTTGCATAATGAGCTGAACTCCCAATTATAAATAAGCTGAAATCTCAATTGTTGATTATGATATTTCCTGCACAATCAAGGTTTTGTTCATAACACCCTTGGCCAAACCAATTTCTTTGAGAGTTGTATCTATTCCCTTATCCAGAAGATTTAGTGTTTTTGTTTTAATGCTCAACTCTTGGACCATTTGAACTTTAGTTTAGTGTGTGGTGAAAGATATGGGTCTAGTTTTAATCTTCGGCATGTGGAAAGCCAGTTTTTCTAGGACCATTTACCTTTCTTTCAGTACATGTTTTTGACTCTGTTGTCAGAGGTAAGGTGGATGAGTGTGTTTGGAGTTGTTTCTGCCTCCAATGTGTTCCATTAATCGTTGGCTCTGTTTTTTCAAATTTTTATTTATTTAGTGTGTGTGTGTGTGTGTGTTTAACCAGTATCATGCTGTTTTTGTCACAGTAGCTTTGTAGTATAATATCAAGTCAGGGACCTTGACTGCCTTGCCTTTTATTGCTCAGAACTGATTTTGCTATTCTAGGGCTCTTCTGGTTCCAAATGAATTTTAGGATTTTGTTCACTAATTCTGTGAGAGATTCTAGTGATATTTTGATCTAGTTTGCATTAAATCTATATAACAATTTTGGAAGTGATCATTTTCACTATATTGGTTCTTTCTGTCCAAGAACAAGGCATATCTTTCTATTTTCTGATATCCTTTTCAATCTTTTATTTAACCATATTCTGATTTTGAATGTAAAAGTGTTTTACATCCTTTATTATATTGATGCCTAAGTATTTCAATTTTTGGATGCTAGTGAAAGTTTCCCTGACTTTTCTCTCAGTGAGTTTATTTATTTGTTGTTGTTGTTGTTGTTGTTGTTCCTATTACTGTATGTATTCAGGCAGGGTTTTGCTATGCAGTTCATGATGGCCTTGACTTCACAGGCTGGCCTCAGACTCACAGAAAGCCTCAGCCTCATCAGTGCGAGAGTTATAGACATTTGCCATCACTCTTAACTCAGTGAGTTTATTTGTGCACATGAGTACTAGTGGTTTTTGAGTGCTGACTTTGTAACTAGATATGCTACTGAATTTTCTTGCCAGATATAGAAGTTTATTGGTGGAGTTCTTGGGTTCTTCTATGTAGAGTATCATGTCATCTGTAAATAATTACAATTTCACTTTTTCCTTTTCATACATATTCCTTTTATTTTTTTCTCTTGTCTAATTGCTCTGGGTAGTGTTTTCAGGACTATACTGAATAAGAATGGTGACAGTCGACATCCTTGTCTTGTTTGTGATTTTAGAATAAAAGATTTTAGTTTTTGTCCTTTTAATATGATGCTATTAGTAGATTTGACATAGATGGCTTTTATCAAATTGAGATAAAGACTTTGTATTCCAATTTTATGTAGGATTTTTATCATGAATGAATGTTGGGATTTCTCAAATGCGTTTTCTGCATCTATTGAGATGATCATGATTTTTGTTCTTGGCTCTATTAATGTGGTACACTGTACCTATTTATTTGCATATATGGCGCCATCCTTGCATCTTGGGATGAATCCAACTTGATCATGGTATATAAACTTCTTGATAATTTGCTGAATTTTCTTTGTTATATCTTATTGTGGATTTTCACATCTACATTCATTAGGGATATTGGCCTACAGTTCTGTTTTTTATTAGATTTTTCTCTGGATTTGGTATCAGGATAATGCTTGCTCCTGGAAATGAAGTTAAAAGTATTTTGTCTCCCTTTCAATTTCATTAAAATGTTTGAGAAGTTGTAGCATTAAGTCTTTCCTAAACTTCTTACAGATTTCAGCAATGAATCCATCAAGGCCTGGGCTTTTCTTTGGGGTAGGTTTTTAATTACAAAGAAGTTGCTGCCTATTTGGCCTAGCCCCTTCTGGGAATAAAGTTGAAAGTATTTTGCTTCCCTTTCAATTTCATTAAATGTTTGGGGAGTTCTTTAGCACTGGTCTATAGTATTGTTTATGACCATTAGGCAATCTCACTCTTGACATAATAAGAACAACTAATTAGGACAATTATGTCACATTGGCCAAAGCAATATAATCAGAAATAGCAATATCAAACACAGCCTAGAAAATTACAAACTAGGGTAGCTATTAAATTTTCAACATTAAGTGTATAAACTATATTTGTGGTTATATAACAAAATCCAAAACAAATCATAAAATTATATACAGTAAATATGTCCTCAATCTGGAAATTTTACTTTCAGAGGAGAAATTTTACAAGGGCTTAAAGGGAAATAGAGAAATAGAAGAAGAGGGAGAGATTAGAAGCAAGACTGGAGAACAGAGGAAGATTATGCAAACTTTGGAAAACTGATGAAAAAGACAAGGGTCAAAGGGAGAAGAAAGAAATAAAGACAAGAACAGAACAGAGCAACAGTGACAAAAAACCAGAACAAACATTCCAGAAAAACAATAAAACAGGAGAAAGAAAAAGAAAGGTAACGAAAAGAGAGAGGAGAGGAGAGGAGAGGAGAGGAGAGGAGAGGAGAGGAGAGGAGAGGAGAGGAGAGGAGAGGAGAGGAGAGGAAAAAGAGAAGAAAAGAAACGAAACATCCATTTCAGGGAAGGTTTCTGTTGTCACTAGTAGCAGTGTGGTCCAGCAGAGTCCAGAGTCATGCTGAATAATTCCAGAAATCCAGATGCAGGTTTATAGTGGAGTAGTGGATAACACAATATCACTCCTTTAGTTTCATTGACTTTCAGGCTGGTTTCTGACTGTTGGAACCTGATTTGTTCAGCCTGCAATACTCTATGTGTTTGCTGCTTCCTTGAAGTCAGCTTCTTGACCTCCTGCTGACTTGATCTTTAGTTCTGCCTCACCCTGACACTGGGAGCTGCTAGATGGAGCCAGCCATAGTTGCTCTGAGTCCTAGGACAGTTGATATCTCTCCAAGATAGCCACTAGTCAATCACTCTCCTATGGACACATTTGAACCCAAATAAGTCACTAACCCCTGCAGTCCACTGTTCCATTTTACTGGAGCTTTTCTCCAAGAAGAGAACTCGGAAGTTGCTAGTAGTCACTGTGCTTCTGCGGGTTTGAGCTGCCACTACTACACAGTGAGTCAGGGACAAAACACAACTTGCTATTTCCTTCTTCTGTCTTGGGACCTCTCTATTTGCTCTCCCCATGGGCTCAATTCTTGCTTCAAATCTTTGCTAGGTCTAGGGGACCCAATTCCCTCCTCCTTCTCTTCTTCATTTTGCCATATTCTAGCATTTACACACCAAATTTCACAGAGGCTGTTTCTTTGCTGCTCACCAATTTGCTATCTTTCTGGAAGTTTCTATTATATTCTTAAGTAATACCAACCTATGTACTAATTCATCAGATATGCCACTGTTCCATAGCCTTGGGGCTTTTCCTGTGTTCCTCCCGAATGTTCTCTCTGCGTGTAACAACCATCATCACCTCACCCTTTTGGGGTTCTTAACTGCTCTTTTACATAGTCCTTTCTCTGGGAAGACTTCAGCAATTCAATCAGAAGATGTGAGGAGCATAATACAAGACATGGAGAAGAAGATATCTCATTCTTCTGTGCTTTTCTTAGTGCACTTCACGGATTTCATTGTAGCCCTATGCCTGTTTTCTATACTGACTCCCTGACTATCCTATGAGCTGCTTGAAGGTAGGGGCTGCATCTTATTTGTCTTTATCTAGCCACCATCTAATGCATAGCAGAGGACTGTTAAACATTTGTTGAATAAATAAATTAATTAATGGTTGAATGTGTGTGTGTTGGTACACGCATATTTATCTTTTGGAAGTTGTGAATAAATAAGTGTGATGGTGATGTGTACAAGGATGAATGGAAGTAAAGCATGTAAGACAACACAGGATTATACATCCAGTAATCTAACACAGTCTTTTGTGGACCAGAGGTTTACTGTGCACTAATTGCAGGAATTGGACAAAATGACACCATTTGTCTTAAACTGACTTCGATCAATTGTAACGTATGTATACTGACATGTTATTTGCCTCTTGTAGTATTTGTGAAATATTAATAAAGGATTAGCAGAGTGATTTGCAATTGGCATTGAAAAATGTTAGTAATAATTGTTTTTCTTGGGAGCAATACTATGTCTATTCATAAATAGGTATGCATAGCTCTAAGTACTGAGTGTGTATCTGTGGAAAGAAACAACATTGGATCTTGTTTTTCACATTAGCATTGGAAGCCTGGGAAAAGGAGGAAGTAAAAAGAGAAGGGCCCAGCAAGAGGAGGCATGATAGTCCTAAAACAACAACAACAACAACAACAAAAACAAACAAACAAACAAAAAAAAACCAGTGGTTTAGGTGTACACATCTTCTGTAGCTTGCTGATGTGGCCATTTGCTAATCCCGAAGATTTCTAGAAATCTATCTACACTTAAGTGCCTTTTATACTAAAGTTTTAAAAGTAGATATAGATTAGTAACTCTATGCATTGATGACTCCACAGGAGAGAAGTTTAAAGGAAATATAAAAACACACTGTCTGCCCCTCAAGAGGTCCCCAGTTTACTTATCTTTCTATTTTCCTATCTATTTTCCTATCTATGTATTTATGTATCTATGTATCTATCTACCTGTGTATCTATCTATCTATCTATCTATCTATCTATCTATCTATCCATCTATCTGTTTATCTATCTATAGACATCCATCAGACAGATATAGTCAAGTAAACTGGTAAATACATATGTATGTAAGATACAGATGATATAACATCTTTGTCAATTATTGACTCTTGAATATCTAATTCTCTTTTCAACAAACCTTAATATTAGTCCATAATATCTATGTTTATATATGAAAAATTCATAGAAATGAGTGAAAAATCACAGAGATGAATCATATGAGTAATCAGTCCCAAGGCCACATATAATCCTAGAGCTTATCTGCCTCTAAACTGTGTTTGGTCTTATACAGTATGAATTACCAATACTTATTCCTAAACCAAAAGGTAGTTACAATCCTCCTTAAAGAGATAAATATGTGTTCACATGAACAATGGTAAACAAGACAGAATAGAACGTTGGACATGGTTAACATTACTCAGAAGTTATACAGAAGTTGGTAACTCTTTTCCCTAGGTAAATACAGAGTCATAGTCCTCACTGATTTAAGAAAGTGACGGCGATAGAAAATGAGGTTGTACATTGTCAATAGTACAACATAGAAATCAAATATTTCATACAGACTACCAAGAAAATATTAAATATGATGGATTTCTGTTATGTTGGTAGGACCTGTAGTAAAGGTAGGAAATACAGGGAAATAGAAGTAACCAAGAGAACCCTCACTCTTCTCAGCCTTAGGTTCCTAAAGAGAACTCAAAGCATTGTCCAAGCCTAGAAACTACGAGCACCAGGATACAGTCTTATCAAGTGCCTTATTCAAATTCTTCACTTAACTTTGGCTCAGGGAGAGAATTAATTTGTTCTAGATTACACAGGGAGTTCAAAGTAAATCCACAGCAGGATGCAGTATAGATGTCAGGCTATATCCATTAGAGCACAAGGCCCCAGTGCCTGGTTCAGGGGTGCTTCCTAGCTAGGGATATAAGTCCTGGAGGCTCTAAACCCCACTCAGCCAGGCACAAACCCCAGCACTACACTCTAGGGGTGCATGATTGCTAGCAGAACAAAAGACCTGAGCTCTGCTCACCCCAGCATCCCAGTGCAATTCATCAGGAGTGTGTCTGGCCAGCCTCACCGGTCACAGAGGTACTGAGCCCAGCCCAGCCCAGAGCCCCAGAGCCACCCATCAGGGAGTGACTAGCTTAGCCAACTGGGTTCTG
This sequence comes from Cavia porcellus, assembly GCF_034190915.1. Lineage (NCBI taxonomy): Eukaryota > Metazoa > Chordata > Mammalia > Rodentia > Caviidae > Cavia > Cavia porcellus. The sequence goes on along the minus strand of NW_026947484.1, from coordinate 171,675,221 downwards.
GAGAATTTGAGCTTCACCCATCAGAGTACAAAGCACAGCACCATAGTTTAGGATTGCATTCCAGTTAGCCATGTGGATCCCAGAGGTTCTGAACTGCTCCTCACCAAGTGCAAGGCCCCAGTGTTGCCACAGTTCAGGGGCATGCTCTGGCTAACCAACTGGTTCCCAGAGATTCTGAGCTCCTTCTGCCTAGGCATAAAGCCCCAGAGGCACAACACTTGGAGGCCCTGCTCCAGCTAGCTGCCTGGGTCCTGGAGGTCCTGAACTCCACCCAGCCAGGTACAAGGATCTGGCACCACATTCTGGGGGTTCATCCTTGCTAGTTGCTTGGAGGATGTGAGCTCTGCCCAGCCTAGCATCCCAGTACAACCCAGCACAATCCATCAGAGGAACACCTGGCCCGCCTTACAGGTCACAAAGCACAAGGCTCCAGAGCCATAGTTTGGGGCTACATCCTGACTAGCCATAGGGATATTAGAGTATTGAAGCTCTGCCCAGCATAGCATCCACCATCAGGATGGTGCCTGGTCAGCTGCATGTGTCCCAGAAGAAAATGACAAAACGAAAAAGCAAATGCAGTCTCAGCCCTTCGGTCCAGTAATAATAAACCCAGGAGGTAATGAAATGGAAGACACTGGAAATCACAAAATTGACATTTCTGAAATGATACCAACTGAAGTAAAGAAACAACTCAATGAAACTATAGAGGAAATCAGATCAGAAATAATCTCTGGTTAAAAAAAAGTAAAAAAAAAGAAATGAGAAACAATATGAAAGAAATGTTGACTGTATTTAAAGAAGATCTAGATTAAAAAATAGAGGAACATAAGAAAATGATGGAAACTTTGAATGAACAATGTAATACAGAATTAGAATGCATGAAATAGATTCAAAGTGATATTCAGGAAATTAAAAATTCCACTGAAAGCCAGCAAAACTGCTTGAGTGAAACTGAACATAGACCTTTCAGACCCTGAAGACAGGACGGAAGCTTATGATAATGAAAGAAAAAAAATCTCTTAAAAATAATAAGGAATCAAGAAACAACAATTCAACAACTGCAAGATGATGCAAAGAGTAACAACATAAGACTGATAAGTACTAACGTAAAAACAGAGGACAACACAAATGACAAAGACCACTTACAGAAATAATTGCTGAAAATTTTCCAATCATGGGAAAAGAATCTGATGTACAGATAAATGAAGTATAGAGAACCACAATTAGTTATAACCAAAATAAATCTTCACCCAGACATATAATAATTAGGACATCAGAATTCAGTACAAGAACAAATACTAAAAGCTGTCAGAGAAAATAAACAGATCAGATATGAAAGAAAGCTTATCAGAATCATGCCAGACTTCTCAACACAAATCTTCAAGTCCAGAAGAGCTTGGAGTGAAATATTTCAGGCCCTGAAAAACAAAAACAAAAACAAAAACAAACAAAAAAAAAAACAACTTCCAACACAGTTTGATGTACCCTGCAAAACTATCTTTGAAAATTGATGGAGAAATAAGATACTCCCATGACAAAGAACAACTAAAGAAATTCATGACCACCAAACCAATATGACAAAGAGTACTGAGAGATACTCTAGAAAGAGACAAGGATAACTACAATCCCAAGAAGAACAGCAAAAGGAAACCACTAAGGAGGGCAAAAAAACAGAAAAAGTAAAAAATCAACAACATAAAGTTAACATGATAAGGTTAAGTCAATACATACCAGTTGTATTCATCAGTGTAAACAGTCTCAGCTTACCAATAAGAAGAAACAGACTGGCACAGTGGATTAAGAAACAAAATCCAACAATACGCTGTGTACAAGAAATACATTTACCTCAAAAGGAAATTCATAGACTAAAAGCCAAAGGATGGAAAACAATACTTCATACAACAGGAACCCAGAAAAAAAGCAGGAGTAGCTCTTCTGTTTGCAGACCAGATGAACTTCAAACTAAGAATGATCAAAAGAGATAAAGAACATCATTACATACTTGTTGGTGGAAAACTTGAAGAGGAAGAGATTACAGTCATAAATATAAATGTACTAAGTATGGGAGCACCCAATTATGTAAGACAAATCTTAATAGACATGAGAAATCAGATAAGCAATAATACAGTTATAATGAGGGACTTTAACACCCCATTGTCACAAAGAGATAGATCAACCAAACTAAAAGTCAGCAAAGAAATAACAGAAGGAATTAAACTTGTAGACACATGGATGTAGTAGATATGTACAGAGTGTTCTATCCAACAACATCAGAATACACATTCTTCTCAGCTATACATGGGTCATTCTTTAAAACAGATCATATACTAGCCCACAGAACATGCTTAAGTAAATGCAAAGGAATTGAAATAATTCCATGAATATTATCTGACCATAGTACAATAAAATTGTAAATTAATGACAGAAATCCCCACAAGAACCCAATAAACACATGGAAATTAAACAACACTCTCCTAAACACTCAATGGATCACAGAAGAAATTAAAGAAGAAATTAAGCAATATCTACAATCAAATGAAAATGTAAATACAATTTACTGGAACCTGTGGGACACAATGAAAGTGGTCCTCAAAGGGAAATTTTTGAAATTTATAATGGTGAATTTCCACATGTGGTAAATAGAATGAACACAAATAACCTAACGCTGTACCCCAAACTTCTAGAAGAAGAAGAGCAAGTCAAACCCAAAGCCCAAAGAAGGGAGGAAATTACAAAGATCAGAACAGAAATTAATGCAATTGAAACTAAGAAAACAATATAAAGAATTAATGAATTCAAGTGTTGGTTCTTTGAAAAAATAAATAAAACTGATAAACCCATGACCAGCCTTACCAAAAAGAGGAAAGAAAAATCTCAAACCCACACAATAAGAAATGAAGAGGGCGTAATCACTACAGACCCTGTAGGAATACAGAAGATCATCAATACTTACATCAAAAACCTTTACTCTCATAGCTTCACAGAAGCAATGGACAGATTCCAAGAAACATATGAATTACCAAAGCTAAGTCAAGAAGATATAAAATTGCTGAATAGCCCAATTTCAGTTAATGAAATTGAAAATGTAATTAGAATCTTACCAATAAAGAAAAGCCCAGGTCCTTATAGATTCACTGCTGAATTCTACAAGAAATTAAGAAAAGATTTAATGCTGACATGCCTCAGCCCCTTCAGGGGAATTGAAAGGGAAGCAAGTCTCCCTATAATTCATCGCCAGGAATATGTTTTATTCTAATATCAAAACCAGAGAAAGTTCCAACCAAAAAGAGAATTACAGGCCAATCTCCTTAATGAACATAGATGTAAAAATTCTCTACAAAATATTGACAAATCTGGGCACCACCGCCAGAAGGCCTTTTTCTCCATGCACCCAGCATGGTTGGAGAGAACCAGGAGAAGACCACCTCTACCTGCCAGGCACCACCACTAGAAGGCTCTTTCCTCCCTGCACCAGTGTGGGCAGAGAGAAACAGGAGAAGACCCACCTCTGCCTGATGGGAGTCCCCTCCAGAAGGCCCTTTCCTCTGCAAACCCAACACAGGCTGAAGGAGACAGACAGATCCAACTCTGCCTGCTGAATGCTGCAACCAAAAGGCCATGTCTTACAGGTGGCCACAATGGGCAGAGAGAAACAGCAGATCCACCTTCACATTCAGGAAACTCCACCAGAAGGCTCCTTCCTGCAGGCAGACAGCAGGAGCCTGGACACCCAGCCAGAAAAGACCTGTGCATCTATAGGCCACCATTTGAGACCCTTGGTTCCCTCAGACAGCCATCATCTACTAGCAGATTCAGAGAAACACACCGCTGTATGTCTGTCTCCATTGAGGGAGTCCCAGTATAGACACACAGCTGAGAGAAGCAACCCTGATCATCAGCCAAGCCCAGTGTACCTGCATGGTTCTGGAAAAGCCCACTCCATACCCTACTACTTCCATATAAATCTTGAATTAGAGGAACCCAGGTGCCTCCTCTATACTGCTTAGGGGAAGCCAACATGGGAACTGCCTGGGACCCCACAACCAGCTTGTTGAGAGGAATTCAGGAGAATGTCTAGATGAAAGAACAAAAGGCAAACTCAGACTTCTAGCCCACACACAATATGTCTGGGAGATACGGTCATGGAAGAAAATGGATGTCACACACCTGAAATCTCTGAGAGGATAGCAACTATAGTAAGGAAACAACTTCATGAGGTTGTAAAAGTAGTCAAATCAGAAATAATGTCTCAGGTTAAAAAAGAAATCACAAACATACTGAAACAATTGTTCAGCAGGTCTAAAGAAGTCATAGACAATAAAGAGGAACATAGGAAAATGATGGAAACCTTGAATGAATGTAAAAGGAATTACAATGCATGAATCAGATTGAAAGAGGAATGCAGGAAATTAAAAATGCAATTGAAAGCTGGCAAAATCACTTGAAAGAGACTGAAGATAGATTTTCAAACCTTGAAGACAGGATTGTAGTTAGTGATCATGAAAGGAAAGATCTCTTAAAAAAAACATAGAATCAGGAAACAACAACTCAATGGCTGGAGGATGATGCAAAGAATCATAACTTAAGAGTGATAGGTATCAATGAAGAAACAGGGGTCACCAAAAATGAAATTAAAATGATATTCACAGAAGTAGTAGAAGAAAACTTCCCAAACATGGGAAATGGATCTGGCATGTAGATAAGTGAGGCATATAGAACTCCAACTAGCTATAACCAAAGTAAGTCTACACCCAGACATGTAATAATCAAGATCCTAGAAATTCAGCACAAGAACAAAATATTAAAAGGTGTTAGAGAAAAGATACAGATTACCTATAAAGGAAAACCAATTAGAATCACAGCAGACTTGTCAAAACAAACCATCAAGTCAAGAAGAGTTTGGAATAAAGTGTTTCAAACTTTCAAAGAAAACTATTTCCAATCCAGATCGATCTACCCAGCAAAACTATCTTTCAAAATTGTTGGAAAAACAAGATACCTCTATGGTAAAGAACCACTGAAGGAATTCATGACTACCAAGCCAACCCTGGAGAGAGTGCTAAAAAATATTCTAGAGAGAGATGAAAATAACCATGATTACAGAAACAGCAGCAGAGGAGGATCACTAAACAAGACAGGCACTGAATAAAGGGGAAAAGTGGAGGACCAACAACAGGAGGATAACAAGGCAGAGACAATCAATGAATGCTGGTTGTAACCATTAATGTAGATGGTCTCAGGTCAGTAATAAAAACAAACACAGGGAGAGTGGATCAAGAAGCATGACCTATCGATATACTGTATACAAGAAACACATCCAGCTGGAAAGGAAATTCATGGACTGAAAATCAAAGGAGAGAAAACAATTGTTCCATGTGACAGGAGACCAAAAAAAGAAAGAGTAACTTTCTCATCAACTGCAGAATGGATAAGGAAGATATGGTATTTTCATGTAGAGGAAAGCTACCCAGCTATAAAGTAGCATAATCTCAAGGCTCCTATGGGTAAACAGATGCAACCGGAGATCATGTTCATGGCCAAAACAGTTCAAACTCATATGTGTGAACAAAAGAAACAGAAGGAGTTAATGGGATCCAAAAGCAAAATAGTTAATGTAAGAGCAAAAGGGAAGAAACACCTAGAAGGGAAAGGTGAAAACTACTGTCAATTTATTATTGTCTTATCTTGAACTCTTGCATTGTTTACACAATGTTGTTAGGTTTGGCTTTGTTTTGTCTTGTTTTGTTAGATTCTATGCCATCAGATGGTAGAGGCAGCTATTTTGAATATAACGAGATATTTTATGGTAATCATGGCGAATTTCAGTCCTATTATAGTGAAGTCTTACAATGCTTTCATTCATTGGTTTGATGGGTTTTATTCTGTTTTGTTTGATTTCATTAGGTGTGATGTATGAACAGCTATTTTGAAGAAAACAAGACATTACGGCAGCCATGGCTGATTTACTATCATCTTGTTTTGAAGTCCTACCATGGTTTTGTTCTTCTGTTTTGATAGGTTTTATCCTGTTGTGTTTTATTTGATTTTATTATGTGAGATGGTATAAACAAATTTTTTGAGGAAAATGAGATATTATAGTAGCCATTGTTCATTTCCTTTTATTTGGTGTTGAAGTCCTGTAATATTTTCACTCGTTTGAATGGTTTTAGAGCATTTTGTTATATTTGATATTATTGTGTGTGAAGGTATGCTCAATTACGTCAAAGAAAAGAGACATTATGGTAGCTACTGTTGATGAAGAACCCGGTTGTCTTGTGAAGTGCTGTGTTGCTTATATTGTTCTGTTCTGATTTGCTTTGTTCTATTGTCTTTTGTTTTATTTTCTTTAAAATAAAAAAAAAATAAAATACTGGCAAATACAATGTAACAAATCATCAAGAAGATTACATACAATATCAAGTGGGATTCATCCCAGGAATTCAGGGGTGGTTTAACATACACAAATCAATACACCTAATATACCATATCAACAAAACCAAAGACAAGAATCTCATGTTCATCTCAATAGATGCAGAAAAAGCTCGCAACAAAATCCAACACTCATTCATGATAAAAATACATACAAAAAATTGAAATATATGATCTCTACCTCAATCTGATAAAAGCCATATATGATAAATCAATAGCCAACATCTTACAAAATAGACAAAAATGAAAACTTGCAAACTAAAATCAGGAACAAGACAAGGTTGTCCATTATCACCACTCTTATTCAATGTATTTCTGGAAACATTAGTCAGTGCAATTACACAAGAGAGCGGAATAAAAGGAATAAGGATAGGAAAGGAAGAGGTTAAATTATTATGATTTGTATATGATATGATACTATACCTAGAAGACCCCCAAGAACTGAGGAATTGATAAAAGATACGTGGTATTTTTATACAATGGTGTACTACTCAGCTATAAAGAAAGATCACATTGAGGCTTTTATAAAGAAATGGATATGACTTGAGACCATACTCATAAGTGAAATAAATCAGACTCACATGTGTACATATCATATTGTCTCCCTAGTGGAAGCAACTAAAAAAGAGTATATATGATTCAAATCTACAATAAATATTGTGTAAGCATAAGAAACCACTCGAAGAGGAGAAGTAACTGGGTTAGGGGAAACAAGGAAAGAAGGAAGGGAAAACGAAAGACATAAATTTGTGTATTTGTATATATATATATATATATATATATATATATATGCATAAGACAACTAAAATGACTACACTACTAATTGTATTAGTTCTTGGAAAAGAACAGTTAATACTCAAATGATTAGATCAATTTTACATGTCTGCATCTGACAATCTAAGTAACCCCTTTGAAAGTAACAATATGCCGTATTACAAACATTAAATTCCTATCATCTTGTTTTGTAAACCCACACTGTTATTGTTCTGGGTTTGTTGTTGTTGTTTGTTTGTGTCTTTTGCTTTTTATGTTCCTTTTCTGTGTCTTTTTTCTTGTCTTAAACAAAATAAAAAAAAAAAATTATGCGGATTCCATGCTAAGAATCAACTCGGTATAGACTATGATCTGTGCAGATAGAGGGGTTTCCTTCCCAAAAATCTTATTTGCTTCTGCTCCCCTGACAAACCTGAACTGTCAGACAATCTGTATACTGGGAAATTCTGAGTGCTTTTTCCCTGATTCCCTTCTCTTATTCCTGTTGTGCTTGATCACACATTGCTCTGGTCTCTGCTTGCAGTACGGATCTACTTACTGCATTCCTCCCAAAAGCCATCTATCTTGCATACTACATGTGCAGACATGGTGTTGTATATTTCTATTTTCCAAGGACATTTGTAAGGAAAGTGCCCCTCTCTCTCCTATATGCAGATCACAGAAAGGAGCTCAGAGCAATGATGCATTTGCCTCGTACATGGCAGAATGTAGGATTTGAACCCAGGTCTGTTTGCATCTACCATCAGGGCTCTCTGCTCTTCACAATACTGTCTTTCTTTGTTTTAACCACAGATTTGGTTGCTAATTTGAACTCAAGCAACCCTGTACAACCTTCATCTAATATCTCTGAACCCCAACCACCATCTGGCTTCCTCTGCCCCGTGAAGATAAGCCTTTCTGGTCCACTGGACACAGTGGCCTTAAAAACCTTGAGTTGCTAGCATAGGAGCAACAGGCTGGCTGGGCACATTGGGGCATCCGGCCCTGATAAGACCTCGCCACGGCTGGACAAACTCTCAGAGACGTAAGGCTTTGCGTAAGCATGAGATTAGAAGAATACATTATTAAAATATTTATTTTCTTACAAGTATTGGCATTAAAAGCAGAGAAAAGGTTTCCAGGAGAGGGATAAGACACTGTTGACCTTTTTACGCCTTGGTTTGAATACATGGTTATTACAAAAATTAAGTTAGTATTAATAAGAAATAATAACAATGCAAGCTGCAAGCAGTAGCTGGAAGGAGCTACATTTCAATTTGCTAACATATGAAACCAGAGATGAGGGTGGAAACTGAAAAACAAGCAAGCAATCGAACAGCCATAAATACACCTTGATCTGTGGGCTAGACCTATAGCTTCTGGATAATGGCTGTGACTTCAGAGGAAAAGAAGGAGCAGAATAATGGGAAGGGAGAGCAAAGTAATCTTCAAATGTATCTGTAATTTTACTTTCTTTAAGGAAAAAAGAGTTCATAAGAAAATGTGAAAGAACTGACATGCATTAATCCTACACAGTGCCACATAGTGAAGTATTACATATTTTCCATAATTTGTGCTTTTTATTTTAGTTTTCATGGTTAAAACAAATGAACACATCCCTGACATCTATCAATTTACATTTTGCAAAGCTTATTACACAAATAGCCTTGAAAGCAAGACAAAGCAAGGTTTATTGCCTACATTTTACATTCAGAGAATTTGATAATTTGTGGGGAGGGTTGCAAAGGGGATTTTTAATCAAGGACACATAGTGAAAGAGTGATAGAGCTGGCACTTCATCAACTATTGGTCCAGGGCTCCTAGTGCTGCATTCACCTTGACTTTGAAGACAAAACTGTTCCCCTCTATGGTAAAACCTCTGTGGGGTTTGCATTGGTCCAAGGACTGTGATGGCACCAAGGCATCTCTTATTTTGGTCATTTATGCACTTATATTCATATCACTCCACTATCCAACAAAAAGCCTTGACATCATTGGTTGGCAAACATTTCTTCAAGCCTGGATATGAGGCTGAGACTTGCAGGTGCCCTGTTTCACAATTAATATCAGGCTATTCTCTCTATGAGCCTTCTCACCTATTTCCCTTTGCATAGGTTTGGTTGCTACACCCAACCGGGGTATTCCAGACACAGCCTTCACAGTGTAAGGTGAAGCAGTATGGTACAGAGATTATGAATCCAGCGCATTGGCATCTAAAAGCCCTATGTATGAACTCTTCTAAGCTTCAGTCCTATAAACTTCCATTTTTTCACATGTATAATGAGGTGAACAAGACTGTTTTCTGTTTTTCTTCCCTTACCCAGCCACCCTTACTTCTTTCTTTTTTAAAAGCACACACAGTACCTGTAATCACTAAATGTGGTATGGGTAGGATTACTCATCTTATTTGCCTGCCTCACATCCAAGCAAGGTAAGGGTCCTTTCCCCATTTTATTCCCAAATTGCTTCCTACAGCTCTGCCCCATCTTGAATCTATTACTAGTATATTAACCAGAGCAATCCCCCTGAAAAGCAAATCTGCCACGGTCTACTGCGCTGATGGCTCAAGACCCTTAACACCTTTCCTCTCAAGTTAAAATCCACACTCCTTACCTGCGCCCAAAGTCCCTTTATGATTTAAGTCCTACTAACTTCTTTAGCCTCACCAGTCAAATTTGTTCACTGACCTGACTGTAGTTTTAAACTTGCCAGGTTGCTGCAACAGTAACTCACATACAAGATTTCATCTCCCTGGAAAACTACCTTTCCTTTACTCCCTACCTTGATCTTACTGATTGTAATCCTCCCTAGAGTTCAATTAAACTGTCATGTCATTTTTTTTTTCATCAGCCTTCCCCAGACAGAAAGGCATTCCCTTCTCTGGGTTCCTATATCAAGGATCACATTTTATTGTGAGTTTTGTAGAAACAGGGACCATGTGTTTTTCAACCGTGGTTTCTGAGGAGGAAATGTAGAATCATACAGCAAAGTAGATACCTCAAAACTAATGGAATAAAGAAACATCAGAGGTATTAGGGAGGGCATCACATTTGAGCATACAGCATGCATTGGAAGGCAGGAGGACATCATTCCTGCGTGCAAGAGAGCTTCCTTTTTCTTCAAACTTGTTCATCCATAACTGATGAAGTATATGATATTATAGAACCATTTCACTAATTTTAATTGGCTTGTAAAACAGTGGTTTAGTTACAAATCTGGATTTTTCCTGAATAGGAGTTTTTAGGGAAAATACTATCTCATTCCTTGATATGTTCTTAAGGCTTAGCAAGAGATAACATAGTTCAGAGACTCAGAGCATGAACATAGGCTCTGAGACCAGACAAGATCTCCTTTCAAATACTAATTCTATCACTTATTCCCTTAGTGACTTTGGTCAAGTACTATGAAACCAAGTAATCCTTTATTTTCTTAGTTTCAATTCCATTTGCCCAGGACAAAAAAAATACCTGCTTTATACATTCAGTTACAACATTTTCCATTTATTTCTACAATAAATAATTTATTATAAAATATTTATTGAGTGCCTTCTGTGCATGTGTATTTGAGTAAATATAGATAAAAAGCATTGCTATCCCCATAAACTGTCAAAACTAATAGATTACATAAATTAATATACAAGTAAATGACTAGTACAAATTTGGCCATTGCAGCACAGGAAATGAATGAGGTTTATAATTCATACTATGGGTCTGGAGCTGTCATTCTTGGGAAGCAACATTTTGACCAGAACTGAAGGAAGATGGAGGAGTGGTTGTTAACCTAGGGAAGAAATATATAGCTTGTGTAAACGCCTCGAGATTAGAGCACATGCTCTGGTGTCTGTGAGGCTGAGTCAGTGCTAATGTGGTTGGAACCAGTTAATGATTAGAAATCTGTGTTCTGGAGCCAATCTGCAGGAATTCAGATTTGCCTTTCCTACTGACTTGTGGCATGAATGGTGATCACATTCTCTACTTCCCTGGGACCTTGATTTTGTCATCTGTAAAATGGGGATAATTACTATTCTCACAGAGAAGCCTGGGTGAATTAACTTAGGAAAGCCTTTCAAATGGTCTCTGAGGTGCTGAAAATATTTTTAAATAATGGTGATTCATATCACTGATGCTTTTATTTTCAGCCTCACATAGACACATTATTTACGTAGACACTACCGTCAAAGAGAATGGAAAGGTCTCATTGGAAGAAGATTTGTTGCAGGTTAAGAACTGGAAAAGAATAAAGGGAAATTAGGGGAGGTTGTCTAGTAAATTGTCATGGATTCAATGAGCCTCCTTCTGAACAGCATGACCCTTGCTTCTGGATGCTGTGAACCTCATGATGCCAGAGGTATTCCTGAGACATCTCTGCGCAGTCCCCTCAGCCTGCCATTGGCTGCCTGGATTTGGATGAGGGTATTGAGATCCCTAGAAGAAAATTATGACTCTAAGACAATATATTATTTAAAACTCCACAAGATTAAAGCAAAAACAAATTTAGAAGGTCTCTAGGGGTTACTATGGCTTTTTTAAAAAGATGTTTTTGTGAATTTCATATCCATGGGGAAGCCAGCGAAATTGCTATTTATTTATCCTGTAGCTTCTGGGTGTCTTCCTTGCCCCTGTACTTTCCCTCCTCTTTCTGTTACTGGCCCCAGATAGGATTCAAAAAGATCTATTTAATGGTGTTAGATTACTACACACATGGGGGCGGGTTTCTGGGGACAGGCTTGGGATAGGGAAAGAGGAGTTGGATACAGCTGTGGGAGTCTGATATGAAGCTCACCCACCCACAACCTCTCCATAAGCAAGACAGCTCCCTGCTCTTCCTTGTTCATTTTAATCCCTGAATGTTTCCCAGAAAGAAACAGTAACTTTTTCTTTTTCTGGCAAGGGTGCCTGATGAAACTCCCTGAAAACAGGGCCTCTCCCTCCCCTTCGAGCTGGCCTCACACATGCTAATGGGAATCAGTCCTGACCCAGCCAGAGATCTTTGGGAAGGCTGCCAGGAGCTTTAGAACAAACATGCAAAGAATGTTATTTCATTTCTAGCATCCTGGGGAAAGAGGGACAGAAAGAGGGAACTTGGGTAGTGAAAAAGGTAGAGAGAGAGGAAGAGACAGAATTAATATAAATGTGCACTGCAATAAGAGAGAATAAAATGAAAAGAATGGGTGGAAATTCACATGAATAAAGGATGGTAGAAAAATTGATAGATGGAATAGTTTAAATCTTACATGTGTATTTTGAAGTAAAATTCATTATTCTCAACTTTTGAATGCAGAAAATGTGGTCTAAAAAGTTGACAAATTTTCAAAGATCATTCGGTGACCAACTAGCAGAGTTAGAATCTGAACCAGATTTTCAAATGTCAGTCTTGAGTTTTACCTGTGAACAGACACTACCTTAATAATTGCTCTTTCATAAATTCCCCAAGAAAACTCAGAGCACAATAACCCCACAGTTTATGAATCCCATTCTCTGTCTGCTCCTTTATGGGGAAAAAACATAGAGGTAAGGCACCACTTGCTAAGTGAGATGTTTTAAGAAAATGACTCGAAATTGACCACATCTCATGTTCACGTGACAGTGCTGAAGGAGAACAGAGAATTATGACCAATTGTGCAGAGGACAGGACAACCAAAAACTGTAAACCCTGTTCATAGTGATCCCCCAGGAAGACTTATTAAGGAAAAGTCTTGTGTGTTCTTTGTATGCATTTGGTAGTGTACTGGTCATCTTAGGCCTAGGTCTGCATGTGTTAACTACTCTATACTTTTTTTCCACAACCCTAACATAATAAATAGCAATAACTCCACTTTGTAGATAAAGAAATGATGACCCAGGGAAAATAAGTATTTTGAACAGCTAGATAAGCTCTGAGATTTTAAATAATATATTGTCTGAGATTTGAGTCACACTTGGACAGCGTGACTCAAGATTCCATGGTCTTCACCTCTCAGGCACTCAAGAGGATTGGATTATATGGACCCTTGGACAAGAATGCAGCAGGAAGGTAATACTGAAGTTAAGTGTCCTGGCCCAGCTTAACTGTGACACTAGTTGTCGGAGCGATTAAGGACTGGTTTTGTCCTCTCCCCGAGCTTCAAATTCTCAATAAAGAGATGTTTATGTCAATGATGTCTGTGGCCTGAAGCACTAGTATTTTGTGATTCAAATATTATAGAAGAGTGGAGTTGTCGGTAGATGGAGAAAAGCTGTCTTGGAGGGAAAAGGTGAACAGAGCAGAAAGAAAAATGCTAGAAGTCTGGATTCTGTCTTGCCTCTGACTCTCTGCACATCATTAATGGTGATCCCCTGCAGTCCACTAACACCTTCCAGTGATGACCTCAAGACTGCTCATGGCAACAGTCTCCTTCACAGATGGAGGAGGGAATGATAGGTAGGAAGGCATCCCTCAGTGTACAGTGATAAACCTATAGCCAAGATGGCAGAAAAATTAGAGGGTGTGGCTTCAAACCTGTTCACTCCTAGAGTTCCCTGATGAGCTGAACAGGAAGGAGTTTTTCACTAACCCTCTCACTGTTTGCGGGGAGGAAACTAAAATTCATAAAGGCAAAGCTCTTGGTCCAAATCCCCAGGTAGATGACGAACATATTTAGGCACAGAACGTAGGTGGAATTGAGACCTTCACCACAGAAGCTCTCACTACGCTGAGGTATCACCATGCCTTATCCCTCACAAGGTAATGCTAAGATAAAAAGTGACAGCCAGAGTCCCTGGCAAGAGCGTCTGTGTTAGTCCTGGTTCAGCCTTGATTATGAAGCCTATTGATCTCTTGGTGTCTTGACTTCTTCATTTCTATACAGAGCAAATTGACATAGAGTTCTCAAATAATTAACTGCAGGATAACTGTTGCCTACCAAGATTTTGTTGTTGTTGTTGTCTGTTTGTTTGTTCACTTTTAAAGCCAATTTTATATTCCTACCATGTACCGTAGAAGTTTTCCATCTAGGTCTTTGTCAACACAAGCTTGGCATTCTCACACACTGAGGAGTAGCTGAATCTAAGTTTTCCACTCCATTTCTAGTTTACTATACTCCCCTCAGCTCTCTTATCAAGTATCTGGCCACACTGACCCATTAACATTACTGCCAATTTCTTCCTTTCAAAGTCCAGCTGAGAAATCACCTCATCCTTGTCAGCTCTCTATTGTCCCAGCATGGGGGCTCTTACTGTCTATAGATTACAAGCCCACTAAGAGCCAGTGATAGAATGTTCCCTTTCAGATAGAATGTACCTTGATCACTGTCCTGCTCTCTAGTGTCAGAGCGAACACATCTGTGCCTTTTGACTCTTGAATACCCCTATAGAGTTTATTGAACTAAATATGAACAAATAGTCCAGCTCACTCAGATGTTTCTTAGTGGCATCATTTCTCTCTTGACTTACTTTCTCTCTTCTAGGTAATGTCTACATCTTTGATCTTTCCTTGCAAGCCATAGCTTCTCTGTCATCATGATGTTCATTCATACCATTCTCTCCCCTGAAGATTTCCCACGCTCCTCATGGAGACGCAGTATGGCTGATAAGGTCCTTTTCAGTTCTGCAGACCCAACTCTCCTACTTCCCCTTATCCTCTACACTCTGGTTACATGTTCTATGGTACCATGCTACCTCTTTTCAGCCTTCTAACAATCCATCTTCTTCCTGAAATCCTTTTCATCCCTTGTTACCTTCTTATGATCAGAAAAAAAAAAAAAAACAAACTTGGTAGCTTAATATAGCAGAAATTCATTATTACATAGCTCTGGAGGTGAGAGGTCTGAAATCAAGGTGTCAGAAGGGCCATGCTCATTCTGAATGCTCTTGGGAAGAAACTTTTCTTGTGTCTTCCAGGTCCTGATGGGCCTAAGTGTTCTCTGGCTTGGAGCAACACATGTGAAATGTCTGTCTCCATCTTCCTATGCTTTTTCCTCCCAATGTGTTTTTCAGTATCCTCTCATCTTCTTAGACTGACAACAGTCACTGGAATTGGAGGATTAACCTCATTGATTATGATCTTATTTTGAACCTTAGATAATTATACCTTTAAAGACCATTTCCAAATCAGATCATATGCTGAAGTTTATGGCATAATTGAATAGGGGAGAGCATATTTCAACCCACTCCAGCTACTCTGACTTTCTAGGGAAGACTTTGCAGCAGAGCATTTCTGAGCTCTTTCTTAGTTTTCCCATAGCTTCTGGCTATTCCCATCAGAGAAAGAAGTAAAGCATCAAGCAATAGCCCCGTCCTTTATCTGTCTCACTAGCATGGCTGTGAATTTCATATGCTCGTGTATTTTTTATGGCTTGTCTAGTTCTGCATCCTGGGTGCCTATTTCAGTGTGCTTACCTTATATATGACTAACAATTATGACTTTTTCTTAGCACCTTACACTGTAGTTGTTTATGTAGAAAAAACTAGAACTTCCCAAATGTTTCTGGAACTCAGTTGAGGACATACTATCCCACTTTGGACCAGGATATTCCTTACCTGGGGATAGACTTAGAAATTCTGAATTATGAGCGATTCACATTTTCCTTCTACCTGCACTCAATGGCCTCCTTTACTCTCGACAACCATAGTCAGAACTGTAAAAGCACAGAATACATCCTGTCCCTCATCAAAACTCTTTTCTGACTTCTACGGCTTGTAGGAGAAGGCCCACGTCTTCAGCTTGACATTCAAGGGCTAGCTCTGCAGCATATCCTCAGCTTCCACCTCCTCCAGCCCAGGAGTTCACATGTTTAGTCTGTGCCCTTCCCTCAGCAATCATGGCTAGCTTCCCACTCTTGGATGAAATCCTCATGCAGTCTGAGGAAAGAAACAGCCTGCTTGAGAGTCCCCAGCAGGTTTTAGGAGCCTCACTGTCGGCTGAAAAACAGTGTTATTTTTCCTCTACAAGTCTCTCTTGGCTTGAGATGCATGACTGTGTTTGCGTCTGGCTTGAGGTCAGCTCTTTCCCCTCTCTGGGGCCTCAACTGTGCACTTTGGAGAGGTCAGTGTGACCTGCCACTAGATAGAATTGAGTTGCTAGGCTGCCCCTCTCATTCTCACTCCCTAATGGGCATTACAGCCAATGACAGTTCACATTCCACCAGGGTTTGGGGACATCACAGACTCCTGGCCTCTGCTGACCTCTGAGACCATTGGCCACACTCAGCTATCTGTTCAACCCAGAGCCTAATAATAAACACATATCCTAGTACTTAAGCTGGTCTGAGGTGTGGGCTGTAGAGGGAGGATAATGGAGGGGGAAATACCCAGGAGGACAGAATAGAAATGCTTCGAATATACAAGACAAGACACTGAGAAACAAAAAGAAATGAGAAAGAATCAGAGATACAAGTTGGAGGCATCAAGTACAAGAGCTATATAGGCATATAAGTACAAGTACATATAGGCATAAAAAGAAACAAACTCATTGGAAGTCACAGTGACACAGAGAACAAGGTAGCATCTCAGGGGGTGGAGTGGGAGACAGAGAGAGAGAGAGACAGACAGACAGACAGACAAGATAGTAACTAAAAATAAGACAAAAATTAAAGAAACAGATGGACAAAAGGAAAAAGCACAGAGGAGATATTGAGAAAAATGTGAAGAGGTACAGGGAGAAAGAAAGGAAAGAAGAAAGGGAAATGAAGACAAGAATAGTAGAAAGAAAGGAAGAGAGGAAAGAGAAAAACTGAAACACGCAAAATAATAACAAGAAGATGTCACAGTGGGAAACAAAAGGTCAGAAAAGAGCAGCATAGGAACTCTGTCAACACCTCCCCCACCCAGGCATCCTCTTTCCCTGATGTGTCCTGGATCTACTATGTGTAGCAGCCTTAGCTCCTGTTGGTTCACAGGCTACAGCCTAGACCCTGGTCAGCGTGGAAGGCTTTCTTTCTGAACATCGCTTTTCTCATAGGAGCTGGAAGTTCCCTCAAAACTTGGCTGAATCTTGTCTGGAACTTGGTTCAGGTGCCCTACAGAACAGTTTGGATCACTGAAGCTATGCGAAAGGAGAGTATCCTGCTATAAGCAGAATGAGATTCTTTCATCTGAACTTGGACCAATCTCTGTTTCCCCAATTGCTAGGGATTTGGTTTACCTCCTTGCCTCCATCACCACTTAAATGCAGTTCCTGAATTCTGAAAAGTTGCTTTCAGATGGCCCCCTTTAATCCCTCTTCCAGAAACTGAGATGTTGAGGCTTCCAAAGTAGAAATCATTTGCCCAAGGATTCCCACATACTTCAAGCTAGAGGCAAGAAGACTCTCCAGTCTCTGTCTCATATCATCTGGGAAAGCACTTTTGACAACCAGGCCTGGAGGTCTCCTGATGACTTTCATGCTATTTCCAATAAATTCTGTGCTCATTCTTAGAATCAACAGAAGAAATAAAGAGGAGAGAGGAGGAATGTAAATAGAGAGAAACATGAGAATTTCATCTAGTATATAATTATAATATCCATGGTGGTGGTCTTGTGCTATCCAGATTGTATCCAGGGACAGATAGTCCTGAGGGTGGTGGAGAACTCAGAAATGCACCATCCAAGGATCTATACCCTTGAGCTATTGGAATAGGATCTTTGGGCCAGTAGGTTGGACTTCTTGCAGAAACATAGGAGTCTGAAACCTAGGAAACCATTTCAGCAGATGAGACCTGCAGGGCAGAAGCATCTCAAACATAGCATTGAGCATTCATCCCTAGAGAGGGGCAGATATCCTCAAGCAGAGGCATGCTTCATGTGTTTGCATGGCACCATGGGGAATAGAGAGGGGGAAAAACCAAGAGGTTTTTTGTAATTCTTTTGTGGGAAAATTGAAAATGTATTCTATATTGTTTCCAATCCATCTGCGCATGAACCCTTGAATAAAATATTCTTTCCCACAGCTTCTACCTCCTGACCCCTGGCATTTCTACATGTCCAATTCTTGACAAAATCTAGTGTGGTGATTTTGAGTTCAGGTACAGGATATAAGTTGGCTGGGTACATATTGTAATCTCTTGCTAGCTTTGTGGCTATGGCCAAGTTACCTACTTTACCTGTGTCTTACTGACCTCATCTGTTGAATGAGAGTAATAGTAACTGCCTTATAGATTTGCTTTGAAGATTAGATTAGACAGGATTAACAGAAGAAACAATGGCAGAAAAAAGAAGAAAGAAAGATAGGAAAGGAGAGAGAAAAAAGATAAAGAAGGACAAAGGAAAAAGAAAGGAAGCAGAGAGGGCGGGAGAGACATAGAAACCTAGAGATAAATGTATAAATATGATACTGGACCACACTCTGGTACCCAGCGGGTGCCTCTTGAATATTTGGTGAGAGAATAAGTAGGAGAGGATGTTGTAAGTAATTAAAGGAAGAAGTCACTTTCTCCAGAACTTCTGCATTGATTTAGAAATTTGTTCTAAATAATTACTGAATTTTTAACTGGTGTCAATCCCAGTATCATGCCTCAGGAATAGAAAATAAACAAGGATGAAAATATCCTGCTTTTTTTTGTTTTTTCAGTAGAATAATAAAACCAATCATAAAGAGCAAATAATTGAAGTTTTAGTAAGCACTATAGTGTTAAGTGTCTGTGTTTGAGGCAGGTGGGAATGTCTGTATAATAATGTGGTGAAGGAAAGTTTCTCTAAGAAGGTGATGTCTAATTATGGCCTTGATGAGAAACAAGGAACTTGTCAGGAGGAGAGATAAAGGAAGAACTGCTGTGAATAGTAAAAGGTCAAGAGCTTTTGGAAAGGAACACAGACACATTTTGGCAAATGTGCCTGGAGCATGATAGCTGAAAGGTCAGTAGGGGAGGTGATGGCTTAACTTGTGCTTCCCATTGAAGTGGTCTCAGCAGAGGCCATCTCAGGCATGACCACAAGGGAAAATACACAATTAAAAATAGGCATAACAAGGAGTCCTCCTGCTGCCATTGGCTAAGCCTTGACAATAAACTAGAAAGTATGTTGTGTTCTTTCAGTTCATTACATGGCCAAGATCCAATTAAATAAGGCCTGTTATAATTCCATCTTACATATGAGAAACATGAAACATAAAAGTGAAGAAACTTGCCCAAGGCCACATAGTGGGTACTTGTTCAAGCCAAAGTAAAAACTCAACTCTATATGACTTCAAAAGGCCTAATTTAAAAGCACGTGTATGTTGTGGTGGTGGTATGGGGGCTCTAGATAGAAAAGACCTACTGCTCTTTCTTTTGCTGCTGCTTGACAAATATAGTTTGAAACGGATAAGCCATTACACATGTACAAAACCCTATAAAAAGAAGTCAAAATATTTTCTCATCTATTACATAGTTTAACCTTTACAACAACTTTGGGTGGTACAATCAACTATCTCCATTTTATGGATGATAAAGATAAAGCATACAAGTATCTTATTCCCAGGATCTATAGAATGTCCTCTGGGTTTTCTGGACCCCTCCCCCAACCATGGTATCTTCAACATAGTAAACAATGTTATTTGTGGTTAGAAAGATCTCTTCCAAATCTTCCCTCACCAGGTGTGTCTTCAGCTCCATATACATGTGTAGCAAGGGCGTTGATATCACCTTGGGAGAGGTGGGTTTTAAATGGGTAATAGAATCAGCTAGAATAGGAGTCTTGATTGTATTTTTTATATGTAACTTTGGGCCAAATGATTATACCCTTAAGCCTCAATTTTTCTAGTTTGTGATACAGAAGATGGTAAGATCTTCTCCATAGGACAATGGTAAAGATTAAATTAGATGACAAATTCTATTAGTCAGAAATAGACTAACTGCTGGGATACAGTACCAAACACACACAATTTACAGATTGTCTTAGTTCACAGTGTTAGAGAATTCAGTCCATAGTCAATTAGCTCTGAGAGAGAGAGATATACAGCGAAAGGGTATCACCCCCAGGAATCAGAGTAGAAAAGTTTCAGAGAAAAAAGAGAAAGGAACAGATATATTACACAAGGTCACACCTCCATGACTCACTTAGACACACCCAGAAGTGTTTTCCCACAGTCCCCTTGGTACTTCCAAGCCAATCAAGCTGACACACTCAAAATTTACCATCACACACATGTACCTAATATAGGTCCTGATACATGGGGGATTTTCAACAAAATACTATTTCTGCTATTATTTTCCAGAAAGTATTGATTGTGCTGAGGATCCAAACCTTGGTTTGGAGTCTGCGGCCATACCTCAGTAAGCAACCTTTTATAGTCTGCTGAGTTTAAGCTTTCTTTATACAGATGAAAAGAACAAGACCAAAGTATTATTGAAGAAGATAAGAGCTGCTGTCTGATTCCACACCACAGGTCCTTTTTCTATACAATGCCCATCCTTTTAGGGCCTTGGATTTCCTTCCACTGCTGTAATCCTACCCATCCCTGCTAAGCATTCTGTCCCCACCATGGATGTCGGCACTTGGCTTCAACACCCAGGCTCCCTTGGCATTCCTTTCCTAGAGCTGAAGCCAAGGAGGTAAGGATGGGCATGGGGGAAGTGCCTAAAGTCTGGGGCAAGCCCTAAGAATCAGGCATAACTTCTGCTGGCACATTCACTTTGGGCCCTTGGCAGCCATTCATGATTACAGAAAGGCAAAGCAGCCAAGACAAGGCAGAGTCTAATTACTTGGGTAATAGGAAATTGGAGAACAGCTACAAGCAGGGCGCCTAGAACTGTAGCCAGGCAAAGACAGGGACCATGGATGCCCAGGCTGACCTCAGCCTCTGGGCCTGAGTGGAAACTCCCACTTGGGGTCATTGTTGGACTCTATCACTCCGAGAACATAGGAGCTGGCCCCACTGTCAGATCTTCTGGGGACCCTCTCCCTCTCCTATTCTTGTTTGCTTTCATTCAAAGGGAAACAAATGAAACAAACAAGGAAATTCAATTTAAATAAGCATGGGTGGTGACATTTCTGTTTTGTTACACCAGAGTGAGCTTAGGACAGAAAATCAGCTTTGACTTTTACTTCTCTGTTCTCTCCCTCTGGCACTGAATAACATGGATGAAGGGGCTGCAAAAGCAATTTGTCTTCGTAGACTGAGGTAAAAAGAAGGAACAGAAATGGTGGAGGAGAAGAGAGAGCAAAGGAGGGAGGGAGGGAGGGAGGTTGCACAACATTCAAGTTAAGAAATAGAACTGAGAGACAGGGCAATCCACTCGGGACCCCTTTTGTCTCTCTCTCAGACAGAAGCTTTCTTTCACTCAGTAAATGTTTCTGCTAAAAAAAAGAACTGAGAGACAGAGATGCATACTGAGATACAGAAACTAAGATAATAACAAATAGAATGCAAAGAAAGAACATTAGGAAAAATGGCAGACTACAGAAATCCATATAGAAAATACCCAGAGAGGGTTTAAAAGACAAAAGATAGACACAGGAGAGATAGGCACAAAAGTGGCAGAACAGAAGTGAGAGAGGTTGAAAAGTTGGAAAAGCAGGAACATGGACAGAAGAGAATGAAGAGAGAAAACATAAATAATAAATCACATAGCAAAATCTGCATTCCCATAACTCTGGAGTTGTGGATAAAGCAATGCATGTACTTTTAAAAGATGCTAAAGTTTCAGAACAGGTAGCAGACATGAATGTTTAGCGCAAGACTGCAGAAGTGATGGTGATATATTGTGAATCCAGGGTTTCTGGTAGAGACATTGGTCCTCTTCTTTCTTGTCCCCTAAATTCTTTTGGAAACCTGGATAGGGTTTGAGAAGTGGTGGTTATGATTGGCATCTGACTGTGTTTAGCTAGCAGTCAGCTCTTTCCAAGCCTTCTCTTTCATGGATCCTCTTTTATTCTTTTCCCAAAGGTTCCTAGATAGTCACTCTTTTCAGAGATAATGGGACAGCAACTTACCTCATAGGAACTAGCCATTCCAGGATTGTCTTTGGGAGGAAGAGTCACAGATAACCAGAGACTGAAGCAAGAAGAATGAAATGGGAGAATAAAGCTGCTAAATCTTTACGCAAGTGCCTATGCGCCAGGCATTCTAGCAAACTGTTCTTGTAGTTTCTCAATGTAATCTTTTCTATAAACCTATGGGATCATGGCAATTAATAACCCTCTTTGTAGAGAAGAAACTTTGTCACAGAGCAGTGAAAAATGACCTGCCTGGATTTAATTTATTAGCATGCATAGG
This sequence comes from Cavia porcellus, assembly GCF_034190915.1. Lineage (NCBI taxonomy): Eukaryota > Metazoa > Chordata > Mammalia > Rodentia > Caviidae > Cavia > Cavia porcellus. Next base: position 171,652,913 of record NW_026947484.1, on the reverse strand, counting down.
GCAGAATCAGAATTCATACCCAGCCCAATCTGTCCCCCATGTCTGTGTTTTTTCTACTGTCACATGAACTCTATCTTTGACTAAAAAGAAAAAAAAAAACAGAATTCAGTTTAAAAGCAGCAAGCAGAACATGAGAAACCTCAAGAACTCACACTGAAACTATTTTAAAACTCAAAACTGACTTGGTCAGACTTCACAGGGGGAAAGCCGCCAGTGGGAAGAGAGGTCATTCCAAACAACGCTCTGGCGCCTTGTCAGAGAAGCCCAGCCATTAATAAAATCAATTTCAAAAGTAAATAAATAAAAAATAAAATAGTGTTCAGAGATAGTGATGACAAATTCATGACAAGCACTTTTCTAAGAGAAAGTAAGAATGTTTCTCCCTTCACGTGGTGGGAAAGAAGGATGGGACCAGGCAATGAGGAAAATAGGTGACAAGGGACAATGTTCATCCTTTTAAGGGGATGGCAGCAGATCTGTCAGCTGTCAGTGTTAATTGCTTTTGAGGAGCTATAAAATATTTCATTGCTTTCTGCATAACGGGGTTGTAGGAATTAGCCTAGCTAACAACTTCCTACAACTCCACCTAGAGACAGGGTCACTACTGATTTAGTGGACAGGAACCACCTGACAGTCTTCTGACCTTTTCTGCTAGCTTCTGTCTCTCCTATCAGTTGGAGAATGGATAGGAGGGAGATGAAATTAGTAATTACCACAATAAAGGCAATAATAGCAACAGGGTTAGCAGTTAATTCTTATGTTCCCTCTGGGAGCTCCTAATTAAGCGGAGATTTTGGCACATGATGTGATCAAGTTCCCCGGGAGTCCCAGGGAGCCAGATAGCACTTTATTCACATTCTCACAGAGGAGGAATTTGAGGTTTAGAGAACTAAAGAGCTGATAAAGGGGAGGGTATAGATTTGAAAGTAGGAGTATCTGCCTCCATTCTACACCTCCATGAGGGACAGAAGAGACAAAATCCAGTTGTCAGCTGGTCTTCTGAAATGCTACTTTCTTCATATAATCATAGCTTTTAGAGTTGAAGAGGAGGAAGTTGTAGCTCTTAATCTGGTCACATATTTATTTTGCATAGATGTAGTGCCCCCAGAATTCATAGCATTAGTGTCTGTGTTTACTGATAAAGAAGCTATAGAATCTTACTCTCAATGCTCTCAATGTCTGAGTCATTTTTTCAAGTCCAGCAATATATCCTATCTCCTCTTGTGAATTTCCTTGATATCCCACTAGAAGAGCTCAGACAACCTAGTGTACTTTAAGGATTCCATTCCTAGACTACTCATTGCTCACAAGTGACTTTACAGAATTCTTGAACCCCTCTCTGAAACAGTCAGTGGCAAAGCCAGAGTCAGAAGGTGCAATCCCCATCTTATGGTGATATTCTTGAGTTTGTGTGTTAGTGCGTTATGTGATATCAAAAACACTGAATGTATCAAACATGCAGAGTTGTCTTTGCAAAAGTTATTGAAAGCAAATGGAGGAAAGAACTGTAATGTGATTTAGAGGTAAGGTAGGTTCACAGATAGTGGAGGTGTATATGATATTTATGAGACCTACTGTGTTACTTATTTTTCTCTTGTTGCTGAGACAAAATACTTGATACTCAAAATTATAGATAGAATGGTTTATTTAGCTCACAGTTTGTGGAGGTTTCAGTCTATACTCAGCTGGCTTTGAGATAGGGTGACTCATGTCAGAGGACAACAGTTCGTAGCAGTGGAAAACAGGAAAAGCAACAAGAGCAAAAAGGGAGGAGCATGAAAGCAAGCCTCTTTCCTTCCCTTTTATTCATGCAGGCTACACGTCCCAGGAAGGATGTAGCACTCACATACATAATTCCAGCACTGGACCATGAATGAATCACAGACTTTAGAAGCCTACTTCCATAACTGTATGAGGTTCTGGGTTGGGGGGATCCAGACACAAGCCATATCATTCCATCCCTCATCCTCCTAAAACTGCACATTGTTTAAGCAAAAGACAGTCCATCTCCAAGTTTCCAAAGTCCTAAAAGTTTCAGCATTGTTGAAAAATCCAAGTCCCAAGTCTCTTCCAAAATATAAGGTAAACTCTTAGCTATGAGGCCCTGTACAAATTTTTTAAAAAGTTAAACACTTCCAATATTTAATGGCACATGGTAAATATTACCATTTCAAAAGGTACAAAGAGTGGACTATAAAGGATTGGAACTAAACAAGTCCAAACTATAGAAGGGTAAACGTTCTATGTGGAATATCTGAAGCAATCTGTAGCAAACCATGAGCTCCAAGAGTCTTCCATGCTTCTATCCCTATGGTACTTCTGGTAGTTGTAGCTCCCATGGCTTCTCTCTTAGGCCCACTCTGCTCAACCCTTGCAGCTTTCCTCAGATTATCTATATTTGGGCATTTTTCAAACTTCTAAGGTCTCCATTGTTCTTTTTGCTTTACACTCATAGCTTCAAACATTGTTGTCTTAGGTGCATACTGCCTGGGCTTTCAGACCTTCTTCGGAAATATGGGTGGAAATTTTTAAATCTCAGAACACTGGCATTCTGCATGCACCTAAAACTAGTGCCACGCGGATGATGCCAATGTCTGCAGTAGACAGGCTTTCTTCTCACTTGGCTGTAGGGGCTGAGTGCCTGGATCCCTGAGCACTCTGAATCTGATTCTGAGGAACAAATTCTGTATGCTGCCAACATTCTGGAATCTGTTTCAGCCTCTACCTCCATTGTGGAACCTGGTGTAGCTGCCTCCACTTTGGAACATGGTGCTTTGAGGCATTCTCCTCAAAGAATGTCTTCCACTAATGCAGTTTTGAGGCTGTAAAGGGTAGAGACTTGCTACTTCCTGTGGTGTCCTCAGGCCATCTTTTCTGTTTTTCTGTTCCTTGTTGGCAATGAAGATCTCTTCACTTCTATCTTTGCGGTCCATGGCTTAACTGGAACTTCCTTTCTGATCAAACTCACAACATTTTAAATCATTCTTCTGGGCTCTTTGCTTTTTATTTCAACATAGCTCTGGATGAAAGCCCCCCAAAATAGCCATCTCAGAGCCTCAACACTCAATTGTCTTGAAAGTTCCTCTGCCAGATTAATTTGCCCACCACCCTTAATCTTAGTCTCAGATAAGATCACTGGATGTGAGCAAACTGCAGACAAACTTTTTGCCAAGCCTTAACACGTATTGCCTGAACTCCAACAGCCAATGTAGTCCTTCCCAGCAAAAACCTCCCCAGCCTGGTCTTTCCTAGCAGGGTTTTTATAAACCTTCTGACATTTTGAGCTATGACTGGAATCTCCCTTACAAGAACAGCCTAAGGTATTCCAGTTGTACTTTTTCAGGTGATATTTTAGAAACTTTCCCAACTCTTCCCACAAGCCAGTCCTAAAGTTTCTTGAACCACGTTGTCAGGTATAGTCACAGCAATGTCCTCACTTCTCTGATACCAAATTCTGTGTTGCTTATTTTTCTTTCATTGCTGTGACAAAATAACTGACACCAAAAGTTAAAGGAGTAAAGGTTCACAATTATTTAATTCACAGTTTGTGGAGGTTTCAGCCCATAATCAGCTAGCTCCAAGGCAAGGTAGCATGGCAGAGGGGCAACAATTCATAGCAATGGAAGACAGCAAAAGTAATAAGAGCAAAAAGGGAAGAGTATGAGGAGAGAAGACTCTATCTGTCCCTTACACTGTATGTAGACTAGTACGTACAGTGGGGGTGTAGCACTCACATCTACAATCTCAGTATTAGACCATAAATCAATCACCAATTCTAAAAGCCTGCTCTTATGGCCATAAAGGCTCTGGGGGGATATCCAGACACAAACAATAACATATATATTTGGAGATACTGTACTAATGTTCAATTTTCCCATAATTAGGTTTTATTATTTCTGTTTTACGAAGATTAAACCTGAGACCTATATAGGAAAGGCAATTTATTTAAGGTCACATAACCAAAAATGTCAAAACCAGATTTAATATAAACTCTGCGGCCTTTTATACCATGATTGGGTTATAAGTTTTTTGTTTTTGTTTTTGTTTTTGTTTTTGTGTGTGCAGTACCAGGGATCAAACTCACATTTATGCTGCTGAGCTAAATTCCCACCCCAATTATGTTATAAGTTATATGAAGATAAGACTTCTACCATAGTTGCATTTATATCTGAAATGCTTAGTGCAGTACCAAGACATAAGAAATTCACAAAAAAAGTGTTTTTCAAATAGATAAATGAGGGATAAATGAGTAAATATGAATGTAAACAAAATAAGTGATACGTTAATGCATGAGTGAAATAGGAGTATAAGTGAAGATAAGTGGATAGAAGAATTGATGGGTGGATTGAATGAGGTAGAAATAAACAGAAGATGAATGATTGAGTAGATAAGTGAACAAATAGATGAGAGTATGAATCATTAAGTAAGTGAATAGAAGAGGAAGTGAATGAGTTGAATAGGTAATAAATCTCAATTTCTTAATAACTGAAGCTTGTGGGGGATTAAGCTCAGTGGCATAAGTGCCTGCCTGGAAAGCGTGAGGTCATGAGTTCAATCCCTGGTTTAAAAAAAAAAATACCAAAAAATCTGAAGTTTTCTGGGCTCACTGGGAGGTAGCCTATATTTATAATTAGAATATGAAAGGAAAGTTGATCTGTTGGGGAGTTTTACAGCTTATGATGGCTTCATCTAGAAATGTAAATACTCATCAAGATGAAAAATAAGCCTGTTTTATTATCTTTAGACTAACAAATTTTAGAGTGACATCCTGTTGCATCTTCTGAAGTTTGAATGCAGTGTCTCCAATGTACTCTACAAAGGATATGTGTCTTCTATTATACTATATCAGTATTATGCATCTCAATGTATATGTGTATGTCAATATCTACACCTCTTAGTGTGGGTATGTGTGCATACAGGTCTCATGCATCTCAGATATACTAATCAAATATTTTTAAATAGAGACAGCATAGAAGATAGAAGTGAACAGTAGGCAGAGATTCACAGTCTTCTTGATAAGTTGCTTTATGATCTTAAATAATCCACTTTCTGTCTCTGAGCTGCAGGTTTGCCATCAGTAGGAGGAATGATTTTGAATTCTTAGCCACCCTGGGTCCTTTTGCATTAACTTTGTCTGAGTCTGTGATTCACAATGGTCACACTTCCAAATGGATTCTTCTAAAACATTAGACACTCAAGATACATAGAGGCTGACCAATAAATCATTGGGCTGGCTAGGATAGAATAACTATTGCTTTGCTTCCTGAGTTTAAAATTATTCAGTGTGCTTCATTCTCCCCATACACCCATCACATCTTACTTGTAGAGACCATCAGGTTCCAGGCACTTGAAGATGACCGAGTAGATATTGACTTCAGGGACCTCTCCATGGCTTCGACCAGCTGCTACACAAGATGTGCCCAGACCAGAGAGTAAGTCATCAGCAAAACTCAGGAATTCTCCTGGAGAGAGACAAAGACAGATGAGCTTGCCACTCACCCTTGATGAGCTGACATCCAAGCGCTATCTAAACCCATCAAAAGTCTGGATACCCATAATTAAGAGGATTAGTTGATTTTAAAAAGCACAAGATCATAAAATGATATTGATTCATATCTACTTCTGATGAATCTTTGTTCATATATATTATTGAAGAATAATTCAAAATTAGGTGAAATGCTAATATCTACCTTTATCAGATTGCAACAAGATAAAAATGCAATAAATTATTTTACAATTAGAAGTGTGTGAAAAGACAAGAAACTTGTGTTATCTTTCTGTCCAGAGGAACAATTTTGGCCTTGTCTCTGCCATTATATTAGTCAACTTCTTGAACAAGGCCCTATTTTCTTGGAATCGCATTTTCTTTATTTATAGTAATAAAAGAATTAGATTAAGGTTAAAAGTGATTAATGTCATTTGGGAACTATTTACACACTAGTACTCAGTTTGTGAAGTGTCATATTGAGATGGACAGAGACCTAGACCAGTCAAGAGGAAAGCAGTTTTGTGAGTCATTAGTAATGAAGGTCACAGGTACAGGAAACATATTTGAGATCTACAAACTCTGGAATTTCTGAAAAAGTCTATTTAGCTATTGAGTTCAAACAAATTGTTGAAGTTTACTACAAAGGGAACTCCACTAAGAATACTTCAAAATAAAGAAGACTAGAAAGTAAAATGAACTTTCTAGAATGTTGGGAATAAGTTTAGCTCTTATCAGAATGTGTTGTATAATTTTGGGCAACTAAATTCCCATCACTATGCATTTATTTTACTTGTATGAAAGGTGAAGATGCTAGAATTATTATTAGGATTCTTGGGGAATAAAAAGCACAGATGTACATAAAAATTGAGTTGCAGAACTATTTATATGAGTTATGAATTTAAAAATATGTAAATGTTCAACAAAACAGAAAAGATTATAAATTTTAGCTCATTGTTGTAATGGGGTATTTTATAGTCACTAACACACATGAAGTTATATAAAAGGATATTTACGACATACATCTAGGCTAAGAAAAACGTTATGCAATTACAAAATCATCCCAATCTTTTGGAGAAAAAAATGTATGAATTTTAGAATAGAAGAACTAAATATAGCAAATGCTTAACAGTGACCCCGGAGAGTGAGATAATGGGTACTTTTCTACTTATTTTTGCCTATCTCTACTTTTAAAATTTCTTCATAAACATATATTGTTTCTGAATAAAGAAAAAATCAATAAAAATTGTTTAAAAGTAGATAAAGTAAATGAGCCAGGCTAAATGGCCTCTCAGTCCCCACCCAATGCTAAAATTGGGTGATCTGAAAGTAAAACTGTCATGAGAAGCATTTTATACCACACAGTGTCAAATGGTATGAGACCTGCTAATTGTGTCTTACTTTTCCCCCTTCATACTTCTGTGGAGTCCCTCTGACACTGCATTGCATTTGTTCCCAGTTATAAGCAAGAAGAGAATGCCTGTCCAGTTACACCCCCTCTGCCCAGCATTAAGTTCAAGCTGGTGATGAAATCACTGTGAAACAACCATGTCAGCCAGTCCTCGCAACGTCTGAAACTCACAGAAGCCATTGGTACTTCTCTATGGAGGAACTGGTTTGGTACAATATACTCAAAATTTCTTACTGATTTTTCAAAGAAAAGTTTCATGCTGAAGGAAACACAGTTAAACATAAAAATTAAAACATTTCATTCTTCTTCTAATTTTTTCACATTTATTTGACTAAATTACCTGGCTAGTCCTGGGATTCAGTCACACAACTGTACTACAATATATTTATCACTAGAGTCCAAGCGATCTGACGAGTAGTGAGGTTTCTTTTTTTGTTTGTTTGTTTTTGTTTTTTTAACAAAGCAATACACAGTTCATTGGCTTGTCAGGTAGATCCTGGATTAAGTGTCTACGTCAAGCTAATGTCAGCAACATGTAATTTTAGTTGCCTTCACAGAACAAACCTGAGACTGAAACCCATTTCCACCATTTGTTGTAGGTCCTTAAACCTCTCAAATCCTGCTTACCTTTACGTGATAAGGAGGTAGTAGTTCCTTTATAGGTTAGGAATCTAGAAAGTGAAGCTAACAGTCTAGAAAGAAACAAAGATGTCTAGAACTAAAGGTCTTGCTGGAAAATGAATGCTAATTAAAGCTCCTTTGTCACCACCTTTGCATCCCACATTTTCTCTGTAGACCTTGCATGTCAACTTGCACTATAAACCAACAATTTCTCCATTCCAATAGCTATCAAAGCAGATCAATATAAGCTGTGCAACACATTTCAGAAAGAGAGAAAACTATGAGATTAGTCACTAGATGAAGTGAAGGTCTTGCTTCATTTGTTTCTCAAGAAAAAATTGGTGGCTTATATTTGTTTTCTTTGAGGCTGACTCCATGTCTTTTACTTTTCAATTTATTTCCAATAGCTATTGGAAGAGTTGGCTCTTCATAAGGAAACTCAGTACATTTGTGGCCGGTACTAACTAACTTCCTAAAAGCCAAAAGGTGGCTGACATCAATTTCAAATGGGCAGAGTTTTCCAGGTATATCTACGAGTTTTAGAAAATTCTGAACAATGGATAACTGTAAACATGTCAGGTCTGTAAAATTCTCACGGTGCAAATTTCTAAACAGTTTTAAGGGTTGTAGGTCTAGTTTAACTAAAGAATGTGACTCATTGAAGTTTATATTCATTGCATTATATTCAATACCCAATTTTATTTAAGACTATATGCAGATATGTGGCCTTGAGAAGAGTAAAAAGAAGTAAACTATTATTTAATATGTACTTTTCTTTTCCATCTGACCTAACTGTTAGACATCATCCCCATAACAAAACTGAAGTTCAGACTCCAAAGTTACAAAGGGATACAGATGATATTTGAACCCCTGTTCTTTAAACTCCAAAGCCACATCCTTTCTTTTATGCTATGCTGCCTCCTAGAGAAAATTTTAAGAAGCCAATGTTAGAAAGTGAGATCTATCAAAGCTATTCAATTTATACAACTCTTAGTTCTGTGAGTTTGAAGAATAAGATCATAAAAGAAATGGTCCCTGACCTTCTACAGCTTGTAATCTGACAACAGGAAGGGTTGTTAAATACAAGAACAGATCCATAAAACAAATTGTGAGATTGTTTTTCCTGGTGCTATACTTCAGAAGATTTTAGGGACAGGTGAATGAAGAGACCCTCATGTACCTCCCCACCAAAGGAAGAGATACTAAAACAGGCCTATGAGCTTCTCTATGAGCAAATGCAAATCAGTGCAGTTCAGCCACACATTTGTGGTTCCACAGTATACCATATTCCCCAGCTGGCAGCAGTTCAATTCAATAAGTAATAACACAGTGGAGTGGTTAAGTGCTTGGGCTGTTAATGTATACAACATTGGACTAAATCCCAGCACACCCCAACTTATTGCTTGCTTGGGACAAATTCCTTAGTTCTCCACATTTATTTTCATACTTGTAGAAACATAATGACATCTAATATGGTGTTGTGAACATCATAGAAAATGTTGTATATCAGCTAATCAGCAAAGTATCTAATAGTAAGAATTAAAATATATTAACTTCCATTATTATTATTATTATTATTATTGAGACAGGATTTCACTATGCAGACTAGATTGCCCTCAGACTTGCAATGATTCCTCTCCCTCAACAAGGCATGTGAGTTACCATGCCTGGCTTTATTATTGTTTTTGTTGTTCTTGTTCCAGTCACCATAACTTTCTGCTTACAGCACCCCATTGAGGCATCAAGTCTTCCCCAATGTCAGTTAAGATAAGAACCTCAAACATTTTTAACCCACACTTCTAAGATCTTGGAAGGAAAGTGACATACCCATGGTCACACACAGAATAGGAGGTAGGTTTGTCTTGGCTCTTGTTGTCCATGTGATCATTTATATCAGCCAGTTTAAGTGAAACCCAGAGAATTAAAGTCTTTCAAAAATGGCATCTGAGCTCCTGCTCTCAATGTCTGACTATATCACTGAACATGAACATGACATATTTTCTGGACATGTAGTATTATGTACCAGGCACAGTGCGAGGTATACAGTTCTGCTCTGCCATCTTCTTAAACCTCTTATTTCTGAAAAAGCTACAGAGACCAAATGAGACAAAGGAGCTCAGGATGTTTCTAATATATAATATTTTCTAATAGTGCTTTGCAAATTAGAATGTGCAAAATACCCGGAGTAAGGATGAATGCTAATGAGGGTCGGGATACAGTTATCTCCGCTATACTCACACTAACCTTCAACCATATCAGCTCCATTTTGATCTAACTCATGCCTATGTTTCTCATACTTCATTTTAAAAGCTATTCATACAAGCATTGTTAAAAGCTTTACTGAAACTTTAAATGCTTAAAATATTTTGAATCCAAAATTGCGCCATATTCCCTCATCAAAACATAGAAAGGTTCAACAATATTCCACCCTAATTCAAGGATTTCAGCTATTCAGGGTTCAGAGTAAGAGCCAAACCTGGCTCTCTTACTTCTGAACCTCGGGTTCCTTCCACTAGGCCACTCTGCCTAGGATGTCTCTTCCCCTCCTCCCTGGCACAGTATCATGACCTCATGGTAGAACCTTCCAAGAACCCAGGCTGCTGCTGCTGCCTCACCCAAGCCTGTGCAAGTCTCTAACATTCTTTTTCTGTTTTGCTTTCCTTGAAAACAGATAGGGAGTTGGGAGTCGCTGAACAGGAATGTGCCTGTTCCCCATTACAACTCTTCTGGGGCTGTAACCCGAGTGGGCTGGGGCCAGACCCCCACACATTTCTTTATCCACTGACTTGAGCCCTGCTCTCATTATGTTCCACAGAAAAGGTTAATCGTGATTCTGCAGCAGCTTCAGAAAGAACCAACAAAGCACAGAGCAATTTTCCTAAATGCTCCACCCCCTGCCTCAACTCTCTTCCTCCCTCCCCTTTCAGCACTCCTGCAAACCCTCTTTCTCCTTGTTTTCCTTCTTTCTCCTCTCCCTCTCCCTTCTGATTGGGTTGAGGTCAGAGTCAAAGCCAGCCACAAGAGCAAATTGAAAACAGGTTGGGAGAAAAGCAGAAAAGAAAATTCCAAAATGGAAAAGAAGGCGGGTGTGCAGTGAGTTATTTAGCTCAGGTGGGGAGAAAGGTCCCCAGCTCAGGACTGCACACTTTTCAGGAAACACCAATGGGACTTAGCAGCCTCTGAGCTGGCTTCACAGTTACCTGCAGGTGCTCTGCCATGGAGGCAAAGGAAGCTTGTACCTCCCTACTTTCCACATCTCCTACTTTCTTGTACTTGGGAAAAGGTAAACATCCATCCTGAGACTGTGTCAGTGTCAAATGCAACTCTATGGGCCCCAAAACTATCAGCTGCAACGGATTTGTTTCTTCCAAAACATAATGCTATTTTAATCTGAAGAACTAGCATGTAATGAAACTCACTTTTAACATTAGGGCAATATAAGGTAGTGGAAGGAGAATGGATTTGCAAGAGCCACAAGAGTCTGATTTTGGAACCAGGTATAGCACTTAGGCACCCTGTATTTTAAATAAAGATGCATGATTAAACACAGAGACTGGTCTTTATCTGGAAACAAGATCAACACATCTATTTCAGAGAATCAGATAGGGAGTGAATTAGATAATAGATGCAGTAGAAATGGATAATACACAGGTGGATTACAAATGTTACCATCCCCCCATTCCTGCTCCCCCCATTCCATTATCATGTATCAATGTGTCTCATGGCAAAATTTTTAATGGTGAAACTCATTGCTTTTAGATACATGATATTTAACTCTGTATTTTTTGTAAAGAAGTCATTTTAGAGAAAGGAAGAAAGAAAAGAGGAAATAGAAATGATTATGTCTTATTATATGGTGTCAACAATGCTAGACATTTTTATTTACATTGTTGGGCTAAAAACACTCAGTAGATTAATGAGTTACATTGACCGTGCTTTTTACAGGTGAGAAAACAAATTCAAGGAACATTAAACACCTTACCTTCAAAGATCTATCTAGAAATGTTAAACTGGAGAACCAGGCCATTTGGAGTCCAAGGTCTCTGCTTTTTCTACTAAATTTGCCTCCAGACTGCAAGATGCTTAAGGCATGAATTGAATTTTGAGCACTTTGATATCACTGGCACCCAGAAGAAGAAGGGATGTGCCAGTGTTTACAGAATTCTGTGGAACTGCCCTTCAGTGGCTGAATTTTTGATCCACTTGAATCCCCTCAGCACCACCACCAGGCAATGGAAGTCTCCCTTGAGAAAGCCAAGGTACTTCCTGCCTGAACTTTCAGCAGTAAATAAGACTTGCCTGGTACTGAAAAGAAGGAAGTGACACAAATAAACAAGGGTTCTTTAAAAAGGCAATGGTAGTCTAGCAAATATTCATTAAGTGCTCTTGTGTGGCACATATTATGATACGGAACTCTAGGATCATCTTTATATCCAGTCTCTAACGGGCACTGTTGGTTTGATATATTGCATATTTCTTCTTTTTGCCAATAGCACCCCTGCTTTCTACTTAGTAGTGAGGTCTTCCCTAGTTTCAGACTACATAACTTAGATAGAAATAAACTTCTCTCTCTCTTCTGAGGTTTGCATGTGATGAATGACTAACCATTCCATGTCAGAGGCAAAATGGAAAATGATCCAGGACTAATCGTCAGACTAGCACCACGACGTAGACCAAATTATGGTAATATCATTTGAAGTTCTAGACCCAATCATTACTGATTCTCAATCTACCCTTTGATATTTCAGATGTATGAGTTCATATTTTTCCTTTTTTGCAATGGTAACACACATTTGTTTTTCATTAATTGCAACCAGAGTCCTTCCAGATACAAATCATAAGTTGCACAATTGTCATTTTACAAATTTTAAGAGATGTTCACAGCAACTTAATTTAAAATAAGTTCCCCATGATCTTACACCATCTGAGAGACAAGACTACAATTCAAATTCAGATTTGTCAGACTCCAAAGCCTGAGTCTTTCTATCGTAAAACACTGCCTACCATGAGGAACACAGAATCCACTTCTCAGTAAGAATTAATTTACTATCTGCAAGGTCCTTTTGCCTTCAGACTTTCCATCTTCAATGTCTGTGCTTCCTTCCAGCCATGTCTTTTTCTCTAATATATCTAACATGCATGCCTTTGCCCTGTCATGTCAGTGCCGGAAGGCTCACTCCCTTTGCTTACCAGAATCCCTGCTTAAATGTCAAAATGACTTCTTCGTTTTACCCACTATAAAGGAACATTCACTGTCAGCCTCTATCCCTCTCCTACTTTACTTCTCTTCAGAAAATCTACCACTGTATCATAAACAGTGTGAAGTGCTGTGTTGTCTGCATTCCCTACCATAAGCCCCACTGGGGAGGGATGTTGCTCACGCAGAACAGTGCCCCCACACAGCACATTCTTCACAAATGTGCAGCAAGTGAATGTACAAACTATGCACTCAGAACTGTCATAAATGAGCTGACAACTGAGAACACAAACACGAAGACCACATTAGTTTGAGCTCTTTTAGAAGCAGAGCCTAAGAAATGGCTTAGGTGCAGATAGTTTGAGAGGCAATCCTAGGAAGAAGCATGGAGGGCTATTCCTAGGAGGAAGCATGGTGGGGAAAAGAAGAACAAAACAAAGAAGAGGAAAAGTCAATAGAAAGGAGCATCATCACGTTTCAGTAGGGGCTCCATTCTGTCAGGACTTTTTAAGAAGTGAATGAAATGTTTGCCAGAGTGGTTTGGCTGGGAGTCAAGGAATTAAATAGTGCTTCTCTCCCAGTTCCTACTCCCCATTAGTTGAGTCCCCTGCCCAGAGTGTTAATTCCCCCACACACTTTAGCTGTGCTTACACTTGAACTTGGAGCACCCCCTCACTCTCACTGTGGTGCAAACAGTGAAAGTGAGCATTTGAGACCGCTGGGAGCATGAGGAGCACCTGTATGCACAGAACTGTTTGTCAAGACTGTGGATGAAAAGGCCACAGGCCAAGAGGATCTGGAATGGCCTCAGACGTGTCGCTATAATTACCTAATCTGTGCCTTTGAGGAGTTTGTAGAAAGGACAACTGCTGTGCTGACTCACAGAGGTCCAGACGAACTTTCTATCCCCACTGTTGTTACTGCTCACCCACTAGGTGCCAGGCAAAGGATTGCAGCTGAGGACACAGCTCTGAACCACACGAACAAAGCTCTGTGCCTGCGGTGTCCACAGCTTAGCAAGGGAGAATTGCAAGACTTGCTTTTACGTGAGACCCACCAAGGAGTCCTGCAACTTATTATTAATAATACAGAATTTAATAATATTAACTCCAGCATTAATGTGCACTTGGCTAATAGAGCCTTTCCTTTTCTACAGTTGGGTTAATTAGGGCCATAAAAGCTCTCGTCATCCACACAGTCTTGAGGAAAAATGATGCTAATGCATTTGGCTGGAGTGCGTATTGCTAACATGTGTGAGGGGGACCTGATTTGGGGACTGAAATATGGAGGAGGGGGAAGGAAAGCCAAGCCTCTGTCCCCCTCCATCACTCTTCAAGGATCACAGGGTGCATTCCCTGCCTTCGAAGGATTCATTCACAGAAGGTTTTCTTTATTTTAAAAATCGCATTCCCAAATGTTACACATTGTTAAGTGGAAAGAACCAACAGTACACAATGTGCTTCTCATCAGATCCTCAGTACCTCTGACACTTCCAGCCTTCTCTGGGCTGAACACTTCATTCAGGATCACCCTCTCAACAAGGCAAAAACCATAAGGTGGCTGATGGTGGCCCTCAAAGCTTTTCTGCCCACAAATGTGATGAAAACAGCACAAGCAGGGTTGTGCTGGCAGGGATGGAATTATTATTCTCATTTTGTGAAGAACAAAATAAGGGCGCAGAAATTGGGACACATTGTCCACTGCACAGCTACTACCTAGTGAAGCTAGGATTTGAATCAGGTTGAACTGATTCTGAGGATGGTGGGTTTTTTCACCTCTTGTCTTAGTCTCACTGATTCAGAAATGAGGATGTCAGTACCTACTTTACAAAAGGCTCTTGAAGAATGAATCAAGTCTATAAAAGCACTTTTCATGATCTGCAAAGCATAATATGTATGTAACGGGCTGTTCATAAGTGAAATCCACAGAGTGCAAGTACAACCATAAAAATATCAGAGGAGTGAGTACTTCTGAAGTTGGTGGAACGGGAGGTCCTTTTGGAGGTATCAAGATACGTCAGTATTCACCTCAGGGACACACCAGGGTACACAGTGTGACAGCCAAGGTCCTTTGTCAACCTTAAGATGTAACCACTGATTCCACAGAGGAATTTCAGTGCCAATAAGGTAACTCTGTTCACATAGAGAAGAGCTGGGGAATTAGAATGCTGTCATTTAGAAAACTTCAGGATAACTTCCTGAGACTGGAGTGTCCCCAACTCTTCCTCCTAGTTTTCTGAAGAGCTGGCTTCCTCTCTCTCTCCTTCTCTCTCTCTCTCTCTCTCTCTCTCTCTCTCTCTCTCTCTCTCTCTCTCTCTCTCTCCAACTCAGTGACAGTTTCACTGCTTCCAAATTCTTGGCACCACCCCCTCTGATGGAACCCACACTGCCTGCTGCCAGTTATACCTCATCTTGGAACTCTTGATTTTCT
Organism: Cavia porcellus; assembly: GCF_034190915.1. Lineage (NCBI taxonomy): Eukaryota > Metazoa > Chordata > Mammalia > Rodentia > Caviidae > Cavia > Cavia porcellus. The sequence goes on along the minus strand of NW_026947484.1, from coordinate 171,637,769 downwards.
TCCATAACTGCTGACAATTTGTAGTTATTGTTTGTCAGTTTATTTATCTTTTTCCTTTTTCTACATTATCAAAACATTAACTCCATGAGTTCTGAAGCTTTGTTGATTTTATTCAGGATCTCCCTGATGTCCAGTAGAATTTGGGAAAGACAGTAATTATTCATTAAGGATCCACTGAATGAACTGAGGGAAGGCTGAAGCCCCGGGAAGGTAACTAATGACTCAGCCAAGACTGCAAATATTTTGAGAAAAGCCCTGCTCAGTTCTTTTTCTTCATTGTCATTATCATTCAAAAAGCACCTCCTTCCCACCCACTGCCTCCACCCAGCAAGATTTAACTCCCCTGACTGCTGTCTGGGTCTCCAAATTCCCTGCACCTCCCTACACTGTAGTCCTGAAGTCACTCGTCATAATTACCTATTTATCTTGCCTCATCTTCCTCTATGGACTGGGAGGATTCATGGAAAAGTTTCTAGACTGCCTTATTCACCATCTGAGCCCCAGTGCCTGGCCTCATTCAGAATGAAGAAGTTGATGAATGTGCCTGATTTCCCTCCAACCTGGATGAAAGCCTAACCAGTGGGAGAAAAAGGATGCTATCTACCTTTGAGTCATATTGGAACAGCAATCTCATGGAGTCACTACATCTTATACGAAAAGGTACCAAACAGGGACTTGGCGAATTGGGCTCTGCCCCTGACTCCCTCCTTGAGAATCTGTACAAATCAATTCATTCCTCTCTGCCAAAGAAAGTGATCATGATACAAAGAGTGCTCACCAATCTCTCTCTGTAACCCTACTAACCCTTTGATTTGCTTTTCCCTTTGCAATGAGGAATGCCTTAATATTTACAAGGATGCCCCTGCTGCCTCACCTTATGGAAGCTTCACAAGTGCACGGTAAGCCAGGCAAGACAAGATGGGACTGAAAAGTCCCATTTCACAGAGCGGAAAACTGAAGCTCAGGACAGGGATGTGTCTACCAGAAGAGTTACTGGAACAAGATGATGCATTTCCGAATTTGAGACCCTGAGCCTTAGCAGTGGTACAAGTGCTCTCCTGTCTTCACGGAGACTGTGAGCTGACCTAGAACTAACACAGCCTTCCTTCCAGTACCCTGCAGTGCTTGCCAGGAACCCGCCCTTGTGGAGTTCTCCACACATTTACTGAGTTAGATGAATTCACTGAGACACTAATATCAAATCCCCTTTGGCCAGGGAAAAATAGCAGAAAAAAGGCAACATTGTGCTCCGATTGGGTTTGAATCCTAAGCAACTCTTAGCTAGGAGTGACTTAATCTTGTGAAATCCCATTTTCCACTCCAAAATGGATCTGAAAGTTCCTACCCCAAAAGAGGCAATGGAATTATATTTAAAAGAATGGTTTATGTTTGTATTATTTAATCAGTTTTTCATGCCCATATTTTTTAATCTGAGCAACTACATTTGAAGATAACCCTACACAATCTGTTAACCATTGTTAATCTCCTATTATCTTGTTTTGAAATTCTGTATCATCATTTTTATTTTTTCTTTTTAAAATAAAATTCAATTTAGGCAGTATATGCAAAGCATTCAGCACACTTTCTTACACATGGTAGACACAAGATAAATGGCAATTTTGTTATTATTACTGTTATGAAAAATACAAGTTTATGACACAATCCACATGGGGTAAGTAGAAAGAAAAAATGACAAATGAGAGAAAGTGAATTAGCCTCATGGAGCTAGCACTTCTTGTTCCTTCCCAAACCACAGCAACACAAACTGAGTGCCCAGAAAGTAAAAACTACTAAATGACCAATGTGTCAATCTGTTTACTAACTGTAACCCTCAAAAACTGATAGATATCTGGGATATCTTTGGTACCTGAATCAGCCTCTGTTCTTCTTCTTCTTCCCTAAAGTGGAGGATTACTCAGCCTTCAGACACAAATCTCACCATCACTCTCAAAATGCTGACTTTGGGGATCACATCAAAGGACCAGGGGAATCAAGTGAGATCTTGAGCTACTCTCCTCACTTGGTTGTCTTTGCACATGGATCCCTACACTCACACCCACCGGTGCTCACCTCCCTACCCAGTCTGTCCCTGGAGGCCTCTAGCCTCCAGAAGGGTGGAGAGGAGGCCTGGGCAAAGATGAGTCAGGTTTTCTGGTCGTGCAAACAACACCATTTAACCGAGCTGAGGTGAATCACTGAGGAAAGAGGTGGGACCTGGAAAGTGGCAAAGAGATATATACTTCCAAATCTGTGTGTCTGTGTGTGTATGCGTGCACATGTTTGTCAGAGAAAAAGACAGAGACAGAGACAAACACAGAGAGACAGAGAGAGAGGGAGAGAGATGAAGCTAGAAAGAAACCAAAGTATGAATAGAGCAAAATAAAAGATAGACAATAGGAAACAGGAAATAAATATTTTGTAAATGGGTAGGGGACTAAGAGTCAAGATAAGAGAGATGGGAAAGGGAAGTGAAAGGAATTATTAAGTGTTATATACCAACTCTTCACAATGACTATAATGACTGTGTACTACAAACATGTACTAATTAAAGTAAAAATTAAATGGAAAAAACCAATGAATGGAAGGAGGGAAGGAAAGAAGGAAGGAAGGAAGGAAGGAAGGAAGGAAGGAAGGAAGGAAGGAAGAAAAGAAGAACCTCACAGGAGATTGATGCCCTTATTTATCTGACCAGGGTAACTTTAGTAACCTCTGATCCCACCTCCTCAGAGGCAAATAATTGCAGAAGTAAAGGCCAGAGAGCTTATAGGTGACCACTTTCTCTATTCAATGCTCCTCATCTATTCCTCCCAGTTACATACAGATTGTTTTCATTCTCTACTAAAATGACTCCCTTGCCATCCATTTATATTAAAATTTTCCTTTAAATAGAAAAAAGGAACCAAGTTCTCTCTCCAATCCACAATGAAAGATATAAAACAGTTTTCTAAGCTTGGAAAATTTAGCTGGTCAGTTTTTCCTACTGTTTAATACCCGCCTTGGGTTACACCAAATGAGTAAACATGTTTTATAAGCTTCTAATTCATACCTAACCCTGTAAGTTTATATATGTGTATGTGCAGGTATGTACAGAGTAGGGCAGGATTACAGGCACCTATGATTAAGGTAAAACTCCTGGGAGCCACAGGTATCTAAAGGTCACAGCTCCTATCACAGCTTCTCTCTCAGTAGTCACAGAGACTGATTTCAAAGCTGAGGCAACACCATGCCGAATTCTGTTCAGTAAGGTCCCAAAGCCAGGGAGATCCTCACATCATATCTTTCCAAGGTTCATTTTACAGACCAGAAGACTAAAGCTCAGACACATTATTATCCTACTTTCCTCTGCACATTACAAAGCAGAAAAAGGGAACTAGCACCCTGTACTTCAGAGATTTTGCTTCCACAAAGGTGATAATTGTTCTAGTATTCTGATTTGTCGGAGTAGGACACTCATTTAGCAGTTAGTACCCTTCTCTGATGTCTACAATTAGAAGCTTTTAGATTCAGTAGCATTATAAATTGCAAAATTTGTATACAAGACACAGGTTTCACATCTTTTGAAAGTAATGGAAATGCTGCACATTCTCAATAAATACTAACACTCCTAGCACATTGGAAGCATCTTACTACACATATGGTACATCAATATCCAGAAAGGTGAAATGATTTGCCTAAAGTCATATTATATGAAGCATCATCCAAGAATAGGGAAGATCTTGACCTTTTATTCTGTGTGCTTCCTAGTGTCCAATAATCTACTCATTACCTTAGTAACACTGAGGCTGTTGATGAAGGAACCATCAAGATGTATACTCATTGGCTCTCTGCAGTGAAGACACAATGTTGGCTCTCGCCCAACTTTTCCCAGGAACCCAGCCTGCCTTCTTGCTTCTACCTTCTCTCACTCACTACCAGGTGGATGTAAGTGGACACAGAGGGACATCAGGTTTATTTTTAAAGTAAATCTAAACAAAACCAAAGCTAGAAATCTGCTTCCACAGGCAAAGCAGTTTTGGGGTTCCAATGGAACTGGGCTTTCTGCCTTTTGTATACTTTTATCATTAAAATAGGAATAAAAATGCTTTCAGTTTGATACAATATTCTAAAGATTCATTGCAGAAGAAAATGGCTAGCTCAGTACCAACACTTAATGCATAGACTATGTTCCCACAACAAGAAGTATCTGTGGATCAGAGCACTCAAATGGGTCTACAACTTTAAAATACACGTGGCATTTTTATGTTCAAGAACTCTTCACCAGGGTCTTCTGTCTGTTTGCTGTTTGCTGTGAGTACACCTCCTTGATGCTTCTCAAGTATTTTCAAGCTTTTGTTATTGCTGTTCTCAGCCTGGAGTAGTCTTCACCTATCTCTCCAAGAGGTTCATTCACTCCTTGATGCTGTTTAGTTCTGTGTTCAAGACTTTATTCCTTAGAAAGGTATTCCCTGATCCTCTTAACTAAAAAGGCAACCCCTGACTTCTATCCCTCTGCCAATTTACCTTATTTTTTCAAGTACATATTACTCTTTGAAACTGTATTGTGTATCTGTTACTTTATCATCATCCTCACTCTCAAGCTAGAATATAACTCCATGACTAGGGCCAGTTTGTGCTGTATCCTCAGTTCTAGAACAAACTTATGACATAGAAGGAACTCAGTAAGTGGGTACTGAATAACTTAACTCGTTGTTTACTATGAAATCCCAGAGCCTGACCAGGATGGTCAAGCTAATGCTATTTCACCCATGAATAAACTCAGGCTCTGGTAGGTGAAGAAACGTCTCCAAAACCTTCCAGCTTGTAGGTAACAGGGGTCAGACTGGCAAACTGAGCTTCACGGCTTCAATCCAAATCCTTTTTCCTTCACAGTTATGGTTTAGAGCAAAACTGTCCCATGATGACCTCATGTGCTTATAGATGGGGTTTCTGGAAGTGGAATGAATCATGAGGATGATATTTGCTCTTAGAAGGTGGGGCTCTTAGGTGAGAAGCCTCAGGAGACGGTGGTGTGAGAAACAGTTTGTCCATGCGCTCCCCACCCAGTCAGGCCTTACTAGAGTCCCATAGGTAAACAAGAACTCCAGTCCCTTGCTGGGTGTAGGCAGTCCCATACCTGTGTGCCAGACCAGCCACTAGCAGCCAAAGGAGGAAAGGACTGGTAACAAATTTGAAGTATGTGGGACGAGGATCAGGAGAGGATTGCTCTATTGCTCTAGCCATCCCCAAGGCTCCAGAGAGTCAGGAAGCAGAAGTCTAATTATCCTTTCAGAATAATTTCCGCCCTATAAAGAGGTGATGACTTACCTCATTGCCCTGAGCTTTCCATTTGCCTACCAGTGATGGCCAAGTCCTGCAAGGGCGGGAGCTGCTCACTGATTCTTCAGTTCTCTGGAGAGGAGAGGAAGTCAGGCTTGGACTTGGGTTGTGTTTTTGACTTATTTGTTACTCTGTGACTCACCTGTCCTCTATGGACCTCACTTCTCTCATCTATTTAAAGAATCCATGGGCCTAGATTCTGGCGATGTGTTTGAGGGCACACAATATAGCAAAAGGCAAGTACTATGGTGTATGTCAAATATCAAGCTCCTTGCTGTAAATCAGCCACAGTGTTTGATGCGCTACATACAGGATCTTTTAATCTTCACTCAAGTACTGTGAGGCTGAGGCTATGACACTCATTTTGCAATTGAAGGAGCAGAGATGCAACATCAATAAACATTGTCAGATTCACACATGTAGTGAGTACCCATTTTGAGGTCATAATTTGGAAATACCCCCCATGTTCTTATACTTTGTCCCGCTCAAGTGCAGAGATGAAATATTGCCCCTTAACAGTCTTAGTACCAGATCAGAGGCTTCTACAGACCATTAAAGTGATTCTCCTATTTTCTACACACAAAGAAAGAAAAGTGATTTATTTACCTGAGGCCAGGAAGCAGGATACAAAGACTGTTTAATTAGAACTGAATCAGACTATTCTGATGAACAAGAAAGAGGATTAATGTATTAGTAACCTACAATTTGCCATTATTATCCAGTCAAAAAGAGGATGGACTGCTGTTAGTCTGAAGGGCATAGCTTCCTATCCTTCCAAACTTCCTTCTAGACTACAATATTCCTGTAGCATATCACTCAGGGCCAGTACCTACTGAATATTCAAAATACTAACACAAATAAATGGGTGAGTGGATTTCCAGGCCAGACTAACTCCTCTCTTACTACTTGTGGTCCCTTTCTACAGTGGCACTTTTGTTCACACTTTCTTCCTTGTCTTATATTGTTTTGTTTTGTTTTTTTTTTTTTTTTTTTTTTTTTTTTTTTTTTTGTCCCAGATTTAGACTAACACTTACTCCTACCTTTCCTGGCTTCTAGTTTAGTACACAGAGACATTATTAAGTTATAAACTTAAACAAGTTTCACAGCTTTTAAAATCCTCAGTTTCTCCTTGTATAGGGCAGAAATAAATAGTAACAAAGTATCCAGAGGATCAGTGATGTCAGTTGCATTTCTTGAGGCACATATTTCATATTTGCTGTATGATGTTGGTGTCACAGTCAATCATTTCATCATCTTACCTACTTACACAGCCTATAGGAATTTCAGGATGCTCCAGTCATTCTTCTAGACCCGTCAACAGGTGTTTAGGTACACATGTATATACTAGAGAACCACCATTTGGGAAGCCCTGGTTTAGAAGGAATTACCAGCACCTTGGCTCATATGCATGATCCTTTACAATTTACAAAGCACATTTTTTCTTTCCGCATGTTGATCTTTATTTAACAATACTTCTGAGCAGTTGATGCTATAGCTGAGAAAAGCTGAGGATCAGAAATAGGAATTGACCTGACATAACTAAAGTGGAAAATGTAGACGCCCTATGAAATTTACAGGCTCGCACTGAGCCCTGTCCAAATGAGCTTTCTACAGCGTTTACATACATACAATAAGAAAATGGTTACAGAACAAAAAACAAAGTGCTTCCACTAAAGGAATACTGGGAAGAAGGCAACAGACAGAGATTTCAGAGGCAGGGGTCATCGTGACAGGCACTCCACACTTGACTCTTTCCAAACACGGGAAGAAAATCCATTTCTGCTTCTGAGTGTATCTTGGGATAGTGCTATCAGAACGGGGAAGGAAGAGGCATACACTTCAGGGCAGAAACAAGGGCACAAAAGAGAACCAGAGCTGGCTGCCTAATATTTACACTCCGACCACCCTCCCTTCAGACCTCTGGTTAGACAGTGTGAGATAATGTCCTTGTTTAAAGAATCAGAGTTGGAGTGGCTGGAGGTTTAGCTCAGCGGCATAAGCACCTGCCTTGCAAGCAGGCAGTCCTGAGTTTGATCCCCGGTACCAATAAAAGGGAAAAAGACAAAAAAAAAAAAAAAAAAAAGAATCTGAGTTGGGATTACTGTTAGAGCCAAAGATTACCTGATGCTTCCCATGGCTCTCACACACAGACTGTGCCCCAGTGCAGTTTTCACCTGGGATATTACAGAGGGTCAAGTAGGCAATCGGAAGTTATTAGTCACCAATAAAAAAGATAAGATGTTTAGGAATTTTTGTCATTTTTGATAATTTATGTCAACGGTCCTCAGACTTTATTAAGGGTCAGAATCAGTTGGGTCAGTCTTGCGGAAATGAAGATTGTGAGATCCACTTTTAGGATTACTGGTTCAACAATTCTGTCTGGGGCTTAAGAGTTAAAGTTTCAAGTAAGGTCTTAAGTAATGTACCTGCTGATCTGGATAATTCAGAGAATTGCGTAACAATTTCCCTCACACCAATTTGTATATAAAAGTAATTTATTATTTATAAATCCGATCCTTTTCTACATTCATTTTTACACTCCTATTTTTATTTTTATTTTTATTGGTACATGTCTGCATTACACAGTATTTTGCTAGTGCATGTTTGAGATACATAATGAATACGTTCATGGTGGGGGTGTGGGACACATACAAATGGCATCTTAATCCTTTTTACTTCCTTTTCCTCTTTCTTCTCTCTCTCTCTCTCTCTCTCCATCCTTAAATCCAGCTCCCATCAACAAAAGGCCTACCTTCCTATTTCCTGTAATGTTTTATTTTTTTCTTTATTTTCTTGGTTTCTCATACAAGAGTATGCAATATTGAATCTTTTTGTCATTATGGTCTCAAGGCACATCCATTTTCCTAAAAATAACACAAATCTGTCCTTTTTGAGGCTGAGCAATATTCCATTGTGTATATACACCACATTTTTCTTTGCATTCATCTGTCAATGGGCATACAGGCTACTTCCCAGGTACAACCATTATGTTTGTGCTGATTATATATATATATATATATATGTGTGTGTGTGTGTGTGTGTGTGTGTGTGTGTGTGTATGCATCACTATAATATGATTATCTTTAACTTTTTCAGGAAAATACCCAAAAGGAGACTATTGAGGTCAAATGGAATTGCTATTTTTAGTTATTTCTATTATTAGTTATTTCTACTGTTAGTTATACTAATTTCTATACAACACTACTTCATATTTCCTCCAACAATATAGAGAATTACTTTTTCCATACAGCCCTGCCAGCATTTATTGTTTTCTGAGTAACTGATGATGTCCATTCTTTCTGGAGTAAGGTAAAATGTCAGTGTTTTCTTAATTTGCATTTCTCTAATGACCAAAGATACTGAACACTTTTTCAAATACTTATCAATCATTTGTATTTCTTCTGAGAAATTTCTATTCATTTCAGTGGCCCATTTTTTTCTATTGAGTTATATTTTGAGGGGTGTAGGTTTTAGTTCTTTATATATTCTAGATATTAGTCCTCTGTTTGAGAAATAACTAGCAAAACAGGTTACCATTCTGTAGGATGTCTCTACTCAATTGGCTGCTTCAAAGCCTTTAACTTGATTTAGCCTAATTTTTAATTCTTGGTGTTATTTATGTGCAGTTGGGTTTCTGTTCAGAAATTCCTGGCTTATTCCTGTGTCTTAAGAGTTTTACTTACTTTTATATTCCAGAGGAATAAGGGTTTCTGTTTTAATAATCTAGGCTTCTTATCCACTTTGATCTTACTTTTACCATAGGGTGAGAATTATGGGTCTAGATTTAATATTCTGCATAACCAATTGGATGTGGTTTAATCAGTTTTCCCAACACCACTAAACAGGCTATGTTTTCTCCAGCATATGTTTCTTGCCCCTTTGTCTAAGCTCAGATGGATGAATGTACTGGGGTTTGTTTCCACACCTTCAGTTCTGATCCATTGCTTCATATGTCCATTTCTGTACACTGCTGTGCTGTTTTTAACACCATAGCTTTGCATTATAATTTGCAATCCGGGACTGTGATGCCTCTTGCTTTGCCCTTTTTGCCCAGAACTGCTTCTCCTATTCTAGTTTTATGTAAGTTTAAGATTTTTTTCTAGTTCTGTGAAGAGTGCTGTAGACATTTTGATTGATACTAGTTAAATCCACGTGTCAACCTCGGTAATACAGCTATTTTAACAATATTGGCTCTGCCTATCCATTTTCTGATATCGTCTTCATGCTCCCTTTTCAGAGCACTTAGTTTTCGTTACAGAAGTCTGTAACTTCCTTGGTTCAGTAAAGTGTTAGGCCTAAGTGTTTGTTTTTTAAAATGTACTATAAATGGGATTGCTTTCCTAATTTCTTTCTTGGCAGGTTCATTGTTGGTGTACAGGAACACTGTTGATTTTTGTGTGTTGATTTTGTATACTCTAAATATGAATTATTAAGCAGTAGGAAAAAATATAACTAGAGCTTACAGTAGTACACCTGGAAATTACTATTGAAGTGTGTCTTATATAGCATTTCATCCTTTATGCACATCATACATAAATAAGAGATGCAAACAAATATGCTAGATGCCAAATGCATCAGACTTAGAGAACTCAGGAGGTGGATACAATGATGGAGAGATAACACAGAAGGAGTCTTCTCTTCAATGCCCTGCCCTTCATATCGTGCAGCATTGGTAACCATCCACATGTTTGTGAGATTAAAAGATAGTAACTATTGTCATTATTGTTGTGCAACTGTCACCAATTAGACTTTATAAATTTCTTTTGTATCCACCATCTCAATCTTCACATAAAAGTGATCATTATGATTATGTGTAGGAAGAGGAGGAGAAGGCATAAGAGATTCGAGAAAGAAGTTAAAGGAGAATGACACCCTTTGTATACGTGGAAACTAAGTCTGAATGACTTGTTCCAGTCTTACAGAAAGTAAACTCTAGTACTTAGACCTGTATTTACCAGCCACTGAATTTTATAATTTCTCTTGTAAATTATGCTGTTTTCAGTGAGCAGTTATAGATACAATTGTGGATAAGAAAATTAACATTTAGAGCATTCACAGCAATCTCTCCTTCCAAAACTAATGATACCTTCTTGTTTCAGAAACTATCCATACATTAATAGCCTGCAAGGCATCTTCATTCATAGAAACATTGAACACTTCACAAGTAAAGCAAAACAAACAAATAAACAAAAAAAGACATAAGGGTAACTATCATAAATATGTAGGGGACTGTTTTGTGATTTTCACTGAGTACTAGTAGCTGACTATGATTCAGTTTGATAAACTTGACATGCTGATTACTGAGTCCATCAAATAACTCAGATGATTTTAATGATAGTTATATGAACTATTAAAGGTGCGGTATAGTAGCAAAGGAGAGATAGATAATCAAAAGCAGATAAAGAAATTCAAATTTTTTTCTTGAGAAATTTTAAACACTGTGACATGGAAACTTTGACAAAAGGAAAAGGCGATGACAATGAAATTAAGCCCACCTACCTCTTTCAGTAGACCAAATACATTTGGTCACCAACATAGCTGACTCAGTTTCCCAGGATGGATGGTGTAGGAAAGGAAATGTGGTGATCCTTGGTAGACAACTAAACCTGACTTCTCATTGCCTCCACTTTAAAATGAAGTTCCTGACACCTCCCTTGTAGAATTATGGGAACTGGCAAGATGATATAAAAGCTTCTGATAGTCTCTAGCTCCGAGTAAGTGCTAATAATAGGGAGCTTTTATAATTTTGACAGGATTTGGTAAGAAAGTAAGAAGGTAAGAAGACTTAAATGAAATGATTACTAGATTGGTTTGAGTAGATATAACACTTGCTTTATATGCAGACTTTCAAATCAGTTTCTAATAATTATTTTTAAAGTCAAAACTTGTTAAACCAAGTATTTCATAGGTCTGACTTCATAAATTATTTCTTTACTGTTTCAAAAGCTTTCTATAACAAGAACTAGCCTTTTTAAGGCAAATAATCAGAACTGAATCACATGAGAAAAATATTCTCTCTGGGGCTACAGATGCACAGAACACATTCCATGGCCAGTGCCATTTGGATTATTAGTAAAGGTAGAAAAGCCCAAGTGTTAAAAAAAATCACACAGCAGCATAGCTTTGATGCTTCGATTTGGACTAAGATTGCTTTCCTCTGAAAGTCTGTTATGGGTACATTATTTCCCCATCTCATTGACAGCATATTTTAACAAGGGTTGGACTCCCTAGAGAAAGGAAAAGTGATTCATAGTGTGAGAAAAGTTAGGAGCTTCTGTGTCTTAGTAGCTTCTACATGTGTCTGAGTACCTCAACAGAATAGAAAAAAGATTCTTTTTCTATTTTGTTATAGGCTTTCCTAGTAAGTGCTATGTGAAATGTAACTAGATTGACTGAAAGGCAAGAGAATTGCTAAAAACAGTACTTTACTATTTAAGCCATAGATCATAACCAGCATGGGTGAAAATGTTTCCATGGGAAAATGTGGTCAGAGTTCCTTTCTGTGTTGTGGTGCCAGAAACACCTTTCCTTTGCAGGCTTTCACTGATTTCTGGGAGGCAGCATGGCGTAATAGAAAGAGCTCTATATTTAGAGCAAGACATGAGTTTCAATCCAGTTTTCCTCCTTTATGAGTTGAGTGACCCTTAAACTCTCTGAGTCTCAGTTTCCTTATCTGTCAACCAGGTAGGAAAGTTCCTATTCTCTTGGGATTTTGTGAGCTGAAAGGAACAATAATGTTGCAGAATCACTCTGAAAATCTTCAAAGTTCCTTGTACAATTTTAAAGAATTCTTAGTAACTCTCTAATCTTCCAGAGTTAAGCTCCTCTATATCATGACCATACTGGAAGTATCATTTACATCTCAGCATTGCATAGTCAAGGTACCCACTTTTCCCTGTAGGCATGTTGACTGCAAGGTGATGAGGACCTCTCATCTGACAACGTCAACTTCCAAAATACATATGCTCCGAGACAAGAAGATTGAAAATGGAGCGATGATTGGAAGATATGCCCACAAGATGTGGTACAGCTCATGCTTCTTTTTGGATCATCTTAATAGAGTGTAACTTAGAGGTTTCTGTCCCCCCATCCAGTCTGGGAGCTTTTATACTATGAATCAGATCTCCTGTCTGTGACCAGTGTAGTAATCTAACAAATCAAGCATCACGTCTAAAAGCTACTTACTTTTCTAACACTGCTCCTTGTATTTGAGTGATAGTGGTAACCTAGAGTAATAACCACAGGATAAGTATTAAAGAAAGCTTCCTGCATTCAACAATAGTAGCAGAAGGGTATACAAAGGCTTCCCAATGTGTGTTGTCATTCGTTTGTTTTCTCACTGGAACCTAAGTAAAGCTTCTGCTACACACATTCCCTGCTGAAACGTCTTCAGCGATCTAAGGATCTCCAAAAAGGGTCAAAGCATTTTAGAGTTGTACCAGATGAAGTAGCCCCACTACCACTCCAAATCTAGAGGGGAACTCTGTCCCTAACCAAAGTTCAAAGCTTCATGTTCTGTGCTTTTTTTCTACACTCTTGCCTCAACTTGGTGGGTCATTTCACCTTTTTTCTTTGCCTGTTCCAGTATAGCCTTATTCTTCAAATCCTAATCCCAGGGCATCACTCAGGAGCCCTCTTTCTTATGAAGACTCACTTGATGCAAACACCCCTTTACAGTATGTGCTGCTCCTTTTTGTGTAATACACAGGTGACTTTTATTATTTGGCATTGATTCCCTTTGCAATAAGATAAGAGGGTCAACTTCACATACATGCATTCAACATCAGCTACATGTACGTTTGCCAAATCACAGAAACCTCTAAATGCCCATTACACGGTGGCTGTGATTGGAAAATACAAGAGATAAAGTAAATTTTAATTTTTGAAATATAACTTATTGGTCATTGTGATCTTTAGTGTGATTGCCTAGCATGCTTTAATTTTTTTTTTTTTAAATTCTTTGTCTGATGTACATTTTAAGTGCTCAAATCCAATTCTGGCCTAAAGCTAGTAACTGTCTCAGGATAAAAAGACTGACAGAATAGGAAAGATAGCCCAGAAATACATCCACATGCTTAAGTTCAATTACTTTTTCACAAAATTGTCAAGGTTACACAATGGAGAAAATGTGATATCTTTAATAAATGACATTGAATAAATTGGATATCCACATTCAGAAATTTGAAAGTAGACCTGTATATCATTCTATATACAAAAATCAACTGAAAGTTGATGAAAGACATAGGTATAATACCCCAAATTATAAAAATAAGAGAAGAAAACATAAGGAAAATATTTCATGACTCTACTAATGCAGGCAAAAAAGCAAAAGTAGAAAAAATGAAGTTGCATTAAACTATAACAAGCAATGATTAATACAGTGAAGGCAACTTATAGATACTATATGGTAAAAAGGTTTTAATATCCAAAATATATAGGAAACTCAAACAACTCAATAGTAAAAAACAACCAAATTAAAAATGGACAGAGTCTCAATAAGCCTTTTTCACAAGAAGACAATCAGATGGCAATAAGTCCATGAGAAAATGTTCAAAATCACTAGTCATTAAGGGAATGAATATTACAACTACAGTGTTTTCACCTCACAAGTTTAGAATGACTATTATCAAAAGCACAAAAGATAGAAAATGTTGGAGAGGATGTTATTGGCGATACATTTTTCATGGGTGCTGTTTTAGGATGTAAGCTTTCACCTAAGAGCCTCGTGCATTCAGATGTGGCACTTTTGGAAGGTGATTGGATCATGGTGGTCTTACACTCATCAGTAAATTAATTCCTAATGGATTCATAGCTGAATGTCAATTTAAGGGAGATGATCAGAATAGATAGCTCAGAGATGTCATGACTTTAAAGGATGTATTCTGTTCCAGCTCCTCCTATCTTCCTCTACTTTCTAACTACCATAGGGTAAATTTGTTTCCTACAGACAGTTCTCCTACTATGCTATTTCTGCCTGAACCCAGCCAACCATGGACTAAAAGCATTGAAGTTATTAAATAAATCTCTTCAGCTTTCAAACTGACAGTATTGGACATTTGGTCCCAATGACAAGCAAGTGACTAATATAGAAATTTGATACTGGGACTGGGGCCATTGCTAGGATTGTAACTCAATATGTGGTTTAGAAGATGATTTGTAGGAAGAGATTGGAAAGATGTGGAGATGCCAGCTAGAGAAGCCCTAAAATACTTTAAGCTGACATTGACTGGTGATTCTGGTTGGAATTCAGAAAACAAGAATGCTGACCAGCACATGGGCAATAAAGATGGAGATCAGGAATTTTAGTTAGGCTGAAACTGGACTAGATGCCATGCATGTCTCATTACGGCAAACAATTTGCCTACATTTTCCTCATGTCCTTGGACTTGTGTGAGACTGAATGTAAAGGTGGTGGACTAGTAAATCTGGTATAGGACATGTCAAGATAACCCAATGTTCAGGATCTCGTATGAAAGATATGGCCAGATTTATAATACCATCAAAGCAAAAAGAAGAACTGAAAGGTGAAAAAAGTTTGCAGTTTCATTAAAAAGAATGTATCTGCGAAGCTTGGGCTGAGTGTGGTTGCTGAAAAGATTAGCATTAAACCTAAACCAAGTAGGATGCATCAGGCCAATAGGAAAAATACCTAAAGGGCATATCCAGAAATGACCAGTCTCCACCCATCACAAGCTTAAGGGTGAAAGGCATAAATTCCTTTAAAAAACTTACTTTGGAGACAGAAACCCAGGGCACTCTGCTCTTTCAGGAATTCCAAATTCAGCTATTCAGGCACTCAGAGTCAACTACAGCCATTATTCAAAAGCCAGTGGAAATCTTGGCATCACCTGAATAGTGTTGGTTATGTAGGCATATAGAATGCAAGCTACAGAGTCATAGAAGCTTCCACCTAGACTCCAAAATCAGACTTCAGAAACCAGGCACAAGTGTGAAACATGGTTACAGTCTCTATCAGGAGTCCCTAAGAGGACAATACTTGAAGGTTTATAGGAGAAACAAGAGATTGGAAAGTCTAGAAATGTCGAATATCTGCCAAAGAAAACCATGGTTAGTGACTAGAGTCAGCTCCAGAGAGAGGCAATATGGTCTACAGATCACAGGGGCAGGACTGTTCCAGCCCTTTGGGGCTCAACATAACCTGCACCAGGAGCTGGGAATGAAGCTACTGGATGTTTTTGTTTTGTTTGTTTTCTGTGTTTTGCTACAGGACTTAATTTTTGCCCTGCTGAGTTTCATTCTTGTTTCCGTTCACTTCTTGCATGTTCCCTTCTTCCTTACTTTTAGAAGGTGAATGTTTATTCTGTACCACTGTATGTTGGAAGTACTTAAACTTCTGTTTGATTTTTACAGGGGTTCACAGTGAAGAGGTTGTTTTTATGCTCAGAGTAAAGTATGCAATTGGACTTTTCACCAATACATAAACTGTTAAGACTCGGGCAACCCTTAAAGATAGACTGAATGCATTTTCATAATGAAATGAACATGAGCTTTTAGAGGCTAGATACAGAATTTTTTGGTTTAAAATATAAATATGTCCCATAGGTCCTGTGTATTCAGAATTGGGGATTTTGGAGGATGGTTGAATCAGAGGGGATTATACTCATGGATGAATTAATCCATTAATGGATTCATAATTACATGTGATGTTAGGAGACAGGATCTGCTCATAATAGGCATAATAGACTTTAAAAGGTATACTCTTGTCTCTTGTTCCTTTTCTCTTTCTGCTTCATGCCAAGAGTAAGAAACTTTCCTTTACCTGGCCCATCCTCCACAATGCCATTTGCACCTAAAGACCACAGACTGAACCCACTGAAATCATGAGGCAAGATGAGCCTCTTTTCCTTAAAGTTTAGGAAGCATCAGGAAACTGATTGATATAATAGTAATACAAATTAGGACAGTTACTACAGAAAACAGTATGGAATTTCCTTAGAAATTTAAAAATAGAACTACTGCATGATCCAGCAACCCTAATACCACACGCAAATCCAAGTGACATGAAGTATGTGTATGAAAAAATAAGGACATTTCCATATTCACTGCAGCTTTATTTATAATAGCCAAGTAATATAATCAATCTAAGTGCCCAACAACTGAGGAATGGATAAAGAAACTTTGGTATATATACGCAATGGAATACTTACAAAGTTTTGGGAAGATGGAAATCCTGTCATTTGTAATAATATGAATGAACTTGAAGGACCTTGTGTTAAGTGAAATAAGCCAGACACAGAAAGACAAATACCACATGATCTCAGTTATATGAAGAATCTAAAAATCTCAATCTCATAGAAACAGAGTAAGAGAGTGGCTAACTGAATTTGTAGACTGGGAAAGGAATGAGAAGCTGTTAGCCAAAAACACATGAAATTTCAGCCAAAGATGAAAAATAAAGGAGAGTTATTGTATATCACGGTGAGTATTATTCATAAAATATATTTCAAACTTGAAAATTGCTAAGGTCAGGTTTTAATTCACCCACAACCCAAAAAGAGAGAGAGAGAGAGAGAGAGAGAGAGAGAGAGAGAGAGAGAAAGAGAGAGAGAGGGAGAGAGGGGGGAGAGAAATATTTGAAGCATTAATGTGCTATATAGTTTTATTTAGCCATTTCATTCCACATTTTATACTAATATCCAAATATTATGATGGACTATATATAATTTCATTTATCACAAAAATTGATAACTGATGAAATGACTGACAGACTTAATGAGTGAAAAATAAATGAGTCAAATAACAATCAAGAAACAGGAAAGACTTTTCAATATGAGAATACTAAATGAAACCAAGGTTCTCCTATACTTCTCCAGATGAGACCGAATTCTTCCTCTTATATCATTTGTCACAGTATGAACTGCCTATGTAAATCTGTTGAGTTACTATCTGTCAGCTCCAATTGACAAGTCCTCAATAGTAGGGTCTGTTTCTATTATTTATCAGCTACCAGGCCCTAGGAAAGAATATGACATTCGCAAGCACATATACATATTTAATAAATGAATAAACACTTAGATGCTTTTATTTTGAGAAAACAGAAAATCTTGCTTAGATAAAAAGAGAAGTCAAAGTATAGACTTATGCAGTAACTGCAACTAAGATGAGCAAAGACACCTTGTTTCTCCCATTTCATTATTTACTCTGGATTAGGGCATGCTCTGTGTTCCCCTTTCTTCCACCTCCCCTCCCCACCATAGAAACACTTATCACCAGTCCTGAATTAGTCTGCATCCTTGTCTGCCTAGCCCACAGGCTGTCATGCTCAAAATGACAAAAAATATTTGTGTTTATGTCCTAAATGTGTAGCCTTGGGTGCTGAAACAATGGCAGAAATTGTCAAAGTCTATCTGACCAGTGGTTGAAATTCTCTCTGCTTGATGGTGCTCATGGATATTTTCTTTCATCTGGCCTTGTTGCTCATCAAAATTTCTCCATGTTTAGATAATGGTGGAACAAAAAATTGTGACTTTTGTTTTGCAATTTATATTAATAAATTTTCAAATTCATTTGGCAATTGTATCATATTTCTGAAAATTACAGATTTTCCATCCACCTGAGATCTACAGAGTTAAATTTAAGAGAAGGAGTGGCAGGTACAATGATGTGTAATGTATATCATGGGCTGGGGACACTGGGTCCTGCAACCATATGGGAAAGCCCCAGGAGGTAAATAACTGAACTTTATTACAAGCTGATTAACCTTGAGTTTCCAAATCCAGAAAACCTTAGAGTTTCTTAAGGAAAAGTCTTAAACGTGGCCTGGGTTTTGGAAAAAGGGTACACTCTAAAATCGTGAATATCAGAGAACTCCATTGATGCAGATGCCCCATAAGAATAGGTTACTAACATCCAATCAAAAAAAAAATCAAACTTCAAGAAATAAGCATTGAGAGATCCACAGTAATGATTCAAACCAGACGGGCAGGTGGGTTGGGAGAAATATTTATACGCAGGAGGAACTCTAGTTTATTTTACATAGTTGTCACCACAACCCCTCCAGAGTGCTATAGTTCTACACAAGATGGAAGTGGAACTCAGAGCACCTTAGTAATTTTGCCTAAGGTCATAGTGCTTCTAACTGACTACTACAGGATTCGAAGCCAGATCCTCACATCTCCAAGTTCAGGACTGAGCCCACTATAAAACTAGTTGTGGTATCTGCTTTGTGTCTTCTAATATTTCTTTAGGTTTCTGGGGTGTGCATCCTAAGTCTCTCCACTCATTGATGTTCAAAATGAAAACTTTGCATGGTGACCTAAGGAGAAGTACCTAAAGACATATTCCCTGCCTTCTTAACTATAAAGTACACACACATTTTGCCTCTGGCTATACCTGAAATTGAGATGCATCCAATAAATGATGATATGCAGTGTCCATGATCCAGGCAGCAAGTGTCACTGTCTGTGGCTACGTGAAGTTGGTTTTTACTTCTGACAGTCTGACTAGATAAGTACAATCCTCATTAAGCCCAAAATATTCCGTAGAAATAATTATGGAAGTAATATGAATCCTCTCTGTTGTCAGACAATGTTCATTGATAAGAACTAAAAAGATTAGGAAAGAACTATCATTAGAACTTAAAGGAAAACCCAGAGGTTAACAGGTGCAGCAATAGAAATGGGTGATATGTATGCTACCATATGAATGGTCCTTTAAAACAGGGAAAGAAACCAATTACAAAAGAACATTTAGAGTCTAATTTCATCTAAATAAAATAGCCTGAGTAGAAAAATCTATAAGAATAGAAATTAAATTGTCCAGGATTAGAAAAATGGGGAATCTGTCTTACCAAAAAGAATAATCAGGATCAAGAAATCAAATAATACAAATACTGAACAGGCTATAAGGGAATCAGAACACATCTATATTATTTAGTGTAAACTAGTACAAACTATGGAAATTGATATAATGAGTCCTCAAATAACTAAAATTAGAATTTGCCAGGGAACAAAACTGTTGGGGACATAAGAGTTCTGATCATGTCATTGCTCCTTGTAAAGCCAACATGGGCTGAGGAAGAGGACTAAAACCAGCTAATGTTCCCCAGTTAGGACATGACACAGTCTACTTCTGAGAATGGGGAATGGTGATAAACATCCAGATTCTCTCCAGCTGCCCTTGGAAAGAGACCACCAAAAAGATGGCATTTTCAAACTAAAGAATTTACATACAGAACTTTCAAAGGGCATTTTATGGTTGACTTCTAGTATTTATGATGAATAAACCCTGAACTCTGCACTGATGGAGTCATATTACAGAATATGCAATGCCTAGGGAGAAGTAAGGTAGCCAAAAGAAAAATAGAGTATCCCAAGATGCTGGGGGAGAAGACAAGGCCAACCCCAAAACCCTCTACACCTAGTCAAGTGACTCACCTTGTCACAGCATCACAGGGTCCCACATCCCACCACCCAAAAAAGATGATTAGCATCCAAAATCTCTATTGGGAAAGAACACATGTATCTTAGACATGATAGTGGTTTTCCTGAAGTTGAGTCTTCTTTCTCCTCATTATTCTTATTCCTCTCTTCTTTATCTTCTGCTTCCTCTATTTTTATAGATAAGTTTCTATGTTTGCACATTCCATAAAAAATAAAGAGTGCTTTAGCTCTTCAATTCACAAAGATTTCATGTAACTTGGACAGTTATGTCATATTTTGGACTGCTACGTACATTTATTCATGATTTGTTTGGTTGATTGTTTCTTGGGGATATCAGAAGTTTATACTGGAACAATGGAAAGTCTTGCAGATCATATAGTTTTGACATCAAAGGTGACACATTGGGTTAGGTGCTGGGGGCCAGGCCTCTAGACCACAGGAATAAACACCAGAGCAATTTTCCAGGAGCCAAATAAATGGGAAACATGACAGAGAAGATGAAACTTAGAGACATTTTTGTGGCTGCTAAGGACATAAAAAGCCATGAAGCATAAAAAGTCCTCAGAGGGATTCCCTCATCTTCCCAGCTGCAGAAACATTTTGCCTAGCTTGTTTTGGAATCTGAGCCAGAAGACCCTTGGTGAGAGTGCCAGTGGCCAGCTCCTGGCCTAGCTACCTGCTATCCTGTCTGCCTTAGAAAACTTGGATGGACCCTGCTCCTCCACAACCTCTGAGACAGTTCCTTCCAGCTTCCCAGAGATGTTCTTGGACTATGCCGCCAACTCTTGGCTCAGAATTAGGCCAAGTGTCCAAATGTGCCAACTTGCAACAAGAGATGCCAGACCTGGCATTGCAGGGCCGCCTGCTTGGGGCCAGGGGCTATCCTCAAGAAAACAGTGTTTGACAGAGCCTGGAGATTCAGTGTCTGTGTTTCAATAATTGCTCACGGACCTGAAATGGTTGTCCAAGAGCCCTAAAGATTTATATAGAAAACACTGCTCCCAAAATTGGAGAATAGGGCTGGGGATTTAGCTCAGTGGTATAAGCATCTGCCTGGCAAGCACGAAGTCATGAGTTCAATCCCCAGTCCCAGGGGAAAAAAATTGGATAATGAACTGTGAATTGAAGGCTTCACAAGCACCCACCCCCTCCCTTCTATACTCAGTGCTTCATTTGGTGATAACCCAACTCCTCATTACTTAAGGGTAGTCAGCTTTCAAACATTTTCAAAACAATAAAATCTGCCTTCAAAAAAACCATACACATGCACCCTGTGTGAATATACATGAAAGGAGGATTGTCAGATTGTATACAACCAGCCTCCCCAACATCAGCTATTTCATTGTGCTGCTTGATCTCTTAAACTTTTAAATAAAGTTATTTTTAAAACATGGCTTGAGGAGTTATAAATAAATCCAATTTTTCTTAAAATCCAATTTTAAAATTTCTAATTTTTAGTGGGGAAAAAATTTAAGCAAATTACATTTAAACATTATCAGAATTTATTCAACATTTTTCTGAATATAGGATAAAAGACAAGCACTTTTCCTAGGCAATAAAAATGAAGAAATAAGCAAGATATAATTCTAGTGCCCTAATAGACGTTGTTGCTGAATAGCCTTTGAGAAACTGTTTGCACCTCTAAGTCTCTGTTGTTATAACCTCAGGAAGTAAAAAAATGCTAACCACGTGAGAGATTGACTGTTTCCTTGTGAAATCTCTTCATTTTACTAACAGAACTCAAATTTTGTAATGAAATATCAGACTCAAGGTTCACACTCAACTTTAAGCCTCTGTTTTTGTAGTCATATATTGTTTTAGATTCTCTAATTGCAAAGTAATGGGGAAAATCAACAAGAAGGTAATGATAGCAATGATTTGGAAACAGCAGGTATGGTGGTGATGCCTGAGTCTTCTGAACCCAAGGTAAACACTGAAGATCCTGGATCTCAGGTGATAGTGTAAGGCACTCAGAACTTAGCAAAACTGACAATATAAAATGAAATAAACTGGTTTGATTTACAGTATGTTCCTACTATAAATAACATTCCTTTTGACTTTCCAAATGCCTGTAGTTTGAAAAGCATTTCTACTACCAAGACCATGTTTGATCCTCATAGAAAAGATCTAGTCAGAATAGAATGGACATTGTCCCTTTTTCAGGGTTGTGGAAACTGAGTCTAGAGAACATGAGCTGTCTTGTCTGAGTCAAGACAACAGACAAGCAGCTGAGCCTGGACATCTCAATAAAGTCAGTGGTCTCTAGCTGTACACATTTTGTTTGTTTGAAGTGACTAATATGTTAAGTTAGAGACAGAACTAGAACTGAATTCTGACCTTGGAGTGTGAAGATGAATGACCTTGGAGTGTGAAGAACTACCAAGGAGATAAAATGGATATTTTAATAAGCACATATCTTTGCACACAGTTATTATATTTCAGAACTTCATAGTAGAATGGGAACGTAGCCATGTAAAGAGCTCAATAACATCTAGAGCAATGCATTAAGTCCTGTACCAGATATGTACAGAAGCTTGTTTGTTATGGTAATCAGGTATTATATTAATCTCCAACTCTCTCTGATGAGGAAACTGTGGCTCAGATAACCTAAGTCAACAGTTGCTAAGTCATGCAATACATGGAAGGAGGAGAAGTTGGGACTCTCATCACCAACCCCAATGTCCTTGCTCTGTACTTTGTCTAGCCCCCTTCAGTTTCTGTGAGGATTTCTACATGCATGCCAGCTGGAGGTGTCAGCGAATATTATGTTATTTACGTTTTATTTGTATGATACTGTGATATTTATCTAGAAGCTTTTGTTTGGACAATGCAAAGTATTTTGTAAACTGTTTTCATTTTTTCTCTCTCCTGCTGCCCCACCTGAGTCCTTGGGGACCAAAGAAGTTACCAGGGGTGACCAAGGTCATACGTGTGGACAGCTGTATAAGGGCTGGTGGTTCTCCACATGTAGACACAGCTGTGTTTGGTGATAACAGCAACAATCCCTTCCATTTGATCCTCATATCCGTCATGTGAAATAGGCAAAGCAAGCATCAGCTTATAGAGGAGAATACTGTGGTTTTCAAGGGTCAATTAACTTTTCTAAAGTCACATGGTTTGGCATAAAAGAAGTAGAGATTCCAAGTCAGATCTGTTGATTCATGTGTAAACAACACTGTGTAGTAGCTGAGGCTTAATCTGAGTTCTGTTGAGTTCTCTGTCTACTGTGTAACCCACATTCATAGCTGTACACCTAGAGCAGTGGACTTCCCTCTCTGTGATCCTGTTTTCTCATCTGCAAAGAAGGCTAATGCATCATTCCTATTCCAAGGAGCTGGAAAGAATCCATGGAGGCTTTTATATAAATTATAAAGAACTTATCACAGAGCTTGGAACACAGAGAGCTCTCAGTAAAGGCAACTACCACTCAAAGTCCCAACTGAGGTCTCTCTGCAGTGGAACAAGTGTCTGGGAAGAAGGCCTAGAGCTCCCATACACTTGAGAGGGTCAGCTTGGAGGTGGGTCCAGGTGCAGGCTTTACCTGAGCTGCCACCCAAGCTGAAGTTCTGTGCCTCATTCTTTTACCTTTGGGTATTAGCCTGTGTGTGGGGTGCATTCTCAGGCTGCCATTGGCAACAGGTGTGGGAGGCACACACTCCTGACTCACCTCTACAAGCTTGGCCCACCTGTCTCTACTCTTTGCCGCTGGCAGCTCCACTCTACCTCAGAGAAGAGCAGCAAACCTGCGTCCTCAGGTGCTCCCCTCTGAGTTCTCCAGCCCCAGGATACAGCCAAAGAAAACCAAAGCACTCTGTTTGTTTTCTAAGCTGGAGCCAGGAGCAATTCCCGTAAGGCACTGCCTAGCTTAATAGGGCCGTGTCTGAGCCTTCCCTGTGAGCCAGGCTTTGGCAGTCAGGAGGCTGCTCTCCTGCCTGGCTCCATCGGAGGCCACGGCATTTGTTTGAGGTGATGCAAAATCAGAGCCAAGGCGTCAGAGATGGCAGGAAATTTGGTTTGGGTTTATATAAACTGAGTCACTGTGTGACCCTGGACATGTCCTTTCCTAGCTCTGGGGCTTAGTGCCTCAGTCTCTCCATGTTAACCATAAAAGCAGATGTTTCTAAGCCAACAGTTCTTCACCTAGCTGCCAAGGAAAATCACCTGGGGGTGTTGTAAAAATTGAACACCTGAGACACATCCCCACAAGTTTTCTTGGGATTCAACTTGTAAGGAGGTCTGGGTGACTGAACCTTTTAAAAGATTTTTAGTAGGCTATAACAGTCTAGCTCCACGGCCCTAAATAAATGCTGGGATTCCTGTGGGCTCTGTCATGCAATGAATCTGTGAAAGATAAAGAAGGATTTAGTGAAGGAAGAGGAAGAGTCTGACAATAAAGAAATAAGCAAGAGTAGAAGAGGGGAATTAAGGACAGAGAATAGCAAAAGGAAGGGAAAGGAAAGGAAAGGAAAGGACAGGACAGGAGTAAGGGTAGAGAAGATAGCAAAATGTATACGAGAAAAAAAGGAACGGAAGCCATGAGAGGGGCATAAACACCCAGATCATTCTCAGTGAGTCAAGACAGAGCTCAGCCACATTTGGCCATACAGTCCGTTTTCAGCAAGCACAACTCCAGCAAGAGCTCCCATCCCAGCTGGGGCCCCAAGCCTGGGGCTGGAGCCTGCATGGGGGCGGTCTGACTCACAGCTGCTGTGTTTTCACCCTGCTTCCAGCTTCTTGCTCAATCCAGGCAGCAGACAGAATAGATGCTCTTTTGAAGGTGATCACTGCAGAGCATGCCCTGTAAGCTTTACACAAGGATTTGGGGGTAGGGCTAGGGAACAAGAGTAGGAGACCCCATGATCCTACCATAAGGAATAGCTGGGCAACTCCAAAAGAAGCCTACTTTTCCTGCCTCCTGGCTTTTCTCTAATGCCTACTTCTACTGGGATCCCTTCTCCAAGACAGCTGGCCTGGCATGGAATATTAGGCCTCCCTCATCTGGTAATATCTCTGTCCTCATGGTTCGTCCACATGTGTTTTACACTATTTGTAAAACTATTTATTTCTCCAAATATAAACAAAAGTTTCCTACCTCTTCACTTTTACTTATGATGTATGCATTCCCTCATCCAATTGAAACCACAGAGATCCTTCATGATACACACACACACACACACACACACACACACACTGAAATGTCCCCATTTTAATACTTTTCCTTCCAAGAAGCATTCTCAGACAACTAAAGTTAGAATAATTTCCTTCTGCTTGTATACTGGTCTATAGCATTCTGGATTCTGGATCTTTTATATTAGACCACAAAATTAAAAGTATGTAAGGTGACAAGATTTTTGCCCAGATAATGTCCCCAACTGTAGTGGTTTCAGTCTAAGTTTTACCACTTGCCCTTCATTTGTTTTGAGGAGTAGCATCCTGATCTGCAGTACAATGATGTCATTTTTTTTTTTTAAATCTCCTAGTGTTGTTGTGGGAATCACAGAGAGAATATGTGAGGGATGCCTGGAATGTAGTTGGCCTACAGTGGTCTTCAGAAATATGACTTGCACTTCTCAGTTAAAGCTCACGAATTCTAAAAGTCATGTGGAGAAGAGGACATAGGGAAAAGGACAAGAATGGTCATGCTATGTAGCAGTGCAAGCACACTTATATTCTCTTTTACTGATGAAGCAGAAAATGTGTATCTGGTGCTACTTTTCACTCAAGACTATTACTTTCTTGTAATAGTCTAGTGACAGAGGCTGAAATTCATGCCGGGCCAAATGGAGAAAGACTGTCTCATTCAGGGTAGGTTAGGACTTAGTCTCTCTTGGCATCAAGGTACCTGGACTTGCTATAAGGCCTCTGCTGCCTCCTAGGAATAAAAGCAATCTTGGCCCCCATAAGAGCATATGTCAGCCTTAGGACACAATGGGACCCGATCATGTATTTAAAGGAAGCCAAATACACCACTCACAAAAGACCAGGGTGTGGAGCCAGGAGAGGAGAAGGGGCATTAAAGAGTCAAGGTAACCCTTTGGGAAAACATTTATTTGGTTTCATCACCCCAGGGAGTTTCTCAATCGGGTGTGTCATGAACATTAAGAGACATAAGAATCACCTGGGGAGAGCATTAAAAATAAATATTCCCAGAAATTGTGATTCAGTAGTTTTGGGGCCAACCCAGTCATCTGCATTATTAACATAGTTTCCTTGATGATTCTGATATAAATGGACCATATATTTGCGAAATGTTTTAGTGCAATTCCTGATCTAAATCAGCTCTCTCCTCCCAGCCAAGCCTGCTGCTCCCTCAGAATCGTCTTGCGCTGAGAAGATAGAATAGTTGATGCACATATTCCCTTCCTCTTCTGCCATCTCCCATAATTTCCCCTTCCATATTTCATGCAGGTCCTAGACTAGTATATAGGAGTCATTTGACCTTTACAAGGTAAGTCCTTGCCTTTAGGTTTCAGATTCTTGAAACCCCTATTCTTGACTCCTTTGAGACCCAATTGAATCACTGACTCTATTGCTGTATTTCCTTTCCTCTGGAATCATTTCATCTCCCCAATCCCCCTTCTCCTACACACAAACACATGCACACACACACACACACACACACACACACACACACACACACACAAACACACACTCACCACTAATGTCCTGTGAATTCTACCTCTCAGTAACCTCCCCCTTATTGCTATCATTCTAGTTTTGTCTTCCTTCTCAAGGTTGTAGTTCATTCAGCCTGCAAAATGGAAAAAAGAGAATGATAGGGTAAGAAATGAAGCTGTGTAGTCGTGGAGCAGACTTCCAGTCTCCGAGTCTTGGGAAACGGAGAATAAGGAAAACTAGAAGGAAGCAGAGAAAAAGAAAATGAGGCCTAATTAAGTTTGTAGAATTACGCCTAATGATATAGTTGACAGAATTTTTATAACCAACCACAAATTCCTTGCTTTTACACATTCTTACTGCAATGATTTTCAGAAAAATAAAAGGTTTCCATTAAGACTTTGCTTTCTTCTCCCAGTAGCTCCCAGAGGCCAAAATTGGTACCCTGGATTCTCCTGACACCAAAGATGCTACGAATGTTCTATCACAGAATGCATGAAATTGTGGATGAGAAAATATTTTATTAATCAACCTCCTCCCCATATCTCATTTCTATCATTGAAATGGATATATTATAAAAATATTTTGTTCATTTCATTTCTCTTTGGGTGAGTTGTGTGCACAAGTGGGTGAGTTGTTTTTTTAAATTCTTATTTTAAAAACACTATTTATTCCTAATAAAGTCTTACAGGAAAACCCAACAGACACTGTGTAGATAAGGCAGGAAGTGAGTGGATGCAAACTCCTATCCACTTGAATTTACCTCCCCCAGTAACTCCTGCATGCCTTCTGTATCCCTGGGGTCTAACAGGTTTGGAAACTGCTGATCCAAACCAAACATTATTTTGAGAATGAGAGAGGGGTTTTGTGGGAGCTCATCCGCCAGCCATAGTAGAGCTGGGATATGAGCCACTGATTCCCTGCTCTCACCAGTGCCCCTCTGCTGTGTTAGATAGGTGTCAAGCTCAGGTATTAAGGACATGATGAAGATCCAGAAGTCGGGTGTCATAATAACACTCAGCATCAGCATAATAACACTCAGACCAGGTTCAGCACCATCCACTCTAGTCCAAGGTGTCATAGGTACAGTAAGTGATAATACTCAACAGCTATTGGACAGTTAAGAGTTTGTGCTGGGGTCTTATGGATTTCCTTGGAAATCTATAAAATTACTATCATGAAGAAAATGAGGAACATCCATGTTGGGGAACCATAAGGACTAAAGGAGACATGCCTAGTATAAAAAAGATTCATGCACTGATAGGCGATGAAGCTGGGTAAGACACAGAGACTTGAAGGCTTCTTCATGCTGAGTGTTTATAGAGATGTCTGGGCTATGCTTCAGCAGAGGGTCCCCTGGAAAAGCAGTCCCTGTGCCCCTTTCTAACATTTTTCTGGGTTAAGGAAGAGCCTAGGAATCTGCAGACATGCCAGCAAAGAGGCCAGAAAGTCTACTTTTCACTCTAAAACAAGACTGATCAATAACCAGTCTGACCTCATTTCATTTCAGTTCCCAAATTAAAAATAAATAAAAAGATGCAACTTTAGATGCTTATAGCACTCACTTCAAAGTAGCCCTGGGTAAGGGAGTGAAGTCCAGAGAGTGCTGGGGCAGCAGCCACTGCTTGTTTTCCTTCCCTTTATTTCCCCTCCCTTTTGCCCCTCTAGACCTCAATTTCTCCCCATCTGTTATATCACCATTGTCCTTAGCAAATATTTTCTATGCAGAAATTGTTTGTGCAGTATAGTGCCATACTTTATACTGGAGCAGAAAGCACATGCTAGAAAAATGTTCTGCTGTCAGAATGTTTATGTGCATATAACTCTGAAGTGCAGTGGGGAAGGCAAAATACTAACTTTGAAATTGGAAAGACTTGAGTCCAAGTCAAAGTTTTACTTCAGATTTGGTCAGGCTGTTGTGTCTTGGACAAAACACTTAACTAAGCCTCTACTTTTGTTTGGATAAGATATGGACAGTAGACCTATCTCCACAGACCTGGCCATATTATTTGTACTCAACCAATGTCATAGCCTCTATTCCCTCTCTTAGAAAATCTGGGTGAGTCAGCTTTGGGTAAGCCTCTACTTGTTCCCGTGATTCTGGGCAAAAGTTGAAGATGTAGAAGATTTCTAAGAAAGAACGGGACATCAGGCTTCAGAGCCTCCTGCAACTTGATGCATCTAAAGTTCTAGTTTCCCCAAAGAGGAACGAATGAATGAACTGCATGTAGTGAGGATTCAGTGTGCTTGTAATTGACTTACATTTCAGTTTTCATAATTTAGCACAGTTTATTCTATCCCCTTTTAATAACAGTACATCTATTTTACTCCATTTTGATGTGCTTCTTAGGGAGAGTAGAAAAGTATGAAATGGTAGAGAATGTGAAAAATAATACAATAGAGGCAGAATGTTGTGTTGAAAAATTATTGTTTTCTTGACAAAACCCTTACTTGTGAGATTCTAGCCCTGAAAAGTGAATGGGTCCTTCAAAGAGGCAACTTGGTTTGGTGTGAAGGCAGCGGGAGGAACGGCTCTAGTGACCAGAGTCCCGGGTTCAGGACCATCACTGTCACAGTTTTACTGTGTGATCAGAAACCAATCCCTTGCTGGGCAAATAAAATATCCATGAGGTTACATAGTATTTCTCAAGTGTTTAACAAAATTAAATAATTTAGGGCAAAAAAAAAACACAAAACACTTCCTAACTTTCTTATAATTCTTCAAATCCAGTTGTGGAGAGTGACTTGATTTATTGTTTGTATGATTTGACACTTCTGTAACACACACCAGCTTCCATTTTTTAGACAAGAGAGAAGGTCAGTCTCTGGAGGCTGGAGAGAGTAGAGCACCACAATCTGATGAATGGGCCCTAAGTTAAGGTTAGATAGAAGCAAGAAGTTTTGGTGTGCAATAAGGTGACAGTGGGACACACCAGCTTCCATTTTTTAGACAAGAGAGAAGGAGGTCAGTCTCTGGAGGCTGGAGAGACTGGAGCACCACAATCTGATGAATGGGCCCTAAGTTAAGGTTAGATAGAAGCAAGAAGTTTTGGTGTGCAATAAGGTGACAGTGGGGTGACTAGAGGGTGACTAGAACAACAATACATTTCAAAAAGTGAAAGGAAAAGTTTCTAAACATTTGCACTATAAAGAAATGATAAATATTCATAGAGACAAATATGTGTGTCCTGATTTAAATATTATAAAAAGTATACATGTGTTCAAATATTATCTGGTACCACATTAGTATGTAGAATTTTTGGTTTTTCATGCATCCATTTGTAAAGAGAAAAGAGAGAGCAGTTTCTGGTTTAAAACCTTTCAGGGGCAATAACATCTATGTAGAATTTTACAAAATTGTTTTGTTTTCATTGTATTGATTTTTAGAGTTATATTCTATTTATGACAAGGAATCCTGGTTTTCCATTTACCGGTAGTGATAAAAATTTCCATTTAGAAGTCATTGATTTTAGCCAAAAATAAGGACAAAAAGAAAGGAGTTAATTTGAAGAAGAACACATTATGATAAGAATATCCCCATTAGGATAAAAATGTGGAATTGATGCTGAAAGAGACGTAGAAAAAGCTATGCTCGATGATTTTGCGGGGCTCTTTGAGGAGGGAAACTGAGATTATCTGTGGTCTCCAGACCCTGCAACTTCTAGTCAGAACATTCTAGTGGGGATCAAATGAACTTTGGTTTTCAGGATAGAGTTTCTGGGAAAAATAATTTGTATAAAATGATACCCAAGCATTCAAGAACAGCTATTCTCAACCAGAGCCTGTAAGGGAGAAAAGCAAGTCTTTAAAGAGTAAAGTGCCCTTTAACTGTGGAGGCCAGGGAAAACAGCCTACAGCTGCCCAGAGGCCACCCTAACAAGAGGCCCTGCATCTCTCTGAGCTCCCCCGGCTGAGCCTCTCCACTTCCTAGCCAAGCCCAGGCAGGGCCAGCTGCACAGAGCAGCCTACTTGAGTGCAGCCGGGATCTCAGAGCCAAAGGGAATCAGGGCCCAGATGCAGGCCCCTTCTTCTGTACTCTCCCCACCGCCAGCATGAAACACAGTAGAGCATGGAGGTGAAACCAGGACAACCCCAAAGTGCAGCAAATGGGGTTAAGAGGGATGGGTATGGGATTTCCCCTCAGGACTCAGTGCACTGTCTCCCCACCCTAACACTCCTTGCCTCCAAGCCATCACAGGTCACAGAAGGCATTGTGAAGCTGACCTCTGCAAAATTACTGGATAGAACTCTGAAGTTATGGAGCAGGAGAAGTACAAGGAAGAGGAGGAAAAGGAGAAAGTAGAGGAGGAGCCAGAGGAAGAAAAGGAGGCCAAAGAGAGAGGAGGAGGGGAAGAAAGAGCAGGAGGAAGAAGAGGTTATTTTTAGTTCAAGAGGGATGAGAAGAAAGGAAGATGGATTTCTCCATGGATCTAACATTCACTGAACATATAAGTGATGTTAGTTAAATTTAAAAAAAAGAAGAAAAACTCTTAACCCTGTACCCAACACCTGAATCATAGGAACAACAGGCCATGGAAAGAAAAGAAGTCTCTGAGATAGGGGTATGGGGCAAAATTGATTTTGATTCCAGAAAGTCAGATTCTTGGTTTAGAGGCAAGTAGATCTGGGATGTGCTTGTTTAGGTGAGTATAGTTGGCCGTCACTTGGAAAGTCACAAACTCCTAACATGGAATCACCAGAGTATGTAAACTGTCTAAGCACATAGCAGGAGTAGAAAGATCTGCATCCATTCATCTAATCTATGCAACAATGCCTTCCATGTACGCAGCTCTATCCTAGGTATTGTGAATACGCAGGAGATTAGTTTACTGTCTGTGCCTTCCAAGTATCTTATCTTCCTCAAGCAGGAAAGACAGAAAGCTTGAATAAACAAGTGCAAAACTGTGACGAGCTCCCTGAGCTCAATGCTTAAGTCCCACCTCACCACACTAAGAAGGTCCTGAGGAACTTGGAGATGTACTCATGTGCCTCCTGACTTGAGGGACCCCACTAGTAACGAGGCAGTGTGTGGAGATTCACAGCTTTTAAGACTCAGGGCTCTTTAAAGGTGCCCAGAGACTGCTGAGGCTTCCACTTGAACCCTGAGTCACTTGCTTTTATTATTATCACTGTGTTTGTACAGTGTGCTTTTCTAAAACATTTGAACAAAAAAACCAATAAATATGTTTCAATACAGGGGCTGCTGAATTAAAAGTAGAGGGAGAAGGCTGGCAGAATTTAACTGGTTGATTACCAGTAACCCCTCCAGCTTTGGCTTGCTAGGACTATGATGACACAAACACATCTTAATTTAGCACAGTAGTTCTGGGGCATGAGAACATATCTGTGACCATACTCATAAGTGGAAGAATTTTGATCACCTTGTTTTCTTATAAATACTTATAAAGCTGAAGTTGTTAGTGTTCATACACAGGCACATATACACATGTGCATACCGTACTTATAGCATACATAGGAAAATATATATGCATATAAACATGTAGATTGAGATACCATTTTCTAATTAATGACATCTCGTTTAGTGACTGTTCAGCCTTATGATGGAGGCAGACTGTTCAGACCTAAAATCTTTTTATTGGTACAGTTATGTACATCTTGATACATAGAGTCTCGATGTGTTTTTTGTACAGCATACTTTGTTTATATATTACAGTGATTTTTGCTGATTGTACTGTGAAGTACAATACTGTAGTTTTATGTTCTTTTATGCATTATAGTAATACATATGAGTTATGCAAATAAAAGCAAAGTCATCAGACTGAAGTATTCTTTAATCATTTCTTTGTTTTGATTATTATAATGTACATACTATATTCAATTTCTCATTTAGCAACTAGTTCAGCTAACCATCTTGCCATACAGAGGTAGCTCAGTCATTAAATGAGGAATACTAGTATAGTGGCTAAAAGTATAGTATTTTGAATCTAAATGATGACCCCTCACGTTTCTGATTTGAAGAAACCTTATCTGTATACATCTTAATCTTTTTCTAATCTGTGAAATAGTAATATAAATAATTAACTTTGCAGTATTCCTAAATTAAATGAAAGTGTATAATGATAGCATTCAGCATGATATGTAGCAAGCAACCCATAAGCATATAAATTAAGTACTTTTTTGTTTTATACCCCTTCCAAAATATCTAGGCATTTTCTCTATGTGACATCCTTGTTCTCAACTCATTTTTTACAGTACCCCCCATTTTATTTGCACCTGTAGATACTTAAATGTGCCCAAAGATTAAAAGGAAAGATTAAAAGGAATTATA
This sequence comes from Cavia porcellus, assembly GCF_034190915.1. Taxonomy (NCBI): domain Eukaryota; kingdom Metazoa; phylum Chordata; class Mammalia; order Rodentia; family Caviidae; genus Cavia; species Cavia porcellus. The sequence goes on along the minus strand of NW_026947484.1, from coordinate 171,605,147 downwards.
TAAAATTATTAACAGTGATCAAACTAGAAATGATTACTCTTTGCTTTATTTTTTTTACTAAAAATCATATTCATTAAGTTTTCTGAAATGAAAAATTGTTTTATACTATCTTGTCCTTAATTTAAATAGGGACACTGCCACTAGGAAACCATTCCTAGAAAACAAGTTTATGCGAATGAAAATATTGCAAGTTGGAGGATTTTAGATTTTCTTTTTGCATTCCTACAGCAATGCATAGTCCTCAACTACAATGTGGAAAGTAAATATAAGCAAAGATGAAACAATAAAAAATGTTATGGTATATGTACATAATATTCTGCCATTACTAAACTTCAAAAAGTAACCACTATTGGTATTTTCCATACTCTTTTCTAAGCATTTATAAACAAATGTAGTACTTGCTGTATCTTTCAGACATCATATAATGCATTTATATTCCCTCAGGTAAAGTGATTATACAAACAAATAAAAGAGTAGCAAACTAGCATACTCTTCGCATTTTGTGCCTTGCTTTCTCAGTAGCTCTAGATTTGCATTTGCTTCAAGCGCAGTCCCCATTCCAAGTTCATGACTGAACGCATGTGTTTATATTTTTGTTTTTGTTAAAGCTCCATTTCAGAGAGACAATCTTACAACAATCATGTTCACCCTGTCGCTCAGTCTTCTTTTCAGCAAATCAGTACTAGGAACCCATTTGGACCATATTCTATACAATAGGAACTGACATGAGGGCAGAGTCCCTATTCTTGCAGGATTCTCAGACATAGCCCCCATGCCTTTGGAGCCACACATCCAGCTGGTGATACAGGGAACTAGTGATGCAGTGAAGGCTGGACACCTTCAGAAAAAATAACAATATAAATACTGGCAGCTACCATTTCTGTTAGCAAAAATTATGTTAAACACACTCACTCTCTGATTCTCTCTGCATCTCTGCTAGGTAAACACTGCTCTCCTTTTTCATTGCACAGGTAATAGAGCCACAATTATCTAATAAGCTTTCCTCCTCTGGACTAAGAAAGCTGTGAAAAACATGGGCCACATCTCAGAAGGGTCAAATTACACACTTAGTGTTGCTTTGGCCTAGGAAATTCAACTCAGGGAAGTAAATCCAAGCAGCCCAGGAATATAAGGCCTGAAAAGGACTATCTTTCCTTGGAGGCCTTTGTGCCTGCCTTGGTTAATAATGGTTCTAATTGAGCTCTTCTTTCCTAGACCATTGAACTCAATATATGTCTCCATCTTGATCCCAATTGCCCTACCCTATTCTGTTCTGGCTGACAGGAGGACAGTGTTGCAAGTTGGAGAATCCCAGACTAATCTATCTTTTAGGAAAACATCTGATAAGGCAGGATGCAGAAGAAAGAATGAGGGCTAAAACCAAGTTGCAGATAATAATCATATGGTTTATTCTAAATCTCAGTCTCACCAAATGTAAAAGATGACAATATTATCTAGTATATAAGACTGATGTGAGGATCAAAGAAATTATGCGAAGTTGCCTGGCACAAAGGAGATATTTAACCAATGCTTATTCTAATGCATTTACTTATTTAATAAATATTTTATTTATTGTTCACTATGAGACATTTACACCAGTAAACAAATCAAGTTTTAGATAGTTGGTTTTGTGGTATCTACATCTGGGGAGAGAAGAAGATGTCCTCATCCCATCCTACCTTTCTTCCTATCCAGCCAATGACAGTGAAGTTTGCTTCATGTATAAGGGTGCACAAGTCCTACAAGAGATCCCTCATCTTCCCTCAGGTATTAAATACTGCACTCAGAAGGACCCTTGGAAATTCCCTTTGGAAATGGCTCTCTGGGCCTTTGCCCCACTTTAAATCCATTGCCCTAACTTATTCTATCCTACAGGCCAATTTAGAGAGCTGAGACCTTGGAAATCTCATCAGACCAGATGGGCAAGAAAATCATCCAGGGAGAAGAAATTTAACAAACACATGGTGAATGTATCTCTTCCCGGGCCTATCCTTTGCAGGCTGAGAGAAAAAAGCAGGAGCACACACCCAGTTTCTTTCACAACTTATTTGGAGACAAATTCCAGTCTGAATTATGAGCAACGGTGTTTTCTTTTGCACTCCCACTCAGCGTGTTTGTATACTTGTAAGTCTGGCTGCAGGAAAAGTCTGAGGACAGAGTGTTGTCTGCTAACTCGTTGAGCGTGTTATAAACATGCTAGTACCGCATTGTCCTTCAAAAACTTCAACACAAAATGTGGAGTCTTAAACACATTTAATGCTAAGAAATTTAGATAAGGAATCTTAGATATGTATTACTATTTTCCCTACATCACAGATGAAGAAGCTGAGCTTTAGGATTCTAAGGAACTTGGTCAAGGACACAGAGCTAGTGATCAGGATTTGAACTTGAGAACCTGAATTCTTGACCTGTATACAATTCTGCCTTTTTCTCTCTTGAAATATTATTATATATCAGGCACTTTATCTTACTCTTCTTGTACTTTATACCAAACAGTTACTTATTATTGTATATGTTTTATTGAAATATAATTGCTCAAGAATACATTTAAGATCCTGCTGGTCATGGATGGTACTAGAACTGAAATTTGAACCAAAGATTGGTTAGTCCTAATACTTTAACTGAACTATACTATCACAGCTCAGTGAGGATCAAAAGGGGCTACAACTGCACACTATTAGCACATTGATCCAACTTGCATTTCCTCTCTTGTCTCCTTTCAGTTTATTCCCCATCTAATAGTACAGTGATGTTTATAAGAGAAAGTCTCATTATATCATTAATTCACTAATTTATTCTACAAGTACTTATTAAGCACCCTGATCCCAGGTACTTTGATGCTAATGTCCCTGCATCAAAAAAAAAAAAAAAAAAAAAAAAAAAATCAAAGAAGACAAAGGCTTGTCCTGAATTTCCATTATGGTTAGCAACAACTAATAGCCTTATATCAGACACCCCCGGCTCAGTCTTACAACTGAATCTTTCCACCTTTCTCTTTCTTGCTCTTCTTCTCCCTCATGTCTTCTCTATTTAAAGTACCATCTGGTGGTGGTTCATCTTCCAGTCCCTCATTCAAGTCCTGCTCCAGGCTCAAGTCCTTAGCCCACAAGACTTCTTTATTCCTGGAGTGTCCTTCCTCATACTTTCGCTTTATAATTCAGTGAGTATGTTTTTCTCATGCTAGGATGCAGGCATTGTGTGCTCAGATCTATGCCTTTTTTTGTTGACTTACATATTTCCACCCTCCAGCAGAATGTCTCTGAGACCTAGGAAATACCTGATAAGCATTTGTTAAATAGTTGAAAAGCTAAATATTATTTTAGAAACATAGAAATCAAATATTTGGGTCTAGAAGACAGGCAGAGAAGGATTATACAAAGCTTCTCAGAGAAAGTGAGTTATTTAAGCCACAAATCATGACAGACGTCTGACAGGCAAAGAAAGCAGGAAGGGCCCAAGAGCAGAGAACAACCTGTGTATGTCGTTATTCTACAGAACCAAAATAGAGGTCAGCAGGTGAATCCTGGCTAGTTTGTAGAAATGAAGAGCGAGGGCCTGGGGGGAAATAAGGTTGGAGAAGTCACACATGTTGAAAACCAATGCTCTTTAGGAAAAAAAGAAAGTATCCCTGCATCAAACCCATTCAAACATGCCTCCCCCACCCAACTTCTCCTTCTGCCTTGTAGGCTCTAATCTAGCACGTGCACCATGATGCCTTCAGGCACTTTGCAATGCTTGTCTCTCATATGATGTTGGAAAGTCCTTGAAAAAGAAGGGTGAATATTTAACTCATCTTTCTTGTCTCAATGTCTATCCTAGGAGCCCTGGCAGAATTTTAAGAAATGTTTATGGATTGGAAAAACTAAAGTAAAATAAAATATGTGTTTTCTTTGTATTTATACCAGTTATTATCTTCTAATTCCTAAAGTTTAGCTATATCATCAGGTTCCATGTTCGAAAAAGTCACTCCAAATTTATGAGACAAAGTAGACCATCAAAGAGAAAAACAGAAACCAAGAATGACTTTAAGACACAGACAAAAAGAGGCTGAGAAAAACAAGTCTCCTTTGTCAAAATCTGGAGGGGCCTGCTGGCGGCTCCCACAAGCCCCAGGGAGAAAAGATAAAGATCCCATCCCTATGGGTATCAAGCTGCATCCATTACATACCACCACTAATTTAATTTATACAGCATGACTGATCTGCCAAACTTTTATTGTTGAGATTACTTGAGACGATAGTTATGGAGGGCAAGAAGGAAAAAGCCATGCCCTCTTCTTCCACAGGCAGGGTCATAGGTGTCCCCTTTTCGTTCCCTTGGCTTCCTCCCAATTCTCATAATTGTGACACTTTATATTTCATTAGGGCTTGCCTACTGGCCAGGAAAAAACTTAATTTTTCCTTCCGGCACAGCCTTTTTCTCATCCGGCAAATAGAAGGTAGAAACCAAAACCATGATGGCAGCCCTGGGGCATAAAGCTAGAGTGACAGAGGTTGGTGGAAAGTAAGTTTAGGAACATTCCAGATTGTGACAGAAGCCCAATTCAGGTAAAACAGCATTTTCTAAAGTGGGTTCCTAAAAACTGGTCCTTTAGGGGCTGGGGAGTTAGCTCAGCAGCATAAGTACCTGCCTTTCAAGTGCACAATTGTGAGTTCAATCCCTGGTACCAATAAAAAATGAAATAAAAATAAAAATAATTGGTCCTTTAGAGAAAGGTCAAATATTCTTTTACAATTCCTCTCTTTGAGATTCAAATGCCCTTTAACACCAAAATTGCAAAATCACTGAATGTGAAAGTCCACTTCCATTCAATGAACTCAAAATTGTCTAAACTGATTTACAAGAGGATTCTGATGTGTCCTCATGTAGTCTCATGTGTTAACATTCAATAGGACAAATATTCTAGTGGGTGGATTTGTAGATACCTCAAGGGGAGGAGAGACAGGTTCAGACATGCTCTAGAATATTTCATGGAGGATGCAAAGCTTTTGCATGACCCTGAAGAATGAAAGATGGGCAAGCACTAATGAAGCCCATGAGAGAGAAAAGTTTCACAAGGTTTGTTTGTGTAACAGAGCATTCAACACATATTCATTCGGTGCCCACTCTGTGCCAAGGAACACTGATGTTGAAGACACAGAAATGATCAAGAGAGACATGAGCCTTACCCTTATGGAACTGGCATTCTGAAAAATAAAGACAGATACAAGCAGACAGTCACAGAGGAATTCTTAAGATGCCAAGAAAAGGATCTGAAGCCTAATGGTTAATTAAGAATTCTCTCAATAAAAATAGAACAAAATGAACAATGGTACTGGTACTATCCTTCAAATATCCCAGGCATGTTTTAACTCCAGAGCCTGTGTGTCTGCTCTTTTCTCTGCCTAGAGTAATCTTTCAAGTCCCTCATTGCTTCCAAGTTGTGCTCCAATTTTGCACTTTTCTGATCAGCTTATTCAAGATTATACAATTGCACTCATTTAGACTCTGCTTTTCCCCCCTGTTGTCTTCTTCTTCTGTATCTATTCACCATCTTCTGTAAATTATGTATCTTGTGTTTTATTCTTTTCTTTTCTCACTCTCTGTGTTCCTCTCTCTGTCCAACTAGACTCATCCTTCAGAGCTGTATGAAGGATGCCTCTGGAGTGACACAGTTATGGCAGTGTCAAGCACAGCAGGATGGTGACTCCATGAACCTGAAGTTTCATCTCTTTGGTTCACTGCTGTATGCCAAGTACCCTCGCGCCTGGTACACAGTCAACATTTAATAAATATTTGTTGAATAAATCATTTAATGAGTGACTAAGAAACATGGAAAATTTGAAAGACAAAGAAGGGAGGGAAAGAACAAGGATTTGTAAACCCCTTCCTCAAAAAGCACAAAGATTAGAGAAATAATGCAAGACTGATGTTATTTCCATTTCATAAACAAGTAAACTAAAGCTTAGAAATTTCAAGAGACTTAAATCAGTGTCACACAGCTAATAAATGAAGAAGCCCAGACCTAAACATAGATCTGATTCTAATTGTTAAAATACCTTAAGCCTGGTTAACTTTTAGTGCTCTCCAGCTGACTTTGTGTTCTTGTTCTTCACTTTAATGCAATTCTCCCTCAAACTAATCATGCAGTTCTCTGAGGTGGTCCAGAGGACATAGAACTGATTGGTTCCTAGGCATGGGACTGAAGAATAATGTCATAATGCTTGCAGGGCTGGGGATGACTCAGCAGATCAGAGGTGGGGAAAAGAGCCCGTTTCTTCCTGCCCAAAACACCTCATTCATTCTCAGATGTCAGGCGCCTTCCTAACCCCATGCTAGACCAGTTAATAGCTCACCCAATAAATGGGTGCATAACAAAGTCTACTGCAAAGCCATCACTTGGTCAAATTTGGCAGATCTCTGTTGGCCACATGACTAATCCCAACTGGCTGTAGTCCCATGCCTGGGGTCATTTAGAAATCCTTCACTCCTTGGTTGAGAGTCATCAGACTCACAGTCTGCAGTCCTCCCTCCCATGCTCCTTCCCCTCCTGCCTTTTTACCTTTGTTACTTTATCCCCTAATTTTTTTCATATAGTCATATATTCATCGAGTCATGAATTCATCTGTTCATTCACTTATTCATATAATTCTATTATGTTAATTTGTCATCTAAATTCATTTTTAAATGCACATATAGAGCCACTCATTTTCTTAATCAATCCCTGTATGCTAAGAGGTATTACAAACATTATCTGATCATAAGTTACTTGACTTCTTCAAGCATCTTTTCCAACTAAAAGAGGTAGAAAGAGGGCATTGATGACAAAATTTTTTTTCTTTAATGGGGGAGAAGGGCAGGATGTTAGTATGTGCTATAGGCAGGCTTTAAATTCACTTTAAATTTTAAAGACCCAAATTTATGAGGGTCTTCCTGCTTCAGCTTTCCAAGTGCTAGGATAACAATTGTGTGCCACTATACCCAGGTAAGTTTGTGTTTGATCATTTATTTTGATCAAAGGATTTTTGACATTTCCCACTAAAGGAATTGTTATAGTTCAAACTCAGCACAAGCTTTCTTATCAGGACCAAAATCTTCCTTTAATGGTAGAATTCCATGAGTTCTAAAATGTTTAAAACATGAACTCATTCTACAAGGATTCATAATCTAAAAAATATTCCTGTGATACACATATTTTTCCACCCCAATCTAGTTCACCTTTGCCAATGTTTATGATTAAAATACAAACTTTACTGAATATACCTTATCCTTGCTAGTTTAAACACAATCTGTTATATTCTTTATGTTTTTCTTACTGTTGGCCACAATTCACTAAATTGATTTCACAACCCACTAATGGGTTATTACTGAATGTTTGAAAACTGAACTAGAAGGTCTGTTTATGGGAGGATCTTTTTTATTACAAATATGCATAACACAAGCTAGATGCTTAAAGACCACTCTAGGCTCTCCTTTCTCATCATTCTCTGAATTCAACAGCCATTTACTGATGTCAGCTGTGTCTGCAACAAGCCTCTGGATCACTAATCCTTCTCTGATTTCTCCCTGCTTTCTCTTTTGCATGGCAACCATACTTCTCGGTCCTGAATTCTTGCCTCCTATCTTACTACTGTAGTCTATCCTCTAAACTGCAGTCAGTACTCATTCCAAAATATATACACGATGAGAAGTCTATAGCACTTTTTGATTGGGACCCTTTTCTTGCCACATACAGCTGCATAGGGGCAGGGAAAGTGACCTCAAGGTAAACCTCCCTTGGTCCCACCTCCTACTGCTGTAATGTCCTATTAGGGCAAAATCCTTTCATTTCTCATTTGTCTATGGACTATGAAATAAAGAAATGTATCTAATTTCTTGTATGACCCTGATTTCTCCTTTATGGCTCATCAATTTCACTTTTGATGTCACTTATAAATTCTTGACTATTCCATGATCTTTCATATCTCTGGGCTTTTCGTGCCCTTTTTACTTAGAATTCTCATTTTGACCCAATACTGCATTTATTTTTTAAAAAATCAGTTCAGTCACGTTATTCTATGTGGCCTTTCTGAGCTTTCTACTTACTTTTTGTACTATGCTGAATATATTTACTGAAATCTGCCCTGTGTTGGACTCATAAATTCAAAGACTGTGTTCGTGAGCCATTCTCCATCCCCAGCCCTCAGCAAGGAGACATGGTAAGGACATCGAGGCAGACTGCTTCCAGGAGAGGTAGGTCTCCTCCTGCAGACTCCCTTAGCTGCGTGGCAGACTGGGAGACTGCTGCACACCTTTCACTCCTGTGCTCCTTCACTCGGAGTCAGACACTCACCACAGACAGGGTCACGGCTCTCTCGGCAGCCCCCCTCTTCCATCACATAAGCCTTTCCCTACAACCACCCTTGGATGTTTTTCCCCACCTCAACATCTACTTCTCAGAGGACCCAAAGTAACACATTATTTTCAATGGATATAAGAAGGAACTGAATCTCAGTGAGATCATGTGACTTGCAAACAATTGATGAGACTGAGGTTCAGCTGAGTGCTGGTAAATGTTTAACAACTGGCTCTCTGGGGGGGGGGAAAGGTGCTGATTTGTAGTACTGGCTGGTATCCAGGATGTAAATGCTTCCACCTTGGCCGACCCCACACTACCACTTTACTGAAAATGAAGGTGAGAAGAGAGGTACACAGTTGTCTTCAGCAGCCAGACAAACCAGTTTTAGCATACTTTCTTGAGGTTTCTGCCCTGAGTTCTGATCTCTGCCTGGAATCTTCATTACTGTCCCCGAGTGAGTGCTCTTTTCAGGAATTTCTGCTCTCTGTGGGACCTTGGTGAACATGTAGCTTCTCCAGTGGATTAGGAGGTCCTAGTAAGAATTTCCTGAATCCTTAGAAATGTAGGTCTGCTAGGAAAGGACTGGTCAGGGAAGCCCTGTAACAAGAAGATGACCCAAGATGATCCTTCTGGATCTGACATGAAAGGCAGATGAAATGAAAGTATAAGAAAGACAGCACGGCTGGTAGAAGTAGATTTAAATAAGAGACATAAAACTTGAATGAGAGATTGTGGTATAAGGACTGTTTCACGAAAGAACTCATGCAGAAAGGAAAGGAGGGAAGAAAGACCATAGTTAGTAGCTACTGAATTTTATCATTTGCAAGGCTCTATGCTAAGTACTTTTTCAAGTGCCCTCCTCTCAAATAACAAGGTGAGAATTACTATCCCTTTGTTACCAGCCATGGGAACTGAGCTTCTGAAATACAGTGACTTTAATAATTATAGTGAAAGAGGTAGCAAAATAGTAGCTAGCATGTCTTTATTTTTACCCTATGCATGAGTGCTATTACTTCACTTTAAAGATGCGGTTAAACAACTAACAAATGGTAGCATTGAAATTATAATCCAAGCAATTATATTCTCATGACTAAAAGTATGTTGATGCAAATGCCATTCATAATTCACATTCAATATCTAAATATTTCATTTCTCTTTTCCAGATTGAGACAGAGATTAGGAAATGAAGTGCACAGTGTAAAAAGAAATGACTCTGAGATCCATTTTGCAGATGGAAATCCTCAGGTGCCCTTACTGATGAGACAATATTGACATTTTGCTCAATATTTTATCATTGGGCCAACCTAGAGTGAAAATATATATATATATATATATATATATATATATATATATATATTTTTTTTTTTTTTTGTCTTTTTCCTTTTTTTTGGTACCAGGGATTGAACTCACGACCACCTGCTTGCAAGGCAGGCGCTTATGCCACTGAGCTAAATCCCCAGCCCTAGAGTGAATATATTACTTGAAAGGAATTTTGGAGATGCTAACTACACTAAATAGCAAGAAAAGCTAGGGAGAAAATTAAATGTATTTGAGAACAACAGCAGCCATTAACCTTCCAGTCCTGAGAATTTGAATTTGTAGCCAAATCTCAGCAGACAGAGCTGGATAATGCCAGCATAAATCCCTTGTTGAATAAGAGACAGAATAAACAATAATATTTGAACACTGTGGCCACCCAGATTCACCAGCCAGCCTTCCATCTTCAACACATACAAGCTTGGTGGGGAGATTTCAGGCAGTGATCCCACCAACCTGAATCTGGTCTCTCTCTAACTCAGGGCCAACTATTCAGGTCAGCTCTCCACTGAGGATAGCTCACACCTTCAATATGGAACATGAATTTCACCAAATAGAGCCAGGAAAGACCTAAGAGTGCAGGGATAGAGGGTTCTACTTTACAAAGGAGCCAAGGAGGAGCAACTGGGTGAAGTGTTAAAGGCGAAACAGGTCCAGGGTAAGGTGAATGCCAATTTTTGATATTCCTCTTTAGGCAAGATGAAGCCTTTTTTTGACTCTGGTTATCAAGCTGCAAGAAAAGCAGTGAGTCCAAGCCTGGCCCAGGGAGCAGTATGATAGGAAGCAGATGAGAGGTTTGGAGCTCTGGAGCTTGATAATTGGCTCTGTGACTTTGGACAAGATATACTTCTTGTCTTCACCTGAGTTCTCTTTTCTGCAAGTCGGTGACAACTGTACATTCCTATCTCTACAGTTTTGTCAGGGAAGGAACAGACCAGACCAGTCAGAATTGAGAGTTAGGGCCAGACAAGACTGGTTTGCATGTCAGTGTTGTCACTGACATGGTATGCTCCCCATAGCAAGCCACTGCGTGCTTCTGAGCCCAACAAACATAATGCCCATCTAACAAGAGTGCTGTAAACACTTCATAAGACAATACACGCAAAGTGCTTAGCATAGTTTAGGGCATGTAATTAAGTGGTTAATAAATGTTTGTTACTGTGATTACTAACCAAAGCACAGCAGTAATAAATGAAGGCTTGTTATTGAGCCTCAGGTCTCTTATCTATAAAATGGTCAGATAATCCCAAATGTTTCTTCCCAGCCTTCTGTTATTTAATAACCCACAAAAATAATTTAGTGATATCTTTAAAAGTCACGCTTGAGATCATACATAACTGGAGAACAAAATTTGTTGTTTTTTTTTTTTTTTTGTTTCCCTTAGCCTCCATCCACATTTGTGTTCAGTGGTTTTGCTGCATTTCTTCTTTTCTTGACCAGTAGACACCTAAAGAAACTCATCTCTGACACCTGACTCACTCACTCCACTGGCCAAATGAGGACAGAGCCAAGGGCTGCGCTACATAAGAGCAGAAGGCTTTAGAGGAACTTAGAGAATCTACATGTTAACATCTAGTCAAACCCTGAGGCCAGACCCGCAAACCAGAGCACCTACATAGTTGGCTAAGGGCAAGAAATCTTAGCACCCCAGTTTTCCGCTTACACTTGGGATGATCTGACTTGTTCCCTTCTGCCACCTAACTCAGGCTCTTTGCCCTGTGTCTCTCACCTTCCTGTTGGCCCTTGCTCAAGATTTAAAAATGTTACAGGAAATGCTTAATTATTACCATGTAGTAGGACAGACAGGGGCTTTCGAAGTCAGAACGCTTGGTTTGATTCCAGACTTTCTAACTCTGCTGTCTTAGGCAGGTAGCTTCATATTTTAGCCATGATTCCTTCATTTTAGCATGGCTCTTAACACCTGTTTCACAGTTTGTTATATGAATTTCAATTTGGATAATGAATCCATATTCATCCTCTGTATCACATTTAATAGATTTTGAATTAATGTTCTCCCCTTTCTATATCAATAGAAAACAGAATCAAATTCTATATATTTATTTAACCTTTACCCCCATTGTTTAAGGTTTTTATTGTATATCTCTATCCTATATTAGACTGTGTGCTTTGGAAAGTAGACTGAGTCACTTCTTGATTCTACAACCCTACATTGCTCTGGGCCAGCTTGATTGCTTGAGAAAGTTTGCTGATCTGAATCAATTTCACTGAAAATCCCATGATTCCAAGAAGTAAGTTTTATTTGGTTAGTTACATAATAAACCAGCTTTGCTCAAGTACTGTACCATTCTGACCTGTCCTGTCTTCTCTGCAGGACCAGGCTTCTTAGGATCACTCAAATCCTCCACTCCCCCGACCACATTTAAAATATATATAAATTATAAAAAGGAAAAAGACATATATCCTGAGAGATGGGGTAATGTTTTTCCCCCCAATACATGATACCTGATGATAGTTACATGGGAACTCATAGATGAGTATTAAATGGGATGGAGAAGGTTGAGGCAAACCTCCTGGGGATGAACTGGAAACTGCAGGGACTCAGAAGATGTGGTTGGTGCCGTGCTCCAGCTAAAACTGAAGCCCAAAGCCTAGCCCTGGGCTAGTGGCTCGCTCTTTCTGGGGTACCATCAGCCTGTACTATTGCTGCTAAGTCATTGTGACCTCCTCAAGGACACCACCTGAAACCAGCTTGCTCTTTTCTACGGTGACCAAGGCAGAGAGGGAAAGAGGCAGAACTGAGCATTGTTAGATCTGGACTCCAGTTCCCCTGACCTGGGTCATCTCCTTTCCTGCTGTTTACAAACCTCTTCCTCTTCTTTATCCCCATTTCGGGCCTCTCTTTTCTCCCACAGAACATTTACTGAATTCTAAGAATTTCTGATGCTTGTAGACTTGTGTCGACAGTGAGTGTGAGTGTCCTGTGTGAGTGGGTGCAGACAATGTTACCTGTTCCTGTCTGTGCCAGGTGAACAGAACAGGCGTATGGGACATTTGTCTTTACAGCATGTCTGTGGGGATGTGATTATGTTTATGCATCTGCGTGTCTCTGTTATTTATCTATGATCTGTTTCTTGGGGTATCTGTTGTGTGTCTAGGACTCTGCATTACCTATGTGTAGGGTGCTCTCACCCTGCTGGGTGTCTCTGTATGTGCTACATTTTATTGTGTGTTTGTGTGTTTCCTGTATGTGACCATGTGGCTTTGGGATCTGCCTGTAACATACTGCACATAGTTTGAATGTCCCTGTTGGATTAGGTGCTTGCACGTATGTTTATTTACAGTTGTGTTTATGTACTGTCCTCGTAGCTGGATGAGAAATGGCTCCATCGTGTGCATCTATCTCTGTGTGATGGACTGCATTCATATTGGGCTTCTGCATCCTGTGTGTGTGTGTCTGTGCAGGGTAAGTGGTAGTTGTTGTTTGTAGGAATAATGTGTGTATTCTGTGTGTTTGCCTGTGCTTCTGTCTCTGTGAAATGTGTGTGTGAGTGTTTTCCCGGCCAGTTCTTCCTCCCTTTCGGGTGCCCCAGCCTCCCTCCCTCTCTTCTCCTCCCTAAGCTGTGACCGCTCTCAGCTGACACCTCCGCTGCTCTGGCAACCCAAGAACAGCCTGGAGAAAGGTCAGCTGGCAGCGTTCTCCCTGGGCCTGCCTGGATCCCTCACTCCACTGTTGTGGTGTGGGAGCGCCCTCTATGGGTAGCTTGGAGCTCAAACAGCACTGGAAACCGGCTTCTTCCTGTTTCTAAGGCCTCCAGAGAAGAATGAGTACATTTCTATATAATTGTAAATTGAGTCACTTTTGAGAATGAAAGAGAGTGCTAATAAGTGCATGGAAACTCTGAGTAAACAATAAATGCATCCAGATAAGATGGTGAAAAAGCCTCCCCAGATTTACGCAAACTATAGCTCCACCGAACTGAGCCATAAAATATGTACTAGGCCTCATGGTGTGACCAGCTATTCTCAACATACAGTCTACTGAGTGAGAATCTCAAATCGACATTTACCTGATGACTTCATTCTCTCCCCCAGGGAATAATTTTCCAAGACTTTAGTTTTCCCTTTGCAACAGGGTCTAGTCGAGACCCAAGGGTTTCTCCAAAAAGAGGACTGAAAAGTTTTCAGTGGATTTAATGTAAGAAGAACAAAGGTATCCTTGTAAGAGGAAAAGGAATAGTCTTGGAGGCACATGTACACACACACATACACCAGATGGGAGAATACTCAGTAACTAATGTGGCTAATATCCTTGGAGTTTGGGAACAAAAACATTTAAACTCCAAGTGTCGGGTACAGTGGACTCAAAGGACCACTAGGTTCAACTAGTCTAAAGAGGGATTTCTATGAAGCACTGATAGATATTTCAAGGCACAACTAAATAAAAATTTAAAATATAGTTAAATAAAGTTAAACATATTTCTTTCCCACAAGATATCGCAAAACCTTTAGTACAGCAATATGTTTTATGACTTTCTAGAAAAGGGGAAGAGTGCACTCACTTTTCACCAAAAAACATAGATAATAGTTTTCTTTTTCCCCTTCAAAATTCTGTGGGAGAAATGATAAATTTACACACCATCCAGGCAAGGTACAAGTAGCATAATTCAATTACTATTAAATTCTACTTTTCAATAAGGCATACGTTTCTGTTTTTGTTTTTGCTTTTGTGCATGGTTTAATTTATATCTCTGGATCTTGTAGTAACCTGCATAGGCAAGTACTATGTTATCATGCAAAATTACAAATGAGAAAAGAGACAGAGAGTTGAAGCGACATGTCCCAAGTCACGGAGGCAGTCAGTAAGAGAACAACATGACATCAAGTTTCCTTCTATAAAACACGTGACCTTCCACTCAGCTAGCTACTTCTGAGCGTGACTTTACAGAAAGTTTAAAATGTGGCCCCTGCATAACAGCTCTACATTGTTTTTAAAGAAACCTTAAATACATATATGGATAGATAGATAAGAGTAAGGTACTAAAAACAGTAGCAGATAAGGTAAGAATTCAGCAGGAACCAGGGTTGTCAGAGGAAACTTTCCAGATGAGGCGAATGTGAGCTGCACTTTAAAGGATGGAGAAAATTTAGATCAAGGGTCAGCAAGTTTTTAATGTAAAGCATGGTACAGTAAACAGTTTCTCCTTTGTGCGCCACCAGTCTTGTTGCTGGTGCCCTGCTTGCCTCTGTAGTATGAAAGCAGCACCCATAATAAGTAAATGAAAGCACATGGCTGAGTTTCAGTAAAACTTTATCTGCAAGCCAGGCGGTCACTACATGGGCCATAATTTGCCAACTCTTGAATTAGAAAGAGGAAAAGAGAAATCTGAGGCCTTTCCGAGCAAGGAGAATCCCTTTTATGGAACCAGTGAGAAATGCACTCAGGGTCATGCCAGGTCCCAGGCCTGCTCCTTGTTGTTCCCCTTCTGCTTCCACTCCACCTCAACCCCATCTCCATTGTGTTCTAACCCCCAAGGGCAAGCTTACTGCAGCTATGCAAACAAAAAGCTGCCTGCATAGAGATAAGCTGAATAAACAGCTCACGGATCCCAGTGGAAGGTGCTTGTGAACGTGTGCGTGGATTTAGTCTTTTGGGAAGGTGAAGACAACAAACTCCTGAGTTCCCTCTTGAAAAACGAATTGGTCCTTTTTTTTTTTTCCTTTCAAGAAGTTAAGGCCAATGATAAAACATTTGCATGGTGCTTCTACAGACCAAGCATGGACCACCTGCCCTTTAGCAGATAGCCAAGCCAATGTGTAGAATCCACATTTCATTGCATGCAAATGCACTAAAGCAACACTTCTGGTCTTTATCTCTAGTACAGTTCGCATGATGTTATTCTTTTGCATATTAAACTTCAGTAACTTCTCACTTGGTACAGGATCAAAATCAAGGGTTGTAGCCTGGCATTCAAGACGCTGTACGTACATGAGACTTCAATCTAATTCCCTTTTGCATCTACTCCAACTAAACTCCACTGGTCCCTGTGCATGACTTACAGTGTCAGTCTTCAGTCCTTTGTACTTACAGCTAGAATACACTACTGTTTCCTTTCATCCAAGTCCTGCTGTGTCCTCCCAGGCTCTACTCAAGGCCCTTCCTCCTGCCTGTAGCAGATATCCTGTTCTACCTCTACATTACCATAGTCTAGGTGTGTTCCTCATGAGCAGCGCCACTTTCCTTGGCTTGGTTTTTCTTTGTTTTCTAAAATAAATGTAATGTTTAATGATTACAAAAATTCAAAGGTGCTGTTTGAAAGACTTATGCATTCTAAAATGTACTTTGAAGGAAAGAAACATGGTAAGGTCCAAAAAATGAAAAAGGATCTAGACTTGACACATGCCTGTCATCCCAGCGGTAGGGAGACGAAGGGAAGAAGATCACTGAGTTTGAGGCCAGTGGGGACTACAGAGTGAGTCCAGGCCAGCTTCAACTACTTATCAAGACCCTGTCTCAAAAAAGAAAAGAAAGAAAGGAAAAGAAAGGAAAAAGAAAAAGGTATGGTAGTCTTTCAAAGTCTACGGCTGCTTTGTTGTGGGTGATTAAAGCGTCCCTATAGCGGGGTGATGAGCAATGTGCCTGGAAAGCTAGCAGGGTCCATGTATATTTCATTGACCTACAGATTATTGGTGAAAAAGCAATGAATGGTCTCAAAAAAGCTCCTAGCCTGACACACAGTAGGCAATCTGCAAATATTTCTGAACTAAAATAAAGCTGGTCTTGGGTTCTTGTGCTGAGAAAGCATCCGTAACTAGATTTCCTAACACTGTTGCTATAGAAAAGGCATTGTGTGAAACAGTACAGTAAAAAGCTCAGGTGGGCTGGCACCTGTTGGTGATCCTGTAAAGTATTTCTTTAATCATCTCCTCATCAAAACATTCATTGGCCCTCATATTGGCCTGTGTGTTAAAGATAGGCAGAAAAATGTGAATAGATTTTATTTCATGGTGAGCTGATGAGGGAAATCAGAGGAATACATGATAGAGAATTATATTTTTGAAGTGTAACTCTCTGGATAGGATAAACAAAGATTGCAGCACTGGAAAAAGGGAGGAGGAGAGGGAAGAAGACTCCCATAAGTCACACCTTTGTCCTCATACTGACCTTCTTGACCTGGGAAGCATTTGAAAGAGTGACAGAAGTATCTATTTCAATGAACTCAAACGTCCACGGAGCCTCACCGCCCCCCTTTTGCGTACCATTCCCCTCCACCCTTGAGCAATCCCATTACAGAGAACTCTTTCCACCTCCAGGAGCTGGTGTCGAAGGGCATCCAGGTGCAAGTGCAGGCAATGAGAAGAGGAAAGGGGACTAATCCTCTGAGAAGACTGTATGTCAGGCACTGACTTGGCTCGCCACCTGCAGTGTTTTGTGTAATTCACATGACAACCTTGTGAATGGGGATTAATATCCCTATTTTACAGGCAAGGAACATGGGGCTCAAGGATATTGAGTCATTCGACCTAATTATACATCTGTTAAGCAGGGGAGCTGGAATTCAAACTCAGGATGTTCTACCACCCATGCTCGTGGTATTTTGGGCAAAATAAGAGCCTCTGCTCAGACCAGAAATAGGGAAACAATTCCTGTAGATCCTCAATGGGCTAAGATAGGCCAGGATGACCCTCCTGATTTGCGGGACCTTAGGAAGTGTATGAGCGGATGCCAGGTGGGGCAGGAATGCAGGAAGTGCTTCAGGACAGGATTACTGCACATTGGCAGGCATGGCCCTACCAGCTCCTGTGCGGTTGGTTCTCGGTGTGCCTGTGCCTGTGCGTGCCCTGCGATGTACATCTTGGCCATTCTCTCCTTTCCACCTCCCTTTCCAAGTCTCAAGTAAATGAGAGAGAAAGAGAGAGAGAGCAAGAGAGAGTAAAGCTTAAGGGATCAAGAGTGCCCTGACTTGATCCCATAATCACATAAAGCAAGCCTCACCTTGTGTCTGTTACCAGCTCTCCTTTCAAAACCATCAGAAAGCTCATCCCTTTCTCCCTTTGCTTATGAAGCAATTTCATCCTTTCAGCAATCATTGTGTCTCCTCTGAGCCTGGAACTAGGGACACAGAAATGACAACATCAACACGCCCAGAGTCTGTGTGCCACAAGCTCTGCTACGAGCCCATGTGCACTGACTTTAGGTGAACAGCCACCTGTGAGATAGGTGCTGTCCTGACTCCCATTCTACAGATGAGGCCCATGAGACTCTAATTCATGCAAACTCACACAAAGAGGTTGATGGAGGTAGAATCTGACATCAGAACCCAAGGGCAGCACAATGAAGAGCCTCAAACAGCTAACTGTCCCCTTAAGAGAGGAAGCAAGAACATGCTGGTATGAGCTGGCATAGTGAGCATCCCATTCAGGAAAGCAAGGGGTCTCAAGTGAAGTGAGCAGAAGAGCACTGATCCTGTGAAACACAGTCAGTTTATACCAGGTGCTACACAAGTTTGTTAGTTATCTCATTTAATAACTTCTTTGATCCTGTGGAGAGATTATACCCCCATTTTACAGATGAGTAATTTGGATTAAGAAGATGTCAAGTCACTTAATCTAAATTAAAAATTCAATAATTTGGAGCTTTGAAGGTGAAACTCCTAACATCGATGCAAATTGAGGCAGAAGCTCTTGGATAAACAAGCAAGGGTATTTTAACTGAGGGGATACAGTGTGCAGTGGCCAGAAATAAAAGATGATCAGGGCAGGACCAGAGGACATGAGAAGAGATAGTTTTGAAGAGACAAGAAACTGAAGTTTTTGGAGAACCATATAAACCACATTTGAAATTGAGACCTTACTGTGAAGCCAAAAGAGAACTGGCATGAGTTTTAGGATCCTTCTTCTGTTTGCAAAGGGCAAAGCAGGTAACAAGATTTACAGAGGAAACAAGGGAGGAGAGTAGTTAGAAAAATAGCCCAAATACTAAGAAAGCGATCATGTGAAGGGGCAAGGACCACCGAACAAGGTTGGGAGGGACTGTATTGAATTATGCTCCATTGACTAGGAAATTGAGGCCCAAAAAGACGTTTTAGTAACTGTCAGAACTTGCACTCGAGTGTTGATCTTCTGATTCTTTCTAAGGATCCTTTTGGGAGCTGCTTATAACCTCTCACCTAGAATTCACTTTGCCACTCAATTCTTTCACACTGTAAGTACCTATCATGAGCAGCACATTCTGCATATATATTAAGAACATTTTTAATCATTAGATGTGACTGGTATTATCATTTTTAAATTATGAAATCAAAACCTAGAAAAAGCAAAACAAAACATAACAAAACAAAAGTTGGTGATTGTGTGTAAGACCATGTTAACAAGAAATAGCAGAGCTAGGATGTGAACCCAGGCTGTCTGGCACTAAAACCTATGTCCTTTCTTCTCTACCATGCCAGTACCTGAAACAATACTTTTGCTTCTCCTTCCTCAAATTCTAACCTCCTCTAAGCTCCAGCACATTTTATTTTAGAAAGACAGGCTTTCAAATGGAAAAAAAAATAATCGATGGACTGAGGAAACATAGTATGTAATACATTCTTGAATAAAGTTATTTTTGTCCACAGTGCTTTCTCCTCTTTGGAGGAATTACAGAAGGTTCAGATCAGCAGAAAAGCAGCCTGGAAATTTCATGCTTTAATAAGTTCCAAATATTTTTGAATTATTATTTACTTATTTTCTTAGGAAGTAAGTTCTATACTTGGACAAAGGGGAGGGCAGAAAGGGCCACATTCGCAGGTCTTTATTCACTCTCAAGAAGTAAGGCAACCAAAAAGATCATGACGTCCAATTACTGATCTGCTACTATGGGTCAACTATGTACATTAGCTCATGCGGTTGTCCTGAGTATTCTAAGAATTTTACTTTAATTCTTATTTTAGAAATGAGGAAAGTAATACCTAGAAAGGTAGAGGACTTTCTCTACATCACACAGAGGCATATGCGTAGAGATACCACTGAAATAGAGGATTCATCTGCCACACAAGTTCTTCCCTTTCTACTGCAATCTACCACAGCCTACTCAATAGTGAGCTTAGCTCTTCTTTTTCCTATACCTTCTTTTGTGAGAAAGTAGTGGATACAACTACCATTAGGTATAACGTGAGGAGAGGCGCAAAGACAACCTTTCCAACACCTACGACTTTCCATCTCACTATCCTGCTTTCTAAAACTCTACCATTTGAAGGCCATCATTATGAAAGTATGGAAAGCATATTGAACTAGTGTCTGGCTCTGGGATCCAGCCTTGGCTTGGCTGTGTCATAGGTATAGGTTTATAGACCAATGACTGCTAGCTAACCCTCAGTTTCAGCATCCACAAAATGAAGAGGGGCTCCTCATGAGTTTATATTTTAGGATTTAGTATTTCTGATTAGCATGAAATGCAGGGAACAAGTTCTCAGGGCACAGGTAAGCATATATAGGACAGAAAAAGCAGAGGTGTGGAGAGGGAGAAGACAAAGTTGGAGCTTAGCAGGAAGTCTCTAGTGGAGGGTGTGAAGAACAGGCCACAGTAGCTGGCAGCTCTTTCCTCTTGTCCAGACCCTTGCTGCTAAGCTTCATCCCAGATCAAGGACCTACATCCCTGGGGTTGTAGGTCCAACCAGGAGTTGATTTAAATCTAGCATTGAATGAAATAGCAGAAGACAGCTGGTGACAAATTTTCCAGTCACTCAGAATGCCCTGAGTGATCTGATTGTGTTACAAAGCTGCTCTTTGCTACACAGCAGCCAAGTTGGTGGCATCGGAGAGCCAGACATAATAGCAGAAGCAGCTTAGCCTTCCCTCTCTTTTTCCCTGGCTGCCATTTTCACATGAAAACCATAAAAGATCCCAGAAATGGGAGTTGCACTTAATGGGTTTTTTTGGCACCAAGAAATTAATCTTTTTTAAACTGAGGGGATTTTTTTTTTTTCCTAAAGATCTTTGGCAAACAGGAGCTAAATTGCTTCCAGGCCTCATGAAAGGTATTTTGTGCAAACGAGGTGTGATTTACACTTCCTTTAATTAGTCTGAACCCTGGAAAAAGAGAGAAATAATAGAAAACAAGAGCTACGTAGAAAACAAGTCCAAACAGCCCTAAAATAACAGTTTTGTAAAAGCATCAGTTGAGGGTGTTAGAAGGAGACCAACAACAAAAAAATCCTTCTAATTCTGGGAGTGGAGCAATTACAAGTGAATTGAAGTTTTGTTGGACTCTTTTCCCTTGGGATGGGGGTGGGGAGAAAGTTTGGCAGAAATGAGCTTTAGTGTTCTCAGAATGAGTTTCATGCTCTGGTTGACCTTCCTTCCACTAAGCCTCAGTCTTTTCTAAGGGCATTTGGGGTCTAGGAAGTCAGAAAACCAGGGGAGAAAGAGGACAGGTTTTGTTTTTGTTTGTTTTTCAGTTTATTTGTTTGTTTCTTTGTTTGCTTACAGCCACAGATATTTCACCACCAAGCTTGCTTCCCAGCTGGGTGGCAATATGGCATTTGGAAGGGATATGGCCTCTGGAATTACAGATCTGGCTTCAAATTTTAGCTCTGCCATGTTTTACCAAAGTGACTCTGGGAAACTCATATCTTCACTCTGTTGACCACTGTTGTGGTTTGTTTAAATATCCCCCCAAAGCCTCATGCAGTCATAGAGGCAACTGAGTCTAGCATTTGTGATTGGTTCTAGGTCTAGTCCTGAGATTGCTGGTGAGAGTAGTATACCTGCCCAGGAACAGGTAGGTCACATACAATCTAAGGGAGGGAAGGAGCTAAGCTTTTCTCTTTTTGCCTTTTTGCTCTTGTCCCTTGTGGCAGCCATGAATGCTTAGCCCCTAGCCACGCCAACCTTCCTTGAAGCCAGCTGAATATGGACTGAAACCTCCACAAATTGTAGGCTAAATAAACCTTTCCTTCCTTCATTTTGGGCATTAGATATTTTGTCTCAGCAAGGAGAAAAAGTAAGCAAGACAACTACCCTCTCCTTCTAGAAGTTTTCTTTTCCAACATGGCATCTCCACTTGCTATTTTGGTGGCTTTATTAGGTTATTCCAGCTTAGTGTCTTCTTTTGAATTAGGCTCTTGTACCTTGTAGTTAGTTGCTGCCACTGTTCAACACAGGTTCTCAAGTCATTTTTTCTCTTGGTCATCTGACCTTATTAAGAATACGTGTCTCTTGTTTCACGGCTCACCTGATAACTCTGAGAATCCTAGAACTAAGGCTGCTCTCCTCTCTTTTTTCGTCCTCCTATGCAATTGTCTTGCTACACATTTACTTGGCTATTTCCAAATATTGTACTTCAGATTCAACATATTCAAAATTGAACTCAGGCTCTTCTACCTTAGTAAACTTCATTTCCTAAGGTTTTATTCTCAGTAAAGAGACATACCTATCCATGCAAATATCATCTTTGACTCCCTTTATCTTTCACCTTTTATATCTGCTCTAAAACTAGGTGCAGCTGATTAAATTTTTGTGCTGATGATAATATGTAACCCAAGCCAACCTCAATCCCTGTTATACAAATAGGAAGAGTTTAGCAAGATATCCTCTGAGCATGTATTTACTCATGTGTGACTCTGTGTGACAAAGCAATTGTGATCATTTTATTCAGCCACTATTTTATTCTTAGCTTTCTAATTTATAATCTACAACAATCTCTGGCCCCCTCCAACCTTGATCTCACAAGTTCTTAGAGGACTTTTAAATTTGGGGGACAATACTGGACATAACAAAACTAGCCTTAAGACAATCTTTCTCTTTATTAATCCCATCCCTCTAATTATTTTCTCCTGCAGGGACAAAAAGAAAGGAAAAAGAAACCCAAAACTACCTTTTCAGCAAAAGGAATGGAATGGTTGAGTCCACACTCTACACAGCCTTGACAATATTTTCTTTCTGTTTTGTGTTTCTGTGTATAACACATACTTGATTATTCAGCTATTCTGCGGCTCCTTAAGAACAATTTTGTTTTACTTCAGGGGATGTTAAAGGCCTATAACTCCATTCTACCTCTAGAATACATGACAATTTCACTGTCCATATACAAAGAGTAATGAATCAGGAAACCCAGCCTTAAATCCCAGATCTAAACTCAGTCCCTTCCTACCTTTAGGGCTTGATTTTCTCAGTATCAAATAAAAAGGTTGAAGTAGATGATTTATATGGGCTCTGACAACTCTAAGGCTTGCAAGATTGTGTTAAATCTTACTGTGAGAATGGCAGAAAAGTCCAGGGATTCTCTTTTTCATCCTTCCTTGAAAATCACGCATATTAACTTGGCATGGTACCCACATATATCTATAAACCCAGCCATTAGGAAGGCTGAGACAGAGGATTAAGAGTTCAAGACCAGACCAGACTGGGTTACATTGCGGGTTCCTGTCAGAAGGAAGGAAGGAAGGAAGAAAGGAAGAAGAAGAAAAAGAAGAGGAAGGAAGGAAGGAAGTAGAAGAAGCGAAGGAAGGAAGGAAGGAATAAAGGAAGGAAGGAAGGAAGGAAGGAAGAAGGAAATGTTGAAA
The DNA here is from genome assembly GCF_034190915.1 of Cavia porcellus. NCBI lineage: Eukaryota > Metazoa > Chordata > Mammalia > Rodentia > Caviidae > Cavia > Cavia porcellus. Next base: position 171,582,011 of record NW_026947484.1, on the reverse strand, counting down.
TATGCATCTTTCTCATGAGAGAAAGAATACAAATAATAATAGTAATGATGGTTGATATTTACTGAGCATTCGTAATGTGCCACAGACTAACATCCACAGTAAAGAGTGAAACTAAGAACAAAAACAAAATGAAGAAATTAAGTGTCATAGCCAATGGTAATGGCCTATATGTCCATTAACACTTGAATGGATAAGGTAAATGTAGTACTTATATGTGCTGGAGTACTACTCTGCCATAAAAAGGATACACTTGAGTCATCTGTAGGAAAATGGTTACATCTTGAGACTATAATATTAATTGAAGTAAATTAGACACACAAGCTGAACTATAACATAATTTCTCTTATTTGAGAAAGTCAAAATATAAATAAATTAAAGAGCAAACTAAAAGATAATAGGAAACAATATGGTAAATTTTTTTTTTTTGTAAAAGAGAGAGAAACCAAGAGATGGAGAAAGGGAGAAGAGAGGGAAAGGGAAGGGGATGAAAAGAAAGAATTAAGATGTGTTATGTACTTGTGCCAATTCGTCACGATCAATGCAATCATTGTGTATTTCAACATCTAGTAATAAGAAAAAAGTTTATATAATAGACTTCAAACTTAGGCTGACTGATGTCCAAGTCTGTGTTGGATAGTGCTCTTACTATCTTTTGTCATTGCTGTTGTTGTGACTCTGCTTATGTTTCTTCACCCATTCATTCACACTACAAACACTCCTGAAGTACTTTCTCTGTGCATGAAACTATGTAAACACAAGAATCACAAGTAGAGATCTGTCAGGAAGCTAGGTTTGGCTCCCAGTTTGATCAGCAGGTTTAGAAAAGTGATCTTTCCAAAGCACTACTCTGATCATGTTTATGATCCTCCTCAAAGGGCTTCAAAGGCTCCCTTTTGCTTACAGGATAAAGTCCAAATAGCCTTGCCTGTTTTCTAATCCTTCTATGATCTGGCCCCTATCTCATATCCTGTCAACCTCATTCATCCAACAACATTTGTTCATCGCTGACTTTGTGCCAGACACTCTACTAGAGTCTAGGAATTCAAGACTGAGTGACACAGAATTAGTCCCTACTCCCATGGAGCTTATAGATATTATTCAAATAATCACAGAGAATTATTTGATATAGGGCTATGATTATCTTAAATTTTCAGTGGTCTAATCCCACTAGATGAGGAATTAGAGGTCTGGTCCCTCATTCTAGCAGACACACCCCTAAAACAAGCATACAGTAATTTTCCTTGTTTTCTCTAGATGATCAGTTGACTTTTAACAATATGATTTGTCCAATGATCCAAGCAGAAATGTCGCTTCTTTTGATTTCATGTTTTGATTTCAAAAAAGTTCTTTAACAATAGGTTGAAGCTCTTTGTTATCTATTGCCATGGAATATCATAGTCCCCTCTTTATACGAGTTGCTGTGCTTAAGTTTAAGCATTTCCTGCACCCTTTACTAAAGGCTAAGTTTCAAGAAAACAAAGTTTGCTTATTTTTGTTCATCAGTGGATTTCTAGCACTTTGGTAAACTTGGCACATTGTAGATATTCAGTACATATATTGCTTAGACTGAATCATCTTTAACTACATGGAGACAATTCAAAATGAGGCCATGGTAGACAGAGATTCCTATCATTCTTTTAAACTGGGGAAATATCCTGAAAGGAGAAACAACTTTCTAATTGCCACAAAGAAGGTTGCTAGATTAAAGTTGGGACCAGGAGAATCAGATGTCCTGAGTTTCAGTTTAATATACTATTCACAAACCTTGAGTCTGAAATGCTAGCAAGGCATGTCATCAGGAAAAAACCAACAGTAAATTGGGTGAAATCCAGTGTCTCCCACCTTTGCTGTACTAGAATTTACCTCAGAGAGATTTAGTGAATAGACTGTTCCAGATAGAAAGGCACATCTTCATAGGCAAAAACTTTGTTTGCCCCCAAATAAGGCCTCCATTTAACCCAAACTCTCCAAAATATTGCTTCCTATTATGTCTCAATAACTAAGTTTAACACACCCATATATCAAGATTAGATCTGTGAGCTCACATAGACTCAATCACTCAATTAAGAGGAGGGAAAATCTGATCTTCTCCAAACAAAGTAAAATGTGACATAACTCAATTGCTAGGATTATGTCTCACTCAGGAAGAAGCAAAAAAAAAAAAATCCCAAAACAAACTGGGAAAGAATGGGTGGGTCATTAGTGACAGAGAATTTTCCAGAGAATCTAAGTGGTATGACACTCTAGATCTTAATGTTCAAGCCACCAAAACAATTCTAGAGGCAAGACTGGATTCAGGAGGGCATAGTATCAGTGATGAGCTTTACACAGCTAAATCCAGAAAATCCAAGAGAGAAATGCTAGCCTTGGCAACATAATCAATTAAGCTAATTCAGTATGAAAACCTTCCTTTTAATAGACAAGTCCCTTTCTTTATCGGGACTCTAATCTCCATTTCCATAAAATCAGAGCTTATAGGAAGCTGACATGGATAGCATCTAAAAGTCTCTTCCAACAACTAAGGTCTCCAACTCATCAACTGAACATCTGGGATGTCTAAAAGGGCAAGGATTCTCATAAATCTGGATAGGGCTGGGTTCATATGCCACTTCTTAGACCAGTGATTTCTCTTGAGTATGTTTTATTGTTAAAATGGAAATAGCAACTTCTAGTTCATAGAATTACAAGTATTTGGTAAAATATATTTGGTATCCTTAAAACAGTGTCTGGCATACAGATGTATTCCAGTAAGTGATAGTCATTACTCTGAGACAGTCTTTGGACTTTGGATAATTATTCAAGAATGCAACATTTATGGATAAAATTTAAATAGAAATTTTGAGTTCAAAAAGGAACAGTGTTCTCAAGTTAAATATTTTACTAATTCATCAGCAACTTTTCATCTACTAGAGACACAATTCACAGTTGAAGGAACCTACTTTCCTAAAATCAACTGGCCATATTTAAAAAGCAAAAGCATTCCAGAACATTCAGATCTCAGCCTAGCATAGGAGGATACAACTCTTTCTGTAATTAGTAATAGGGACCCCAGTGTAGACTTAGGTTAAGATAAACTGGGACAACTTCTGCTATTGACTGGGTCATGCAATTAATTTTACAACTCTGGATTTTAGTTTTCTCCTTCTTACATACTACATATAATGGTAGAAGATTTTAGAGTTTGTTGAAAAGTTTTATGGTTGTTATTCCACATTTTCACAGTGCGGCGAGTTGGCAACAAGAGCAGGGATCCTTAGCAGATGGGTACCCTTATACTTCTTATTAACTATACATCCTTGGTTAATTCATTTTCCATTTCTGGTGTTCCATTTGCATATCTAGGAGATGAGTTCAAGTAAATTCCATTACAGGACTATTGTAACTGTGAAACAATGTATAACAAGCATTTTTAAAGTACAAGTTATTATTGAGAGGCAGTCGATGCTCAATTCAATGCCCAGTGTCTTTCTCTTATTTTTCTAATATTGGAGTGATTGTACTTCCATGTAGACAAGAATATGAAGAATCTATTTCCATCTCTGTCCTGCAAAAAGATTGCCAGTATTATTTCTTTCCTCTCATTTACGGCATCCTGAGGGGAAACTGGCCAGACTGTTGTCTACGTCCAGAGTCTTACTACAAAACTAAAACCCCACCCAGAAATCTGAGTCAAATAAGGAATGAGGCACTGGCATAAACCATGCCAAAAATATCCACCCTCTGCTTTTCAGGATCCCAAAATGTCACTATTCATTGAAAACTCTCCCCTATACCTGACAGGGAAAGTTCATCTCTGTTGAGGATGAATTTAATTCCCAAACTTAGTATTAAAATTCCAAAAATATCTTTCAAAAACTGTGACCTTCTTTTCAAAGACTTAATTTTGTTTAATTGTTTATTGGAAAAGTTTTAAGACCTACAAAATAGGTGAGAGCTAGGAGTATAGCTCATGGTAGATTGTGACATTAGCATGCATAAAAACCTGAGTTCATTTCCCAACACATAATGCTAAGAAATTTGGTATCTCTCTCCCTTCTGAGTTGTGGAGAGAGAAGGGAAAGTTGCATTAGACATCCCAAATGAGTTTTCTTTGCCTCTAATTCTTGCTATTACCATATGATATTACTATGAAAAACAGGAGTTTTGCATGGCTCTGTACTAAGTTTGCAGGTGGAGGCATTAGGAACAAGTATTATAGAAATCACAGTGGTCTTTCCATAAAGAGTAACTTCAATCCCAGAAGACAGCAGGGCTTAGTTTTCCAAGTCTCCATCTTTACAGTTTATGTTTCATTCTTCATTTCAGGTAACGTCTACTGTGATGTGTGCAAATAACAGTCTTTAAGCAGAAGTCCCTATCACACTTAATCCTCTCTCATCCTCACTATCCCTAGATGCTAGAATAATCTTAAACCTGAGATATTCTAAAACTCATAAAGGAAAGAGAACAACCTCTTCCATAATCAAATTTCCATAGCTCTTCTCAGAGACTTTTACGTACTCACTGAGAGAGTTATTCAATATGACAACTTCGGTTAACCACAAATTGATTACTCCCCCTTCATAATCTATGAATCTACGAATCTATGAATCTATGAATCTAGTCCCCCCTCTTCCTATAACTAAAAATTCAGCTGTAGGCTAACTTGCTATCTGAGTATGTAAAAACAACTACCAAGTTTTAAAACGGCATCTTTCTTTAACAACAAAAGAAATGAAAAAGAAGAGGAATGAGAAGCAGGTGGAAAAAGGAAGAAAAAAGAGGAGAGAAAAGAGAAAAAAGGGACAAGGAACTTAAATGCTATCCAACAACATATGAATGTATTTCACAGCATGGTGGCCAAAGGAATCCAGATACAATAGAATGTTTATCATATTATTTTTTGAATAAATCTTGAAGGAAAAAAGTAATCCAGAAATTAGAAATTGTGACAGTGTTTTATCTCATGAAGAAGCTATGACTGAATGGAAATACAGGATATGTTTTAGAAGCTTATAATATCTGATTTGTTGACATGGTTACTGATCACATGATTGTACTCACTTCAAGAAAATGAATCAGGGTCTACACTTATGATTATTGTTCTCTTTTGTATGAATGTTATATGTCCAAAGAAAGTTCAAATGATTGGAGAGCATGATACACATGTTTCATAACCTTAAATGCTTAAAGTCATAAAGCCTTAAAAAGATAAAGGTCTCACACGTTATTCAGCCAACTCATTTCACAGATAAACAAACTAAGGTCCATAGACATAAATACCAAAATCACACAGGGATTTACTAGAATCAGGTCTCCTGAAACCCACAGTTCATGAATTTTTGCCCTTCACAATGTTGCCTTCCTTCAGATAACAAAAGGTAGTTGTGAGCCATGCATCAGAATGTCACAACAAAAAAATTTTCAAATACTGATTAATATTAATGTCTGCCTTGCAAATGGCTTCAGCATCTGGGACGTGACAGATGTTGCTATTACAAATGTGTTGCCCATGACACATGGGTCTGAAAGGGTGGACGGAGTGAAGGAACAAAAGGAGAGTTTATCTGCTTGGAATGCAATGAGAATAAAGATTCCAAGGAGGTCATCCAGGGAGAAACTGTGCCTGAACCCCAGAAAAGGCTGGGGGCATTAACCAACATTCCAAACATCTGTGATTTTGCAAGAGAGATAAAAGGAAATCTGCTTCTCTGCCTCAAGGCATGATATACGGGCTTCTGAGGCACTGGGTGTGGGCTGCTGTTGAAGGCATGATGCAGGGTTTGATGGATGAAGGCTGAAGCAACTCACTAGGCCACACATTAATAAAAATTATCAACCTGTCCTGAATGGTAGGGTAGAATGTTAATGCCATTCTCCATGTGGATGTCAAAAACAGAAAATGTCTGGAGGGAGCAGGTTATGCTTTATATCTTTACCTTGATTCCACTTGTCCAAATTAAATCCTCTGTTCTTCTGCCAAGGTCCTAACTAAGCCAAGTCTGAGAGGGTGTACTCCAAACCAAAACCACCCATAATACTTCACTTGCCTCTAGTCATTCTTGACTAAGAATAAGAAGGTATATTCTAACACAACTTAAGCTATAAACACCTCCAATCACTCTCCATTGCCAAAAACTAGAGTCCAGATATCTTAATATGAACTTTGAGGTTTTCCCTTGACCACAAAATCTGGTCTATGTTGTACTGTACTCCTCTGGGCATCTCACTACCATCTTTATTCTGTGGTACATGCTTTTCTATCTGTCTTCTTCAATCTGTCTGAACTTCCTCTTCATTGCTTTCTACTACTGAAAGCCTTTTCATCCTTCCACGTTGAGGTCAAAGTTTACTTTAATCCATAAAAGTTCCCAAGATTAACAGTTTCCCAAACCAAACTAATCCTTCTTCCAACATTTTTATGACTATTTAGTCCCACTTGACTTTTACTACACTGTCATGCTGTTGTCCATTTTTCATGTTTCCTTTTCCAGACTGAGTGCTCCAAAAGAAAAGATAATATTTATCATGCTTTCTGTTAATTTTGCATAAATGCAACAATACACTAGACATATATACTTGCTTGATGTATTTATTTTCTGAATAACTATGTGAGAGAATCCTAGGGACTTCTGTACATTCCTCACTCTGATTTCAGCTTTACTTGCAGTGGTGTGAGTGAGTTCAGGTACATTTTGGGCTATGCTACACTAATACCTTCCACCTCAAGTATTTGTCAGATAGGTCTTTCTATTTTCTGCTCGAAGGCCTTCTCTATTGACACAAGGACTCTCAGCTCACAAGAGTGAGCACAGCTCAAAAATATAAGAAACAGCAAACTCCAAATAATAAGCCTGGAGAACCAAAGCAGCTTTGCATCCTTTAAGTAGAAATACACCCAATACATCAGCAATAATATTGTAAACACATCCTTATGCTACCTGCTTCTTCTTACAGTATCACTATTTATGATCCCTCATGTGTGTTCCTAATGCATAGCTATCAAATAAACTATCTGCTCCTAATCCTTGCTCAGGTTCTGTTTTTCATTTGTTTTGGGGTGTGTGTGTGTGTGTGTGTGTGTGTGTGTACACATATTATCAAAACAAAAATAAAACAAGATGAGGAAAAGTCTTAAATTAGTTCTGTTTCTGACATTTTTGTAGGGCTTAGAACCAGTAATCAATGTCAGCCAAAAAGGTGTCTGAAAATAGGAACTTCTAGTATCAACTGAACCTATGGAGAACAGTTCCATGTATAAACTCATGATCATCAGGACAGAGGCTTGTGTAGCTAATTCTAGGTGAAAAAATGCCTGGGAAGTTCAGTCTCACTAATATTTGATTCTACTTTGTCACTTCAGATTGGGTCAGTTAACCGTACTCATTGGATCTCATTTTTGTCACTCCATCCACTACACAAACCCGTAACTCCCCGGAGAAGCTTAGCCACAGCAGCACAGGAAAATCTGACCTTCCCAAGGTATGACTCATCAAGCCCATGATGACAGGACATGTGCGTTTAATACATGAAGTATGGTGACCAGCAGCATCGGCCCAGGATGTGACCCCCTCTGGACCAGAGCTCATGTTGTTTCTGACTCCTGCCTTGAACCAGTGCCCAGGGCCAAAATTTCCCTCATGCCCCTAATTAAAAATATGCCTCTAAATTTTTATTTGTTTTTTATTACATTCTTCTCTCTTTTATGTCATTAAAAAAAATCCATCTCCCTTCAGGGACTTGTTTTAGAGCAGCAATAAAGAGCATGGGCTTCTGAGTTCAGAAAAAAATTAGTTTCAGAATCCTTAAAAACTATATGCTCATTAAGCAAGGGACTATATGCTCCTTGTTTCTCAGTGTTCTTTGTTTATTAGTACATGTTTACATTATGTAATGATTATATTTATGTGGGGAGTTATATACTTCTAAGTCATAGTTTTCCTATCTGTGAAGTAAAGAGATAGGCTGGGGATTTAGCTCAATGGCATAAACGCCTAGCTGGCAAGTGCAAGGTGCTAAGTTAGATTGCTGATTTCAAAAAATAAATAAATAAATAAAAGAAAAGAAACAAAGATATAATTGCTTTTAGAGCAATTCTGAGGACTATATAGCATTCATTGAGCATGTAAGTACTGAATAAATGCCTTAGTTACTGTTCTCATTGCTCAGTCAAAATACTCAAAATCCAAAGTTAAAAGAGGAAAGAGTTATTTAGCTCACAGTTTATGGAGGCTTCAGTTCATAAGTGGTTGATTTTAATGCCAGCATAGCAGACAGGCATCACGGGGGAGGAACAATTCATAGTGGGCAGAAAGTAGCAAAGCAAGCAAGGTGGAGGACAAGACAAGTCTCTTTCGGTCCCTTATATCATATCCAGGCTACTGGGGTTAGGGGGTGCCAAACCAATCAGTGGACTGATTTAGTAATCACCCACCCTTAATCTTGGCATTGCACCAAAAATCAATCATACACTCTAGATTCTGCCACCTCTGAAAAAGTCCTGATTAGGGCTCCATGAGTCTGACTGGACATCAATTAACTGACTTCTTTCCCTTTCCTTTAAAGGCTTTGTACTTCTCACAATGCCTACAGAATTTTTGGTGTAGAGTAGGTGCTTATTATCTTAACATGTTATTCCTCTTGGTTGGGCTTATTTGTATCACATATCTTTATGATCTTAATTTTGTGATGTATTTGTATTCATGATCTCTGATAATTGTATAACTTATATTTTGATCATAAGAACACATTATAGAATGAGACAGGCATTTTTCTCATTAATATTGATCTTATACTCAAGAGCAATAGAACGTTTGTACACTGTTGGTGGGATTATAAAATGCTGCAGCCAGTAGGGAAAACACCATAGTGTTTCCTCAAACAGAACATGTAGCTTAGTGGTAGAGTGCTTGCCTAGCATGTGTGAGACCCTGAAATTAAAATCAGAATCTCAAATAGATATCTGCATCCCCCATGCACATTGCAGTATTATTCTCATTAGTCAACATAGAGAAAAACCAAACTATCATCAACAGAAAAATGGATTAAAAAGCATATGCACAATATATAGTTTTACAAAGAACATGGATAGACCTGAACTACATTTTATATGTGAGATAAGCATGACACAGTAGAATGAATACTGAATAGTCAAATTACATAAGGAATCTAAACAGTCAAATTTTAAAAAGAAAGAAAAGAATGTAACTTCTAGCAGCTGGAGTGATGGTTAAATGAAGAATTTGTTTTCATTGTATACATTCTGTTTTCTAAAATGAGTAAGTTCTAGAACTTTGAAATAAAATATAGCACCTATATGGGACCAGTGAGTGGGGCTGAGGTGTGGAATCCCATCCCAGTCTGGGGGAACACTCTTCCTTGCCTGGGGACCAGCTCGTGGTTTCCTACCGGGACCAGTGAGTGGGGCCAAGGTGTGGAATCCCGTCCCAGTCTGGCAGAACTCTCTTCCTCACCTGGGGGCCAGGCTGCGGTTCCCTGCCAGGACCAGTGAGTCAGACCAAAGCATGGAATCCTGTCCCAGTCTGGGGGAACTCTCTCCCTCGCCTGGGGGCCAGGCCATGGCTTCCTGCCATGAAGGGTGAGTCCAGCCAAGCTGCAGAACCCTGTCCCAGCCTGGTGGACCTCTCTCCCTCACTTGGAACAACACTTGAAGCTCAAAAATATAGGAAAATGACAAAACGAAAGACCAAAATGCAATCTCAGACACCCAGCCCATCCCAAGAAAGCCTAGAAGCCATGTGCATAGAAGAAAATATATGCCTGAAATACATAAATAATAGTAACTGAAATAAAGAAGCAACTCTGGGAAGCCTTAAAAGAACTCAAATTAGAAATAATCTCTCAGGTAAAAGAAGAAATGATAAAAGAAATGGAGGAGATGCTGAACATATTTAAAGAAGACACAGTTAAAAAATTGGAGGAGCTAAACAAAAACATAGAATCCCTGGATGACCAATTTAAGAAACAGAATATATGAAGCAGATGCAAAGAGATATACAGGAAATCAAAAACTCCATTGAAAGTTGTAAAAACCGCCTCAATGAATGTGCAGATAGAATCTCAGACCTCGAAGACAAGATTGCAGCCAGTGAACAGGAAAGGAAACATCTTTTAAAAACAACAAGAAATCAGGAAATAACAATTCAACACCTGCAAGATGAAGCAAAGAGGAACAACATAAGGTTGATAGGGATAAATGAAAAAGAAGGGGACAACATAAAGGATGTCAAGAGGATATTTAGAGAAGTAATAGCTGAAAATTTCCTAAACACGAGATTGGAAACTCATATCGAGATCAATGAAGCATATAGAACTCCAAAATGGCCATAACCAAAATAAAACTACACCCAGAAATATAATAATCACCATCCCAGAAATTGAACAAAAGAATAGAATATTAAAAGCTGTCAGAGAGAAAAGACAGATCACCTATAAAGGAAAACCTATCAGAATCACAGCAGACTTCTCAGCACAAACAATAGAGTCAGGAAGAGCATGGAGTGAAGTATTTCAGATCCTAAAGGAAAATGATTTCCAACTTAGGCTGATGTACCCTGCAAAACTGTCCTTCAAAATCGATGGAGAAATAAAATACTTCCATGACAAAGAACAGCTGAAAAAAATTCATGATCACCAAGCCAACCCTGCAAAGAATGCTAAAAGACAGCCTAGATACATTTAGGAAAAAAACACTAAACAAAGCAGACAATGAAACAGAGCAGAAAGATAAAGATGCAACAGCAGAAAGATAACATGTCAACAATAAACCAATATATAACAGTTATAACCATTAATGTAAATAGTCTCAATGCACCAATTAAAAGAAATAGACTGGCAGAATGGATCAAGAAACAAAATCCAACCATATGCTGTCTACAAGAAACCCATCTAACCCAAAAGGATACTCAAGGACTAAAAGTCAAAGGATGGAAAAAATACTTCATGCAACAGGAACCCAAAAAAAGTGGGGGTAGCTATTCTGTTTGCAGACAATGTGAACTTCAAGCCAATAATGATCAGAAGGGATAAAGAAGGTCACTACATACTGGTTAGGAGAAAACTCCAAGAGGAAGAGATAACTATCTTAAATATATATGTACCAAACTCCTGAGCACCCAGTTATATAAAACAAGTACTAACAGAAATGAAAAACCAAATTAGCAGTAACACAATTCTAACAAGAGATCTTAACACACCATTGACACCAATGGACAGATCAACCAGACAGAAAATCAGCAAAGAAATAAAAGAACTGAATCACACCTGTGTACAAATGGACTTAATAGACATATACAGAGTATTCCACCCAACAACAACAGAATACACATTCTTCTCAACAGTACATGGGTCATTCTCTAAAACAGACCATATATTAATTCACAGAACATATTTAAATAAATACAAAAGGGTTAAAATTATCCCTTGCATGCTATCAGATCACAGAGCTATGAAATTAGAAATTAATGATAAAAGATACTGCAAAAATCCCACAAACACATGGACACTGAATAACACACTCTTGAGTAATCAGTGGGTCGCAGAGGAAATTAAACAAGAAATTAAACAATACCTACAAACAAATGAAAACACAAATACAACTTATCGGAATCTGTGGGATGCAATGAAAGCTGTTCTCAGAGGAAAATTTATTGCACTGGTTCCCACATCAAGAAAACAGAACGAATACAAATAAATAACCTGATGTTACACCTCAAACAGCTAGAAAAAGAAGAGCAAGTCTACCCAAAGCAAAAAGAAGGGAAGAAATTATTAAAATCAGAGCAGAAATCAATGCAATAGAGACTAAAAAAACAATCCAAAAAAATCAATGAATCAAAGAGTCGGTTCTTTGAAAGAATAAATAAAATCGACAAGCTCTCAGCCAACCTTATTTTAAAAAGGGTCAAGAAAAAGCTCAAAATCATGTAATAAGGAATGAAAGAGGTGAAATTACTACAGACCCTCTAGAAATACATAAGATCATCAACACCTATTTCGAAAACCTCTACTCTCAAAGGTTTGATAACACAGAGGAAATAGACAGATTCCTAGAAGCATAAGAAGTACCAAAGCTAGGTCATGAAGATGTAAAACTACTGAATAACCCAATTTCTATTAATGAAATTAAAAATGTAATTAAATCTTTACCTACAAGGAAGAGCCCAGGCCCAGACAGATTCAATGCAGAATTCTACAAGAAACACAAAGAAGACCTAATGCCAACACTCCTCAAACTCTTCAATGAAATTGAAAGGGAAGCAATCCTTCCTAAATCGTTCCTAGAAGCAAATATTACTCTAGTAACAAAACCAGAGATGGACCCAACTGAAAAAAAGAACTACAGACCAATCTCCCTAATTAACACAGATGCAAAAATCCTCAATAAAATATTGGCAAATAGGATGCAGCAAATCATCAAGAAGATCATACCCCACGACCAAGTGGGATTCATCCCAGGCATGCAGGGATGGTTCAATATATGTAAATCAATAAACGTAATACACCATATCAATAGAGCCAAAAGTAAGAATCACATGATCATTTCTATAGATGCAGAAAAAGCTTTTGATAAGGTCCAACACTCATTTATAAGAACTGTGTAGAAAATTGGAATAGATGGTCTTTACCTCAATATAATTAAGGCCATCTAAGACAAACCAACAGCCAGTGTCATACTAAATGGCCAAAAATTGAAGGCCTTTACTTTAAAATCAGGCACAAGACAAGGATGTCCCATATCACCGCTCCTATTTAATATAGTACTGGAAATACTGGCCAGAGCAATTAGACAAGAGAGAGAAATAAAAGGCATAAAGATAGGAAAAGAAGAAGTTAAATTATTATTATTTGTAGATGACATGATACTCTATATAGAAGATCCCCAAAACTCCTTGAAAGACTCCTAGATATAATAAAGAAATTGAGTAATGTAGCAGGATACAGAATCAATACTCAAATATCAATAGCATTCCTATATACTAACAACAAAGTCACACAGAGAGAAATAAGAGAGACCACACCCTTCACACTAGCAACCAAAAAAATGAAATATTTAGGAATTACTCTCACAAAAGAAGTGAAAGACCTACACAGGGAAAATTATAATACACTGAAAAATTAAATTGAAGATGATCTCAGAAAATGGAAACACATCCCTTGCTCATGGATAGGAAGAATAAATATTGTGAAAATGGCAATTCTCCCAAAACTTTTATACAGATTCAATGCAATCCCAAAAATACCATCAACATATCTCATAGAACTCAAGAAATCACTCCTAAAATTCATCTGGAGTGAGAAGAGACCTAGAATAGCAAGGACAGTACTAAGCAGCAAAGGCAAGGCAGGAGGTATCACAATCCCTGACTTAAAGTTATACTGCAAAGCAACTGTAGTAAAATCGACATGGTACTGGAACCAAAATAGAGCCAAAGATCAGTGGGATAAATTGGAAGATACAACCACAACTGCAAACACACTCAACCACCTTATCTTTGATAGAGGGGCCAAACATGTACACTGGAAGAACCACAGTCTCTTTAATCAATGGTGCTGGAAAAACTGGCTCTCCATATGCCAAAAACTAAAACTAGACCCATACCTATCACCATGTACTAACATAAAATCTAAATGGATCAAAGATCTAAATATTAAAACAGAAATACTAAATATGTTGGAAGACAAATTGGGTAAAAACCTTGAAGACATAGGAGTAGGTAGAGAATTCATGAACAGGACTCAAACCACACGGAAATCAGAATCAATAACTGGGACCACCTCTTATTAAAAAGTTTCTGCACGTCAAAAGAAATCTCCAGCATAGTGAAAAGAAAACCCACAAACTGGGAAAAAATCTTAGTGAACTGCCCCTCAGACAAAGGACTTCTGTCTAAAACATATAAAGAATTAAAAAAAAATCAGACCCCCAAAATTCAAAGACCCAATCCAAAAATGGGCATCTGAGTTGAATAAACAATTTTCAGATGAAAAAATACAAACGGCAAATAAATACATGAAAAAATGTTCACCATCACTGGTCATTAGAGAAATGCAAATTAAAACCACACTGAGATTTCATCTCACTCTTGAAAGAATGGCCAAGATCGAGGAAACCACCAATAACAAATGCTGGAGAGGCTGAGGGGAAAAAGGAATTCTCTTGCACTGTTGGTGGGAGTGTAGACTAGTGCAACCATTGTGGAGGTCAGTCTGCAGATTTCTCAGAAAGCTGGGACTGGAAGCCCCATTTGACCCAGCTATTCCACTTCTAGGCATATTCCCAGAGGAACTGAAAGCATCATACCACAGTGAGATATGTGCACCCATGTTTATAGGAGCACAATTTGTAATAGCCAGATCTTGGAAACAACCTAAGTGTCCATCAAGGAATAGATATCCAAGGAATCCAAGGAATGGATAAAAAAAGTTGTGGTATTTTTATACAATGGAGTACTACTTAGCTATAAAGAATGATCACAATGGGGCTGGGGATTTAGCTCAGCGGCATAAGTACCTGCCTTGCAAGCAGGCGGTCATGAGTTCAATCCCCGGTACCGATAAAAATGAAAAACACACACACACACACAAAAAAGAATGATCACATTGAGATATTTATAAATAAATGGTCGCAGCTTGAGACCATATTCATAAGTGAAATAAATCACTCACATGTATAAATACCGAAGTTTCCCTTCGAAGTGTAAGAAAGGATAAGAATACTTAAAAGTATGTGGTAATCATGATTCCCAGTCATATTGGTTTGAAACCATATAATGTTTTCACTCATTAATTGCAATGGTTTTAACCTGGGTTGTTCGATTTTTAGTATCCGTGATAGTATGAATAGCTATTCTGAAGAAAACAACACATCATAAAAGCTAGTGCTGATTTAATATCATCTTGTTTTGAAGTCCCATCAAGCTGTTGTACATCTGTTTCCACTGGTTTAACATGTTGTATCTTAGTATATTTTACTATATGCGATAGTATAAACAAATTTTTTTATAGGCAACGAGATAATATAGAAACCATTGTTCATTTTCTGTTAACTGGTTCTAAATACCCTGTAATTCTTTCATTCTCTTGAATGGCTTCACACTATCTTGATATGCTTGATGCTATAGTATGCGAAGTTATACTCAAATAATTCAAGGAAAGAGACGCTATGGTGACTACTATTATGTTAGATTTTCTGGGGGTAAAACACAATGCTGCTTAAATTGTTCGGATCTGACCTGTGTTGTTCTGTTACAATGGCCTCTTTTATCTCAATCTCCACCCTTTTTATTTTTAATTAATCTACTTTTTCTTATTTTTTTTCAATTAAGGGAAAACTAAATTAAAAAATAGTGGGATATATTGTAGTAACTTTTTTGTTTTCTTATTAACCTGATTTGAACCCCAATATTGCTCTCCCCATCTTGTTCTGTTTGATTTTACTATATTCTATTTTGTTTGATAGTATCAAGTTTGAGGGTATAGGCAACCACTTTGAAGGCAATAAGATTTACTATGATGCCCATTATGGTTTGACTATTATCTTCTTTTGAAGTCCTGTAAGGTCCCCAGTGTAGGTTTTATTGGTCTTGTTCTATACTGTTTTGATCAATTCTATTATACCTGCTGGTATAGGCAACTCTTTTTAAAAATAGCAAGAGACACAATGGTAACCATTTTTGATCACCTGATATTCTATTTTTGCATCATGTACTATGACTATCCTTCTGTTCTAACTGACTCTGTTTTGTTTAGTCATGTTAGGTTTTATTCTCTTCAAAAAAAGTAATAAGAACTGTGAGAGTAAAAAAACCCCAAAAGTGTAATTTTTATTATAAAAAAGAGAGGAAAGGAAGGTGATCTAAGGGATATAACTGCGTGTATGTTTGAGTGTGTAGGATGGAAAACCATATTACTGAGCTTTTGTTGGATCATTGAACAGAACTGTCTGCAATCTCATTGTATGAATGTTCACTTTATATGCTTTAATTTTATAATTTGGACAACTGTTTCTAAGATGACAATACATAACCTATTAACTAGTGATTTCTTACTGTATATTTTTTCTTGAAATTATTTGTACCCCTTTATTGCTTTGTTTTTTATTTCCTTTCTTTTTTCTCTTTAAATAAAAAAATACAGCACCTATGGTTAACAATGTGTAAATATGCACTTTGATACACTACAAGGATGGAAGTCATGTTAAGTGTTATTACAAACATATAAACAATAAGAAAAAGAAATTTGTGGACATGGTGGTCTTGGTTGAGGTGATGGTAAAAAGGATGGGTACACACAATCAAACACATCAAGACATATACACTAAATGTATGCTTGTGCTAGGAAAGAATAAGTGATTCATCTAATAATGAATTAGTGAGATAGCCTCACAGACCTAGAAGTTTTGTTGTGTACACAACAAATATTTAAAAATGGAAACAACTTCAAAGAGACATTTCTATTTCTATAGTACAGTCAGATCAAACACTCTATCCATCTTATGGGCAAAACAAAAGCCAAAAATATTCTAATCTATGGTGAGTATCTCAAGGGAAGAGGTTCTCTGTCTCTCACAAAAATTAGCGATATCTCTAACACATTTAAACCTGCACAGAGAAAAGTGGATAACATAAATTAATGTAGTGGATTGGATTTTCAAAATCTAAAAGAGAGGGACTATGGAAAACCAGAGTTTATACATGTTCTCATGAGTGAGAGTTGCTATTCCACCCTTGTGCCACTTGGAAATGTGAGCCAAAGACTTCCAGAATCTGCTTTTTTTCAGCTGAAGCCAAGGATCAAATTTTTATGTGAAAAAAATGAAATTTACAATTCATGTAAATTTCCAGAGATGGCAACTTATTCAAATATTTTTAAACATTATGTAGCCACTGGCTTTCCAGCTCATTTAGGACCAATTATTGAAGATGAGCAAGAGCACTAGATGTACTTTCAAAGAAGAAGGGAAGGGAAGGGGGAAAGGATGGATTGTTACTATTCTCCACATACCAGGCAATTCACATACACCACATAGCATTTTATATGTTGCTCAAAGCAATGCTAAAAGTATTGATGTTTAATTCTCATTCTTCTTTCCATGATGTCACGCTTGTATGGAGAATATGTCTTGGAAAACAGACAAATATGACTCTGGAAGGATGAAGACAACTGAATATAAAGGAAGACCAGATGAGGTAAAACAAGGTGAGAAAGTTATAGCAAAAGTAGTTAGTGTGGCTCTTGTGGAGAAGAAAAAAAGGACAGATCTGAGAAAATGCAGAACAAATTAACTAATATTTTAAAAAGCCAAACATTAATGTCTCAGCAGAGAATTGTACCTTCCTTTACCTTCCCACTTTATACAGAGGTGGGAAGGACATGACATCTTAGACTATTCATTTTCATACCTCTGTTTAGTCACATCTACCAATCCCTCCAGAAGGGCAATGGAAAATGAACCCTAGTCATACAGACTGGACTAACTAGATCATGTCTTTATGCTACACAGAATCATTTCTTGTATCAATGATGTTCTGCAGAAAAGGTCATACAAACATCTTTATAGTTCCAGTGATTTCTTGGCTCTGATTGGATTACAATGCAGAAAGAAATGAAAAGGAGTGTCAATGAAACAAAGAAAATCAAATTATATCATGTGTAGGTGCAAATTCCCTGATGAATGCAATCATTATGCATACCTAATATATACTAATAAACAGTTAATAAAAGATAGTCAAGAGACACGATTAATTCTTGGTCCCACTTCTTAGAAGTTTTCAGCTATAAACTGCACAAGCCTGATCTTCATCCACCTAATCTACAAATATAGATAATATTGCCTTTCTGCTGAGAATTAATTAGAAAAAATAAAATAATTGATTAATAGATTTTTCAATTCACCCTCTATAAAGGAGCCACAGTGACAAAACTTGTTCTCTTCTGATTTCCTGTAATGGACACTGAAATCAGGGCTTTGCCTATATTAGGTAAGTACACTTTAACACTGAGATATGTCTTCAACCCTTTAAAATTTTCTTTTGAGACAAGCTAAATTGCCTAAACTGGCTTCAAACTTGTGATCTTCCTGCTTCAGCCTACAGTGCAACAGGGATTATAGGCAGGCCCCACCATGCCTAATGGAAAATCTTTACTCTTTAGCATGTCCTAAACAATTGTCCAAGCTGGATGAACTCCTGTTCATACTTCAGAATTTATTGGGTTCTTCCATGTACGTGACACTATATTAGGCCTTGGGGATAGCGTGGTGAAAAAAATGAACTATAACAACACCTTGGAGAAGCTAAAATTCTAGCAAGAAAGGCAAATACTAAATCCCTTCCCCTTGTCCCTCAAATTGAAATACATTCATTACTCAAAGCATAGGGGATTAATGGCAGTGTGTCTTTTTCTATAATACATTTCTAAAATTAAAGACAAAATGCATTCAGTATAATTGTAAAAAGCACTACCAAGCCATGAAAAGTATAAAATGCTAAAAAGTTCTCAACATTAAAAAGGAAGCCATATCCAATCTAAGGATTCAGAGAAGTGATACTTAAGCCTGACAGCTGAGTTTATGGGCTTAAACTGGAAAGAAAATTGGTGGTATCAACAGTGAAAGAAAAATACAGGCAATGTGATAGTTAAGCTTAGTTGCATCAATTTGATTGGCTTGACAGATGTGTAGGACAGTCATGTATGTGTTTGGGTAACTGCTGACGGCATGAAATTAGGTACCATGCATAGGAATTCCCAAACCTGAGTGAGGGACCACCTCACCAGTCAGGATTCATCTCTATTTGCAAATGCTTCCACTGCTGTCCTTACCATCTGAGATTCACTTTCCACCAGATCAGTGATAGCATTAGATTCTCCTAAGAGCCTAAACCCTTTGCACATGCTCCTTATGAAAGCATAATTCCAAACGCATCACTCACACTCCACCTCCCCAACTCCCATACTGTCTTTACTTTTCTCTCATTGTTGAGACAAAATACCTGACACCCAAAGTTAAAGAAAGAAAGGTTTATTTAGCTCACAATTTGTGGAGGTTTTAGTACATACTCAGCTGGCTCCAAGGCAGGGTGACATGGCAGAGGAACAACAGTTCATGGCAGCCAGAAGATAGCAAAAGCAGTAAGAGCAAAATAAAAGAGTGAAACATAAGAGAAGACTGTTTCTGTCCCTTATATGTATGCTACTCACCTTAGGGTAGGTGTAGCACTCACTCCCATAATCCCAGCATTGGACCATGAATCAATCACAAACTCTAAAGCCTGCCCCCATGACCACATGAGATGTTGGGGGAGACATCCAGACACAAACTGTAACACATACCTACTCCCATCCATGGAAAAACTGTCTTACATAAAATCTGTCCATGTTACCAAAAGGATTAGAGACCACTATCAGGTATAGTCTCTTGCCCTTTCTCTCTGATGCTTGTTCCTAGACACCCTGAATTATTGTTATGCTCTGCTTTTTCACCATGGTATTCCTGCCTTTCTGTCAAATGAGTCCTCTGAAACCACGAGTCAAATAAAACTCTTCTTTAAATTGTGGGTATTGAGGAATTTGTCCTAACAACCTGAGAACTGACTAATACAAATAGGTTAGTAAAATTGTGCATAACTTTGTTGGACCAATCAAAAATTTAAAAAGCTTCTTATAATATTCTTACCTCATATAATATCAGAGGTGCTTTCTCATATTATTCATTAAATCTTTCTTTCTCTCTCTCTTTTTTTATTTTCTTTCTTTCCTTGAAATTAAACCCAGAGACTTTGCATTGAGCTTCATGCCTAGCCCTCTTTAAGTTTTTATATTGAGACATAGTTTCACTAACATATTCAGTTGATATTCAAACTTGAGATCCTGTTTGTCTCAGTCTCCCAAGTGAGAGTTCACAGGCAAGTATCACCAGTGCTGGTTTATGTGCTTATATCTCCCTAAATTCTTAGATACCACATATTACTTCTGTCCCTAACCCCTATATTTCCTGTATCCTTCTTTAGCAGATTATTTTCATCAATGTTTAAATATACTATTTAACTTTTCTTCTTAAAATAATGAACATACATTCCATCTTATACTATACTGACAGGTGAGTACTTTATCTGCTTCTTTGTATTCCACTGCTTGATGTAAACCACTCTTTATTTATGCAACCACCTAATAATTAATCTTCATACTCCCTTTTCTCCTTCAATTTCAGTTCTTAGTTCTACAGCTAAAGTTACCATTTGATTATAGCTAGTGCCTAGCACAGAACCTGGCCTACCATGAGTACTCAATAAATATTGGATGAGTAGGTGTAGTTATGTGTGAATGAAGGAAAGATGGGGTGTTGTGGGTTTAAGAGTGAGGAAGAATGTAAGTAGAGAGGAGAAATCTAAATCCAAAGTCTAGCTGACATTAGTGACTAATATACTTTGTTACCAATATTCTAAACTGTGTGCTTTTCTCTGGCTGTTGGGCAGTATTATCACAGATGGAGAATTACATCCACATAGGTTTGGCAAGAAGGGCATGTAAAGAACAGGCAAGTAAGGTAGATTAGAAGGTTGGTGAGAGCAATGGTTTAAATATGAGCCTTTAACCCCCCCTCCCCCGGGATAAGGAGATGACATTTTAAAAGCTGAAACTGACAGACAGAAGGAAGAGTAGTGATACTAAGGGGCAGGAAGTCCTGATGAGTTAAAAGACAGACACAGTGGGAGTGAGAGAACTACAAACAGAGAAATTAAAATTTGCAGTTAAAAAGTGGAATGTTAAAACTAAGGATTTTGACAGAAAAATACCTTGTGAGGACAAAGTCCACATTATGGGCTAGAAGTCAGTGGCTGGGGTAGAATGGAGAAAAGGTCCTTGAAAATGAGCAGTCAAGGACAGGCTGAATTATTGGAGAGGTAATTCACGAAGACAAGAATAGTGATGAAGAAGAAGGTCCAACTCAAGTTTAAATATTTAAAGTGGCTGGGAATTTAGCTCAGCAGCAAGCACCCACCATGCAAGCACATGGTCGGGAGTTCAATCCCCAGTACCAAAAAATTAAATAAATAAATATTTTAAGCATCAATTTCCATTGAAACAAGACAAATCCTGGCTTTATAGACATAAGAAAGGTTGGCTTTGGTCCAGGAAAAGTTTTTGTATAAGAGATAGGCACCAAAGTAGCATAAGTTGTACCTGTCCTGGAAGGAGATTCTGGTGAGTATGAAGGGAAACGTTTTTTCCTCTCTTAGCATCTGTAATGGGTAGATGGTACCACGGACAGGACTAGAAACAGATGTGAGGGGGGAGAAAGTGAGACCTAAGGTAACTGTCATTTCTGCTAGTGTTAATTTCCAGGTGAGGTCTAGTAGTCTTAAGTATACCAAGTTGATTGACATGATTCATTATTGGGTTCAGAATCTCAAACAACTGTCTCACTTTTTCTGGGTACTCTGAACTGACTACTGGACTGAGTTTTTAAAAAATAATAAACCTCCTTTCTGTGTTCCTGCATTGTGAAAGTTGTTGTCAGTGCTTACGATACTATGACAACTTCTTGCTAAATTGTTTCTCTTTCCTAATAGACAACAAGTTCCATGAGGACAGGAATCATGCCTGTCATCACCATTCCATGCTCAGTATGCAGCAAAATGCCTGGATCATTGTAAGAGTTCTATATAATGACTGGATGAATGAGTGTTTTGTGATCTGTGAAGAACTCCTTGATATAGGAAGCAGGCTGGGTGGCCTGGAGAAGTGGACAGAATTAAAATTCTCTAAGTGCTTTACTTTCTAGAGACTTTTGAATTTAGAGACCCCTCACCCAAAGAGCAGCTAGAGTGACAAAAACATCTTCTGAGGCCCTAAGATCAGTTCCAGATGTTTGCAGGCATGTCATTTTGTACCTCACCCTGTAAAACATATTTCCTTTGCTGCTGCACCCCCTCCATTGTAGGTGAGGGAGTGGAGTCTAGTCTCTAATGACATCACCTCCCACAAGTCGTTCAGGCTAAGCAGACAGCAGGAGGGTGAGAACCCCTCTAGTTTCTCAGACAAAGAGCATGGTTCAGCCATGACCCACACTGCTTGAAAAGCTATGAATAATTTCTACATGATTTCATAAACACCTCGAATGTAACTGCTCCCTCCCAGTCACACCTCAGCTACTGGAGGAAACAGGTCCTCCTGTTCTTTTCCATAAGTTATTTCTCACAATAGTCACCTCCAGTTCTGCTTTCCATTACTTGAGTTTTTATTCTAAGGTTTAAGATGAAGCAGTGTGTGTACAATGGGAAAAGGACAGAATTTAATGGTAACAGGAAGGAAAAAAGGTACAGGATATAGCTGAGAGCATATAGAGGGCATCCTTTGACCACTGGGACAAATTCCTGATATGGATATGAATCTAGACAAGCATCTCATATCTGAGACAACTTGAAGCGATAAAGACAAAAACGTCATGGGTTAAGACATGGGCAGAAAGTGAAAGGGAGTGGAAATCAGAGACAGAAAGAAATCTACCGAGAAGGAGACACATACAACAAGAGAAAGAAGAAAGGAGAAAGGAGAAAAAAATCAGGAAAGGGTAAAGGAATAAAGAAACAGAGTTCAGAGTTGAGAGCTGGCAGGAAGCAAGCCTGGTACAAATCAACTAGGGAAAATCTCATCAGGCTCCCAGATGCTAGGACAAAAAAGGCACTGGCGAGCTCCAGATGTTGCTGCCTCTCATGAAAAGGCATGGGGTGGGGTGTGTGGGGAGGGTGCTGCCTCTCTGGGAGCCAAAAGCACCAGGTGGATGTCCAGCCTTGAACCAAACAAGCTGAAGCTAGGAATCCCACAGTGAAGGAGACAAGCCTCTGAGTTTTAAAAGGTTAAACAAATGCAGCAGAAGAAAAGCAGATGACCAAAGGAAATGTATGGTAGTGTGGTGGGAATATCACAGACTGCAAAGCAGATATGCTGTTACTGGGAGAGACCCTTTCTTTTTATTTTTTTCACTTTTCTCATCTAGACATCAAGAAGGATGAACTCAGTGTTTAAAGTCTTCCTACTCTAAAATGTTGAGGTTCTTATATACTAGTATATAAGAAAAGAGAAAAAATGACAAATTTGATACTATATATCTCCTATCTTTTTTATATCGGGTGACTATATACTTCAATCTACTGAGTCACATGAATGTTCTGTATCTCTAATTTCATCTGCTTCTAGGTTCATTCTCAATCAATGCAAACCATACCAGATGCACTAAAGGTTAACAGAAAGATCATCAGGCTTAATGGGGAGGCAGGCAAACAACTAGTCTGAGCTCTAGGTCAGGCTCTCCTACTAACTTACCATGTGTGAAACTGCTAGACAAGTCGCTGTCCTCTGAGCCCTTTTCTCTGTAGGTCAAACAGGGGATTTGGATTCATTAAATCTCCTTGTGCTTCATCCCTTCCTTCTTATTCCCATCCCCCTGCTTCTATCCTGCCCAAGAGGCTGAAACCTATGCCAGTTGCTCTGATGAGGCCACAGGGGAGAATCAGAGGTCTGTTTTTAATATTGATGACAGATTAGCATGTGGGAAATTCAGCCCCTCCAAAAAAACAAGCTCCATTTCTGCTCAAAACAACTGGAACAGGAGGCTACTTATGCTTGGCTTCTCCAACAGACACGCAGAACAGACAGAGCAATGACTTCTCTAAAGGAAACAGAGTGTGCCAAATTCAAGAGAAGGAAAAGGATAAGAGACAGGAGGAGAAAGTGAGCATTTTAATAGTTCAGAAGGTGTGGCACAAATGGCAGCCATAAAGTATAAAGTATGTGTGTATTCGTGTGTACACATGGGATAAAAAGAGAAAAAGGATGTGTGTATATGCCTATGTCTGTGCACATGGGTACATAGCCTAATGAATAAATAAATAATTCTAGCACTGGACTTAGCTGCTGACAAATATCCAGAAAGATCAAAGGATCAGTTTCCTATTCTGGCCTCACCTGACCAAATGTGTGAGTAATTATAACTGCCCAAAACAAGCCATACCCTTTATTTTGTTTTCTTCCTGATTTCTCTTTCTCTCTCTCTCTCTCTCTCTCTCTCTCTCTCTCTCTCTCTCTCTCTCTCTCAGAAAGGAAGCAACTAAAATGAAGTTGGCCCAAGTTTCAGAGCACCTGAAAGATTCCCTAAAATAGGAAATCAGAGTTCTAAGTCCAAGGAAATAAAAATGACTAGAGTTTTCAGACCAGAGTGATCAAAAGGAGATAGCTGCATAGCAGAGAAAACAACAAAGAGACATGTACAGAATCCCTTTCAGTAATCCACAGAATACTGATGGGAGCATGTGTATAAAGAACCTATCAACATAAAAGATTGGAAAAATGTACCCAGTGCTCAGCTAAGAGCCAGTAACAGCTCCCATCTGTATGAGCCATATTGGAAAACCTCTTAACTCACAGGCAATTGCATAAACAAGACTCTTCCTTTTAGACTAAATCCTGACTCAGTTACACCTAATAAGTATTTTAAAAATTTAAAAGAATCAAATTGTTTTCAAGTAACAATGTCTCTTAGAACACAGTTCAATAATTACTTTTAGGAATTCAAACATCTTTAGCACTCAACAAAGCATACTCTTAATATCTGGCATCCAATCAAAAGTTACCAGACAGCCAAAGGAAATAGGAAAATTCAGTCCATAGTCAGGAAATCAATAAATCAATTTAAACATACTTAGCTGACATTAACAAATAAGGATATTTAAAGTTATTGTAACAATATTCCATATGTTACAAAATATTAAAACATGGAATACATGAACACTTAAATGGAACTTGTAAAGTACAAAATCACAATGTCCAAGAGAAAAAAAGAATCACATTGAATGGATTAAGAATACTCTAAATTTCAAAAAGATTGGATTGGAAAGGATTAGGAATATATCAAATTTAGATAAGATAAGATTTTATCAAAGGTATAGCTCTAGAAATGATCCAAAATGAAACACAGAGAAGGAAATTTTTAAAAAATAAAAACAGACAAGAGGAGATGAGTCACAACTTCAAATGGCTAAATACGCATGTAAATAGAGTCGCTGAAAAATAAAAATGGGAAGAGAGAAAAAAATTGACAAAATGGTCACAATTCTTCAAAAAGTGGTGAAATTTAAGCCCACAAATCCAAGAAACTCAATAAATATCAAGCACAAGAAACAAGAAAATTATTCAAGGTAATTAATAAAGATTAAACCTTAGAAACAGCTATGAAAAAGGAGGGGTATAGATAGAAGGAAACTAAGCTAGTGATTGGGACTGATTTCTCTTTTCAACCAACACAAAAATGTAGGGTAAGGAAAAAATTCTTTAAATAAAAAAAAGCAAATTTGTCAACCTAAGATTCTTTTCCTTTCAAAATATCTTGCAAATGCAAAACTACAAAGAATATATAATTAACTGACATTAAATATAGGACATAGTAAAAGATATCCTGGCAAAAGGAAAAGGACATCTTATAAAATGTGGCTGGTAACAAAGAAATCAATACAAGCAAAAATAGTACCTATATGAGTAAACACGCACAGCAATTCATCTTATTATTTAAATATCACTAAAACATAATTAACTAAGGGAAAATGAATTGCATTTATGTATTTATGAATTTTTAAAATTGCATTTTAATACATGCATAAATAAAATATATCAGAGAAGTACACAAATGGTTAGAAACAAAACTACAAGGTTCTTATACTGTGCATGAAGTAGTGTATCACTTAAAGACCCAATGTGATATGATAAATATTGATACTGTAAGTCATAAAGCAACTGCTAAAGAGTTATTTTTAATAAATCAACAAAGGAGATACACTGAAATCATAAAAACAAAAGAAGATGGAAAAAAAGTTAAAGAGAGATGGAACAATAGAAAACAAGATGATAAACCTAATCATATCAATATCATACAAATTATAGTCCACACATCTCAATTTAAAATTAAGAATGTCATGTAAGATAACAAAAGACAAAAATATACAATGAGATGTTGTCTATAAGAAGATTATATTGATTATATTAGAGATCTGGGTCACCTCAGACTGCTGCCCACTGGTTCTGCCCCTACGACATGAGCATGTGGGCTGCCCCAGCATAACCTAGCCACCTGAGACTGCTACCTCTGGGTCTGCCCCTCCATGGGAACACATGGGCCACACCAGCAGGCCTGGGTTGCCTCAGACTGCCACCATGTGTCTGTCCCTTGGGAACCCATCCACTTCTTGGACCTAGTACTGCAGAGGATCTTTGGATCCAACCCCTTCTCCCAGAACCTTGGACGACAGTGAATTACAGTGCTGGCTGGATGGGAGTCTCAGGAACCTCTCAACCAAATATAATACCTCAGCAGGCTCAAGTCAGTGTGGTGAGTATGCCCGTAAAATAGAGTCTGCAGTGGGTAAATAGGAGTGAAAGTGAAACTCCCTCCAACTATAAGACCTTGAGGAGCCTGGCAAGAGAATGGGTAATCCCCTCCTCCATTCAGAGAACATCAGATAAACAGAGGAGTGTGCCATATAAGGCCTCTGGCGACTTGGAGAAAATTAAAAGAGCTTATGAGACCCCAATGACACTGTAGGGCCTCAGCTGACACAAACACTATAGACAGGGAGAGCTGGTCACCTGCAACACCCTGAAGACATAGCAACAGTAAGAACTAAGAGTTGATCTACATCAATACTTCTAGGCTAGTTAGCCCAGAAAGAATATAAGACTCACCAAACAGGCCCTGTAGGAGGAATTCAGGTGACTGGCTCCCTTCTCCATTGTGGTACCCAGCAACTGGACAAACATCAGCCATACAGTAGGACCCTAAAACTCACACTACAGATAGCTGAGACTGTTGGGATTGAAAGACCAAATATTTACCCAAAAGGTGTAAATGACAAAATGAAAAGGCAAAATGCCATCTCAAACATCTAGTGTATCAGGGGCAAGTACAGGTGACATTGAAATACAGGACTATAAAAGTCATACACCAGGAATCTCTGAAAAGATAGCAAATGAGGTAAAGAAACAAATTCATGAGGCTATAGAGGAAATCAACTAGAAATAATGTTTTATGTAAAGACAGAAATAACAATCTTAGTAAATATGTTGCTCAACTTAGCTAGAGAAGAAATAGATTTAAAAATACAGGAGCATAGGAAATTGATTGAAACTTTGAATGAGCAATGCAGAAAACAAGCAAAATCCATGAAAAAATTTCAGAGAGACATCCAATAAACAAAAAACTCTATTGAAAGCTGGCAAAACCATTTATATGAAGCTGAGGATAGAACTTCAGACTTTGAAGACAGGATCACAGTGATCATGAAAGGGTAGAAAAGGTAGGGTTATAAAAACAACAAAGCAGCATAAAATGACAATCCAGCAGCTTCAAGATGATGCGAAGAGAAACAATATAAGACTAACAGGCATCAGTGAAGATGCAGGAGTCAATGCAAATGATATAACTGAACTATTCACAGAATAGCAGAAAATTTCCCACACATAGGGAACAAATCTGATATACAAATAAGTGAGGCATACAAGATGCCAAACAGTCACAACCAACATAAATCTACACCCAGACATATAATAATGAAGATATCAGACATATGGCATAGAAAGAGAATACTAAAAGCTGTTAGAGAAAACATACAGCTTACATATCAAGGAAAGTCTACTAGAATCATGGAAGACTTTTCAGCACAAACGTTCAAGTTAAGATGAGCGTGGAGTGAGGTGTTTCAAGCCCTGAAAAAAAAAAAAAAAACTTTCAATCCAGACTGATGTACCCAGAAAAACTGTCTTTCAAATTTAATGGAGAAACAAGACACTTCCATGACAAAGGACAACTAAAGGAATTCAGGTCCATCAAACCAATTCCTAGAAAGAGTACTGAAAGACATGCTAAATAAAGATAAAAATGACCCCAATCCCCAGAACAACAACAGAAAGAAACCACCAGGCTGACAAGAAATAAACAAGGGAGAAAAGCCAGAAACAATAGGAATAGGAATAGGAACACAACATGGCAAAATCAAGCCAGTACATACCAGTGATATCCATAAATGTAAATGGGCTCAATTCACCTATCAAAAGAAGTAGGTTGACAGAATGGATCAAGAAACAGGATTTCACAGTATGCTGTATACAAGAAACACATCTGACCCAAAAGGAAACTCATAGATTAAAAGTCAAAGGATGGAAAACAGTATTCCATGCAAGGAATCCAGGAACCCTGAAAAAAGCAGGGGTAACTATTCTATTTGCAGACAATGTGAACTTCAAACCTAAAATGATTAAAAGAGATAAAGAAGGTCACTACATACTTGTTAGTGGAAAAATTCAGGAGGAAAAATTAACAATTATAAACATATATGCACCAAATACAGGAGCACCCAACTATATAAAACAGATACTAATGGACATGAAAAACCAAATACACAAGAACACAATTATAACAGGGGACCTTAACACACCCCATTGTTGCAAAGAGATAGATGAACTAGACAAAAAGTCCACAAAGAAATAATAGAACTGAATTATATCCATAAGCTTTTGGACTTAGTAGATGTTTACAGAGTATTCCACCCAACCACATCAGAATACACATTCTCATCTGTGCCTGGGACTTTCTCCAGACAGATCATATATTATGCCATAAAACATTTGTAAGTAACTGCAAAGGTATTGAAATTACCCTATGCATAATATCTGGCCATAGCACACTGAAACTGGAAATTAATGGCAAAAGAAATTGTAAAACCTGCATAAATACATGGAAATTAAATAACAACCTGCTGAACAACCAATGGGCTACAGATGAAATTAAAGAAGAAATAAAGCAATAT
Source organism: Cavia porcellus (assembly GCF_034190915.1). Classification (NCBI taxonomy): domain Eukaryota; kingdom Metazoa; phylum Chordata; class Mammalia; order Rodentia; family Caviidae; genus Cavia; species Cavia porcellus. Next base: position 171,553,158 of record NW_026947484.1, on the reverse strand, counting down.
CTATAATTAAGTGAAAATGCAGAAGCAACATACTATTATCTATGGGATGCAATGAAAACAGTATTAAGAGGGCTATATATAGCAATAAATTGTCATATCAAGAAAACAGAATGAGCACAAACAACTTAATGATCCATCTCAAGCTTATAGAAAAAGAACAAATTATACAGAAAGCTCATAGAAGAGAGGAAATTGTAAAACTGTCACTTTAAAATCAGGAACAAGACAAGGATGTCCACTATCACCACTCCTATTCAATATAGTTCTGGAAACACTAGCCAGAGTAATCAGAGAAGAAATAGAAATGAAAGGAATAAAGATAGGAAAGGAAGAAGTTAAGTTATCACTATTTGCAGATGACATGATACTCTATATAGAAGACCCAAAAAAACTCCATTAAAAGACTACTAGAAGTAATAAACACATTCAGCAGTGTAGCAGGATACAAAGTCAATGTTTAAAATCAATAGCATTCCTGTACACAAACAACAAACTCACTGAAAGAGAACTTATGGAAATAATACCTTTCACAATAGCATCCATAAACACTAAATACTTAGGAATCAACTAAGCATGTAAAAGACATATATGCTGAAAATTATGCTATGCTAAAAAAGGAGATGGAAGAGGATATTAGGAAATGGAAGGCTATTTTTTGCTCTTGCCTAGGAAGAACCAATATTGTGAAAATGGCCATACTCCCAAAACTCTTATACAGATTTAATGCAATCCCAATCAAAATACCATTAATATACCTCACAGATCTAGATAAAACACTCCTAAAATTCATTTGGAAACAGAAGAAACCCAGAATAATAAAGTCAATTCTAGGCACCAAAGGCAAGGCAGGAGGCATCTCGATTTCTGACTTAAAAATATACTACAAAGCCACAGTGATAAAACCAGCATGGTACTGGCAAAGAAATAGACCTGAAGATCAATGGAACAGATTTGAAGATGCAAACACAACTACAAAGACACTCAGTCACCTGATATTTTATAAAGGAGCTAAACATCTTCACTAGAAGGATAGCCTCTTTAATAAATGGTGTTGGAAAAATTGGCTCTCCCAGGGCTGAAGACTGAAACTAGATCTATGACTATCACCATGCCCTAAACTCTAAAGTCTAAATGGATCAAAGACCTAAATATTAAAACAGAAACTAAATCTACTGGAAGACAATGTACATAGAAATCTTAGAGACATAGGGGTAGGCAGAGAATTCATGAACAAAATGCAAACTGCATGGGAAACACTTCAAAGGATCAACAACTGGAATCTCATGTTATTGAAAAGTTTCTGCACTTCAAAAGAAATCACCAACAGAGTGAAAAGAAAACCCACAGAATGGGAAAGAACTTTAGCCAGCAATCCCTCAGGCAAAGGACTTATGTCCAGAACATATAAAGAATTGAAAAACAGCAAGCCCTTCAAATTCAAAGACCTTCTCCAAAAATGGGCATTCGAGATGAACACACAGTTCTCAGATGAAGATATACAAATGTCAAATAAATATCTGAAGAAATGTTTACCATCACTGCTCATTCAAGAAATGCAAATTAAAACAGCATTGAGACTTCATCTCACTCCGGAAAGAATGGCTGCCATCAAGAAATTAACTGATAACAAATGTTGGCGAGGCTGTGGGGGAAAAGGAACACTGCTCCACTGTTGATGGAAGTATAGACTGGTGCAACCACTATCGAATTCTCAGAAGACCAGGATTGGAAGTTCCATTCAACCCAGCTATTCCCCTCCTGGGTATTTTCCCAGAAAAACTGAAAAGGTCATATCACAGTGATATATGTGCATCCATGTTCATAGCAGCACAATTTGTAATAGCCAAATCTTGGAAACAACCAAGATGCCAATCAACCACAGAGAGGATGAAAAAGATATGGTGTTTTTATATGATGGAATATTACTCAACTATAAAAAAGGGTGATCTTGAAGCCTTCATAGGCAAATGGAGACAACTTGAGGCTATCCTCCTTAGTGAGATAAATAAGAATCATATTTATAAATATCACATTGTATTTCTAGTGTAAAAAAGTAATAAGAAACCCAAAATGTGTAAATGCTATTATAAAAAAGAGAGGAAAAGAAAGTGCTCTAAAGAATATAACTGCATGTATGTTTAAGTGTGTAGGATTGATTATCATATTACTAAGTTTTTGTTAAATAATTGAATGGAACTGTTTGCAGTCTCGCTATTTGAATGTCCACTTTGTATGCTTTAATTTTGTAACTTGAACAACTATTTCGAAGAGGACAATTTGTAATTATCAACTAGTGATTTCTTACTGTTTATTTTTTTGAAATTATGTATTATCTCTACCCTTTTCCTGTTTTTTCTTTAAATAAAAACGTTTATATTAAATATAAAGGCAAAAATAATATCACACTAGAAATAAAAATAATGGGCTCTAATTCAAGCATCTTGAGACATTATGTTAATGTCCAGCAAGACAGATTTCAGCATAAACAATGTCAAGAGATATATGTTATAGTCAGAGGTTGTAAGGAGAACAATTAGAATCAGGACACAAAATTTATAGTATTTTAAGATGGTCATCGAGAGTTAAACACATAAAGTGCAAGAAATCTGCCCACAACACTAAAGACTCAGAATATTCAGCTAAGAGTCTGAATCCCACAGCAATGTCCTGCATTAGTCCAGATGAAAACCTAGAGCCCATGGCAATGACTCCCATGAGTCCAACTGGAAGTCTAGAGCCCACGAAAAGGGCTCATACCAGTTTGTTTTATGGATCTGTGCTGGAAAGGCCAAAGGTCAGCAGTGGAAGCTAGAAAGTCTATGTCAGCAGGGTGAAGGAGCTGTGCTGATAGGTTGAGGGTTCTACAATGGAGCCGAGAAGTCACACTCAAAATAAGGACCAGGGCTGTCCTGAAAAGCACCACAGCCATCCTCAGCAACACAGAGGTCACGAGCTGCTCCAACAATAACAGTAGTTGAGTACATGCCAGAAAACCAACATGACAAGTTTCTCCTGGAGATTAAACTACACATGCCTTCCCCTCCAAGCCAGGAAGCAATGCTAGATGTAAGGACCAAAGCTCCCCCAAAGTTGAACCACAGCCACTCTCACCAACAAGGTCCTGAGCTACTCCTATGACAATGGTCAAACTCACATTAGGGAAGCTAGACATGACGAGCTCCTCCAGGAGAACCAATGGCTCAACACTTAGGAGAACCCACAATGTCTCACTCATCTTCTCCACATCTCTATTTATGCTGGCAACTCTCCTCAGCTGGAACATCTACACTCAGCATCATGGTGATTTAATTCAGCTGGTGTTAAGTTGACAACCAATTTTTAATCCATAACAATACAAAAGATATTTAACAATGAAAAAAGTATCAATTCATCAAGATAATATGAAAATTTTAAGTGTTTATGAAATTAAAAACTTGAACATACATAAAATAAAAACGATACACTTCCAGGAAGATGGCAGAGTCATAAAGAGTAGCAAATCAGTCTCTCCAGTGTTGAGTCCAGAAACTGAAATATAACAACTTGGGGAAGAAAAAAAGGAGGGAAGTGAGTCCCTGAGATCCAGGAAAGATCTGAAGGTAGAATTAGAGCCCACAGGGAAAATGAAGAAACAGGGCTCACCATAGAAAAAGGAGGTGGCAAACTGCACTTTCTCCCAAAATCTTGGGTCATGGTAAGAGGGAAGAGGTTTGCATCTACAGAGATACAGAGGGAGTGGAAGATTCCAGAGGCCTGCAAGGGAAAAACACATGAGTAGAGCAAAGAAGTGGATGCTGTGAGCTACTACTGGTGGGGGGTGGCTCCAGTCCAAGTGACTCCTGGAGATGACCCTTGGCAGACACCAGTGAGTTGGAGCAACCATGGGTTGGCTTCATCTTAGCACTCCCAGTGACTGAATGAGGCACAACCATACTAAACATCCAGAGTCAGGAAGATAAGGTCAGGCTGGGAAGAGACACCAAGAGTGTCATAGGATGAACAATTTAGCCTCCAATTCTCAGAGGCCGACCTCAACTGGAACTTCTGTGTAGATGAAAGCATAAGGAATACCTTATTTCTATTGCAGGTTTATTGGGATCATCCAGCATGGATCTGGGCTCTGTCTGCCTCTTTTGTTTACCAGTGACATTGAACAAATGCCCTGAATTGGAGAATACCACAAAACTATGGACTCCAGAACATCACTACAGGCTTAAAATCATGAAGAAATCTCTTTTGCTTTGAGTATTTTGTTTGTTTCTAGATTGTTTTCGCTTTTTCATGAGTATGAACATTGTTTTAAGGGCTTTATTTATTTATTTATTTATTTTGGTTTGGTTTAGTTCTTGTTTTTACTTTGTTCCTCTTTCTTTCTCTCCTGTCTTCTTCACTAGTTTCCCAAAACTTGGGTAATCTTTCTGTCCTTGAGTCTTGCTGCTAATCTCTTTCTCTTCTAGTATTTCTCTATTTATTTTACTTATCTCTTTTAAATTTTATCCCCTGAGGTTAAACTACTCTATTGAAGGAATATTTATCATGTTTAATTTTCTGATTTGTTTTAAATTTTGTTTTTTTTAAAGAAAGATAAAACAAAATATAAAATGGGCATAAATAGTACATACTTTCAAAGAAAAGAAATAAACAGTAATAAATCACTAGTTGAGGTATACATATTGTCTCCCCACAAATAGCTGTTCAAGATAGAAAAGTGAAACATATAAATGGGAATTCAACTAGGGAGACTGCAAACAGTTCTGTTCAACTATCCAACAAATACTAAATAATATGGCTATCAATCCTATACACTTAGACATATATGCATTTATCTATATCTTCATTTATGTTGAGACCTAACAAAACTTATTAGATTAAAATCCTTCTGAACAAAGATTAATAATAATTTCACATCATAACACTCCGGAATCAGCACTGGGTACTGAAGTGCCCCTTTCTTTCCTTCAAAGTATTTGTTCATTTCATCATGTGTCATAAGATCATTTCTCATAAACTGTTTATGGGTTTACGCAAGTATGAGTCTTAACATGTATTTCTATCCTTTCTATATTAGAGGGAGAAACAGAATGAAGCAGAATAGAACTAAACTTATTCCTATACATATAAAAATAAAAAGACATATAAAACTGTTGTATAAGGAGTTCTACCATGGTCACTGTGCTGTTTCTTGTTTTCACCAACCGAATTGGCTATATCATCATATAAAGTATAATTGAACATATCAGTATATAACAGAATTAACAGAAATACAACTTTGTAGATAGTTGTACACCTACAAAAACAGGTAGTGATCAAATCAGAATGGATATCGTGGTGAATCAATTGTTTTCAGTATAGTTGTCTATGCTCCTTAACTTGATACCAGCAACCTACCAGTTTTGAATAAAATCTGTTAATAATAAGCAGTATTCAAACAAGTCAGATTTAACTAGGACCAGTCATGATAAAATAGTATAAGTCATACAGGAATCCTGATTGAGTTAATAGGAAATTAAAGATGACCACTGTGCTATGTCCTGATATCTTCAGGACAGCTGTCCGTGCCCTCAGATCCAGTGCTTTTATACAAACTAGGATGGAACAAGTTCCAACTAAGCAGAGTGGTGTGAGTAATAAGGGTTAAATTCCTGATACACTATTAGCTATGTATTTTGCTGGGTTTTTTTTTTTTTTGAAGACTATTCCTTTCCCTACTCCCCCAGAATGAACTGTGTATTTTTGGGTCTCCCCAACACTCATGGTTTTATATTGGGGGGGGCAATCTGCTATTTAACTGTTTCTGAACTTCTCACTGCTGGGCTGGACTTCTTGTTATATTTCTTCATTTATTAAAGTCTGTCTGTTCAACCTATCCATAAATACTGGCCCACTTATCCCTATTACTCTCTAGTTCCCTATCACATCGAGTTCCATTTTCTCATATTTGATTTTGTTCTATATAACCTTCTTCAGGCTAATTTTGTTTTAGATTTTGTTATATAGCTATAAAATCTTGTACATATGGTTAAAGGTGGCAAATTAATACTTACCACGGTTTGTCATTTTCTATACGGTGCTTAATGACATTGTTATTACTGACTGTACTACTTTAACCCAGATGAAATAGATGCTCTTCCTTTTAGGTCAATACCAAGATTGTTGGAGTATGGGGTCATACATAATACCATAGTCCAGTGCCAAAGAACCGGGTGCTAGGCCAAATGGTCAGCAACTTCTTATCTCTAATAAATTAAAAGGTAGGATCTTGGGACCAACTCAAAATCTGAAAGCCAGTAGATATCTCTAAAAAGTAGTCATTTCTTAAGGAGTTCTTGATACTAGTAGTAGAGCTACCTATCATAAGAAATTTAGAAGCATCAACACAGAAAACCATTTTTTAAAAAAATAGAAAATTAAAGGGCACAAAAGTAAGATGCAACCCCAGACCTCAAGCTGACCCAAGGCAAATCCAGGGGGCAATGAGTTAGAAGAAATCAAAATCTACCTAGATGAATTTTTTTGAAATGGCATCAGGAAAAGCATTAAAGCAAATAAATGTGTCCTTAGGAAAAAAATCAGAAATAATTTCACAGGTAAAATAAAGTAATGCTGACCATAATGAAGGATGTGGTTAGTAAATGTAGAATAAACACAGATTTTAAAAGATAGAGGAGTTAAAAAACTGATAGAAACGACAAATGTTCACCATAGGAAGGAACTGGATTACATGAAACAGATCCAAGATACAGATTTAAAAATCTATTCGAAGTATATGCAACAGAATCAACCAAAGTGAGGAAAGAATATCAAATCTAGCAGACAAGTTTCCAGTTAGCAATCATACAATAAAAGAATTATTACTAATAGCAAGGGACCATGAGAAATGAATCAAACAGCTGCTAGATGATGCAATGAAGAATAACATAAGATTTTTTGGAATCAATAAAAAAGCAGGAGATAGCACAAATGACATAAAAATACCACCAGAAAACTTCCCAGACATGAAATTTGACATGCAGATAAGTGAGGCATACAGAATTCCAATTAGCCATGATTAGAAAAAAATACACAATGGCATATGATCATGAAGATTCCAGAAATTCAATACAACAGAATAGTAAAAGCTGTTAGAGAAAAAAAAAAAGTCACATATAAAGGTAAGTCCATCAGAATCACTTGTCAGTATAAATCTTAAATCAAAGAGAACTTGGAATAAAGTATTTCAAGACCTAAAACAGAACAACTTCCAACCTGATGAAATACTCCAAACTTATCATTTAAAATTGATGAAGAAATCAGAATTTCCATGAGAAAGAATACATGAAAAAAATTCACAACCACCTAACCACCACTCAAAAAAATGTACTGCAGGATATTCTAGGAAAAAAAATTATGAATATGAAAGGAAGAATCTATCAGGCAAGGCAAGGAATTAAATAGGGGGAAAATAAAGGAAATGAACAAGAGAAAAAATAAGAATAAGTCAATATATATCAGTTATATTCATCATTGTAAGTGCTCTCAAATCACTAATCAAAAGAAACAGGTTGGCAGAATGGATCAAGAATGACCTAACAATACAGTGCATGCAAGAAACACTCTTAACTCAAAAAGAAATGCACAGAGTAAAAGTCAAAGAATAGAATATAATATTCCATGTGACAGGACTCCAGGGGGAAAAGAAAACAGCGGTAGCTATTATATTTGTAGACAAAGTGAATTTCAAGCCAAGACTGCTCAGAAGAGACAAACAAGGTCATTACATCCTTGTAAAGGAAATAATCCAAGAGTAAGAGATAACAATCATAAATATATATGTACCAAATACCAGCATGCACAACTACATAAAGTAAAAATGGGCAAAACTTCAGGGAAAATAGACAAATTCACAATTATAGTCAGAGATTTTAATACCATTGTCTTATTGAAAAATGAAACAATGTGATTAATTTAATATAACTGGCATATATAGAACATTACACTTACAAGGTGCAATATATATATTTTTTAAAGTGGACACTGAGCCAGGGGCTTAGCTCAGAGGTGTAAGTGCCTCCTTGGCAAATGCAAAGTTGTGAGTTTGATCCCCAAAATAATGATAATAATAATAATAATAAAGTGGACATTGAATATAAAGATGAGGCATATTCTAGATGACAAATACAGTTGCAATAGATTTAAAGCATTTAATTATAAAGTCATAAAAAGTATATTATGTAAGTATAGTAGAGTCAAATTAAACATCAATAATAAAAAGATATCTGGAACATCCCAAATACTGAGAGAAAGAAGTAACATGCTTATAAGTAACCCAGAGACTGAAAGGTAAATTAGAAAGTATACTTTCAACAGAATGAAAATGAAAATTCAATTTAACAAAGTTTATAGATATCACTAAAGGAGCAATTAGAGAGAATGGCTGTATCACAAATAAGATCTTAAATCAGTAATCTTAGTGACCATCTTAAAATATAAGAGGCAGAAGAAGAGGAGGTTCTCAAAGGAGAGGGAGGGCAGGAGCAGGGTAAGCTCAGAGGAAGGAGGGAGAGAGGATTCCTAGTTAAAGTAAAAAACAAAAATATCTCAGCAAAACTAGAGTAGAAATTACCCTCTCCAATACAACAAAGATCACCTACAAAAAAAAATCTAGATATCAGTATACCTAATGGTGACAGACTAAACACTTCGAGCCCATGATCAGAAGCAAAGCCATTCTTACCACATTCTTACCACTTCTGCCAAGGAAGATCTTGCCAGAGCAATTAGGCAAGAAAAAGAAATAAATGTTATGCAAATTAGAAAAGAACACTGTAATTGTCGCTCCAAAGGACATGATCTTATGCATGGAAAACTTTAGGAAGAACTTAGATTCCCTATATTTGGAAGACTGTAAGGAGAATGGATTTTGAAAGGTGTAACAAAATGATAAAGGGGAACCAGGATGAGGCAAGCTCTTAAGATCTTTAACTTTCAAATTTTAAATCTTACAATAGGTATTTCAAGACAGTGAGATAAAGTGCAAACTAACCATCCAAGTATTTCTATTTCCCTTGCGATCTGCAGTCTATAGACTTCTGCTATGATAAAATGGCACATCACAAAGACAAAACACATACACAAACAAAAACCCTTCTCACTCATTCAGAGGTACTGACAAATCTTATGCATGTGAAAATGAAAGTGCAAGCAAATGAACACGAACACATATATGCCTAAATTTACACATTCATACAATCACATAAACTTGCACAAGCACACGCAACACACCAAGTCAAAAACTGAAAAGAATTAACAAATCTGGAGATGAGGTTAAAAAAAAAAAGGTTGCCTAATTACTGTTCCATGATTTGCCCCTCTCTGCAAATGAGGCCCAAAGCTAGGTGTCGTGGTGCATGCCTGTGATTCTAGTACTTGGATGGCTGCAGAAGGATAGTTGTGAGCTCAAGACTAACCTGGGCAACACAGTGAGCTCAAGACCAGCCTGAAATGAATAGAGAGACCCAGTGTCAAAAAAACAAAAGACAAAAAACAAAAAAACAAAAAAAAAGGACCCTCTTCCGCCTGTGCTAGCCCTCAGTCAGTAACATCAAATCAGTCACATCAGTTCCACCACTGACCAGGGTAACATCTCATGACATTTAGAACCTGGATTTTGTCTGACCTATCTCATATTTACAACCACACTGTAATAGTTTCACCCTAGTTTCAGAGAAAACAAAACAAAAATAGCCCAGAGAGGAAAGTAAGAAAAGGAAGAGAAAAGATAGAGACAGAAAATAAAGAAAACAATAAAGTTCCTTTCATTCATTATTCATTCGTCTTACAAATGCTTAAATGGCAGACTGTATTGAAGCACTGGGAATTTAATCTTTCTGAAAACACTTGTAACCTTCCCTCTTCCTATAACGTAATTGAGCAAATCACTGAGCAACTATACTTTAAGTATTCCAAAAGTCCCAATCTTGCTTCTGGATTAAAATTGTGAACTAGAGGAGACATCACAACCTGGATTATCCTGGATTAGTCTCAGATTCCTAATTTGGTAGTGGATGTAATAAACACCAAGCCTCAGGGCTGGGGATTTAGCTTAGCGGCATAAGTGCCTGCCTTGCAAGCAGGCAGTCGTGAGTTTGATTCCTGGTACTGATAAAGATGAAAATAAAATAAAATAAACACCAAGCCTCTTACAACTGTGTAGTTTCAGGGACATCTCAACAAAGTACTTAGTTCAGTGCACAGCACAGACGTAGATTCCCAGTGAAAGTTTTCTATTTGGAAAAGAACAATTACTGAGTGGAAGTCTCAAACAAGAGCAGAAAATGTAACCTTAAAATAAAAATCACAAGTAGATTCTTAGCTTCTTGGTAGTATCAGGGGTTTAGAACTCAGAGGTAATAATCTGAGTTACAAACAAATATACCCTCTTAAAAACCATCTTCCTCAAATGCTCCTGCATGCTCAAGTCATTTCCAATTTTCTCTTCCCTAGCAACGGTTGATAGACTGCCTCCATACATACATGCCACTGGAAAGGAGAGATGTTAGAATCTATTCATCTCTGTCTCAGAGATAATTAACTTACAGACCAAAATTTTCAAACATGAGTCCAATAGGCCTTCTCAAACAGAGGAAAATAAAATTCTCTTTAGAATCAACTAACCTTTTCATATATGATTTTAAAGGTACAGTTCAGAGAAACTCTTTTCAGCTACGAGTAGCTAACTTTTCTTATTTAACATCATACAAACACACAGATATAAATGGGCACCAGGAGAACACTAAATGGTTTTCCCAAACCAGATGACAGTAAGACTTCTGAGACACTAGAAAAACCCAGTTTCTCTCCCCTATCATACAGTTTCAGCAAAATACGAAGCCATATACTTACCTGTGTAAAGGTCAGTATCTGTGTACTCATCCACTTTCTTGTGTTGCAGAATATAGTCAGAAACCTTGGTCCCAATAGCTGGCTGAACATCCATCCATTCCAAGGATACCACAGTGCTGGAGGGTTCCACTGTTGGGGACAGTCGTAGCCTATAGGGGTGACAGGGAAGGTGGCTTGTTTGCCAGCTAGAATCTGATGGAGTTCAAAAGACTGCTTTTTTTCAGTATGAAGCAAATATTTCAGCATAGGTTCAAGTGCTGATTCCATCCCACAGTGAAACCTTGCATGGCCCTAGACCAATTTTTATTTTCTCAAGGCCTACTCCACCATCCACAAAATAGAGATAAAAAGAGCCACCTTTTAAGATCAATGTGGAATTCAACTAATTAAGCCATATACACAGGGTATGCTCAGTGGAAATTGATTGGCTTTTTGTTTATTTAAAACATATTCTCAATATTTCATTTTTAAATAAACTTTCAAAGATTTCAAATGCAAAAGCTTTTTATCTTTTTTCTATTCCCATCCAGTCCCCAGCATATCAGTTCATCATTTAATATCATTAAGTCTCTCAAAAGGAGAGTTACTATTCTGAAAAGGAACAGAAATCTTAAGGTAAATCCTTCTGCAAAGCAAGGAAAAAGCAGAATGACTTAAGGATAAAACTGGCTTAGTCCTTGGAGATAATGAAGTGCAACTTCCTAATTTCACAAAACAGGGAGAAAGGCAAATGGTTTGCTCAAGGTTACACAGTCAACTGGGAAGAGGACATTATGGTAAATTTGCATATCTCTAACCAGATACTTTCTTTCCTCTGTTTTACCCAATGTACTGCACTATCAAAGGCCACCATTTACAAAGTGATTCTCTCTCTCTCTCTCTCTCTCTCTCTCTCTCTCTCTATAGCACTAAAGATTAATTCTAGAATCTTTACACTGAGCTACATCCCCAGCCTTCCACTGCTTTTTGTTTTGTATTTGAGACAGGTCTCACCAAGTCATTATAGAGCTGAGGCCGCACTTCAACTTGTGACATTTCTGTCTCCACATCCCAGAGTTCTATGATTATATGGATGTGCCACCACATTCAGCTTACAGTGTGATTCTTCTACCTTACAGAGGTATATTCTGCTTTCCAGTGTTGGCTCCTGTACTATTCTCCTTTGTTCTTCAAACTACTTCCTCCTAATCACATTGCTCCAATCAAGATAACCTTTTCTTATTTCTCTGAATGCATTTCCTGTGTCAGGGCCTCCATAAATGCTATATCTCTTGCCTAAAATGCAATTATTATCACTTGCTAGCTGGACAATTTCTGTTATAATTCATACTCTCCTTATTTCCAATTCTTTGTCTTTCTTTATAGTTTCTTATTCAATGTGAAACCTACATTTGATTTTTCTTCAACATCCTTCTCTCTCACTAAACCAGTTCCCTAAATGCAGACTGTACCTGATTTGTCCACTGATATTCTTCCCAGTGCTTCATACACAGCAGGTGTCCACAATTATTTGTAAATAAACAAAAAAATTAATTTCCTTAGGAGAGATTCTGTACTTTCTTTCACTGTTTGGATATCTTTTTAAATGTTTTTATCTATTCATCTCCAGTACCTAAAACAGTAGTACTGACAAAGCAGTAGTCAGTTGCTCAATAAACCTTCCCTGAATGGATAAGTGAAGGGAGGAATGATGGACTGTATGGCATCATTTACAAGTCCAGTGTATGCCTCTCTACCTGTTTCTGTTCTGTCAAAGCTCCCTTCCTTCCAAAGAAAGCAAGTAGGCACCACAGAATTCAGAAATCTGGTTAGGTGCTCTGGGAACAAAGTCAAGTCATAGACTGGGCTGGCAAGACAAGGATGTGAGTCCATAGAGAAGGGTGGCCAAAGTTAAGGGGGCCATACATACGTACACCGGCTGTGGAAGGGGGCTGCAGTTGGGGAGCCCACTGGCATCAAAGGCGCTGAGATCACATCTGCACCAGTCATCGATCACATCCCCTTTCCCTGAGCACCAGTAGAAACTCATCAGTGCACTCTTAAAGGCCTGGAAGAAAAGAGATATTGACAGGGGTAGAGATGCTGAGAATGGCATCTAACCATCATAATGGCAGCCAACCAAGGCTCCAGAGCAAGCTTTTTAGGCATAAAACACTGTCATTATCTAAGTCCCTAGCATGCCACCAATAGCTTTTCTCATCCTATCTATTCCTAATATAAAAGCCAGAATGATCTATTGAGAACCTCCCCTACCTAGGGCACCTGTCTTAATTTAAGTAATACCTGTATTAATTTATGCCATAGTCAAAATAACCTTTCATGCTAGACATTTTTGTCATTTCTCATTCTACACATTGGACAACTCAGGCACACAAAAAAGTAAGTAATTTGCCTGAAGTTTATAACTAGTAAGTGATAGAGCTTGAATCTGACACAAAGCAGTATCTCCAGAGCCTGCCTTTGCTACAGTCCCAAAGATTATGTTTCCTTTCTATATAAGAGTCTTCAAAAGTTTCCAATAATCCTCAAGACTAAATCTAAGTTTCTTGTTTTATCTCCTGGCCATTCCCCAGCTTCATCTCTCCTCTAACCTGACCTTCTTTGCGTCATACTATCCACTCTTATAACCCATTAACATGCCAAACAACAGTGAGCTGCTCTCTATGTAAAATGTGATTTAGATCAGGAGACCACAAACTGTCTCTGCAAAGAACCAGAAAATAAATATTTCTGGCCTCACAGCCAGGTGGTCTCTGCCGTAATTACTTAATGCTGCCATTATAACATCAAAGTGTGATAGACATCATTTTAAAAGAATAGGCATTGTGCATTCCAATAAAACTTTATTTACAAAGACAGGAAGCAGGCTAGATTGAAACTAATGGCCATATTTTACTGACTTTCACTTCAAATTATGACCAATTTTGCACTTACTTACAATGTTATTCACAGTCTTTAAAAAACAAAACAAAACAAAACTCTTCTGCCTGGACTATTCTCTTCTTGCACTTTCAATATCAAGTGAAATATTTTCTCTTTTGGAAATCTCACCCTTGCTTTCTTAAAGCAAAGACTGATCAAGCTTCACTTCTGAATAACATAACATTAGACCACTCCAGCCATTATATGTCTTTGTGTATCCTGTTTCAGTCCCGAAACGCTAATTCCACCAAGGTCAAGTTGCCATATTCCTAGAAATATTCCACAGGACTAAACCCAGTTATTCCATTAACAGTGAATAAATGGATGGACATCAAGAAAATGGACATTAATATTGCCATTAAATAATTTGGAAGGCATTCCTTCAATTCAGTGGAGGACAGACCTCAAGTGTTACTTTCTCCTATGTTTTCTCCCTCAGTCTCAGGTGTAGAAGATACCTTGAAAACATGCTTGAAGCTAGAGTGAATAGATTGAATAATAGTCACTCCAATCACACTGGCATTACAAACTGAAAGATTTGAGAGAATTTTGATCTTTTATCTCTTTGCCAGGTATGCACTTCCCCAAACTCTATATGGCTTTTTTTCTTCCATTTCTTCTATTCTTTTCACTTTCTGTGTGCCTTTTAAGTGAAATTTACACACTGCCTAATGCCAAGGATACCTGATTATCCAAATGTCATTTTCCCATCCTTCATTGTTCAAAGATTCTAGTAGACGATGTTTCCGTAAAGTTGGTCTGAGGTCTACATCGTTAGCTACCCAGAACAGATCAAGATGGAGAATGTGTGCTTCAAGAACATCACGTGTTAGATTTCATCAAAATTTTTTGCAAGAATATTCCCATTCTCTCTGCCACATGATTTTATCCATATCCTATTCAAGGGATAAACACATTATCTAGCTTCTCCTGAGTTAAATGTAGTACACCCCAAACTAAAAAGCAATTATAACAAAAGATAATGTTCAAAAAGACTCAGCTACACAGTTCAAGGTATTTTGAATGCCATTAGAAATGTCATCTTCACAACAGCAATGAGAGAAAGACATATGATCATCACTTATAGATGAGAAAATTAGGAGTCAGAGCAGTTGAGTATGTTTACCAAGATCACACAACAATAAATGGTGAAAGCAGAATGCCGCTCAAGTCTTTTCTGTTTGATTATCCAGGGCAGTGAAATTATTTCTAAGGAGTGTTGCCAGGTTTTGTAAGAAAATATATAGTATGGTGAGTTAAATTTAAAATTGAGACATATATTTTTAATATAAATATATTCCATGAAATATCTGCACATAAAGCATCTGGGACAGAGTGTAGAACAAAGTAAGAGCACTGACCCTTTTCTATGCCAGAACCTGTGCTGGAAACAAATGTGCCTTCTGCCAGCATTAGAGGAAGGTACTTTCACAAGGACAAAAGGTAGATTGGAAAACACTTGGTTATGCAGTCAGATCTTTTCTCCCTTATTTGCAGATTTTCCCTCAGGGAAAATAATGTGAAGTGTTTACACCTTAAAATTCTGTAACAACTCCAGGCAGTGCTAAGAGCTTGACTGCCATAATAGTGAAACTTAGAGGCATGGAAGAAATGACACAGATGTAAGATTGCACTGGACTCAAGCAATGGTGAGAGAACATCCTGTTTTATGTACATGTTTTTATTAGTGCGTGTGTGCATGCGTGTGTGTGTGCGTGCGTGTGTGTGTGTGTGTGTGTGTGTGTGTGTGTGTGTGTTTTGTAATCAATAGGAAATGAAGCTTTTAGAAAACAAAACAGGAAATCACTCTGAACTTTGTGAGTTTCACCATCCAGCTTTTCTTGGGAAGAAATCCTTCCTGTGACTCTCCCTGTCCACTGGCTCTTTCCCAGAACCCTGAGGAACAGAATGGGGACTGGTGAAATAGCCAGGCAAACCCTGGATAGAGCACAAACACTCTGATAAAAGGCTGACATCAAACAGGGAGCACTTGCAAGGCAGCAGAAGCCAGCATTGTGTCAGCGCAGGATCACTCTTTTCTTCTGCCTTCAGTCCTTGCAACACTCCTTCCAGAGTCCAGCTAGATAGATCCCAGGGGAGGAGAGTCATAGAACATTCCAGCTTCACAGGCCTCTGTCTGTAAATCATCTAATTTAATCCATTTACAGTGGCCCAGAGAGGCTAACTGAGTAGCCCACGGTGAAAGAGACACTTTGTGATGAAACTGCTCCATCCCTCTACTTAATGCTCAGAATTACCCTCTGAGATGGATTTCTGACCCCCATTTACAGAGGTACACAGAAAAGAAGGGAAGAACTTGGTAGACTGAAGTTCATTTGACTCCTGTCAGCCTTGACCTTCTTAAGTCACATGAAAACAATAAATACTGAGATTTCATCCAAAATACTCTTTTCAGCTGCTCTACTTTGCGTCATGTGCTTGTGTGTGCATGCATGCATGTGTGCGTGTGTGTGTTTTCAGAAAACAATGAAATCATGTACTATAGGCACTGCTGATTACTTGTTTTTGAGTAAGTGGAAGGACATAGGAAACAAATCCTGGGCTTAATATAAGGGCTAAATTGCATGGTCATTGGTTTTCATAACAAAGAAGGTTTGCATTTCCAGAGCTTGTAAACGCTTCCAGTTTCTACTTAATTAGTTAGCAAACCAAGTTGGGCAGGAGGAGCAAATGGCCACAAAAATGTTAAGCAATCAAAATAAACTAGGATTTATTCCTGACTCTATTATAACTTTCCTATTTGAAATTTGCAAATGATTGCTTTTCTAAGTCTCAATTCCCAATCTGAAAAATAAAGGGCAGAAGATATATTTTTGAAGATTTAATTAGTTTCAATAAACATTCACTAAACTTTTTGCTCCTTACAACGTGTTGTCTAAAAGTTAAAAGAGAAGATGAACAAGGACCAGTGGCTAACTTCAAAGGACTCGTGGTTTAATGGTAAAGACACACACGAAGAATTAAAATTACTATGGTTCAAATGCTATGAAGTAATACACACAGGAGGTTGAGGAAGTACAAAGGAAAGGCCTCCAGTTCTAAAAGTTATAACAATGTCTAAGAAATCTTAAAGTTGAAGTAAATATCCTGTATTTGATTAAGATATTTGGGACTATCTATGCAGAATGTCACTAACCTTATGAGTTACTCTTGACATTGAGATGTTTATGGTCTGTAACCTTATGAGTACTCTTGACATTGAGATGCTTATGGTCTGTAAGACTCCAGAAAGATGACCTTAAATCTTTACTCTGAACCTAAGGATTTTGTTGTCTCCACAGAACTAATAAGCAAAGTCATATGGCTGAAAAATCTATACCAAGTAAGGAGCAGAAAAGCTTTCTAAAAACAAAGCAATCTATTATCATTTTGTCCTCTAGCTCCATTTCAGGGTCTAACACAGTACCTAAAATGTAACATGAGTCAGTTAATATTTATTTAAATGAACTGAATATTTGTTGAAGTTCATACAGCATGCTGAATGCAACAAACCAATTTATAAATGGTAAAAGCAAAGAAAATGTGTTAATATGTGTATGAATCTCTTTCTCCAAGTTTTCTGGTTCACTTACATGAAGTTGATGTCTCAAGCAAAAGACTGAGAATCATCTGGACTCCACCCTCTATTTCAAAAACCAACCTTCCTTCTCTTGTCCTACTATGTTGCTAGTTAGTAGTGCATCTTCTATAGACAATTGCCATGACATCTGGACTAGAGTCATAGTTCCAATGTCACCTATTCCAGCAATCTTCTCATGCCTTTCTAAAATATCACTGAATATTCCACCCTCTTGCTTACATCTCAGAAAAATTTCTTCTGCATTCTGGTAAAGCTTATACTCTCTAATTGAAAAATTCCTTTATTCTTCAGCTTGTCTCTCTTCTCCCAATTTATTCCCACTGCTCACACACTAGCACATCCTGACTTCTTACAGTACTGCATTATTTCATACCCACAAGTCTTTCTTCATGCTGTGCCTGTGGTCTAAAATGTCATTTCCCCACTTCCTCCTCTTTGTTGAACTCTGAGAAACTTTCTCTTCCCACCAGGACCTTGCTATACCTCAAGAGACCTTGTTTATCCCTCCCTTACTCTCATTAAGTTTTTGCAGATTTCATATTTCCTTGCAATTTGTTTCTCTACATAGTCTTCTCATCTATCAGACAATGAAGTACAAGGTCATGTATTCGATATTTCCCTGTGTCTAGCTCTAAGAAAAAGGATCAACACATAAGATGGTACCAAAAAATAAGCCTTAAATTCCATAGAAGTGGAATAAGATGCTCTGTTAAAAACATAAAGCTCACTCACTCACTGTTGCTTTGCTGATCCAGCAAAAGAATTGAAAGATGCAACTAGACATCATAAAAGGACTAAATTACATCAAAGCCTTTGAAAAGGGATGGGGTAAATTAGGGAGATAGCATCCCTTTGAAGACATTTGGAGTCACTGACTGAAGGAGTATACATTGACATATTATTATATTTTTTTGACCAGAAAATGAGTGCAGATATAAAACAAGAAGATTTTAGGGCCCTAGAGAAAGATGAAAGCAACATAGTTTGACATCCCATGTTTGTAGGAAGACCACACTGACCATATGTTTAGCTGGTCAGTAGGAATCAGGATGGATGAATATAGTGAAATCCCAGCAGTATCTGCACAGAAACAGAGGTTTCGTGCCACCTCAAACACTTGGGTAGGATTTACCAGGGCCACCTGTTGTGAAGTCATCAGCACGCCCCTCTTAAGTAGCTGCAGGAGAATTGAATCACTCGTTTCCCTAGAAGCCAAAGGAGATAAGACAACAGAAGCTGAGAATGGAATAATACATATTCATATGCCATAACAGTGAAGAGAGTAATTAGGCTAAAATTGATGAATGTGTGATTAAGCATTATGTGAGAAAACACATTTAGTAAGCAGAGTGGGTAGTGTTAGGTGACTTTAATCACCTTATCCCCAGACATGGCTGGAAGGTGAGTGTAGTGAGTCATCTCAAAGATTGCTTGAAGGTGGTTACAACTAAGGAACTAGTGACCAAATGGAAGCAGAAACCTTCAACTACAAATTTATTTAGAGCTCTGAATCGTACATGAGCATCTCTCAGATCTCTGCAAGATACTGTAATGGTATGTTCATGTCATTACTTATTTGTCACAACTCATGATATGCACAACAAGGTAAACCATGGAATATGGGTGACAGTGATGTTTCGATGTGGGTTCATCAATTATACAAATGGACCACTCTAGTGTAGGGTGTTGAGAGTGCGAGTGATGGGTTGCATGTGAGTTGGGAATATAGAGGCAGTCCTTGCTGGGAACCTAAAACCATTCTTCACAAAATCAGTCAGATGTCCTGCTTGGTAACATTCACTCTGCAAAGTAGTTCACACATACTGTTAATAGTTTGATGAAGAAAGAGTGAAATGAAAAGAATAGACATCTACCAAGCCTCATCTTAATCTAAGGTTGATGCTAAGAAATCTATTAGCATCCATAAGGCTCCCAGTAACTTTTGATTGCAGAAGCTCTTACTGATCCCAGTAGTTCTTAATAGTGAGTAAGTGAAAGCACATAGAACATACTGACCCAGCATCATCTAGATAGAACACAATCGAGCAAGGAGTCTACTTTGGATTCTTAAGTTCCTAATCCCAAGTGGTGGCCCCTGACCTTCTTCAACTCATTGCTTATTCTCAGCTTCGGACCCCACTATTCAGTGAAGAAATATCAACTGAGAAAGACCCACTTCATATATAAGAAATTGTCCAACTCAGTCTGTGGCCCTGTAAATCACAGAAATAACACCTAATTTCCCCTGTCAGGATAAGCTCCACTTTTCAAGCTCTTCTCTCCTGAATGATGAAGACCCAGCAGAACAACTCTTTAAACTAGGTGATAGGAAGAAGGCATGTAAAGCCAGCCAAACCTCCATCTTGCCACACTTAACTTTGCTAATGAAAAAATATTAGAGAAATAAACATATAACCCAGCGAGACACCCACATGGGAATCTGTAATCTGTCTGTTTCTCAAAATGCACAGAGTCAAGTTGATAGGGCTATATGCTCCTCCAGCAAGGAATTATTTTTCTTGTCATTTGGTTCCATATTTCAGCTTCCATCCCATTTAGAGAATGAAGTACTAGGTTTTAATGCATTAAAAATAACAGTGAACATTTTTTAAACGAATCTATATGCCAGAAACAGTGCTGATTGTTTTACATACAGTGAGTCATTTAATTTACACAATCACACAATGGATTAAGTACTCCTACTATTCCCATCATATATAGGATGAGACTGGGATCCAGGAAGTTTAAGTTCTCTTTCTTAGTCACATAGCTATAATTCAGCAAAGCAAAACTCAAATGCACATTTCTCAATTCTAAAGCATAAAATGCTTAGCCATTATGAGCTCATTTAGTCCCTATGTTAAGCATGTAGGTTAAATTTCATTGTTTCCAGGAAATCCTGGAGAAGGTTGAAATTTTAAACAGTTTGAGAGTTACATGGTCAGGAACTCTATTAATATCATAAACCCAGATGATTTAGAGTTGAGATTCAAACACATGTCTTATTCCAGACACAGATTTCTCTTCTCACACTGTTGTTTTCCTAACAATTGAGAACAGTTAATGTTTATTACTTATTATCTGGATATGGGAGGGTGAATGGTATAGTTAACCAAGATCTTGTGAGTGCTGAGGCCTTACCTGCCAGAATAACTTTTCAAAATGTGTCTTCAGGAACCTGAGTTCACTGGCATATTAACTGACTGACATGACTAAGATTGGGGTGGAGGTGGAGGTGAAATGAATTTGAAGAAGACTAGATTAAACACAACCATAGATTAGATTAAACATAGAACTACATTAAATATAGGACTGTTAAAGAGTGCTATGTTAATGGTTACCAGGAACTCCTAAGTAAGTGACATATAAAATGTAGCATGTACCAGACATGCTTATCCACAGGACTTTTGTTTCTTACATGACACGAAGGGATATGGGATTCTTCTCTACTTTGTTCTAATCTAGATTCTCAATCAGAAACAAAGCTCTCGACCAACTAAGAGTTGCTCTGAAAAGAGATCACCCAATTCTGTCAATAACTATTCAACTTCAACAAAGTGAGATTTTCTTGAATCTCATTTATATTGCCTGTCATTTATATTGAGGGTGTTGAACATTCTTATTTCACAGCCCCTGCTTTCTTATATCATCATGAATGCAAGGAACATGTGTGGTTATGAAATCCAGCAGCCCTGGGCTGCTTTGATTAGGTGAGCTCACTAGGACTCTGCCCACAGACCCTGCAATATCTCATTCAAGGAATATAAGTCATTTGGATGTCTTTTTGATGATGTTAGGCCCCCAAATCTCTAGCCTCTGTTTCCTCCTCCAGTGTCACCTCTCATCACTGTTCCTTTAGCGTTCTGTTTTTCAGCCATGTTTTTTTTAACCTTATCTAGTCTTTATATACTAACTCTACCTCTCCATCCAACAATTTGCGTCACTATCAATTCATTAACCCTCAACCTAGAGACTATCTCTTCCAGGCAGCATTTCCCTATCACTGTAAACTGGGATAGATACTTTCCTTTACAATACATCTTTTTCTCTTTCTGTAATTTGTTAAGGTGTTATATTTAATTATATAAGTACTTATCTATTTCACCTAACAGACTGGGTACATGAGTTTTGTCTGTTTTGCTTGCTATTTAATCTCTAGTATCTGATTCAGTGCAGTAGCCTAGAAATTGACTAATTGATCTATCATAAATAACATAGTGCCAGAAATTACAATCCCAAAAAAGGATTCTCCATCACTTTCCCTTAAATTGGAAGATGTTTCCACCCAGCTTCAGTCTTTGCTCCTCATCTCTGCCATGCTCTAGTCCTGCAAAGATTATTAAAATCCAAAGCTCTTATCTTAGAACCTTTCAAATCCTCACTATGTAAAGCATTTTTCAAACTTTTTGAACAAAGCACTCTAAAATAACACAGAGACTAGTGCTGAATTTCTTTGAACTGTCATTTTTTTGTTTTAAGTGGTTATACAAATCACATATTCAACTTTCTAATAGATAAGTTTGTTCTTAATAAATACAATAGAGATTTATTTTACTCAAAATGGTTCCCCTAGAGCAGGAATCTGGTATCAATCCACAGCCTGTTAGAAGCAAGAATGATTGGAGCAAGAGTAAAGCAAGCAATGCTTCTTCTGTTTGTGTATCCACTTGCCATCACCCCATTACTACCTAAGCT
Source organism: Cavia porcellus (assembly GCF_034190915.1). Classification (NCBI taxonomy): domain Eukaryota; kingdom Metazoa; phylum Chordata; class Mammalia; order Rodentia; family Caviidae; genus Cavia; species Cavia porcellus. The sequence continues at coordinate 171,531,059 of NW_026947484.1, read as the reverse complement.
CTGCTTCCAGTCAGATCAGCTGCAACAATGCATTCTCTTAGGATTCTGAACCACACTGTGAACTAAGTATGTAAAGGATCTAGGTTGTGTGTTCTTTATGAGAATATATTGCCTGATGATCTGCGGGGGAGCTAATGTAGTAGTGCTTGCATTCAGGAACACCTGCAAACAAAGTTCAACATTAAAAGAGATGTTTGACTGCACAGAGACCACAACAGATCGATTGCTTACAGATTCATACAAAACCACATCAGTGAGTAGTGAGAGACAATTAAGTTGTGTTTGGTGGCAGGATTTATAGTGGCAAGTTATCTGATATACTTGGATTGCTGTATCTGGAGGAAGACTTTAAGTCAAAATCCAACACTTCTTTAAGGGTGAACAGAGCCTGCCCATTATTTTATTTTCCATTTACACTCGTATCTATGCATCTGACACAGTTACATATAAATGTCACTGGAGAACTTCTCTGAAAGGGGGAAAACATACACTGATGAGATAGCAGAATGCTCTAAGACTGCCAATAAAAGGAAAACTGCATTTAAAAGAAGATTCTACAAGTATTACTTAAACTGCATGTCCATTGAAACAGGTGACTCTCAGTGTCCAAGTTTGTTTTTATAGTATGTAGCAACTAATTATTCAGTGAAGCCATGAAACCTTCAAAACTGCATGGCCTCATGGAGGTCAATCACTCTACATTATTTACAAGTATTTACAAGTCCTTAGATTTTTGGAAAGAAAAAAATATTAATAGGAAGACATGAAGTCATTATTGAAGACAACCACTTTAATTGTGTCTGTAGTATCATTCTTAGTGTCTAGCTGCATGGTTATAGCTATGAAGCCCTTTACTATTGTTTAAGAGTTGATCTTGCCCACAGCTAGAGACCTTTATTATAAAATTTTAGAAGAGCCTGGGATGCAAAAAATGGCAAGTGTGCCACTTTGGGATAGCATCATAACTAAACAAAGAGGTAAATAATAGTGGATTCTGGGACACAATTGTTAGCATGAGTGAGTCACCATTTTATGAATTCCAGGATGACAAGTTTACAGATGTTGACAGCAAGGTACCAATACTTGTATTTATGTGATATATATTTTTCAAAGGATGTGCATTAGGGTGGTATGTGCTCTTGATGTTACAAAACTATTCAAGTATTCGGTTATATAGCAGAGAAGCAGGAATAAACTAAAGGAAAAAGAGCTTTAATGCAGTCCTGGGGCTACCATCAGAGCAGCTAAGATTAGTGGCTATCATGCTCTCACTGGAGCCGCCCAAACTCATGCTGCTGGGACTCACTGGAGCTGCCTGATCTAGCACCACTGCAAATCGCTGGAGCCACCCAAACTTGCGCTACTGTGACTCACAAGAGCTGCGGTCATGCTGAAGTTGGAGATCAGTGAGCCCAATCGAGAACAGAGCCAGTGAGGGACCTGCATTAACCCGAGGTGAGTACTGGGAATAAGACCCTCGCATGGGAAAGGGGTGACCAACTGGATGACATGTTGTAATCAGTTAGGACGGACCTGAATTAGGAATGGCAGTGACTTCAGCTGCCCCTACCCAGAGCAGCTTTGGTGGGATCTGCTTGGCCTAGATCATGCCCCTAGCCAGGACCCAATAAGTCATCTCAAAGTGATTCTGTATGAGCAGCACACAGGTTGACTGGCTCAGGGTGAGTGGCCAGCATATGCTGCCCCTGCTTACACATCAATGACCAACTGCAAACTGGAGAGTGCAGAAATCACTAGCCAGCATGCTTCAGAAGAATCATAACCAACAAAGAAAAGGGCTGGGTCCTCCACTCTACACGTGAAGGGAAGAAATCAAAAACATGACAAGAAAAAGAAATAAGAAAAAGGCCCCACACCCCAACCCTGAGAATATTGATCCAGGAGAGGTAAATACAAAAGAAATTGAGGGCAGCAAACATGCGATATCAGACATGGCATCAGTGGACATAAGAAATATCTTTGGGACCTTGTAGAGGAGCTCAAAACTGAAATATTAATTCAAGTAAAGCAAGATATAGGTATATTAATAAAAGAAATGCTAAGCACCTCTCAAGAAGACACAGATGGAAAAATGGAGGAACACAAAAAAAGGAGAGAAATGTTTGATGAAGAATATAAAGAAAACCTAGAATACATGAAGCAGATTCAAAGAGATTCTCAGGAAATTAAAAACTCCATTGAAAGCTGGCAAAACTGCTTGAAAAAAAAAACTAAGGACAGACTATCAAAACTTGATGACAGTTTGGCAATGTGTGATCATGAAAGGAAAGATCTATTAAAAATAACAAGGAAGGGGCTGGGGATTTAGCTCAGCGGCATAAGCACCTACTTTGCAAGCAGGCAGTTGTGAGTTCAATCCCCGGTACCAATAAAAAGGAAAAAGACCAAAAAAACAAACAAACAAAAATAACAAGGAAAGGGGCTGGGGATTTAGCTCAGCAGCATAAGCGCCTGCCTTGCAAGCAGGCAGTTGTGAGTTTGATCCCTGGTACCGATAAAAAGGAAAAAAAAAAAAAAAAAACAACAATAATAATAACAAGGAAATAAGCAGTAACAGCACAAGACTAGAAGATGACAAGTGGTTAAGAATTAAAAAATGTGAGTGAAGAAGCAGGGGTAAAAACAAGGGAAATGTCAAAGCTATTCATGGAAATAATTAAGAAAAACTTCCCAAGCATAGGAAAAGAAAACTTTATTCAGATGTATGAGGCATACAGAACTCCTACCACCTACAACCAAAACAGAGCTACACCCAGACACATAATAATCAAGATCCCAGAAATTCAATATAAGAACAGAATATTAAAAGATGTCAGAGAAAAGAAACAGATCACCTATAGAGGAAAATCTATCAAAGTTACTACAGTCTCCTCGACACAAATCATCAAGTTAAGAAGAACTTAGAGTAAAGTATTCCAAGCCCTGAAAGAAAATAACCTCCAGCCCAGATTGATGTACCCTGAAAAAATATCTCTAGAAATTAATGGAGAAACAAGATGGTTCCATGACAAAGAGGAACTGGGGGAATTTTTGACCACCAGTCCAACCCTACAGAAAATACTGATGGACATTCTAGAGAGAGAGAGAAAAAAAAATAACAGAATTTCAGGAACAGTAGCAGAGAGGCTTCAATGAATAGGGCAGACAGTGGAATGAAGGAGAAAAGTAGACAACCAATGGCAGAAAAATCGCATAACAGAAATGAAGTAGAGAAGGTTGGCTATAATCTCTAACATACATAGACTTGATACACTAAAAAAAAAAGAAAGAAAGAAAGAAAAAGAAATACAAGCAGAGTAAATCAGGAGGTAGGGTCCACCAAGTTGCTCTGTATAGGAAATATAATTAACCTGAAAAAGGGTTTATGGACTGAAAATCAAATATGAGAAACAATGCTCTATGTGACAGAGAAATAGGGGCAACTCGACCAGCACCTGAAGATAGGTTGGAAACACAGGATACTTATGTGCATTAGAGAGTTACTCTGCTATAATGAAGGAAAACCTTGAGGCTTTTGTAGGCAAAGGAATATAACTTGAGATCAAGTCCAGGAGTGAGAAGGTTCAGAACCACTTAGGTAAATATCAGGTTGCCCCCTAATCTAAAAACTAAGGGAGTTAGTGGGACCCAAAATGCGCAGCACACTGTGGGAGTGAAAGGGGAGGAATAGTCTAAAACAAGAAGACAGAGGATATTGTTAATAGTGCATCAGGATTTAAAACCCAATTACTAACACTGCTCATTTAGATAGATTATATTCCATTCCAGTTTGTCTACTTATACTAGATTTGAGGGCACAGACAGCTATCCTGAAAGTAGCAGGATATACTATGGTAATCATCCTTAATTTCCTATTAACTTAATCAGAAGTCCTGTATAACTAACACTGTTTTATCATGAGTGATCTTAGTTGAATCTGATTTGTTAGATTGCTGTTTTGTATTGACATATTTTATGCAAATCTGTCACAATTCATAGTATCAAGTCTGAGAGTATAGGCAACTACACTGAAGATGACAAGTTTCACTAGAATACCCACTCTGGTCTGATTATTACTTGCTTTTGAAGTTTTACACTGTCTACAATTTTTTATTAATATTGTTATATACTGCTATATTCAATTATACTATGCCTGATGAAGGCAACTACACTGAAGATGACAAGTTTCACTAGAATACCCACTCTGGTCTGATTATTACTTGCTTTTGAAGTTTTACACTGTCTACAATTTTTTATTAATATTGTTATATATTGCTATATTCAATTATACTATGCCTGATGATATGGACAATTCTATTAAGATAGCAAGAGACAACACAGTAACCATTGTAGATCACCTTGTACTGTGGTTTTATATAAATTTTTCATTTTGTGTTTTTATAGGAATTTGTTTTGTTTTGTCTTGCTATATTTTGTTTTTCCCTTTAATACCAAAAGGATAGAAATATATGTAGACTTGTGCATGCATAGAACCCATAAACAGTTTATGAAAACTGATTATATAACACATGATGAAATGAACAACTACTTTGAAGAAAAAGAGACACTAACCTACCTAGTGCTGATTCTATAGTGTCATGATGTGAAATCCAGAAATACTATTATTCTTTGTTCAGAGTGATTTTAGTCTATTTTGTTTAATTTCAACATACAAGAAGGTATGAACAGCTATTTTGAAGAGAATGAGAGACACTATGACAGCCATTATTGACTTCTCTATTGTCTGGTCTTGGAGACTTAAAATGCCTTCCTCATCCTGTTCAGATCAGTTCTATACTACGTCGTTTCCTGTGAATTCTCTGTATGTGAAGATATGGACAACTATTTGGAAGAAAATAAGAGACAATATGATAAATAGTGAAGATCTCTGATTGTCTTGCTTTGAAATTTATGTCTCTTACATTGCATTCTTATGTTCTGTTTTGTTGCATTTAATTTTACCCTCTTTAAAATAAAAGAAAGAAAAAATATATGTGTAAAGAAGACAAACAGTCATTTTATGTCATTATGTGCATGAACAGAGCATCAGTCATGACTAACAACTTTCCAGTTCTACTACTCAGGTCAAAGAGGTCTCTTCTGAATGTGAGTCCATATACTGGATCATCTACAAAGTAATATTGATTAGCCCAACAATTTAACATTTTTTGATGGATGTGATTAAAACCATCAACCACAATAAAGTATATGCCCTTCACTCGTGACTGTGCAGCTCTGTGAGATGAGTGTAGAACACCCATGTCTCTTCTTAAACACATCAGTGAGATAACTTTTATTAAGGTAGATAATTGGCCAGAGTTTCTGAGTTAGGAAAGCCACTTCAGAGATTACTTTTTAAAAAAACAGTCACCAATTGCAGCATGATTCATTGTCACAGAATGGTTACAAAACTTGCTTATTCAAGTGCCATATTCAGCCTGATCAGTGAACTCAATCTGAACTTCAGGGGAGAACAACATCTGTGTTCAGGTCAGCAGATAATGTGGCTGCATTCAGAGTGAAAGGAAAATTATGTAGGCAATAAGAGGACTTTTTTGCATGATTCAAACATTTGCAGAGATTTTTAAGGACCTGAACGAGGATCTTTTTTCTCCCAGTTTGGTCATTTATTTCAGCTTTCAAATGAGTGAGCAGTACTTTCTAACCACAACAGAGATCTTAACTGGGAAGGAATAAATTTGCCACTCATTATGTATAATAAAATGAATTAACTTTGTAATTTAAAGTGATCAGCTGCTTGAGATCACAAATATCAATAGCCTTCAAATTTCCATATGTTCTGGATTAAAGCCAAGGCAGAATATCCTGTTATTACCATGTAAAAGCACTGAAAATTCTTTTTTCCATTTCCAGCATCCTCTTTATGAAGCAGGATTTTCTGCAGTGACACCAAGCAAAATGATATTATGGAATACACTTGACATAACACACTTCAGTTGTCTTTGCCTCCTATCACCTGTAAATAGTACTGTATAGTCACAGTGGGAAAAAAAACCCAGAGTATGCCCACTGATTATACCTTATAGTAAGTTGTATAATTGTTTAACAATGTAATAATAACAGAAATAAAGTGCACACCAGGAAAGTGAAAAGACAGCCGACAGAATGGGCAAAAATTTTAGTCAACTGTTCCTCAGACAAAGGACTTCTATCTAGAATATATAAAGAATTGAAAAAAATCATCCCCCTCAAATTCAAAGACCCAATCCAAAAATGGGCATCTGAGATGAATAGGTACTTCTCAGATAATAAATATATGAAAAGTATGCAACATCATTTGTCACTCAGGACATGCAAATTAAAATAATATTGAGAAACCATCTCACTCCAGAAACAGAGGCTATCATCAAGAAATCAACTGGTGGGGATATGGGGAAAAAAGAACACTTCTCCACTGTTGGTGAGAGAGTAGCCTGATATAACCACTATGGAAATCAGTTTGGAGATTCCTCAAAAAACCAGGGTTGGGGGTTCCATTTGATCCAGCTACTACCCTCCTTGATATTTTCCCAGAAAAATCAAAAACATCATCCTACAGCAATATATGTGCACCTATGTTTATAGCAGCACAATTTGTAATAGGTAAATCCTGGAAACAACACAAATGCCCATTGACTGTGGAATGCATAAAAAAGATGTGGTATTTTTATATGATGAAGTACTACTCAGTTATAAAGAAGGATAAAATTGAGGCTTTTATAGATAAATGGATGCAATTTGAGACCATACTCATAAGTGAAATAAATCAGACTCACATGTGTATACATCGTATTATCTCCCTAGTGTAAAAATCTGAAAGAGTAGATAAGATCCAAAATGTACAATAGATACTGTGAAAGTGAATGTAGATGAAACAGCTCAAAAGAAAAGAACAATTGGGATGGGGGAAAGGAGAAAAGAAAGAAGGGAAAAGATTATATATATATATATATATATATATATATAATCTTTTCCCTTCTTTCTATATGTGATAGATAATTACATTACTAATCTATTTGTTCATTTAAAAAGTTTGTACTTTCATTGATCATTTTTTCATGCCTATATTTTGTAATATGAGCAACTACTTTTAAGATAACAATATACAATATATTAACCATTGTTAATCTATCATTTTATTTTGAAATCGGTTTACTCATTTTTATTTTTTCCATTTTAAAATAAAAAAAATTAAAAAGAAATGAAGTGCACCATAAATGCATGAACTGGAATCATTCTGAAAGCCATCTTTCCAACTTCTCCTCAGGAAAACTGTCATCCATGAAGCCAGTCCTTAGTGCCAAAAAGATTGTAGCTTTCTGCCATGGTGTGTTCTAGGGACTTGTCTTACTAATGATCTCAAGAACCTGTTAGAAATTCGTATTTTCAGAATGTAGTCAGATGCACTGAATCTCAATATAGGGTGTGCTATTTACATGATTTCACAAACTTCTAAGAAATGCCTACTACTGATAGATCATCTTTCTATCTGGTGCCTTTCAGTACATGCACTGGCACTTCAAAGTATATCATGCTGGATTAGGGTAATTCGGTTTGAAAATTTTAAAAAATCTACAGAGCTTTAATTGATACTTTCTAGACATCAGATAAAAGAGAACAGTTTGGTAGCCATCTTTGAACTAAATAATGCCATTGTTTTGTACAAGACTGGTTGAACCAAATTCGATTACTTGAAACAAACTGGGTCAATAAAATTTTTTCTTGAGATTTAGATTCAGATGTTATTTGATGTCTCTGAGTATCTAAATAGTATTAGATATAAAATGTTAGGGTCATGTGGAACTATGTACCTTCAAGAAGAGAGAGAGAGAGAGAGAGAGAAAGAGAAAGAGCGAGAAAGAAAGATAACTTCAGAAATGAGAATGTTCAACACTTTCTTGTTTATGCAAGTTAACTGATTCCCAGTGAACACTGGCTTGACAAGGACTGGTATAACTGGGTAAACTCTCTTTCCTGGAGAAGTTCAGAGTAAAACAAAGATAAAAGACTCTAAGATTACGGTTGGTAAGGGTAACCTGGATGCTGGCAGTTCATCTGTGTTCTCTGTCCTTAAATTACATGAAAAATTATTATAATTTCTGTTTTTCTCTTTAAAGGAGCTTTGACTAAGACAATGATAAATATTCTGTTTCTTAGTTTGACATATAACACTTTCACCAAACTATCTCTCTAGCCTCATATGCTCCAAGTTGTTGTTGTCTATCTGCATCCTACTACCAGCCACCTTAAACACTAGTCATGGACCAGGCAAACCAACAAACTTCTGCCCTCATAGATGGCTTCTCTCAGCCTATTGTGCTACTTTTCCCTGCCTACCTCTGATCAAGTCAAACTCAATCTTTAAGATCCACTAAACTATAAGCCTCATTAGAAACTATTTCCTGATTTCCCAGAAGAATTGAAGGCCCTATGCAATATGGGCTACACATATTAGTGAATTTATCATATTCTACTCAGTTATATGTTTGCTTTCCCTTTCAACTGAACCATGAGTTTTTACTTTGTTTTACCAGAAGCTCTTTGCACAAGGCACAACCCAAAGTAGGTACTGCATCAATGTCCGTTGTATGAACAAGTGTTGAATAGATGAGTTGTAAATGGGGAGCTCCCTAGATGTCTAATTTTTGTGATCCTAGTAGACCTGCTCAGTCATCAGGGCAGTAGATTCTGCTTGTGTTGTTCTAAACTATCTCCAACCCATTTGTCCTGCCTGTCATTGAGCTGATAGCAATTGTGAAAGTGATGAATAGCAGACCAATTATGAGGAATAGGAAACATCAGTTATAACTCCAGGGAGAAGACATAGCCATATCAGTAGCCTCATCCATCTAACTGAGTCATCTTTCCAAGGCATTCTTCCCTGTGACCTTGAATTGCCAATCTTAGTTTTGGACAAATCCAAATTCTTCAGAGGATGGCTCCTCCTCTCAGCCTGTCTCCTACAAGGCGTTGCTCCTGGCCCACTCTGTCCTGGAAGAGAAAAACTGGATGGAAACTATATACTTTTCCTGAGGGAAATCCTTAGCCAAGTATCTGAACCCCACCCAATAGACAAGACCTGTCTTCTAAGTCCTACTATCCTTTGACAGATAGTGACTCCTCTCCCTTGTGGTGAGAACATCTGGAGATGGGAGGTGGGTGGAAAGGTTTCAAGTGGAGGATTTGTCCAAGAATGTAGAGTTTATGTCGCTAAATGCTAGCTTAAGTTCCTGAGTAAAGAACTGCAAAATTTTCCTCTGTGGCCACTAGTGATCTCATTTTTCCAGTACACCCATGATCCCTTAGGAAGCATGAGGGAGAAAGCTTCCCTTGCTTGAAGTTAGAACTAAGAGTTGGGTCCAAAAAAGGAATTCAAAGCACAAGAGGGGTCAAGCTTAGTCTAGACCCATACTGACCTTATCTTAGCCTTTTTTTTAAAGGGTGAAGTAATAAATATTTAATCTTTATGGGCAATATAAGTCATATGCAACTTGACCATGATTGTGGTAACACAAAAATAACTTTACACAACCATAAGCAAATTGGTGTGACTATATCCAACAGGACTATTTACAGACATCAAAATTTGAATTTTACATAGTCTTATCTTAGTCTTTCAAAAGGAGTTTTGGAAATTTGGCTGAGGAAGTTATGAAAGGAGAGACTCTTATCAGTTTCATTATAACCATATTTGTATCATGCCAAGTTGAATTCCGAAAAGTCTAAATCACTTAACTCAGAACAAGATGCTACACATGGTAGAGGGACAGAAAAACACACAAGTTAAGAGCATGGTCACTGGAATAAGACTCCTGGATACAAATCCTAGTGTTATCACTAAGAAGCTGGTAAAAAGGACTTCAGCTTTCTCCATGTTAAAGTGCTTCACTTTCTGCAATGTTAAACCAGGGTGTCTTAATATCTACTTGTATAAAAACTGCTGTGTCATTTACAAAATGCCTAAAATAATGCAGATCTGTACAAATATCCACACATTAACATATATTGATAATTAAATGAATATTGACTAAGCCTTAAATGCAAATATTCTCTAGATCAAAGTAATTGATGAATATATTAGAAAAAAAGTGTTTGTATTTATTTAGAGAGAAAAGAGTCCAAACATATTAAATACACTCACATAAGATTGTGTTTATCCTTTTAAATGTTGCGTACTGGAAAAAAATATGCTGTTGGAGACAACTGGTGGAAATACTTTGTTTTTTGGGGAAGCATGACTTTCTTTGTCTCTGAGATCTGTGAAGGCAAGGCAGTACTATTCATTTATTCTTATTTTGTGCTGGACGTTTTAATCAGAAGCAAAAGCATAAAACAGCAGGAGAAAAAGGAAAAAAAGAGAAAGGTAATGAAAATGAAGAGGAAAGACACTACAACGAATATTTATCAAACTTTTAGTCATATGAGGCATTGCTAAATGATTCACATGCATTTATTTATTTATTTAGGTCTTTTTGAGACAGGGTCTCTCTATGCAGTTTAGGCTGGCTTTGAGCTCACTTTGTAGCCTAGGCTGGTCTTGAACTCACAACAATCCTCCTGTCTCAGACTCCTGAGTGCTGGGATTACAGCCATGAGCCAACACACCTGGATCATAATTTATTTAACAACTGCTCTATGTGTTAATACATTATCATCCTCATTTGGATTCTGTACATTTGTTTTTTTTTTTTTTTTTTTTGGTCTTTTTCATTTTTATCAGTACCAGGGATCGAACTCACGACTGCCTGCTTGCAAGGCAGGCGCTTATGCCGCTGAGCTAAATCCCCAGCCCCTGGATTCTGTACATTTGAGCTGTATTTATACACTAAATGGTAAAATGAGAATTTAAACTTAGGTCTGCTTGATTTGGATACGTTTTTTTCTTTACATTCATCATTATGTATAATACCTAAAACTACTATATAAAAAGGTTTTTCTTATTATCTCCCTTTTGCTGATATAAAAATGAGTTTCTAATAGGCTAACTCTCATGTATAATGCTATCCCACAGGCAAGCATGAAATTAGAATTCAAACCTAAATCTAGTGGACCCCAAAGTCCACAACCTTTCAGTGAAATCTCACTAAATCTCCTAAAAATCTCAAAATCTCACTAATAAGTATGCCTACCTTGAATAACATTAACATATGCCCCAATATATTAAAAATAAATACATATTTATGTATACCTCAATGTCTAGATCTGTTCAAAATTATTGTCTTCATATTTGAGAAATAAACACCAGGGAAGCACTGTGGAGGGATGAAAAGTGTCTGCCCACATGATTCCCTTCCCCAAGAAGCTACTATGCTTCCATTAACTGGTATTGTCTGACTTATTTTTTAAGAGTATCAATACTTTCCCCAAAAAAAGGATTCATGCTGAGGCACAATAATAATAGCTACTTAAGTAGCCTTGAAGGAGCCAAGTCCAAACTATTTGGAGAGTAGATGTATTCTCTCTAGAAAAGGGAAGGGAATTTTGGATTGAATTAATAGCAGGTCTTCATTAAGTATTAAATGGGGGTAAAACTGAACTTAGATTATGAAATAGAACTTAGCTTCTACTGCACTGAGAGATGACTCAAAGGTGAGAATAAAGTTCCGCCAACAGGGAAAGATGACAATAGCTAGTGGCGGGAAAGTCTCTGGAATCCCCCCAAAAAAGCTTCTTGGTGATAGAAGAGTCTTACCCATTCAAAGTATAGTAGGAGATGATGATGAAGTTTGTGCAGTTTACACAATGGGACCAAGGCTACAGGAACTGTATAAACAGTTGTTTATACAGTAGACTCTAACCTACTGGTTATGAGACACTGATGCTTCTCCTCATGAGTTTCAGTCTCTTTTATCCACTCAGCTATTTTTAATGCCTACTAAGTGTGTGGCAGTAAACACAGAAGCTATTATGCTCAAGGGCAAACCTAGAAATCTGAAAGCAAGAGAATTAGCTTTTATCTTTAAGTCTGTAGGTTTGAAATAGTCTCTATGTGTTTTTAAATCTCTTTATTAAAAAAATAATATATTAAGAGAGCTTAACTTCCGCTTCTCTCCCACTTCCGCTTCTCTCCCAGCGAGAGAGACACGAGTGGCCAGGCCCAGCCGCAGCCGCAGCACAGCCGCCGTGGCGGCACGGAGGAGCCAGACGCAAAGAGAGCAAACCGAGAAAGAAACAAACACCCCCAAGAAGAAGGAGAGTAAAGTCAGCATGAGCAAAAACTCCAAGCTCCTCTCCACCAGCGCCAAGAGGATTCAGAAGGAGCTGGCAGACATCACTCTAGACCCTCCGCCTAACTGCAGTGCGGGTCCCAAAGGTGACAACATCTATGAGTGGAGATCTACCATTCTAGGACCTCCAGGATCTGTGTATGAAGGTGGTGTATTCTTCCTAGATATCACTGTTACTCCAGAATACCCCTTCAAACCTCCAAAGGTTACATTTCCGACAAGAATCTATCACTGTAACATTAACAGTCAAGGAGTTATTTGCTTGGATATATTGAAAGATAATTGGAGTCCAGCACTAACTATTTCTAAAGTCTTCCTTTCTATCTGCTCACTTCTTACAGACTGTAATCCTGCTGACCCTTTGGTGGGAAGTATTGCCACTCAGTATATGACAAACAGAGCAGAACATGACAGAATGGCCAGACAGTGGACCAAGAGATACGCTACATAAATTGAACTGCGCTTTCACAATTCTTACATTATTTGTCTGTCACAGAAGAGAGCTGCTTATGATTTAAAGGGGCAGGGGAGGGTGGGAGTTGGTAAAGGGTAGGGTATTTCTATAACAGATATTATTCAGTCTTATTTCCTAAGATTTTGTTGTAACTTAAGGTATCTTGCTACAGTAAACAAAATTGGTAATAGCAACTTTTAAAACTCATTAGTTCTACAATATTGGCTGAAATGTAATACAGAAAAGAATGTATACTAGATATTTGGGTTATATTTGGATTCAATTGCTTGTATGTAATTTTTAAACAGCTTAATCTTGTACAGGTTACACACATGGCAATTTATGTAAAGTCATTGTAAAGTGACATACTTCTTTGTTTTAAATTGGAATTTGGCCCTTCTTGGAAGGGAGCACTGATATTTAACAGAGTTTTTAAGACTGTCATCTCATATATATATATATAAATAAATATAAATATATATATATATATATATATATATATATATATATAAAATAAATGTGGCTATAAGACACCATGTAGGATATGAGTAGTTAATGTATTTTATTTTATATGAAATTTACTTTAAAGGTTTGAATCAGGACTTCTGAGAACCTGTAGTGAAATACCTTAAGCTGTTAAGTGTAAGGCGTGGAATAGGAGTCACTCAGTGGATTAGTTATATGTTGTAGACTTCTTACGTTTGCATTTGTTATTGTGTTAATAAACCATATTAAAAACAAAAAAAAAGAGAGAGAGAGCTTAGAGGTGTTGGAGTTCTTTCAAGGCCTAATAAACAGAGTGATTGAGATAAGACTGATGGCTGTGATTAGAACAATGGTGTGTCCACCAAAATTCATGTTGAAAATTAATCCCCACTGCAATAACATGATGTATGGCCTTTGGGGAGGGGTAAATTATGAGGGTTCTATGCTCATGAAGGATTTAGTGCCTTTGTAAAGGATCTTAAGATAGAAGGGGGCACTTTTTTGATATTCTGTCCCTGCTGCCACATGAAGACGTCATATTCCTTCTCTCCAGATGATGTAGCAACAAGGCACCAACTCGGAGGCAGAGAGTAGCTGTCATCAGATACTAATCCTGCCACTGTCTTGATGTTGGAATCCCTAAACTCTAGAACCATGAAAAAATAAATTTCCATTCCTTATAAGTAATCCAGTCTCGTGTACTTTGGTATATTGGCACAATTAGACTAAGACAAAATGTAAATAAATCCTTAAACTCACATAGTGAAAAACTGTTGATAGAACTAAGGACAATTAACAGGTGAGAAGAAAAGTTCTACTCAGATCTAAAACAGCTTAGTATACCTGAAAGTCTCTTTCGCAAGAAAGGGGAATAATTTTTATTGAGTTTCTTCAATAGCAAGCATGGTTATAAGCACCTTATGTAGATTATCTCAATTCATTTGCAAAACAATTCAATAAGACAAACATTACCAATCCTATTTTCCTAGTGAGAAAACAAAAGTTTAAAAACTCAAGGGTCCAAACATGTCCAAAGGAACACAGAAACTTTGTGGTACCTGATATTTGAGCCCATGTTCTCAGGTTCCAAAACACATGCTGTCTACTAAGTCATTACCTAAGGTTTACTCAGTAAAGTATTGATGGGTAAAAACATTAACAATAAGAAGAAGAAATACACAGGAAAGTATTTTGACGGTTGAGGATGGAGCTTAGTGTCAGAGCACTTGCCTGGCATGTATAGGGCTCTGGGTTCAATGTCCAGGACTTGAAAAGAAAAAGCATTTTTAATTCAAAATAAAGAAATCTGCTTCAGTAGTTAAGAGCAAGTGGCTTAGGGAGCCACTGAACAGGCCATTCCTAGGTGTATTATGACACAAACTTTTTCAGGACAGAGAAGAAAGTGTCAAGCAATGGATAAGGGCTGGCCTAGATGCTTAAGCAATCCCTCTTACGCTTTTTTTTTTTCCTCAGGAAGTATAGAGAAGAAAGGGCAAGATCAACAACAGAAAGAGGGAAACTAGTAAGACAAGATCTTGTCTTTCCTTAGCATTTATTATATGCCAGGCACAAGCATGCTATTACCAACTCTTTATAATACAGTAACCTCGAAAATTAGTAACAACTAAACTTACACAATACCTGAGAGACTAAAGCTCAGAGTCCCTTGCCAAAATAAAGAAAAGGAATAACCAGGATTTGATAATGGATTTGACCTGCATCAAAGATAAACAAACAGAGCTGGGGATGTAGAACAGTGGTGGAACACCTGCTTAGGATGCACTGGCCCTGAGTTCACTTACCACTATTTAAAAAATTCTTAACTACTGGAGAAAAAAACAAGTTTTTCTATTAATCATTTTGATTTACAGGTCTGTCAGTACTACTTGTAGTGAATTTCAAAACAAAATTTTAAATCATGTTTGATTAAACTTCTAGACTAAACTACCAGATTATAAGAAAAATGGGGCCAGAGGAATATGTAAGATGGTACAATGGGGATACAACCAGCAGAATTCAGGTTGGAGGTAATTGTATTTACAAACAATTTAGATGCATCAATGAAAAATTCTAAAAAATAGAAAGAGATGGAGGAAGGAACCTATATATTAAAAGAAACTCATTTAACAGCCAGTAACAATACTTGAAATTTACTTTTACCCTAATTTGAACAAACAAGTTGGTATCAAAGATTATCAGGTTATCTAGTTAACACAAATAAGAATTGGATATTGAATGATATAGAGAGATTATTAATTTGGGGATCTTGGTAGTGATATATAGGCTATTTTGTGTTTGTCTTTTAGATATAGACTTTAACATTTACACATGATCTAATGTTCAAGAGGTTTTTCTAAATTACCAGGGAAGTAGGGAGCCAGATGGAAGAGGAGGTAACACAGGCATAAATTGATCATTGATAAAACTAGGTGACAGGAACATGGTAGTTCCTAATGCTACTCTTTCTTTGTATGTTATATTTTTAAAATTAAGTTTTAAGGTGATATCAGATCCTATAATTTAATAGTACTCCCCAAAATGTTACAATTTGAAGATGAAGTAAAGAAGAAATTGAAACACATGATCCAATGAGAAGTCATGTTCCTCATGGTCTTCCCTTTCTCTTAAGGTATAAGTTTGTGTCCTGAAACTCTTCTATTCAGACATCCTAGGAGTGATACGAGTCTGTTGGCCCACAAAGGCACTGCACAGACTATTTGTGTAACAGTTACAAACTCAAGCTGTTTTCAACTGCATATGCCTGATGACTTGTGAGGAACATCTGGAATGAGTTCTTTTTTTCTTCTTAGATTAGAGGGGAACAGAAAGTGAGAGTTGGGTTGTTTGTGAATTCTCCCTGGGCCTTTGGTATCAGTGCTGACTGAAGTTGCTTAATGACCCAAGAAGAGACCCCTGTGAACAGGGCCAAGCTCCAACAGGGGTGGGACCCACAGCCCACTGTTTCTGGAAGTGCAGCAGTGTGGTGGATAGGGCAGTCTTTGCATGATACCTTCAGATTCATGATGGCTGTGTGATGAATGCGTGGATGTGAGAAAGCTAGGAAAGGATTTCCAGCCCCAGCTCTGACATTTTCTAGTCCTGTGGGGCTTCAAGGAATGATTGCCTGTACTCTCTGAGCCTGTTTTCTTATCTATAAAATGAAAATAAACATTGCTACCTTCATAGCCCTACTGAGAGAATTCAGGAATCAGTGTAGCATGTAGGCATACTGATACAAGCCAGTGACTTTTTTTTCATACACCATGTATCTGTTCACATTTAGTTGTGCTTATTGGATTTTTGTGATATCAGACAGTACATCATAAGCTGCTGGTGAAAGCAGAACACAAGTTGGTTCACTCTGATCTCATGAAGTCTGCCCCCTAGCGTACAGGAAAATATTTTGACTCAGTATAATAAAAAGAAGTCTCTGAATGGAGATGGAGTTAGGAGTCATTGAGCACACCATTTGAAAAGTAGGAATGTTCAAACACAAGCCCACAACTTCTTTCAAGGTGTGGTAGGAAAGAACTAAGAAATAGACTATGGTTGTACTAAATGCCTATGTTTCTCTGTTCCTGAATGTACTGCATTTTCTTCCTCATAAAGACTGAAGAGGTCATAAAATAGTAAATTTTGAAGAGGACATACATTAATCAAACAATTACAAAAAATAAAATTATAACTAGAAATTATAATACTCTATTATGAAAACAATGAAGAGACTGACAAAAGTCAGGAATCTTGTAAATTGTACTGCTAAAATCATGGATATGCCTGTATCATTGTGATTGTTGACTTTAATTTTTTTCAGGAAGATACCTACAAAGGGAATAGCTGGATCAAATGAAATTTCTAGTTCTAGTGTTTTGGGGAATTTTTGTACTGATTTCCATAGTGGTTGTACCAGTTTACACTCCCACCAGTAATGAAAAAAAGTGTTCCTTTTTCCCCTATAATCTCACCAGCATTTGCTATAAATTCATTTCCTGAATACATATAAGAGATGGAGTGGTGTGGGGTGGGGGGAGAAAGGGATGGAATAAAAAAAAATTAAATACCATGTATACGTATCAGTTCCCCACAATTCATACAATCATTATGTACTCTAAATATATACCAACAAAACAATAACACTGAAAACATGAAAGGAAGTGAACAAACAAACAGAGGGAGTTATCAAATCTAGAAGCTTTGGCATTCTTGTAAGTGACTAATAGTTTACTACGTGGAATCCACAGAAGAAATGGGGTAAAATACACTCCAGCACCAGGGAACAGTATATGCAAGGTCTCTTTGGCAGGATAAGACATAGAGTCTTCCAGAAACTGGAAAAAGAGCACTGAAGCTTGAAAACAGAGACAAATAAGGAGTAAAAGGTGAGTTTTAAGAAAGTAAAGTGGTCCAGTCCAAGGAACACTTTGTAGCAACGGTAGGGACCTTAAACTTGATCCTGGGAGCATTGGGAGGCCCAAAACTTTTAATCAGGAAGGGATGGAGGATGTTTTAGTTTGGAAAATATCACCATGGCTTCAAGATAGAAAATGAATTAAAAGAGAAAAGAGTCACCATTAGCCAATTTAGAGGCTACTACAATAGCACAGGAAAGGCTGAAGTTGGACTGTGTAAAGGGAACATAGGAGAAATTCTTATAACAAATCTACATGATTTACTAAGCCATATGGTGGGGTACAGGAATAAGCACGAAGTAAGGATATATATCAAGTATGTCTCCTTGATTTTGGAATTACAAGAACTGAGATTAAAAAAGAAAACTTTGACAGAAGAAGACAAGGTCATTTATGGCAAATATACTAGAGAGGTTGACCCTAAATATAGGTGAAAACTCACTATATTTCCGCTGAGTGTTGACAGCCAACCCTAAAATGAACCTGGATGAGTAACTATAGACAGCAAACATAGTTTACTTTTTCAAGGACCTCAGTACAAAATATCCTGAAAAAGTCATAGAATGAAGTAATAATGTCTTTAGTACATAACAGACTTCCATTTTTACACTTTCTTTCTAAAATAGAAGGGAAATAGATGTTGGAAAAAAGCATAGCAAAATGAGAAAAAAAAAAAAAAAAAAAAAAAAAACCTCAAGTACTGAGGTCAAACTCTGGCTCCACCAATTCGTACTTTTGAGCGAGTGATTTCACTTTTCCATGCCTCAATTTCCACACTGGAAAAGAAAGATAATGATGATACAGGGTGAGACTAATGCAAGGGTTCAGTGAGCTAAGTACATAAAGTAACTTTAGCTTAGCTTTTGGCCCCATTGCAGTGCTTAGTAAATGTTTGTTATTATTAAAAGGACAATGGAAAAGTATTCTGTCATTCTCATTCTTACATTTAATAACTGAAATCAGTGTCTCATACAACAAAAAACACTCTACTCTTTGACAATAGGGATGTTTGTGTTAGCTAAGCCTGTGTCTTGTACATCTTACTGAATCTGTTGGTCCCCTGGTCCATGAAAGAGTTATATGTCTCAGTTTCTCAAAAAGAGGAGCCAGGTATTAAGTTCCTCTTTTGTAATTGACCATGACTGTGTTGAGTAATATGTGGATTATTTCTCCTTCTTTTCTTCGATCAATCCTGTTGCCAAGGACTGTCTGACAGTTTGATTCCTGGCCTTTTTGATTCATCTCCTTTTCAGAATGCACAGAGAAGGAGAGGAAGTGGCTCACCAATAGCAGAAAAGATTTAATCTAGATTATAAGAAGTACTTGACTTTTTAAATCCCCAAATCAGGAATTCCCTGAAGGAATTTTTAAATGAGAAAGGTATATGAACAGAGTTGTGGTGAGCGAGTCTCAAGAAATTGCATTTTTAACAAATGTTTCTTTGGTATCATCCCCAGTGATTCTGGTCTGATTTAAGACACTCAGATATAGATCTCTACCCTCCAATAAGCACTCTTTATCTTTCTTATTTGGCTCTAATCATTCTTTTCCTTAACCTTTTAATATTACATTATTTACAAAATGGAGTGCTCCTTTTCTGTCTATCACATATACTCTGGTAAGAATTAAGTTCCAAATGATAAGGATATATCCCTGCTTTGTTCCTGGACATATCCCAAGTGCCCACAACAGTGGCTAACCCCTGGAAGTCTTCAGTCAACATTTGTTACAATTGCTTGAACTGAACTGCCCCTTCCTCAGCCAAGTCCAAGAGCGATTTCTGCAGTAAACCTCCTAACTGATCTCCTAATGTTATTATTCTAACATTTTAATCAAGAACATTCAGATCCAGGTATGGTGACCCTTGTCTGTAATCTCAGGATTTAGGAAGCAGAGGGAGGAGGATCACCATGAATTTCAGAGCAGCAGAGGCTACATTTACATGAGTTCAAGGTCAGCCTGAACTACATAGTGAGACCCTGGGTCAAAAAAATAGGATGGGAATCTAAACAGTCTTTAAAGTCAAGCACACAGACATTAAATGAATAAATCTTGCTCTAAAAGCAGCTGTGGCCCCTGAAATTCATTGCCAGTGTACATTGTGAGTATCCCTAAATTTCGTATCTAGTTATATCTCCTTTTGATTCAAAATACTGAAGGACTCTCAAGGGTTACACGCTCCCCACATTCCTTAATATGGCACCCAACATTGCCCACATGCAGCCTTCTGCATAACATTTTTACATCATTGCAAAAGTGGCTGAACACAAAATATTGGGCTCAGACATTTTGGGTTTGCATTCTTATCCTGCAATTCGCTAACTATGTGACCTTTTTTATATAAATTATTTTCCTCTCTAAAGTCTCAAATTTTTGCTTTGTGAAATCAGCATAACAGTGCACATTTTAAATATATTATAAGAGGATAAAGAATAAGAGAACATGTATTAATATACTTCAAAATACCAGGTACATAGTTGTTACTCAGCAATTTTAAGTTTTGTTTTATTTTTATGTATTTAATTTACCGTTCTTTTTTTTCCAATTTCCCTCAGTATAGATGTAGAGTTGACGAATTTTTGTGGAAAGCACTAGATAGTATGTATTGTGGACCTTGCACAGGTCCACAATACATTTTACTGTTTTCTGTGGTCCCCACTCAAAACTACCACTGTAGCAGGAAAGCAATCATAGATAATACGTAAATAAACGCACGTGGCTATGTTTCATAAATTTGCTTACAGAAACAGGATGCGGACCAGGTTGGTGTATGAGTCCTAGTTTCCCAACTGTAGTCTAGACTAGGCTTGGTACCTTATAGACCTCAGTTCAAACTTCTCCAGGCCTCTATTTCCTAATCTGTTAAGCAGGGCTAATAATAATACCTTCCTCATATGTTACTGGATAGTCAAATCTTTTAGTACATTTTTCGGCACAGTATAAACATCTGGTAGATGTCACTAACTTTATCACCAATAGATTTGCCTCAAGCTGTACTATTCTCTGCTCATGTCTACCTTTACCTTTCCAAGAATCTTTTTCAGATTGTCCTCTCATATATTCCTTACGCTTTCTAACATTGTTTGGATGCTTAGTGTAGTATCTGAAAATCAATCATGCAGTAATGCGGCATTCACAAGAAGTTATAATTGCTTATATCACTTTAGCTTATTCCCTCAAGAAGACCCCAGCTTCTTGAGGGCAGAGACGGTATCTTATTTGGTTCTCTGGCATGTATCATAGTATCTGGCACACACAGAATACCTAAAGAAAGGGGATGGTAGTAATAGGGCTAAGGTATAGTGGCAGTGGTAGTGGTGGTGGGAGAACTGTGATGGTGATGGTGATGGTGAACATGATTAGGATGGTGGTGGTGTTGGCTGTACAGAGATCATGATGGCAGTCACAGTGGGGGCACTGCATGTAGTGATAGTCATGTGATAATAATTGGAGTAGGGGAGTTGGTTGTTTTTCAAGGGATAATTTTTGAGATTCTCTTCTAAATATGATCCAAAAAAATGAAAATGGAAACAAGTCTTTCTGGCAGGGAAAAAGATCTGTAGAAAGGTCAACCACAACAAGACCAAAATTTTATGACACTTCCTAGGTCAGTGTGGAAAGAAAAATGTTTACAGCCTTGAAAATCAGGAAGTCTGAGGATTAGAAAAGATTCCTCTATATCAATAGAGTATTTTAGTCTTCAAACTAGCAGCCAAAATACCATTTGATCTCTTAAATCTTTTTACTTGAGTCCCCCATATATAAAATTACTACCACCCATTTCACAGATGAGAAAACTGGTTCTCAAAGAGGTAAAAGATATTTCTGAGTTTGGTGAGAAGTTTTCAAAATTTTCAATTTAGAACTGACCATGTGACTTAGAGAAAGTTATTCTCCATTTCTAGATCTCAGTTTTACTATTTATAAAATAAATCAGTTGCTGACCTGTAAAATGCACAAGACATGGTATTAGAGCCTCTCTCAGCTAATAAATTATCATGGAGATGGGAGGAAATATATAATAAATAAACCAAGTTGTGATTGGGAAACAAATTGTAGGTATTGGGATACCTCTTTCAACCTCAAAATACTTCTTTTATATTCTACTGAGAAGTTAGATCTGACCTTAACATAGCACCAAAGGGGACTTTGGAAAAAGTTAGCTTGTACTATTCATTATACAGATAAAGAAACAGAGGTCAGATTTAGTTGGAAGCAAGTCTGATGCTGTATAACAATCAGGGTAGAGGCAAAGTTCAGATTCGTGATGTCCCAACTCTCTATTTTACCCAGAGAAAACTTTCAAAGCTGAAATGGACAGGGATAGAGCCTATAAAACATTCTTATAAAACAAGTAAAAGAAAGGTCTCATAGATAGTAAACACTAGAGATGGGATTCAAATCCAACTGTCTGAGTCTTCACTATAACACTCACATGTCTTCCCACATTGGAGACTCTACATAACCCTGGCTAAATTAACAGCCACATAAACTCTTGTGTATTTATATGCCAATTATGCTGAACCAAGTTCTGTGGTGTTAGGATGTGTAAGGGCCATTTAACAAGTGGACAGAAGAGATTTATACATTAATCAAATTCTCCATCATAGAGAGTTTTTTCTTGCTTTTCTTGTTTGTATCCAAAGCATTAAGTATAATTAAGGGCTCCTTTCCACTAGAGACAGAGGACATCATCCTTTAAAATATGTTCATTGGAATGGCTCCAACGAGACCCCAATACCTAAGGAGCTGGTGTCCAACTGTCCCCAAAGCCATTCAAACATCATCCTGTCTGCCATCTAGAATCAGAGGCCAGGACAACCACCACAAACCTCAGGCAAGTAATATCCCTTCTCTATTCTCTGTTGCTCCCTGACCATGCCATCAAAGGGTCTTAAATAGCTCGAGGAGTTAGGTTCTCACACAGGATTTTCATTCTGTATTGGTTTCAGTAATTGATTATAAAGTGAAGGAATATTCCTCAGATTCTTTCATTTGTAATCTGTCCTTTTGCTCAATGAAAGGGCCACTTCCATATGATGTGCAGATCCTACTCTAACATGCCATTTAACTAATACTCTGAGCATCCAAGTGTTTTTAAATACTGTAGTATCTAGAAGAAGTACCAAAGAAACATACTAAAAGAAGACAATTTCAGATAAATATTTTATCAATATAGTCAATAAGACTTTTTGTTATGTGCAAGATACTATAATACTTATTATTTCATTTGAGTCTCATGAAACAGAGGTCATGATACATATATAGTTTATAGATGTGGAAACCGAGGTGCACAGATATCATTCAGCATCATACAGTAAACAGGGAATTGAGGCAAGACTGCTACCCAAGCCAATATAGCACATAGACTCCAGTATTTGCTTTCATGTAGGCAAAGTTTCTTGTATGAAATTCAGAAAAAAGAAAATTGTCACTCAACTTTTCTGGTTTCTCAGATATCAAAAGTGAAAGACTTATCCAAGGCCTTGTTATGACTCAGTATAAGGATCCTAGTCCCTCAACCCCAGGTCAAGATTCTTTTCTGCTTTATCTATGTGACTTTCCCTCAGCATACAGAGATGACAGTGAGATGGGGAGGCATGGGAGAAGAGATGGTAGGGGTCTGAGGCAGAGGCAGAAAAAGCAAATGATGGCCAAAACAAGAGGGACTGCATTTTCTCCATACCAGCTTGTTGGATAGCCATGCTGCCTTGTGCAGGACCGTTTCCAGACCTGCAGTGGGACTCTCTCATCTACTCGTACTACAGCCTGGCTGCCTTGAAATACCTAGTATGTCACCAACTCTCAGCTGTGAAACTTTAAACAGGACTGTCGTTTGGGTTTGGGGAGGGGAAGAAGAAACTGGAGACTTAGAGCAAGCCACCTCTAGTCAGCCAGCTCGCACATTTCTTTCTAACGATCACTAAAATAAAAACATGGAACTAAGAGAACAAATTCCATGCCTTCTACCTGCTTGCTCCTCTCACAATTCCTGCAACCTATGTCCAAGTATTTGGGTACCAACTTTTCACCCCAACCTTCAAACTCTCCTGAGCTCTCTACAGCATTACCCATAGAGAAACCCGTCAGTTTTGACCCCAGATGCACAGGTTCCCTTCTGACCTCAAATGGCCATGCTTACCAGTCTTTGTAGGAACTGGGCATTCTACTTGGAATATCCTAATATTTTTCCCTCCTAAGCCCAATCATTCTCATTCACTTTATATGTGCCTGGCTCTGAGGATTCAGTCTAAATATCTTATTTTAGAGAAGACTCCTCTGACTCTACAAGACTACTTGTCACACACTTTCAACCCACTCACCTACACTTTTCCTTGGTACTTTGCATAGTCTGGCTCTTTATATATTTACTCCATAAGTGTATCAACACCATGAAGATAAAGATCATGTAGTGACATAATTTAGTGGTGCAGCATTTGCTTAGCATGTATGAGGTCCTCAGTTTAATCTGCACTGTAAAAAAAAAAAAAAAAAGATAAAGACCATGTACATTTGGAAGACTGAGGCAGTATGATCACAAATTTGAGCCCAGCTGGAGCAACTTAATAAGACCCTGTCTCAAAAAAAAAAAAAAAAAAAAAAAAAAACAAGGATCAGAGATTAGAGAAGGAGGCCAGTACTGGGTACAATACCAGTACCACCAAAGGAAAAAACGACTAGGTACATTTTTCTATATGGTCCATTTCTCAGGGTATAACCCAGGGTTTCACATAGAGTGGGTACCCAAAAATATTTCCTGAATTAATGAATCCATGATTAGTACATCCTATTTCCCCTGGGCCTCCTGCAAGGAAAATAGTGACATCTAG
The DNA here is from genome assembly GCF_034190915.1 of Cavia porcellus. Lineage (NCBI taxonomy): Eukaryota > Metazoa > Chordata > Mammalia > Rodentia > Caviidae > Cavia > Cavia porcellus. The sequence goes on along the minus strand of NW_026947484.1, from coordinate 171,506,653 downwards.
TGACCACTTTTGTACACCCAGGCTTCTCTGATTCAGTACTTAATTGGTCTCAGAAACACTTCACTGGATTCCAAAATCCTAAACATTTCAATTATATTAAGCAGAGCTAGTACAAAGTCCAGCCATAGGGGAATTTGGCTCCTGAGCAAAGAGGAAAAGAACCACTGTCCCCTACACACACATACACCACCACGTGTGTGCCAAGAATATGTTGCCAAAGTCCCATAACTTTGTTTGCATTGTACCACATTGCAGATGCTAAAAGTTTAGCCAGAAAGGCAGTCATTAAGGCAAATTCATAGAGCAGTCAACAGAGATGTTCACTCACAAAGTCCCAGAGAGCCAGTGCTACGCAGCCAGTTCTCAGCAGGTGTCCATTTCTACTCTTGATTCCCACAATATAACCTCACCCTGCAGTCAGAAGTGTGGAGACATGTATGCATTTCTTGCTTGTAGTTAATTAGTTTGGAGATTTTTGATACACAGAATTAGACTGCAATGTGATGGTTGCTTCAGCACTCAAGCATATGGCTGTGCATGTCTTATTAGGCATTATTTATTTAGCTCTTTAGTTAATAATTTAGTTACTTTAAAACACTTTAAAGGAGTTTTAAAAATCTATCACCAAAAATACCAATTAGTAACTATACTGTTCATTATATCCTTGCTTCCTTTTTAAAATAGTCTTACTGGACTGGTATTTATCCTAAAAGGTAGAACATTTGAGGTAAGAGTATATGTGCTTTGGCTTAAAAAGAGGAAAATGCTCATCATGATATACAAAATCTGTACAGAATTTGGACTTAATTTTTCACTTAATAAATTTGTTCCTTCATTTTACATTGCTAAGTGTCACTGTGGTTCATTAATTTTTGCTGCAGTAGTACGTGCTATTAAATGAGTACCACATACTTACCTGATCTCCTATTGGTGGTATTTTAGGTTGTTAATAGAAGAGTCCTTCTGCCACACAAATTTAATCCTATCAACCCTGTCACCATCTATCTCCATCATCTCATTGAAGTGCAGGTCCCAAACTCTATGGCTGTACTTAAACTATACTAAATGATCAGACCATTTCTGACATCTCCGGCCTCATCCTTGCTCTTTATGCAATCCTCTCTGATCTCTGTCATTCTCTAGCACTGATCCCAATAGAATGCTGTGGAAGAGGAAAATAACCCAGAGTTCTAAACTGACTTCTTTGGAGGCCAAAAACTGTTTGGGAACTGCTACAGAAAGAAGAAAAAACCCACTTCCTTCTTCTTCTTCTTCAGTGAAATAATGACATCACTATTCCTACTTTTATGGATTGGGGATCCTGGAATATCACATTTGTAGAAAGTATGCCATGAACATAAATTTGCAAACCAGTGAGCCAAATAACTCATATGATCTTTTCAAGTCCTGAAATGCTGCAATTAAAAATAAGACACAGAAGAATAAAAGAAGAGATATCAATCATAGCATAGTTAAGCATGTAAACTCTGGAGCAGACAAACTTTGAACAAATCACTTAACATCTTTGAGGTTCTCTCAGTTGTAATATGGACATGGCAGTAAGATGAACCATATGTTCAAATGTCAACAATTTCATGTGAATCAAACCAGTATTTCTAAGTAAATCATAGATCTGGAAGGCAGATTAAAGGGTATAATTCACATGTAAAGCTGAGGTAGACCCTGCTAGGTTTTCACCACACCTATGCCCTCTTCTCTTAGGCACACAATAAGAATGTATTTCCCTGAATTGAAGACAAGTATAGACAATGGTTGTCATCAATAGAATCAGAGCTGAAATGACATTTGACCCATTTAAACCTTTGCCAAGCAATCCTTGAAAGATCTTTTTCCTTCGACAGTGAGTATTACTGGTGCACGAGATAAAACAGGATAGATAACAAAAAGTAAAGACACCCATCAACCACAAACATCTCTTTGGGACTCCACACCAACAAAAATATAACTGCTATTGTATTGAGACACTGAGATTTGAGGCTTTATCAGTTATATAAGCTAGTGTCACCAAGCTATCTAAGTTGTTTAGAATATAATAAAGAACCAAAAATGCCTGTAGTCACCATAATTTTGTTATTGCTGTTGTTGTAGAAGGTGATGATGATGATTATAATGATCCCCATGGACAAAGGGTCCAAAAGGAGAAGTGGTAGGAGGTGGTTTGATGTGGAGGCTGGGTCAGGGGAGCTCACCTCCTTTGTGCCATTGTCTTGGATGAGGGTGTAAAGTGGTACCACACGGTTGATTTCCAGCAGCACTGGTGTGGGACTCAGCTGCTCCTTGCCCGGCCGACGGCAAAGGTGGCAGGTAGAGGGACAACGACCCTTTTCCTCACAGCGAATCTCCACACCTGAGATGAGCTGGTCATCTGACAGCATCTGGGCCGTCAGCAGACCTGAGAGATAGGTGATGAAGGGCATGGACTTGAGCTCCTTCTTGCTGCCCAGCTCTGTGGTCTCTGAAGAGGCAGAAAACAGGAAGAGGTAGAAGTAAATTTAGTATTGTTCAAAAGGCCTAATTCTTGAACCCATAGGGAGAATTTGCAAAGGAGCTGGTATGTATAAGAAAAGAAAACAGATCTTTTTGTGATGACTTGCAAAGATGGCTAGCCTGAGGATTCAGAGATAAGAATTGTGTGTTACGCTATCGTTTATACTGGATATCTTCTAGACCTCATTTTCTCCATGTTTAGAGTTGGTAGGTAGGACTAAGTGATTCTCCAAGCAACTTGCATGGTATAAGTGCTCAGAGATATTTTCCTCAGTCAGAAATTCCCTTCTGTCTATTGTCAACTTGCAAAGGTTATACCCTTGCTTTAAAATTTAGTTCCACCTGGGGATCTAGCTCAATGGCATAAGTGCCTGCCTAGTAAGAGACAAGGTCATGAGTTTGATCCCTGGTGCCTAAAAAAAAAAAAAAAAAATTGACAAAGTAAAATTTTGTTCCAATTTTATTTATTTTATGAAATTAAATGTAATGAGACAAATATAAGCTTTGAGTCCAACCAAATTCACTGTAAATCCAAGTTCTGCTTGATAATACCTTGATAGCCTTGGAAAAGTCTTAATACTTAGAAGACTCTAATCATCAATTCTGTTAAATGAGCTTAGTGAAATCAGCTGCTAATGATAAATGAGCTACAAGGAGATGGAACTGTCTGGAACAGACATGATTTCCCTTTTCTGTTCTGTCTCACTTGTTCTCTTATTACAATTCTTTTCCTATCCATTTCTTCACATGTACACTAAAATCTTATTTGTGCATGTTCATTCTGTGCTGTCTTTCTTGACTGATACAATTCTATTCCCTATCTCTATATGCCTTTGTTCATGCTATCTTACTTTTCTCCTTTGCATCTCCAAATTTTTTCTATCAACACTCTGCTTCAGTTATACCTTTTCCAGGAAGTCTTTTCTTATTGGCTCAGACTCTCTACTCTGAATAATCACTTCTGTTTAGAAGATTTTAAGTTCATTTTCTTATCCCATTTTCTTATAACTTCCCTAACAATATTATCAAGACCAGAAGCCATGTCACTCATTTCTACCTACTTTTAGTGCCTAATGTATGCCACTGACGTACTGGAGACTTAAAGAGGGACCTTATGCAACTCTGAGTAGACAGACCTGTATCTGTGACCTAATCTAAAGACCCAAAAATTTTCCGATAGGAATTCTAGAAATCCAGAGGATAGGAACAAATACTCTGAGGAAGAGACCTGAAAAACCCGAGGCTTATTTTGTAGCATTATAATATAAATTCTAGCAATCTATTGCTTGCTGATTAAAATAATTCTGGACTGGTTTCTTCAGCTCAACTTCAGCATATGCAGAGATGGGGACGGCTATCACAAAGAGAATGAGAGACGCGATGGTAGTTGGAAATGTCTTCCCTAATTTGGAACTTGAGGACCTAAAAAGACTCCATCATCCTGTAATGATTTGATTAGTTCTATAATATGCAATAAGTATAGAAAGTGGGTGAAGTTAGGGACAACTATCTGTAAGAAGCTAGAGACAGTTAGATAAGGTAGATCTCCAGTGGACTTGCTTTGAAATCTGTATTTCTTTAAATTGTTTTTTATTTTTTTTTTTAAATGTTCTGTTCTGTTTTGATATGGTTAACCTTATCCTCTTAGAGATGTAAAACAAATAGGTGGGACTGATAATCATATTACGGAGCTTTTGTTCGGCCACAGAGCAGAATGGTTTGTAGGGTCACTTTTTTGAATGTCATTCTAAATACTTTAATTCTATAACCTAAACAGCCATTTCGAAGAAGACAATTTGTAACTTATCAACTGGCAATTTCTTACCTTTTGTTTGTCTGTAATTTAGTATTATTTTTCTACCCTTTTATTCTTTAATCTCCATGTATTTTTTTTTTCGTTTCCTTTTCTTTAAATAAAAAAAAAAAAAAAAAAAAAAAGGAATTCTAGAAATCCTAAAAAGCAACCAGCAACAGTTTACGTAAGGAAGGAGGGAAACTGAGTGGGAAGGCATCTAAACAATTTCAGCTTCAAATAGAAGTTTCACTTTTATGCCTTTAAGAGATTTGCTTTCTATGTACTAGCTTATTTAAAAAAAAGAAAGTCCTATGCTATATGACAGTTCTATGCTACATGAAGACAAAAAGGAATTTGTTTAATTCACAGGGTTACATTTACATAATATACTATATGTGAATGATGTTTTCAAAGATATGCAGGCAAAAAAGAAAAAACTAGTGTGATCCACACCAAGGGCCAGGGCTTACTGCAGACACAAGCTTCTACTAAACCTGGTGAAATTCAGATGGGGTGTCCACAGTGAACACAGAGACCTTGGGCACTGAAACCTAGGAGAAATACTAGAGTTTGCTCTTGCTCTTGCTCTCAGCTTGCTATGACACGCAGCTGATCTGGAAATGGGCTTACCAATTAGAAATACAAATAAATGCAGCCTTCATTCATTACTCTCTGGGCCCTCAGGCCTAGGATCTGGCCTCCACCTTTTCTGTCTGGTTGTCAGCAAATGCTCATGAGCATCAGATCAAAGGCTCTAGGGAAGGAAGATGAGGCAAATTCCAGCCAGCCAATCCTTCAGAGGATTAAAGAAGGGTAGTTACCAAGATAAACAAAACCAGGCTGTGAAGAAGGCATCTCAGCAGCTGGAAGCTGGAGACAGTCTTCTATATGGACATGTGTGAAGAAAAAGACAATGATGACTTTTGTGACTATAGGCCAGAGGGACAGTTTTGGAGAAGGGTGACTTCAAACTTGGAAGGAAATAGCCATCTGGGGAGAATATCAGAAAGCAGACAGATCTGTGAGGATAGTAGCAGTCAGTTAATCTATACTCTGGGCTAGATTTTAATACACTGTGATTCATGCAATAAGTGCATATCATTTCTTGCTTTTGTAAATAAAGTTTTATTGGAACATAGCCACTCCCATTCATTTATGTGTTGTATATGACCACAGTAGCAGAACTGAGTAGTTACAATAAAAACTATGGCACACAAAGGCTAAAATATGTACCACCTCATCTTTACAAAACAAGCTTGGCAGTCCCTGTTGTGACTTTATTTTACAGAGGAGTGAATTTCAAAAAGTCACAGGAATATAGCAGTATTAAAACTTTAATTGTGGAGCTGCACACACCTCTAATTCCAAGCACTTGTAGACTAAAGCAGAGGACAGCCAATTCAAGTCCTAGATAATGTAGTTGGACTGTTTCTCAAAATAAAATAAAAAGGTGTAGGCATGTAGCTGTATTGTTGGAGTACTTCTCTAACGCACCCAAGGCTCTGGGTTCAATCCCCAACACTACACACAAAAAAAATAAAACCAGAATCAAATAGACCATCAATATATTTGGACAGTGAATCACCAAGAAAAAAAGATAGAGTGGGACATCTTTTCTCTATTAAAAGTAAAAACCTATTGAAACAGCATGCTTTTGAAAATGCTAGCCCTAGTACAAATATCCCCATTTTAATCAAGAAGAAAGTGTGTCCCAAAGAAGGAAATGACTTTCCCAGATGACGTGGTGAGTTAGTAGTGGTCCTTTTAATACATGACCTGAGATTTCTGATAAGCAGTTCATCACCTGAACTAGTTGTCTCTTATTTTAAAACTCTGATAGCAAGTACCATGTAACATCTCGCCACATGTACATTACTTAATTCAGGAAAAAGTAACTTGGAACTGCTAGTAAAAATTCGCTTTATCACACAAACATCCATAAGCACTGGATTAAAGATATAACTTCATTTCACAACAAAATAGTCTACAGATCTTTTCTGCTCTGCTTCTGCTCAACAATCTATCATTCCAGTAAGGGGGTTAAAATCTGATAGCGTCAGCTAAAAACTGTACCACAGTTCAAGCAGGAGAGGACGTCTGTATAGTTTGCCTTTCTATCAGTGTAGAATTATTAGTTGAATTTAAGGCTGATTTTGCAAAAGAAGGATTTGGCAATCATCTGGAAGAATCTTTTTCTTAACTGATGAGAAACCTGAAACCAAAAAAGGGAAACTAAGTTACATCTAAGTCCCATGAACATTTATTAAAAATAATTCTTTTCTTAGAAGGTTATATCATGCTTAAATGATGGTCCTAGTGAGAGTTACAGCAGGGAAGACTGTCAGTCACTTCATTAATTATTCTTCTGTAGACATTACAATTGTGAAAGCTACCTGCTTTTCATATAACCTCCCTGTGTGGTTAAAATCAGTTTTTCAAAAGGCAAACTATACAGACGTCCTCTCCTGCTTGAAATTCTTTGTTGCTAGACTTAAAATACAGATCAAAACCCATAAGGCAGTGCATGAATGATATGGGATGGAGACAATCCAGTGTGATCTCAAATTTTATCCCACCTAGTCCTCCTACTTTGGCCTTTAATAATCTTTAAGTCCACTGTATACAACCAGTGTCTTTATATCATTCCTAGCACACATTCTTCTCTCTGAAAAATGCTACCTTGGATTTTACATTCAAACGCCTGACTGATCTTTCAGAGCTTAATTCAAGTGCCACTGATTCAGGAAAACCTTCCTTGAATTGCCATGCCATCAATATGTACTAATATCTCATATTACAGAACCTCATAGCATTCTGATCTCTCTATCAGCTAAGACAGTCTCAACTATAAACTGCATGAGGGCAAAGGAGAGTACCAGTCTTGTTCATCTCTGCATCTACCTTACCCAGTTGCAGAACATAACGGTTTTCAAAATTACTTTCATTATATATCTGTTTATTATACAGTACCATTATATGCTCTAATCCCTCTGGTATCTTCTCAAACAATCAACAAATCTAAGTGGCAAGATGGGGGAAATATAAGTATGACAACTAATCCAGTCTCACTTTCAAGACACAACCTCTTACAAGTAAAACAAGCCTTCTCAATTGAAAAATCAGTATGTGAAAATCTGATAGGTTTTCCTGAGGTTTTGACCTCCTCCAGGTTTACATATAGCCCTTGCCATTGAGAGAATGGGAAAGTTAGGTTAAACACGCTGTCTTTTACAGGCCAAGAATAAAGAGCATTTTTGAAGAAACTTATCCTCTGTTCACATTTCCCATCCGTTTGAACAATGCTTCCAAAATAGGATCATGTCCAATTCAGTTCCAATGACACTACAACCCATTCATTTGAGAACCTGCCAACTGAACTCTCTTTTTTCTCCTCCCAAATTCCTGCTGGGTATTATTTTGTTGCCACCAAAAAAAAAAAAAAAAAAAAAAAAAAAAAAGCCTCAGTTGAAGTGACAACTCCTTGTTGGGAGGGCAGCCAGGGCCTTTCGGCAGGAGGTGATGGCACCATTTGCCCTCGTCCAGAAAACAAGACAAAGGCATCAGAATAAGGGCTTCTTGGGAGAGCCAAAGCTACAAGGGTGTTTGTTCAATATTCCGCAGCAGCAGCACAGGGCGCTGCCCCCCTAGTCAGACAGGCTTGCTTTGGCAATAGGCTCACAGTTGAAGCATTTAAAGGCTCCACAGGGACCAAAGAGCCTCAAATTAGAAATGTTAAGGGAGGGGAAGAAGGGTGAGACTTTTATATCATAAAGAATGGCCTTTCTTACAGCAATGGCCTCTCAGGAATTGCTGAAATGGGATCATTTCTTAGGTGGAGTTACTGTCTCCTGTTGGAGGAAAGTAGTTGCTCTGTACAGACTCAAGGACTCATACGAATACCCTTAACAAAGGGCAAACAGCCAGCTAAAATGCCATCAGTTAAGGCCTGTGCCTCTGTGTTGCACAATCTGAACTTCTCAGCCTAACAAAGTCCAGCGTCATCAGTACGTCCTTTATAAATAACAGTACAAATCTAAATGACTCATGGTGAGTGAGGCTTAAATAAGGTGCCTGGAACAGGTTAAGGCCCCAGTAAATATTAGTTGTTATTGTTTTTGTTGCTGTGGTTGTTATAATTTTATTGCTGCGGTTGTAACAGGATGTTAGAAATGAAATTTCTATTGAGACACCAAGATATCATATTAGTGAAATCTCAAAGTCATGCTTCTGCATCCAGAATTTACAAAGCAGATGAATCCTAACTAGTTTCATAACTTCAGAAACTTCAGCCAGAATAAGAGAATAAATAAGAGATCAGAGAATGAAAAAAAAAATGATTTCAGGAAAGTTTTCTTTGGAGAGACCCTCTACATGTTTGTGGTCCCCAGTACCTAAGGTGGGACATGTAGAGCATGATGGCTTTTAAGTCCAAGTTTTGCATAAAGGATCTCAAAGTGTTACTTAAAGAACTTATTATTTGTTATCAGCAGCAAGAAATGTAATGGAATAAAGTCTTTCTCTACCTAAAAAAGCTACAGGCTACTGCATCAGTAGCCTGTATCAGAAAGGGGTTCATGATATTAGCACAAACTCCCAGAGGTTTCCAGAAGAAAAATGGTTTTGTTTTCCCTGGACCAGATGTGGAGAAAGAGCTAGCCTGGAGCTGTTTTGTGTTTTGCCCAAGAGGAATTCTAACATAAGGTCAGTGGTGTACAGAACGAGTTTCCATGAAGTGAAAGGCCAGAGAAACAGAAGGTTGGAGGATCTGCAGGAACCAAAGGAAAATTGTAAGATTTCATATATTTGGAGAAGTTCTTAGCCATGGGGATCACCACAATGCCATTTCAACCCCTCTCCCCAAAACAAAGGACTCAGTATGGAACCAGGTAACAGGATACCAGAGCAAGTATGACCATCCCAATCCTTACCAATTCTTCCCTTCTACTTTGAATGTGGAAGGAGAGAAGGAACTACAAGTTAGAGAAAGAGAATGATGGTCAACAATATCTCAACTCCTAGTGACCTGACAGAAAATACAGGGCCTGACTATAATCAGATTTGATTATAATTCTGGACTGGAAATCCTAATTCTTGATTTGAAACAGTGTCAGCAATATAAAACATCTATTGTATTACCCATTCCACCAGTGATAATAGAAGTCTGCTATGATTTTCATCAGGGGCACAGGAAGATTAACCAAAGCAGATACACTAAAAGCAGTGCTAAAACCAACTCAATATTCATAGATTATATTTGACTATTCTCAGTGTCCTTTATCACTGAGCTATGACATCATTGCTATAGTGCTTATCACATTTGCAACTTTAGTTAATGTGCTGGTTAAAAGAATATCGGCTTCACTAACTAAATTGTTAGCTCCATAAATACAAGGACAAGGGCCAGTTTTAGTAAGCTTTTTTATTCTCAGTACAGAGTTCACTGTCTGATACTATATACACAGTTTGCAGTGAAATACCTGAATAAATGAACTCATGATGTGTATTTATTTCACTCAATGTGTGGACCTGGCTCCTTTCTACTTAACCTTTCTTTTCAGGTGATATTTACTAGACTGTAAACCTATTACCTCAGTTTACTACCTCAGTATCAGACAGTTGGCCTTCACCCTATGTTACTGATTTATACTTAGGTAATTTGCCAAAGCCACACAGCTAGTAATCAGTCTAGTTATTTATACTTAGTTATGCTTCTTGCACAGAACGTATTTCCTCTTTGAAAAGATTTTAGCACCAATTTTCACTCTGCATGATGAGTCTTCCCTGTTCTAAGACCCTTCCCTGTACCTGCTACACTTCGCCAGCCATTTTCATTTGCCACTAGGTTCTAATGAATGGAAGGCAATTTAAAGGTCATCTCATTGGAAACTCCATCTAATGTTTCATTCACCAAATCATCTTCCAATTCCTTCTTAGACACTTCATGGGATGTGAAAAGACCTATTGTGAGAAAGCTGTTAACCTGAATTCCCATCTAGAAACTGTGTTTCTCCAACTCACAGATAAGAGTTTCATGCTACTTGGATGACCTTTCTGAACTATTCAAATATGCTCCCTACTTAAGGTCATGCTAAGATTTATCAATTAGCTAGGTGAATGAAGTCCATATCACAGAAGCTGTGGGAGCATTCCTGACTGGTTTCTGATAAGGTGTATATAGTGCTATATCCCACATATGTGCATTTGGGCAATGGAAGGAAAAGTAACAGTGGAGATTCCAAAAAGAAGAAAGCAGTTTATGAAACTGCCAAATTATCTGATACAACCTTATTTGCAAGCTTTTTATGCTAAATGCATAAATGATAATAAAAATCACTGAGCGGCAGCTAAAGCACAGTGGTTTGTTTGACTTTGAATTCTTCCATTTTTCCACTAGATGAGTTTGGACCACTTATCCTATAGCTCTATTTTCTCATCTGTAAAAGGCCAATAGAATTAGTACTTAAATATTGGTCATTTGAAAGGTTAATTAGAAACAGAACCCATAGAAAAATTTTCAATTCTAAAGCATCAGGAACATCATAAACAGTCATATCTTCTGTTTCTTAGTCTTTATGCCATCATTACTCAATTCTTATGCAAGTCAGAATCTCTCATTTCTTCCCTTGAAACTTGCCTGGTGCTGATAAGATATTTCTCTAAATCCACCTGCTTTCCTTGCTAAATAGACTGGTGTTAAACTGAGTGCTTAAGATCAAAGCTATTGAGTCAGACTACCTAATTTCAGATTATAGACAAGCCACTGAATTTACTACAATGATTTTCTCATTTGTAAAACGGGATCCTAATTCCTCTTTCAACTCTCCTGAGAATCAAATGAGAGATGCTTAATTACCCAGTTTACACCTATGATTTTATACGGTCTTCACCATCATCCTACAAAGTACAAATTGTTGTCCTTTTTTACAGATGTGAGAACTGAGGCTCAGGTGATAAAGCATAACCTATAAGCAGTTACCTGCCTTCAAATATAAACAAGTACTTCTCTGTGGAGGGTCCTACTTTCTATGAAAGAGAGGGAGGGGGCCAGGCACAGCCCAGCAGTGGCTTGATGTTTCGCCAGAATCAGCGAGCAGTCAGCCCTGAACTTCATTAACATGTCTGTCTCTGGAGAAAAGAAAGATTGTGACCAGTAATTGGAGGCTTCAAAATAGACCATGTGTGATCTCCTACTGCCCTCTAGTGCCTGTTTAAAATGATTGCTCTTGGGAAACACTTGCAAGATACCTCTCTGTGCCAAACAGTAATTACTGTTTGCCAGCAAACTTGAGGGGCACTGAGGGCAGCAAAGAAGTTAACAAAAGTGGAGCTGTAACACAAAGAAGTCTATTACAACAACTAAAGTAATTCTGAATGATCCCTTCCTTACAAAGTTTATCTAGTGCTAGGCACTGAGGGCAGGTGTGTGTGTGTGTGTGTGTGTGTGTGTGTGTGTGTATACACATAATGATTTCTTCTAACGTTAGTGGTACTTAATTTGACTGAATGTGTCAACTGGGAAGAAAAATAGAGTTGGAGAAGTGAATAGAGATGCAACATAGAGAAAAGATAATAGAGCTAAAGCTTAAAGGACAGAAAAAGGGCTAAATGCCCATGTGGCAGTGGGAAGGACATGGTACTTATGTCAGATGAGTTCAAACTTCAGTTTGTTCAAAAGTAAGCATGCTAGAGGGGGCTTCTATAGCTAGCTATGCAGGCTGAGCCCTATGAAAGGATAACAAGGAAAAGAATGAGCAGGGACCAAATCCATTCTCAGCACTACTTGCCAATTCTGTGCCCACATAATTGAGTCCAAGCAGAGGAGCATCTTTTCTTAGTCCGTACAAAAGGAGATGTACAGGTTATCTACAGGCCTGCATCAAAGCACAAAAAGCTAATTCCTCAATAGAAGGCTGTGTGCTTTCATGTATAAAATAAGGGTAGTACCATGCACAATAAAAGTTGTGAAAGCTTAAGGTAATGTGTGCCCATGCCATACATTTAATAGTCAATCAAGAGATACCAATTCTTAATGCTCTTCTTTTAGTATTATAACAACATAGTATTTTTAGGACGGACTAGGATAAATATTTGAAAAAGAGAAAGTGGAAAAGAAACACTTCTCAGTCTTCTAGTTTTTATCAAGCATGAGAGACCATAGATCTCATTGAACCTTCTCAATGTTTTTTGGACAAAGAAATGTTATAATCTTTACAGTTATATGATAGCTTACAAAATAGAGGTTTTGAGGGGTGATAGATTTTGGTTACTCAGAACCTGACTCCAAAAGTCTCTTTTTAATTAAATGTAGCTCAAAGCATCATTAGTGAGAGATCTAGATCATTCCCTGAGATCTAGTTCCTCTAGCTGGTTAAAACTCTGCTCACAATGTACTGCACAAGGAATGACTTAGTTCCTCCCTGATTCCTTCTTCTTCTTTCCAGTTGTAGAAATAAAGGTCAAGAGATCATATTTGAATAGAGCTTAGAGAACAAGAGGCCTCTGAAATACTAACACCTTGGTTAAGTGAAAACTCCAAGATTGCCTGCTTGGATGTGACCTAGAGGCAGGAAAGCAGATCAGCGAGGCAAACTAGGCCATCGGGGGCCAGGAGAATGCCAGGACCAAACCTCCAGGAAGGCGTGAATGTAGGATGGGGACTGCTGGTGCCTTCGGTTAGAGAATTCATTAGGAAATAAAATTGTAACCTTCTGACCACTTTCATAGGAGAAGCTCAGCCTTGCCTTCTCATTTCTCTATTTTTATCAAAATCTTACAGTACTAGAGTTAAAAGATCACTTTCAAATGTATTTATAGACATTCCATAATATGCTCAAGTGTGAGTTCCTTCTCTTGGCTGTGCTGCTAAGGGCAAAGGAGACTAATGAACTTGTCTAGCAAAAAGTAAAATTAAATTAAAATTAAAAAGTTGAAATTTAGGAGAAATCTCATCTTAAAATGGAAACAATTGCTGGTAATTTCACTCGGTAGCTTAAGCACCTGCTTGGCAAGTGTGAGGTTATAAGTTCGATTGATCCCTGATACAAAAAAAAAAAAAAACTGAAACAATCAATAAAATTAATATTAACAACTGTTACAAGTCTAAAGGCACTTATTCTAGGCCAGGTATTCTGCTATTTGTTTTCCATATGTTGTTATACTTGTTTTTTATAAATCATAGCAGCTAGGAGAGGTGTATTTCAACATTGCTTTTTACTGATGATGAAACAGATCATAGAGTCAGAGGTCCAAGAAGAACTAAACTAACATGACACTTCCACCTATCTTTATTTCTAAACATTTAATCAGTAAGGTAAGCTGCTTCTTCTATGCTCTGTTGCTAGAGATTCAGCTCTAGGCAATTACAAACTCTGTATTTGAACATATAATTTCTGTAACTTCTATCTATTACACCACAGTGATAAGCAATAAAATAAGAATCTATGAGAAATTGATAGATAATTCATTGAAAACTACAGTGTATCTAAAAATGGCATAGAACAAAAAGGAATCAGAAAAATCTTTATTATAGGCAATATAAAATAAACACAAATATATATTACTAAATTGGAAAAAAGCAATGCATCCAGCAGTGTTGATAGTGCTTTTCCTGGGAAACAATATTTTCTCCCATCTTTTTACACAAAGGATATAGTTTTTTTCACTTAAAAATATTGAAATTATTAACCAAACAAATAAAATAGTTATCTGTAAGAGAATCCAAGAAACTAGGTCAAGCAAGACAAAAGTGACAGATCGAGTCTTTCAGAATATAAGTTTTAGCTTTGCAACACAAATTTTTGCATACTTTTTAAAAAGACAAAATTTATCTTCACAAATTATATACAAAGTGAAAAATCAAGCTGTATATCAAATTGTTGACAGAAATAAACAGAGAAAATAATTTGAAGTGCCTTTATCAAGCAGTATTTGGGTGTTATATGCTTACTGGTAAATATTACAAACCAAATAACCTGCGAATAAATTTAAACTATATTTAATGATCTTATCTACAATTATAACACTGGTACTGTAATTTTGAAACTATTATGTGCATATCTAGAAATAGCAACTAAGCCATTATGTTACTAAGATTTTCAGCATAAAACAAATAGTGTAGGCATAAGGTGAAAGAAGTTAAAGAAAAATTTTGTAAACTGAAATTTCAAGTAGAAATATCTGTCCACTCTAAAGGTCTAGAAGTAAAGACAACCTACTATAAATGAAAAGACTTAATGCTCAGATACTGATTTCCAAATATTATTTTCCATTAAAAAGGAAAAGAAAAAACAAAGATTCTTGAAAAAATTCCTGCTTTCAAGTTTGGAACAAATATGGCCCAAGCTAAGCCTAGGAGGTTTTGTTATATCAAAAGACAAGGTCAAGGCTAATGTGATGATTTTAAAAAGACTTACATCAGCCTAACAAGAAAGAATTTCAACATCAAAGATAATAATGGTAGCTCAAGATTGAAATTTATCAAAGAAACATATTTCCATTAATTCATAATATCCTCTAAAGGTAAACTTCAATCACATTAAAACTTAATCCAAAACTCAATGAACAAATAGTGAACAAACAAAGCTCACTGGTCACTGATGGAGATTGCTAGTGTGTGTGTGTGTGTGTGTGTGTGTGTGTTTGAGACAGAATCTCACTATGAAGTTCAGGCTGGCCTTGAACTCACTTTGTATCGCAGGCTGATCTCAAACTCACAATAATCCTCCTGTTTCAGACTCCCAAGTGCTAGGATTACAGGTGTGAGCCACCATGCCTGGCACAGATCAATGTATTATTTGAAAATTAATCAGACAGCCAATTATTATTCATGTGTTTATCATATGAACTGAATTCTATGGCAACTACATCTTTGTGGAAATATTACTGGTAAGAAAGCCAGAATGATAAAATCACAAAATTGTTACCTGCAATATCTAATAATTGTTACAGATAATTATTAAGAATGAATCATAAAACCCTTAGAAGGAATGGTGATAAACTTTCTAATGAATAGGTTGAATCAAAGCAATTAAATCTTCTGATCAATCTTACCATGAC
Source organism: Cavia porcellus (assembly GCF_034190915.1). Classification (NCBI taxonomy): domain Eukaryota; kingdom Metazoa; phylum Chordata; class Mammalia; order Rodentia; family Caviidae; genus Cavia; species Cavia porcellus. The sequence goes on along the minus strand of NW_026947484.1, from coordinate 171,491,295 downwards.
TAAATGTACTATAAGTATATGCTAAGTCTTGACATGATCTTATAGGAAGTACACTTTTTATGTACTTTTGGTGGTACTCCTTAAACCCATGTGTAGCCTTTGGAAGTCTGTGAACTTACATATGAAAGAAAGTCTTTGAATTGCATCGTGGCATTACTTTAAATTATGAATGCAAGCAACACACTAGAGTAGTAGTATAATATTCTATTTATTTGCTATGAGTGAATTTGTGTATATTTGCATCATATTATAATTTTTTACAAATATCTCAAAATACTTATGTTCTAGTCAGAAATTATATTAGACTATCCGATAAAGATTTTGTCATTAATAAAACAGTATATATGTAAGTACATTTTAAAAACATTGTTTTGATGACAATATCTTGATATAGTTTATTTTGTAGTTCTTATATATTTTTTATGCAATCAAAAATATTAGGCAGAGGGGCTGGGGATTTAACTCAGTTGTATAAGCATCTGCCTGGCAAGTTTGAGGTCATGAGTTCAATTCCCAGCATCAAAAGAAAAATAAACAAATATATATACATATATGTATATACGTGTGTGTGTATATATATACACACACCATTATAGTATCACACAATTGGATTTCCACTGCCCCCCAAATTCTCTGTGCTCCATTTATGCATTCCTCAAACCCCTAACAACCACTGATCTTCAAAGTTCTTTACTGTTTTGACTTTTCCAGATGTGTGTAGGGGTGAGTAGTATTCATCAATCTTAGCAAAGGAGTCCAGGAAACAAAAACAAGTGATGAACTAAAAGAGAGCAATAAATTAAACACCATACAAGGAAGCGATCTGTTAAATTTGCAATATGGAATGGTTTTTTTGTAGGTTGTGTCCTATCATTTTGTGAGAAAGGATATCACTATGTAGTTCAGGCTGGCCTTAAACTCTACATAGCCCAGACTGGACTTTAACTCACTGCAATCCTCCTGCCTCAGTCTTTGAGTGCTGGGATTCCAGATGTGTACCCCCAGCCTACGTAGTACAGAAATATTTAAAGGGCAAATGAAATGGTATCTTCAACAACTAACAGCATATTTGTGGACAAAATTAAAGTGTTAACCTCTATAAATTAAAAAAAAATCTAGTATAAAAACTAATATATTTTTAACATACTTAAGTATATCCACTATTTTAAAAATCTTTTTAAAAATTAATTTTTATATTCAATTTTTGAAAAACTGAGTATGAACTGCTAGATATTGCAATATTATGTTAAAATATCTATCTGTTAAAAATATATACTGAGGTATTTATGGGAGGAATTACATGGTATCTAAGATACGGTTTAAAATATTTCAGCAACAAAAATAAATGAAGGCTGAGCAATAGCTAAAGCTAAACTGGTAAAATATTTACAATTACTGTGTAATAGATACACAGAAGACACGATATTATTTTCTTTCCCAATGCACATACTTGGAAATTTCCTTAATGAAACATTAGGACACCTGCCAAAAGGATTAAACAAAGTCTGTAAAGATCATGATTGCTGCAGAGTAAAATGAGGGAGATTTTTTGATATTCTACACTATGTGCTGCTTTGATTCTTTCTTGCAAATCATATTAACTTCTGTCATTTTTTAATACCATTTTTACAGCATTTTTAGGGTTACAGAAAAACTGAGAAGGTACACAGTTTTCCCTGGCCACAAACATGCATAGCCTCTCCCATTATCAACATTCTCATCAAAGTGGTATATTTGTTTAACTGATGAACATACATTGACACAACACAATTACTTAAAGGCTACAGTTGATAATACAAGTCATTCTTGGTGCTTTACATGCCATGCTGTTCTACAAATATATAATATGTCTCTGCCATTATAGTATCATACAATGGATTTCCACTGCCCCCCAAATTCTTTGTGCTCCATTTATGCATTCCTCAAACCCCTAACAACCACTGATCTTCAAAGTTCTCTACAGTTTTGACTTTCCCAGGTATTATATAGTTGGAGTCATACAGCATGCAGCCTTTTCAGATTGGCTTCTTTCACTTACTAATAAATATTTAAGGCTCCTCTGTATTTTAACAATGTAAGAGGTAATTCTACTTAGTAAGCATTGTGATACACAATCTGGATATACCACCTTTTATGTATTCACTGACCTACTAAAGGACATCTTGGTCACCCCTAAGTTTTGGTATTTATGAAGAAAGCTGCTATTAATTGTCATATGCAGGCTTTTGTAAGGGTAGGTTTTCAATTCCTTTTGGTATACCCAAAAGAAACCCAAGTGTTAGAGCTCGTTACAGCATATTTTTTTTGTGTGTGAAAACCTGTCAATATCTGTCCTCTAAAGTGGTTATGCCATGTTGTGTCTCCACTAGCAATGAATAAAGGTTGCTTCATATCTTCTCAGCATTTAATGTTGTCAGTATTCTGGATTTTGGTCATTCTCATAGGTAAACAGATATATAGGCATAGGTATTTTGTTTTAATTTACATTTTTCTAGTGACAAATAATGTGGAACATCTTTTTTCTACCTATAGTCATCTATGCATCTTTTTTGATAATTGTCATGCATTTTCATCTCTGTACCTTCTTTGACAAGATGTCTATTAATACCTTTCTTTATATCTTGTCATTTACATATATTCTTTGATAAGATATCTATTAAGTTTTTGGTTTTTCTCAGCTAGGATATCACTATGTAGTTTAGGCCAGTCTTGAACCTGATGTATAACCAAGACTAGATTCGACTTGATACTGTAGTTTCAGCATCTCAAATGAGAGAATTACATGGATGAGCCACCACATCCAGCTCTCTGTTAACATTTTAAAGCACTTTATTCAAGTTGTTTGCTTTGTTATTGTTGAATTTTTATGTATTTTAACTATCTGCTTTATCAGCTGACTAACAGTGCCTCACTGGTTTTTGGATTTTCCCCAAATCTGTGTCCTGTCCTTTCATTATTTTCATATTGTCTTTTGCAGATCAGAAGTCTTTAAATAAAGCCCAGTTTATCTAAATTTTCTTATGAATTATGTTTTAAATTTTAAAATGGCATCCAAATTTCTCATTTTTGCAATATCTTTACAATTTCTGAATTCTTTCATGATTTTAAGAATTAAAGTAACCTACTGGATAAACAATGACATAAAACAGCATATGTGAGGAGACTAAACAAAGCTAACTGTCTCAGTATACAGCCAGTTTTGCAGAAGTCAACTGATGGATTAGTGATAACCACTAGGAAAAAAAAAAAGGTGGCAAAAATCCTGGAATCAAAAACAAAAAAAATATGGCATGGGGTTGAGACACAGGGCTTAGAAGAAACAAGGCACATGGAAAAATTTCTGGAAGGCCTCATTTGGCAATGAGTTAGGTTAAGATTGGTGAAACTACACAGGGAACATGCTCTGGGACACTCTTCTATGTTGGGAAGGATGTGGCCTTTAACCCTGCTCACCAGATCAATCCATTGTAAACTGGGTCAATTCAATGAACAACAATGTATATGACAATACCATAAAGATTCAGAATTCTGAACTAGGTATTGCCATATTAGCTCAAGAAAAAAATGAAAAGGAAAAAATTCTCTCTGCACAAAGATGTGTATTCATTCTTGGTTGTTCAAAGATGAGCTTGTCAACTTGACAAATTTCTTAAATAGCCAGTTTGACAGATATGAAGGCTGGAAAAAGTGATTTCAAACATTTCCTCATATTAGATAAATAAAAGGTTAAATTTATATTTATGGGAAAAACATTTTTTGGATACCTAGCATCATCATTAAGTATGAAATGAAATGAAATTAATAACAGAGTAGCTCATGTTAAGGAGAACTTTGTAAATGTACATGTATAATGGAAATATACATGTGTATAGGTGTATAATAATGGTTATATTTTGTGACAATTATATTGAGGTGGTAGAGTTGACTGTTTACAAATACTCTTTTATGCACTAAATTTAAATTGAATCCAAGCATCTACTGAGCAAGTATCATGGATCAAGTATTGGCAAGACTAAAAGTCATGCAGATATAAAATATGGAATATGGAGATTGAGTCAGTTCCACCAAAATGCAGAACCAAATAGATAGACAGATAGACACAAAGAAAAACAGAATAAGAGCAGGAAGAAGAGAAAAACAAAGGAACGGAAGGAAGACAAGAGGGGAGATAGCCTCTGCGATAGTCTTCAGCAATCTCACCTCCTGATGTACACTATCTGTTATAACTTTCTCGATTTGAATAACTTACTTGTAACCAATAGGATATGACATTATGGAAGGGATGACACTTATGTGATGAGTTACAAAAGAATATGACTTCTATCTTATTAGCTGACTCCTTGTGGGCTTTAATGAAATGAATTAATAACAGAGTAGCTCATGTGGCAAGGAACCAAGAGCAGAAGCCACACTAAAGTCATCAAGGAACAGAGACCCTTAGTCCTAACTGAATCTAATCACCTACTTTAGTAATCTTAGAAATGATACTTCCCAGTCAAGCCTCCAGATGCGACTTCAGTCCTAGTCAATAACTTGATTTAAGTCTTGTAAGACACTGTGAAGCAAAGAACCCATCTAAACGGTGTTTAGATTTCTAAATCATAGAAGCTATGAAATATTAAGTATGAGTTGCTTAAGTAGCAAGGTTTTGAGAGTTATTTACTATGCAGTGACCGATTAGTAATACAGGTACAAAGATATTGACATTCCTGCTTTAATCATCAGGTTCCGTTTCTGCAACTAGGTCATTAAATGAATTGGTCACTAATGAGGAATTACATATACACAGCATATATAATATTCAGAACAAAGAAATAGTCAAAGAAAACTTCAACTTGATGACATTGCTTTTATTTATGTAACTCTTACATGCAGTATTCGGTAACAGAACACAAATTATAGTACTATATAGAATGACCAGCAAAACTCACAGTACTGTACTGTAGAAGAAGCCACCATAAGGCCACCCTGTCATCTATTTTCCTGTATCATAACCCCAGTCTGAATGTGGGTTGTAAATCCAAGCAGCAGGTAGTAAGTCCAAACAGAGCTCCTTGTTACAAGTCAAGTCGTTAAACAGGTAGGTTGTTAAACAAGGGATATCTCTGTATAACTTTTCATTGTTTCATAAAAATTACAGTAATTGTAAACCTCTAGATTCAGAAAGAATTGGTTAGGATATATGAGAGCTTAAATTCCTAACATTTTCTGCCTTTTATGCTACAAGCAAAATATTCTTCTGCCTCATATATAAGTTGCTAATGAGAGACTAAAAGAAACTATTTTGATGAAGATAGTAATGATATTAGTAACAATACTATTAATGACAATAACAGTTAACATTCACAGAGCACTTATTCTTTATCAGGTAGGACTCAAAGCCTTTTAGATCTACTGAGTCATTTAATACTTACATTTCTATGTAATAGATAACTATTACTATCCCCATTTTATAAGAGGATAAAAATGGTGTGCAAAGATGCTAAATTGCCCTAGGTTACAATGCTTTATCTATTCCAATAAGTTACTAAGCATTACTTTAAATCATCTTCTCATCCATCCAAAAGTACCTCCCAGGTGGCAGAAATTAGAGATTTATCTGATTACCAAACCTTCTTTCTATACAATGGTGTGCTTAGTAAGCAAACTTTTTTGTTTGTTTTGTTTTTTGGATTTTGTTTATTTGTTTGTTTATCTTGATGTATAGATCAGGCTGCCACTGAACTCACCATGTAGTGTAGGCTGGCCTGGGACTTACTGCAAATCTGCCTTAGCTCCAGAGTGCTGAGATCACAGGTGTGCACCACCAAATCTGGCCTAACTTATTTTAATAATAACAAATACAATATAATGAATATTAAAAGTACATGTTAAGTAAAATACTAAGCATTTTATATCTAACATCTCATTTGGTTCCTAACAACATTGTGACTTGGGGAGCCCTTTAAAGTAGAAGAAAACCACAGATCTTTTCCAGAAACAAAGCCAACTGGGTCCCCCAAAAATGATGTGTTAGAGGCCTAACTCCTTGGACATTGAATGTGAGTTTATTTGGAATTAAGAATGTGACAGATGTAATCAGTCAAGGTGAATTCATACTGGAACGGCACAGCCCCTTACTCCAGTATGACTGGTGTTCACCAACCAAGGAATGCCCGAGGCCACCAGAAGCTAAAGTAAGCAAGGATCTTTCAAAAGGCTTTGGAGTGAACACGGCCTTGCCTACACCATGGATTCAGACTTGTAGACTCCAGAACTGTGAGAATAAATTTGACTTGTTTTAAGCCCACCTAGTTTGTGGCAATTTGTTATTTTTCCTAAGAAACTGATACAGGTTGTTTAAATGTTAAATGAAAAACAATTATATTAAAATGTTGAATAAAAAGTAATAACTCCACAAAGAATATTTTTAAAATGTCTAATAAGAATGTTAATATTGTGCCAGCATGTAGAAAGCTACCGTATAAAAAATGAATACGGATCCCCAGAGTATTTATTTTACTCTGAAATTTTCATGAGACATATGGTAATTAATTCAATTGGTAAGTAATTTAATTATTAAAAAAGATAGTCATATAAATAGCCATTATTTTTTAAGAGAGTAGTGAAATTTTTAAACATAAACAGTAGTTTTACCCTAAGACTTTAAGGAGAACCATTAATTCTTCTCTGTGATTGGGAAGACATCAATATATATGTGTGTGTCTTCCTAGTCTGAGAAGGAAGAATAAGTTAAAAAACATTGGACAATAACTCTCCCATATCTCTCATCTGTAATAGAGTAGCTGGACCCAGATCCCTATCCAGAGGCTCCTGCCTTTCTAGTGGGATAAACCAAATTGAACTTCCAACATGGTAGAAATCCAAGGAAGATAGCGTTTCCTACTCTTCTGGGGTTAATACTCAGATCAGTTTGAGGCAATCACTGTCTTGCGAAAATTACATCACGTGATAGCCAAAATGTGCCAGGCAGTCCCTGATTTCGTAAGTATTACTATTTCTTTTCTCTTTTGAATCTTGTAAATCTTACTCAATAAAATGGAAAGACAGATCGTGCCCTTAAATACTGGTAGTTCTGGGCTGGTAGTTCTGAGTTTGTCATAGGCTAATGGGCCTGGCTTTACACTTTAGCTCTCCCACTTCCTAGATGTTGGCTTTAAGCAAGCCATTTAATCTTCCCGTTACCTCTTTTGCAACATGAAGTTACTGGTCTCTACTTAAGGAATTGCTAAGGAGACTGTGATGTGTCTGACATATTAATGATGCTCAATAAATGGCCAACTCTTACATGACTGATCCCACTGACTCATTTGGCTGCTAGAATAACTCCAGGTAAAAGAACTGTGATTCGGCTACGGTCACATTTCCATCTGACTCATTTACTCAGCAAATCTTACTTTCATGCTGAGTTGAGTGTTATGTTAACAGATGTGACTGCACATGGGCAATGTCCTTCAGGAAATTTACAGCTCACTGGTGAAAATGATAGGTAATGGATAATTAAAATCCAACCAGTATGTTTTATAAGAAATCATCAAACTGCAAGTCTTCATGCAGTAAACACTTAAGAGTTACTAGGAGCACAAGAACGTTGGGAAAGCAGAAGGCCCTTCATCTGTCTTTCCACAGTTCTCTCTGTATCCATCAGTTGCCAATTTCAGTGTATTCTAAGTCCTTCAGTCCCCAACTGGGATCTCATCTCAGTCCAATTTTCACTAAAACTATTCAAGGTTTATCTGATGAAATCCCAGACGGCTCTGAATTGCAAGTCTATTGTCAAGGCTTTCAATCAAGGAGTACAGAGTCCAGTGCTCTGCTCCAAGGGCCATGTCATTCAAACCTCTTGTCTAGTGTCTAAAACGCTGCAGGCTGAGAATTATGGAACCAGCAGCCCAGAATATGTAAGAACTAGTTACAGTGTTTTAAGTTATCAATAATTAAGTGAAAATCAGTCATGATCTTGATTAGTTCTCATACCAAATCCTATTTTTGTTTAGAGACAAAACAAGGCTAAAAGAATTCTCAAGAGTTCAGTTTACATAGTTTGTTTTTCCTTGATTTTGAGGCATTGGGGATTGAACCCACTTTCTTGCACAAGCTAGCCATATGCTCTCTCACTGAACTATACTCTCAGCTCTTTTAAAGCATCATTTTGAAGGAAGGTCTCACTGAGTTTCCCACAGTATCTTCAAATTTCTGATCCTTCTGCATCAGCTTCCTAAATTGCTGGGATTAAATGCATTGGGTACCCTGCATGGCTCTCAGAATTGGCTTTACATCTAGGTTCTCACATTTAGGAACTCTTGACCTTGTTATTTAATCACATAGGTATCAGCCACCCTATTTTAAAGGGTTGCTATGATGATTAAATGAGCTTTCCCAGTGTAATGTAGAGATAGGTCCTCTTAGCCCTTGAAGAATTAGTTTTATTATTGTTTTTGTTTAATCATTGTGCAGGGTCGCGTTGCGATGTGAAATATCACAACCAAGCAGAGATTATAGTACTTCAGACTCTTCTGTGCTCCTAAACTACACTATATGAGCAGGTGATTAACCTCAAACTACTTTAGGGACTGCAGGTCCTGGCCAAGCAGCAAGCACCACCTCCCATCTGGTAAGTAAGGCTCCCTCCTGCCCCACTCCCCGGGGCTAGACTGAGAATTTGGGCTCCTGGATAGCTTCAGTCTGCAGGCACAGGGGGCTACAGTGTTCTTCCAAGTCTACCTCTGCGGCAGATCTTCTAGCCGTGTAGACAAAAGATTCCTCAGCAACAATTCACTTCTCAGATCGAGTCTCCAGAACGGGGAGTGTTAGTGGCACAAATACTGCCTTTTTTTTAACTTTTTTTTTTTTTTTTTCCTTTTTTGTTTTTATCAGTACCAGGGATCAAACTCACGACTGCCTGCTTGCAAGGCAGGCGCTTACGCCACTGAGCTAAACCCCCAGCCCCAAAAGCACTGCCTTTTGAAGACAGTGAATACAGCCCAGGTTCTGTGCATGTCCTCCCTTGCCCCATCTCCCGGGCGGGAAAGCTGAAGCTCAGAGAGGCCTTCAGGCAAGGTGCCCAGCGTCTTTTGAGGAATACTCCTAGAGGTTACAGTTCAGTGAAGGGGTTAAGACTTTGAGACCGCGTCAGACCTTTGGGTTCCAGCTTGGCTTCCAACTTGCCGAGAGAACTTGGGCAGATCCCTTCTGCCCACTTTCGTCACTTGTGCGAAGCTGCTTTAGCCATGCGAAGGCCTTCAGCAGTGGACGAGATAGGGCACCTCAGCCACCTCCGGTGCCTCCGGCCCCTCCAGCCACTCAGACCCGAGCGCCAATCTCGAAGGCCTACAAGCCCCAGAATCCTCCGGGAGAGGGCGGGAATGAAGTGACAGACAGGCGACTCTACGAATTGGAGCCTGAAGACGGGGAGCGCCTTGGCGCAGGCGCATAGGGCGGCGGGCGGGTGGGCTGGCTGCGGTGGACTCGTCGGAGCCGCGGGCGGTCAGGTAGGGGGCGGGAAGGAGGGTCGGGGACTAGGGTCTGCGGAGGTAGTCGCGGGTGTTAGCTGAGCTGCGGGGGAAGGGGCGCATGCCCGAATGGCAAGGTCTAAGGACTGGATCTAAGGGGCAGAGCCGGTGGGGGTGGGGCTGTGAGGAGCAAGCTGCTGGGGAGGGATTCCATGGGGCTGAGGAGACGAGGAGATGCAGCAGGGGGAGGGGAGCGAGGGGCTGTTCGAAGATTCTCAGTGGCAGCGTCTCGGGACGTATCAGGTAATGTAGGGGCCCAGTGGAGAGACAGGGTGCAGCTTCTGGAGATAGGAAAGAATCTGAGACACCTGGAAGGGTCTAGGCGCCCAGTTTCAGATATATAATGAGCTTGGGAGGCCTTGATGAGATCTGAAGTGAGAAATCTCAAGAGCTTGGAGGAAATCTGGGGGCGATAGGAATTTGAAGAGAGAGACAAGATCTGAGATCAGAGAAAGCAGAATTTCATTGCTAAAGAGAGAGAGGGATTTCCAGAACAGGATCTGGAGGAACCGAAGGACAGGTTCCTGAGGGAATCAGTAGAAAGCAGCATCTTGTTAGCTAAAAGAAGAGACCTGGCAAAGGTTTGAAAGCAACACAGGAGGTTGGAGGGAGGAAGGAGGAGGACTTGAGGGTGGTACAGCGCCTGATAGAATGCAGGGCATGGGAGCTTGGATTGAGTCAGGGCAGGAATCCGAGATGTAAGAACTGGGGCATTGGGCCAGGATATAGGGTTGAAGGCTACGAAGATTTGGAAACGGGAATTAAAGAATATGTCAGAGGAATTTGGGGCACATGAGTGAATAATGGGTGAGACTTGCGTGGTTGCAATATACAGCCAAAAAGGTTGAAATTCTGAATTGTAAGAGGGTGGAACAGGATTTGGAGAAGATTGAATGGTGGGTTGAGGATTCCTTAACAAGGCTATGGAATTAAAGGACTTTGGATAGATTTGTGGGTTGGTTCCCTGGACTACTGAAGAAATTTTCTTGACCTCTCTGCATGGGAAGTAGGAGGAGTTCTGGTGACCAAGGACCTAACAGTAATCTATGCAACTATGTATGAGTGTATGAAGTTTAACAGAATTCAGGGGTTTAGCAACAAAGTCATAGATGTGAAAGGCAGAGACTTCCTCACTTACTGACCAAAATCCTTTTTCCAAAGATAGGCATGATGCTGCCACTTACTTCCACTTTGACCATCCTACTCTTTCCAGTGCCTGCTGAAAGTGTTGGTCTTTGGAGAAGAGAAGGATGGTCAAAGATAAGAGTGGTAAGATAGGAGACTATTCAAGGTCATCTGGCTACCCTTTCTTGTCCCTCTACCCCCAAGTTGTGATAGCAGATGTGTGAGACCTGCATGAGAATAAGTGGAACATTAATCTTATAAGGTTTATTACAGCACAAAGAGGCAGTGGCCCTCTGAATGAAATATTTGGGCTGCGAGAAAAACAAAAGGAGGGGGATGGCTCCTGTATTGTGCATTCAGACCTATGCTATGTTTTAAAGCAGTAGTTCTTAACCAAGAGTAATTTCATCCCTCACAGGATATTTAGCAACAACTGGAAACGTTTTTTCAGTAGTCACAGGTGGGGAGGTACTACTGGCCTCTGGTGGATAGACACTAGAGACGCTGTTATCTTATAATGCATGGAATAGCTCTCACAGCAGAGTATTGTCTGATCCAAAATGAGTCAAATTTGACACACTTTGCTCTACAGTCAGGTACTCTGGATTCAAATCCTGGCTCTTATGTTTTGCTGACTGGTCTCGAGTGAATTACTTACCTTTTGATGCAATGAATTACGATATTATAGTGAGGATTTAGTGAATCAATCAGGGTACCTAATGTTTAATCAATAGTAAATGCTTGTGTATCAGTACTTTTTAGTTTTTAATATCACTTCTTACTCTATTTTTGTTTTGTTTTTTAAGAGATAGGGTTCTTGGTGTATCACTGAGTTGTGCAAGCTGCTTCTGATTCAGTTTTCATAACATCCCAATTTATGTCTGTATCTAGTTTGGTGACATAGTAATGCTGGAGTTAAGCTCTTATCTAAGATCCTTGTAATATACATTCTCACATTTGTTGTCTTTCTGTTTCTTGTTTTTGTTTTGGAGAAGTTGTTTGTTTGTTGTTTGTTTCCTGGCATCAGCTTAGTCTTATTTTTTCAGCCTGTTATCTTAATGAAAAGGATGATGACCCAGTGAGTATCACTGAATATCAAAGTAAATTCTAAGGGAGGGTAAATCGCTCTGTTTAGATAGGGATAAGCTCTGGATTTTGTTCTTGGCTTGCTGTTAGACAGAAGCCAGTGTGAGAGGTAATGGAAGAAGCTTGAAGATAGGAGGCTTGATGAGGTAGAAGGGCCTATAAGATGAGGCCACTGCCACCAAAATATACCATGTAGTTCAGGCTGAAGGCGGTCATGAAGGAGAGTAACTGCTGTTCTGAATGATCCCTTGGGCTTCCTTCTTCTGTGCCAGAATAGTAGCACTGGCTCTGTCAATAACTGAAAGGCTAGGTATACTATTGTCAGAATTAATTTACAAGCAAATTCAGACGGAGATTTAGCTAGAATAACCACACACACTCCTGACAATGGTATGTCATGAGAACTGAGTTAATCTTGAAATCAAAAACTTAAAAGTTCAGACTTTTTACTTTGGTGCCTAATTTTCTATATGACCTTAGTCAAGCATTTGTTCAGTCAGCCTCAATTTATTAAAAATACAAACAAGTATACTTACTGAGTGCTTATTAGGTCTCAGTAACTCTTGCCTGGCAATTTTGCCAACAATCTTAAGTGTTACTCCTTATAGGTCAGAAAACTAGTAAATTAAATGACTTAACCCAGGCTACCTAGCAAGGCGTTAGAGAGAAATGCAAACTCTTGTTCTGTTTGACTCCTGATTACATTATGCTAGCTTTATTAGAAGAACTTTCCCAACACTTAAACTTCCCTATGCTTATATCTGGAGAGTGGTTGGAAAGCAAAAATTTATAAGGCTTTTGAGATGGATCGTCTTCTGTGCACACTGATATGTTTCCTTCGTGACATGCCCTGCATTATGTCCTACAGTAGAGAAAAGTGAGATTTTAAAGTCTTTCCTAGGTGTCATTACTAGCATTAATGGTTGTCTAATCAGCTAGATAAGCATAATGTGTGTATCAGTCTGATTTTATGGCTGGTTTCATTTACAGATGGACATTTTGATCTGTGTTCTGCTCACCAGTGTGTAGACCTTGGATAGGTCACTTTTCAGGGACCATTGTTTTCCTTATTTGTAAAGAAGAATAGCATTTTTCACATAGTTTTGAGAATAAGAGCGATGCATAAAAAGCTTCTGATACTCAGTAAATAAACTGTTTTATGAGTAATTACAGGATAAAGGTAAAGCTGAAAGGGACATAAGTGCTGTTTTGCCATATTTTTGATAACCATAAGTGGTTTGCAAATTCCCATCCCCTACTGTATTATTCCCAGTATCTGCTTCTTAATCTTTCAGTCAAAAATTTCATGATCAGGGCTGGAGATGTAGCTCAGTGGTAGAGGGCTTGCCAAAGAAGCCCTGAGTTTATCCGTAGTATTGCAGAAACTAACAAACTAGAAAACAACTTGTGATTAAATGATCATAATGCAGAGAAATGAACTATGGATTGAGTGAGAAGTTTCTTGGAAAAAGACTTGAATTTTTTTCCCCTTGTCTTAGATTCTGTGAGTTATATTGACAGTATAGATATTATCAAAATTTTTGTGATGATCACATAACATTTTTTTTAGCTCTTTCAGAAAAATTTTGAGAAAGACAGAAATAACAGGCAAATGTTTTTTTCAGGAAGCCCCGTTGTTGCTATAACCTGACCTTGATTCAGTTGAATGAAAAAAGTTTCCTTTTTCACAGACGTATTTCCTTCTGGTTTAAGTGTCCCATACTGGCAAAACTTTGGGAACATGCCATTGTCTTCCTTAGCTGTGTGCATCTGTTTTAAATGCCCTGACTGGGTAGATGTCAGGCAGTAATCTCATTGACTTCCTGAGTGACCTTTGTGGCATGGAAGTAGTTAGGCATTTGATCAACATTCTGTTAAAAAAAAAAATGTATGAGGAGTAAATACAAAAGCTGACATGAAAGGGAAAGTAATAAACCTTGCAAAAAACCCAGCCAAACCACTAGAGTATATGAACAAAGCTTGTGAAAGGAAATGTATTTTACTTGTCTGGATTTAATGTGAAGGCACTTTTCCTGTCTCTTTCTTTCTCAAAAATAACAGTCCCTTCCACGGAGCTGGACTTGTTGCTGGGTCTCAGTGAAGATTGTTTTAATTAATTGTTTTAGGTCCTCCAGTTTAGCTCATGATCTAAGCCACCATGAGTGCAGGTGAGTGAGCCACTGATATGGTGCAGGAAATACAGACAATGAAGTGGACACATTTAGAGAAAGACCTTGTGACTGAGATTTAGTCAGTGAATGAACATTTGAAACCTTGGATCACCCCTAAGTTTTGTTTTTGACATTCGATAAAACAATCTCCCAACAAGATTCTGAATATTCTCTAAATGTGTGTGATACTTCAAGTATAGTTTGCCTATTGAAAAGTGTCTCTTCATTTCTTCTCATAGGATGAGTGCTAGTGGTAGCAGGTGGTAGCTGGTCCCACTGCCAGTAATAATAATAAAATTTTATTTCTGCACAGCTAATTGTATGCCTGGCTTGGAGCTATATTATTTTATACACATAAACTCATTTAAACTTTGTAATAGCTATATGAGGAAGATACTGTTTTTGAGACCCTTTTCATAGCTAAACTGGCAACTAAAGAAGTTAAATAACTTGCCCAAATCTCCAGTTAGAGTTTTGGTTCAATTCCAGAATGCCTGACTCCTAGGTCCACTTCCTTAATCTATGCAATACTGCTCACTGCCTTTTATCATTCTGCTGAATGATTTATGTGCTTAATTTCCCTCTTCTGGTCTCAGTTTTCTCATATATATTACTCTTTGAGATCACTACATGTCTAGTTTTAGACAAATAACAGTCTGATGGGAACAGTCTATGTTTAGTCTCTCTGGAAGCAACTATAGCATTTTACTTTGGGTCAAGAGAAGTTGTGAATTAGTTCTCTATAAGCTTTTAGTCTGGATGTTTATCATGCTTAACCAAATTCCTCCATAACTTACCAGGCCTTTTATTAATCTTCATGTGCCTTTACTTCCCATGGAAAGTTAAGTTCTTCAGTCTTTCAGACTTTAGTTGTAAATTGAATTGTTGGTTAATATCCGTAGTACTGATGGTCATTGTTAATGCTGTTCCTGATTGTTAAAATTATGGTAAAAGGCACCCTTTTATTGCATTCTTATCAGTATCAAGCTAAGTAATTTATGTCTGTTATCCCTAGTCATTATGGTAATGTTTTATAAATTAAATGAAACAGGTTTAAATAAGTTAACAACTTGCACTTATTCCACGTCTTTCAATGAATGTGCTAAGATTTGATCTCAGTTCTGTCTGACTGCAGAATTTATGTTGCTTTTGTTTTGTTTGTCCTTTGCTTCTCTAATATCCTAATCATTTATTTCATGTACTATGGAAAACCTGGTGGTACCATAAGAAACTAACCAGGCTGGGATAATATTAAAACAATTTCCTGAGTCTTTGGACAGTCAAAATAGACATAGATTAAGGAGTACGTTTTTCTTTTGGAGTCCAAAAAAAGTGTTCATATCATTATGGTATTTGTAGTATATAAATCATCACATCAAAGAGGTGAAGGAAGAAGGTACTTGAGGTTAGAGGAGGTCAGAGATTAAATCTTGACAATACAAAGGATGCAGTAAAACCGTGTAAGAGATTAAAATGGCTAAAAATATAAATGTTGTGGTTTCATTCTGGTTGGTCACAGATCTTATAGCTGGTTAAAATGGGCAGCATACTTAAAGGCCTTGCGTGATAAGGCAGTTCTTTTCACTTGTATCGTGTGATGTCCAACTGAGCTTCCATATGAGTCATTCTTAGTATTAACAGTTATGACCACATTCTCTTGAGGACAGAAGCTGCCTCTGCCTGTTTCTTCTATTTCAGGCTAACAACCTTCTGCAAGCTGTGTTTTTAGGTCATGATTTGGATTTTTTCCAGGACTAAGACTCTTCATGCCTGATATTTCTTTAATAAAAAGAGCTTATGTTTCCCTAGCAAAGCATGGCAGCTTCAGTGCAGAAATTTTTCCCATCCTGCAAGGACGTGGTGTGCTTTAGACAGGTGAGATAATTTGGGGTATAGATGTGAGCATAGTAAATTCATTTTTTAAAGCTGATGATTGAGACAGAAAGGCAGGAAGCTTTTTATTTGAAGGAAGTGGTATGATATTCCCAAAAGCTAGGGAAAGAATTTGCTGGTACTGTATTTTTACAAGTTGGCAGCCTTGTTTAATTATCTGATCTGCAGTGCCAGCTCTGGAAAGAACAGATGTCCCTGCACATTGTAAGGTAACAAGCTCTGGATCCAAACACCGAATGTTGCCCTCAGTCTGTTGTCCCAGATGATAAAAGAGAGACAGTGAAGCTATTGGTTTAGAATTGAGAAGGTTCGCATGGATCCTGTGTTGGGGTTTCTATCGGAATTTCTATACTGGTGCCCCCAGATGCATGAGGTACAAGAATTTGTCCTTTATAGATATCCACGTAAAGCATTTTAGGTTCATAACGTGTGCTGATTTTGTATTTTGTTGAAACATGGACTTGGATCCTAGTCTTCTCTTTCATGAGAAGAATGAGAATTATATGTTATAAAGGCAACATTTCCCAAGGCTTGCTCTATTGGCCTAGAAAACAAAGATATCTGTTCTGTACAGTACCACCATGTTTGAACTGCATGACCTTGAGCTAGTTTTTATGAACTTTAATTTTTTTATCTGTAAAGTAGAATAATGAAAAAATGTATTTGAAAGTGTCATTATAAGTATTAAATGAGATTAAGCATTTGAAACACCTGCCTTGCTATCTAGCACACAGTAGAATGAATACTAGATGAATTCCTTGCAGTAGGGGGACTTCAGGGAGGTAAGATTGACTTTAGATAAATTGCAGATGTTTGCTGCTACTTGTGAAATTGCAGCCCAAAGCTAAAGATGGTAGAAAGTAGTTGTAATATGTAGCTCAACATGTACATTTAAGTTGATAAGAGCAAAGCTTACCTTAGGTAGCTACATTGCTCTTAAAACCAAGCTAACTGATCCTTTACCATCTCCTTGACAGTGGGCCATCCATAGGTGATGAGAGTGCACAGGTGCAGCTGCTATAGGATTTGCATTTAAGAGGTCTGTGTTTAGCCATGTGCATCACCTTGCTAGTTATATTCATTCTAATTGGCCTGTAATTCGGCAATGAAAAAAGGCTGCAGATCTCACTAAGTCAGACTTATGCACATATGTGAGGAGGCTGGGAATGTTCATAATACATACTGGCTGAAGCAAGAGGATTCCAAGCCAGAAATATAATGTCTTGATAAAGAAGTACTATTTTTTAAATCATCCAGGCTTGAATATTTGGCCATTGTAGCACTCCACTCCCTCATCATAATCTACTCAGTTTCTAAGTCTTACCAATTATATTTCTGAAATAGTGGTCAAATATATCTTCTTTCTATTAATATCTGCTCCATAGGTCAGACTCCTGTTATCTGCTTCAGGCTATTTTGCAGTTGCTTCCGAACTAGTTGCTCTGATTTCTTTGTCCTGACTCCATTCTATCAGTTCCCTGCTCCAGAACACATGGCTTCACCATGCCCTTCAAAACAGATTTCAAAACCTCGTATTTTGCCTCTGAAGATCTTTTAGAGTCATTTCCCAGTTTGCATTTCCAAACCTTGTAATCTGTTTTCCCTAAAGGCTCCCATAATTTAGTGTTCCATATACAGTAGTATATATATATATATAATTTAATCCTTCATCCTGTAAGTGCATTATTTACATTTTACAGGTCAGAAAATAGAACAGAGGTTAAGGGTATTCTGTTCTCTTTGCAGCACAGAATACTTGTCTTTGCCCCTGCTTTCCAGCCACGCTTAAGGCTGTATACTTTGCTGATTACTTGTATCCCCCATCTGTATACTTATATGCATTCTTAAAGGCTCACATCAAATGGCATCTTCCCTCTGAAAATTCTGCTTTCTTTCAACATAGAGTGAATTCATCTTAACTGCCATCATTTTTTATTTATAGCCCATTTATGATACTATCCTCTACCTTGATTTTTTACATATCTTCTTTTTAAAGTTTGAGCATCTGAAGAACACAATCTATATCCTAAACACCTCTTGGTATCTATTATAGTGCCTGATTCCTAGAGTAAGATAGATGGGTAGGTGCATAGGTAGGAAAATAGGTCAACGGAAAATATGCATTTTCTGGTCTAATGTTTTGCAGATCACCTAAAGCTAATGATCACAACTTCAAAACTTTGTTTTCTGAATAGTTCCTAATCACCAAACATGATATAGTAAACCCTGTGACCTAATAAAAAATCTTACTATAAAAGAGACACCATTGTATTAGTTTCTCAAGTGAGTGATGAAGAAACAACTTTAGGGAGTTAGCATTACTTCTTGAGCTTCTATCTTTGATGTAGTGCTTTGTAGCTTTGTTTTGCTTTGTGTCTCCATCACCTGCTGCATAATAGACCTTAATATATGTTAGTTAGATGAGTGAGTGACTGAATGAGCATAGCTTTTCTCTAAATGTTTCTTAACAAAATTAATTTATTTGGACAGTGGAAAATGAATAATGGTTTCTTTTTCTCTTTAGCAGGAATTTGATTCTGTGGGGCATGAATACTAAGCTATTCAGTTCTGTGCTGTGCTAGCAAGAGCATCAGGAGAGCCATGGCTACAGCAGCCGCTTCTCACCTGAACCTCGATGCCCTCCGGGAAGTACTGGAATGCCCTATTTGTATGGAGTCCTTCACAGAAGAGCAGCTGCGGCCCAAACTCCTACACTGTGGCCACACCATCTGCCGCCAGTGCCTGGAAAAGCTACTGGCCAGTAGCATCAATGGTGTTCGATGCCCCTTTTGCAGCAAGATTACGCGCATAACAAGCCTTACACAGCTCACAGACAACCTGACAGTGCTGAAGATCATTGACACAGCTGGGCTCAGTGAGGCCGTGGGCCTGCTCATGTGTCGGTCATGTGGGCGGCGGCTGCCCCGGCAGTTCTGCAGGAGTTGTGGTTTGGTTTTGTGTGAGCCCTGCCGGGAGGCAGAACACCAACCTCCTAACCATGATACACTGCCTGTCAAAGAGGCAGCTGAGGAGCGGCGCCGGGACTTTGGAGAAAAGTTGACCCGTCTTCGGGAGCTGATGGGTGAGCTGCAGCGGCGGAAGGTAGCCTTAGAAGGTGTCTCTAAGGACCTACAAGCTAGATATAAAGCAGTTCTTCAGGAGTATGGGCATGAGGAACGCAGGGTCCAGGAGGAGCTGGCTCGCTCCCGGAAGTTCTTCACAGGCTCTCTGGCTGAAGTTGAGAAGTGTAATAGTCAAGTGGTAGAGGAACAGAGTTATCTGCTTAACATTGCTGAGGTGCAGGCTGTGTCTCGCTGTGACTACTTTCTGGCCAAGATCAAGCAGGCTGATGTAGCACTACTGGAAGAGACAGCTGATGAAGAGGAGCCAGAACTCACTGCCAGCTTGCCCCGGGAACTCACCCTGCAAGATGTGGAGCTCCTGAAGGTGGGCCACGTTGGCCCTCTCCAAATTGGGCAGGCTGTTAAGAAGCCTCGGACAGTTAACATGGAAGATTCCTGGGCCATGGAGGCTGCAGCTTCTGCTGCCTCTACCTCTGTTACTTTTAGAGAGATGGACATGAGCCCTGAGGAAGTAGTTGCCAGCCCTAAGGCTTCACCTGCCAAACAGAGAGGTTCTGAGGCAGCCTCCAATATCCAGCAGTGCGTCTTTCTCAAGAAAATGGGGGCAAAGGGCAGCACTCCAGGCATGTTTAATCTTCCAGTCAGCCTCTATGTGACCAGTCAAGGCGAAGTACTGGTCGCTGACCGTGGCAACTACCGAATACAAGTCTTCACTCGCAAAGGCTTTTTGAAGGAAATCCGCCGCAGCCCCAGTGGCATTGATAGTTTTGTGTTAAGCTTCCTTGGGGCTGATTTGCCCAATCTCACTCCTCTTTCAGTGGCCATGAACTGCAATGGGCTGATCGGTGTGACTGACAGCTATGACAACTCCCTCAAGGTATATACCTTGGATGGCCACTGCTTGGCCTGTCACAGGAGCCAGCTGAGCAAACCATGGGGCATCACAGCCCTGCCGTCTGGCCAGTTTGTGGTAACTGATGTGGAAGGTGGGAAGCTTTGGTGTTTCACTGTTGACCGAGGAGGAGGGGTGGTCAAATACAGCTGCCTCTGCAGTGCTGTGCGTCCCAAATTTGTCACCTGTGATGCTGAAGGCACTGTCTACTTCACCCAGGGATTGGGCCTCAATCTGGAAAATCGGCAGAATGAGCACCACCTGGAGGGTGGTTTTTCCATTGGTTCTGTGGGCCCTGATGGGCAGCTCGGTCGCCAGATTAGCCACTTCTTCTCAGAAAATGAGGATTTCCGCTGCATTGCTGGCATGTGTGTGGATGCTCGTGGTGACCTCATCGTGGCTGATAGTAGTCGCAAGGAAATCCTGCATTTCCCTAAGGGTGGGGGCTATAGTGTCCTCATTCGAGAGGGGCTCACCTGTCCCGTGGGCATTGCCCTCACTCCTAAAGGGCAGCTGTTGGTCTTGGATTGTTGGGATCATTGCATCAAAATCTACAGCTACCATCTGAGAAGATATTCTACCCCTTAGATGACGAGAAATACCATTTTCACCTGTATCCAAGTCAACTTTCCTTCCCTTAGTTTTCAGTTATTGATGGTACCATAGAGTAGACTTGGTGTATGTCTTTGATTCCAACTGGCTTGTCCTGGAATTTTAGAAGCTCTAGTTTTTAGTGTTTGTTATTCCCTTCTCCCCATACTGTCCCAATAAATTTAGAGCTTTAACAGATTCCCCAAATAGGACTCATGATGGTGTTAACCGAAGTTTGATTAGAAATTAGTCACTTCATGGCTTCAGTAGATCTACTTTAGCCCCTGTATTATAAATTTGTCCCTGTAATGAATCTTTGTTGATTTTCTTTTTCCTTTTGGTTATGATGTCGTTGTCACTGGTACACTGTTTCTTTAATATAATGTGTTTGATCTGTGGAACCTCCTCTTTGACTCTGGTTGCATTCCATGTGCATGCTCCAGCTGGATCTGCTTAGTCTTTCAGTGACATTTCAGACATCTACCCCTGCAGCATGATATCTTAGGTTAATGACCTTTATCAATGTGAAAGTACATTTATTAAGTGCCACCAAGGTACAGTATCCCTTAGGAAAAGAATACCTTTTTGGCTGGGCAATTTGTGCCATCTTGGATTAGTCTATTAGTGCGGATGTTCCAGAGAATGGATTGATCCTAGCTGGTTAGTGTTGAAGACTTCAGTGCGAACTATTTGCCTTTTGAAGGAACATGTGAAATTATGCCACACCATAGGAAGATGGGACTAAGCAAATTTATATGCTCAAATAGCCAGTAAACTTAAGAGTGTCTAGGACTCATGTTTCATACTCTTTCTAGCAACCTGTAATAGAAGTTGTTTGAGGAATTGTAGGACACAGGCGATGGCCAACAAAGTGGAGAGGTAGACACAGTCATTTTCATTACAAAAACAGACAACTGTTGGGTATTCTGTATTTTCCTCAAGTAAGAGCATAATATTTGGCTTTGGAATTTATATCAGTTCTTTCAAGCATTAAATAATTGATAATTGTTTCTTTATCAGTGGTATGCATGTCTTTTAATTAAATACAGGATTTGGAAGGCAAGGAGAAGGATAACTTGTACCATGCTGTTTTGTTTCCTGTCTGATACTGTTCTTTGAAAGCATAGTGGTCTACCCAAATTAAAATTCAACCAAAAGCACCATTATGTAAAGATAATGCAAATCTTACTTACACATGTGAACAGAATCAGCCCCAACGTTTGGAATCACCCTGTTCAAAATTGAGCCTCTACCATATGTATGTGTTTAATTATTATAATTACAGTTTAAAAAAGAAAAATAGTCTTGCACATTTAAAACTAAATGTGAAAGAATCTGTGATGAGATTCCATAACTGATGTTTTAGTAAAACACCAGCATATCTTGATTTTTAAATGCAGAGATGGTGGCAAAAGGCACAAGCAAAATAGTCCCTTGCTTTCACAGAAGCAAAATTTCTAAACTGAGCTATTCATAATTACTTTTAGAATTAGCAGTGTTGCCTCCCCATCCCCTTCAGTTGTGATTAGTTGTCACCAGACAAGTAAGGGATTCATGTGATATTGAAGTAGTTTGTCTTTTGCTTTTCATCTAAGAGAAAGCTCTATATTCTGATTATGAAATTGCATCTGATTTTCAAAGATTGTATAATTGAAAGGAAACTGATCCAATTAAAAGTACATCAATAGTTATTAGAGCCGTTTTATCTGGTGGCACCCAACAGCAGGAGATCTGTCTTTGCTGTCAGCAGGGAGCTTTGCTGAGGCAATAATAGCAGCCAGACCTTTATCATACAGTTTGTACCGGAAAAAATTGAATATGTGAGCTGGCTTGAGGTAAACAAGGCCAGGAATCCTCCAGCAGCCTGTACTTTGGGAAGAAAGTGCTATTATTTGGCACTCAGGAATTGGATTACATTATTGGCATTCAGGAATTGGATCTATCCCCATTTCTAAACTATAGTCATACTCAAGTAAAATGAATATCTGCAGGCTTAAAATGTGGTCTGAATGTTTTTACTTCTTTTTACTCATTGATATGAATCTTTGGGGCTTTGCTTGGTACAATTTTCAATTATCTGCCATGTTAACTACATTGGAGAGTATGGTCCCAGGAAACTTAATTTTCTCACAGTAGTTGGTTTGTTTTGTTTTGATTTGCTTTTTAAAGCAGTGGAATTTTATCCAAATAAAGTCATATGGGCAACTCTGTGATGTAAAGGAGACTAAAGAACACTGGCTGTGGCTTAGGCAGATTTGTAAGGCTAGAGAACAGGCTACTTCCTCCCTCCTCCCACTGTCTCTGTGCTACCATTATAAAACACTAGTGAATCTACAGTATACCTTTGTTAAGCCAGTGAAATACAGCAGTCCTAATTTTTCAGTTGCATCTCTTTAGCCATGTGGCCTTGGACAAATCACTTAACTCTGAAGAATGATACAAATGACCCCTGCTTCCTGAAATGGTGTGAGATAACATGTGAAAACTAACAGATGTGTTTGAGAAATGATAACTGCATTAACTTCCTTATTGAGTTGCTCAGAAAAGCATTTCAGTAATGTGAGGTGGTACAACACCACCAATCAGTTCTTTTCTTCTTGCCTACCTTGTTGCTGTACAGGTTTCTATTGGCAACCAAAACATTTCTCAGGCATTTTAACTATACATCTCCAAACAAATCGTCACCTTTGGTAGTCTACTAGCTATTTATATTTCTAGTATCGTATTAATCATTGTTTTAATATTTTTCCATATATAGTATCTGAGCTTTATTGGCAATTAGTCTTTAGCTACTAGCACATATAAAATGTGCCTAGTATAAAGTATCTTCTCATTTACTTCACTCACTGAAGTTATCTATCCAACTTAATGGTGGCTATGGTAATTTGAGGTTTCTTAGTGCAGACTTCCTGTATTTGATAAAATGCCATTCTCAGATAAGCCCCTTTAAAGAGGTTTTAAATAACAAATAGCAAACAGTTGACCTAGGTTGAGTAATCTTGTGTCATTTTCTTTAGGTCTATAAAATTTGAAGTATTGGAGCAATGATTAATTAAGCTTTTAATTGAGCACCTACTGTAGGCCAGGTACTTTTCCAAGTGTTTAGAAAAAAAAAATATATGAACATGTATTTTTCATAAATTATCCGACAGTTTCTTACCTAATGTACTTGAAACCCATATTTTGTCATTTTGCACTTCTTTAAAGGCCTAGCATAGACTGTGTCTTGAGTTAATGTGAAGGCAATTCAAATGTATGCCTCAGTCTGAGCTGCTCTGCAGAGAGGCACTCCATTGTTCCAATCAGAATAAACTCAGCTTGAACTATAAGGCATTTCTGAAAGACAAGCAATGCTTACTTTTTAACCTAGTTATTAATAGCATCTTAAAAGTGAAATGCTACTGAGCTCTGTAAGATGCAAATGGAAAACAGCTAACATGAGACTCAGGTCTCAAATCAGGTCTTACACTCAGAATATGAAGCCCCTCAAGGGATCTCAAAACAAATTACAGATGTGAAGCAGCAGATACTTGGATGAATTTTACAATTAGAGCAGTGGTGAGGTAGCCTTTTAGCAAAACACACACTTAAGACTCCAGACCTATGGCTTTATCTTGTCAATAGCATTAATATTCATGGGACCTTGTCTAAGTATGAGGGTAGGCAGCTCTGGGACTGAAGTGCATTCTAGTGGGAAGATCACTGGACTTAGAGTCAAACCTTTTTGTCTGAATTACAGCACTGCCACTCAACTAGCTAGCTACTGGACCTCAGGCAATCACCACATCTCTGAGTATCAATTTCCCTATCTATAAAATAAGAATGTTGAATCAAATTGCCAAAATCCCTTCTAGCTCTAAAAGTTTAATTTATTAATCGATGCAAAATGTGATTTTTTTCTCCCAAACTTTTTGCATAGTATTACTTAACTAGAATAGTAGAAAAAACTTGCACTTTAGAATCAGTCTCACCTTGGTCCAATTGCTTCTCTACCCCGACTATTGTTACCTTGTCTCACTTACTGGCAGTTGCTTCCCTACTAATCTATAGTTTCCTCATCTTGTAAAAGGAAATGAAAGTTTGCATTTTAAAGAACAGCCGTGGTGAGAATTAAACAATTGTGGAATACTACATGCAATGTACTTAATTTTGAAAATGTGACTTCATTATGCAGGACAAAGTCTTCCTTTCCCCTCATGATGAACTCATACACATCCTAGGAAAGATTTCACACCTGTATTGGTGACTTGACAACATATTCAGCACTGGTTGGCTTCTTAATTAAAAAGTCTTGCCAAAAGAGATATTTCTGGAGGTGCTGAGACAAAACTCACTCAGTAGTACATCCCACTAGGAAAGCTGCACACAAAACCTCAAGTATAATTATTTGATCAAAGCAATTAAGAGAAAGCATCTTGATTTTCTGAGGTAAATAATATCAGGATTTTTTAAAAGGTTATATGCAGATACTGTATAGATAAATCTGCAGAAAAAACTTATAAAAGGTTAGAGACATTCATAACTTCTTGTAGATGGGTATGTTAAAAAGATTTTCCCTCCAAATCAACATTTATTAACTCGAATTACAAAAATAGCCACAAATAGTACTGTTAGATGGAAAGGAATTCCTAAGTTTGGTCGTGCTTCCCCTGCTTATTGTCTCTATGATCATTACACCACTTAGCTCTCAGTCTCGGTTTCCTCACATATAATACAATGATTCTGTTCCACCCTTCACTGCAATATTGTGAAAGGGTGATAAGCATAAAACACTTAGCAGCATAAAATGAGACATTTTTTAAATTACATATCTGGAAGTTAGTCTCAGTTTTTATGATACAGGGAAAATACAAAACTAGTAAAGAGTCTGGACCTCTATCCTTAAGGAAAGTTATTTAGTGGTGAAATTTTGATTAAAATGATTAAAATCACTGAAATTTTGATTAAAAATGAAGATTTTATAAGTCAAGTGCATGTTTTTCCCTCTACAGGTAAAGTTACGATTTTCTTCTAGTGACTATAACATTACATATTTTCTAGTGACTATAACATTACAGAATAAGAAGATCTGAAATACTATTTGTTCATTTATTCATTTAACATATAAGGTATTACTGTTTATTAGAGTAATGAATGCAAACATAAATCAGTCATGTATTTTGCAGTCAGGTAGCTTGCGGTCTAGCTGCAGAATGAGATATACAAATAATACAAATACACTGAATAATAGGATAAATTATAAATGAAATACTGTGTCAAGTGTTTGAGCAAAGACTTCCAAGCTTAGAGGACCTGGCTGCTGAAGAACCTTGAAAGTAGGTGGAAAATCATGAAGAGACATATAACAATAGTAAGTATGAGAAATTTGAGGTCTAGAGATCAACTTGTCTGTGACCTTACTATGAGTAATAATTCAAGTGGTTCTTTTCCTTGTCCTAGGCCATGTCATGTCTCAGTAAACAATGGCTCAGTGAGGCTTCATTCTTAAGGAAGTGTTTCAATATGGATTAGAATCTCCTTGGATTCTTAGAGGTGGAGGGCACGGTGTGAAAATGTCCTCTCAGTTTTCTAATGTGTCTCCTTAATAGGTTTCACTGATCAGCATTGTTTCATCAATAAGTCTAATGCCTTTTAAAAAATCTGGAAGTAGCATGAAATTAACTCTAAATACAAATTTCCCTCAATAGCTTAGACCAAATAGATTTTCTAGTCTCGGTAACTGTGGTAGAATCTGACTCAGTTTTTAACATTTGTCAATAGTTTTCAAAACTCATGATTCCTCCATTGCCCCCATATCTGTACGTGCTCGTAAGAAAGCTCAAGTGCTTCCACTTCTGGTGCCAGCCAGAAGTTAAGACCTGTCCACAGTCTATCCATGGAGCTTTCATTCTAGCCCTACTTCCACATGACTATAAAAGCCCAAGCTAGCACCTTTACCTGTTCAGGCACACTCCTTTCCCCAAAAGCCTCATTATGGGAGTGATAAATCTTTTCATATTTTATTTTGTATGAGTAGTATCACCAGTCTATCTAAAGCAAGTTTCAGTGGAGTCTTCACTTCTTTCTGTGGAATGACTAGCAGTTGACCCTGGGGCCAAGGAGATCACAACCGCCACTAGAGGACTTTATGTCTTTATGTCCTTTGTCTCCAAGCTTGTGCATCAAGCATTGCCATATTTGCTTCCTCATCAATTCTCTATTACAGATGTATTCAACTAAGTTTGAAATTTTTATCATTAGCGTTTAAGGAAAAGAGAAAAGGACTCTAGTCAATTAGTCTTGGTCCAGATCCATCAGTGGGTCTCAGATTTAATTACATGTTTGCATTCCAGTGTAAGTGGTAAATGACACAATTGGAGGAATCACTCTTGCCCTGTGATTTTTAGCTGGTTGTCCCAACCAGGTATTGCCTCCATTCTGTAGAACTTTCATGGGAAATACTGATACCCCATTGAATGTACACACCTGTTGGTGGTCACTTGTGGAGGAGGATGATTATGCTGTGCCTTACACATCTAAAAGTAGACAGCTCACTAGGACTTAACAAAATGCCTTTATTGCTGTACTACCTGTACCACAGTGGACAAAAAAATTCTGATCTTTAGGGAAAGGCATGACATACAGTATCACCAAAGGGTTAGTGAAATTCAACTTACATTGAGACTCCTTATACCCTATTAAGTAATTATTGCCATCTGAGAAGCCCTAATCCTGATGATACATATCTGTGACTGGAGGAAAAAATATACATATGAACAATAAAGAAGACTGTCCCACAACCCATACACATTAAACTTTTTTCAGTGACTACTCCTCCACCAAACGCTTTGAGTGGAAGGAAATAAAACTAGGCAAAATAGGAGCTCACAATTTGACCTAATTAGAAATCTAGAACTTACTGAAACTGTATACAGCAAAAACACAGCAAGATAGAAGGTTGCTAACTGACTTGCTCTTCTGCAAACTAAGTTCTCAGTTAACATCTTCCAGAATTTAGTTGTCAAACCTTCATAGCAATAAGGCTAAGGCTCAAATTAATTATACCTTATCGTTATTCCCCTAATTCTAAGCAAGATATCCCTGTAATCTAAGGATAGTTTCTGAAACTATTTCAGAACTTGTAAGAAAAATAATGCCTCGTCTTAATCAGCAGAACTTGCCTAGATACCTCACAGCCATATCATTCATGATCATAAAGAATATACCATATTAGGCATTGATGCTTTTAGCCAATGAGTAATAAAAGTTTATCTTTGATATTTAGTAATTGTTTTGCCAAAATAGGACATGGACCTTTCCCTCCTCCACTAGTTAAAATAGTTCATATGGCCCAGTTTAAATCAAGGTCTTCAAAATTTGAAACCTATATTGGAGACCTACTTAGGACTTTTATCTTCATGCTTCAGTATTTAATAGCTCAATTTGGCCTGCTCTTAAATCTAGAGATAATGCATGGTACCTCAGTGGATTGCTGCCATCCTAATGCTGAGGTTCTACCTAGTGCCAAACATTTTTTGATCCACAATTTTAAAATAACCCCGATGTGTGTTGGAGCTTTTAGGATTTTAGAGATAGTATATTCCTCACTTACAAATTTTACTTTAGCCCATTTAGGCTGTTACAAATCTACACATCTTGATTTGTACAACAAAACATTCTAGAATTACAATATAGTATTGCACTGAAAGACTTTAGCAATGTCCACTCAAGTCTTCTGAAGCCTCTGGATCATACTTGATGGTGTTAAGCTGTTTGCAAACATCTGGGGCAAAATCTGCCTCCTAAATTCCATACTATATGCAATTAGGATGCAGTTACTGGATACACATCAGACTCTTCTGGTAGCACTTTGGTCATCACAATTCCTGAGCTTGTGACGCCACATACACAGCTGCCTATTATGCCTTAGGTCAGGTAAACACCTCTCTGAAAGCATAGCATAGCTACTCAGGCCTCTGCTGCACTTCACAGTCAAACTTGGCATACCCTCTCTGCGGTAAATAGTTTTACCCATCCTTAGTCTCTTGCCGGATATTATGGTACTAATGAAAGTTGCCCTCTTTACCAGACCTCTTGGATATCTGTGGAGCTAAACTGACTCAACAGTAGACAGTATGTGTGTCTTTTACAGATGACATCTACTGCCATTACTTGTGATGGATTTCCCTGCAAGGCTGCCTATTTTTAACACTTATCTGGGATGTCTTTGATATGGAACAGGACCCAAGTCAACACAAGCAACTTCCTATAGTCTTTTTTAATACTGGATGCCCTGGCTAACGGTCTTCCCTATCTGCACAGTTATGTTGACTCTTGATCCACTGCCATCTTGATCATCTGTCCCTGCCAATTGCAGCAAAAATAGTTCCCTGTCCAGGATTGCCTTTTGGAGGAAAAGAACTCTTATGAATGTCTTTCCTCTCAGATACCCAAATATAAGTCATACTAAATCCACAATAAAAGATCTCACTAAGACATTCTTTATATTTTCAGGGTCTAGACAATACTGATGGTTACCAAGTCACTCACTTTATTTTTCAAAATATACAGTTTTGGACTCTTACAAAAGGATTTAATGGAACTTTCACTCCCTTAGCAGTCTCAGACTGCAGACCTCCTAGAGGTCCATAATGACTTACTAAAACAAGTTCAATTAAATGAAACCACACATTTTAGTAATCAACCAAACATCAGGGGTGAATTGTAATGATGATTTTGACTCCACTTTTTGTATTTGATTCCTGAAAGCTTTCAAATTGTACTATTTCTCTTTCCCCTTCACCTCATTTCTGGGCAAATGATAAGAAACTGTATGTGCTCCTACCTGTAGAACTTCAAAACATGCAAATGCCAGATATCATATAGGAAAGGAACCAGTTCTAGCTTCAGCCACACCAATCTCCTTTCCCCGTTTTCTCAAGGCACTTTGGAGCTGCTTTGGAGCCCCCACTGCTTTCCTGAAAAAGTTTCTTTATGTCAATGATACATTTTTTTAAAGGGTGTATGTGGCATTATCTGTCTCAGTATCTGAATTGGTTTTGGGAAGACGATCTCACTCCTTCAGAGTGAATGACAACGAATGTTTAAATAGTGAAAATTATTGCATACCATGATAAATGAAGTTTTTATATTTAATTATGGAGTGGCCACATGAATAAAGTCAAATGTTTTGCGATGCCAATTAATATTTAATTTAAAATAATCTATAAATCTCTCAGGTCTCAGGATCTAAAACTTATTTGAAACTTTTAATTCTGTAAAAGTGCTAGGAATAAAGCTAAGTGGAAGATACCATGGCTTTAAAAATGAACAGGCAATTATATGCATATTGCTTCACCTAACCCAAGACGTATGGGCTAGATGTAGGCAAATAAAGCTTGGACGAGTTGATAATGCTGGTTATATAAAGATAAAGTACGTATGCCCTGAACCCTGGATAAAACACAAATTATTACCTAGATGAAAGTATAAAGAATTAAGCAAAACCATAAAATGTTTATTCTTCCCTTTACCGATGGTTAGAATGGCCACATTTTCTCTTCAATGAAACAGATATATTAACTTCAGCCACTTAATTTATACTAGGAATGTTCTTCAGTGTCCCATAACATTTTATGTAAGTAAATGCTGGCAAACTGAGCAGCATGGGTATCATCTCTGAATGCAATAAATCCTCCATATGTAAAACGTCAGAAACAATATTGGGTGTGACAAGAGAAAATAGCTCCCTAAGGAAACACATTGCAAAACAGGAACTTACTTTTTATTCTAGATGATATTGTTATCTCTCACTTCAGTTACCTATTAAACTTTTTCAAATCCTGTGTCTTTCAGGCTTTGTCTTGCTTTTGATTACCAGACTGGTAGCTACTAAACTTCCCATTTTATATTGCTACTTACATATCCTAAGGAGATTTAGACTCAGCATATTTAAAGCTGAATTCAGCTCACCCTTAACCAACACTTTTTCTTTTCCCCCTATGAAATATGAGCATCAAGCATTTAAGCCAAAAAACTTGGAACAGTGCTAATCACTATCCTCATCTGTCATCTACCTCCTATTATTCAGTCCTAAAGTTCTCATCTGCTATCATTTGGGTGTGCTTTGAGCACTCACCAAGAGTCCATGTTGACTGATGCCTTGGTCATCAGAAGGGCACTGTTGGGAGGTGATACAACCTTTGAGAAGTGGGGCCAAGTGCAAGGCCCTTACTTAGGTTTTGGGGTGCATGTCTTGGAAAGTAGGTCTTGTGGGACTCCTTGGTAGTTTTCCTACCAAGGATTGCTAGAAAAACCTGAGTTTAGCCTCATGCAGCTGTCTGCTTTCTAGTTCAGGATACTTTTGCTTGCCCCAACATGAGCTTCCACTGCTGCTATATACTAACTGCCCTTGCCAAAGACAAATATAACAAGGTCTGCTTAATTTGAGCCCTGGAACTTCTGAACTAAGTAAACCTCTTTTTTGTAAGTAGCCTGTGTCAGATATTTTATTATATGATGTAATGTGAATTAATAAAACCCCCATACCAGCAAATTAATATTTTTGGCTTCTGTTTATTCTTTTCTTCATCTTTATGGCTACTAGGATTTAAGCCACTATTATTTTTCTTACTATAACATTTGCATAGCTTCTTAATCGATCTTGACTCTAGTCTGGTATTCCTCTAATCTAGTATTCTTCCCACAATGCTTTTCACCATAGATTGTGTCCTACCCCACACTAGATAACTTCAAAACCACAAATACTAATAATAACATAGAACTTTGAAGTGGCCTTTAACTACCACGAGTAAAATACAAACTCTTTAACATGGTCTACAAATTGTAGTGGAATTTGGTTCCTGCCTGTCTTCCTAGGTTTGTCTCACCACCAGTTCCTTCTCTCCCAGAACTCAGCCCTATCTTCATTGTTTCTTATCCTATGGACTTTTTTCTATGTTTTTCTTTCTTGCTACTTAAAACACATTCCCTCTCTTTACTTACCTATGTTGGCCTGAGCTTTATTTCCAGGAATTCCAGAATGCCTTGACTGAGTCACCTCACTCTTTGGTTCAGGTGTACATCACACTTTGAATTTCCTCCTTTGACATTTATGTATCACATTGTGACTTTTCCATTACTTGTCTTTCCAAGGCTAGAATGAACCTTATGAAATCACAGTAATATTTAATTTACTGCTATATCTAGAGTATCTAGCACAGAAGATAAAAGATAGAGTCATATCTGAATAGTATCCCTGGGTCACAGCATCAACTTGGTTATGCCACTTTCTGCTCCTGTCACCAACTGTTATTCTCAATCACAAAGTCTGGTTTCAGTTGGAAAATCAGCTATAATTGGAAGGTGCAAGGAGTGATTCCCTCTAATTTGCTTTTCCTTGTCTTATTAGCTCTAAAGTAAATGAAAATCATGTTCCCATTTAGATTCACCCTTTCTTTGTCTTTGTGCAAAATCAGAACTGGAAGAGACAAGTTAAAAATATACTTTGCATTGTGTGGTATATAAACTGTATCTCTGTAAATTTAATAACAGAAAGTGATGGTATGCTAGTTAACTGTTGTGTTAACTTGAGTAAAAAATGCCCAATTGATTGGTTTAGCATAGTTCTGCGTGTGCCTGAATGGACTTAACTGAAGACAGAAGATCTGCCAGAATGTGATTGACACCAACCAATAGGGTTGTAGTTTGAATGAAACAAAACAAAAAGCAGAATGAAGTCCTGCTTCTGTTTCATTGGAGGAGCATTTGTCTTTTCCTTCACCTTGGACATCTGGCTCCTGGTTTCCAGTGCAGACTCTACAGCCTATAGAACAAAGTGTTCAGCCTTGCAGTGCACTCTTTGGGCTTCCAGCACATACCTACTATGGACTCATGTGGGAGTCTACAGAGAGCCCCCAACCTTTGGCTTTTGACTGGATCCTTCTCATCGCCACCATGCAGACAGCCCTTTTGCACTTTTCACACAAGACGCCGTGGGCAGCATTGTAACACTACTTGTTAGCTCAGATATCTCGCATATCAAATATTTCTCTACTGAACACTGAGTGTTATACCTGGTCTCTCACTCTCTTTTATTTTTATTTTTATTTATGTTTTGAATTTTTAAGATAGGGTCTCAGTATGCAATGCAGATTGGCTTTGAACTCACTATGGAGCCCAGGCTGGCCTTGAAGTTCATGGTGACCCTCCTGCCTCAGTCTCCCCAAATGTGTCACCACACACAACTATACCTGTTCTCTCAAACTGCCTGTTAATGCACTTTATAGGATGGAAGACAAAGAAGAGGGACTGATATTCCTAGGTTCTAATCCTATTAACCAACTTGTGGTTTCTTTGTGCAAACTGTTTCTTCTCCCTCAGATTATCATCGCCTCCATCTACATTATTAATTTTATTAAATTAAGCATCTTTTGAGTTATAAATTTTAATGACTCTAGACCTCATAGACTTAGACTTATTGAGCTTACATCTGCAAAAAAAGCCTTCCAACTCCCTGAATATCTGTGGAACTCAGAAAAATAGTAAAGAAACCCCAACAGACTGACCATCCTAAGGAGGGAAGCCTGGGTCTAGGTGTCATATGTGTCAAGGACCAGTATGACTGTCAGATGAAGATAACCAAGGCCAACTCCAACCCCTGAGTTGGATAAGTCAACCTCTAAGACCTGGCTCAGAACCTGTACTGTGACGCAGAGCCAAAGTGTTAACTAGGAAAGAAGGGTCAGAGCCAGCTGGCCAGAATCATGCAAGCTTAACTCGTAAGAACTTCTAACTGTTGAGGAGAGAAATGCCTCTTTTTGGAATCCCTTCTGTGGCTAATAGCAAAATGTAAATGATGAGAGAATTGGAACAAAAAATAGAAGAAAAAGAAGGCAAAAGAGGATACCATTTAACAGCTCTGTGGTTTCAGATTATGTTGTTTGCTTCCCTAGCCTCACCTCCATCTGAGTTTCCAAGGCATAAGGATATCAACTTGAGAAGGCTGCCTGAGAATTAAATGGAAGCATACATGAAGTATCCAGCATATTGGGGCATCTAGTGGCCTCTCAATATATCTGCACACTGTATCTGCATCTGTTTCCATAGGGATGTAGTGAGGCATGTGGACTTTGGAGTCATTCCTGGAATGGACTTGTCTCTCTGTGTGAGACATGACCTTGAGAAGACAAGGTAAAAATTAGTACGGACCTCACCCCACAGTATTGTTATGAAGGTGATATATAATGAAATTAATGGTTGTGCCATAGTAGAAACTCAAAACGTGTAACTCACTGTTGCCCTTTCCTCTGTTGCCCTTTCCCACAACACATATGCCAGCATATGCATTCTTCTTGAACAGTATAAACTTGGTAATAAGCTGTGTGGATATGCTCTCCATGGGCCCACTGCTGGTATCCAGCTTATACTATTTGATAGCATTACCTTTTATCCCAACTCCCAAGTAGAGCTCAAATTTAAAAGCTTACAGATCTGCCATGAAGAAACAGCTATGATTTAGGAAGCATGGCAGAAGACAGTATATATTTTAGGCTGCTGTAATCAAGACTGGGAAGAGCTATATCATCATGGGGTTTTTTTGCTTATAAAAACTAATAATAATAATCATTAGAGGTTTAATTATGCCTCAAAATAATAAATGATAACAATAGCAACCAGCATTTCTTGAGCATTTATATATCAAGTCCAATGATAATTACTTTACAAGCATTGCTCCATTTTATTGTCATAACAATACTTGTCTTGCATTATTATATTCATTTTAAAGATCAAAAAAATTCAAGGTCAAAGAACTGAAGAAGTTTGACATAAGTCACACATCTGGAAAATGGGACAAATGACTCTCACAGCTCGCTATGTATTTTTTTTTTTTGAGACTTTCACTTTTGATAAGAAGTGGACACTAATGACTGATTTGTGCTGAGTTTCCACTATTGGCCTAACTAACCACAGGACCTCATATCATCTTCATAAAACCAAGTGCAATATAGACGGCTTTTCAAATCTTTCTTGGTCCATTGTTATTACTAAACATGTATTTGTGGATTCACTTTTTCCTATTTGTTATGTTTCTCAGTTATGCATAAAGACAATGGAAAATTTTCTAACTACCTAGGAAACTGAGGCACAGCGACATTCAAAGGTCTAGCAAAAAAGCCATTGGCATTCCTCAGGAGTACCTGAGGTGATCCAGACACTACTGTTTGTAACTGGTCTGAGGTATCTCAGCCTTCTCCAGAGTTCCCAGATCTTCCCCCATATCCAACTTTGTAATATGTTCCTTGCCTGGAATCTCCTTTTGCTCTACTTCACCTGTTGCAACTGTTTAGACATTTCTTCCAGGGAAGCTTCTCAGGTCACTCAAGGTGGGAGTTATAAGCCCATCTCTCAGCTTTGCCTCTTCCACTTTTCCCCTCTTACCCCTAGTCATGAGCATACAAATGGGTATGAAAGGTTGTTCACCTGTTAGTTTTGCTCATTTGACTATGAGGTTCTTGAGAACAGACATTGTTTCTCACCTTGTCATCCCTAGCCTGGAGTATGTTAGGGGCTCAGAGCCCACCAGGAATGGTAGAGAATTGAGAAAAGCAATGCAAGGCAGAGGGGAAAAGAAAATACCAACCACAATGGTGTGGTATCTTAAGAGGATTATCTTTAAGTAAGGCTGCACCTATGATGGTGAATGAAACCTACCGATGAAGGGGGAAACAGAAAAGCTTCAGTCTATATGTTTGTGTTCAGACCATCATGTGCTCACTAAGGGAATAAAGCGAGACAACAAAAGCCCCTTTCCCGTGTCCATGGAAATTTCCAATTCTTGGTGCGAGAATTATGATAGAGAAGCGTCCTAGCTACAATCCCACTCCCTAAGTCCCTGCATCCATGCTTGGGACCATTACTGTGAAAGGTAAATGAGTGTGGTTTGTCCCAGCTTGAAAAGAACCAAAGTGACTAGTTCACAACAGTGTCAATATCTTTTGTCTGTTTTCCTAAGGAGAAAGACAGTGAAATAGTCCTCTGTGTTTCAGGTAATGATATAATGTGTATGTATGTTTATGTGTGTGTACATGCACAGGTGCATCTACACATCTCCTCTAAGCAAATGGGCTACCAACCAATGAGCTTGATGGTGTCAACCTGATAGACTTCGGTTTCTGCCCAGTGGATTAATGGTGCACACCTTTGGATATGTCTGGCTGGGTTGTACACGCATGGCACTGAGGTCCATGGTCCTTCATGCTGTTCTCCTCTGACAGTCTTCCCCTCCTCTGATTTCTCACTGCCATGACTTAAACAGCTTTGTTTCTCCATGGCCTTTCATCATGATGTATCTACCCTTAAGGCTCACCAGCCATGGACTGAATCTCCCCAAACCACGAGCCAAATTAAACCTCTCTTCCGTTAAGTTGTAGGTGGCAGGTATTGTTTTCAGCAATGAGATAACTAATTGATTCAGCTTGTAGGAGATTTTGCAGCCAGGAGTCTAAATTTGCTCTAAGTTTTCAGGAGGAGGAAGACAAAAATACTTCTCTCTGGCTATTAATAATGTTTTCCTTTATAACCACAGGTCCTAATACTGCATAAACTTATTTTAACTCTTCCTATCAGTAGGGAATAACTAACCTAGATAGGAGTAAAAATGCTTTACATAGGAATCATTATGTGTTAGTCTTCTACTACAAAAGACATTACTAAGTAAGTCATCTTTTCCCTCTGATCCTGGTCCTTACCCAGAATCTTTTGAATGTAGTACTCTAGACACTCACTACCATTTGATTAGAATGTCAGAAAGAGAAATTCAGGCTTGGCAATGTGCTTGCTAAGTCCTCTTCCAGCTCTGATTTTTACAGCTTGTCTTTAAAATACTGCCCCTGAGCAAATATTTGGAAGCTAGTTGTATAGAGGGGTATTGGTGAGTAAAGAGAGTGTTTCCACACCTGCCCAAACTGAGATCTAAACTCTGAGTCTTAGCTTTCTTCATTTCTGACTGTGATAAGAGAAACAGAACAAGAGAGCAAGTGGTTCCCTGGGGTTTGATGCCAACATCTAAGGAGTTCTTTGAAGCTGCTGTGGTATAGTTGGATAAATACTGACTTTGGAATTAAAGCAGCCTGGGTTCAAATCCCTGCTCTGCCAAGTTTCCTGGTGTGAACTCCAGCAAGTCACCTCACCCTTCTAAGCCTTGGTTTCCTCAAGCGTGAAATGCAGATAACAACGCCTACCTTGCAGACTTGTTGAGAAAAGTAAATTGGATGAAATAATGTATGTGAAAGTGCTTTGTGAGATGCACTGCAGTGAGCACATGCGAGAGATTATTATTCTTGGTGTGCACCAATAGGAAAATGACGAGGGTGTTCCGTTCCAGATGGACTCAATCTAAACTGGGGAACAAATGCTTTTTTGGTAATTTCATCTTGTGGAAATGGCAATCTCATGGGCCTATTTGTGTTTAATGAACCATATCCTGTATCGTCTTTTTGCATGATTCTAAGAAATAAGTTGGATCTCTCCTCTGGCATGCTGCAGACTAGAAGGTGTCCAGCTTATATTTAACCTCCTCCAGTCTCCCTGCTGTCTCCAAAAAGAAACTAGAGCTAGGCTGATCCTACATTTAGCTGCACAGAAGCCAAGGCTCAAGGCAAGAGGAAAAGGCTATTTATCCAATTTCTACTACCATGTTGGGCCAAGCACGGACTAGTATTTTAACTCATCTTATAGTTAAGCAGTATAAGGCTCAAAGGTAAAGTTATGTAACTAAGAAATGGAGAAGCTGAGTTTAACCGTGGCCAAAGCCAGCATTCTCAGATACTCAACAAAGTGCTTCCTTAATCATTGTTTTTCAAGTCAGAGGATGGTTTAAGATTTCTAGAGAGCTACGGAAATTTTCAGCCCCAATTAAACACAAAGACAGACAAACATCACTTTGCTTATAATACTAAGATATGTATGATCCTCCCAGGCTGATTCATTCATTCATTCATTACAATAAATTTTAGCCAGACACTGGCTAAGGCTAATGCTGCAATGGTTAGCCAATCAGAGCTCCAATCTTCATGGAGCTTATAGTGAGGTAATGTAGACAGGCATAAACTAATGAATATAAACATTGAGGTTATGTATACCAAAGGAATATCATTCAATGAGAGAAGGTAACAAAGACTCCTTACCTAGCCTTAGACTTCTTGAAAAGTTTTCTTGAGATTGGCATTTGAGGTAAGTGATATGAAGCGTTCCTGACAAAAAAGGGACCAGCAGCAGAAGACCAAGTTGAGGAAAGACTACAGCCTGTTCCATGATAGGAAGGGAAGTCAGTATGACAGAAAGGCAGAGAACATGGGTACACACGAAGCTGAGTTGCGTGGCTAGGGACAGATCAGACCCGAGAGAACCTTGAGGCCATGAGAAAGAGTTTAGAAATTATCTTTAGAGCAAGGACAGGGCACCCACAAGTTTCAATCACAGGAACAGCATGGAGGGGCACTATTTTAGAAACAGTGTGTGATGGTTAATTTTGTGTGCCATCTTGACTAGGTCATGAAAGGTGGTATGTCTGGCCAGACATTATTCTAGGTGTACCGGGGAAGGTGATGTAACAGGAGAATCACATTCAAATTGTTTGACTGAGTAAAGCAGCATTCTCTCCCCAGTGTGAATGAGCATCATCCAATCAACCTTCTTAACTATGTAAGCCAATTCACTATTATAAATGTATATTTATATCTTATCTAACTCTTTTCTTCTCATCCCCATCCCACAGGTAAGATCTGTATGTATATATTTGAATCTGCACCCTGTTGGTCCTGCCTCTCTGAAGAATTCTGACTAATACCTATGTTCAGGGTTGCTGTGTGGTTTGAATTGACAGCTATTGAACAGCCATAGGAAGACAAAGGAGGTCAATGCTGGAATGCATGAAATGGTGATAGCTGCTTAGTACACGGTGGTTGCAGTGAAATGGAAAGCAGTGACAAAATTCAAGAGCTTTTTGGGAATTAAAATTAATTGGGCTTGGGATAGTTTGTAAATGGAGGGAGGTATGAGAGAAGAAAATGCTGAAAAGGAGTCTTAGGATTCCTAGGCTTCTGGCTCTGCCTCTAAACAGATAATTGAGCATTTTATTAGAACACTAGGAAAGTACTAGGTTAAGCAGAGGCAGGGGAGTTAGCATGGCAGCAAGCATCAAAGGAAAGCCTGGGGCTGGAGGTATAAAGTAAGAGACATCAGTGTAGGCAAGGCATAGGGAAACATGACAGGTTTGCTTCTGTATACTCTGGGAGGGCCCTCTAGGTCAGGCCTTATGTGAAACAGCATTTACTGTTTTGGCAGAGGAAGGTAATCTTGCAAAGGAGACAGAGAGACAACGGGTAGAAAGAGAGGTGGGGACCAAGAAAGATCTGGTACCACACATCTGAGACACAGGAAGTGCCTCAAGCTGGAAGCTGTCAACTCTGTCAAATGCTACTTAAAGGTCAAGCACCAGGGGAATGGAAAATGCCCTGGGTTATTAAATCACTGTGGAAATAAACTAGTACCCTGCAGGTCACAGATCCTGAGAACCAGTTCTTTCATGTCTTGTTGCTGTCTTTGAAGCACGTTCCCTCAGGAAATGGAAAGCTCAGGGGAGTTCTCTGGCTCACACCAGCACCCCCTTAGGCACATCTGTCCACACAAGAGGAGGTGACACTTGACTGCATCTTTCCCTTCTTATCCCCTCATCCTCTGCCCCTGATATGCCTTTCAAACTGCTAAAAAAAAAAAAAAACTCCTTCAGCTGACTCAAAAATGCATTTTAATTCAAATAGAAAAGCAAAATGCATTACCTTGGACAGTCCTGGAAAATTATAATAGAGATAAAAGATGCTTTGAAAGTGGCCACAGGTATTTGTCAATAGGGACAACACTATACCATGGATCCAGCTGATCAGAACTCAAGAGCAATGCAAACGTCACATGGAAAATGTTCTTTCACAGGGCTCACAGGGGCTGACAGGCTGCAGACTTAGAAAAGGCATGTTAGTTATATAAATTCATTTGTTTCTAGACTGTCCTTATTTCTCCATTTGTCTTTTCGATTTGGTTTTACCTTCACCTCTGTTTCACTCTCTCCTCCTCCACTTCCTCCACTTTTTCCTCCTCCTCCTCCTCCCCCTTTCTCTCGGTCTCTTTCTCTGTCTCTCACACACAGAGAATGAGTAGTTCCTTCACATACACACACCCATCACCTTCCAGAAACAATTTCTCCATGAAATAAAAGGCAACTAAAAATTACAAATAATATTAGGCTGCTAATTTGTATATCCATCAGTATTCTTCCTAAGTAGAAAATGATGGGCGGACAAAGTCACAGAACCCTTTTGATATCTCTCTAGTCCAATTCCTTAGCCTCCTTCCACCGTTGCTTCCACAAATGAACTCTCCATCCCAGCTGAACCCATCCCATACCTGATCCAGGGTCAGTTGATATTATGAGGAAAGAAGTAGTAGTTACCTACCTGTTCATACATACATGTATGCCTGTGTGAACACACACACATGTATGTACAAGTGTACAGACACATCTGCTTAGAGTGATTCAAATGTATGTGGCATCCAAGGGTAGAAGGAATGGTTTCAAAGAACAAAATAATTAGGTGCCCAGCTCACTACTAAATGGATCCACTCATTTATCTATGTTCTTATTCCATTTATACAACTATACTCTGTATTTTAGGCATAGAGAAATTGATCTCAGAGAGTGAATCAATTTGTCTAAAATTCTATCACTGGCAAGAGGTAGAGCTGGGTTTTAACCAGTGTCCATCTAAATGTAAGATCTATGCTTCATCTCCAAATGAATAAGTCTTTATTTGAGTAACCAAAGGAAATATGCCTTTATAAAGATAGAACCATGATATAAGGCTGAGTATCAATGTCACACCTACGCAGAGAATGGGAATATCAAGATAAAGAGTGAAATTGAGCCCTATTGGGAGAAAGGTAGCTTTACAAAATACAGTCTATCAATAGCATAGCAGCATACAGTGCAAGTATTACCAAGAGCAAGACACCCAGAACGTTACGTGATGCTTTGGGAACAGCACAGGGATAGAGGTTATGATATGAGGACACTGACATGCTAAATACCTTCCACATTAATCAGGCCTGGGGCCTGGATCTTCCAGGGATGTCTTCAGTAACTGCTGTTGCTTCCTGATGCCCATCTTTTCCTAGGTTAGGCCATCTTCCATCTTATTGACCTGTATAGATTTCTAGTCCCCTCTAGACTTCTGGAAAGCCCAGAGCACCACCTCCTAATAGAAAACTCCACCTGCCTCCAGTCATCCTGCCATGTCCCATATCTCCTCTGGAATCAACATGAGAAGCTAGGTCTCTGTCATTCTGGCTTTGAATTTTCCCCTATTACAGAGAAGAAAATTCACAGGATA
The DNA here is from genome assembly GCF_034190915.1 of Cavia porcellus. Lineage (NCBI taxonomy): Eukaryota > Metazoa > Chordata > Mammalia > Rodentia > Caviidae > Cavia > Cavia porcellus. The sequence continues at coordinate 171,450,519 of NW_026947484.1, read as the reverse complement.
TAGTCTACCACACTCCCTTACCCTATTTAGAACAGATACTACTAACTGATCAGAGCTTGTTCTCAGTGACACAAATGACCACCATACAGTGGCTTAAACCACTCCCCAAATAGTCATAATTGGCACAGGAAAGCTACAGAGCATAATATGACAGTGACTGAGTGTCCTACCATGTGCCAGTCCCCTTCCTGTTTCTAGCTGCCTACCAATAGGTTATAAAATGTTGGACTGGGGACATAGTTCAGTGGCATAGTATCTGCCTGTCAGGCACAAGGTTGTAAGTTCGATCCCTGGTAATCCCACCCACCCACCTAGCCAATGTCTACAAAGAAAATAATGAAACTTAAGAAGCTAAAACAGGCTAGTAATGAACTAAAGAGTCTAATTCTCACCTACTGAACCACTCTAGCACATGCGGCAATACGTACAGAAAGAAAGCACCTGGTAAATGTTCAGTGAAGCAGAGAACTGATGAATGATGAATGTGCCTTCTTTTTCCTGTGGAATGTACACTCAGAGACACTTAAGGAATAAAAGTAAAACCTCTCATGGGAAACATTTTAATCAGAAACATTCACCTCGTCTCTCCTGGCTTTCCAGTAATTTCCAGTGACTACCCCACATCATAATAATGGCCGGGGACCATCACTAGTGAAACCTGGAAAGGCTGAGATACTTGTTTCTGAAGCATAAGGGTGCTGGATCTAGTGAAATGAAGCACTTGGCTCAGGTTGGGATTCAAACCCAATTCCTTCACTGATGGAAAACTATGTGACATAAAAAGCTATTTTTCTTCATTATGCTTCACATCATGCTTCTATAAAAGTAGGTATGAATATTCTTGTCCTCTTTGCTCATCTGCAAGCTTTAGAAGATTGTGCAAATGCTCATGATTGTTTTCCGTACCTTGTGTCATCTATTTTCCTTCACCTACTCTTCCAGGTGTGGCTTACCTAGTCAAGTAGATGGCACTGTCTAAAACTCAGATATCAAAGATCATAAATTTCAAAAGAATTCTAGAACCCCATCCACTGATCTCTTTGGTAGGCTAAAAAACAAACAAACAAACAAATACAGAAATAACTGATTTCTAGTGACATATGAGGTTCACAGGAAAAAATGAGGGTTGAGGTCACCTATTAGCAAGGACTGGGATCAGGAAGAGAAGCCTTAGCTGCTGCCCACTATTTTTGTGTTATTTAAAGCTTCTGTTTTTTTGTACCTAGCATTTTACTCGCATTATCTCATTTCATTCTCTCAAAAGCTATTCGAGGGAATTACTATTCCTCATTTAACACAGGAAGAAAATGAAATTTATAAGTTATTTTGCCCAAGGTTACCTGGAAGATATGTAAGAAGAAAAGTCACGATGTGAATTCCCATCTGTTCCACTTTAACATCGTGCTGTATCTCTCTTTCTACATGCTCTGCCTTCTAAATTATAAGCCTCCAATCTCATTCATTTTGTCCTACGTTCCAGTGATTAGCAGATGTCAGTGACATAGAATTGATGGTTTGGAGACTATCACTGATTATTTCTGAGTCTGAAGAGTTCCTCCAGGTCCACAGAAGCAAACTATCAGCTTTTCAATTCCTTTCCAGATACAAAAAACAATGTAAAATATATCTGATGTACAATTTAGGTGGTCCCAGCAGGTAAAGATGGGAGGGAAGAAATGCACAGTAAATGTTTAAGTTAGCTAGCTTAAAGGTATGTCTTTACTCTTCTTGGGAGTAAGTCTGGATATGGAGAGGAAAAAAGCACTGTGCAGACTCGAAGTCCAGAAAGGGAAGCTACTACACCAAATTTACCCAGAAAGTTTGTAGCAGATTCACATCTTGGAGGAAAACCTCTGGCTGCTCTGTCAACATGGTTTTTAACCCTCTCCCACTTCAATTTCCCAGTGGCAAAATGGAAGAGCTGGGCTCATTGAGGTCTTTAAGGTCTCTTCTGTGGCTTTATGACTTATGTGATTGATTTAGTTACTAGGAATAGGGAGTGCTGAGCCGAATGAAAAGAGATGCAAACAGGTTTGTAACACCGCTCCTCACTCTTTCTAGGGACAGTCAACATGGTTTTTACCCTCTCCCACTTCTCACGTGCAATTGCTTCTATATATCTACTTTTTCTGGGATCAGGAAGTTGAAGCCCTGAAAATCATCCAACAATAGAGATGGGGTGGAATTTAGCATCAGAGTACTGTCCCAGGTCCTAAATGTGGCATGAAACAAATTAGTTCAGTGGCCGCAGTGAACAGAGGTTTTTATAAACATAACCTAATTGTATTACTTCAAAGTCCTGAAGCTTATTGCCCTGCTTAATGATGTGTCACATTATTTATAGGGTAGCACAATGAGACTTCTATTGATTTAATGCACTTCCTTAAAGACTATCATTGTCACAGCCATAAAATCAGGCTATTCCCAGACAACTCAATTATGTCCCCTGTGCCTATAAACTACCCGCACCCCACACAGTTGCACACAGGAGTCAGGCAGGGATCCAAACATGTCTAGGGATGCAAAACCCCCAGAGGCAAAAGGAAAGGCTTATGAAGAAACCAAAGGAGATGGCCAGAGTCCCATCCCATCAGCAATGCACAGCAGCTGAGAAGAACTAGAAGAGAGGTATGGGGTACCCTTGCTCTGTCTTGGCCCAGAGAAGTGGAGCTGGGTGAGTTTTAGTAGGTTTCCTCCTCTTCTTTAGCCTTCAATTTCCCAGTGGCAAAATGGAAGAGCTGGGCTCATTGAGGCCTTTAACGTCTCGTCTGTGGCTTTATGACTTATGTGATTGATTTAGTTACTAGGAATAGGGAGTGCTGAGCCAAATGAAAAGAGATGCAAACAGGTTTGTAACACCGCTCCTCACTCTTTCTAGGGACAGTCTTTCTTTTATGATTAATTAATATTGTTCGTATTTTGGGGGAGCAAATACCAGGAATCGAACTCAGGGCTTGTGCTTGCCAGGCAGGCACTATGCTGCTGAGCTACATCCCTAGCCCATTAGTATTAATTATAGCAAGAAGCACATCATTATGACTGGAAGAGGGAAAGAACATAGACTTCTGCAACCGGCCAGCCATGGACTTCAGGCCTGGGCTTGCTACTTACTAGCTGTATGTCTATGGGCATTTGAGTCTGAAGCTCAACTCAAATGTGAAATATGTTGACCTATAAAAATACATGCATATGAGCAGTATTACTAATGGTAACAAAGTTCTGTTGACCAGACACTTCCACTTTTAAGTGGGGAAATGGATAGAAATAGGTATTTAATTGTCCATTTCACAAGAAGGGAGAACTGATGTAAGACAGAGATGATTTCCCTGAATAGCAGAGATTAGTCTCCTGTACTTGGTCTGGGGAATTCCATTTCTGATATTAGTTAAGAACCATTTAGAAATATGATCTTGTGGCCCTCCATGACGATGATAACCTCTCCATGGAAGAGGCTATTAAAGTGTGCTCTTGGATGTGTGGGGATCTCTTCCAGAGGAGGAGAAATTCCTCCTTGATTCTGTCAAGAAACATGAAAGAAGATAGTACCAAGAAGACCCCACTGCCTGTCCCCAACTCTGATCATTGCCAGTTATTTAAAAGATAACCCTTGCAGTGGAAGGTTTCTGCAGGACAAAGCACCAATTTAGGGCCTCAGAAATGCATGAACTGAAAGAATCCTGAGAATGCATATCCTCTAACTCTGCCCACAGTGCAAGTAGAGCCCAGACAGGATCAGGGACTTGCCTAAGGCTGCAGAGATTATCTTTAGTAGAGCCAGGATTTCAGACCAAGGAGACCTATTGACTACCAGTCATCTTCCCTGGTCACCACCTCTAACCAGCACTCCAGGCTTACCTTTCTGATACTGGAGCCATAGCTGCTGCTGGACTTTCTTGCTAGGGAAGTGGATGATGCAGGTGAGCTCTGAGCCATAGAGGGCCTCTGCAATGTAGTGGGAGCCATAATGCTGGATGAAGGACAGCAACTCATCCCGACTGCTCTCTTTAGTCAGGATCTTGAGAACATTGGTAAAACCTAGATGAGGAGGAATATGTGTCAGACTTCAGAGAGTACAGGCTAGCAGGTTATACAGGCTTCCTAGCTTGGCTCAGTGCCTATTCCTCAGCACAGAGGCAGTAGACTGGCTGCCCTTGTCCAAGGATGCACATTACTCCTCATTGGCATAGTAAAGAATTGCTTTGCCCAGTGGACACCATGACAGAGAAGGACCCAAAGGAGCAGAAGGTCTAAACTTAGTGACCTGGATTGTGGTAAATTTATAGTTATAATCCAGAGAGATAGAGTGGCCTCAAACTCACTTTCATTTTCATTCCAATTATGCATGTACCAAATAAACTAGGATGTGGACTATCAGCATCTGGAATCCTGCATCTTCACTGACCCCAGGCTCAGTGTACACTCGCTCCATGGATCTGATCACTGCATTAGCTTCCTATAGCCTTTTTTTCCTCTTTCTCTATACTTGCTTTCCAATCAGCTGCCTTCCTAGATGACCGCAGGACTGTCTTACTGCTCTGTTTCCCTTAGTCCTATCGTGAGTCTTAGCACAACCATCAGTGAGTAACAGCTGCTCCTCTTTCCCTGACCTTCCTCAAATAGTGCCTGGCCATGAGAATGTGGTTTACAAGGTCCCTTTTCAATCACATCTCCACAGCCAGCAATGCAGTTTTAGTTGAATGAAACACTTAGGGAAGTTTCAGAGAAGAGAATGATGGGACTCAGAAAACTGTACCCTCAAAACATGCTACTTTGAACTTCAAGGTTAGAGAAATGGGGTAGCAGTAAGTGCAAGGAAGAGCTTTTTTTTTTTTTCATTGCCCTATCTGCTTTAGAGCCCAAGTCCTTTTGATTTCTTTGAATTCCTTTCTCAGCTAACTCAGGAAGGAATAGTAAAGTTGACATCAAACTCAGGGCCCAGATAAACTGTCCTAGACTCCTGACCTTCTTTGGGCCCATTTATCCCCTCTAAACATCACTTACTCTTCCTCTGCCTCCCTTCCCCACTCTTTCAGACTCTCTCAAGCTCCTCTCTGCTCTTTGATAAAGCCCAAAATGACTTTATTTGGGCACTTAGACTCCCCAAGGCCATCTGCTGAGAGCTAGACACACCAGGCTTCTGCTCCAGTCAAGACAGTTTTCTCATTTGTCCTGAATGTGACATGGATTTCCATAACCCATTCATACTTCGTCGACATACTTAACCCTGTAACTCCTGTACCCATTCATCCACACAGACACACATGTCCATGTGACTATCCCATCTTCTGTAGGTTACACTTATGCTTCCAGACCCCTGGGAAGTTACCCTTACCAAGTAATCTCTTGCACAAAGTCTTGCTCTATGTGCAGACAACATTCCCTACTGTGCAGGCAGCAGTCCCATCTCACTTTCCTCTAACTCTGCACTAACCCTACACCCCAATCAAGTGCATGACATAGTCCCTGGAGTACAGCAAATACATCAACCCTGATTATCACAAGAAGAGCCCACTCTGCACCACATTGAAGAATATGCAGCTCTCCAGCATGGACAATGAGCTCCAGTTTACCAAAATTTGATTTTCAAGGAGGGCATCCAGGAGCACCACTGCTGATTAATTAAAGTCAATACACCTTTGTAATTTAACAGAAACATCACAGTTAGATTCAAGTGCAGGGTGAGGGGGTGATGCAGAAACAGAATTAGAACTCAAAGAATGAGTGCTTGATTAGGATAACCTCTTTCCATCAACATGGTAACTCGTGGAACTGGGTAATTAATACAGTGGTATTCATAATGACATGTTTCTATTAAGTAATAAATGACAGTACCTGGGATCTTTATCCAAGCAGACAAAAATGCAATGGAACACCTCTGCTCACTGCTTTGCCACTTACTAGCGCTATAAACTTGGGTTAGCTATGTAACCTCTCTGACCCTCAGTTTTCTTATCTTAAGGAAAATGGAATAAATAATGCTTTCTTGGTAGGACTATTTAAACATTATGAAGTACTTGACAGATGTCAGCAGTAATAACTATTTGTACTTTCCAGAGGGTAAAGTCCTCCAATTCCCAAACCAAAAGAGCTGTTTTGCTGATGAACAATATGATACTAAAAAAGATGGGGAAAGATGTAAGAATGCATGGAGAATTAGGGAACACACAGACTATAAAGCAGTGATGGTGTGGTCAGAATCAGGGTGGAAAATCTTAGAGAAGATCTCATCTTCCCAGAGTTCTTTATGCCTTATATTTTGATTTACATTTTTGCATTCTTCAATCAAACATGAGCACTGACAATGTGCTGATTCTCTGTTATATTCTGGTTATATTCGAATAAGCAAGGCCTTGGTCTTGCTCAAGGCTGTCAGGTCATGGCAGAGACAGATCTGATTAACTTGATTCAGATATGAATCTAGCTCTTGTCAGTGCATTGATATGGGTATTCCAGCAGAGCGAATTACCTGAGTTGTACCTAGGGGAATGTAGAATGTAGAAGGTATCAACTAGTAGGTTAGTATGTGTTTTCCAGGAAGGAGATGCAGGCAGAAGGCACAGCAAGAGTATAATCACAGTCACGGAAAAACATGTCCCACTTCAAAAACTATAAATTATCCCTCTGCTGGAGCTCAGTGTCCATGTGGACAGCATGTGGGTAATGCATGTGTATGAGGTGAGGTGGAGTGGGGCTACATACTATTGCTGTCTAGAGATGGCCAGGAAAAGAAATTGGCGAGAAGAGAAGAGAGGAACTGGTGCCAGAGAAAATGTGCAAGCCACCAGCCTGAAATAGTCCTAAACATAAACATAACATATTCATCCTTCCCAACCCCGCTTATCCCCTCCTCCAGGAAGCCTGTCTGACCTCGCACAGTGGACAGCTCCTGCTTCTGTGCCCCATTCTTTCATTGGCCCTCTTGCAGCATATTGATGTTACTGCCTGCTAGTCCACCTGCCTGCCTTGGGAGCTCCTTCTTCCCCTCAGGACCCTCAGGGTCAGCACAGGCTTGCCACATCTTAGGTCTTTGATTCATCCCAAGTTCCTTGGCTATCTGAGTGGCATCCTCACCTGCTGAGAGGGTGATGGTGCTAAGTTTCACACGGTAGAGGTTGCTCCGTACTCGCCACTGCTGTACCATGGGGTAACCCATGGCCTCGTCATACCGGACATCTCCTGAGGGAAGAGATAAGATGGCTGTGTAACTGAGAATTCAGATGTTTTATGCCACAGTTCCTGCCTTTGAGCTCTCAGCTCTGGCTAATGGCCACGTCCCCAAAGTGAGCCCAGGTTTGGTCTTTGCCTGTGTGCTTTTAGTAGGATTAGCAGTCTTGTCTGGACCTGCCTCCGGGCCTGTGATCTCAGCCCCATCCCTGCTAGTCCTCTCTTGGGCTTGCAAGTCCCCTTCACCCTACAGAAAAGAACATCCTCAGGCCAGATTTATATTCCACATAACCTCACTGCCATGGAACACTAGACATCTAAGTTTGCCCATCTGATGCTATAGCTACCTCCACTAACCTTATTTCATAACCATTTTGTGCGATTTGGATACAATAGAAGTGGAAACCTTTGGTAATCTAAAAATTCTGTACACATAGACCAGGAGCCAGCAAGCTACACCACATTTGTTAAATTTTGCCTGTGGTTACTTTTATACTTATATGCATAGAGACCACTTGAGAGGCCAAGCACATTTATTATCTGCCCTTTACTGGTTGCTGACCTGTGAGAGAACCATTATTTCTTGACAGGGAAATACAAATGTTCTTAAGTATTATGTAAAATACATATGTATTTACATAAAAGTTTTCCATCTCAAGTAAGAATAAGAAACACAGGTTAAACAAATTAAACCATAGATTTTCAGGACCCTGAATAGATTGATATACATATTAAGGCTCTATAAATGTGTGCACACCTTTTTGACCACAGAACCCCTTTCATATTGAAGACCCAATTGCACTCATGTTCCATAGAATAGTTTGGAAAACACAAACTATTCTATTGTATAAAAATTTTTTATTGTATAAAAATTTTTTTAAAGACAAAATAAAATATTAGCAGTGGTTAACTTTGGGCAATGAATGTATGAAAAATTGTTGTCTGATTTACATGCATCTCCATGTTCTAAGTTTTCTCCCCTGAGCTTTGTAACCTCCCTTCTTTATAATTAGGAAAAAGTGCATTAAACAAGAAATGCTAGGCACTTCAGAAGTTATTATTATTGCTGTTATGTATCCATGCTTTCTTGTGCCTCTTCAAACAACAAGCACATTTCCTATCCTTTTCTCTTGTCCCCTGGTGAGGAGACACTTAAGGAGATATCTGATATCAAGATTAAAGTAAGACTCTCATTGGAAAAAAATTATTTCTTCCTGGACATTACTGCAGTATTAAAGTTGTTCATTACTGTCAACCTTCTTTTTACTCTTTAGCCTTTTCAGTAATAATATAGTTTTAGAAGATTTCGTTTTAAAGTAAAATATTCATGATCTCCAAAGATACGTCCACTGGAGTGAGGTTGTTTGGCTACAAATATATCTTCTTTGTTTATCTGCTCTGTATCTCCTGTCCCTCCTTTACAAGGGCTGTGAGAGAAATGAGAGTGAGAGGAGGGAAGAAGGAGAAATCCATGGTTCTCATTCAGGGCACAAGAAGATTCAGATCTCAGGACCCAGGCAGCTATGCAGCTTCTACCATGGCTCATTCATGTTCAAAGCTGGCCATCTCTAAGGCCATTTCCAACAGAGGAAGGCTGAACATTATGATGCAGGGTGTTGCAGTAACTCTTTCATTTGACATGATATCCAAAAGGAAGAAAAAGCACACTCTGATTGTGAATGAATTTGTAAAACCTTTTCCTCTGCCCTTGAGTCTATCCTTAGGTTTCCCTCATCAAAACCATCACTCCATTTCTCACTTCTCCACACCCTGGTCCTTCCTGGATTCGGGCCTGAAGTATAAGCTTTTCAAACAGAGTCCATCGTCTTGAGCATGAAGCTGTGATCTGTATTATTTGCATTTCTTCAGCCAACATAAAACAGAGCTCAGCATATAGTAGTTTCTCAAAAATTACCTAACACTTGATTCATACCAGTCACTCCATTCCTTGTTTTCATATTTTGCCTGGTCACCATCACCCCCTGTTCCCTCCTAGATTCCTACCTGGGATTTATAGGCATAGAATGAAACTCTGGGATGAGAGAATACTTTTTCTTTGTAATTAAATTTTTAAAACCTCTTAAGCTATAAAAATTCCTTTACTGGAAAGATTTCTGAGTCAAAACAAATAATATAGTCAGTAAGAATGGCACAGATTTGTAATCTCAGTACTTGAGAGGCTGAAGCAAAATGATCATGAATTTGGGGGCCAACCTGAGCCACGGTTTGGGACTGGCCCAGACTATATAGGAAGACCTGTGATACAATGTTCAGTTCTGATCACTGAAGAAATAAAAGTTAAAACAACATAAATATTTCATCTTACATCAGGAAAAATGGTGATCATCAAGAAACCAGTTAACAGGACAGCGGGGCTGTGGTGAAAGAGGAAGCTTTCTACATTGTTGGTGAGAATGTAAATTAGTGCCACCGTTATAGAAATCCACATAGAGATTTCTCAAAAAACTAAAAACAGGAATTCCATTTGACCCAGCTATTCCCTGCTAGGTATCTTCTCTAAAGAAATAATGACATCAAATTACAGTGAAGCATGCATACCCATATTCACGTTAGCACAATTTGTAATAACTAACTCCTTGAAGAAACCTACTATGTCCAAAGACAAATAGATAAAGATAATGTGGTATCTATACCCAATGGAATACTACTTGGCTATAAAGGATAAATTTGAGACATTTGTAGGAAAATGGACACACCTGGGAAACCTAATCCTAAATTAAATAAATCAGATATGTTTAAAGACCGTATAGTTTCTCTCATTTGAATGATTAAAAATGTAAATAAAGACAAAACAGAAGACTGATTAAAAGAAACCGAGATAGATCTTTTGAAGTGAGAAGGAGTCCAATAAACCAAGGATCAGAAGAGGGGGTATAAGAATATTTCAGATGTGTTATGCATATGCACCAAATACCCTCAGTGAATGTAATCATTATATGTCCCAAGTGTGAGAAAAAATAGTAACAATCCTAATGAAAACAAGGAGAGGGGATCTAGTGACAGGGAGGAAAGAAAGTGTGTCGAGGAAGGGGAATGAAAAGAATCAAGATATGGTAGGTACACACACCTACTCCCTAAAATGAACGTAAACTTCATGTACTGCAAGCACATAAAATAAATAATAAAAAAACAATAATTTGTATCGTCACAAGAGAAGCACAGTAAACCAAGAATTCTATACACATGATCTTCATTTCTAACCGTAATTGTTATACTACATTTTTTAAAGTGAGAAACCCAAGCTCAAAGAAGGAAAATAATCAGTGGCATGCAAGGATCAACGATGGGGCCAGGCACCTTTAAACACAGCACTGCACCATGGACCACGAAAATATTTGCTCAGAGGTGATAACTCCTTGGCACTGGAGGTATCCAAAGAAAATCATTTTCTCTGCAGGAGTATTCTGGATTTAATTCCTTATTAGAAAGGAAAATCTGACTAAATATACTTTGGAATTTCTATAGCCTTATGAAAAATTAAAAAATAAGGAGGCATAAAAGCTTTTAGGCACATCTTACAAAGCATTTTTAAGAGTTCATCTGGATTTTTTTCTGATCTACGTCCAGGTCTCTCTTTGAAGTAGGACAGGTCAAGGAGGTGATGTAAAATAGAGAACTTTGGAGTCAAGACCAGCAAGGCTTAACCCCTACCGAAACATTTGTAGACAGTTGTGGGGTCTTACAGGAGATACAGTTCCTTTAACCAAGAACAATAATGCCCCTACAGGATTATATATGTTGATATATAAAAGGTCTTGGACCCAAGGAGGCCCCTGACCCATGTGAGTTTTCTTCTCTGTCAGTGCCATGTAATAAGAAAGGTTCAAAGAAGTTAGCTTGCCTGGGCGTCAGAAGCATTGGGGGAGATTTAAACCTAATTCTATGACATTGCAGATCCTCCCTGGGGGACAATTCCCCTCTAAGTGATGGAGCTCAATCATGCATAGGGGTGACCATTTTCTCTGGGAGTAAACGCCATACAACTACTATATCACAAAGCAGAGTCCAGGCCCACATATCTTGGAAAAACCACCCCAAAACAGGTGGAAAAGGAATAGCAGGAGACGATGAGGAGGAGAAAGGTGTGCTGAGGTGAGGCAGAAAATATGAGGCCTCAAAAGAGTCTGCAGAAGACAGCTTCACAGTAGGGTGTGTGGGAGCCACAGAGCTAGCAAAAGGGCAAAAGCCCAGGTTCTGCTTCTGGCAGCCAGCCCGTGTGACCCTGGGCTGGTCTTCAACTCTCTGAGTCTAGACTCCTTAACTGTAAAATAGAAAACATAATTCCCATCAGGGGAATGGCTCAGTGCCTAGTACAAAAACAAGCTGTATCACTCAAGTGTTTTCTTTTCTTTCTTTCTTTCTTTTTTAAACTCAAGGGTTTTCAAGTGTGCGACGCTCTTGGTTGGACAGTCTGCTGACTTGACTTTACAATGAACTTTAGATGAACCAAGAAAACAAAATACTGAAAGTAAAAGAAAAAAAATCAGAGCATTGTCAAGACAGTGAAAAATGTTTTGATACTTAGACACAGAGGCAAAACCCTCACTGAGAAAGGTTGAAAGGTTGTTCCTGTTCTCAGAGAAGCCTGTCCTTGAAAGCAGTTCCAACCAGAACCTGGGATCTCAGCAAAGTCCCTCAGGTGAGACACAATAGCAGGAGCCCAAGAACTGGGAGGTCCCTGCCCACCACCCCCGAGGAGGCCTGGATATCCTCCTCTTGGATCTGTTGAGGACTAGCATAGACCTGAAGCCCAACGAGGTTACGGGACACGCATCTTACCAGTGAGTAGCTGGAGGTCGGGCAGGGGCTCAGAGAGGACTCCCCGGCACTGCTCCTCTACTGGCAGTGGAATCACCAACAGCCCGTCAGCCAGCTGAGGAAAGTCCTTGATGAAGTTGTTCTCCCTGTGGAGAGGAGCAGAGAGGCTGCCAAAATTGAGGAAGCGGAGGCTGCTGGGCTGCAAGGCAGGAAGTCAGGAAGTTCCCTGGTTGGAGAAACCCATGCCTGGCTGGTTTGCCTGGATGCTTCTGGTTCCCTGAATCCTGGCTCTAAGAACAACATGCTAATGGCAGGCAGCTGGGCAGCCAGGCAGCAGGCAGGCTTGGGCTTCAAATCCTGGCCCGAACATTTACTGGCTGTGCGATCTCAAGCAACTTATTGTTTCTCTTGGAACTTCAGTTTCCTTCTCTATAAAGTGAGACTTCGATCTTATGGATACCATAAACGCTTAGTAGGATAAAGCTGCCAGTTGTTTAGGACACCCTACAACGCTCTATAAGCTATTTGGCTGCTAACTGTCCTCTTGCATTAGCAATGGCAATAATACACCATGATATGAGGGAGCTGAGATGAGTATGAAGTCTGAAGAGTAAGGGGACAAAAATAAGTTAAAGAAAAGAAGGCTTGGAAAAAATCTTAAAAGTGTGTTAAAGTGAGAGGGTCCTGAGAGATATTTTAGCTTAAATTCCTTTTACAGATGAGGAAACTGAGGCCTGAAAAGGGTAGTCATTTGTTTAATAATATCATGCCCTAAACTCACAGGGACTTCCCTCTATCTCTTCTATGAAGGGTAACCCCAGGAACAGAAAATATACACCTGAGTGTCTCCAGAGGACAGAGGCCTGAACAACAGAAGTTGTAAGAGGGACAGGGAGGCAGGTTTCACTCCAGTAAGCAAGATCTGCCTAAAAACTGAACAGCTGCCAATGGAGGCGGAAAGCTCGCTGGGGGGAGGGGGGTGCAAACAGGGAACTTGACAGCCAATTGGTTCGGGTGATATCAAGGGCACTTCTGTATTAAATCTGACTTTTGAGGTTACTTCATATGCAGAGATCCTCAGAGTTATAGACACTAATTACAATCTGGAGAGGGAGGAAAAGAACAAAGGGAGGAGGATGTTTATCATTTCGTTTTGCCACCTGGAATAGGCAACCTTGAAATGAAAATCAGAAAGACAGAAGCAAAAATCCGTGATACTAAAGCAATGTCTTTGAAGTCAGGACCTCAGGCAGTTTAAAAGCAGCTGTGGAAGTGTCAGATGACCTCAGTCATCCCGTTGTTTGTACTCCACATCCTCACTCCATGCTCCAGGCACCACTAATTCATTCGTGTAATGAACATGTTTCTCCATGCCTGCTTCTGGAGGAGGAGCAATGCCCTCTCCATCTTCATCATCCCAGCAGCACTATCATCATTTCTCACTTTGTCACTGCCACCTGTATTACAGCTTTTATTGGATTCCCTCTAATTATCTAGGATCTAGCTAAGAACTTTACCTACATTTTGTCATTTCATCTTCACAGTAACCCTGAAAGGTAGATATTATTATTTTACATTACAGATGAGTAACAATGAGATTGTGAGTTAGTAGGAATAGGATTTGAATCCAGATCTTCCTGTCCCTTGGACTGCATGGCTGGGGATGCTTGTGCATGATGGTGAGGCTCTAAATCTACATTCAACACTTAAGCATCCGTGTGTGTGTGTGTGTGTGTGTGTGTTGGCTCCTACTTCAGGTCTGTGGCAGCATGTGTGTTCTACTTTGGTGGTTGTTCTTGGCTTTGTTTACAAACCGGAGCATGGAACAGCAACGCAAATTAAAAAACACCAACTTCCAGGTAAAGGAAGTGCTGTCCCATAGCATGTGACACCCACCAGAGGTAAGAGACTGAGTTGCTTCATGCCTCCACTGTGAAGCAGCCTCTGATCCTACAAATCTTCCATCAAAGGTATAGCAGGGTAGAGAAGTATTCCACACACCAGTCAGTCAACCAGGATGTGCTGAATCTGTACTCAGAGAGAAGCCCTGGACTGGATGCTATAGATGCATAGATTGCATTCACCACTGTCCTCTCCATCTTCCAAGGCTGGTGGGAGAGGAGACACACACTGGCCATGCAGAATGGTCAATGGAGTGTGCTATCATGATTCTGGGTGAGCTGAGTGCTTCTGTTTGGTAGCCCCTTTCTCACAGGACCCAGGCCCTTGTTATCTATATAGAAAAGGTCACACATGAGGAGATGATGGTAGCGCTGAACACAGGGCTCCAGTTTTGCCTACAAAACTGGGTAAACCAGATAGAATCACCCCAGCCTCAATATTGTCACCTTTAAAACAGGGATCATAAAAGCCACTCATCCTGCTATATCAGAACAATGATAACTTTACTGAGAACTCTTTATGCTCAGTAGTTGCAAATACTTTACCACTGCCCAACCCTATGAAGTAGGTGCCCTTGAGATTCCCGTTTTGAGACTGAAAAGCTGAAGCACTAAGAAGTTTAATAGCTATTCAACACAGCTGGGAAAAAGAAGTAGTCTGGCCCTAAAGCTTGGACTCCTCACTCAGCTGCAGGTACTGAGAGCCACACACAGGACTGACACAAGCCGCCAAAGCCAGAAGGACAGATGTGCCTGTGGGTGCACTACCCCCCAAAAGGCTACAGCTAAGAGAAGGGATCCATGGTTCATTACAACCTGATCATTCAGCAATGCTCTGTTCTCAGAGTGACCTCACCAGTCCTCATGCCCACACCGAAAGATGGGCACAAGTGTGGGGCACATTCCCCCCACTTAAGCAAGGAGAAAATGGAGAAAAGAGTGATTTCTACAGATTTAAACTAGGAAGGCATTTGGTAAGCAGGACCAAAGGAGAAATTTAGCTTATTTAACTTTGTCACTTAGGGCCTCCATTTTCAATCTCCTCTAGAAATGTTTTTATACTGCAGAGGAGGAATGCGTGGCATTCTCTGTCCTGTCCATGCCCTCTCCACCAGTCCCTCTGCTCTCTGGCCAGGTCAGTGTGAACCTTGTAGGAAACTATGTCAGGACATTGGAAGGGAATATAGTGGTCACCTAAGGAGACAATGCCTGGCTCAGGATGAGATTTTCTCTTGGATTGAAATTTTTCTAATATTCCAGAAAGCAGAGAGGGACTTCAGGAAGCGCATGAGGAAGAAGGTGACAAAGGGAGTGGTTAGCGAGTCAGCGCTGAAGGCCTACCAGGAGGCAGGCAAGGAAGAAGTACAGAATGACAAATCAAGAACTGTCCCTCTACCCCTACTTGTTCCCTCGGTGGCTGCCTTGGTGACAGCCACAGTCCTGCACAGACTCTGCCAGCAGAGGGCGCCCTGGGCCTTCGCATCCATCAGCTCTGCAATGTGGCAAACCTTGAAGGTGGAAAAGAGCCATCCGGAAGTTCAGATGGAAGACCAGGCCACAGTCTCAGAATCCACTCACTTGGGAGAGGTGACCCAGGAGGAAGCTGATAGGAGGCTGGCTGAAACTCAGGTAGTCAAAAGCTGCCATCTGATTCTCAGAACTCCTCCGTGTGTGGGGTATGTGTGTGTTAAAAGGTATTAGGTAATTAGAAAGAATAATAAGTAGCATTTATTACAATTTATTGATTGTATGTTTTTCTCATCACCTTTGTTCATGGTTGTAGGTTGAGATATGTATACATGTGCCATTCTAGTCTCATAAAAACTATGAGACAATTACTATTATTATTTCCATTTTATAGATGAAAAAACAAATCATCAAGAAGTTAAGGAATTTTTTAAACCGAGGTCTACAGTTAGGAAGTGACAGTGCCCAAGATCACATTCTAACTTCTCTAGTGTCTAGCTCGTGCCTGACACTCAGAAAGTACATGTTTAATTAATCAAGCAAATATCTGTACACTTGATCACAGGAATAAACTGAATCCTGCAAAGATGAGGCCGGCAGATGGGTTGCTCCCCACCTCTGCAGAGTGCTTTTTGCACACAGAGTTGATTTAATGTGCATATCTTTGTATGTGTTGCATGAGTGAGTGTCATGTTTCAAATTAGCAACACAGCCACTGTTGGTTTAGGCCCAGCTCTCTCAAAATACATTTACGTTTTGGTAAAAACAGTTTAATTTCAGTTGGTATTATATCGAAATGATTCACCAAATTTTTGAAAAAGTAGATTCTGAGTTCTGGGGACTCTAGGAATAAGAGGTGTCATTCGTCCCACAAATAGTTACTAAGGGTCTGTCCTATTTTAGTGGCTAATCTGGGCACTAAGGGATACAGCAGTGGAAAATCAGAAGAGAGGCCCCATTTGTGAAAGTCAAGAAAGTCTAAATGCCATACTGAAGTCTACAAGGCCCCTCACAGTATAAGCCTGGCTATTCCTGCTCCATACTCTGGACCACTGTTCTCCATCTGCACTGACTGTCCTCAAGCTCCTTAATGAGGAATATTCCATTCTTCTTTATCTGCATGACTCCTACTCACCACTCAAACCACATAGCACTTCATCACCTTTGAGAAATCTAGGATCTTGCTCTCTTCTGCCAGGAAGGAGGGCTTCAGAGTTTCTAACCTTAGACCAACCCATGGGAGACCTGCTGATGCTCATTTCTCTCACAGGCTGTCAGCTCCACATAGGACCAAAGTATACGTGTCCAAAGTACCGCGGCGGCATCAGGACTTAATCATGCAGACTGAATAAGACTGCGAAAAATGGTGAACAGTAGGTGCTCACGGAAAATCTGTTCGAAAAATGAGGAAATGAAACCAAGAAACAAAGGCAAGGTGTAGTCAACCTATATCTTTTGCTAGAGCCCTGTCTGATGTCTTGCCATAAGGTCCCACAAGGCTTCAAGATATAAGGAATACTGAACATTTGACTGTGAAATCCCAAATCTTTCATAATAAGCTTTAAAATCATATTTTATTGCCCAAACTTCCTATGGGCATAGTCACCATGGTCCCAAGGAGACCAGAAAATAGGACCCAGTGACAACGGGGCTAGCAGGGATCAGATGGGAAAAGATATCTCTCCTAGAGTGTGTGTAGGGGGGTGCACAGGTCTGCCCTGTGCCTCCACATGTTGGAGGATTGGAAGCTGAGAAGCAGATAGGGTGAGGGCTGTCAGCAGGAAGCAAGAGGCCCTGTTCAAAACCACTTCTTCACAACACCAATGCAACCTTCCCTGGTTGGAATAAATCCTTCTTTATCACCTTTCTCTCTTGTTTGTCCATAGATTACTCTAGTGGCTATAGGATCTGATGGTAGAATATGCATAGAGTAATGGGTCAAAATTCTGGGTAAGGGAGATTGGATCTAATCTACAAGCATTAATGGTTTCCTGCATAGAACATTGGTAATGACATTAGTTAGCTTCCAGGGGTTGGGAGAAGGATTTATATAAAGTCACTTTTAATTCTCATTATTTTCTTGAATCTCCCATTAGACTTTTAATCTCTTCAAGGATCTTGGGGTGTTTGGCACAGTACTTGGCTCTCGGTATACCGGTTCATCTGTGAACCATGCATAGAGGGGAGGAGACTTCTTTATCCTCCAACACCACCTACATATCACCTCTAAAAGCTACACAGCCTACAGAGTACTTCCACTGAGAATACATACACCCAACCGAGCTTCATTATAATCAGCCAAGCTGAGGAGAATCCCAAGCAAGGGAAGCTGACCTCCTTTGCTACCCTCCCCCACCTTTTCTAGGCCCTTCCCTTCCTCTCTCTTTTAAGAATATGTGTGAGTGGTTTGGATACATTAATACACAGCAAGAAGCAAGCAAGAGCCATCACCCCTCAGTTCTGGGGAAATTAGCATTTAAATTGAGGTATTTCAAAGAGGTAAATCACCCTAGAGCCAGCCAGCTCTCTCTCTGCAGCCTTTTCTTACCTGGGAGAAGCCAAGGAGCTCTGACCTGGGCGCTGGGAAGTTTGCAGAGAGGAACTCACTCTTTCTGCCTGTCTTACTGCTCTTCCTAGGCTGCCTCCCAAAAGGGTCACATCATAATCTGAAAAATAATGAGGACATCAGCCTCATCTCTCACCTCCTGTTGAATTGAGCCTTTCAACCAAGGGAAAGAAGTGGCTTTGGCTGACCTTTAGTGTGTTCAGGAAACGAGGTTTCAGGAAACCTGTGTTCTCTTGGTTCTGTCACTGCCAGGCTGTATGATTTAGGAAACCAGCTTTCCTTTTTTGGAATCAGCAAGGGTGAGAGAAGGGCTGGTGTGAAATACCTGTCTGAACCTTGGGCTGGGAGGTGTAGAAAATTGAATTTGTTACCTGTTCTGTTGTAGGCACTGGGTGATCAATCTAATGCTAACATTGTCCCATCTGCAGTCATTCTGAAGCGCTGTCCTTCTTGGGGAGCAGTTGGAAGACCCAGGGTGTACTTCTTATTGAGGGACACTAGTTTACATTCTTGTCTCAAGCACTCAAGACTCAAGCGCTATAAGACTTTCATTATACTTTTCACCTATTCATCAATTCATTCAACAATCTTTACTATTGTGTACTAGGCACTGGAAACCCAGCAATAAAAAAGACATTATTTTTGTCCTCCAATTAGTCACTGGTTGATAGGCAACATACATATACAAATAATTCCTACATATTGTGCAAGTTTCATATTTTTGAAAATATTAAAAGGGATCATATTCCTTCCCAGACATGTGTTTGGGACATTACTCACACCAAACCCAGAGCCTCCATCCTTTTCCTAGAGGAGCAGATACCACCCAGAAAAGAAGGGTCAATATCCAGCTTTGCATGCCAAAGCTGGCTTTGTCATTTCGGATTAGTCTGTGCTGAGAGTGAAGATTCTTGGCTATGTCAAAAGCCATGCCAGGTCAACTCATTGCATTGTGTTTTATTTTACTATATAGGTGGCACAGGCCTTAAAGCCTGTTCCCACCAGACTGGAAAAGGAAATAGAAAACCTTTCTCTCTGCTTCTGGTGCTGCAAGGAAGGCATTACTAAAGACAAAGACCAAGAGGCCGAGAGTGCAGATGTGATTATCTCAGCATCCCAACTTCCAACCTTCTGAAGGTGAGCATGTTCTCTGTGCACTCTAAAGTATGCAAATCTTACCAACATATGTTTATCTAAATGAGGAGCAAAGGATTTTGAGAAAATCTCAGGGTAGGTCACCAGAGCCACAGGGCAGGTAAACAGGGCCAACTGGACTTGATTCCCTAGAATCAACTTTTTTTTTTTTTTTTTTTGGTCTTTTTCGTTTATATCGGTACCAGGGATCGAACTCACGACTGCTTGCTTGCAAGGCAGGCGCTTATGCCACTGAGCTAAATCCCCAGCCCCCTATCCCCTAGAATCAAGACATGGTCTGGGGAGGCCATGCACAGGCAGACTGGGAGAGAGGCAGACACCAGCTCTCTCCTGTGAATCTGCACATTCGCAGACTGTGGGGAAGGACGGCAAGAAGTCAACAAGAAGCCAAGACCTCCTGTAAGTGGGTGCCATGGGTGGGCTGACTGGGGGAGAGCCACATGCCAGCCTCTTGTGGCGTGTGGGCAGGGAGACAAGAAGAGCCAGTGTTCCTCCTAACACGCACCACCCGCTCTGCCATAAGCTACCAGCTCCAGAGGAACACAGGCTGTGATGATAGCTAAGGAGGTAAAATACAACTTAATGCTTGCAGTGTTTATTGTTTCACTGACTTTGCAGACCTAGAGCAGTAGTCTGATCATTTACGCAGAGGATAACAATATGCAAAGTAGCATCTATGGGGGGGGGGTCTCGTTCTGAAGGTGATAGCCATTGTTAATTTCCTATTATCTTATTTCAAAATCCTGTATCATTTTCTTTTTTCTTTTTTTTTTTTTTTTTTTTTTTTTGGTTTGGTGGGATTTTATTCTGTTTTATCTTGTTTGATTTTGCTGTATCTGATGGCATGGGCAGCTATTTCAAAGACATTAAGATATATTAAGGTAGTCATTTTGAATTTACTAGTATCTCCTTTTGAAGTCCTGTATTGCATCCCATGTTTTGTTTTTATGTATTCTATTCTATTTCTGTTTTGTTTGTTTGTACTGTATCTGAAGGTATGGGCAGCTATTTGGAAGGCAACAAGAGGCATTATGGTAATTATTGTTGATTTCCTATTATCTTGTTTTGAAATCCTATGTCACTTACACAGTTTTGTTTTTATTGGCTTTATTCTGTTTTATTTTACTTGGTTTTATTCTCTCTAAAATAAAATTTCAGAAAAATTTTTAAAAAGACATCGTCTGGGGAATTTGTAAGTCCTTTCATTCAATAAGCTAATAGGAACTCCCATGAGGAGTAATGGTAGTGAAGTAAAAAGCTTGAATTCAAGCCTGAATGTTGCACACCCACAAGGTAAAGGAGGAAACACTGCCAAGACTTCTTGGCACAGTATCCCTGCTCCTCTAGATGCAGTGGTAATGGAAGAAGCCCAGATCAGAACAAATGGAGGTCAGCATAGAAAGCCCTAATGACTTTGGACTTTGGATGCGGGTTCTAACATATTGCACCTCTTTAAAAAACTGTTTAATTTTTTCATATGATGATAGAAACCGGATCTATTGACAGCTCAAACTAAAAACCATGTAGTGAATACCTGCAAGGATCCAGAAGGCTTTGTCCCAGAGACTCTCTTACCAATATCTGCCTGCACCTTGAGGCAAAGTTGAGCGGTGCTGAGACTGTTTGGTATAAAAGAGGAAGCGCTGCTGGGCAACTATGAATAGACTGGTTATTGTAGATAAGATGTTTTATATCCTTAATCAGCAAGTGGAAGAACTTTTATGTTATTGGTGTAGTGGAAACTGGAGGAAATGGTTATGTCTGTTGTATAAAATTAAGACTATAGTGATTTGAATGTGGAGCTGTAGTGAAAAATATATGAAACCTTGATGGTGTAAACAGACAGTTTTAGGTCAGAATAATGAAACTAAATATTCATATGGGAAATTCAGGAACAAAAGAAGCACAGAAGAGGAATGCTTAATGCAGACTGGGGAAGTGTGGAAGACTTCCTGAAGGAAGTGAAATAGATTTGAAAGCATTATTTAGAACAAGAGTAGGAAAGACAGATTGGGGGGGGGGCTCAAGCAAAAAGAACGTTTCACGGAAAGGTCTAAAGGTTTTGTATTTGAGTCAAAGGGGGAGAGAGAGACAGAGAGAGAGAGACAGAGAGAGAGAGACAGAGACAGAGAGAGAGAGATTAGGATAAAATACTTGCATGGCTCAGTCAGGAAACTGAAAGATGCTAAGACATTGAGTATAAACCAGATGGGCCTAGAGAAGTGCAGGGGGGTCAGCTCTTATGTGATTCTCTGAAATAGTCTTTATTCTGAGGGCAATCAGACTCTTTGCAGGGCTTTCAGCAGGAAGGCAGTTTTATGAGCTGGAGCTTCAGAAAGATTGTCAGGCTATTGTGCAGAAGTTGGAGTGGGTTAGAATGAGGAAAACAAATTCGAAAAAAAGGAGTCTGTTTATGAAGATTTGCAACAATCCAGATAAAAAGTGATGGGATAGCTGTGTGGCAGAGTATAGAGAAGAGGCACAGATCTGAGAGACTGGAAGTAGAACCTGCTTGTCCCCAGCATCAGTTGCCTATGTTAGGTAATGGGAGTGGAAGTCATGGGATCTATCAGGCAGTTCTAAATACAAAGTTAAGCCTGTGCTCCCAAACTGACTGTACGGGCCTGTCTTCCCAATCTTCCGTCATTACTAAGCATCAGAACCCTCCAGACATGCCTTGGTTTATTGACTACCACCAGAAAACAGACCAATGTGTATGTGCCCACAATTGAAGCTCAGTCCCATTTCTGTCTGTGCCAGCATCAGTTCATCTCAGTGTAACTGCTCTTTGTTAGAACTGCAGGAAGGGATTCAGGTCTTGAGAAACTCCCCACCTCACCCCAGAATATTTTGCAAGCTCAGCCACCTCTCAGGTGGATCTCTGAGGGCTGCCAATCCTTCCAAAGTACAGTGATGTTCAGAAGCCCTATCTTCCAGGCTGCAAAATCAATCCACTGACTGCGCAGTGACCCAAAAATGTGGGGCCATTCTAACACAGCTGAGGGTCCCGGGAGTGATGCTCATCACCATTCCTATCTGATGGGAGACAAGACAGAGAAGGCAGGGAAGTGGCTCATTTAAGAACTCCCAGATTTTTTTCTTCCTTTACAGCACCTGGACTGGCTACCAAGCCTTAATCTTGATTTCCAGCCTGGACTTGTTCCATTTGCATGTTCCGAGGATCAGTGAAAGTGACCATTTAATTGGCCTAACAACCTGTGAGTATCGATGCCTTCAGAACAGAGACTGTGCTGATTCTTCTATGCAACCTCTTCTTAATCATCTTGAGATTTCCCAGACAAAACTCATGGTGTCATCTCTTCTAGGAAACTGTCCCTGAGCCCTTTCTTTGGAAGTAATGTCCTTTGGCTTTCATAGCCCTTGATTCTGGCTCTGGCTTCAAGATCTGCACATTCTGCCATGTGTGATCCTGCATGTCTGTCACTCATCTCCAACTGTGTGCTTCTCTTTTGCAGGGGTGTACTGGCTGCTTCCCCTCCAAGCCCTCTTCCCTACAGTCTGAGTCCAGAGTCTAGTGCAGACACATTGCCTAGCAGTCATCTGCTCTGGATGAGGACACCCTCCACTCTCATCAGGACTCAGCATTCATACTTGTCCTCTCCAGTTCATTTAGCATCATGCAGCCAAATGATTTCCTAAGCGGATGGTCCTAACTCCATGTATTTGTAATTGCTGCCTAACAAGAAACTATAAACTTAGTGAATTAAAACAACATAAACATACGATCTTAAAGTGCTGTGGGCCAGAAGCCTAGCATGGACATTTGGGCTAAACCCAAGGTGTCTTCAAGGCTGCATTCTTTCTAGAAGCTTTAGAGGAGAATCAGTTTCCTTGCAATCTCTAGCTCCCTGAAGCCACCCACATTCCTTGGCTCACTGCTCTCTTCTATCATCAAAGGTAGCCAAGGCAAATCAACTCTTCCTCAAATCACACTCTCTGACTCATTCTCTGCCTCCCTCTTCCACTTAAAGATCCTTGTAATTATATTGCACCCATGTGGTACTCCAGGAAAATTTATTTATCTCAAAACCAGCCGAGTAGCAACCTCATTCACCCGCAGTCTTACCTCGCTGTTTACTATGTATGGTATTCAGTTTCTGGGGATTAAGACATGAACATAATCTTCTGCCTATCATACGCAAATAAGTTTTATTTGCCTCTCCTAGGAGGACAGCACCACTGCCTTTCCTTTCATTTGAAGATTAGATGCCACCTCTCCATGTTTCCACAGTACCTAGTCTGCCATTTATACCAGACCCTTATTTGTGGTCATGCCATCTCTCTCTCTCTGAACCATGAGTGCTTGTGGGCAAATACAGTGCCTGTCTTCTTCAAAGCTGTGCATTTAGCCCACCCACGTGACAGGCACTCGATAAATGTTTACTCAAAAATGATCAATGGAATAGATTAGAAGATACAACCACAACCACAAACACACTCAACAACCTTATTTTTTATAAAGGGGCCAAACATGTTCCCTGGAAAAACGACAGTCTCTTTAATAAATGGTGTTGGAAAAACTGGCTCTCCATATGCAGAAAACTAAAACTAGATCCATGTATATCATCATATATTAAATTAAAATCTAAATGGATCAAAGATCTGAATATTAAAACAGAAACACTAACTCTATTGAAAGACAAATTGGGTAAAAACCTTGAAGACATAGGGGTAGGTAGAGAATTTATGAACAGGAATCAAACCGCATGGGAAATAATACCCAGAATCAATAACTGGGATCACCTCTTATTAAAAAGTTTCTGCACGTTAAAAGAAATCTCCAGCATAGTGAAAAGAAAACCCACAAACTGGGAAAAAATCTTAGTGAACTGTCCCTCAGACAAAGGATTTCTGTCTAAAACATATAAAGAATTTTAAAAAAATCAGACCCCCAAAATTCAAACATCCAATCCAAAAATGGGCATCTGAGATGAATACACACTTCTCAGATGAAGAAATACAAATGGCAAATAAATACATGAAAAAATGTTCATCATCATGACTCCTTAGAGAAATGCAAATTAAAACCACACTGAGATTTCATTTCACTCCTGAAAGAATGGCCGAGATCAAGAAAACCACCAACAACAAATGCTAGAGAGGCTGTGGGGAAAAAAGAACTGTCCTGCACTGTTGGTGGGAGTGTAGCCTAGTGCAACCACTGTGGAGGTCAGTCTGGAGATTTCTCAAAAAGCCTGGATTGGAAGTCCCATTTGTTCCAGATATTCCACTTCTAGGCATATTCCCAGAAGAACTGAAAATGTCATACCACAGTGATATATGTGCACCCATATTTATAGCAGCACAATTTGTAATAGCCAGACTTTGAAAACAACCTAAGTGTCCATCCACTGAGGAATGGATAAAAAAGTTGTGGTATTTTTATACAATGGAGTACTACTCAGCTATAAAGAATGATCACATTGAGATATTTATAAATAAATGGGCGCAGCTTGAGACCATTACTCATAAGCAAAATAAGTCAAACTCACATGTATAAATACCGAATAGTTTACCTAGTGTAAGAAATGGTAAAGATACATAAAAGTATGTGGTAAACATGATTCCCCATTATATTGCTTTGAAGCCTTATAATGTTTCATTCATTAACTGGAATGGTTTTATTCTGGGCTGTTTGATTTTATTGTCTGTGATGGTATGAACAGTTATTTTGAAGAAAACAAGACAATATAATAGCTAGTACTGATTTAATATCATCTTGTTTTGAAGTCCCATGATGCTTTTGTTCTTCTGTCTCCATCAGTTTATCATGTTGTATCTTATTGGATTTTATTATATGTGATAGTGTAAACCAAATTTTTTATAGACAAAGAGATATTATAGAAACCATTGTTCATTTTCTGTTATTCTGGTTCTAAATACCCTGTAATACTTTCATTCTCTTGAATGGTTTTATACTGTCATGTCGTGTTTGATGCTATAATATATGAAGTTATACTCAAATATTTCAAGGAAAGAGACACTATGGTAGCTACTATTATGTCGGGTTATCTTGTGGTGAAACACTATGTTGCTTAAATTGTTCTGTTCTGACCTGTGTTATTATGTTGCTATGTCCTCTTTTATCTTAATCTCCTTTCTTTTCATTTTTTTAATAAAAAATGAATGAATGTTCATGTGATGTGTAAGCTTGATTGCATCAAATTGGCTGGCTTGGGAACTGCCCTGGAGATTGGTGGAGCGCACTTCTTTGTGTGTTCTGGGTGGGGCAGGGGGTGCTGGCTTTGATTCCTTTCCATTTCCTCTCTGGCACTGTTTTTCTGCTTTGCTTCCTGGCTACCATGAAATAGGTAGCTTTGCTCCATCATGCCCTTCTGCTATATTTCTTCTGCCTTAGAGCTAGCTGTCATGCACTGAGTCTCCTTAAGATATGTGTGAAAGTAAACCTTTTCTCCCTTACATTGTGGGTTTCAGGTAATGTGTCTAGTAATATGGAAGCTGACTAATATAGCCTCCTAGTTGAAGGAAAATGTAGGGAAATAATACATTAGGTGGTGTAACACGGATTCCCAGTGCTGAGTCCAGGTCATTGCCTTATTCTTTTCTGCTCCTTTCCCATCTTCTTCTCTTTCCTAGCTATTTAGCACATGGAATTAAAATAACTAGCATTATTTTAAAAGGTAGTATGTACTGTTAGAGTGTGCTAGACTTTGTTCTAAGGGCTTTGCACATATTATCTCACTTCACACTCACAACAACCTTCAGTGTTAAGTACTTCATTCTAATTTAATTAATTTACTTAGTTGGGTACTGGGAATTGATCTAATTTTATTTTTAAGTGAAGGGATAAATACATAAAAATGTTAAATACATAAGGTTTAAAGGCTGGGTTTGGAAAAAAAAATCCTAACTCCATGTTCTTAAAACCTATGAAGGTGAAAGTTTAATTTTTCCCATAAATGAAATGCTGAAAAGTGAAAGTTGACTTCTTGAAAATACCAATGCAGGCTGAGTGTCCCAGGTGGACTCACACACTGATAATAGTGACTAACTGTCCTATACTGAGTGTACTCCATGTGTTAGGTGATCAGAAAGCTTTGTTTCCAACCTTCTCAACTATCTTGCCAGGTAGGTATTATTATTTCCATTTCAAATGTGAGGAAACTGGAGCTAGAAGAGATGAAATAACCCAGGAGTCATCTGCTACTCAAGGCTGTTAGTGGCACTCCTCGCTCTGTCATTCTGACCATGACCATGTCTGCCTTTCTGTCTCTTTCCTGCCCCTGGCTCTGCCCCTTCACTCATACACAGTGTGCTGCATGAACACACACACACACACACACACACACACACGCACACACACACAGATGCAGACAGAGACGGAGACAGAGACAGAGTGAAAGAGTTATGCCTCGGTTATACATTGTATGTAACATCTTTCTCTAAATGAATTGCAAAACTGCTTCTGCCAATGGCACCAAACTTACTTAAGCATCCCAGGCATGGCTGCTACTAACTCCTGCCCTGGTAATTGCGATCCCTGAAATTGAAAGAAATTGCAGGCTACAGAAACATTATCTTCTCCTCAGCCACATTGCCTTCTATCTCCTTGCCTGTGTGTCAGCACTGGGATTCCTCGTGCTGTCATAACATCACGTACAAGCTGAGTTGTTGTTATCATAGCCTCTGGAATGTCTTTCCAGACTTTTTCCCTTTTCATCTTAGGAGAACAAATCAAAGGCCCAGATACTTGGATACAAAATTTTAGAGCTGGGGATGGGGAGAATTCAACATTTCTTGGTCCAACCTCTTCATTTTTCTGACAAAGCATTATGCTTATCTCTGTTTTTCACATGTTGTGAGATACACAGAGGAAAATTAGGCTTGCTTCAGATCACAGAGCCCAGATGTGGTCAAAGAGATCTGACACTAACACCTGTCTCCTTACACAGATGTGCAGGGCGTGAGAAATGAATTCCCTGGTCCAAGGGGACAGCTGAGCCTTCTGAAGGAGGAGCCTTGAGCAGCATTTTCTCTTCCCAGGTGACCAACTTTTGTGGGACCTAACTATTTATTTTATTACAGTCAAGGACAGAAGCCAGTATCTGTGTGCATTTAAGGATGTTTCAAGTCTGATCAGGATTGTCATATTCTGGTATTCCGGCATTTTCTGTTCTTAGTAACGCTCTAATCCACAGCACCGTTGCACTGCATACTGTTAAAGGCAGGGACTGTACTCCACCAAGATGCCATGAGACAAGGCACAGTAGGTACATGAAGGCGCTGGCTCCCCAGTGAGTCCAAGGGCTGGGGACTGAATTTCAAGGTGAACAATCATCATTCTTCACATACCCGGGTCAAGGGACAGGACACCTGAGCTCTGCCCATCTCAGGGGGCTTTAAAGCACTGAAGTCATTTCTTTGACTAACACAAGTGTCCCTAAATGGTTCCAACACAGGGCACAGTGGAAGTTCCAACCTGGAATTTCCCTTTTCATTGGAAATTTTTATCTTCACTCACTTTTTTTCAATCATTATTTGTAGGCAGACACACTGGGTTTGCACCCTGGTTTCACCTGTGATTTTCTGAATGACTTTAGTTGGACAAAAGATTGAACCTTTTCTGAGATCCTATTTCCTCATCAGAAAAATGAGAATAATAATCATTTTTCTTCACATACTTGCTGTGAAGATGATAAAGTCCATATAACGAACTGCTTAGCACAAGGTGTGAGAAAAGTGGGCTCTCAATAATATGGTAGCTATTACTGCTTTAGAATGTACCACCCTAGCAAATTTCAGCTTAAAAAACTCAGAAAGCCTGTCATATCTAGGCACAAGAAGAATACAAATTTTAGAACTGGAATGGTCCTCAAACTATTTTCTTTAATCCCTACCCAGATAGCATACGTAATTTGTCCAAGTCACATGATAAAACTAAAAAGAGAACATAGAACATACAGCTACTAATTTGGGGTTCTTTCCTTTATATCGTGAGACCCTTTTTCTATGTTTTTTTAAAAATTTTTTTCCTAACTACATATTTTACTCACAATCTCTGGTAAGAGTTATTAAATCTAAAGAAATGCCCTTGTACCATAAACTGAATATCCTTCTCTCTATCACACCCTGCCCTGAATTGATATTTTCTAAATTGAGAGGCAGAGAAAAACTGTACCCTTTCTCTCCTTATCTGGTACCTACAAAAGTATTGGGCACACAGAAAATGCTCTAAAAATGTTTGTGAAATTGAACCTCTAGTAGATTGGACTGAAAATTAAAGGAAAGAGATTTTTCAAAACTCCTAACATAAAGCAACTGATAAGAAAAAACTTCAAAGTCACATTTTAAGTATCCACATAAAATCAATTTGTCTTCAACTCCATCCCTGGTGATCTAAAGAGAGAATATGCATATATATTTTTTAATGTTCACAATTAAAATCAAACTATGAACCAGACATTGGAGTCAGAACATGTGGCCTAACGACAGATGGTTCTGATGTGAAATTGTGGCTGGGGCCATATTTCTGAAACTTTCTTTTTTTCTCTTTTGCCTTTCCCATTATCCCCAGGGCACCTTGGAAGTCTTTCCATATAGCCACCTCTAATGAGCTTTGCAAAATGAGAAACCTGCTGTAGTACAAGGAAATCTAATAGCAATGGCTTTCTTCCCTCTCTCTTTTCTCTTTCTCTCTCTCTTTTTATTAGTCATTAGCAGTGGAGAAAGAAAACACCCAAAGGCAACACAAAGGCATCAATACTTTCACATGCTTCCTGCGTTGCTGTGCTAATGAGGAGCCCTGGCCATGCTTCTCTCATATTCCTTCTTGCTTGTTTCCAACAGACATCAGTTGCAGCCAAATCCAGAACCCAGCTAGGGCAGGCAGTAGGCAGTTCGCTTCAGAACCAAGAGGAAGTGTGCGTGATTCACTTAAGAGATGTCAAGACTTAAAAAGAGGCTTAGGAAAATAAAAAATATAATTAATGAGCACAATTTTGGGTCTTGTCAAATTTGACATCAAAACATAATTGATTTCAGTTTCAAAAACACTGTATCTAGTTTCCCATTTTGCTAGCTATAAGTGATCCAGTCACATTCAATTCTCATGATCATGTTGAGCCTCAAGTTTGCCTGTAGTAACCCTCACACTTCCTGAAAGGGTTTTAACTGTGTCTCCTCTAAGTGTGTAAACATAATCAAGTTTTTATTTTTTTAATTGCAGGACCCTCAGTCACCTTATTGTAAAATATCATAAAAATACCTACATCTATAGGCTCAACCAGTATGATTAAACGGGACGAGGAATATAAGCATTCTGCATATATTTGAGTGACTGGTGGTGTATATTATAGTTATTTGTTTCCTCATAAGAAGGACCAGGCTAATGGTTTGGCTCTGTCTCTAACAACTTCAGATAAGCTCCTATAGTTTAATAAACTTCAGTTTTCTCATTTGCAATAGGAACAAAATAACACTACTAGTTTTGCTGAAGTGTTATGGAATAGCAAAATTATAATTCCAGCGTAGCACCTGGGTGACACATCTATATACTACATCAATGTTAAATATTTATTATTATGACTTTACTAAGTTCATATCTTTTTACTGTGCAGTAAAAAAAAATACTAGAGAGACAACAATAACAAAACTGTCTTGGAACTAATACATGATTATGGCAAAATAAACAAGTTTGTGTACAAAAGCCAACCACTTTCCTATGTCAGCAATAAATAGTTGAAGATTAAAAATGCTGTACTATTCATAGTAGCTCAAAAATATAAAATACTTGGGTATAAATCCAACAACATTCTATATGAAGAAAACTAAAACTCTGAAGAATCAAATCAATTTATCAATAAGAGGAAAGATACTCCACATTCAAATTTGATATTACAATGTCAGTTCTTTGCAACTGAACCTAGAGGTTCAATGTAATTATTTTGTAGATGCAACAAATTCAGTATGAAGTTTAAATGAGGCAAAAGACCCAAAATATCCAACATAATACTGAAAAAGAAAACAAACTCAGAGGAAAAATACTATCTGACTTTAAGACTTATTATAAAGCTAGGGTAATCATAACAGTGTGACTATGGAGAGGAAACAAACAGATCAATGGAACAGAATAAAAAGCCCAAATAGACCCACGTACATCTGGCTGATCTCTTGACAAAAGATCAAAGGCAATTAAGTAGAGAAAAGACAGTTTCAATAAATGATGGTAGAACAACAGGATACGAATGTGCAAAAAAGAAAACAAAGCAATGATGCTAAGTACAGACCCTACACTTTCACAAAATTTAATTCAAATTTATGATTGGTATAAGCATTCAAAACAAAATTGTCGAATTCTCATAAGATAATACCAGAGAAAATCTTAGTAGCCTGCAGTTTGGTGATGTGTTTTTAGATAGCATTATCCATAAAAGTAAAACAAAATTGGTAATGTAAATACTTAGTATTTCTACTCTGAGAAAGACACCATTAGGAGAAGACATGCCACAGATTGGTAATATTTGCAAAACATATCTGGTAAAAGACCCCTATCCAAAATAGGCAATGAAAACTTAAAATTCAACAAAAGACAAATTACTCAATTTAAATGAACAGAGGAACCAAACAGACCTTTCATCGAAGAAAATTTACAAATGGAAAATACGAATGTATGCACAGATCCATGTCATTTGGAACTGCAAATTAAACAACATTGAAACATCACTACCGTACATGACTATCAGAGTTGTTGAAATTCAAAACACTAATACCAAATGCTGACAGAAATGTGGAGAAAGAAGAAGAGTACTTTCCTGGTGATAATGGGATATGTATGGGCACGCTGGAAGATAGACCGGCAGTGTCTTACAAAGCTAAACTGTCTTACTCACTTCAACCATTTTGCTCCTTAGTGTTTATCTAAGCGAGTGGAACATACACCGACAGAAGAACCTGCACAAGAATGTATACGGGACATTATTCAGACTTACCACACCTTGGAAGCAATCAACAGGTCCTCACCAGAGAAACAAATAATGCTACATCCATACAGTGGTATATTTTTATTCATCAATAAGAAGTATGTTCTCTAGCCACAAAAAAAACTTAAAGTAACTTAAAAATATATACTCACTAAGTGAAAAGAGCCTGTCTGAAAGGCCTCCATACTATGTGATTGTTGTGGTTTGGACCAAGAATGTCTCCCCAAAACTTCATATGTGTATAGTAGTGGCTTTTGGGAGGTGATTGAATCACAGGGCAATATAGCTGCTTTGCTGTTGGGAGATGGGATATGGTTGGGCGAGCAGGATTACTGGGGTGTGATCTGAAGGTGTACACTTGCCTTTCTCTCCTGCTGCTTCCCGACCTTCATGACTTGAGCAGCTTTCCACTGCCAGACCATTTACCATGCTTCCTGCCTTGGAGCTGGGCAGTTATGAACTAAAACATGAATGAAAACATACTTCTCCTTTAAGTTGTGGGTGCTGGGTATTGTGTCCCAGGATCAATAGAGTGACTAAGACAATGACTACATGAAACTCTGGAAGAGGCAAAGCTATAGAGACAGTGAGAAGATCAGTAATTTCCAGGGGTTCTTGGAGAGCAACAGAGAAAAGATAAGGAGAGCCCAAGAATTTTAGAGCAGTAAATGTGTTCTCTATGATAATTTAATGGTAGGCATAAGACTTTATGTACTTTTAAAAACCCATAGAAACCTGCAACACAAAGTCAAACTGTACATTTCAGTTAATACTGTAAAAATACTGGGTCATTTATTGTAACAAAGATGCCACACTAATGCAAGACGTTAATAATAGGAAAAACTGGGTATATTAGAACTCTTTGTGCTCAGATATTCTGTAACACATAAAACTGCTTTAAAAGTAAAATCTATATATATCGAGAATAAGATGCATACTATGACCCTCTAGTTAATCTGACTCCTCACATACTTATTTTTATAAACAATGTTTTATTAGAACACAGCCACACCTATTTACCTTTGAAAAATTCCAAAATTTCTGTTTTGGAATTTCAATGGCAGAGTCTAGTATAGATAGATAGAACTAGTATAGATAGATAGAACTGACATAGCCCACAAAGCTGAAAATTTTTGCTATCTGGTCCTTTAAAGAAAAGTTTGACTCCTGCTGTAGAATATAGACTTTAAAGCTGAGAAGTGTGTTTGGAAGCTGTTTAGCTCAATTACCTAATAAAGGTTTGAATCCTTGCAACCCCATCATCCTGGGAAGCGTTTTCCAGCTACTATGAACTTTGGCACATTCATCTTCACATCTGAAATCAATCTCTCTTCCTTGCTTGAGGCCGCCAAGCCCATACTTTGTGATCCAGAAATAACAGGTCAAAGTGCAACTTAGGCTTGTACCCAAATCTCAGCCTTCATTCTAAAATGGTTTTCTTGGCCCAACTCCACTTCTGAACTTTCTGGTTCTGACCTTACTCCTAATTCTTCTGCCTCCAGGTCCTGCTTCTGCCTTTTAATTTACATGTGTGATCTGAGCACCCAGTTCTTATCCTTTTCCCTTTGACTTCATTTACATTGGAAAGTCCTGTGAATAGGCCAAATCATGACCATCAAAGATATTCAGGCACTAATTTCAGGAATCTGTGAATATCAGCATATGTTCTGGGTTAAATTGTGTCCACCACCAAACAACCAAACCAAAAAAAAAAAAAAAAAAAAATCACTGTTCATATCTTCATAGTAATCTTCCCCCGAGAACCTTAGAATGTAACTATATCTAGAGATAGGGTTTTAAAGAGGTAATTAAATTAAAATATGAACATAGCATCATAATCAATCTGACTGGTGTCCTTGTGAGAAAAGAACATTGGAAAGCATACACACCAGGAACCAGCGAGAAATGGGCCACCTGAGAGCCAAAGAACCAAAGAGGATAATGCAGAAGAATGTGAACCTGCTGACCCCTTGATCTTGGACATCTCATCTTCAGAACTGTGAAAAATAAATTTCTTTTGTTTAGCCCACTCAGTCTGTGGCATCTTATATGGCAGCCCTAGCTAATTACTAACATGTCCTGTATGGAAAAAGGCTTTGCAGTGGAACAGTTCCTTAGTCTAATCTCTCCACATACATCAAATTAAGGTTTGTGAAGAGGGAGATTATCCTAAATTAGTTGGGCAGACCCTCAATGCCATCACATTTTATGTCTGTGTAATAGGAAGACAGACAGACATTGAAGTACAGAAAGCAGGTGGAGGTGAGAGGAGAGATTGGAGTGATGGGGCCACAAACTGAGGAATGGTGTCCCACTGGAAGAGACCAGCAGGGAATCTTCCCTGGGGTCCTGAGAAGAAAGGTATGCTATCAACTTGATGTCAGCCAATTAAGTCTCAGTTGGGTTTTAGCCCACAGAACTATGAGAAAACAAATGAGTGTTGTTTGAACCTCCAAGCTTGTGGTAATTTGTTACAGCGATGATACAAAACTAATATATCCACCTTCTCAGATGAGAACCATTTTGGCTTAGTTGGGCCAGCTCCTTCTTAGCCACCAGCATTCAGGCAGGAGTCTGATGGCCACTTTACTACTGTACTGTCCACACAAGAACAGTGTGCTAATGTGGTTGCATTCCTAGGAATTCTGTGCAACACAAGCTTGGGTATCAGCCATGATTAAGTTTGAACCCCTACTCCAAAAGGGTCTGTCTTTGTGATACTGAGCATGTTATTTAGCCCATTGAAACCTCAATTTTCTAACAAATGAGTACTAAATGATAAATATCTAGCACTGTTGTGATGATCTTTAAGTGAGTAAAATGAAGACCACATTTTCTGGGGGTAGCACAGATTATTAAGAAGTAGAAATGATTGCTATCTGTAGTTATTTTTGGATGTACAGATCTTCTGAATCTGACTCCCATTTTCCAAATTCACTGAGGGAGTTTGGCACTTCACTGATTTGGTAAATATGTGCCATCTACTTCCCGTGCATTCCATTCATTTCAGTTCTACATTTTGGACTTAAGAAAGATTGAGTGGCACATCTTCAGAGAAGCTACTTTCCCAAGGTTGCACAGTTAAGTGGCCACTCTGATTAAAGTCCGGGTTTCCAGCACACTGTTCATAATACCACATGTGTCTCACCTGCTCAGCTTGTCTCTCCAAGTCACCCTTTTAACCATGAGAGCTGCCACCACATCTCCTCCTGCTAAAGTGGGTGAAGATGTTTCCCTGAAGTCACCACCCTCTCCTCTCCTTTGGGATCTCCTTTTTTGGGACAGTGCCTAGAGAAGAGACAGATGGGTATACCCCAAGCAGATGGTGGAAGGCCCAAGACACTGTGCCCTTGTACTGGAGAATGTGGCAATACACCCAATATCCCTCCATCAGGAACCAGCGCTTACACAGACCGCCTTCCCGCTCTGTCAGCAATCCAGACAATATGGTTAATTAGCTACAATTTGCAACCACATCTGTGATCCTATTTCTCTTTTTGGCATGCCTGAAGTTAATTACTGGAACCATGGGAAGCTGCTGGACCTCTGGGATCATGGTAGGTGTGGGCGCTCACAAAACATGCCCATGGTTAAGGGGTCGGGGTCATGGAGAAGTAGAGGATGGAGAGGGCCATCTGACCAGATGAAGACGGGGCCTTTCTGGTATTAGCATCAGTGCTTATGGGACACAAGGACCCTCATCTGTGTATGCTGGCAAGCATCCTTAACAAAGAGCACCACATCACTGGATGGCAGAATGGGGAGTTCATTCTCTGATCACCACTGCTCTGCTATTCTGCCGTGGATTATTCTACAGAGTATCTATTTTCCTAGCACATGCCATTGTGCTATCCTGTCCCGGTACATTGGACCTGTGACATGGAAGGTATTGGTCGGAAGACTAACACATGTTGCTGAGCATCTGTGGAATGAAGACTGTAAGATTTATATCCCACTATTTTATTAACTATTAAATGAATTAAAGTCCATCCAGCACCCATCCTGGCCACTGTCATGATGATTGGTACTCAACACTAATTTGTTGAATGAAGAAATGAACAAATATGTCAATGAAGATATAGCACAAATACGTGTGTCAGGGCCAGGGATATAGCTCAGTGGCACAGTATCTGCCTGTCAAGTGCAAAGTCCTGAGTTCAATTCCCAACGCCCCTTCTCCAAAAAATATGAGTATCAGTACTGTAAGAAGCCAGAGGTAAAAACTGAGATCAGTCCATCTACTTTTCCTCAGTTTCTTGACCTGTAGATGAGCACAATATAATCCTCCTGACTTATTAGGTTTCTTGAGGATGAAAGTTAAATAGAACTTTTAGAAGAAAGTTGAATGCAGTCAATAGTGCTGCTGATGCTGTTCATAGGAATAAAATGGGAGAACTTACTTCTGGTAAGAGAGGGAGCCTAGCCCATAGAGCAACAGTCGGTAGTATTTCCTGCATTACAATTCAGGGCTCCTCCCTCAGTCCACATTGCCACTTTCTGAGCACTAAGGACCTTGTGCCATGCACAAAGAGTCCCAGTGTTCAGAAGACAGAGGCGCCAGCTCCCAGGAGTCAGTGTTATGATGCAAAAACAGGAAGTCCCCACTTGTGGAACACCCTGTCCAAGAAACAAAAGTCTAGGCACGCATTGGCTGATGTTGCCAAAAGTCTTGTCCAGTATGAGGCTCCTGGGGCTCCTGCATATAGTTTTGCAGATTGTACCAAAGCTGAGAGAGAAGACAGAGGCTAAAGCTTGGCATTTTTGCTGTGAGCCAAGCCCTGAGCCCATGCAAGAATATCTGTGTTTTTTCTCTCCCAATCACATGTAGGTACTATACTGTATTGTCAGCTCTGGTCTTTGAGAACCTCTAGGGCCAGCAGGTAGCCCAAGGGCAGGAGAACATGAAGCCCCAGGACTGTTTGACAACTGTTTCATGGAACAAATCAGAATCTGTCTTACTCATGTCTGTATCCCTAGTGCCAGACCCACTATATGCCCGCGTGGACACCCAGGCAAATACATGCCGAATAAATTATTTTATTCTTAATATCTGCCATAACCCCTACCCTGTGGTGTGGGCTCAGTGTGTGCTATATAAATATTGGAGAAGAAACTACAAATGAACAATAATTTGCTAGATCTACCGCCCTATGTAGTAAGACTTATTGGGGAGTAAGTCTGTGACAGGTGTAGCATTTAGAGCTGAAAAGTGTTATACCCTTAAATCTCAGGATACGCATCAAGAATCGTTTGCAATTTACAGATAAGGGCAGGCTCCAGGGCTGCAGAGGGCTGAAGGACTTGTCTGTGTTCAAGCAGCCCTGAAGGAGGAATATTATTAGCACTTCCATCTTGTTGTTCCTGGTGCGTTTTGTATCCACCGTGCTCTTCTCTACTGGGCCCACTCCATCATTAAGCCACCTAGCAAACTCTCAGGAGACCCACAATTCCCTCTGTCTCCTATGCTATCTCCTTCACTCATATAGTATGCGTTCATCCATTCCCTGCAGGTGTCTACTTACCTGTCACCTCTTTCCAGAAGGCTGCCTTGCTTACCTTATATAAAGCAAAATTTCACAATTCTTTAGCTTGCTTTATTTTTCTTCACATAACTCACTATAGAAATACCTCTTGATTTCCTCTTGGCCTTTCCCATGTTTCTCTATCTCTTCCCAGAAGTTAAGCTCCATGAGTGCAAATTTCTTACCTGCCTTGTTTAATTGCCATTTTACTACCACCCAGAATGACACCTGGCCCACAGAATTACTCAACATATATTTACAAAATGCATGAGAAGATGCTTGAATATCCTTGGGTTAGGAATTAAATGTCTGCTTGATGTCTAATCTCTTTCTTTCGAGACAGTCAGAAAAGCTACAGATCTGGGTGGGTCATCAGGATAGGTTTAAGGACTCACCAAACAGAAGGAATTATTATTGCTAAACATCACTACACACACCTCATGGGCACAGATCTTTCACCATGTTCAGGCATAAAAGCTCAGGATATAGCCAGAGGCCTTCCCCTCTGCCAGGGCTGAGAAGCACAGCCTAATCTCAAAACCTGTTTTTGCCAGTCCAGAAAAACAGCCTCCACTAAGACAGATCAGCTGCGGTGGTGTGAAGACTGTTTCTGATCAAGGAAGGAAGAGGGGAAGCTTTTAAGGCACTAACAACTGATGGCCACATAATATTATGTGAGTCACTTCCACAAAACCTAAGTAATGACAGTGCAATCATACAGGAAACTTGCTAGAATCGAACAAGCTAATAATTTTGCAGGCACTTGGGGAAATATGATACTTAACTCTCAGATAAGGCCCTAACCTTTGGGAGTAAAAGCCAGGTCGAGACGTTCATAACTTGTTTAGGTAGAAGCCTCGGGAGGATTTTGAGAGAGAAAGAAGTACACTAAGCAAGAGTGTGATGAGACAGGCTTGGCCTTCACTTCCTTTCTTTCCCTTCCATGTTATGCCTGAGGTGGGGGAGGGAAGAGAGATAGTCTGCAAGGGAGGGAATCCCACTTCCAAGACATGCACACAGCGTGGGGAGCACAGAACAGGCCTGGGTGACAGGCACCACTTGTGCCACCCTGATTAGCAGGGAAAATGCAAATCTGCACTTCCTTCCCTGCCGCAGCTAACAAGATAATGAATATTTTCATCGTCTGCAGAGAATACAAACATCTGTAGGAACACCAAACCTACTCTCAAGGGCAGGGGAGGAGGGAAGATGGGGAGGTGGGGAAGTGTAGCTTCCCAGCAGCTTCAGGAACAGGCAATGTGCTGAGTTGCTGGAAAAGTGGCTGGGAGCTGCAGGCTCTGGCTAGAGCCTCCTGTGCATGATGAAATGGGGAGTACATAGCTGTTCATTACCACCATGCCCACTGATTTTCATGGTTGGCACACTAACTACTGTCCCTAATGGACTCATCAGTCTATCCACCTGCACCTACTTCTCTCCCAGTTCATTCACTTATTAAGTCACAAACATTT
Organism: Cavia porcellus; assembly: GCF_034190915.1. Classification (NCBI taxonomy): domain Eukaryota; kingdom Metazoa; phylum Chordata; class Mammalia; order Rodentia; family Caviidae; genus Cavia; species Cavia porcellus. The sequence goes on along the minus strand of NW_026947484.1, from coordinate 171,412,533 downwards.
ACTGAATCCTGTTGTGTGCCAGGCACGAACTAAGGTTCCAAGTGTATTCAAGTGGATAAGGCATCTTTTATCTATCCTCTTGTTTTCAAGAAGTTCATTTATTCCTACAGTCATTTAATTATTAAATGAATATTAAGTACCTATAGTGTGAGGGATATTCGTATTCTAACTGAGGGGACAAATAGTTGACCTGGCCTACTACTGAAGAAGGAGTTTGAAGTAGAAGAGCAGAGGAGGGTGGACACCTAACTGTTCTGGGAGAGGTGTTCAAATAAGACCCTAGGAGAAGATGACAGATCCTGGATATGCATCATAGATTAGTTAGAGTATTTTAGGCAGAAAAAGTAAACAGTATGAGCAAAATCATAGAGACACGAAGAATTCAAGGGTACTGAAACAGTGGTGAAGAGATGTATAATGGCAGGCAAGGCCTGAACCAGGTTCTAGAAGATGCTTGAAGAAGGGTTTGAGCCTAGTTACATGGAGCCACGTCCATCATGCTAAATACTTTATTCTGGACACAATGGGAGACATTAAACGTTGTAAGCAAGGGAGTAACATGATCAGAGCTGAGTTTTAGAAAATTACTCTGGTTCCTGGGTATGTTGGCAAATATTCATAATTCCAAAATTTAGTGGAGTGATGCAGAAGGAGTTGAAGCCCCACCTGAGTTACATAGCAAGATGGAGAGAGAGAGAGACAGAGAGAGACAGAGAGACAGAGAGAGAGAGAGACAGAGAGACAGAGAGACAGAGACAGACAGAGCCAGAGGGACAGAGGAAGAAGAGAAAGAGGATGAGAAAGAGAAAGAGATAAAAAGAAAAAGAGGAAATCACATAAGCTATGTGGAGGGTGACTGAGAATAAAGATAAGTAACAGAGCGGTTGAGAATTCTAATTCAGGGCTTCCTGGCCCTGATACAAGACTCCAGAAGGCTCTGGTGGGAGGTCCCGGAAGGGATCTGCAGATGGGGCCATGTAGCTTTGCCATTTAACAAGCTCTGTGACTTTGTAGGGCAACTTAGCTCTCTGAAAGTCAGGGGCCACTAATAATCCCTTCTTCGTGGAGTTTTATAGAAGAACAAATGAGATAATGTGTGCCAGAATGACCTACAAAGTCTAAGGCACTGTCGATATATTAGTTACCACTGATTTAATTATAGTAATAATAACGGGTCTAATCATTACTTCATTCTGTTTTTCATTCCCATTGCTGCTATCCAGAAGCAGAAAATGGTACCAAATTGGAGCCTTGAGGTTCTGGCACTAACCGTGAGCTTGGAAAGTGCCCTAATCTTTGTGCTTCCATTTCTGCTTTTCTGAAATGGGGATAATATTCTTCTCTGGCTGTTTTGTAGGCTCCCAGGAGGGCAAATCTGAACGACTGACTTTGAAGTGAAATGAAGAACATGACTTCAGCAGCTTGAAGAGGAAACAGGTGTGATCTCAGATCCACCGAGTACGGTACTTTCCATAAGTTCCATGTTTTCAATCAGGGATTTGGCAAACTATTCTCTGCAAGTCAAATACTGCCTTGTACTTTTTGTTTGTTTGTTTGTTTTGGTATTGTGGGCTGACATTGTTTTCCTAGATTCCTAAATGGTTATTAAAATTTAGAAGAGAAATCTTACAACATGTAAAAATTATAGAGATTCAAAACTTTACATCCATAAATAATATTTTTCGTTTGTTTTGAAACATACCCACAACACACTAAATGGATGATTGGAAGGATGGGCTTATTTATATATTGTATATTGCTGCTATCCCACTGTTACAGCAAAAATAATAGCTCTTTACAGTAACATTTTTATGGCTGCAAAGCTTAAAATATTTGCTATTTGGCTTCTTTGTAACTTTTGCTGACCCTTTTCCTATTTTAAATATGACTTGTTTGATTATTGTAAAGCTACAAGTTGGGATTTTTTGCCCCCTATTAGACAGATTATGTAACTGAGGCTCAGAGAAATAGGATCACTTCCCCAAAGTGATGCATAAGAAACCTGCCTTGACACCATGGCTGCCTTGTTTTCAAAGTGTGTTTTATCTTTACCTCACTATGATGCTCCTGGGAGGGTCAACATTCTGCCTTCACTGAGGATACCTCATAGTCAAGGGATCCGTAGCTGTCTTCTCCTCTTGACTACAAACCATGTGAGCACAGAGACTGAGACCATGTTGTTCACTACAGTTTCCATAATGTCTAGCAGGGCATATGTAGCTCAAGAAGTAATGGTTGCTAACTTGGATGCACGCAGTTGGAGGTGGCAGCTCTGTTCTACCAAGTTCCCCACAGTTTATCAGCCATAAATTTATAAGATATACTCCTTTTCCTTTTAGAAATGAGTGTAAATCTGTCCCCAGGCACAGTGATTAGAAGACATTAGCACACCTTCTGTTCACACAGCCACATAGGACCTCTAAAGGCCAGCTGCAAATGATCGGAATTTCTTCCCCAGGCAAATATCACCCACACTTGAGCAAACCGGCAGGAGAATGTCCACCAAGGGTGCAGTGAGTGGTGAAAGAAACACACCCTGTGTGCATCTGGGAAGGTGGAGTCAGGTGGATCTAGATTTTTATCCCAACTGCAACCATGATGGAGTATGTAAACTAGTGCCAGATCCTTCATTTCTGTTTTTATTTCCTTATAGGTAAAGCAGGGCTCACCTGTCAGGACTATGGAGAAGAGTGAGCAGAAGAATGGAGAAAGAGCCTTTTCCTGATTGCCTATTGTAGACCCAGTAGGCTCCACTAGAGTCCCTTTGCTACCACAGGCAAAGAATTAAAGTAAGCCCTAGGGAGTTGCAGGTTCCTCAGATGGGGAGGGAGCAAAATACCCAGACAAATAAGGCACCAGGTGTATAGGAGAGCAACAGAGGCCCAAAGGAAATTTCTGGATAAATTTTACTGAGGATTCCTTAGAGGCTGGATATTGGACTGGGCATATCACTGAGAAAACCTCTGAGTCTTTCCAACATTCCTATTATAGAATGTCTATTATAGAATGTCCTTAGACAAGAAAAATGATGGGTGAGATTATGTGACTGGGCCCAGGTTAAATGACTACGTGGTAAAACTGTGAAGCTCCTTCCAGATCTTCTCCAGGCTGGGAAGACTGGTCTCAGCTGCTGGGTGTGCTCGGAGCTCCCCACAGGGCTGCTTGGCTGTAAACACTAAGGTCCTATTCCACGCCTGCCCATAACCAGCCTGGGGATAAAGGCCTAGAGATCTGGACCCAACACAGGACAATGCTGAAGGATTAGTTCATTCCAGAGCTCCCAGGAATGAGTGCAGAGGTGGTCTTTAAACTTTCAAGGAAGCTCACTTTCTTTCTACTTTCACTTCTACCCTGTTCCTTGCATAGTGTTAATCCTAAAACCACTATTTTCCAATAAGCATCCTGTTTGTTCAAGTCAGATTCTGCACCTTTAACAAACCCAACTCTATGATAGCTACTACACGAGCCAACATCTGAATCACATCTGTTCAGTTCTCAATTTTAACATCTTTCTATGCATAATTTCATTACTTGCAAAAGATATGCATTCATTTTTACAAATATTTTGTTGTTTCCTATGTAATTGTCTTCTCACCTTTTTGTGAGTGTTGACACCTGAGCATTTTATCTGCTTCTGTTATTTTAATTGGAAGTCGAGGGTGCTCTAATTAAAAAAAAAAAAAAATAGCAAGCACCAAAAGCCCACACCCATCTGATTCTCCACTCTTCTGAAAGGCCCTCACCATACCCTGTATCCTCCTGTGCCCACATACTCAGCCTCACTCCTCCCAGTTTCTCTCTCCCTTTTTCCTCCTCATTTAATTCTGAATCAGCTCTCTTTATCTTTGAGAGACTCTAGTGAAATACTGATGCCTCTACAGCATGCCTGCTAATGACAAATTTGAGGACTGAACCAGCATGGCTCTGAATTAGGCTAATTCAGCCCAAGAGGGTTCCTCCTGAGTGGAGGCTAAGTTCTACCTGAGAGCATCCTCTGATGTGGCGGAGCAGCCTAATGAACCCTTTTATGTGCAGAAAGCACTGCTCTCCCTCTTTCCCAGCATTCATCCACCAGGCGCCCTGCAGCTATGAACTTCTAGATGGTTCCCAGCCCCTGAGTCCAGACTAGCCAAGGTCCTGAGGCTATCCAAAGCCTTTTCCCCACAAAACTATTCAGAGTTAAATAAGTACCCGAGACAACACCAGCTGCCTACCTCTGGCTGGCTCAGGACTTTTGTTAAATCAGAGACTGGGGATATAGACTGGTTTGACCTTTCTTCAGGCTGTGTGTTGGGTTTGCCATGTGAATGTGCTCACTGCTCACCCAAAAGGTTTTGCTATCAGATTTATCCTTAGCAGATCTGTTTCCAAGGGTGCTCTCCATGATTTAGTTATGATAGTGAAAAGCTGAAATAATCTAAATATCTATCAATTGGGAATTGATTAAATGAATAAGTCTAGATAATGAAATTCTGAGCAGGCATTAAAAACGTACAGCTGATCTTTAAAAATTAGAGCAGGAAGATCTCTAGGGGATGCTTTTAAATGCAAAAAGACTAACATAGGCTGTGCGGTGCCTCCTCTTGTAATATGTGACTACAGCCACAGAAGGAAGGAAGTTTACTAAAAGATGAATGTGGTCACCACGAGATAAAACTTTAAGTTACTTGATTTGGGGATGACAATGCACAATGTATATCTCATTATTGGCCCTGATTGATGTGTTTGAGATTTTGTTGGGTTTTTCCCATTTTTTTTTCTCTTTGAAATAAAATGAATTTAAAAAAGAAACTTCAAGTGACACTGAACCTCTTATTTTTTGAATGGCTGTTGGATTTTCTAGGGAAACATGTATTAACTACGGGAGTAGCGGAGAGAATAAAGGCTGTGTGGTCTTGGACATATAACTTTCCTTTCAATCTACTATGTTACCTGTTAGTTGAGGCCAGTAAATATCACATAAAATATATCTAAGGTGTTCAAAACCATACTCTAAGATTTGGCTGGCCTCAGTGGTCACTGTTAGCAGCTGTCATAAAGATTAAAAGAGACTATGAAATCCTAAACAATGAGCCAAAAGGCATAACAAAGAGATGATAATCCTACAGGACAAACTTCATTCCTCCTACTGTTGAAACATACACTCATCCACACACATGCACATACATGGGTACACAAAGATAAGCACAAACATGCAAGCATACTCACATAAACAGATTCATTATTGTATACACATACATGAATACGCATTCACCCTCACATGCACATAACCTCACAAGCCTGTGGAACTCACTCAAGAAGAAAACACACCTATCCCTGCCCACTAACTCACTCAACCCATGTCTCTCTGCATAAATTGGCTGGTCTATGATGGCTCCCAGAGGTCATATCCCTGTGAGGACAGGAAGGGGTGGCTGGGAGAGGAGAGGGTGATTGTTTCAGTTTAATTAAGCCTGACGTCCAGAGAGAGGAGTGGAGGATGCACTGTAAGACACATTCTGCTGAACTCAGAACCCTGTTCTCCTGGAGTATATGGATCTGACAAAACATTTCAAAGCAGAGGAAAGCATTAGCAACAGAGGTAGCTGACAGCTCCTAATAGCACAGTAACAAGGAGACATTAAAAGAGTTTTTGCCTGTGAGCTGAGCAGCTCTAAAGACAAAGAGACTTGGGATTTCAAAAGCAAGTTGGCAGTACATAGGCCTTGCTTGTGGTGCTTCTGTCCCCCAATGTACCACAAGACAGGACAGCAGTTCATGGAGGAAGTGTGTATAGAACCCTCTTCTGAAAACTGGAATCTCTGAATCATTGAAAGTCCTCTGTAGTTAAAAGGATATAGCAGCATAATAGATGCCCATAAATATCTGTGGGAGAAAAAAAAAGAAGGGAGGAAAAAAGGAAGGAAAGGCAAAGGGAAGGAAGAAAGAATAGTAGCAAGGATAAAGGGAGGAGGGAGGAAAATCTTCCATCCCCTAACTGTATATCTATAATATAAAAGAACTCATGGCCCACATAAATGATCTACACAATTGTTGATGTTTCAAGACAAAAGTTATTAAACACTTATTTTGTGCCAAACCCTACGCAGTACTGATTAAAATCAAATAAAGGAAAGACAAAAAACAAATAAAGACCCTGTCTTCAGGCTCTTGGCTGTTTAGCAGAGGAGTCAGGCAAGTAAAAAGATAACAGAATATATTGTAAAAGCTTTCCCAATCCAGTGTGTTCCCCTATACATTCCAGTGAAGTTCTTCCCTGAAAAAGACCTTGTCTCATCTCTCACCCTCACCCGACTCTCCCACATCCTTCTTTCCACAAATCCTTCTGTACCACAGTCACTGATGACTTCCAATCTGCCAAAGCCACTCGTCTCCATCCTCCTCCTAGGTGACCTGGGAGTGGCATGTGACACAGATGACAGAACCGTCCCCATGAAACTTGTTCTCCTAGAGAACCCATGACATCCACTATCCGGGGGTTTCTCCCACCTTCCTGGAACCTCCCCTTCGGCCTCTTGGCTGGTTGTTTTTCTTGTTCTGCCTCCAAATAATATGTTTCAGCTCTTTTTAACACCTATGTGAGACAACAGCTGTGTTTTGAATGTTCATAAGCTGTAGGTTGAAACTCTAATCCTCAAAGCCAGGCGATGGTAACAAGAGGAAGAGACTTCAGAGACTGAATCTTTTCATGAATGGGATTAAGGCCCTTATAAGAGACTCCTTTGTCTCTTCTCACCTCTAAGGACACAGCTAGCAGGTGCCTTCATGAATCAGAAACTGGGCTCTCACCCCACAGAATCTGCATTGATCTTGGATTTCTCGGGCCTCAGATCTGTAACAGATGTTTGTTGTGTATAGCTACCTAGTTTATGACATTTTATGGGATTTTAAATTTATTGCTTTTCCAGGGTCTATCAAATAGATACATTTGATATTCAACTAGGAGATGTATTTTCCTATCAAGTAGAGTTATTCTGGATAGTTTGATACTTTGTCTTTCTCTCTGAAGGACTCAGGCAGGTTATACAGATTTAGATTACAGCATGCATGCAATGCTGTGGGAGGTTATAGCCCAGAAGAGTATATATGGAGAAAAGACAAGTGTACTGAGCAGAATGTCCCAAGTAGTCTGTAAGGCATGTTAAAGGGCAGAAAGAAAACCAAGAATGTGTTGTGTGTGGAAACCAGAGAAGTTTTTTAGACAGAGTGAACAATGATGCTAAAGAGAAGAACTGGGATAGAGGGAAAAGTATGCATTGAACAGGTGCACTTTTGGCCTTGGGAGAGGCAGTATCTGGGTGATGGGTGTAGAAGCCAGACTGTGGTGGGTGGAGAAGAAAGTACGAAGTGAGGAAGTGAAGACCATTTGCATAGATGTCTCTTTCTAGAAGGCTGGCTGTGAATGGAAGACATAAGGTAGTAGCTGAAGGCAACTGGAAGTTTGGGGGGATGAACATATTCATGCGCCAAAGGGAAAGATTGTCCGACAGGGAGATATATATGACAGAAGGCAGGAGGGGGTGCCTGATGAAATTAAATTACATAAATGATTAAAGTATAAGGGATTAAGTATTAGTACAAGAAACACTTCTTCCATAAGGTAGAAGCAGTTGTAAGAATGGATATGTACATGGATACAAGTGAAAGATGTGTGAATGTTATACCATTTCCTGCCTAATGGCCTTACATGGTTTGTTTTAACCTTAGGATGGAAGATAAAAGAAGGGGACTTAAACAAGAAATCTAAAGTTTTTAAAAGAGCCACTGTTCCTGGCATGAAAGGAGACTGGCAAGAAGACTCCACCCTAGTACTGAAGATTCAGGTGATATTGAAGACCATGGGTGGGTGCTGGCACCAATCTGCATTGTGCTGTGGATTATGCATATTATGTGTGTCTAATCCTAGACTGGATGAAAGACAGTTGTTGGGTTGACTGAAGCTTGGGGATCTATGCAAGATTAGTCCTTCCTTCAATGTGCATTTTATAGGACAAAAGGTGGGGCCTTTGATAGGTTATGAATCTTTTCATGAATGGTATTAATGTCCTTATAAGAGACTCCTTCTTCCCTTTTCCACTGTAAGGACACAGCTAACAGGTGCCTTCAAGAGTCAGGAACTGGGCTCTCACCCCACAGAATCCACATCGATCTTGGATTTCCCAGCTTCAGAACTGTAACAAATAATGTCTGTTGTTTATAACTACTTGGTTATGACACTTTATGAGATTTAAATGTTTACCTATATTCTAGTGTTTATTAAATAAATAAGTTTGAGATTCAACTGGGAGGTTCAACTGGGATGGTAACAGCAGCTATCATTTGCAGAACATTAATTACACACAAGAAGCCTTGCACACAGTAAATTTAATTTTCAAGATAGTGCTGAAAAACTGCTAGTATTCCTCCTTTTATGCAAAAGAACCTGTCTCAAAGAGATGATGCAATTTGCCCAAGATTTCATGAGACTGATTCCAAAACCCTGACTTTTTCTTCTATCACACCTTTTTCCAGCTCTAATTTTCCTTCTGAATATTTTCTTCTCTTAGACAAACAACCTGCTTTTATTATTTCCTTACAAAGGCTCATCCTTAGTCCTCTCACTCTCCTGCTTTCCTCTAGCTTTTCGTTTCCTTTCCTTGAGCACACCCACACTCACATGCCCTCTCTCAAGGTACCAGTAGTAATGAATTCCCTATGGAAAACTTCCTCGGTAAAAATTTCCTGAGAAGGACTCTGGGACATTTCCCCCAAGGACACTTTCATATGCTTCAATTTAGCTTCTCCCTTATGCCAATTTGCCAATTAAGACATCCTTCAAGAATTCAAGAGTGGCACTACATGGAGGTTCATCTGCTTAGCCCTCCCGCCGAAGTTTGACTCTCCTACTCCATAAAAATCAAACCACTTGCAGTCTTATGTGCTTCTTTCCCATGGTTTTATTATGCTCCCTACTGATCCTTCTGTCTAACATATCCTTCTCTTTGCCCTTTCTTAATAGTCATTTACTCTTCAAGATTCAAATAAGGCATCACCTTTTAGAAAGTCTTCCAGATGTCCTCACCACATCAGGTGCCTTTAGGTTTCAGGCTCCTACCAGAATAAGCAAGGCACCGTGACTAGGAGAGTAGGTTGTCTGCCAGTAAGACCAAACAAGACTTGATACAGGGCACTTACTGAATCTCTCATTTTACCTGTTATTGTTTCTGTCTGGTCAACTGTAGAATGGGTAAAGTATTCCATCAGAGGGTTAAGCTGATCAGCATAAACCACATGACACAGCGTGTGGCACATAATCACTGGTACTTATTCCTGCAACACTTGTCAAAAGTTGTATGTTTTATTTATGCTTATATATTACCTAAGTAGTGCTTGATTTGTGGTTTCCCTTTTACTAACTCACAGAGTCTGGTACAGCATAGCAGCTTATGAATAAATGAATGGGTGAATATATGTCACTATCTCAGCTTATACTGTCCTTAAGATCACATTATCTAAAATCACCTGTTTTGTTTCCATGATTTTTAAAGCCAAGATGAGGAGTAAGACAGACTTTCATCATTTGAAAATCAGGCTTCTCAAAGAAATAAATGGAAGGTGGGAGGATTTGTAGGTCAACTTCCAGCCTCCATGCAGGGCCACAGACAGTGATGGTGGTGGGTATGCACAGCTAAAATGTGGTTTCACTCATACAGAAATCATCAAGGCCAAGAAGCCAGGCATCCAAAAGAGTAGGCAGGTAAGGGGAAGCATGTGGAGAGCTGTGGGAGCTCTGCAGCAGAGCTAACATTCTGCTCATATTGGTGTATATGGCATTTCTCAACTGAGTGTGGTGACGCACACTTGTAATCCCAAGCACTTGGGAGGAGGAGAGGATGCCTGAGATTTCAAGGCCAGCCTCACATAAAGAGTGAGTTCAAACCCAGCCTGAGTTACATATGCAGACTCTGTCTCACAAAATCCAATAAACAAAACAAAACAAAACAACAAACAAACAAAATATTTTCATGCTAGTCCATGTGAGAGCCCCAAGATCCATTCTGAATATTTGGCAGCTATGTTGTTATATTTATGAAACATAAAATATTTCACCACTCTGAAACCCCAGGATCCAAGGTTCCCAGGAAGACTGAGAAGTCTGATGAGCAGCACAACTTGAGGATTACACATTCATGGATTAGACATCAAGCTAACAGAATAGAAGTCAGGTAAAGAGAAAGGTAAATTCAGATAAGGGAAAGGCCAGCTGACCAGTAAGTCAATGACTTAGACAGCACAGTCATGGAAACTACTCCTTCAAACATTCTATCAACCAGAGATTCATTATGTGTGGAAATGATCAGCCTCTTCCCCAGCACTCTCATCCCTCACAACCATTGTTCCTCAGCTCTCTCCTTCCTATATCAGAGCCACATAACTTGGAAGCAGTCTCATCTTGGCTGCAGTTGCCTGGACTTTATTTCAGTCAAAGAAAATTTATGAATCCTTATGTCAGAGCTCAAGGGACTCTTCTTCAAGTTCATACTTGGTACTTGTATCTATTAGGAATACACTAAATAGTATAGACATGGCTTCTTTACAGAAGTGTTTTAACTTGCCTAAGACTTCCCTACAAGCAGAAGGATAAACAAATCATGGAAGGAGAAATAAGGAAATATAAGGTCAAGAAATTAGGCTGGCTTCTGGCTTTACTCTCTTGTAAGGAACTGATTCTAGTAACTGGATACCCATCCTATGTTCCTGCATACTTTGACCTTCCTTTTTATTCTTTCCCTTACGAGAGTAGACCTCTATCTATAAATGTTTGTCTACACTCTTGAACCTTTAGCTTTTAGAAACTGATTTCTACTGCAAAGTCCTGGGTTACAACTCTGGGTAAACATAAGAGTTTACTGCCCAAGAGGGGGAATATCTGTATTGGACTAGCCAACCTAGTAATATAAAGCTTTTCCCTTCTTACAAGTCTCTTCTCACAGAGTTTACATTCCTACCAAATTTGTCCAAAGGTGGAGTGTAGGGTGAAAATACTGTGGCTAAGTGGGGACCTTAGAAGAAGACAATATCCAGGCAGAGTAAGAGCTTAATAACTGAGGCGGGAGGTGGAGTCATGTCTCCTTTTTGAGGTTGCTCTTGATGACAACCTTTGAAGACTTGCACTAATCATGCAACAGAGAATTCAGGTGAGGAAGAGTGGAAAACTAAAAACACACTGAGTAGACATCTCATACTGAACAATTTGAGTGTTTTCTCTGCCATCCTTGTCATAGGAGGCTTTATCCCCATTTTTACAGAACAGAAAACTCAGACTCAGAGAGGTTAATAATCTGGCTCAATATCACCAGATACTGACATGGAATTACATCCACTCTGTTTGATTATAAAGTCTTTCTAGCCTCCTACAGACCTAGATCTCTAGTCTAGACAGACTTAAGATATTCCTACATTTCTAAGGCATTCATTGTCTCCAGATTAGCTCTACATCTTAGAAAATATATTTCCATATTTTAAGAGAGAGAGAGCTCGCTGTCTCATCTAATTTAATTCCTTCCACTAGGAAGTAGTAGAATCATAAGACATCTAACTATAATAACATTAGCAATTTGTTGCAGCAGAATTTTATAAATTCCTTCTTTTTATTTGTAGCAAAATCCCATGTTTGCAATTCCAATGCATGAAACAGATATTGTAGCATACTCTTTAGTCCCATTTTGCCTTTCTGGGGAGGATGCCTGAGGCTCTTCTGAAAAACCCATGTTCCTCTGTGATGCACAGTCTCATAGACGTTGTCTCCTCATTTGTGAATGAGGAGGCTAGGGATCAAAGTCAAGAAGGGGTTTTCCTGAGCCTATCCCATGACCTTGAGGCAGAACAGAGACAAGAATCTATCTTTTGCACTGTATTCTACATGATGGCCAAGTTTTATACATCAAAGGGATGGTATGATATTCTGGTTTCATATGGATTGGTTAAGTAGAATGTGCTGGAGGCAGAGGCAGAAACTACCTTCTGGTGAGAAACAATAACAGTGGCCAACATTTAACAGGCACCTCTGCAGTGCTAGGCACAATGCTAAGAACATTTCTTGCAATATTCCATTTAATCCCATCAGCAGTTTAGGATCCCATTAGGCAGTTAAGACAGGTAAATCTTAATTCCTCAGCAATTGGTGGACAAGGTGTTCACTTATAACTTTGGTGGGATCTGATCCTTGGGCATATTGTTCTAGAATCCTAGTTGTAGCAAGTGTCCTATACTGTCTTCTTAGGAGTAGGAATAATATCTTAAAGGCTAGAAGCTTCTTCATATTTACCCACACATCCTTTCTTCTCCTCCTGTGAATCTCACAGCAAATGCTTTGCACGATCAGACATTTCATTTTCCTCACTGTGAGCGCCAATGTGCAGGGTCTTGGGTATAAATGCACACTCCACTGGCCTCACTGCAACACATGCACATGCAGCAATATACACAGGCACAGGCACGTGCTCATGCATAATGCATGACGCGGCAGTCTCAAATCCCACTAAATTGAGATTCAGCTGGCTGTTGGGTCTGGAGACACCTCAGTGCCTGCGTCATTAGCTGAGCTCTGAAAGTCATCATTACTGCAGCCACTGTGGCTGAGGCACTGAGACTGTGAACAGGTAATAGAATTGCAAGGACACACAATAAAAGGGAATGGAATGGGGCTGGAAAGGAGGACTATCTGTTAGCAGATGCTGAAGGGTGATATGTAAACAAGGAGCTCCAGGCCCCTTGAGATGACAGTTCCACCAAGTCCCCCAGTGCAGGATAATAAATGGCTCAATTATAACCTCTACATGCTGAGGTTTGAAAGGAAAGGATGGAAAAAAATCAATGAAATTAATTTAACACAGACCCATTCTTTATGTTTGTTTTGCTACAGCAGTTGTATGAGATACCCCTATAGGCCTACTCATCTTTCCTTCTTCTAATGTTTTTACCCATGAGAACAAAGCATGAAATAAAGGAGCTGGGGAGCCAAGCCTTCAGACATATTTGTCCCTGATAATCTCAGGGACGGTAAACAGATCAAAGACTGCCAAGGCTGAAAAAGCCTTTCAAATCTCATCTTTCATGACATCAAGGAAAACCTGGGTCTCTACACATGATGCTGAGGCTGTACTCTGCATGAGGGTATCCGATTGAATGGTGAGGACTGAGATCTACTCCATCCTAACAGACAGATCTTTCATGGAGTTGCATCCACCATTATATAACTAATGAGGAGAAGCTACAGGTGGATATAATGAATCATACTGGCCAAACAATCAGAGATCTGCATTGCACAGGACTCAAAGTGAATGACCTTCTTATACATCTCCTTTCTAGATATGGTTCTTCCTTTATAAAAGGAGGGTGGTAGGTAAGACACCTAGCCAACAATTAATAGGACACAGAATTCTCACTAGGCAAAAAGTTGAGAACATAAAGTATTTGCCTTTTAGGAATCTCCCTTAAAGTTAACTTAATTCCATTTCAGTGACGGAAAGTGAAAACAAAGATCGTAGAGATGTGTTCATCCGACTCTGGTGATTAAACATTGAATAAAGAAGAGCTAAGATTGAAATCCAAGCATATCTGGCCTCAAAATTAATGCCTCCCTCACCCAACGCCCCACAGCATCTCTCCTCTTGAAGGCTATTTCCACATTTAGTTCTCTGTGATTCTCCTTGTAAAATAGCCTTGATTACTAGAGGGTGGGGTGGGTGGAGCAAAGGAAAGTCTTTGCTATCCAACTCAAACATCAGAACCATTGCCTGATAGGAGTTAATGAGAGGAATTTGCTCAGAAAAAGGCAGGAGGTGGGGAATGATGGTAGTAAAACTGACCAAATGCAGAACTGGCTTCCCTAGGATGTTAGTGAGAGGTGATCCTGAAAATCACTGTCCAGTCAGCTTGGCATCAATATTTAGTAAAATAATTCGGTGAATGTACCCAGTGAAAATCTGTAAGCATTCAGGAGATAAAGGAATAATGAACAATGAGGAGGTTCATGCAAAACAAATCATTCTGGACAACTTGATAGCTTTTCCTGACAAAATTACATAATTAGCAGATGAAGGAGATTTAGTAAAGGTTAGAGATCTAAGCTCCAGCACAATATGGAATAGCATTATGTGTGATGCCCAACTTGCCAAGTTAATTCAAATTGTCTCTGTCAAGCTGTGCCTTGCAGATTAATGTTACTGAATCTGATTGAATAGCGCCATTGGATGCTGATACACGGTACTGCTCCAAAGGTCATTGCAAGACTTTCTTGGCTCCATCTGTGGTCAGAGTATGCCACAGGGTCTTTGGGACTCCAGATAAGAAATGAGGACATCTATAAAGCAGAAGAAGATCCTGGGGCAGAGGAAGGGACATTTCACAAGTAATTTAATTATCACAAGCTTTCTATAGGGCAAGTACCATTAGCTCACCCTCTTCATCATCTTCACCTATCCTCCTAATTTTGCTTATAAGACAAGGTGGTGGGGATTGGAGAAGGAGAGGCTTTCCACAGGCTTTCTACTCTTGGTAAGTTAGAAACCATGTGTTTCTTTTTTTTTTTTTTTTTTTTTTTTTTTTTTCATTTTCTTTTTTGTCTTTTTCGTTTTTATCGGTACCAGGGATCGAACTCATGACTGCCTGCTTGCAAGGCAGGCGCTTATGCCGCTGAGCTAAATCCCCAGCCCCGAAACCATGTGTTTCTGATTCTAATGGCTTTAAAATTTTTCTATGCTCAGTAGTTCTTGAACTTTAGTCTGCATTAGGATTACTGGGGGCAGCATTAGGATGGAAGGAGAGTTGCTAAAGCACAGATCACTGTGTGCCACTCACAGAGCTTCTAGGTTGGAAGGTTTGGAGTGGGGCCTGAAGTTTTGCACGTCTACCAAGTTACCAGGTGATGCTGGTTTACTAATTCAGAGCACGCACTCTGAGAACTACAGACATATTCTAGTTCTCAGTAATTTGCACAGATCTGAGGATCTTAGTAAAATGCACTTGTGATTTAATTGACTTTCTGGAGAGTAAGGGATATTGCATCTCTGCTGAGCTCGCATATGACCTCCATACAGTGTTATGCTTCGTATCATGAATAGTAAACACTGGTGCCAGGATATTTGGAAATGAGAGACTAAAAAGATAGCCCTACCATTCAGCAATTTACTCTGGAATATAAAAACACAGAAGGCATATTTTAAAACAAAGATAAATATGAGCTTTAGAAAGAAAACACTTTAGCAGATCTGAATTCAAAGTCTGACCTTTTCTTTCTTTTATTAGCATTGTGATAGGGCAGGTTTCGTTAGCTTCTTTAGTTATCATTGTGATTACTCTTTAAAAATTATCTTAAAGAGAATAAAACCAAGCACAATAAAACAGAATAAAACCAATAAAAATAAAACAGTATGATACAGGATTTCAAAACAAGATAATAGGAAATCAACAATGGTTACCACAATGCCTCTTGTCTTCAAAATAGCTATCCATCCCTTTAGACAGAGTAAAATCAAATCAAACAGAACAGAACATAACTAATAAAAGTCAAAACAATGAATGCAATACAGGACTTCAAAACAATAGTAAATCCAAAATGGCTACTATAGCTTGTCATCTTTGAAATAGTTGCCCAATGCCATCAGATATAATAAAATCAAACAATATAAAACAGAATAAAACCCAACCAAACAAAAAAATAAGGATACAGAACTTTGAAACAAGATAATATGGAATTAACAATGGCTACCACCTTCAGAATGAGATTCCCCCATACATACTATACTGTACACTGTCATCTCCCCAATAGATGATAAACTATCAGCATTAAGCCTGTAAACTCAGTGAATCACTAACACTAGATGCTGTATTTCACCTCCTTAGCTATCATCACAGCCTGTGTCTCTCCAGACAAGCTGGTCACTCATGGGGTGGGGTGGAGGGTATGCTGACCCTTGTTGTTTTCTGGAAGGAGCTGGCACCGGCTCTCCCTTAGTCAGCCTGTGCATGGCATCTATGATTACTATTTTAAGGCTTGATTTTTAAAAGATTCATAAAGAAAATTCTTGAAAACAACTGTTGAAAATAAGGTTCATGGTACTGCACAGTACTGCTTTTCTTTTATCACATTTTCCTCTTTATTTCATTTGTCCCACTCCACTCTTCCCTCTATCATTATTTCTTCCTTCTCTTCTTGCCTTCCTTCTACATTTTATTCCTTATCCAGAGCCTAGGCATGCAACTGCATCCCCTGACCCTTTCTTTTTACTTTTTTTTTAATTTTGAGGCAGGTCTTTCTAAGTTGCTAAAATACTCAGTCTTGTCTTAAATTTGTAATTCTTCTGCCTCAGCCTTTCAGAGTGTTGCTGCATAGTACTTTTTGTATAGAGAACCAGAGATAAATCCATGAATGCAATGTTAAGAAATCTCTGTCCCTTGATGAGTATATGACCAAGAAAAACCCCATACAACCTCCTTGTCAAGATTTTACTTAACACACACTTTTAATAGTTTTATTAACTCAGAATTCTAGAATTGCTATATTAAATTGAAAATGGGTATATAACCTTCTGCATTAAATAGAAAATTGCATGTATACAATTTATTGTTACCTGCTGGAGTCCTTTAGGAAAACAGAAAGGACCTCAACTACTAATACAGTCAACACAAATGGAAGGAAGTCTGCTACCCAGCCTCTTCTTGAAGCTCAAGAGAGAAACAAAAAAGGGATTAATGAATCTTTTTACATCCAGTCAGAATTAAATGGCTAATTATAATTGTGATTATTATTATACACTAGGAAACCAATTATATTTTAAAATTGATATTTAAGGACTATAATTAATAAAACTATTGAGTTCTATCCCAAATAACCTCCCAACCTCTGTTAACTCCTGTCTTTCTTTTTCTAAAATCTCTGTGTGCCCTCCTGTGGGATGTGACGTGACCCTCCAGTCCATGTATTAGAAACTTAAACCCCAGGTCAACAGTGTTGGGAGGCGCATGCTTCAGAGAGGCAATTGGGTTACAAGGGCTATGTCCTCATGAGTGGACTAATATCCCAAAAAGGGGCTTGATTGGGGGAAATTTGGTTCCCTTTTCCCTCGTTGGTCCTTCTTCCATGTAAGGATGAAGACCTCTTCCCTTTGAAAAGATACAAAAACAAGATGGCGTCTGGGAGAGAGCAACCAGGCCCCACACTGGACACTGAATTGCTGGTCCTTTGACCTTGACTGTCACAACCTCTGAAACTATAATGGATAGTTTTCTAATCTTAATAAACTATCCAGGCTTAGGCATTCTGTTAGAGCATACAAAATTGTATCTCTCCACCTACATTTTGAGTTTTTTGGGAACATTCTCCAACATTTCACCCATATCCTCCCAAACCTCAGAGCCTAGCATAACAGAAAATTCTAAGTATTGATTTATTTCTTAATATTTCCCAAATCCCAGGAGAGTCACACTAATATTGTTAAAGTCTTTGTCAATTTTTCCAGAGCAATAACATAAAGTTCCCCAAGGCCATTTCCCCAAAGATGTATAATTTATGACTCACTATGGCCAAAATCATGTCCAAAATCTTTGTCAGTCTAGCTGGGTCAGTGATTAATACATTCACTCATTCCTCTTTTCAATCATAAATGTTAAAACTTTCTCATCTGTTTTGCCATTCATAGATTGCTTCACTAATCTATTAATAGAATTATTCATCCATGTATTTTTATATAAACTTATCATATTCATATATATTCCATGAGTACTTCAATCCAATTTTTATTCACATATCAATTCTCATTAACGTGTTTACTTGTTCATTCACAGTACAACAGCAATGCTTATTGGGTGGTCACTCAAAAAGGTCTGTCTTGGGCAATGAAGCTAAGACATAAAACTACTGATGTAGAAAAATTTAAAAGTCAGGAAAGGAAACAAAGGAGCAGACTCTATAAGGCCAGGCTGAAGCAGCAAAGGGGAGGAGGTTGGGAAGAGAAGAAGACATAGTTACTGAATAACTTCTATGTTCTAAGTACTTTACATGCCTTATCTGATTAAAATGCTCCCCTCACTTTAATAGACAATAACACTAAATTTATATAAGAAGAGACTTAGCTGAAGTCTGAGTCCAGGTGTTGTCACCCTGTTTCCAAAGCTCTTAATCATGCTACTATACCCACTGTGGCTATCACTGGGGGCCTTCGTTTGGACTAGCATTAATGGAGAATGTTGTTGGAGACATCAAATTACTAAGGTGTAAGGAACAATTGGAAAGTGAGGAAGTGGAGACAATAACTTTCTCTTAAGCAGAGTGTCCTTTCATGGGAGGACAGAGAAAGTTGTAACTGCAGAGGAGGTCGGGGTTGAGTCCTGGATCTGGCATCAGTTGAGTCCTGGATACGACATCAGAAGGATCTCATGAGTGTGGACAAACATATCAATCGTTAAGCTTTCATCCATTCTTTCCCTGTAGTTGTCTTCACTTTCTCTGTCCTTGCCATGAGTGTGTCCTACTTTTTTTACTTCTATAAACAGCAGGACTCAGCCTGGGCCCTGCCAGAGAGTAGTTGATTAATTCACACATGAGGAATGAATGCCAAATGCTGTAAAATGGATTCACATGTTATCTAGAGTTACATTTCAAAGATAAAAGGAGGAGTAGATCATTTGAGCAGACCTTTCTACCAAGTAGCTCATAGAACCAATTGGATTCTGGAAGGTGGATGACCCAGAGTGAGTGACTATGATAACCAAAACAAATAAACTAAGACAACACTGATAAGGAAAATACAGATCAAACACAGGGAAATTGAGTTCAAACATGAACAGAGAGAGGGATTAAAGTTGAGGGCATGTAGGATTGCCTTTGAGAAGACAGAAAATTTGCCACGGCAAACTTTGACCTAGGAGATAAGTGTCACATGTCTACATCTTTTAGGTGTTTTCACAGTTTCCTGGTAGTCTATGCCAGTCCAGGAGCCCCAGAAGAGAAAATAATCTCATATGTGTAGGAAATGAAAATTCCTTCAGTGGGGTGAGTTTTATTACAACTGTTGTTAGTCTGTCATGCAAAAAGCTCATTTAAAACTCATTGTGGCTCTCAGAAATGTTAAGCATCTTTTTATAATTACATTCTCTCTGATTCCTCTCTGTGATTCTTGCTGCCATCTGAGCACATGAACTATGAAAGATATTTAGGGAGGGATGGCTTTTAGTTTGTTATTTGAGTCCAGGGCCCAATACCTACAGCTCATGTCCCACATATTGCTAGAAGAAAAATAAAAGGACTCTGCAGGTGGTGAATTATAGCAGGTGCTTCAACATGTATTATTTTATATCACAATAACTAGAGGAGCTGGAAGATCAAAAAGCTCAAGTAGCTTTCACAAGGTTACACAGCTAGTTAGCTGTAGTGTCAGTATCCAATTGTCTATCTTCAAAATGTGTACTCTTTCCAGGGGTCCATGTTGCCCTCTGCAATGGGTCTCTTTATAAGAGAAGACATTTCTCATGACAGGTTGGCAATCTTGGATTTAGAAATGGGGGAAAGCAAGGGAACAACGGGTGAAAGGAGAGGACAGAGCATCATTCCACGCCAGTTTCAGACTCAAAGATCACTCCCCAGCTGTCAGCGAAGCCCACAGTCATGGTTGAGTTTTATTAAGGAGCAAGAGTCGTTGAGGAGTGAAGTGACAGATTTAAAATTAACTTGCCAAACTCCCCATCAATATTATGACAGTTCCCAAATACCAGTTCCGCGACCCAGTGCACCAACTTGACAATATTAACATAACTTTGTTGGAACAAAAGCTTTCTCTGTCTTTTCAAGAGAAGTTAATTTTGGGGAGACAGACATTCTTCCCTCTGCCTCTTTTTGCACCGCTGTGACAGGTCCCTTTGGGCCACCCCGAGAGTGCATGTTTCATAAACCCCCATTATCCTTCCACCTCCCGGGGGGTTGCCACACGTGGAAGATCTTGAGTCAGTCAGGAGGTGGTTCTGTTCCTCAGGAATCTACTGAGTGAACGAAGGCATACTTACCTCTTTACGTTAGTTTTATTTTCTAATTTTGCATTTTTTTTTCAATTTAGGATGAGGCTCCAAAATGTTCAACTCCCTCATATTTAGCATGTGGGGCATATGTTATCCATACCCACTGTTTGCTCACCAATGAGTGCCTCTCTTTTTCTTTGCCAAACAATTTGTTACCCCTCACCGCTCAGCTTAGATATTGACAGATTCTTGAGGAGCACCTACCTCAAACCCCAGGCTGATTTGCTTCTACCGCACTCTGATTTCAATATGTCATCCTGCATGGGTAACTTTATTGAATTTCATGGAATATATTTCTTTCTTTCGTTGGTTTATGAGCACAGTACAGAAAGCGACTATATAATTTGTCATCTAATCTAGGCTTCATTTTTCTGGGATAAATTCTAAACTGAAAAAGATTGTAGAACAAAAATCATAAATTAGAACTATCCTAGTTAAACTGGGATATATGATCACCCTGAAAATAGGACCATATACTTTAACTGTTAAGCCTTCATTCTGAGTCCCCACCACCTTGTGTGGAGGTTAGAAATTAGTACAAAATGTTGAATGAAGAATGAATGAACGAATGGTTCTTTTTCTTTTAACAAATTCTTCAAGCAAACTGAAAAAAACCCTTTTCTCTCCCTCTGTCTATTCTCTCCCTCCTTTTATTTCTTCATTCCTCTCATTTTTCTTTCCTGTCTTCCAGCTGTTAATCAGCTTCTATGCATCAAGTTCTGTTTATTTATCATTCATACATTCCTTTTGTGAATCCAGAACTTTTGTATGTGTGTGTGCATGTGAGTGTGTGTGTGTGTGTGTGTGTGTGTGTGTGTGTGTATGAATTTGAAACAAAGTTCCCTTATGTATTTCAAGTTGGACTTGAACCCACTATGTAGCCCAGACTGGCCTCAAATCTAGGCAGTCCTCCTGCTACAGCCTCCAGACTGCTAGGATTATAGGCATTCACCACCACATCCAGCTAAACCCAAAACATTTTTTGTGCATGGCACAGGGCTATAACCTCACTTGACCTCTGTTACAGATCATTTAAATAAGCATGACTTCTGCCCTGAGGGGAAAACCTGCTGAGCCTCTATTATGTGTGAGCTGATTCAAGGACAGTGATTATTTAGCCAAATGCCCTGATAAGTCAGTTACAAAAACAAGATAGTGAAATCTGGAGAAGTTAAGTGACTTGACTAAGTTCATACAGCCAACAGCATCAGAATTTGAATTTAATCCTAGGTCTGCCTGAGTCCAAAGCCAAGATCTTCTCACTAGACTAAAAGATCATTTCAGCTCCATAGAGGGAAACTCACATATAAATTTTACAGGACAAAATGCACAATGGTTCATTCCAGTCCTAGGCTGGATACAGAAGCTTGTCTGACCCACAAAATCTTATATACATTATCCATGTCAAAAAAAATCTACTTAAAAAATCAAACTTCTGTTTAAAAACTTTTATCCTGAAAAAAATGTTATAACTTATAGTTATGGTATGGTCTTGTTTGGTTTTATTTTGGTTGAGAGAGGTCTTACTTTGTAGGTAAGAACATTCTTGAACTCACAGTGTCCCTTTTGCCTCAGTCTCCCAGGTTTGTATCACCATGCTTGACCAGTCATGATATGTGACGATCTTAGTTGTACCAATGATTTGCCAGATCTTGGAAATTGATAAAGATGAGGAGTCAAAGCTGAGGTTAAGCACAGGAAGTAAACATTTAAAAGCCACAATAATTTTGAGTTTCACAGGCCTCTCTGAGAAAAATACTATGAGAACTACCCATAGTTTTTCCTTTATAAAATCATGATTTTCACAGATAAGGAAATTCAGGCTTGAGTAGATAAAGCATCAGGATCACAACATAGAGAACTAGGATCTGAAACTGTATCTACTTGACTCGTAAAAACTATATTGCTCTTTCTTTTCCTCTTCCTTCAAAAACAGTTCATGCACAAGGGATTCGTGGAACAGAACAAATCCCTGACTACCACTGTTTCTGTTCTCTCAACCTCACTGTCTTCATATGCAGAATGGTTGTGACACTGGTGCTTCCTCACAAGTTTGCCATTCGGATTAAAGAAATAAAACATTTACAGCATTTTTCAGGGTGGCTGGCCAAAATCTATCTGTCCAGTAAACAGTAATTATCACCATTGTTAATATTACCAGGCAGTAGTGAATTATTGACCAAAGTCATTTGGTGGTCTGTCACACACAAAATGATCTGTGTAATTGGTTATCTTTTGACATGGGCATTTTTTTAAAAATAACTTTTCCCCCCATTCTTTTACTGTCATCACCTCTTTCTCACTCAGTCAAACACAGTAGTACAAAAAGAGAAGAATATGCAACCAGCCTAGTGGTGTAAGAGGAGGTACATATTTGAGGATGTGTTTAGTGCTAGACTGCCTAATCTGCACATTATGATTTATAAGACAGAGGACACTGAGCAAAGTACTTAAGCTGTGTGCTTTAAGTCCCCAGTGCTACCATCTGTTAAAAATGAATGTATCCATGTGTCCTAGGTCACACTATAGGGTGTAAGGACCGAGTGGGTTATGACAGGTGAAGTTGCTCCCTGTGTTTCCCTTTAATGTCACCAGAAGCTCTCCTCAGTCTCCTTCACTAAAGGCTCCTCCTCCTTCTGACCACCAAGTCTTTAGAGGCCTTCAGAGGACTCAGATGTGCTCTTCTCTTCTACACTTCCTCCCCAGTGAGTCTATCTCCTCTCCTTTAGATCTTCTCCATGCTATGGGGTCCTAAATTTGTATTTTATGTCAGGCCTCTGTTCTGGAATGCTGTATCTTACTGGGTTCCTGACATTTCCATGAGGTATTATACTAGACATGACCAGATTATGGTTCTTTAAGCAGGATGATGACACCATAGCGTATCATTCTACTTATGTCCATTTTTATAGACGTCTGAAAAGTTCCACAATCAAGTTCATTCTTTTTTAACCTGGCCAAACAAATCTGTATTTCTACTCCCCCTTTTTTGGTGCTTATTCTTCTCATAGTCTTTCTTAACTTCATGAATGGCACATCCTCCTCTCCAGTAGCTCAGGCCAAAACTGGGGAGCCAATCTTGCCTTCTCACTTTCTCCCCCTCAACAGTAAATTTGGAATACACCTCCAGAATACACTCAGATTGTGTCCAACTCTCACCATCTCAACCCTCAGTAAGTATCCTTGCCTTTCACCTGGACCACACAGAAGCAGCCTGGGAACTGTTTCCCTGGGCCAACCAGCTTCCCTGAGGTCAGTTCTTCATACCCCCGCTGGGATGGGGCTTTAAGACATAAATCAGATCAAAGTACACATCGTTCAAGCTAATGCACTGTTTTCTTTCTCTTCTTACTCAAGTTAGATCCAAAGTGCTGTACTTCTGTGACTCACAGGACCCTACACAAATTGCCCACGCTCTCTACTTAATACCCACTACCTCTTTATTTTTAACCTTTTCTCCTACTGTTCACTTCCTCTTCTAATCTGTTCCATCCATTTGGGCTCTTTTTAGCTCATGGAACACATTGAGGATCTTGGTACCCACTAAGCCTCCACCTGTTCCTCACTGCTTCACTTTTAAGGTCTCTGCAGTAATGTCACCATATCAGAAAAGCTTCTCATATCTAGTTCTACGAAACAGTCCCCTCTGCCGACTATACGTTAGCACCTAACTTAACCTGCTTTCCTCCATAGGTTTTATCTACCTGAGAATATCTGTATTTGTTGACTGTCACCCCACTGAAATATAAAACTCTTAAAGATGGATTTTTATATGCTATATTTCAACTTTCCTAAAATTATGAGTGGCATATATAGTAATAGGCACTTGAAAATATTTTAGATTAAACTACACTAGTGCTTGGTTCCAGGTAAATTGGCACATGTGTCATTATTATTCTTATTACTCTTATTTCTGCTACACTTACTTTTATGAAACCTGGGATCCTAACAGTTCTTATCTCAGCAGGATCACAATGATATATAATTGCTCTTATTTTCTGTACATGGAAAAAGAAGCTAAAAAAGATAAATCCAATCCTGTGAGGACAAATGGCCGAAGACCTGGCATCTCCTGCTGCCAAATCCATGCCTTTTGATGTCCCTGAGCTCCTCATGTTCCATCTTCCATGGGGGAACTGTGTCTTCCAATAGAATACTGCATGATAGGTTTTTTTCACACTAGTTTGAATGGTGTTTGTTTTTCTGTTTAAAAGTTGCTTGTCTTTGAGATATATAAGGGGTATCACTAAATAAGAAAGCGAGAATATATATATTTGATCACTTGAGAAAATAGTAAAGAAATATTTAATCTTATTTGTTTATATTTACGTAAGAAATGCTGAAAAGATACCCAAGAAACTAATAAAAGTGAAGGACACAGCACAGAAGCACACAGATACAAAGCAACTGAGAAGGGAATGTCACTCCTCATTGGATGGCTTTTATATTGTTTTTATTTTTGAACCTTGTGAATTTAATGCCTATAAAAAGCCACTTAAAAATAAGCATACCAAACTGTCACAGCCAAGACGAGCTTGTGGAGACAGACTGCTAAATGTAAGAGAGTGACCAAGTGACCCCAACAGTCCCCTCTGCTGGACTCAACTCCAGACAGGCTTCTTATAGATGGTGGGTCCCTGACCCCTCTTTTCTTAGTGCATTTACTTTAAAAAAATTATAATTGTAAATTCTTTTTCTGCCTCTTTAAGATGTAAATCTTTTTAAAGGCTTTTTGCTAGTTTTTCAACAGAAGACTGTCTTTTTCAAGGAACTGAGAGCCATCTATTCTTCAAAAAAGGTAGCAGCCCTATCTCCCCAGCTCTGTGGGAGGGTGGGGGCCTAACCTGCATGGGTGCTAATTAGCAAACACAGATGGCCTAATTGCAAAGACAGGAATAAGTCAGTGTGCTGGACACATCTCATGCTTCTACCTCTTCCTCATGTCCTCTGTACTTTTCCACTTCCTCACATTAGTGCTCAAAAATGCTCCTGCCCTTTGTTCCAACAGAATTGAGTCCAGACCTGTTCACCCTACTGCAATGGTCTGAACAGAGTCTTTCTTCTCTGTTTAACACTGCCCTCTGCAACTTCTGCTTTGCCCAGAGCACGCTGGATCAGGAAAAGGGTTCTTAGGTTAAAAACAAAGAAAATCAGATTAAAGTCTGGTCTTTCCCTAACAATAATGAACTGCTATTAATCCATCAAGAGATACTATACTAATGTACTAAGAGAAACTGGGTATAGGGTGTATGGGAACTCTCTGTACTATCTATGTAATTTTTCTGTAAATGTAATTTTATTTAAAATAAAATTTTAAAAGTTAAAAGAATCAAATTATTAGAAAATAACCTTCTCTGACCCTCAAGGATATGATATTGGAAAAAAAAAAACAAACATAAAAAGCCTGCTACAGAAAGATGCATACTGAATGATCTGTGATGTAGATTCCATGAATTCAGAATTCTAGCAGAGAACAGAATGATCATTACTGGAGGTGAGGAGTAGGGGCTGGAGTCGGGGTGAGGAGATGGAGAAAATGAAGATGCTGGTCAAAGACTCAGTTATACAGGAGGAATTGTAAGGCATGTTGGCCATAGTGTTTAAAAATTCTGTATCTCAAAATTGCTTTTAAAAGGACCATTTGAATGTGTTCAACACAAACTGATGTGACATGATGTTTGTGTTAACTAGCTGGGTTAAAACATCCCATATGTATGTGAAATATATATTTCAAAATACCACATTTTACCCTTAAATATGCAGTTATTATTTGGGAATCACAAATAAAATTACACATCCATACATCCATACCTATACATACACAAACACACACAGAGAGCTATATAATCTCATGTACTATGTGGAAAGGCATTCATTTTGACACAGAAGCAATGCAGGTGTCAGAAAGAGCCAGGCAGGCAAGGCTCTGACCCTAGCTAAGTGACTGCAGGCAAGTCTTTCTGCATCTGTTTAATGACCAGCAAATCCAATTACATCATGCATTTTCAATGGTGGAAGCAATTATTCTTTGGTTAAAAAAAAGCTGAGACATTACATTGGCTTCTGTCCTTTTCCAGCCAAACCCTATCCAATAAAATTGTATCCTTCAGTGTTTAATTTCTCTCATTAAGGAAAGGTGAATCTGAAATTAACTTTTTACCAATGGGGGTGGAGCAATAATGAAAAAAAATGTCAAGAAACACAGACTTGGGCTGAGAATTTAGCTCAGTGGCTCAAGCGCTTGCCTGGTAAATGCAAAGTCATGAGTTTGATCCCCAGTACCCTCCCCAAAAAGCATATATATATATACATATATATATATATAATATATATATAACATAAAACACACAGATTTACATGGTATGGTATCAACAAGTAGTATATATTTTTTTTTCCCTTTACTCCAACCGGGAAGCAACCTATATGTCCATCAACAGGTGAATGGATAAAGAAAACATGGTATCTTTATACACAGGAATGCCACTCTGCCATCAACAATAAAGTGAGTCATTTGTAGGAAAATGAGTACACCTTGAGAGCATCATGTTAAGTAAATCAGACACAGAAGCTTAAATATCACATGGTTTCTCTTTTATGAAGAACCTGAAGTATAAATACAGAGCAAAATAAAAGAGATAGTAAGAAAAAGGAGACAGATCTTTCTTAGAAGGGGAGAGAGAGAGATGGAGGAAGAAGAGAGAGAAAGAAGAAGGGTATGAAAAAAGAATTAAGATGTGTCCTGTACATGTACCAAATCCCCACAGTGAATGTAATCATTATGCATTGCAAACATGGATTAATCAAAAATAAAAACTGAAAAGCAAGTTTTGTCCTGTTTGAATCTTCAAAACCTGGCACTTAAAAAGTACTGGATGGATATTTATTGGTTGACTCATAAGACTGAAGGATCATTTAATTGTACTTTAGTTTTGAAGCTATGTTTCTGCCTCCTTTGCAAACACAAATGTAAAATGTCTGAATGGTTTCCAGGCTTACACCATGTGTTTCTAGAGCCATGAAATACTAGGTAATTAGAGAATTAATACAACTCTGGAAGAGTGTGGTCTTGAGTAACTTAATCTCTCTGAACAATGACATGGCAAGGAAGACCAATTACTTCACTGTTTCTTTCATTGTTCTTTAGAATGTGTGGTGTATGGGGGCTCAGGAACATTTAAGACTGCAACGACCCCCTGGCAGAACAGAACAATAGCTGATTAATTCACTTGAGCAAGGTCCATATGCAAGGACTTCGCCAGCCCTGGACTACACTAAAGTCTACAGCTTTGGCTCCTGCCTTGTGCCTGTTAAACTAACTGCCTGAATAGGCTCCACAGAATCTTATAAGACATTAAAATAAATGCTTATTTTGGCCTCTTAAAAGCCACCTTTGAGGTGACCCACTAGATTATTATTGATGGCACCTATTCAATGTTGATGTTACATAAAACCCCAGTCACTGTGCTTGGAGTTTTCTATATTAATCTGCATCCAACAGACTGCAATTGTATCTTTCATTGGAATTCTTAATAAATACATTTCTATTCAGGGTACTTCCCTGAAATGGAAATATTTCCCTAAAAGTTAATTTTCTTGATATACATGCGTAGGCTTATTAATGTGAGCTTAGAATAGATTTTTTCATTTCTCTGGAAGGAATGCAAAGACAGTAAAGCTGGTGAAATTGCATCCCACATAATGTTAAATGTGACAGAATGCACCACAACACAAAATTTCTGAGTAAGTTGTACCTCACAGATGCTTGAATTTTTGTTAGGAAAATGTTGCTAACATATGCACATGTCTTTACAAAACATTTTAACTTGACCTTTCTCACCACCTCTCTGGAATTCTCCTAAAAGGTAGGTAGTGTTAGGTTTCCAGATTTAATGATGAGGATCCGAAAGGTTAGCCCACACAGTTTTATAGCTAGTAATGTTTCTCCTTCGTTTGGCACTTAAACAGCCCTTCTTGGTTGAATGCCCACTCCAACCACTTGGCTCTACAATCCTGTCTTCCTTCTTCCTCTCTCTTTTCTCCTCCATTTTTTCCTTCTCCCCACGCCTCAACACCACTCCTTCATCTTTTTGGCTAGGGATTGAACCCAGCTCTTGTGCAAACCAAGCATGCACTGCAGCACTGAGCTACATCCCTGCTCCTCCCTACTGGAAACCCTTCCCTCCAATTTTTCTTTTCTCCAGATCCTCTGTGCCTGTTCAGTGAATTTTCTTATGTGGATGAGGAGGATTTTTGACCTCCTCTTTGTCTTTTCATCCCAGTGCTTTATACAGCCCAGGCCACAACAGGTATTCAATAAAAATATAACAACAAATGGGAGCAAGTGGTAGCACCATGGTTTTGACCTCAAGGGAATCCTTTGGTATCTTCCCATTTCCTCTCATAATTAATGAAATATTAACAATAGCAAATGACTTCTCAGGTGTGATTCGTTCTGAGAGCAAAGTAGCCACATTCCTTAGCATACTGCAAATAGAGTGCCCTGAACTCTGTTTATTAAGTTGCATAGTGTTTGTCCAGGGTGTGGGCTGGCTCCTACCTTTGGAGTGCTTACTTATAAAAGAGATTGCTAAGCACATTACTCCATTCGCAATGTAAACAAGGTCATGGGGAAAATGGTAGAAGATACTTAAGAGAACAAACTGCCTGGAGTCAAGTTGAAGCACTCACTATGAACAAACAATCACAGTGCTAATTACAATTGCTTTGCTAATTACAATTACTGTGCTAATTACAATCTATCCTTATCTGCTCAGTAGGTTCCCTATGGACTTTTCCTTCTGAGTGCTTAGACCAGCTTGAGTTACTGCCTGTGTTTGAGTGTAAGGAAATTGCTCTTCTTTAAAAATTGTCTCTGCTTCAGATGTCTCAATGATTCAGATAGGCTTCCCCCTCCTAGTAAAAGCACACAGTCAGGGATTTTGAAGCCAGGAAATTGAAAGCAAAACTGTGTGGGGGGTGGGGTGGCTGTGAAGAGTTGTGAAATGGATCTTATTGCTTTGACAGACCAGAAACACATTTTAGGTAAAGAGCAATTCTATGTATAATGTGATCTTTTTATGGAATGTTAAATATGTAAACATTACAAAGCAAAATGTAAACTAGCTATTTTTCTTTCTTCTCTCACTATATCTAGGAAGATTAGAGAAGCCTCGTTTAAAATTCTCTAGTCTTGTCCCCATCCCTGTTCCACACACCCAGGAAAAGGCATCTTTCATTGTGTTTTAATTTTACTACTTTCTCTCCACCCTCAGTTAAATTAGTAAGTGTTAATGGCATCAGATTTTTATCTCAGTGTTTAAGAAAAATAAACTTTATTCTGACCTGTGTCCCTTTGTAAATGAACTTTTTGCTACTCTTTCAGAATTTGTCTTATGTATGAAGCAGACCACAGCTCAGCTCTGCACTGGCAAGTGGCATTCTGCTACATTCAGTGACAGTGTGGGCACATGCAGGTGGCACAGATCTGGGCACTCAATCATAGCTTTGGAACTTGGGAAGCAGAAGCCTTCCTCATGTAAGTGCCACTCCATCGGCAATGACCTCAGAGTGTTCAAGCCCCATCATTGATCTGAGGGGACAGACTCAAAACAACTTGTCCTCTATTAGACACTGAGGTCCTACTAGATGGCAGGAAAGGATTGTCCATCCTGTCAGTTGACAACTAAAACATATCCTTTGCACTTGGTCACTAGGGGGATGATTAAGGGAGAGGGACGTTTTGGGACCCCTTAGGATTATTTTAGTCCCAAGGCCAGGTGTTACTGGCCTTGAGAATAAATTCCTGCTTTCAAACAAATAAAGGAGCAATAATCCAGCTCTCAGGCATAGCCTAAGCAGCTGTGATTCCCACTGAGCGCAGAGATTAATTTAATATCCTGCTATGCAAAGCTGATCCGCAGATTCAAGAACTCTTTGAAATGCAGAGCCCCAGTCCCTGCCAGTGATCTGTAGAATCAGCATGATCCCATGGTGACTCATATGCACATTAGAGTTTGAGATGCTCTGATATAATTTTTATATATTGAGTTCTGACTGTAAGGAGATGCATGGGAAATTCCAAACTTTAGGTAGGTTCTCATGTATAGTAATGATGATGAGCTGGACTATACATTCTTGGCCTTAGAGAATTGAATCCTGTGCTTTGAGAGCATATGCATGTGCACATACACACTCAGTATCTAGAGACTGTAGATTGGGTAAGAGGGCAAATCCTGAATCCTGGCTCCATTCACAGGCCATGTGACTATGAGGCTCACTTCTCTGAGCTTGTGTATTCTTATAAAACTATGACAGATGCTTGGAGCATAACTCAGTGGTACAGTACTCACCTAATATTGGCAAGACCCTGGGTTTGATGCTAAGCATCAAGGAAAAAAGTGTGACCGTCACTGCGTTCTTTCTATATTTGTGTCATGGGAGACACAAATGTGCCTTGAAGATGGCTTGGAAAAGAACAATTTTATAATATCAGTTTTGCTTACAAGCATCAGGAATTGTTCAGAAGATACAAGTTGATAAAAAGGAAAATAAAGGAAGGAAAGTAGATGAGCAAGACTGACATGCAGCCCATCAAGGCTTCCTGGTTCAGTTTTGTTCTGTTTGGATGGATTTCCTTTCCTATTAGTCAAAACTCTATGCTAATCATTAAATAATATTAATGTCATTTTAGAGGTGACAGAGTAACACATTACCAAAACTTTTGTATCTGGGTCTGGACTGATTATAACCTTTCAAACAGGAAACATCAGCACCTAAGTCCTACATTCCTAATGAGATATATTTCAGTGAAGATTCATCCAAAGACAGAAAGGTGGTACTTAAAGAAACAGGTGATATAGTATGTCAGAGAGATTATGATTTTCCAAAGCATGGTCTAAGCACTCCCAGGGGAGGGAAATTCTGAGAACCTTCTCACTTTGTACTGTGTGACTTCTGGAATTAGAGAGAAAGGAATGCAGTTGAAGGCAGAAGAAAAAATATTTACTGATAGCTTGCTATGTGATAGGGCATTTGCTTATTAGCCAGTTAAATCCCTTACCATAAGCCTCCGAGGTTATTTTGAAGTAAAAGACACAATTTTATGAAGATCTGGGAGTTCATAGAATTAAACAGATTTGTTCAAAGCAATATAGCTAAGAAATGGCAGGCAGGGGATTTTGATCCTACTAGCTTTTCATGGCAGCACCCAAAATTCCAGTTAGGTGTAGAATAAGGTTCCTGCAGAATCATGTGCCTGGAGGTGACTTTGGCTAAAGATATCTCCTTAGTTACAAAATTGTGAGCTCCTAGTGGTACCTAGAGCCTCCTTGTTGGCTGAGAAAAAACAAGGAATAGATACCAGTCTCATTTGGTTATCACAATATCAGGAAGTGGTATCACTGTAATATTCCTAATTGAGAAAGGAGAAACAGAGACTTAATCAAATAATGTGTCTATGGTTATACAGTTAACAAGTGGGAAAAATAAAAAGAAACTGATGCCTCAGAGCTTTGCCTCTTAGAACAGGTCATCATATCCCAAAATTGGTGAATCACCTGGAAATATTGAGAATTCACTTTTCTAGGCTCCTTACCTGAAAGAACATGGTATGCTTCAGGGCAGCACCAGGGGATTCCTGTGATCAGCTGAGTAGGAAAGGCTTCACTAGACCCCTGTCCATAGGACTACACTGGGTCAGAGGACCTGGATCTTCTTCTGAGTTCTGCACCAGCCCTTTTTATTTACAGAAGAAGTGATAGAAGCCAGCGAGGAAAAGGGCCAAAGGTGATAGTGCTGGGAATGGCAGAAGAATATCAGAAACTCATAGATGTGAACAGCAGCATGGTGGTGTGGGAAATGATGAGGTGATCCATAAAAGGGTATACAGTTTTGGTTATGTGAGATAAATAAGGACTGGGGACCCACTACATATGTAGCATGGGACCTATGCCCTACAGTATCTCTTTTACACTTACAGTTTTCTAAGAGAGGACATATTACCCCACCTAAATAAATGAATGAATGATAAAGGGGGTGGAATCATACTTTGAAATGAGATGACTGCATCTATGTCCTTAAGAAGGATGGTGGTTTTATGGGTCAGTACTGATCCCTAAACTAATGAATCATATACATTAAATATATATAGCTTTTTTCATGCTATTAATATCTCAATAAAGTGATTTTAGAAAATTTACAAAAAATGAAAGTTTCCTAATTACAGTAACTATGGTAAAAGCCAATATTGACTTGACTTCATTAAAAAGAAGTGATAATAGTCAAGTTTCCTTCATTTGCAAATTAAGGATAATTATAACAACAATACCTGTACCTACTTTCTGGTGTTGTGATAATTAAATGAGATTGGCACTTGTTCCATAGTATATGTACTCAGCAGTCCCAGGAGCCACAGGAAGCTACAATTCCATAATTAGCAGGACTCTTTGGCAAGGATCACCTCTAGAAACCTGACCCTGCAGGAACCAAATCCTGTGCCTGGCTGGGATAATACATAAAGGGTTAGGTGATCTCATGAGAAGCAAACAGGGCCCACATTCCATGTCTGCCACTTCCTATGCTAGCATTCAAGGACGCATGTAACAATGATTCCTCTTTTATCTCAGACTCCCAAGTACCAGAATGAGCAATGGCCCTGCGTTCTCTGTGAGAGGTATAGGGTTGGATCAATACATCAACGTTTTCAAGTCAAGCCACTGAGGTTTTGAAGTTGTTTTTTCCCAAAGCATAACCTAATGCATTCTAATATACATTCATTTCTTTTTGCAAAGCCAAGTTGTTAATGGTTACTTTGGTAATAGGAATAGATAGATAGATCAGGTAAGAAAATATATGAACTATGTGGTAAGTGACAATACACATAAAAGTACATGCATGAAATAAAGAAGGAAAAAAGGGAAAATATGGAAAAAGGGAAAATATGGGAGGAAAGATACAGGAAGATCCAGGAATAGTATGTGCAGTTAAGTATCTCTCACGAAAGAATTAGAAAAGCCCAAATCCAGAACAGCTTAGCAGGCCACTTCATCAGCTCTGACTCAGTCTTCTGAGATGGGGAATAAATAGATGCCATTAATGAAACCAGCTTTCCTTGAATTCTTAAAAACAGCCCTTCTGTCTCACCATGAGTGGGTTTATGATGTGGAATACTAAAATCCCACATCTAACTCGAACTGTCCTCTTATGTAATACAAACATCTAACTTGAACTGTCCTCTTATGTAATACAATATGCACATCTGATAAACAGATTGGAAAGTGGCCTCCTAGCAAATCTGGAGAGCCCCTCATGTCCTTTGTAGGTCAGTCTTGATGCCTGTGAGCAAATATCTGCCACCAGCATGACTGTCTTATTTTTGACAATGAAGCTTTTGCAAAACTTAGCACTTCTAAGTATGGTCTCAAGTTGCCATCATTTACCTATAAAAGCCTCAAGATTGTCCTTTATAGCTGAGTAATATCTCATATAAAAATACTATATCTTTTTTATATTGTATTATCTCTCTAGTATAAAAAATAATAAAAAATAAAAGGCTGAAAGAGTAACAAGATCCAAAATGTACAGTAGATATTGTAATAATCAAAGGGAGATAACATAATAAAAAGAAAAGAACAACTGGGATAAGGGAAAAAAGAAAAGGAGGAAAGGAAAAGATTATACCTATGTTGGTAATCATATATACAGGTATGTATGTATTTATACACAAGATAACTATAATATCAGCCTCTCTTAGTTCATCAAAAAGAACAGTTTGTTCTGTCATTGTTTGATTATTTTTGTGCCTAGATCTTATAATCTGAATAACCTCTTCTGAGAAACAATGTGCAATATATTAATTAGTGTTAACTTCCTACTGTTTTTTGAAATTCTGTGTCACTTCTATCCTTTTTTTCCTGTTTTGCTTTTTAAAATAAAATTCTAAAAATTCAGAAAAAATTTTTCCACTCTAATTTGCTCATTTTCTGTTCTTAAGCAGCATCTCTAAACTGCCATTTCTGAGACTCTGGACTCAATAATAGTTCTTGACTGATGTTTATCTAAATCCCTGCAATCTATAACCTAAATTGACCTCTCCTCCTTACAGGAATGCAGTAGACTGGATGAGGACAGAAAAGAGAGGGAGTGACACCAAACAAACAAACATCAAATACCACCAAGCTTTGACTCATTTATCTTGCTTCAACAGCCTGCTGATTCCCACCCTGATTAAGAGCTACAGAAAGGAGATTCTGATGGTAACCCCACAGGGGTCATTAAGAACAACCCTGAGCACCAAAGGAGATTAAAAACAGACAGCCTGAATCACTCCTCAGCTTCAGGGGCAACTCAGACCATGAGATACTGGCTTTCCACACTCCAGCAGAACTTGACATTTCACCAAAGGCCTTTGTGTCCATTCATTTCCACTTGAGCCTGATTCTAATCTCTCTCAACACCAAGTCTCAAAACAGTCCTCATTTCCTCCCTAGGAACAAACTGTATTTTGACTGTGACCTCTGTGTTCTTCTTTCTCTCTCACTCTCTCTTCTTCACCCCTTCCATCCTTTACACCTTCCTCACTCCCTCATCTTTTATCATATACCTCCTTATCTCTCCTCTTAGCTCTCCCTACCTTTAATTACTTCTGTGCTTGCTATTGCCTCCTGTCACCCAGACATTTCTGCAGTGTCTTCCACCTTTGATTCTGACAACATGAAGTGGTGGCCACCCATGGGTGGCTTTTGCTTACAATCTCTCCTTCAGTATAAACTATGGCATGTGGCTCCCTCCCTCTGTAGTAAAAGCAGGAATGGAGCACATAGCTGTCCTCACCATATGTTAACATAGACTGTGCAGGAATTGTATATGCCTATCCCTCCCTGGAGAACTGGGAATGAGGGCGTAGTCTGGGCGGAATCAGGATCTCTATCTCTGTCTTTTGGCCTCAGAAGAGCTCACCTCTGTATGTGCACCTGGATGATTGTATCCTTCCCCTTTTACCGTAGTTTCTCTACCTATGCAAGACAGGGTAAGTCTGAAATTGTTAATCTTTAAATACTTGTCTAGCTCAGAGATTTTACACTTTAAGTGTTTGTAAAGTAGAAACTAGGTTGCTTTATCATGGAATTTTGAGAGAGGAAATGAAAATGCAGACTTCTCTTCTACCAGCAGCTGCTAGCTGTGGTCACCTGGAGACAGGGATGGAGGAGAACAAAGCAGAGGGTAGCTGTTTTATGAAGACTCTAGCTGGTAGAGATCTGGAGCTCGAGGGCCAGGCAGTTGCCAGGAAGTGAGGCATATGGTAGGACGGCTGGTGGCAGAGCCTGCTGGCTACTCTCTAGGGGTGGACCGGAGATTACTGAGAAGAGGAAGGGAAGGAAGTAGTAGGAGGATGTGAGAAATGACAACAGCCTTGGAAAACTTTCTGAAAAACTTTAGCCTTCCAGCACATGGTGGACAAAGAAGCTTCAGCCTCTTTCCTGCGGGGGACTCAGAAACGGAGATTTGAGAAAGATCAGCGTGGATTCCTCAGAAAATAGCTTGCTTTCCCCTAAGCTGACTTAGCATGTAGCTCCAAAAGGTGACATGGACTGGGGGTGAAAACAACTGCAAGGAAAGTTTCACTGGAGCCAAAGATGAAAAAGGCTAAACAGAATGAATTGTTGTTAATCTAGTAGCAGTTTGGAGAGTCCCCTAAACATTGAGGCTCTCAGGGAAGAGAAAAACCTACTATATTCCCTGTATTTCCTGCTGTGAACAGATCAGGGAGGACACAGGTCCTGCCTACCAAGAAGCCATCCAAGGTAAGGGTACTGGGGAAAATGAACCGTGTTAGAGGCAGATGAAGAACTGATGGGGTGAAAATTTCATCTGAGCCCGGACATCTGAGCCTTTGGGTATCAGTAGGTGTATAGCATAATGGGCAGTAAGATCAGTAATCCCTTGCTTTGTGATCAAGTTTCTTCCCATGATCAATCAGGGCTGTAAAAGGACTACCAGGATTCCAGGAAGTCCTTTCAGAATTTAGCATTTTGTTACCATATGAGTCCTCCTTCCTTCCTCTGAACCAAACTAAATCTTTACAAAAGAGAATGAAAATAGGACAATTGATCCTATCTTTATCACATGCCAGCCAGAGTAGTAGTTATCAGAAGAACTCAAACTACATCAAATATGTAATGTGCCTATCATAGTAGCTGATGTCTGAAAAAAATACCCCCAAACAATGCAGGAGCAGAAATATTTTCCTTGTGGGTGGAGTTGAGATTCTGCTAGATTTATCTGAAGTTCTGCTTTCCGGACTTCCTTTCTGTTTATCCATGTCCAGGTCTTTGAACACTCCCTCCTTCCTGTGCAAGAAAATGACTTTGTACCTCTCTCCCAAAGGGTAGTGATCTTTGCTATCACTTCAAACTCCAGTTCACATATCTTGTCCTCTGAGAAGTCCTTTATTCCTCCTTCTAATTCCTTTCAAAAGGTTTCACATGAGATCTCTTTGGAAAGTAATGGCGTTCCTTAGGACAGTGCTTTGCAAATTTAATTTTGCCATTATTTTTCAATTGTGCATGTCATCTTTCATGCTTGTAAATTCCTTCCTCAAAGGGATGGGATCATTTATTTTTTCCCTTTTGATTTCCAAGCAGCATTATTCTATTCATCATATTTCCAAAGACAAAGCCTCATAGATGATTAAAATTATAGAAAACCAGCATTATAGAATCTCGGTGTTGAGTAACAGTTCACCTGGTCTGCCCTTATGTTTTTCCCACTGCTTCTTTGGTAAAATTGCATTCAACATCAGTTTGAGCATCTGAGTGTTAAAACTATTCTTTTCTGGGGGTGGGTGGATCTGACTCTGCCAATAACATATATGGCTGTCAGTCTCTTCTGTCATCCTTGAATTTTCTCTCAATTATTCCTCATCTTGCAACTATTCAATGGACCTTACAACTGTCCTCCCAAATTTCTTTTCTCTCCAGTCTTGTTCCCATCATCCTAGTTGAATCCACTGACATTTTATGGACCTTTCACAAAAGATACCTATTTGACCTCTGTTTCCTCTCTTCCATGCAATCTACTTCCTACTGAGCCACCATGAAGTTGAGAAGTGCAATGCCATCATTGCATACTCCCTCTTTAATTCTTCCCTTCTTTGATGGTTGTTAGAATAAAAAACTTGACCTGCAAGATCTGCATGATTTTCTACTGCTTGGCTTCATTCTCTTTACTTACTTTAGCTTCAGCAACAGTAGACTCTTAATTCCTGAAAGCAAGCAACTCCATTCCCCTCTTTAGATATTTGCCTCTGCTTGAAAACTTTACAATGCTCATTGTCCCAGTGGTAGTTAGATAATGCTTCATCTAAAAAGTAGACTTCAAAGCATCATTATTGCTATCTAATGTCACAGTGGTACCCTCAAAACTCTGATCAAGCCAATTTAAATCCTATTAGTAATTGTTTTCTTGACACCCTATATTTCTACTTTTTCCAGAAAATTAAGTAAATTATAATATTTCCTATTCATCTATGCCTAAAAGCCATGGAATATTGGAATTTTTTTTATCTCATTTTCTACTTGGTCCTCAGTAACAACCATGGTACCTGGGGCATAGGAGGTGCTCACAGAACGAGTGCTGATCACAAGGATGAATGTTTTTAAGGAGTTCACATTTCCATTCTGATTTACTACAATGAGAAATGAGGGAGTTTATGGAGTTAAAAAGAAAGCTTCAGAATCAGACTCACATCTGAATCTGGACTCCACCTCTCACTGTACAGTGACATTGCAAGTCATTCACTCTGCCTGGCAGTGACTTTTCAGTTGTGAAGTGGAGCCTTGGTTGCCTCAAGAGGCTCTAATAGAGTACCTAAAATGGTATTATGTTGGCTCTCTCACTTCCTAGGAAAGGATTTTTGGAAAATTACTTTAAATTTATATTTATCATCTTTAGAAAGAGTAGGATAATAGTCTCTGCCTCACAGGACCACTGGGAGGATTACACAAGTTAATAGATGCTAGAAAGTGCTAGAATATCATACGCATGTACTGTGCCAGTGTTAGTGGTCATTATTATTATTAGTGATAATAGTGGGAGTAAAAAGAACACAGAGTGATTCTTAACCACTGCTAATTACAGTACCACTCCTGCTACAATGATGATTACTGCTAGTAAGATGATGAGGTGGGGCAATGGTGACTATTATGATTTGATACTAAATATGCACTTTATATGACTTCAAATGATAAAGATGAACTAGCTTTAAAACACTACCATTTCCATGAAAAATTATCTAAATTTTTGCCTATATGAAGTCTGCTTTTATACATGCAACAAACTTTCTCAATCTACCTTCTTAAACTCTTGATTTTGCAACATGAAGAAGTCCCATCAAAGTTCTCCTGGAAGAATAGCCCTAATGTCTTCAGTCATTCAAGGCAGGCTTTCACCATTCTCTTATATGTCTAATCTTATACAATCTAGCCAATCAAGTTATCATTCTATTCCCGCTCATGTCAGGTGTGTTCCTTTTTATCTTTTAATTTTCCATGTACCATTGTGTCATTAGTAGGAAAAGAGGTCATTGGCATATTGCTGGGCAGAAAAAGATAATTTCTGAACAGTATCACTAGGATTTGAGGTGTGTGTGTGTGTGTGTGTGTGTGTGTGTGTGTGTATAGACAGAAAAATAGTGAAAGGGAATGGTATAAGGGAGTAGTGTTGTGAGTAGTGTTGCTTATTTCTGGGTGATGGGTCTTTATTTTCTACTTCATTAAATGTCTTTATTTTTGAACTTCATGAATAGCAAAGATAGGATTCTTATTTCTTAATAGACCAAAAAGATTAATTACTTTTTAAAAATAAAGTCATTTCTTTTAGGACAATTTAAGGTTAAATTCAAAATATGTAGATAGAATTAAAAAATGGGAAAGCAGGATAAGTAAAGGCTAGGTCAATGAAAAGGAATATCATAGAGTGACTTTTGATGAACTCTAACACTCTTTGGGGAGGTGATCATAGGAGATATGCTGGCCAATATAACATGTCTCAATTTTGCTATACTCATGGCTTTCTCCCCATGCCCAGATTTTGAGCCCATGACTGGCACTGTGCAAGTGCCTGTCCCATACCTGAAGGTCATCTGGAAGACTTGACCTTGGTTCACATGCTGGGTCCTGTTGTTGTATCCATGTAGCATCTCTCCAAAGAGGGTATCATTGAATTTAGAGTCAGGTTTAAGGCACTTTGGGCCCTCGCAGACATCTGAGAGCATCAAACAGGATTTTCCGTCTGGAGCCAGCTTGTATTCTTCTACACATCTGTATGATAAAACAGAAGAAAGTGTTAATTCTGCATCCCAGGTACTCTCATTAGAGATAACCTAAAATTTTTATTTTTGCCTGAAAAAGAGGTCAAAATTTAGAAACGGAGATGGCCATTTTGACTGGAATTTATCTAGGGCACAGGTGTCTAGAGAGAAAGCACATTAATCCTGCAAATTAGTAAATTCAAGGAAAGTCATTTGTGACATTTTGGAGAAATGGAGGGAGAAACCAGTGTGCACATCCATGCACAAAGCAAATTTTAAAATGGTTTTCCACGAACACACAGACTTTAAAAAGCATGACAGGCCAGTTCATGGAGAATTATTAGTTTCACAAAACAAAACAAAACAAAACAAAAAAACGACCTATTCTCAGTGTATCTGTCAACCAAAGTTGAATATAGTAGCAAAAACCAGGTTTTTAACACCCTTGGAGTTCATGGGTGACTCTTCCAGGACCACAGACAGCACTCAGAGCAGCAAGCTCTACTTCTGTTCAACCATCAGCAGCACAAGAAGCCCCAATAGGCTTCTCATCACCATTCCTGACAGCCAGAAGGACTCTTGACATCCCTTCAAGTCAGGAATGGGCTCCTCTAGGAGCCAAACAAGCATCTGAATTAGGTAAAGAAATAAGACATGTAATTTGGGGATGTCTGCAGGAGGAAAAGGATTTCTAAGAAAAGCCTGAAGGCACTAAGGTAGAGATTGAGAGTAGAAAAAGAGCAGAGATCTCCGGACCCGAAAAAAGAAACCCAATCCAGAAACTGAAATTCTTTGAATGTTTACTTTTTATGGCTCTGTGCCAAGCACTGCATATAGGGCACACATAAATTAAGACAAAAAGAGAATAAGATGCACAATTGGAGAGACTTGTAAAATTTCATCTTTAATTCTTGTGACCTATGTGAATCCAAGCAAGATGTTTAATTTCTTTGGCCCCCAGTTTCATCAGAGGTAAAATAAGATAGAGCTTCTAATATTGCCTGAATTCACTAGGATGCCATGAGATCATATGATATATTCAGAATAAAAATAGGGATTGCAATGCATTTAACAAAATAATTAGACTAGTGGTAGTCAAGATGGTGAGTTCATTTATGGGCCATGTTTTACCCACTGGACAATTTGCATGTTTATTTTCTCACCATGAATGAAGGTAAGTATCATCATTCCTACTGTACAAATAAGGAAAATGAGGATTCAAAAAATTAAGCAAGTCACACTGTAAGTGGCAAACTTGGCATTCAAATATGGGTACGTTTAGCAACAAAAGCATCTTTTTCTGTTCTTTTCTCCATGTGATCCAGTCTTTTCTATTTGCATGACAAACCCCTAGTTAGTTTGGTTTGGGCTAGTATAAAGCAGTCAACTCTTATTTGCCTTCCCTCTACTGGAGTGGAGATCCACTGAATCTGATTGCACAGAGATTCAAAAAATCATGGGACAAGGCAGAAACTGTGAAGTGATTTGGGCAAAACTGTATCCAAAACTGTTGAAACCAGTAGTAAGTCATGAACACTTTTGAGTTACAGTTCAACTGGAGGCAGAACATAGAAAGAGACAAAACCTTAACCCAAGACCATTCAAGTGAACGTCTTATGCATGAAGCAAGCTTCCACTGTTTCCTTGATTTCCCCTGGT
This sequence comes from Cavia porcellus, assembly GCF_034190915.1. NCBI lineage: Eukaryota > Metazoa > Chordata > Mammalia > Rodentia > Caviidae > Cavia > Cavia porcellus. Next base: position 171,371,516 of record NW_026947484.1, on the reverse strand, counting down.
CCTCAGTATACTGCACTGATGCTCTTACTGTTTTTCTAATGTTTGTGGGTTATTCCCCAAAGTACAGTAGAAAGTCTTTTGGAAGGAGGTCCTGTCCCGAAATGCAGGTAAAATCTATCCACTTCCTCTTTTCATCTATTAAGTACAGGCAAGTTAACTTTAATACAGTTTCAGTGCAGATGAAATGAATGCATATTAAATATATAGAGCAATTGGTAAGTGGTCCATAAAATCTATTTTCATGCATTATCCCAGAAAGTTCCCAATATCTATGAAATAGTAGTATTCTGTGTACCCTAGAAAGAACTCAGAATTCCCTGCTTCTCTCTCCTTCCTTCTATTTACTGCAATATCTACAAACACACACAGCTGTGCACCTATGAATAAACACATCATGTTGTAAATTAGTAATCTCCATAAAAATCTAGAGTAAAATATCAAATTCTTACCTTCCTACTTCACCTGTGTCCTGCCCTGTACTTATCACTATCTATGTATCTACCTATCTATAGATTTAATAATAAAGAAACAAAACTGCACTGTACATTATTATAAGACATGCAACATGAGTTTTTACCTAATACTATTTTGGGTTTCCTGCCAAGTCTGTAACATACACGTCTACTTTTTAAAAATGGTTGCATGTTATCAAGCAGTATAAATACACCATAATGTTTTCAGCTAATCGCTATAGATCACTCTTCACAAACACGTGTTCTGCAAGCCTGAGGAAATCCTGGCATTGTTTTATGAATTTCAAAATTTTGATGATTCTACTAAATGGCCTTCTGTCATTGCCCTGCCAGTTCACAGTTCCATCATTGATGCATAAGAGGCCTGGTTTTTTTTTCATATTACTCATGGTTATTACTGCCATTGTGAAGTAGAAAGAAATTCATTTTTGTATGGAATTGCATTTCTCCAATTACAGGTTAAGTCCATCTTTTTGCCATAGTCATTTATATCCTCTCTTGTACGCCTTGCTCATTTGCTTTGACCATTTTTATACTGGCTTTTTCTTACTAGCTTTTATATCCTCTGTGTATTTTCTATATAGTTATTGTTTACTTTTCCTTCACACAGAAAATTTCTTCCAATCTACATTGGTATTTTAACCTAACATTTCACGTCTTAAAACCCCTATATTCTGATCCTCTACTGTTCCTGAGTTGTGTTCAATATTCATGAAACTATAAGATTAATAAATTACCTCCTTGCTTATTATTCTATCATTTTCATAAGTTTTCACCTTTAATTATTCAAAATGTATGAACTTTGTTTCTCTGTGTGGTGGAAGTGATTATTTTACCTTCTTAAAAATCAAGATTTTGGTTCCAGCTGAGCTTGGAGAACTATGGAGTTCTAAGCAAGCAGGTGGGCGCCCACTTTTCCCAGAGCACAGCTTGTTTGGGACCCTCACACTTTCTGGGTGCAATGGAGCAGCTAGGTGGGTCTGACGTGCCTGCATCCACTTCCCCATGTGCTTGGAGAACTGTGGAGTTTGAAGCAAGTAGGCGGGTGCCCACTTTCCCCGGAGCCCAGCTTGTTTGGGACTGTGGAGTTCTAGGCAAGCAGGCAAGTACCACCAGTTCCAGAGACCTGGTGGCCTGGAAGAACTGGGTGCCAGAATCCCAGGAGCTGAGGTCATAGAAGTGGATTTCCAACAGATCCTGGGTAAGCTTTCAAGTAACACTTGAAACACAGAAATATAGGAAAATGACAAAACAAAAGACCAAATTACAATCTCAAACATCCAGCCCATCCAAAGAAACCTTAGGAGCGATGTATATAAAAGAAAATATATGCTATACACCTCAAATATTGGACATAATAGCAACTGAAATAAACAAACAACTCCGGGAAGCTTTAAAGGAATTCAAACTAGAAATAATCTCCCAGGTAAAAGAAGAAATGAAAAAAGGAAAGAGATGATGAACATATCTAAAGAAAACACAGTTTAAAAATGGAGGAACTAAACAAAAAGATAGAATCTCTAGATGAGCAATATAAGAAACAAACAGAATACATAAAGCAGATGCACAGAGATATACAAGAAATCAAAAACTCCACTGAAAGCTGTAAAAGTCACCTCAGTGAAAGTGAAGATAGAATTTGAGACCTTGAAGACAAGATTGCAGCTAGTGAACAGGAAAGGAAAGATCTTTTAAAAATAACAAAGAATCAGGAAATAACAATTCAACAACTGCAAGATGACGCAAAGAAAAACAACATAAGATTGATAAGGATTAATGAAAAAGAAGGGGATGACATGAAGGACATCAAGAGGATATTTAGAGAAGTAATGGTTGAAACTTTCCCAAGCATGAGATTGGAAACTGACATCAGGTTCAGGGAAGAATATAGAACTCCAAATAGTCATAACCAAAATAAAACTACAACCAGACATGTAATAATCACCATCCCCAAAATCCAACACAAGTATAGATTATTAAAAGCTGTCAGAGAGTAAAGACAGATCACTTATAAAGGAAAAACTATTAGTATCACAGCAGATTTCTCAATACAAACAATAAAGTCAAGAAGAAGATGGACTGAAGTATTCTAGATCCTAAAGGAAAATGATTTCCAACCTAGACTGATGTACCCTGAAAAACTATCCTTCAAAATCAATGGTGAAATAAGATACTTCCATGACAAAGAACAGCTAAAGAACTTCATGATCACCAAGCCAACCCTGCAAAAAATATTGAAAGACAGTTTAGGTACACTTAGGAAAAAACCACTAAGCAAAGCAGATAATTAAACAGAACAGAAAAATAAAGATACAACAGCAGAAAGATAACATGTCAACAATAAGCCAACATATAACAGTTATAACCATTAACGAATATGGTCCCAATGCACCAATTAAAAGAAACAGATTGGCAGAATGGATCAAGAAATAAAATCCAACCATATGTGTTCTACAAGAAACCCATCTAACCCAGAAGGATACTCACAGATTGAAAGTCAAAGGATGGAAAACAACACTTCATGCAACAGGAACCCCCCAAAAAAGCAGGAGTAGCCATTCTGTTTGCAGACACTGTGAACTTTAAACCAATAATGATCAGAAGAGACAAAGAAGGTCACTACATACTCGTTAGGGGAAAACTTCAAGAGGAAGAGATAACTATCTTAAATACATATGCACAAATTCCATAGAATCCAGCTATATAAAACAAGTATTAACAGAAATGAAAAATCAAATTATCAGTAACACAATTCCAACAGGAGACCTTAATACATCATTGACACCAAGGGACAGATCAACCAGACAGAAAATCAGCAAATAAATCACACATGTGAACATTTCGACTTGATAGACATATACAGAGTGTTCCATCCAAAAACATCAGAGTACACATTTTTCTCAGCAGTACATGGATCATTCTCTAAAATAGACCATATATTAGATCACAGAACATATTTAAATAAATGCAAAAGAGTTGAAATTATCCCTTGCATCTTATCGGATCATAGCGCTTTGAAATTATAAATTAATGATAAAAGATACTGCAAAAATCCCACAAACACATGGAAACTGAATAACACACTGTTGAGTAATCAGTGGGTCACAGGGGAAATTAAAGAAAAAATTAAACAATACCTACAACAAAATGAAAATACAAACACAACTTAACAGAATCTGTGGTATGCAATGAAAGTTGTCCTCAGAGGAAAATGTACTGCACTGAGTTCCCACATCAGGAAAACAGAACGAATACAAATAAATAATCTTATGCTACAGCTCAAACAGCTAGAAAAAAAAGAGGAAGTCAAGCCCAAAGCCAAAAGAAGAGAGGAAATTATAAAAATCAGAGCAGAAATCAATGCAATAGAGACTAAGAAAACAATCCAAAGAGTCAATGAATCAAAGAGTTGGTTCTTTGAAAGAATAAATAAAATTGATAAGCCCCTAGCCAACCTTATTTTAAAAAGAGAAGAAAAAGCTCAAATTCATACAATAAGAAATGAAAAAGGTGAAATCACTACAGAATATATAGAAATACAGAAGATTATCAACACCTATTTCAAAAACCTCTACTCTCAAAGTTTTGATAACACAGAAAAAATAGACAGATCCCTAGAAACATATGAAGTACCAAAGCTAGATCAAGAGGATGTAAAACTGGTGAATACCCAAATTTCTATTAATGAATTGAAAATGTAATTAAATCCTTATCTACAAAGAGGAGCCCAGGCCCAGAGAGATTCACTGCAGAATTCTACAAGAAATACAAAGAAGACCTAATGCCGACACTCCTCAAACTCGTCAATGAAATTGAAAAGGAACCAATCCTTCCTAAGTCATCCCTGGAAGCAAATATTACTCTAGTATCAAAACCTGAGGAAGACCCAACTATAAAAGAGAACTATAGACCAATTTCCCTAATGAACACTGATGCAAAAATCCTCAATAAAATATTGGCAAATAGGATGCAGAAAATCATCAAGAAGATTATACACCATGACTAAGTGGCATTCATTCCAGGCATGCAGGGATGGTTCAACATGCGTAAATTAATAAATGTAATCCGCCATATCAATAAAGCCAAAAGTAAGAATCACATGATCATTTCTATAGATGCAGAAAAAACTTTCAATAAGGTCCAACATTTATTCATGATAAGAACTTTTCAGAAAAATGGAATAGATGGTCTTTACCTCAATATAATAAAGGCCATCTATGACAAACCAACAGCTAGTACATACTAAACGGCCAAAAATTGAAGGTCTTTACTTTAAAACCAGGCACAAGACAAGGATGTCCTTTATCATCACTCCTATTTAATATAGTACTGGAAATACTAGCCAGAGCAATTAGACAGGAAAGAGAAATAAAAGGGGTAAAAATAGGAAAATAAGAAGTTAAATTATCATTGTTTGCAGATGACATGATACTCTACATAGAAGAACCCCTAAACTCCATTGAAAGACTCTTAAATATAATAAATAAATTCAGTAATGTAGCTAGATACAGAATCAATACTCAAAAATCAATAGCATTCCTATACACTAACAACAAAATCACAGAGAGAGAAATAAGACAAGCAACACCTTTCACGTTAGCAACCAAAAAATGACATATTAGGAATCAATCTAAGAAAAGAAGCAAAAGATCTATTCAGGGAAAATTATAATACACTGAAAAAAAGAAATTGAAGATGATCTCAGAAAATGGAAAGACATCCCTTGATTATGGATAGGAAGAATAAATATTGTGAAAATGGCCATTCTCCCAATACTCTTATAGAGATTCAATGCAATCCCAATAAAAATACCATCAACATACCTCATAAACCTAGAGAAATCACTCCTAAAATTCATCTGGAGTGAGAAGAGACCTAGAATAGCAAAGACAGTTCTAAGCAACACAGGCAAGGCAGGAAGCATCACAATCCCTGACTTGAAGTTATACTACAAAGCAACCATAGTAAAATCAACATAGTACTGGAATCAAAACAGAGCCGAAGATCAATGGAATAGATTAGAAGATACAATCACAACTACGAACACACTCAACCACCTTATCTTTGATAAAGGAGCCAAACAAGTTCACTGGAAGAACAACAGTCTCTTTAATAAATGGTGTTGGAAAAACTGGCTCTCCATTTGCCGAAAACTAAAACTAGACCCATGTCTATCACCATGTACCAAATTAAAATCTAAATGAATCAAAGATCTGAATATTAATACAGAAACACTAAATCTATTGGAAGACAAGTTGGGTAGAAACCTTGAAGATATAGGGGTAGGTAGAGAATTCATGAACAGGACTCAAACTGCATGCAAAATACTTCCCAGAATCAATAACTGGGACCACTTCCTATTAAAAAGTTTCTGCATGTCAAAAGAAATCTCCAGCATAGTGAAAAGAAAACTCACAAACTGGGAAAAAATCTTAGTGAACTCTCCCTCAGACAAAGGACTTCTGTCTACAACATATAAAGAATTTAAAAAAATCAGACCTCCAAAATTCAAAGATCCAATCCAAAAGTGGGCATCTGAGATGAATACACACTTCTCAGATGAAGAAGTACAAATGGCAAATAAATACATGAAAAAATGTTCATCTTCATTAGTCATTAGATAAATGCAAATTAAAACCACACTGAGATTTCACCTCACTCCTGAAAGAATAGCCAGGATCAAGAAAACCATCAGTAACAAATGCTGGAGAGGCTGTAGGGAAAAAGGAACTCTCCTGCACTGTTGGTGGGAGTGTAGACTGGTGCAACCATTGTGGAGGCGGGTCTGGAGATTTCTCAAAAAGCTGGGATTGGAAGTTCCATTTATTTCAGCTATTCCACTTCTAGGCATATTCCCAGAAGAACTGAAAGCATCATACCACAGTGATATATGTGCACCTATGTTTACAGCAGCACAATTTGTAATCACCAGATACTGGAAACAACCCAAGTGTCCATCAACTGAGGAATGGATAAAAAAGTTGTGGTATTTTTATACGATGGAGTACTACTCAGCTATACAGAAGGTTCACATTGAGATATTTATAAATGGATGCAGCTTGAGACTATACTCATAAGTGAAATAAATCAAACTCACATGTATGAATACCGAATAGTTTCCTTATTGTAAGAAATGATTCAAATATATAAAAGTATGTGGTAATCATGATTCCCCATTATGTGGCTTTGAAGCCTTATAAAGTTTTCACTCAATTGGAATGGATTTATTCTGGGCTGTTTGATATTATTGCCTGTGATGAAATGAACAGCTATTTTGAAGAAAACAAGGCATCATAATAGCGCTAATTTAATACCATCTTATTGTGAAGTCCCACCAAACTGTTGCTCTTTTGTCTCCATTGGTTTTATCATGTTGTATCTTACTGGATTTTATTATATGTGATATATAAACAAAAATTTTTATAGGCAAAGAGATAATATAGAAACCATTGTTCATTTTCCATTAGTTGGTTCTAAATACCCTGTAATACTTTCATCCACTTGAATGGTTTCACACTGTCTTGATATGTTTGATGCTATAGCATACAAAGTTATATTCAAATATTCAAGGAAAGAGATACAATGGTAACTACATTAAGTCAGGTTATCTTGTGGTGAAGCACTAGGTTGCTGAAATTGTCATGCTTTGACCTGTATTTTTATGTTGTTATGTCCTCTTTTATCTCAATCTCCCCCTTATTCATAAAAAAATTTATTTATTTATTATTATTTTTTTAATTAAGGGAAAAAAATCAAAAGAATTAGCACGGTATATTATAGTAACTTTTTAAATTTCCTATTAACATGATTTGAAGCCCTGTATTACTCCCACTATCTTGTTTTGACTGATTTTTACTCTGTTCCATTCTGTTTGATAGTATCAAGTTTGACGGTATAAGCAACTACTTTGAAGGCAATAAGATCCACTATGATGCCCATTCTGATCTGACTATTATCTTCTTTTGAAGTCCTGTAATGTTTCCAGTGTTTAGGTTTTATTGGTCTTGTTCTGTACTGTTTTGTTCAATTTCATCATACCTAATGATATAGGCAATTCTTTTTAAGGAAGCAAGAGGCATTATGGTAACCATTGTTAATAACCTGGTATTCTGTTTTTACATCATGTGCTATGTCTATTCTTTGTTTTGACTGACTGCTTTGTTTTGTAATATTTGGTTTTATTCTCTTCAAAAAAAAGTAATAAGAACTATGGGAGCAATAAAACCCAAAATGTGTAAATTTTGTTGTAAAAAAGCGAGGGAAAAAAAGTACTCTAAAGGATACAACTGCAAGTGTGTTTAGGTGTGTTAAGATAGATGACCATATTACTAAGTTTTTGTTGGATCACTGAACACAACTGTTTGCAGTCTCACTGTTTGAATGTCCACTTTGTATGCTTTAATCCTATAACTTGAACAACTATTTTTAAGATGACAATATGTAATCTATTAACTAGTGATTTCTTACCTTTTTTTTTTTTTTTTTGTAATTCTGTATTACTTGTAACCTTATACTGTTTTTTTTTCCCCTTTAAATAAAAAAGGAATCAAGATTTCACCATGTAGTTCAGGCTGCCCTTGAACTCACTGCGTAGTTCAGGCCATCTTTAAGCCAAGTACACCCTTGCCTCGGCCTTCCATGTGCTGTGGTTGTAGGTATATAACATTACACATAACTTAAACTATTTTTAAATGGCAAAACAATTGTCTTTTCACATTAAATTTTTTAAATGACTAGACAATTACATTTTCCCTAATTTGAAATACCATTTTATCAGATATTAAATCCCAATATATAGTATATGTACATGGTTTGCTTTTTTCCTACTTAATTATCTATACATTTCTGGACTAATTATATTATTTAAATTACTATAGCTTTATGCCATGATTTAGATATGGGAAAGTAAGTCTGCTTTCTTTCATAAATACCAACATTCTATTTCAAATTATTTTGACTGCTCTTCCTTATTTTCCCTTTCAAATCAATTTTAAAATCAGATTATCAATGTCCAAGTAAAATCCTAGTAAAAAAATTTGGGTGGCACTGTATTGAATTTGGGTAGAAATGCATTGAAGGTGAGGGAAGATATAGATAGATACAGATACAGATACAGATACAGATACAGGAACAGATACAGACATGGCAAGAGACAGACAGAGAAAGATAGTAACAGGGAGAGAGAAAAGAAATTAACTTTTGTTTGTGTGCTTCCGATTTGGGCAAGAAAACCTCATTCATTACAGCAAGAAGGCTTTTCTTATCTTGACTGATACAGATTTTTTACAATTTGGAATCTTCTAATTCAGATATAGAGTTTGGAGCATCATCTACTAACTGTTGTTTAACATTTACTGGACTTGCAGACATTTTGTGATAAAGATCTTCCTAGTCTTGTGGAGGTTGCTCATGGGTGTTTACAAAGGACACTGTACCCTAGAGGCCACAAACAGGTGTTGGAATTTAAATCCTGATTCTACCACCTATTAGCCATCTGACCTCAGACAAACTGTTTAATCTACCTGTATTTCCTCTGTTTATCAATAAAGACATTTCTACTCTGTAGTGCCACTATGAGGAGGAGATGTGCTATGGTTGGAATGTTGTATACACCTTTGTGCTGCGAATGATACTATTACTAGTCTTTTCTATTTCAGCAATAGGATCATTTCCCCGTATGTTCTTACGTTTTCTGAATAGTTAAAGAAATTTGAGGAAAGCTATTTTTAGTTTTTGTAAGCAGATTTTACATCCTATCAACATGGAAAAAATAGATCTAATATGTCTACCCAAATCTCCTAGATGTTGCATGTTAGTTTAGCAACTAGAGTTAAAAACAGAATAAGTTAGAAAACTGCTTTTGGTTTTTTTTCCTCTGGATCAATATATATAGGATTGTGTTCTTGGTGATTTTAATAGGATCTACCTATAAAAATCTATAATCTCAATGTCTTCTCACTTGTAGATATTTAGTTCTCTTATCATTTATTTCTACATTATCTACCTAGTTAGACTTTTACGTCATCCACACTCTAACTTGATAATTTCTCTTTTCTAAAAAATAATACCTTTTACCAAGACTTTCAAGTGTGTTGGTATAGAGCTGTACACAGTATTTTGGTTTTATCTTCTGTGCTTCTATAGTTAAGTCTCTAGCTCCTTCCTAATGTGTTTATTTGTGATCTCTCTCTCTCTCTCTGTCTCTCTGTCTGTCTGTCTCTGTCTCTCTGTCTCTCTCTCTCTTCTTGAACAGGCCTTTTGAATTTTATCCATGGGGCTCCAATTTATTTCCTGTTCTATTTCATTTACTTCTGCTTTTATTTCTATTAATTCCTCTCTGCTGCTTTCTTTACTTTGCTTTATAATTCCTTTTTCTGGTTTCTTGAGTTAAATGCTTCCTCTATTTATTTTCAGTCTTTTTAGTGCCTTAATAACAGGTATGAAGCTTCTGGCTACAACTTTGCCTACATCTCACAAGTCTGATATGCAACTCTGCTTCTCCTGCTTATTTCTAACGAGGTGACAATTTCAGTTTGACTTTTTTCATAGTGGAACTTAGACAGCACTATTTAAAAAATAATTTTTAATTAGATTTTTCCTTTATTATTAATATTATGGATTCTAGCTGAAAATGTTGCATGTATAATTTCAGTTCTGATGACTCTTGAGATTCTATTTCTCCTTACTTAAGGTAGGCACAAGGTGGAAAGTTCAGATTTTGGAACTAATTAAAGTTGAGTTCAAACAGAGGCTCTACTACCTACCCGCTATGTGACATTGATCACTTCCCTAATTCCCTGGCATCAGTGTCATAATCTATTGAATAAGGATAACTATAGGCCTGAGGTGAGGTAACTTAGGTAAAGGATGAAACTACTTCTCACACAGTAGAGAAGTACTGCATCGGCTGTTGTACTTACTATAATTTTATTAAGACTACTCTTATTTTGTCTATTAGCCCACTTACACTTCTCAGCAAGTGTAAATTTATTTCCAATGATTCTTAGCTTCCCTAGAGATCTAAATTTCTTCAGAAAAAAGGGGTAATAGAATTACTACTCTTTTTTTTTTCCTTTAAGGTACATGATTAGGAACATTTTTGTGCCATTTATTGAAAAAAATACACAGTTGCTTTTTATACATATAATTATTATATATGTAAATAAATGCATCATGACATATTCATGTATAGGTGCATGTACACATTCATTTAAAGCTTGTCTTGCCTTGAAGATCTCACATTTGAGTGAATTTTATATATATATATATATATATATATATATATATATGTGACTTTATTTGGTCCTTATAATCTGTAATGGATAGAGCAGTGTTGACTCCAAACTGTAATCCTTTAAAACTATTAATGTACTCTGGATAAATGTCCCCATGTGGCTTAACTCTTTAACATGATTTTGCAGGCTTGAATCACTGGTAACACATGCCTCACCACTACATTGGGCAGATTGTTCCCCTGGTGGTACAAATTAACCTAATCACTTTTACAGGTATTTTTACTAACAAATAAATAAATCAGTCCATGGTGCTATTGACACAAGGACCATAGAAAGAAGTTAGGTCACTGGAAAGCTTTAATGGACTACTGTAACCCAGTACCTTTTTAATCTCTCTCTTTTGCTGCCAAGCTGATATGAGGAGAGCAGGTTTCTCCATCATGTATTCTCATCATGAATTACTGTGTATTATGGGCCCAAAGAGACAAATCCAAGGGACTATGGACTGAGACCTGTAAAACTGAGGATCAAAATACATCTTTCCTCTTCACAAGTTTGTTTATCTTAGTTATTCTGTTGCAGTAATGGAAAGCAGAATGCTAAGCATTTGTGAGCATTTTAGCTTACATGGCAAGGAGTTTGCAGATGTAATTAAGTAAAACATTGAGATGAGAGTATAATCCTAGACTATCAAGGTGGACTTAATATAATCATAATTATGGAAAGGAATCAAGAAAATAAAATATCTCTATCATCTGGAAACAGATTCTCCCTTAAAGATTCCAGAAGCAATGCAACAATGCCAATGCTTAGGTTTTAGGAGCTGTAACCTTTAAAGTCACTAAGTTTGTCCTGGTGTGTCACAGAAGTGAAAGGAAGTGCATAAACTCCACAGGGAGCAATGCTCCCACTGTGAGATGAAAAAACCTGAGGTTCAGAGAAGTGACAAGTCAACGTTGGTGTTAGGATTAGCACCTAGGATTAGAGTTCATTTTTTTTTTTTAATCTGTACCATGGATTGAACTCACGACCCCGTGCTTGCAAGACAGGCGCTTATGCCATTGAGCTACATCCCCAGCCCCTAAAGTTCATATTTCAAGGTGCATATAATAAGAGTGTGTGTGAATGCAAGTGTGTGTGTGTGTGTGTGTGTGTGTGTGTGTGTGTGCACGTGCACACATACATGCACATGTGTGGCTTTAACCACAGGGTGATGTTCTTTTGCCTTAGGGTAGAAAAAGATTACAGTTTAGAAGGAAAAGAAGGAGGGAGAGATAGAAGGCCTGGGGTCTGCTCAGTAAGACCCTTAGAGATGTAAAGAGAAAAAAACAGGGACTCATAAAGGCAAATGATCCTCTGAGTTTTGAAATGTGAACAATTCTTTCCCATAAGCCACCTCAGGGCACAGGAAGATTTATGTGAGGGTCTGTTTAGTTGTTAGTTTCTTTTTTAAATTTTATTTTTGTATGATGCCACATAATTATACAGCTCCTTTAGAACATTCTGTCGTCTGGGAGATTTTCTTGCAGAAAATCTAAAGAGCGTAGGCTCATAGGAAACCAGCCAAAATCCGTATGAAATTGTATTTATACATATGCCAAGATGAAAAACATTAAAATAAGTACAAAGACATAAACTGGGCATTTTAGTTGAAGGCAACAAATGTGTTACCCTTAATATACACATCACATTATCGGGAATATCAGAAGTAGATGGGACTCTGGGGACTGTGCCTCAGAACCCTGTACGTCTTTAGTCGAGAGCATGTATTATTTAATCCTTATAGTAATACTGTGAGAAGGGTAATTTCATTCCAACATTGCCAGTGAGGAGGCTGAATCTCGGCATTCACAAGTACTTGGAAAAGCCAGGACCTTTACCTGAGTCTTCTTACTCTAAATATAGTGCTTTTCCCACTTTAGCATAAAGCACTTTCCCCAATTTGCCTATTTTTTAAAAAAAGGAGACTAAGACCTCCAAAAAAAATGACATTGTGTCAAAACTATCAAGGCAGAGATTCTAAAAAAGTATTCTATTTATTTGCTTATTCATTCATTCATTCATCAATGATATATGGAACCAATTTTTGTGAAATATGTATGTGTGTTAGGTTATCATCAGTGGGAAACAATACTTGAGATATATATTTTAAAGGTGGGAAACTTTTTGGCTAATGGCTTCACAGGTTTCAGTTTGTGGTTACTTCGTCTCATTGCTTTGATCTGTGGTGAGGCAAACCATCATGGCAGGGAATTCTTGGAAGACCAAAGCAGGTCATTTTATGAAGCCAGGAAGCAAAGTCAGAACTCACTTTATAAAAAACCCCTGCATGCCAAAAGCCATTAATTTATAAACACATTAGTGGATCCTGATGTCTGATAATCCAAACACCTCCTGAGACCCCACCTTTGAACACAGGTACTCTAGGGACCCAGTCTTTAACAAATGAGTTTTAGGTGAGATACTTAAGATGCAAATTATAAATATACTAGAAATATTGTTTTAGAAGAAGGGAAACAAATCCTAAAAATATAAGAATAGAGAAAAGTTAAGGGAAAGAATAATTCAAGGAATTGAAGACAGGTAGACTCTGAACAATGTGGAAATGATTCTAAGCATCCTATCTCCAGGGTAACACAGAAGCAGGCTCTTTTTCAGGGAACTTTGGCACTGTAAGAAATCCCACCCTGGGGATATCAGGCCAGGGTCAGCAACCAAGAACTTCAACTGTATCACTGTTGTGGGAAGAGCCTCAGTCTCACCATCAGTCAACATAAAGATCAGTAGGTTGGCCTGCAGGTTTCACTCAAGGAAAACTTGATAGTTTCTACAAAATCTATTTTGAAGGTAATGTTCTGAAGACTATTCCTTAACAAGTAAAGAAGAAAAGAAATAGAAAGGCAAGGAATCAGGATTCCGTGGGGGCATTCTAGGCTAACTCATAAAGCACAGTTTATCTACTCTAAGATATCAAACCATCGTAAGAAATACTAGCATCTAACTTAAAACTCAGAAAGAAAAAGTGTCACCAATTTAATTCTGTCAAATCACTTATAGTAAGATTCTTTGAATACAATAACTGTTAATGTGTGAAAAACAGTGGCAATTAACGAGTGGACAATGCGTTTCCCTCCATTTTATTTCTTACAACTGAGCTTTTGCATGTGGTTAAACAGCAGAGGTACAAGGTTGTAATGATTCATTAGAATTTGGTACACAGGACTAGAACACAGCTTAGTGGTGGAGTGCTTACCTAGCACATACAAGGCCCTGGGCTCAAGCCTTTTCACACATAAAAACAGGACTTCCCATCAGAGCACTCATTGGTAAACAACAGAGGTCAAAGACACATCATTCAATCATAAATTAGAGGAAAGGGGACACAAGTTCTTGTCTAAAAGAAGGGAACTGCCACCAATCTGCAGGCAGTCACTAAGTCAAAGCATGGTCTCCGTTTTCTAGCTCAGTGTTATCTAAAAATCAGAGCAGATCTCAGTTTTGGCAGTGAAAATAAACAACTTCCAGTGAACGGCGAATATTAACCAGGTGTGTTTATCTCCTTTCCCTCCCAAAATCACACCAAAGGAACGTTCAACCGATAAACTTGGCGGGACATGGGCTTCGAGCCCAGGTTTTAAAATATACTTTCACTGAAACTGCAACTGAGAGATATTTGGGATTTCTCAAGGTCCTTTTAAACTTTATGTCTTAATTGGCTGTGAGATGTCTTTGGGCCTTAGTTTTTTTCTCTAAATGGCCTGAGAAATTGTAAAACTTCAATAGTGTTAGGAAAAGGTGGACACCTCCTGAAAACAAAACAGACCACACAATTTTTCCCCAGGCAAAGACAGTGTATAAGCCACTATATTTTGTTTTATATTTTTTCCTATTTACCATGGTTGCCAGGAAGTACAGAGCTAGATTTATCTCATGTGGAGTGACTATCATTTGAGACTCCTGAAACAATTTTCTCTCTATGCCTTTTGCTCTTTACAAATGACTCTGATCATTCTTATCTTCAGATTAACAGGTTTTAAAATACGTGCTGAATGTATGTGGATAAAGTGAAGTTCTCTTGGAAGTGTGTGCAGCAGACATGGTAAATACACCCACGCAAGTGAAACAGACCAACTTGGTTGCTAGGTAACTTCTGGGGTTTTCATAGGAGGTAATACTTCCGCACCTGTAAATTTCCTTCTAAATGCTTCAGCTTAGTATCCAGTGACCTTCTCAACCTCTCCTGCATTGACTTGCTTCTGCCTCCTACACTGGCAGCTGTGGTCTGTCAACATTCATCTGGGTCAAGTGAGGCTCAACCAACTGCTCCCAGTAGCCTCTTTGCCCCTCCTGGGCAAGGACTTTTACTCAACACTTCACTGTATTCTTAATATTTCATTATCCAAAAAAAAAAAAAAAAGAAAGAAAAAAAAAACTGAGCACAAAGGAGGCATGACGAACCTTAGGTGAATTAATTCTTTAATTTCACTGAAATGGTTTTGAAGTAATCCTCGGGGCAAGTAGGATCAAATGGTAGCTTTTACCGCTCCCCCCCCCCCCACACACACAAGTGAACAAGACAAAGACTCTGCTCATGAGAAGTTTATACTGGAACACACAAAGCAAGAAAGTCAAAAAATGTCTTAGTCACTTTACTGTCGTGGAAACACAATACCTGACACCCATAATTCAAGGGAGCGTTTTATTTTGATTCATAGTTTCAGTCCATGGTTAGCTGGCTCCATGGTAGAAACAGGATGAGAGGGGGACACAGGTGAGCCAGGCAGCAATGAGCAAAGGGAGGAGCAGGGGAGAAAAATGTATCCCTCCAGGATACACCCCAGAGCCAAGCCTCCAGCCAAGCCCTTCCTCTCAACTACACATTAGCACATTCGGTGTTGTGTCCCCAAGATCCAATCACCATCCAAACACAAGGCTTTGGGGACATGTTTTCAAAAATCTAAACCATAACAGTAATTAACTGAGCAACGGAGTTACCACAGGGAGAAATACAGGGAATAGGCTGTGTGATGCCAGGAAAAGGATGCTTTACCCGGTTTTGCAGAATTTGGCTTCACACGGATTTGACAGTCAGGGCAACTAGTTGGAGTTCCTCCACAAGAGATGTCAAGATTTCATGAGATAAATTAGAATGTAAGGAAAATGTAAGTATTCCTGTCTCATATAAGGGGGCTGAGAAGAGAAAATAGTCTTTTCTATGCTGGCCTTAGCTGAACTTGATAAATTCTAAGCCATTATTTAAATAATTTTCATTTGAAAAGATACGTATTTTTACATCGCTCCAAGCTGACTGCACATCATACTCTTGA